>NW_024543812.1:2590000-3882500 GCF_018167655.1 Microtus oregoni
TTGGCCTTTACTGTAAGAATATTTGTATTCATGTTTTCTACTTCTTTTGTATCCATCTTGGGTTAATTATACAGTCTAATTTCAATATTCTGATTTTTTTTGGAGTTTCCACAGACTATTATTAATGTAAAAAATAAGAATACCCATGATGTCTAACTAGGTGTGTTTCTATTCCTCTAACCATGTACTACCATGTATTTTGTAACTAGTTTGCTATTTATTATTCACTCTCAAAGAACTGATGTTAGTGTTTGCTGAATCTTTCGCTGATAGTTTCCTTCACTAATCCTTACTCTTGTCTTCCCTCTGTTTCTGTGATATTCTTCTGTTAGTCTTTATCTAATGTTTTTAGTATCCCATCAGTCTTCATTTGATTGCTTTATAAAATGGGTGCATTTGTACTCACACATTTTACAATATGTGCTATTTTGATTATACAATGCAGATTTTGATGAACAATGTTTTCTTTTCCTTTCAGATGTAAATATTTTGTAAAGTCCATAATGGTTTCTCATTTTATTTGTGTATATTTTATTATTTTCAGAGGATTGATATTTTATTCAGAAATGATTAATGCTATTTTGTATTATATTGAAAATATCTACATCTATCTATAAACAAAAATATAATTTCATTAGCATTATATATTCATAAAAAGAATGTAAACTTTCTATACTCTGGATATAAGTTAAAAGCAACCTCTATTTTGATGTTTCAAACATTAAGTGCTCCTGGAAATTTTTCTTCTTAATTATGATTTTCTGAGAATAGTAATTTAAGTTTTTAGGTAGTAAGAGATTTATTTATCTTTATGATGATATCTGTGAATTGAACTACTTGGTTGGAGGCAAATTTCATGAGGTAGTATCATTGAAGTAGATATATAAATATTGTTGTATAAGACATATATATTGTCACCTTCAATTCAAGGGTTAGGATTCTAATTTCAATTACATCAGAATGCGACTGCATGTTGAGGTCTTTCCCACAGTGATTAAATTAAAATGTAGTTATTAGGTTAAACTTAACCTCTTGCTCTGAAAATTCTGATACACAAGATACAAAAGAGATATAAAAAGGACACATAAACATAGAAAAAAAATTGACTGAGAATTTACTCAGAAAACAAACACCTGAAACAATAAAGAGCCCAGGAGAAAGTTTATCTTATATAACTTATTCACAAATTTTTTTTATTCAGAGCAATGAAATTATTTTTTCTTGTTTGAAACAGTCTGCTATACATTTCTGTCAAGTCTAAGAAGACTAATAATGTATTCTGGAAATAAAGGATGGGAAAAATAGGAAACATTCATTAAAATCTATTTGTACATATGGAGAATATTGTTATTTCAAAAAGAAAATAAATGTATTGTAATTAATCTGTTATTAGTAAACAGGTAGTTCATTCATCATTATGTCATATAACAAGAACTGGGTGTTATTCCTGGAATACTGACTTACTAAATGGTATGTATCTTGATTACTAAGGTAAAGAAAAGTCTACATTGTTTAGTAGTACTTAGTGTCTAATGCAGTCATCAATGTTACTTTACTTGTGAGATCATTGAAATATATGGATAATTTTCATGATTCCCCTGCAGACTTTACAGCAGTCAAGGAAAATCAATAATCCACAAAATTACAAAAATGAAACTTTGCTCAGTCTGTTTTCATTATGAACCGTGCTGAACCAGAACTTCTGGAATCTGACTCAGATCATTTTATTTTAGCCATATTTAAGCACAACATAATTTTTGATAAAAGTATTCAGATAGCTATTAATTCCCAAATACACAACAATTTAAGACACATTTATATTGATATTCCATACACAGTTCATCTGTTTTCTTTTTTTTTTTTCTTTCATAAAATGGGTAGTATCAGATGTACGGCTTAGGGAGTTTGACTTAGGTAAACATAACACCTATGGGTGTCAGGTTTGGCCTGGCTCTAAGATAACATAAAAGTCTCTTAAGCTCTGTAAAGTACAAGTTGCATCACCCATAAGAGTGGGGTTCATGGTCTAAAATACGCTCAAGATTTAGGGAAAAGGGTCTTAAATAAGTAAAAACATAAATTCTGGGAGATAGTGGCAGAGCTTGTTTTATCAGACAGCAAAGGATCACCTGTTTATAAAATACATCATTCCTAGTGTTCTAGGAAAAGAAAAATACACACCTCATTCCATTGACGTGGTAAGCTGTGGGTTGATGTGGAATTCCCCTTTGTATTCTGTGAATATGATTGGTAAATTAATAAAAAAAATGGCTTGGCCTGATAGGGGAAAAGAATTGGGAGGGCAAACTAAACTGAATGCTGGGAGAAAGAATGGCAGAGTCAGAGAGAAGCCATGTAGTCCTGCTGGTGCTAGACAGAACTTTACCTGGTAAGCCACTGCCATGTGTTGATACACAAATTAATGGAGATGGGTTAAATTAATATGTAAGAGTTAGCCAATAAAAAGCTAGAGTTAATGGGCCAAGCACTTATTTAAATAGTATAGTTGTTTTGATTCTGCACAGCCAGGACAAACATGCAGCTTCCCTGCTACAGTATGTTTAACTTTCCTGGCTTCTTTAGTGCTTATCTGTATGCACAAGGCCCCTTTTTGCCCTTTAAACATAATTAACAAAAGTATTTATTATATTTCTAAAAAATTCAATATTCTATTGTTTATTGTCTTGGTTTGGTGTGGGAGGTCTATGTGTTGCTTTTCTTGGTTAATGAATAAAGAAACTACTTTGGGTCTGTTGATAGGGCAGAATTTAGGTAGGCGTGGAAATATAAATGGAATGCT
This sequence comes from Microtus oregoni, assembly GCF_018167655.1. Classification (NCBI taxonomy): domain Eukaryota; kingdom Metazoa; phylum Chordata; class Mammalia; order Rodentia; family Cricetidae; genus Microtus; species Microtus oregoni. The sequence continues at coordinate 2,592,801 of NW_024543812.1, forward strand.
GGGAGGAAGAAGGCAGAGTCAGTGAGACACTATGGAGTCACCGGAGATAGAGGGGCTGAAACATTGCTAGTAGGTACAACCTCGTGGTGATGCACAGAGTAATGGAAATGTGTTAAACTAAGACGTATGGGTTAGCTAATAAAAAGCTAGAGCTAATGGGCAAAACAGTGATTTAAATGATATGTTTTCAGTGTGATTATTTTGGTTCTGGGTGGCTGGGAGGAACAAGCACTCCTTGCAACTTTGGTTAGGTTTTCTTGTCAACTTCACACAAACTCAAATAAACTAGGAGAGAGAATTTCCGTGGAAGAATCAGCTGTACCACAGTGTCCAGCAGGTCTATCTGTGAGAGCTTATTTCAACTTGTAGTCAATATAGAAGGGCACATCTCACTGTAGAAGATACCATAGCTAAACACATGGACATGGGCTGTATACGACAGGTAACCGAACTGAAGACAACGTAAAGGAACAGCTTTTCTTGATGCTTTCTGCTTCTGGTTCCTACATGACTTCCCTAAAAGATGAACTATACCTAGAAATATAAGTCAAAATAAACACTTTATTCTCCAATTTCCTTTTGGTCATGATGTTTATCACAGCAATAGAGAATCAAACTATAATATTCACTATTCTTGAACAGGAATATGGCTTATTCTCTATCATTAAATAGTAGACATTGTTCTGATCAGATGATCAGAGACTTAGAAAGAATAAACTTGATGGATCATTTTTAGTAGTGTTTACAAGTACTGATGGGAAGATGAAAATCAAACAATAGTTTTATCAAAGGTAATTGATCACAGACTGGTGACATAGCACCTTGTTGTCTTCTGCAAGTCTGATCGATTCTTTTCAGAACCATGTATTCATACAAAAAAAAATCTTGATTTTGCACATAAAATAATTACAGAATTACTCAATATGTAGTTGAGCTAGTGTTTATTACAAAAAGATTTTACCAATGTGTTTTGCTCCTTTGACTTCTGTGAAAAATGGACATTCAAGTTAAGCACAACGCATAGATAAGTATAGGTGTGGACTTCTCAACAGGGTCCTGCTTAGCACACTTTGGAGTAGTCAGTCCCACCCTAGTGTTATTCCTCCATCTTATTATATTTTCGTTTTAGACATCAAGGATTGATTTTCTCAAATTCTCCTATCACCACATAATAGGGACCACCTAGTCTTTACAGTCTGGAAGCCTGTTAGTCAATGACAGGTAATAACTTGTTTGGCACAGTCCAATAGCTGAGCCCTCCTAAGGAGGGTTTAACAAGGCCTGAACAAAGAAATCTGGCTTCTGCTGAGAACCCACATACTAATAAATAAAAATGGTGGATATATAGGAAGTTAAGGTCTACCAGGACAAGAAGAGCCAACTTGGAGTATGTCTGGCACTGTCAGAAGTCCTGATTGTGTCTAGCCAATGAAGGGCTACTACACAAAGCTGCTTGAGGGCCTAGCAACAGACACTGTCAGAGATTCTGATTGTGCCTAGTCAATGAGGGGGTGACCAACAATGCTGCCTGAAGGCCTAGCAACAGGAAATGTCACAGGTCCTGATCATGACTAGCCGATGTGGGGCAACCATGTGATATCAAGGGATACGACCATTTCAGTGCTGGGAAGGTATACAATATTTTCTCCATTGCTAAATAAATGTCTGCTGTATTTCACTGGACTCCCAGCATCTATGTCTTTGACATTGCATATTTTCTCCCCTTCCCCTGAGAAAGACGTTAGGACTCAGCTACAATCAAAGATTGTTGAAGGAATTTAATGACTTAAATAACTCTTAATACTCATTAAATACTATTACAGTTGCTAAAGTAAAACCCTAGGTCACAATAATTGGTACAAAATTTATTTATTTTTTTTTGCAAACAAAATTCATAGCATTGTGAAATTTCCAGGAAATTTCAGGTTTATAGATAAAAGAGGAGTAAAGCATATCTGTTTATATGTTATATTACTATTCTAATGTTTACGTAAAACATCTTTCTATGAAATGAATCATGTATTATTATTATATGGACAAACTTCTCAACAAAACTATGCTGGATATTTTTCCCTGCTCAGCCAATAAGAGATTTCTACTTGTCCCCTTTCCTTTCCTATAATCATATAAGTTTTCCTGTATTTATAACCTGATTTGGTTTCAGAGCCTCATAATACATTTTAATACAAATGTTCTTTTTTTTATTGAGAAAAGGAAAAAAAAACAAGTTTCCGAGTCCTCCCAGCCTCCCATTTCCCTCCCCCTCCTCCCACCCTTCTCCTCCTCCTCCCACCCTTCTCCCACACCCCCTACTCTCCTCCCCCTCCCCCTACACCTCTCCCCCTCCCTTTCCAGTCCAAAGAGCAGTCAGGGTTCCCTGCCCTGTGGAAAGTCCAAGGTCCTACCCCCTCCGTCCACATCTAGGAAGGTGAACATCCAAACTGGCTACCCTCCCACAAAGCCAGCACATTAAGTAGGATCAAAACCCCTTGCCATTGTCCTTGGCTTCTCATCAGCCCTCATTGTTCGCCATGTTCAGAGACTCCGGCCCTATCCCAAGCTTTTTCAGTCACAGTCCAGCTGGCCTTGGTGAGCTCCCAATAGATCAGCCCCACTGTCTCAGTGGGTGGGTGCACCCCTCGTGGTCCCGACTTCTTTGCTCATGTTCTCCCTCCTTCTGCTCCTCATTGGGACCTTGGGAGCTCAGTCCAGTGCTCCAGTGTGGGTCTCTGTCTCTATCTCCATCCATCACCAGATGAAGGTTCTATGGTGATATGCAAGATATTCGTCAGTATTGCTCTAGGATAGGGTCATTTCAGGTTCCCTATCCTCATCTGCCCAAGGAACTAACTGGGGACATCGCCTTGGGCTCCTGGGAGCCACTCTAGGTTCAAGTCTCTTGCCAACCCTAAGGTGGCTCCTTTCACTAAGAATTGTGCTTCCGTGCTCCCCTATCCAACCTTCCTTTATCCCAATCATCCTTTTTCCCCAAGTTCCCCCCATCCTCCCCTTCTCACTTTTTTCTCCCCATCTCCCCTTACTCCCATCCCACCCCACCCCCAAGATCCCAATTTTCTCCCCGGCAATTTTGTCTACTTCCCATAGCCAAGAGGAAAACTATACAAATGTTCTTTTAAACAACTGTGTCAAAATCTGCTTACTTGAATTTTCAGTTTTATTGTCTTTTGATGTCATTTTATAGTGAATTTATAACATCTGATTCTTCTATTTTGGTAATGCAGAGCATTCTACAAAAGGATCTGTGAACCATGTTCCAATAAATATTTTTCATATTCAGTTAACTGGTTATCTAAATTCTTCATGCAATTATGAGTGTCCACTAAACCAAGACATGGTTGTGATATAAATAATATCATTGAGAAGATTAAAATGCAGTCTTAAAAGTTATTTTTGCTTCTAAGGTCTGTAATTTCCATTTAATGATAAAATACTTGACATTAAAAATATGAGTGTATTTCTCATAGATAAACCTTCTTTATGATGATTATCATGTTTCTCTAGAGCTTTGTTTAGTCTGTGAAGAATGTACAAACTTGCTTAAGTTGTAAAGATTTAATTCCAAATGTAAAATTTCTTATATGTTGGTCCAATCTGTCTTGTATTTTATTTGAAATATTTATTTTTCTTTATATATACATGTATTTATCTACACACATATCTTGCATTTATGTGCAAGTAACAGAGGTCAAAAGAGGATATCAGGAGCTCAAGTGCTAAAGTTGCAAGCAGTTATGTACACATAACATGGAAATTTGGACCCAAACTTCATTCTTTTAGAACAAATATCAGATTCTTCACTGCTTAGCCATCTTTGAACATAGGTCTCTGTCATACATTTCACAAAACAGTAAAAAATATATCTCTATAGTAATGATACTTTACTTATATTTGCATCTGTGGTGCCTTATGTACAATTTGAAGTTCATGGAGAACTTATTTTCTCTCACATGCAGATAATAAGGCACAAGATGTTAATTATCCTAAAATACTGAAGACTAACGAATTCTCCAATTTCCTTCTTTGGGACTACTTGAGATAGCTATAGTGTGAAAACAAGGACAGGAAAATAAGCAGAACAATGAGTAATTGTTATGGCTATGGTGGTGAATATTGAGCTGATAACACTATAAGTAGAAGGAAAAAGAGAACAAAACCCTAACTTAAGAGCACCTTAAGTTCCTTTTCTAGCAATCATCTTAGCTTCTGGTAATTTTAAGAGACTCTATAGGACACAACAGATTAATTGAAAGGTCACTCCATTATGCAGATTCTGTGGATTGTTATACATGATAAAGTCGTGATGTAGTAGTTTTGGAGTCACCAAATTCATACAAGTTTCCCTTTTCTAGTGTTTCTGTAAGTAGGCATAATGAAATAATTGGTTCACCATTTGGGTTTCTGTAGAATACTTAAGTTGGCCTGTTCTAGGTGCTTCATCTTCAGTGAATAGATACCCTAACATCACTCCAGAAGAGGTTAATGGAAGATGAGCAAAATTGCCTTCTTCTGCATAAAAGCCTTCAATCTAGAATTCAGATAAATGGATTATCAAAAGTTCTATGAGAATTATTTTCCACAGATCTGCATGCTATTCCAAGGCATCAAAGGAGATTGTTTATTTCTTGTCTTCTCAGCAAAATTATTAGTTTAATAGACCATCATGAATATTCTACAAAAGGGTGAGGCATTGAAGTAGGCATTAAGAAACAATATATGTATAAATTAGGCAAATGGTGAAGGTGCACTTAATGTTACTCCAAGACACATTTTTATATATTCTCTATTATTGAATTTTGAAAAATTATTTAACTCAATTTAAATAGTTACATAAAGTACTATTAGTAGTTTTTTTCTTGTAACAGTAAGCGGTCTATGCCCAGAATTGATACTATAATGTCTTTATTTGATGAAATATACCAACATGCAATAACATTGTCCAAAACCACATGTACTGTTTTTCTATCCTATAAGAAGTATAAATAGTTGATTAGAAGAGCAAGCTTATCCCAAATGTGATAGAACATGTATGTAATTCCAGTCTTCAGAAGGTAGAGGCATAAATATCACTCCAATTTCAGACAAACCTGATCTATATATAAAAATTATAAGGTAGTCAGGACAATATTGCAAGACATGGACCCCAAAATAAAATAAATAAGTAAACATAAGTTGACAGATTTAAACATTTTGTTTTAACAATCGTATTAAATTTGTATTTCATTTCCCGTAGTGTGTATACTATCTGGATGACAGGTTAAGTAATTAGATCAGTAGTTAGGAATTCAACATGGAATTCTGTCATCTATTGTGGAAATCTATCATATTTGTTACTCAGAAACAAGAGTGAATTAAAATATATTTTTCTAATCAGATTAATGGATTAAAATTGAGGACAGATCAGCTCATTGTCCATATATAATCTTCAAGGGATTTTTATCTGTATTATCTATGACATCATAAGAATTAGACTAGAAGTCTAATTTCTACTAGAAGTAGAAAGTGGATGATAGTACATGGAAATATAGGCCATCATCTATATACAGCCTATATTATCAGGGTACATACAGGAAGACAATATGGGTAATAATAATAATATATTTTTATTAATAATTGTTTGCCAGAGATCCAACCTTAAAATATCTGTATCATTTCCCATCTAGAATTTTTAGATTAGTGGTCTTTGTTTCCTAGGCGGAAACATTTCAGCCATTGTATATGTCCTGGTTGATATTGAATTTTAGGTTGTGCATGGCTCCTTGATATTCCTAGCTCCAAAGAAAAAGAAAATAAGAAAAAAATATGATCTTTTTTTCTCTGTGGATAATTAGTAATGATCTCCAGGCACACATATAGTTACTGTCTTACTTTGGCTTCTGTTGCTGTAATAAACACCAAAACCATCATTGGGGAGGAGCAGATTTATTTGACTCACAGGCTACAGTCCACCACTAAGAGAAGTCACAGCAGGAACTGAAGGCAAAAAAACCTGAAATCAGAAACTGAAGTAGAGATTAAAAAGGAATAATGTTTTTTAGTTGCTTGTTCCCTGTGGCTTTCTCTCCTAGCAAGATTGTACAACCAATGGTCCCTTGCCTAGGGAAGACATAGGCTCCAGTGAGGTGAGCAATCCCCAAAAAATAATCAATCATGGCCCCAGGATAATATGATTACTGAAAGTTTCTCAATTTAGTCTCCCTATTTCTACATTGTAGTAATAGGGGCGGCGGCGGGGCTGCGTCCCCAACACCCCAGCCACCTGCCCGGCTAGCTTATGCCCCGAAATAATTACACGGACATTGTATTCTTTTAATCACTGCTTGGCCCATTCTCTTCTAGGCTAATTCTCACATATTAATTTAGCCCATTTCTAATCATCTGTGTGTAGCACCCCAAGGTGCGCTTACCGGGGAGATTCTAGCCTAGTCCATCCTGGGTCGGAGCTTCATCCCGGGAGCGGGGCATGGCGTCTCTCTCTGAGGCGTCTGCTCCCAGGAGGAGCTGTGGAGTCTCTGAGCTCACTTCCTCTTCCTCCCAGCATTTTGTTCTGTTTACTCCTCCCACCTATCCTCTAACCAATAAAATGGACCAGGGCAGTGCCTTTATTAGCCAATGACCTTCCTCCATCACTACATAACTCAAGTTTTTGTCAAGCTGGCATAAACTAAGCAGCATAGTTACTGATATGCATGTATACGGTTCAGAATGTGTGTGCTCCCAAAGAAATTCTCTAGAGTGTCTGCTGTTATTCACATTCTCCACTCTGATGATAAATAGCAAGCCATTCTTGAAAAGCATAGAGACAAAGTAATCAGTCTTTGATCTTCATCATATCACTAGACAGGTTCTATTTTTACATCAGAAGGAAAGTGGATAGGAAAGCCAGAGGGTTAAATATAATTTCAAAACTACCTATACTTCTTGGAGTGAAGTTTATTACAGCAACCTTCTTGAAAGTGATTCCATGAGAATCCTAGAGAAATGGTTTTTATAGCTTATACATTCATGATATTCATGAAGTGAATCAAAGTAGCATATTTAACGTGGGGAGGCCCTGATGATCAGAGGCTGCACTTTACCATGACCTAGCAGATCTCTGAGCTAGGCAACAAACATGAAGGACTTTTTCTCCAATGAGACTTCCTGCTCTCATCTGCCCTTATTTTGGGAAGGTTTCTAGGCCTGGAGACCTGACCTTATCTAATAGCTGTCCCTCAAACTTCATGCCTGATTTATCTCTAATGTGACCACTGATATAGTTCCCTGCTTGCTGCCCACATGGTAATTAAATATTGTGTTAGGTCTTTATCATAGGACTATGCTTCCATGTATGATAACTAAGACTTGTATTAGCAGCTTGATTATAGGAGCATGCTATGTAATGAAAATTAGGTGCATCCCCAGGTACTGTCCCCAATCTTATACATTCTCTATACTCTGGAATAAAGCTGAACTGACTCACGAAACCTGTCTCCTAGAGAGTTTTCTTTGTAGATCCACAAGCATTCTGACCATGTTCACTTGTTTCTGCTCTCTCCTCCTTCATGGATTTGCAAAGAGAATCCCTGATGAAGGAGAACCACAAGAGGAGTGTCAAAATATATTTCTAACAGTTTCATCTTTTAAAGAGATATTCTTTTTACCCAGACATAGGGCATAGAAGCCAACAATCTTGAACTTGTAACACATGAAAATTCTCTTGACTACAGAGACTGGAATTTAAAACTCATGGCCATTCTGCAGCATAATTACATTTCAGTGCTTGTTGATACACAGTATCTGTTCGTGTTGGTTAAACTTGAGACAATATGAATAAGGAGTGGATCTCTAGAATAATTCAAATACTTGCCTGAAGTGGAGCTTGCATTACATTTTGACTTTTCTCCCTGCCCAATACTGATTTATTCTTTTTTGTTGTTTTATTTTTATTTATTTTTGAAAAGAAAACAAACTAACTCTTTTTATTTTACATACCAATCCAGTTCCCATTCCCAGCCCTCTTCCCATTCCCTCCACATACTCTTCCACTCCACCCCTATCCAATCCTCGGAGAGAAAGTAAGGCATAATGCTTTGAAGAATATCCAAGGTCCTCCCGACTATATCTAGGCTGAGCAAGGTCTTCATCCAAAGAAAATAGGTTCCCAAAAAGTCAGTACATGCACTAGGGATAAATCCTGGAGCCACTGCCCAGTGGCCTTTCAGTCTTCCCCAGCCATACAACTGTCAACCACATTCAGAGGGACTAGTTTGTTCCTATGCTTGTTCCTTCCTACTCTGGCTGGAGTTGGTGAGCTCCCATTAGCTCAGATAGACTCATTCAGTGGGTATACCCATCATGGTCTTGAACTCTTTGATCATATTCTCATGCCTCCCACTTTTAGACTGGACTTTGGACCTCAGTCCAGTACTTCAATGCAGGTCTCTGCCTCTGCTTCCATCAGTAGCTCAATGAAGGTTCTATGGTGATATTTAAGATATTTATCAGTCTGACTATAGGACAAGTCAAGATTGGGCCTCTCTCCTCTGTTGCTTTAGGTTTTAGCTGGGGTCATCCTTGTGGATTTCTGAGAATTTCTCTAGAACCAGGTTTCTTGCTAACCCCAAAATGGCTCCCTCAATCAAGATATTGCTTTCCATGCTCTCATCTTTGCCCTTACTGCATCTCGACTATTTCATTCCTTCATGATCTCCTGAACCCTCCTCTTATCCCCTCCTCTTCCCCTTCTACCATCCCTTCTTCCCCCACCCCTGCACTCCCAATTTTGTCAGGTGAACTTGTCTGTTTCCACTCTCCAGGTGGATCTACATATGTTTTTCTTAGGGTTCAACTTATTACTTAGCTTCTCTAGGATGATGCATTATAGGCTCAATATCCTTTGTTTATAGCTAGTATTTATGTATGAGTGAGTGCATACCATATCCATATTGTTGCATCTGGGTTACCTCATTCAGGATAGTGTTTACAAATTCAATAAATTTGCATGCAAAATTCAATGTGTCATTGTTTTTTACTGCTGAGTAGTACTCTAATGTGTAAATGTGCTATTTTTTTTTATCCATTCTTCAGTTGAGGGGCGTCTATGTTGCTTCCAGATTCTGGTTATTACTAATAGTGCTACTATGAACATAATTGAAGAAATGCCCCTATAGTATGATTGAGCATCTTTGAGGTATATTCCCAAAAGATGGGATATCCAATATCCAGGATATTGCTGGATCCTGAGGTAGGTTGATTCCTAATTTTCTAAGGAATCATGAAACTAATTTCCAAACTGCTTGTACAAGATGGCATTCCCACAAGTATTGGATGAGTGTTCCCCTTATTCCACATTCTATCCAGCATCCATCATGAATTATAATTGGTAATTTTGATCATAGCCATTCTGACAGGTGTAAAATATATCTCACAGATCTTTTCATTTGCATTTCCCTGATGGCTAAGGATGTTGAACATTTCCTTAAGTATCTTTTGGCTATTTGAGATTCTTCCATTGAGAATTTTGTTTAGTTCTGTCCCTCATTGTTAATTAGGTTATTTAGAATTTTGATGTCTAAATTCTTGAGTTCTTTATATATTTTGGAGATCAGTCATTCTTATATTATATTAGTTGACTGAATGTCATTAAAAATGCACAAATACATACATGCATAATATATATGCATACATGCATGGGGGTCATGGAGGAAGAGAGGGAGGTAAAGGAAAGAGAGAGTGCATTTTAATTATATACACCCCACAAACCTTTTGCATATATCCTTCTTTCATGGGAAATCTTCACCTTCCCAAAATATCCCACTTTCATTTTTATACATTTTTGAATATGTACTGAGTTTAATTGAAGGTGTATACATGAGCATGGATATATTGAGTTATTTACTAGAGAATAGGCGACATAAAATGATCACACAAGTGAAGAAAAATTAAACTTTCCCACTAGGAATCATTATTACTAATGTCTAGAGGACATGAGTTCTATTCCCAGCATCCACAAGGCAGCTCAGACTATTTATAACTATAGTCCCAGTGTGTCTGGGATCTTCTTTTGGTCCCCGTAGACTCTAGTTATGCACTTGGGGCAGAAGCATGAATGTAGATAAAACATTCATATGCAGAAAATAAATAAAGAGAAAATCTATTAAAACTTCAGTACAAGACTTCCACCTTCTGATTTGATCTCAGCATTTGTATGCCCCAAGATCTTACAGAAGAGGATCTTCTGGAGGCATTACCATCCCTGACTTCAAACTCTATTACAGAGCTACAGTAATGAAAACAGTGTGGTACTGGCATAAAAACAGAGAACTCGACCAATGGAATTGTATAGAAGACCCGGATTTTAACCCACAAACCTATAAACACCTCATTATTGATAAAGGAGCTAAAAGTATACAATGGAAGAAAGAAAGCATCTTCAACAAATGGTGCTGGCACAACTGGATGTCAACCTGTAGAAGAATGAAAATAGACCCATATCTATCACCGTGAACAAAACTCAAATCCAAATGGATTAAAGACCTCAATATCAGCCCAAACACACTGAAAATGATAGAAGAGAAAGTGGGAAGTACCATACAAAAGATGGGCACAGGAGATTGCTTCCTATGTATAACCCCAGAAGCACAGACATTAAGGGCAACATTGAATAAATGGGACCTACTAAAACTGAGAAGCTTCTGTAAAGCAAAGGACACTGTCACTAAGACACAAAGGCAACCTACTGACTGGGAGAAGATCTTCACCAACCCCGCAACAGACAAAGGTCTGATCTCCAAAATATATAGAGAACTCAAGAAACTAGACTTTAAAATGGTAATTAACCCAATTAAAAAATGGGGCACTGAACTGAACAGAGAATTCTCAACAGAAGAAGTTCAAATGGCCAAAAGACACTTAAGGTCATGTTCAACTTCTTTAGCAATCAGGGAAATGCAAATCAAAACAACTTTGAGATATCATCTTACACCTGTCAGAATGGCTAAAGTCAAAAACACCAAGGATAGCATTTGCTGGAGAGGCTGTGGAGGAAGGGGTACCCTCATCCATTGCTGGTGGGAATGCAATCTTGTGCAACCACTCTGGAAAGCAGTGTTTCGGTTTCTCAGGAAATTCGGGATCAACCTACCCCTGGACCCAGCAATACCACTCTTGGGAATATACCCAAGAGATGCCCTATCATATGACAAAAGCATTTGTTCAACTATGTTCATAGCAGTATTATTTGTAATAGCCAGAACCTGGAAACAACATAGATGCCCTTCAATGGAATAATGGATGAAGAAAGTGTGGAATATATACACATTAGAGTACTACGCTGCGGTAAAAAACAATGACTTCTCGAATTTTGCATGCAAATGGATGGAAATAGAAAACACTATCCTGAGTGAGGTATCCCAGACCCAAAAAGATGAACATGGGATGTACTCACTCATAATTGGTTTCTAGCCATAAATAAGGGTCACAGAGTCTACAATAGGTGAATCTAAAGAAGCTAAGAAGCTGAACCCAAGGAAAAACATATAGTTATCCTCTTGGCTAAGGGAAGTAGACAAAATTGCCGGGGAGATAATTGGGATCTTGGGGGTGGGGTGGGATGGGGGTAAGGGGAGATGGGGAGAGAAAAGTGAGAAGGGAAGGAGGGGGGGCCTTGGGGAACCAGGAGGATTGGGATAAAGGAAGGTTGGACAGGGGAGCAGGTAACCACAATTCTTAGTTAAGGGAGCCACTTTATGGTTGGCAAGAGAACTGACCCTAGAGGGGCTCCCAGGTGCCCAAGCCGAGGTCCCCAGTTAGTTCCTTGGGCATCTGAGGATAGGGAACCTGAAATGACCGTATCGTATATCAATACTGATGAATATCTTGCATATCATTATAGAACCTTCATCTGGTGATGGATGGAAATAGAGACAGAGACCCACACTGCAGCACTGGACTGAGCTCCCAAGGTCCCAATAAGGAGCAGAAGGAGGGAGAACATGAGGAAAGAAGTCGGGGCCGCGAGGGGTGCACCCACCCACTGAGACAGTGGAGCTGATCTATTGGGAGCTCACCAAGGCCAGCTGGACTGTGACTGAAAAAGCATGGGATAAAACTGGACTCTCTGAACATGGTGAACAATGAGGGCTGATGAGAAGCCAAGGACAATGGCATGGGGTTTTGATAGTGCTTAATGTGCTGGCTTTGTGGGAGCATAGCCAGTTTGGATGTTCACCTTCCTAGATATGGATGGAGGGTGGAGGACCTAGGGCTTACCACAGGGCAGAAAACCCTGAGGGCTCTTTGGACTGGAGAGGGAGAGGGAAAGGAGTGGGGGGAGGGGGAGAAGGATGTGAGGAGGAGAAGGGTGGGAGGAGGGGGAGGGAAATGGAAGGCTGGGAGGAGGTGGAAACTTGTTTTTTTTTTTTATCCTTTTCTCAATAAAAAAAAAAAAGGCCGGGCGGTGGTGGTGTACGCCTTTAATCCCAGCACTTGGGAGGCAGAGGCAGGCGGATCTCTGTGAGTTCGAGACCAGCCTGGTTTACAAGAGCTAATTCCAGGACAGGCTCCAAAACCACAGAGAAACTCTGTCTCGAAAAACCAAAAAAAAAAAAAAAAAAGACCAAAATAAAAAACACTGATGATAACTTATGCTGGAGAGATTGTGGAGAAAGAGGAAATACTTCTGCATTGCCGGTGGGAATGCAAGCTGGTACAACCCCTTTGAATATCAATGTGGCGATTTTTCAGAAAATTAGGAAACAACCTTCCTCAAGACTCAGTAATACCACTTTTGGGTATATAATCAAAGGATGTTCAATCGTGCCACAAGGACATGTGCTCAACTATGTTCATAACAGTTTTGTTTGTCATAGCCAGAAACTGGAAACAACCTAAATGCCCCTCAAGGAATGAATAAGAACAATTTGGTACATGTACACAATGGAGTACTACACAGCAGAAAAAAATAATGACAGAGTGACTTTTGCAGGAAAATGGATGGAACTAGAAAACATTATTTTGAGTGAGGTTACTCAGACACAGAAAGACAATTATCACATGTATTTTTTAAACATAAAGCAACGAAAGCCAGCTTACAAACCACAATCCTAAAGAACTTAGACAACAATGTGGACACAAAGAGAGTCTTACATAGATCTATCTACATGGGAAGAAGAAAGTATAAAAAGACAAGATCTCCTGAGTAAATTTAGAGCATATGGACCTTGGGAAAGGGTTGAAGGGGGAGGGGAGAGGCAGGGAGGGGAGCAGAGAAAAATGTAGAGCTCAATAAATATCAATAAAAATATTAAAATAGAAAAAAAAGATTTGAAAACTAATGGTTTTTCCAGCCTAAAGTTCCCAATATTTCCACAGCCATCCCCAAAACATTTTTGTGCTCATTTTCAAGTTATAGTTTCTTTTCTGCTACTGTGTTGAAGGTCATGCATTATCTAGAACAAATGGGAATAGAAAAGAGTTTATTTGATTTATATGTCCCAATCATGGTCCATAATCAAGGAAAGGCAAGGCAGGGAATCAAACAGAGCAGGAACATGGAGGAAGGAGCTGACTCAGAGGGACTGGAGGAATGCTGCTTGCTGGCTGACTCTCAATTTCTAACTCAATCTTCTTTCTTACGTTATACAACCCAGAACCACCTAACCATATGTAGCACCACTTATCATGAACTATACCCCTTCTACATTAATTAATAATCAAAAATGTCCTACAGGCCAATCTGACAGAAGGATTTCCTCAACTGAGGCACTCTCTTCTGTGTGATTCTTGCTTATATCAAGTTGACTAAAAAAATGCATGAACACGTAACAAACCAGCATAGTATTTAAAGCAATAGTATTGAACTTAAGCTTTCACAGCTATGTGTGTGCTTTGAAAGTGTGAAATACTAGAAAGAAACTCACTACTATGATAAAACTGAAGTACAAACAGAATGCTGTTAATTATCTGCATAGTAGTCATTCCACTATCACATCCAGAGGCACAGCTTTCCTGCATGTCAATACTGTTGCATGCAGGGTATACTGCTGGGTAAGATCATTGACTTTTATCTTCCAGCTGTCTACATAGTTCCTTCTGGTACTGTGAAAGCTAGCCAGCAGGAAGGAAGTTTCAAGATCATTTATAGCTTGATTTCTGTGTCCTGAAAGAAAAACATGTGGTGTCTTCAGCAATAAGGTATTATTATCTAGTTCTTATTGGCAACTGTCTTAATTTCTTTACTTGCTGTGATAAAATATTCAACAAAAGAAACTTAATGGAGAAAGAATTGTGTTAAATTACATTTGAGGCTTATACCATCAATGGCAAGAAAGTCAAGGAACTTAAAATAGGTAGTTTCTTCACATCTACAATCATGAAACAGAGAATTAAAAATGTATGTTGTTCTGTTTCCTATCTCTATTTTATATGATCCATTGACTAGAGAAGATCACAACAAACAGTAGATGCATTTCCATACCTCAATTACTGCAATTGGATAATCTCCCAGAGGCATGCCCAGAGGCTTCTAAACCAGGTGATTCTAGATTCTGTCAAGCTATAACTATCAGAGAAACCACGGAGAACAACGTTATTTTGGAGCTAGCTGGGACCCCTTAATCTTTAAAAATTATTTTTAGCTATTCCTTGATTATTCATTCTCATTCCCCAAATCCTCTCAGATCCCCCAGTTCTCTATGCACTCAACTTCATGAATATAAGCACACACACACACACACACACACACACACACACACACACACACACACACGTATGCGTGTGCACGCATGTGTGTGTATGGAAGTGTGGAGTCCAGTTTATGTTGAGTGATGACACATGAGTATAGGCTTGCCCTGTAGAGTAGTTCATATTCACTGTGTTACTCCATTGAACTAAACTGATTTTTCCCTTTCTTAAGAGTTATCAATTGCCAATCTTTTTTGGGTGGCGGGGGTAGAGATGGGATGTCATGACTACTTCCCATCCTCCATGGACTTTGGATTTTGATTTTACTGGTTGGTTTTGTGCATGCTCTCATAGTCTCTGTGAGTTCACATGCTTATCTACTCTGTTGCTTCTGCAAAGGGCTGTTACTTTGATGTTTTTAATATTTTCTTATATTTATATAGTGCGATCTCATTATTGTTCCCACTCTCATTTGTCTCTTTTTCAAACCCTATCTTCCTTTATCAAATTCCTTTTACATATTCATGCACTGTTGTTTGTTTTAAGACCCAATGAATTTAACTAGGACTCCCTGTGACACTGCAGGTTTAGAGCTGTCTATTCATTAGAGCCTGGTGAGCTCACTTGTAGTTACACAACTGATAGTATTATCTCCACATGTGCCATAATCAGTCAAAGCTACTAGCTCAATAGTGTCTGAACAAGGCCTTTTGAGCTCTTCCCCTATCTTTGGTTGTCTGTTGACATGCTCAGTCTTAGTCAGTTTGAGAGAGGGCATGTGTTCATGATTGGAATGGCTGGATTATTCCAAGAATTTGAAAACTGTTAGACTTTTTCTTTAATCTTCTGGTTCTATATTAATACTTCCTTTTCTTCTACAACACTCATTGAGTAGTTATTTATTTTATTAATTATTTGAGAATTTTGCATTTTTTGCAATGAGTTTTAAAGATATTTACCCTCCTTATTTCCTACCAGATCCACCTAACTTCCATATCCACTTAATAATGTATCCTATTTTAACCATCAAATACAAACTTATGCTGTCTAATTATTCTTAATATATGGTCTTTAACTGAAGGATGGTAAATTTATCTGGGCATATACTCTTGGAGAAAACTCTTTCCATTTTCCAGAGGCTAACATTTGTCATTCCCTTCATAGATAGAGGTGGAAATGCCTGTCTGACTTCCCTCTTTGTGAGATGATTTGGTTTAAGACCTGCTCTATGATCATTGTTTTCAACTATAGATAGACAGACAGACAGGCAGACAGACAAATACTTAGATATACTTTCAGTGGATTCATGACCCCAGGAACTCAAATAAAAATTTCCACATATATTTTGTAATTTGGCATTTTAGCATTCTGGGATTGCAGTGGATAGCCACCTACATCCATCTCCATATAAGCCTTCTCATGTCTCCCCCACCATTTCCCTCTCAAGGAGTCCATTATCTTTAACAAACATATCACTTGCCAATTTCCATATAAAGATCATTTTCCTGGAGAACCTAAACCATATAATATATTCCTAATAAGAATGTGGTCTAAGAGTTTTAGAGACATTACTTTAAAAAAAAATGAACTTGAATGCAAAGTTAGCATGTGATAAATTCTGAACTCTATGGTGGTATACCTTCTCTGTACTTCCAACATTCACCACTCACATTATTACACTCTTATTACATATAGATAATGGTTATAACTTTGTCAGTTTTATAGACTTGTAATATTCTAGTTAGAAGTGTGTTTCCAAACTTGATTTTGCCTTTGAGCAATGTTAATTTATACACAAAAATAAGGTCAGTTTGTCAAAGGAATAGAATAATGTACTAAATTTTATTGTGTGTCTTAAAAAATAATTTGATGTATACCTACTGTTCTGAAAAAAGTCAGCTTCAATTATCTTGTTTCAAATTAAAATCTAGTGGAGCTTCTTGGTTTCCCATCGCTGTACTTTCATTAGAGTCATAGTAGAATTCAAAAAGGCTTTCCACACACCCATTACATAATTTGTAATTTTACAATTCTGGAATTAAAGTGGATATTTTTTTTTCTAATTTTACTTTAATTTACTCTAATAACATTTCAAATGCATTATTTTGAGGGTGTCTTTCTTGTATATATATAAAATTATATACATTAGTTTTTGCAAATTTGAAAAGAAATACTTTGCTGGAAAACCCAAATAAATGAGGTTTGGAAGAAAAATCAAACAAGTTTGGGAAGAAAAATCTAGAGTAAATCTAGAGATGTCTATAACAGAAATTATTGAAGTGTCCTGCTATATGCCTTAAGAGTCTTGCCTCAGAAATATTCAAAGGACTTTCTCACTTCTTTTGTTCATATTTAGCTTCAGTCTTACATAATGAACCTAAGGCCAGATTTGTGTATGTCTATTGTCTTCAGTCCAATGAAGAAAACAATAGCAGCAACAATAAAGCCATCTAATAACTGTTTTCTGCAGTAGCTAAAGATCTTAGAAGTGACTAAACAAGGACCTTTAAAGTCTTTTTTACATATTAATTTTCAGTTCTTTTCTTTGTTGTGCTTATATTACAGAATTCTGTGAGAAATACTTTGATGTATAACAAAGTGGTGATACTATAAGTTTTACAAAAATATGTAAAAATGAATGTGTAATCTGGAAAGGAATATATAAAAGTATATATTGTTGCTACAATATAAGAAACATTACTATTCTTGGAGTTTTTATATATGTAACTATTAGAAGAAAGAGATTCCATCATTTTCTTCAATATTTATTTTTTTCTTTACATGTTTATAATAGATTTAGCTCTACTCATCTCGTGTATGGCTATTGCTTCACTAGTTTCAAGTCATACAAGTGATGAAAATATAATTCCTAATTTAAGCTAATGTTTTTTGCTATGTAAGTTGTATTTTGACATATGGAAACTCCTGCTTTCTTTGGATTTAATAGTTTTAACTTGATACATCATTTTTCTTCATTGCAGTGATTTAAGATCTACAATTTAAAATAAATTGTAAACAAACGAAGTCTGTAAGTGTTCTGGAACATAAAAATGAAATAAGCATTTTGACATTTCTACATCACTGCTTTCATTCCTTGGTTAAAAATATTTTATCATTTACTCAATGTCTTCTTAAAATTTTATGAAATAGGTATCCACCAAGAGTATACTATAATTTGCAAGAGTATTGGAGAAGAAGTTGAAACAGTTACATCATGATTGGACCTGGCATGTGTTGTCTGAAATCTCAAAACACAGAAAGAGTGACACACCCCTCTAATAAGGTTACACCTACCCAACAAGGCTCCAACTTCTAATGCTTCTCAAATACTGTCATTCGTTAATGAGTAAACATTCAAACATGAGAGTCTATTAGGGACATTCTTTTTTTTTTTTTTTTTTTCTTTGGTTTTTCGAGACAGGGTTTCTCTGTGGCTTTGGAGCCTGTCTGTCTTGGAACTAGCTCTGTAGACCAGGCTGGTCTCAAACTCACAGAGATTCGCGTGCCTCTGCCTCCCGAGTGCTGGGATTAAAGGCGTGCACCACCATCACCCGGCTTATGAGGGTCATTCTTATTCAAACTATTGCATACCTATATATATGGCTAACATTTTGCCATTATATTTGTGTGAACTATATTTTCACCATATTTAGATGACATTTTTACACTTTTGTGAAGATCATCTAGATGGTTAGAACTTTCTATTTTAATAGTTATATTTAAAATATTTTATCTTTGTGTTTAGGGACTGGATTTTAAGAAGTTTATATGCTTACTTAAAAATTCCACTTTCTAACCTTTTGAAATGGCATATAAAATAGAAGGTGTTACAATTTTGTCTAAAAGGTTGAATATGCATAAAAACCATATATTCACTAATAGAAAATTTTAGATAAGCTATGTCATACACATTATATAAAATATTGAAAATATATTAAAATAAACATATCTGTGATGCATGTATTGAAATATAAAGGGATAGACTTGATAAATTGGTCTTTAAAAGTAGTGTTTTATGTTTATAGGCTACAAGTAACATATCTATGATACATACATTTGTGTTTCTCTGATTAAAAATAAATCTAATCACATGAGAAGAAAGAATTTTTAGTGATATGATTAACTTTTTATATACCACTGTATTTTCAATTTGCTATAATAGTGATGATAACTTATGCTTTCCCACAATGATGATACTTTTATTTTATGACTATATGAATAATTCATTTTAGTTCTTTAAAAAGCCAAAATTACCATCAATACATCTAAGAACACATTATCTGCAATTTTACCACATTAGCAAAAGAGTAATTAACATTGTAGTGGTGACTACTCTGTTAAGTATCTACCCATGTACATGATATTAACTAAACAGAAAAGTTATGTCTTTAATCCCCAATAAGTACATAAAAACCAGTCTGTTATTTTAGTGGGAAATTCTAGATATACATGCTAATCACAGGTAAGAGAGAAAAACATTTTATTATTTTTAAGTCATTAATATGTAAGCATATTATTGCATTTCTTTATGATTTGCAATATAAAGAGCAATTTAAATATTCTCAACAGAGAATATCTGTATATTTTCTACTATAATGGAATTGAATATTTTAATATAATATTTTAACTGATTTATTAAAAATTCATACAATGTATTTTTTGTTCTATTCATACCCACTTCTTCTTCAATTATCCCCCAGACACAACTTCTACTTCTGCCACTCTTTCTGACCCACTTTGTGCTCTGTTCTTTGAAAAATAAATCACTGAGTCCAAATCCAATTTGTGTTGTCTGTATATTCATGGTTGTAGGACTATCCCCTGGATCCTGGTTGAACTGCCCAGTGCCATACCCCTAAAGAAAACTGACTCTCCATAGCCAAGAAGACATGAAATGTCAGTAGCCCTCTATCAAGGAGGAGGACTGACAAGGCCATCCTCATTTAATTCTAGAGGGTTACCTGCTCTGGTCTTGTGAAGGCAACCACAGCTGTTGAGAGTTCATGAGGATAGTAGTCCAGAAAACACTATTTTACTTTTCTCCTCCAGATCTCTTACAATCTTTCAGTGCTGTCTTCCATGATGGTCCCTGAGAATCTGGGGGTAGAGTAGTGGTTCTCAACCTTCTTAATTCTTCAATATGTAAAGTACTTCCTCAAGTTTTGCTAGTCCCCAACCATAAAATTAATTTCCTGCTACTTCATAACTAATTTTGCAAAACATAATATAAATGTCGGATATACAGAATATCTGATATGCAACTCCTGTGAAAAGGTAGTTTGACCTCATAGAGTTCTCGACCAATGGCTTAAAATCACAGAGTGTGTGATATAGGTGTTCCATTTTGGGATGTGCACTCCAAAGTGATTCTCTGCACTTTTAACAAGTTGTGACTTTCCATATTAAGCAGCGTATACTGCACAAAGAAACATCCCTGTAATTTGTGAAAGCTGCACTAGTCTATAGGTAGAGAGATACAGATTTGAGGGTAGATTTAGACTAAATTTAGTAGAATATTTGCAGTAGATTCAGCCCTTGGGATATATTTGCTTCATTCTCATGCTTTCTTGACATGTATTTCCTCTTGTGGGTCATGCATTAAATCCAACCAGAGTGGCTATTATGGACATAATACTTGTTCTACTATTATACTTCTGGGTATATATTGTCATAGTGGCCAATTCACAGATTTCACAGTTATGTAGGATTGTTGACTACTCTTCCCTACAACATCCTACATAACATCTTCTGATAATATAAAAGTTACACAAGAAGAAAAAAGCTTTCTGGTCAGTACGAACATAATATCTATACGTCCTTAAACCAGTGTATGATATCTTCATCAGTAAAATATTATCATTAAGAAACTAAATATTTAATTTCAAATTTATGTTTATTCATTACTTTTTCATGATATGCATTAATATTTACCTTTTTTTGGTCTGGTTAAATATCTTGTACATTCTAGCCATGCACTCTACCACTGAACTATAGCCTCCATATATTTATACTTTTGGTAGTTAGGTACGATATAGTAAATTTTGACTACATTCTCATATAATTAATAGTTTAATAAGATATCATTTTTATTTTATGTAAATATCTCCTTTGATAGTAAAACACTGGATTTATCTATATAAAATATGCATACTAATTTTTGTTTATGAAAGCTGAGAAAACAAAGATTTCCATTTGACCAAGTCAAGACTTGTGTATAGAAACCTGGGTTCATAAAACAAACTTCTGTACAAAACATAGGAAGTCAGACATGACAAAAGAAATAATTACATGGAAACTGTATTCTTTTAAACACTGCCTGGCCCATTAGTGCTAGCCTCTTACCAGGTAATTCTCATATCTTGCTTAACACATTTCTATTAATCTGTGTAGCACCATGAGGTGGTGGCTTACTGGGAAAGATTCACCATGTCTGACCTGGCGGCTGACTCCATAGCATCTGACCTGGAGATGAGAGGCATGGCGTCTGGCGCATTTCGCTTTTTCCGAGCATTCTGTTTGGTCTACTCCGCCTATCTAAATTCTGCCCTATCAGGCCAAGCAGTTTGCTTTATTAATTAACCAATAAAAGCAACAGATAGAAAGAAGACACTCCCACATCAATTATTCAGTTTGAGTGTGAAGGAAAAGAATAATGTCCCAGATTTGATAAGAAGGGTAAGAGCATTTCTCACGTGTGTGTAAATATTTATCATTTTCAAGAATTCAGTTTATTTTATAAGGGCTGTCTGCATTTTGGAGGAAAAATTACTCAAGCCACAGAATTTATTAACAATTTATTTTATTCAGTCTACTTATTTAAATGGGCATAGTGTCCAGAAACAGCATTTGAAAGTATGCTTGACCATATATCTGACACCTCTTTCCTCAGTCAAGTTAACACATAAAAGTGTCTTTGCATATAAAATTAAGAATGTAACATATGTACATGTGTTTATAAATTCACACACACACATATATCAATCAATAACATGTCTATGATACCTAAATTCAGGTTAAATTAGAAACTGAGAAAATTTTTATCTAAATGACAATCATATAATATTCTTAGCAAAATATTTTTAAAACTGGGCGAGTTTTATGAAAAATTATAAAACCATTTGCTAATCATTCAAATAAATGAACACATGAAACTTTAGTGTTGGCAAATCAAAATAATCACACTAATGAGATTCAAATGTAACTCATATTTAAAATTGTAATTCAAGTTACGTTTTTATACATGAATATAATAATTTTAAAATACACTTAGAATAAAAATGTATGTGAATTTGAAGAATGATGTGAGCAAATATATAAAAAGACATATTTTTGTAGACTAAAGATATTCTATATGTAGTTTTCAAAATTTGATATGAATTCATTCAAGATAGAGTAGAACATCAGGCGTTAGAGGTTATAATCCTAAGAAATATTTTAATACAAATTGAGATTTGTAACACACAATTAATACCAGTTAAGTAGAAGGAACTTGTGTTATTTTTAGTAACTTACACTGTAACATATCTAAATAAACAGAAAGTAGAAGACATTATTAACACCCAAGAAAGTAATTTGTGAAAAGTATAACATTTAACAACCAATAAAATATAGGAATGTTAAAGAGAAATATAGGATTGAGCATGTGTATCAAATGAGACAGTAATAAATATTAAAATAATATACATTGAAAACTACATTCATGCTTTCTGTCAGTTTGTACTCTAATTAGTCAGTCTTACTGTGACTCTGCAATGATAATTATTAATTTTTTCCTGTTAAAAATAGTTTTAGATGGAAGAAACATAGAGAAATTTCTATAATTCATTTAATTCAAAATATATTTTAAAATTAATTTCAAATTTCTGCTTTGATCAGAGATTTCTATCAGTCCCTTTCTTAAGTATAAACCATTTTTCTAACATTAGTTATTTGTTTGTAGATTTAGATTATTTCAATTTTATTTGGAATATTATCAGAAAATATCACTTAAAATCTTTTAAATTCATTAGTAAGATTTCTGTTATTGCTAACCGATTACTTTAGATCTGTATGAATATGTTATATTTCTTATTCTGATAGTTGTGTGCATATTTGTGGTCAGTTTTAAGTTATCCCTGATATTGCTTTGAATAATGACAATTATTTATATGTGGAAATTGATTTAAAAATAAATTTGTAATTCAAGGTCAACCTGGTTTACAAGAAGTAGTTCCAGGAAAACCATATGTATCAGTTTGTTACTGTCCTCAAATGCTTATATGTGCATATAATTTCTCATCTATTACACATTTTCACTAACTTTCACCTATTTCAAATGTAAAGTGAGATGAATTTGTTTTTTTTCTACAAGTGAATCACTATAAGATCTCAGTAGAAGAGTTTCATCATCTCTAAAAGTTTTCTCTTGCTTCTTTGCATTAATTTCCACCCCCATCCCAATTCTCATGCAACCACTGATTTGTAATGCAGAATTATGTTTTGATTTTTGCTTTGCTTTGATTAGTATTTTCAAAATGTTCTATAAATAGGATAAGCCTTCCTTGACTACACATTAGTTCAAGCAAATCCCAAGTTCTTGTTGAAAATATGTAGGCTATGTACTTTTGCTCATGCAAGGGATGGTCCATTTGATAAAGATAATGGACTAAGCCTAAAAAGGATGGCAGTAATAATATTCATATATATACATATATATAATTTTATGTATTATATATATATTTATATATAATTTTATATTATATATATTATTAATATATATTATTTTAATTATTATTTATATATTTATATATTATATTTATATAATTATATATATTATATAATGTATTTATATATTATTTTAATTATTAATAATATATATTGTTAATATATATTATTTTATATATTATTTATATATAATTTTATATATATATATAATTTTTTTTTCGACACAGAGTTTCTCTTTAACTTTGGGGCCTGTCCTGGAAGTAGCTCTGGTAGACCAGGCTGGCCTCAGAACTCACAGAGATCCCGCCTGTCTCTGTCTCCCAAGTGCTGGGATTAAATGCATGAGCCACCACCGCCTGGCATATAAATGGTTTTATAACTACAAAAAGAAAGCATTACCTATAGGCATAAATATATGTCTTTTTATGCATAATGACACAGATTAATAACATTCTATTAGAAAAAGCTAAATTTTAAAACTAAATTCTAATTTAGGACTTTTAAAAAGATATTTGAAATTTCTGTGGGAACATTTTTTAAACGAATCGACAGAAGGACCTGTTGTCCATGGCTTTCCAAACTATTTCATCTTTGGAGATGTCATTTAAAAATAGTGTATCTAAGTGTCTACTTTGAATATACCACTGTTTCTATCACTACATTCTATTATATATTTTCTACACATGCATTATTCTTTGCTTTGTAACTCAGTGTTAATTCCCTTAGTTGCATATTGGAATCACATGAAGATCCATCTAAACAATGATACCTAAGTATTTGCACAAAAAATGTTTAATTTGTTTGAGATGTGACCTAGATATCAACTTTTGAATATTTTATGAAATTGTTTACATTTTCATTCAGAATTTGTGAACCCTTGGTTCAGTTAGAACACTGATTCTATTACCTGGAAGCAAACCAGAATTAGCCAATGGACTCTTACGAGTGCTTCAATTCAGCCTCAGTTCAATTAAACAGAATCTCTGAGGGTAACATACTGATATTGATGGATTTTATTATTGTTTAATTGTTGCTGTTGTGTGACAAAGCACCCTAATATTATTTTATTACATTTAGACATTTAGGAAACAGGTGAAAGAATCAATTTCTGAGTCCTACTATTCAATCAGGTGTTTCAGAGTGTTGCCCAACAGTTTCTGTTCAAGCAGGCCCTGTACATGATCTGAATATAGGAATAAATTGTTGAAGCTACTAGGGGCCACTTGTAATAAATCTTGCCCAAACTTGAGGAAGACTGAATGCCTTAAAAATGCTCATTCCTGAATCTTTCTTAAATAGCTTAATATATTTTTTTTCACAGTAAATCTTTCCAAAGGACATCTTAATAGTTTCTTGGGTAAATATTGTAGCTAAGATTAAAAACTACATCCTTAGAACCTGAGCTCCTTGAGCATAGGAATGAGTGCATAACTCACATAATGTGTATTAATATGGCATGGGATTGTGCAATGATTGCATATTAGAAAAACATGGACAAAGAGAAGAGGAATACGAGACCAACAAAATTCAAGGATAACTGGATTTGCCTGTAAGAAATCTGTGTTGACTTCATAGTCTTCAAAGATCACCCACACTTTTATCCTAATATTCACTTAATATTTACTTTCCATTTCAGAAAACAATAAAAGTACCATTTCAATAAATCTCATCATGAGTATGTCTCTTGCACCACTTCTCATAAATAATTAGCTATATGGTAAGCACTTTCAGATGCTCAACTGCTACCTATGTATAAAAGTGTTTTGTTAATCATGACTGGTTTTGAAATCATTCAGGACCAAATAAATCAATTAGAAAAGTAAGAAATTTAAAGAGTATTATTCATGTCAGAAAAATATCAGTCATAGTGAACATTAATTATTTATGAAGACAGCTGCATTGCTTTTTTTATAAATCTGTTTCACAGTTAAATTTTTAAATTTAAAATTGTTTTACACCAGAAGAAAGAAACAAATATTTCATTATAATAAAGAAAACAATAACTCAATAATCAACTATGTTTAAGGATTACTAAATATTTCCTAATCGAAATTCAATTAATGTTAGATCTAAAAGAGACAAAAACTATTTTTCTCTCTTCAAATTAGTATCCTTAATTAATTTTGGCTATGTATTGGTTAAAATATTTTGTATCAGAAATGATTAAATCAATATGATCAGCTCAAGAACTAACTTGCTAAATTATAATATCAGATTAGTAGTTATCTTCATATGAACAGGGTAAAAATAAACATACAGAATATTTTCCCACATAATACTATTTTAATTTTATAAAATATTAAATAGTCATATTTTAATCAGCAATCTGACATAGTGCTAATCAATTAGAGTTTTTCATTCCTGTTTTGGTTTAATTTTTAAAAATTTATTTACAATTTTGTTTTTGATTGATTCCAGTCTCTCAATATTCTCGTTGTCTCTCATTGTTATTAAAGAGAATAGGTTCTGATGGGAGAAAATGAATGTACTTGACTTCCACGCATGAAGTCCTTAGTAAATATGAAAACACATCATCATAAAATAGTATAGATAAAGTAGCAGCTGATTTGGGTTTATTTAATTATTAGTTTTTCTTATACTTTAACAATAACTAGGTAAAACATAATCATTACTAGAAGGAATATTAGATATTGAGGAGTTTTAGTAAAATAGGTTAATGCGCTTGGGCTTAAAAGGAAAAAAAATGTAAGACCCAGGCAGATATATAACCACAATTTGACATAATTAAAAATTTACATGGATTTCAAAGTGCTGGATACTTCCCAATAATTGTAAAGGGATGTAAGGTTAAATTCTCAAAGACTGATTGTTAAGACTAAAAATGCCAAGATTTAGATGCTATCCATTGTTGTCCAAGGACTGAAGAATCACTTAAAGTCCTTGCAGAACTATTTATGCTATAGTGCCTAAAATTCAAGAAGAAGAAAGTGGCTGATAAATCTAAGTGACTACAGAAATTGAAGGAAAAAGTGGAAGCATTCATAGAGAAAACATTCTGTCTTTGGGAGAAATCTACCAATGATTCTCTATAATTATTCACATTTAGTTTTAATCTTAAGTATTTTTAAGACCATGACAAAAATATGGGAAAAAATCTTCTACCATTTTGTCACTTCTTCTTACATATATTTTCCCTTTTTATTACCACACACTTAATTGTTGACTGGCAATACACATCAACATCTATAATATTTATGAATATTAGACAGAGTAGTAAGGTAAAAAATGTCCATGCACATACTTTTCATATCTGAGCAGTTGGGAAAGATGTATACCTCAAGTTATAATATATTATGTAAGTAAGGTTGAAATGGAATAAATGCTGCTAACCAATGGTTTTTGTTGTCTTGGATTATTGTGTTGTGTTAAGTGCATTTATGAGCCTCAATAAATGTAGAACAAAAAAGAAAGGAAATTATTGAAAAAACTTGAGTAGAAAATATTTTCAAAGGAGTAATGTAAAGTGGCTCTATGACACTAGATTTTAAAAATGTGAAGCATAAAAACTATGTTCATAGTGGATTTATTCATAATATGCAGAAATTGGAAACAACCCAGAAGTCCTTCAACCAAAAATTAGATAAAAAATGTGGTACAATTACATAACAGAGAATTACTTAGCTGTTAAAAATGACATAGTGAAATTTGTAAGCAAATAAATGGAAGAAAAAAAATATCATCCTGAATGAGGTAAACCAGACCCCGAAGGACAAACATGATTAACTGTTAAATTTAATATTAACTGATAAATGAAGGATTAAAAAGTATTACAGTTGTCATAACATTTGTGGTGTATGTGTGTTTGTGTATGTGTGTGTATACTATAGCTCTTGTTATAAAAGCAGAGAACAATTATTTTCCACTGAGTGGGTTTTAGGGATGTTACTGAGGTTACCAGTCTGGGCAGTAACCGTATTTACCAACTGAGACATCTCCCTGGATTTACTATGACTTCTCAAAGAGGAAAGCAAACTCTTAATTTTTGCTAATATTCTTGTTATGTATATAATCAAAAAAACATCTGATTTCCATATGCTGAAATTTACCTGACATCTTAGAGTATTTCCCTAATACTAGACACTTATAATCATAAGACTTGAAAGGTATAAAAAAAGGATAAAGATTTCAAATTTTCCTTGGAGATAAAGCAAATATTAGGGTCACTCTAGTATACATGAAAATCTGGTTCAAAATATCAAATATTTAAAAACACATCTTATTTCCATCTTTAACCATAAAAGTTATGCATATATAAAAAACAAATATTATCTTCACTGAGGTTTTTGTTTTTGTATCTTTAAGGCCATGGTTGAAGGAAGAACTTTAGAAGGAGTGGGAACCTGAATGTAAAACTGAAAGCACACTATTGTTTTACTGACAATATTAATTCTGCCAAAAAAGCCATGGGTTTTCATTTGCGATTTCTGGATAATAGTCTATTCTTTCTCTAACTTCTATAGTTTTCTTTATATAGATAGTCCAACTCCTTTAAATTTACATCTGATTATATTATTTTTTATATATTTACTAATTTACTTATTTCAACAATGTATTTTTCAGTTGTTTGTTGCTATATTCTTATTTTTCACATTTACTTTTTGTACAGCAACTCTTGCACACATGAATTGCAATAGATTTTGATAAAGAATGCAGATTTCTCTATACAATGAGATTTTTCACAAAGTAGATAATTTCATTTATACCTCCATTCAGAACACATTTATCTACTTATCTTGAATAATGTTCCTATGAGTGCTGCCTTATATAGAATCTACAGAAATGGACCACCTTTCCTATCTACAAATGAAACTTCCATCCATTTTCAATTAAGTATGTTGATAGCTGTGGTGGAGTCAAATATGCATTTCTATGATTGAGTCAAATTCCTTCTAAACTTAATTTATTGAAAGATGTTATGATGAAAATATACTGAATTCAACTGATTTTCCACTTTATCTATAAAAAGGGTATCAAGAATTTTATCCTTTGATTCTGTTAGTGTAGCTTGTTCCATTTATTGATTTGTGAGGATTGTACTATCCCTTTATCTCAGGAACAAATCCACTTTCTCATGGTGAAGGATCCTTTCAATATTTTGTTGAATTTGTTTGCTAGAAATTGGTGATTATGTGACAAACATGTATATCAAATATATGCGGATTTAATTATATTTTGTCACAGTGTTCTTGTTTCACTTTGTTTTTCAGAACAATGCCTGTCATCTTTTTTTTCTTTTTTTATTGAGAAAAGTAGAAAAAGAAAAACAAGTTTCCACCTCCTCCCAGCCTCCCATTTCCCTCCCCCTCCTCCCACCCTACGCCCCCTCCTCCAACCTTTCTCCCCCTCCCCCCACTCCTTTCCCCCTCCCTCTCCAGTCCAATGAGCAGTCAGGGTTTTCTGCCCTGTGGTAAGACCTAGGACCTCCCACCTCCGTCCATATCTAGGAAGGTGAACATCCAAACTGGCTAGGCTCCCACAAAGCCATCACATTACGTAGGATCAAACCCCCCTGCCATTGTCCTTTGCGTCTCATCAGCCCTCATTGTTCGCCATGTTCAGAGAGTCCAGTTTTATCCCATGCTTTTTCAGTCACAGTCCAGCTGGTCTTGATGAGCTCTCAATAGATCAGCTCCACTGTCTCAGTGGGTGTGTGCATCCCTCGTGGTCATGACTTCTTTGCTCATGTTCTCCCTCCTTCTGCTCCTCATTGGGACCTTGGGAGCTCAATCCAGTGCTCCTGTGTGGGTCTCTGTCTCTATCTCCATCCATCACCAGATGAAGGTTCTATGATGATATGCAAGGTATTCGTCAGTATTGCTCTAGGATAGGGTCATTTCAGTTTCCCTATCCTCAACTGCCCAAGGAACTAACTGGGGACCTCAGCTTGGGCACCTGGGAGCCCCTCTAGGGTCAGGTCTCTTGCCAACCCTAAAGTGGCTCCCTTAACTAAGAATTGTGGTTCCGTGCTCCCCTGTCCAACCTTCCTTTATCCCAATCCTCCTGTTTTCCCAAGGCCCGACCTCCTTCCCTTCTAACTTTTCTCTCCCCATCTCCCCTTACCCCCTTCCCACCCCACCCCCAAGATCCCAATTTTCTCCCTGGCAATTTTGTCTACTTCCTTTAGCCAAGAGGATAACTATATGTTCTTCCTTGGGTTCCCCTTCTTACTTAGCTTCTTTAGATTCACCTATTGTAGACTCCGTGACCCTTATTTATGGCTAGAAACAAATTATGAGTGAGTACATCCCATGTTCATCTTTATGGGTCTGGGATACCTCACTCAGGATAGTGTTTTCTATTTCCATCCATTTGCATGCAAAATTCGAGAAGTCATTGTTTGTTACTGCAGCGTAGTACTCTAATGTGTAGATATTCCATACTTTCTTCATCCATTATTCCATTGAAGGGCATCTAGGTTGTTTCCAGGTTCTGGCTATTACAAATAATGCTGCTATGAACATAGTTGAACAAATGCTTTTGTCATATGATAGGGCATCTCTTGGGTATATTCCCAAGAGTGGTATTGCTGGGTCCAGGGGTAGGTTGATCCCGAATTTCCTGAGAAACCGAAACACTGACTTCCATAGTGGTTGCACAAGATTGCATTCCCACCAGCAATGGATGAGGGTACCCCTTCCTCCACAGCCTCTCCAGCAAAGGTTATCCTTGGTGTTTTTGACTTTAGCCATTCTGACATGTGTAAGATGATATCTCAAAGTTGTTTTGATTTGCATTTCCCTGATTGCTAAGGAAGTTGAGCACGACCTTAAGTGTCTTTTGGCCATTTGAACTTCTTCTGTTGAGAATTCTCTGTTCAGATCAGTGCCCCATTTTTTAATTGGGTTAAATAGCATTTTAAAGTCTAGTTTCTTGTGTTCTCTATATATTTTGGAGATCAGACCTTTGTCTGTTGCGGGATTGGTGAAGATCTTCTCCCAGTCAGTAGATTGCCTTTGTGTCTTAGTGACAGTGTCCTTTGTTTTGCAGAAACTTCTCAGTTTTAGTAGGTCCCATTCATTCAATGTTGCCCTTAATGTCTGTGCTTCTGGGGTTATACATAAGAAGCAATCTCCTGTGCCCATCTTTTGTAGGGTCCTTCCCACATTCTCTTCTATCAGGTTCAGTGTGTTTGGGCTGATATTGAGGTCTTTAATCCATTTGGACTTGAGTTTTGTGCACGGTGAAAGATATGGGTCTATTTTCATTCTTCTACAGGTTGACATCCAGTTGTGCCAGCACCATTTGTTGAAGATGCTTTCTTTCTTCCATTGTATACTTTTAGCTCCTTTATCAAAAATGAGGTGTTTATCGGTTTGTGGGTTAAAATCCGGGTCTTCTATACGGTTCCATTGGTGGACTTCTCTGTTTTTATGCCAGTACCACTGTTTTCATCACTGTAGCTTTGTAATAAAGTTAAAACTCAGGGGTAGTAGTGCCTCCAGAAGATCCTTTATTGTATAGGATTGTTTTGGCTATCCTGGGTTTTTTGTTTTTCCATATAAAGTTGATTATTGTCCTCTCCAGATCTGTGAAGAATTTTGATGGGATCTTGATGGGGATTGCATTGAATCTATAAATTGCCTTAGGTAGAATTGCCATTTTTACTATGTTTATCCTCCCAATCCAAGAGCAAGGTAGATCCATCCATTTTTTGGTATCCTCTTCAATTTCTTTCTTCAATGCCTTAAAGTTCTTGTCAAATAGATCTTTCACTTTCTTGGTTAGATTTACCCCAAGATATTTTATGCTATTTGTGGCTATCGTGAATGGTGAAGCTTCTCTGATTTCCCTCTCTGCTTCCCTATCCTTTGTGTATAAGAGGGTGACTGATTTTTTGGAGTTGATCTTGTATCCTGCCACATTACTAAAGCTGTTTATCAGCTGTAAAAGTTCTTTGGTGGAGTTTTGGGGGTCGCTTAAGTACACTATCATATCATCTGCAAATAACGAAAATTTAACTTCTTCCTTTCCAATTCGAATCCCCTTGATCCCATTATGTTGTCTTATTGCTATTGCTAGAACTTCAAGTACTATATTGAAGAGATATGGCGAGAGTGGACATCCTTGTCGTGTTCCTGAGTTAAGCGGGATGGCTTTGAGTTTCTCTCCGTTTAATTTGATGTTAGCTGTCGGCTTGCTGTATATAGCTTTTATTATATTTAGGTATGACCCTTGTATCCCTAATCTCTCCAAGACTTTTAACATAAATGGATGTTGAATTTTGTCGAATGCTTTTTCAGCATCTAATGAGATGATCATATGGTTATTTTCTTTCAGTTTATTTATATGCTGGATTACATTGATAGATTTTCGTATGTTGAACCAGCCCTGCATCTCAGGAATGAAGCCTACTTGATCATAATGGATAATATTTCGGATGTGTTCTTGGATTCGGTTTGCCAGTATTTTGTTGAGGATTTTTGCGTCGATGTTCATGAGTGAGATTGGCCTGTAATTCTCTTTCCTGGTTGAGTCTTTGTGTGGTTTTGCTATCAGAGTAACTGTAGCTTCATCAAAGGAATTAGGTAATGACCCTTCTGTTTCTATATTGTGGAATACATTAAGGAGTATAGGTATTAGCTCTTCTTGGTAGTTCTGGTAGAATTCCGCATTGAAACCATCTGGTCCTGGGCTTTTTTGGTTGGGAGGTTTTTGATAACAGGTTCTAATTCTTCGCGACCAACAGGTCTGTTGAGATTGTTCACCTGGTCCTGGTGTAACTTTGGTATATGGTATTTATCTAAAAAAGTGTTCATTTCTTTTACATTTTCCAGTTTCGTGTTATACAGGCTTTTGTAATAAGATCTGATGATTCTCTGAATTTCCTCTGTGTCTGTGGTTATGTCCCCCTTTTCATTTCTGATGTTATTAATTTGTGTATTCTCTCTCTGCCGTTTGATTAGTTTGGATAGGGGTTTATCAATCTTGTTGATTTTCTCCAGGAACCAGCTTTTTGTTTCATTGATTCTTTGGATTGTTTTCTGTGTTTCTATTTTGTTGATTTCAGCCCTCAATTTGATTATTTCCAATCTTCTACTCCTCCTAGGTGAGTCTGTTTCTTTTTTTCTAGAGCTTTCAGGTGGGCTGTTAAGTCTTCAATATGAGCTTTCTCTGTTTTCTTTAAGTGGGCACTTAGTGCTATGAACTTTCCTCTTAGGACTGCTTTCATAGTGTCCCATAAGTTCGAGTATGTTGTTTCTTTATTTTCATTGAATTCAAGGAAGACTTTAATTTCTTTCTTTATTTCTTCCTTAATCCAGGTATGGTTCAGTAGTTGACTGTTCAGTTTCCATGAGTTTGTAGGCTTTCTGGGGGTAGCATTGTTGTTGAATTCTAACTTTAATCCATGGTGATCTGATAAGACGCAGGTGGTTACTTATATTTTTTTGTAACTGTGTAAGTTAGCTTTACGACCGAGTATGTGGTCAATTTTTGAGAAGGTTCCATGAGCTGCAGAGAAGAAGGTATAATCTTTCCTCTTCGGATGGAATAATCTATAGATGTCTGTTAAGTCCATTTGCTTCATTACCTCCATTAATTCTCTAATTTCTCTGTTAGGTTTCTGTTTGATTGACCTGTCCATTGGTGAGAGAGGAGTGTTGAAGTCTCCTACTATTAGTGTGTGTGGTTTGATGGCTGCCTTGAGTTTTAGTAATGTTTCTTTTACATACGTGGGCGCTTTTATATTAGGGGCTTAGATATTCAGGATTGAGACTTCATCCTGATGAATTGTTCCTGTTATGAGTATAAAATGTCCCTCTCCATCTCTTCTGATTGATTTAAGTTTGAAGTCAACTTTGTTAGAAATTAGTATGGCCACATCTGCTTGTTTCTTAGGTCCATTTGCTTGATAAGCCTTTTCCCAGCCCTTTACTCTGAGTAGGTGCCTGTCTTTCTGGTTGAGGTGTGTTTCTTGTAGACAGCAGAATGTTGGATCCTGTTTTTGTATCCAATCCCTTAGCCTGTGCCTTTTTATAGGTGAGTTGAGTCCATTGACATTAAGTGATATTAATGACCAGTGGTTGTTAACTCCAGTCACTTTTTTAGTAGTAGGGTTTGTGTGTTTCCCTTCTTTGAGTTGCGCTGGTGAAAGTTCTCTAGATGACTGAGTTATTGTGGGCATTGTTGGACTCCTTGGTTAGTGATTTTCCTTCTATAATCTTCTGTAAGGCTGGATTTGAGGCTACGTATTGTTTAAATTTTTTTTTATCCTGGAAAATTTTGTTTTCTCCATTTATAGTGAACGAAAGCTTGGCTGGATATAGTAGTCTGGGTTTGCATCCATGATCTCTTAGTTTTTGCAGTACATCTATCCAGGACCTTCTGGCTTTCATGGTTTCCATAGAGAAGTCAGGTGTAAGTCTGATAGGTTTACCTTTATAAGTAACTTGGCCTTTTTCCTTTGCGGCTCTTAATATTCTTTCTTTATTCTGTATATTTTGTGTTTTGATTATTATATGGTGAGGGGATTTTTTTTTTGATCCAGCCTATTTGGTGTTCTGTATGCTTCTTGAACCTTCATAGGTACCACTTTCTTCAGGTTGGGAAAGTTTTCTTCTATAATTTTATTAAGTATATTTTCTGTACCTTTGAGCTGCACTTCTTCTTCTTCTTCTACTCCAATTATTCTTAGGTTTGGTCTTTTTATTGTGTCCCAAATTTCTTGAATGTTTTGTGATGAGAATTTGTTGGTTTTGCTGTTTTCTTTGATCAGTGTGTTTATTTTCTCTATGGTATCTTCAGTGTCTGATATTCTCTCTTCTATCTCTTGTAATCTGTTGTTAGTACTTGTCTCTGTCGTTCCTGTTCGTTTACCCAGATTTTCCATCTCCATTCTTCCCTTGGTTTGTGCTTTCTTCATTGCTTCCATTTCATTCTTCAAGTCTTGAACCGCTTCCCTAACCTGTTTGATTGCTTTTTCTTGTTTCTCTTGGTTTTCTTGCGTGTCTTTGAGCGATTTATTCATTTCCTCTACCTTTTTGTTTGTAATCTCTAATTGTTTATGGCAGTTTTTCACCTCCTGTTTAAGGTCCTCTATTATTTTCATATAGTTCACTTTTGAGTCGATTTCTTCTATTTCTTCAGCAGTAGGGTGTACAATTCTTCTTATTTCGGGATCCCTGGTTTCTGGTTGTGCCATGTTGCCTTTCAGGTTGTTGGAGGAATTCTTGTATTGGCGCCTTCCCATCTCTTCCTTCAAATGGAGCCAGGTGAGGCCTGGTCTCTTGGTCCAGTCTTTGCTGTGATTGACTCTCTGGGTATATCTCTTCAGTGTAGAAGCAGGAACCGTTCCCGTCCCAATGGGATTCCTTGGATTCCTCAGCAACTAAACAGGGCCGCAGGTAGCCCAATGATCCAGGGCCAACAGGATGAGTGGAGCAAGGGGGGAATGGTATCCAGGAGCGCGCAGGAAGCTTGGCGTCGGAGCTGAAGGTGCCGGGCTCCCTTACAGGGGACCCTGAGGCCTGCCCCGTAGGCAGGCACTCACAGCTCTGGGTGGGTCGCCTTAGTTTAGGAGCTTGAAACTGTACTTGAGCACTGGTCCTAGCATACAGCAGGGCAGGGTTGGGGAGGGGTGCTGGGGGAGCTGGATCGTGCGAAAGAAAGACAGCCCTGCAGAAGGAATGCCTGTCATCTTTATTTCTACATCATTCCAACTGGTCCATCCCTGCCAATGCACCAAATGTTCTAAATAAGATGAGACAGAAGTGAATATCCTACTTAGCTTAGACAGAATGCTAGAGAAACAGGATGGCCACTTCTTATTCTTGTTCCATTGATTTTCTTGGAGGAACAACATAATCACAGAGATTCTGTTCCTCTTTACATTCAAATATGGATTCTCTGAGTTTGTGGTTTAATAAGATAGCTCAATCTTTTTCTCAAGTCACACTGGTGTTGCTTGTGTCAATTAATTAATTGTGTTGCATGCTTGGTATTTCTTTTTTGTCTCTTAGCTTTCTAGTGAATAATACAAGAAAGAAAGAAATATGAATGGTTACATGATTCATTCCCAAGAACAGAAAAACTGCTTTTTGTATAGTCAAACAAATTTCAAAAGAGGCATGGAAAAGAGGAAATGCTTTACTGGCATCAACACTATCTCTGATCTAAGTATGTCTATTTTTAATCAACTAAATTGCATTCATTCCTGAGGTGTTTGTTTCAAAAGTGCTATTCTTTCAGTGATTGATGTGTGAAATCTGGCTTCTATTTTTCATTTCATTTTTACTTATTGCATACTCTCACCATCATAAGCCACATCTAGTACTTCATTATTGGGTGGATACTTTAATTAGGTATCTTTTTGTAATTTGTATTTTAATCTTATGATATATTGGTCTCATTATGATGATTACTGGTCCCTGGATAAGTACCTCTACTAATACACATGCTTATATTTTATCCATCTCTTAATGAAACCAAAAGTAAAATTTAACAGATCTTTTTATAATACAAAAAAAAGACAGTATTGGCAGTGTTAATTAGTGTAGTGGGAACTGTGGGCTTGCTTTCCGTCCTGCCCTGCTCCCGCATAGCTAGCTTGACACCCGAAATAACAACACACAAATTGTATTTTTTAAACACTGCTTAGCCCATTAGCTCTATCCTCTTACTGGCTAACTCTCACATCTTGATTAACCAATTTCTATTAATGTGTGTAGCACCACAAGGTGGTGGCTTACTGGAAAGGATCTGAACCTGCGTCCATCTTAGGCCAGAGCTTCATCACGTCTGACCCACTTCTCTTATTCCCAGCATTCTGTTCTGTCTACTCCACCCACCTAAGGGCTGGTCTATCAAATGGGCCAAGACAGTTTCTTTATTAACCAATGAAATCAACACAAACAGATTGACAGATGACAATACTACATCAAATTAGAACTTCTTGAGCAACAGACTATACAGAATGCAATTTCATTCTAATATTACCAAGAAAAATATGAAAGAATTCTTGTATTTATTCTTAGGAAAATGGCACTGAAATACATGAGTGAGTAAAAAGTAGCATTTAGTAGATTGTATACCTGAATTGTGAAACAAAGGTCATATAATCAAAAGATGCTTCTTGTAGCACACCTGTCTATGCTTATTTTTTATATGAGGTATTAATTTTGAAGTTGGTTATGATCTTGATATTATTGATACAGTTTTTATTTATTCTTTTCTTCAATTAATATTTATTTAAAATATCTTGTGGGGAAATTATATACCATTTGTTAAGAACAAGATGATGAGCAACATAGAAACAGATATATTTGGTAATAAAAACACATTTAAGTACACAGTTATGAACTGTCATAAGTGCTGTGGTGTTAAGTCTACAAGAGGTATTTGAACTGCATTTGTGATGACTGGGGTGTAAGAAGAAGGGGGTTGTTTGTTTGTCCCAGCCACCCTATTAGGTTAGTCCCCAAAATAATTACACTGAAACTGTATTAATTAAATCACTGCTTGGCCTATCTTATTATTATCTCTCTCATCTTATTGGTTAATTCTTACTTCTTAATTGAACCCATTTCTATTAATCTGTGTATCACCACATAGCAGTGGCTTACCAGGTAAAATTTCTAATGCCTGTCTC
The DNA here is from genome assembly GCF_018167655.1 of Microtus oregoni. Classification (NCBI taxonomy): domain Eukaryota; kingdom Metazoa; phylum Chordata; class Mammalia; order Rodentia; family Cricetidae; genus Microtus; species Microtus oregoni. The sequence continues at coordinate 2,629,792 of NW_024543812.1, forward strand.
TGGCAGCTCCATGGCATCCCTCTGGCTCTGCTTTCTTCCTCTAAGAATTCAGTTCCATCTTCCTTGCCTACATAAGTTCTGCCCTATAAACAGACCAAGGCAGTTTCTTTATCCATTAATGAAAACAACACATAGACAGAAGGCTTGGGATAGAATAAAAAGAGTAAAGAGAGTAAAAAGTCTTTAAAGAGACAGAGTACAGATAGTCATAGATTAAAGAAATTAAGAATAATAAGTCACATAAAGATGGAAAATACCAAGAGAGTTGGATTATGTATATTATTGTGGGGTTTTTCTTTTTAATTTTTAGACTGGAGAAGCTAAGTAACCAACATATTTACTTTAAAGTTATTTTGTCTTCAAAATTTGGATCTAAAGATATATTGCTTTGGAAAAGAGGTTATTCTTTTGTTTCCTCAGAAGATGAGATCCTCTGGATTGCTTTCAGACTAATATGGTTTAATGGAACAAGACCTGCTGAAAGGTCACCATGAATACCCCGTGAAACATGCCATGATAAAGTGAAAGACAATCACCTTCATAGGGTTATAGAGCTCTGTCTCCATTAACTGTATTAAAATATCTTTTCATTTATACTTATGTTATGAACCAGAGTGCAAATAACATTTATCATTATTAGCATTATTATTCCCTCTCTGATAAGGGATGTCCTTTCGAGTCACTTTACATTTATAAATTTCTATCCTGCATGTTGGTAGAGAGCAAAGACTACAGGAAAATAAGGAAGAATTGTCAAAAAAGGGTCTCTGATTCTGGTCTAACAGTGATAGTACTCTATGCATATTTGATGGGAAAATTTATAGATAGATACTCTGTGCACTTCTATTCAGTAATACCCAGAATAAAGTTGTTGTGGTTTGATATTAGATGGCATTATCTTCTTTTTTGTTCTTAAATATGTATTTGTTTTATATTCTGCCATCCTGTTGTTTAAACCACAATATTCATGCGAAAGGTATTTCTTGGTGTTAATATTTCACTTGGCATAGTGCTTGCTGAGCAAGCATATGGCAGGAATGGTGGTATGCTTAAAATCTCAACATAGAAGGCTGATAACCATGAGGAATCATGGCATTGGTCTTTTTTGTCAGCTAGTCTAGTCTAAAGATGAGCTATAGGTCAGTAAGAGTCCCTATCTAAAAAGAAAGCAAATAGTTTTCTCCATGTATGTGCACACATGTGCATGTAGGCAATCACCCAAACAAACATGCATATGGCACATAAATATATTTATTGCTTGAAGGAATTGGAGAATGAATTAATAAATTAATGAATTATCATTGGAAGATGAGCTACAGCCCATAGCTCAATGTGAGACAAGAACACCTCTGTTTTCTCTGTTGATGTAGAATCAAACACATGGGAAAATACAGAGCTGTTTTCTGAAGAATCCCTGAGCTACTGTCCAGGAAGAAGACACACAAAGTTTAAAATGATAATGAAACTGAAATTCTTGAACAGTTTTCTCAGGATTTTGTCTTCAGTAATTGATAATTCCTTCAGTCTATTGATTTTTCCCTTTAAAGATAAATTACTTTCTTTTTCTTTCCTTGTTACTGTGAATGAACAGTAGAATTCATCATGGTGAGCAATTCTTATTCCAATTTAATTTAGCTGTCATCCATAAAATGTCCTGGCTCAGAAATAAATAGCACCAGTGTTTCAAATCAATCTCTTACTACTTCTTGATTTCATAAAAAAAATAATAAATGAAATAATTTTAGATTTTAAAATGGAAAAGCTGCATTTTATAGGAATATAACTTGCTAAGCCCCAAGTAATTCTTTGACAACAAGTTATATTTGAGGATTAAAAAAACAAAACAAATATCTACAAAGACCTCTGACCAGAGACATGCCTTTATTAGAAGCATGAATATGCTCTCAAATTTGGAAAAATCTATCTTGATTACTCAGTTACATGAAAGCCATCAATTTTTCAGTGCAATTTACTACAAATACTTAACAATTTGATCTGAAAATAAAATAATGTTTTCCTATTTAATCATATTATGGGGAATAAAATATCTCCTGCTATTTTTTTTTATTTTCCATAACAGTCATTATGGTCTATAGTGCTGCCAAGGTGTACAAAGTTTTCCTTTACTTCATACTTTCAGGGCCACTTCTGTATTTCTAACAAAAGTCCTAGTAACAGTATGAAGTTGGATTTACTATTTAATCATGATTAGTGAATGTCTAAGAATCTCATATTAATGAATCACTTTGACTATTGATTGAGCAAGGAGTATCACTTTGTAGAGAAGGAATTGATGCCATGTGAAAGTAATAAAGAGAAATAAAAATGATATTTTTTTCTTTTGCCACCATTATTTATACAGTAACATTACAAAGTAATCTAGCTTTAAAGAATTATTATTAGCTCCAGGATATTTTTTTTTCTGTGCTAGTGATACAATCCATTTTTTGTGTGTTTTCTCCACCTTATCTACTAGAGGTACACTCTTATCTGTCATAAATATTTATTTTATTGGTTCCAAGGGACTCCAAAATAAAATAAATTTAAAATAAGAGTGACATAGACCTGCTGTATATCTGGAACTAGAGGGGTGTGCATGGCTTTCAGAGGTGATGAACATGCCTCTGCTGTATTGGACTGGGCAGAGCCAAAAGGCAAAGCAGCCTTAGTCCAAGCCATACCACTGAGCATATGAAGAAGTGGTCCTGGTCAGAAAATGATTATAGAAAAACAATAAAGACAAATACAGATGAAAAGACTTCTAAATGAGTCACAGTGTGCTTAAAAATGTAGATAGTCTTGGAAGAGAGAAGAAAAAGAGTATAAAGAGTTATAAAAAGAAGTAAGTGGATTTAAAAAAAAATGAAACAGTCTTTAAATAGAGTAAACTTGTAGAAAACGTAATAGAGTAAAAAAAGTAAGCCAGGTGAAGATGGAATGTATACAAAGAGTCTAGATTATGCATAATATTGTGTTTTCTTTGAATCTTTTGACTATGAATGAGCTAAATGCAGAGAAATATTTCATTGTATGGGCTGTTAAGAAAACTAACACATATACTTTAAAGGTATATTGACTTCAAAATTTGGGTCTAAGGATGTGTTGCTTTGAAAAAGAGTTTGTTCTTTTGTCTCACACAAAATGAAGACCTGCGGATTCCTTCCATACTAATGTGGTTTGATCAAACAAGAACCCTGAGAAAATGGCCCAGGAGGTTCAACATTCATGATGGCTTCAGGACTGGAGCTGAGATGCAGCTACCATAAAGGTACACCATGACAGGCCTAAATAACAGCATTACCAATCAGCGGGAAGTAGTCTTGATAACAATGCCCAAATTCAACAAGTGATTATTAATAAATATTTGTTTACATTTAAAGGAGGATATGCTATAGAGATGAATACTTTACATTTGTATGAATCTTGTTCTATTGATAAAATTTTAGGTAAATTTTATTATATGAATACTTCTACTCTTGGTTAAAGTACTGTGTTTATGTAGGTTATTTAAAAATTTAATGTATAATTAATAAATATAGGATAATATATAATCACATATAATAGTCAATTTTGTAGTCATGTTAAGTTTTCAAGATATATAAAGATATATTTCAGTTATATAGATAATCTTCAATCCTTTCAAAGACCTATAAAATATGATATTTAACATGTTGTTAAAACTTAGGACTTTTCAGGACAATGAGACACATCTATTCCTGGCAGCACCAATCTACTTCAAGAGAAAGATGGGCATTGAAGAAGATCCTTATGGAGTTGTTTAGCTATTTGGGCAAAAAAACTGCTCTTGCCTGAACTGCTTCATGTTATGCTCTATGAACTGGACATGCAGGATCCATAGAGAAATGACTGCTGAACTTGCCTAAAGGTAAGACAGTCCTTCGGAGTTTTCTGCTTCATGAAAGTGTCTAGAAGAAATTCTGCAGGACACAGAAGAATGTAACTGACAATATAGATAAAACTGTCTTTGAAATGTTATGCTTCATGTAAAAGTCTTTTAGCTACTATGTGCTAGTAGGCTGAAGATGGGTGCCTGCAATGTCAGTAAGAACATTGATTGACTGTGAAGGAAGTAAGATGTCTTTGTCAATTCTAGAGTTTTGGAAGTTACTTACAGTGTACTTCCTGTTTACTTAAAATAACCTTCTGGAGTCTTTGATAAAGTAGAATAATAGATAATTTTATTATAGTTTTCCTTGGGTATGATAAATGATAAAGTAGATATTAAAATTGTAACTATAATTCTTACTTAATACCTGTTTTGTTATATGTAATTTTACTATGTTAAAGTTAAACTTTCTCTTTATTTAAATAAAAAAAGGGGAAATGGTATGGGAAGTCCTTCTGTATATATGTTGCTTTAATTTGTAATGAACAAAGCTATTTTGTCCAATGACTTAACAGAGTAAAGCCAGGTGGGAAATCTGAACAGAGATGTAGAGAGATTGTAGGCAGATTCTATGAGACTCCATGTAGTCACCAGAAGAAAAAGAAAAAAGCTTTAGCTAGAACTTTGCCAGTAGGCCATGAGTCTCATGATAAAGTATAAAATAATAGAAATGTGTTAATTTAAGATGTAAAAGCTAGCTATAAATGTGCTTAAACTATTAGCCAAAGAGTATTTTAAATAATATTTTTTTGTGTTTTTATTGGGGAACTGAGCAGGACAGAAACCTCCAACAACATATTACAATTACAAAATACTGTATGATCTGACCTATTTTCAGAAGCATTTCCTACCTCTCTTCTTAATGATTCCACTGTACTCATACTGGACTTTTGGTGGTCTTTACAACACTAATCAGAAAAAAAAAACTGCAGATTTAACACTGTTTCTCAGCATTATTATAATATTTATTAGTTTTGCTTTTTATTCTTTTAAAAAAGTAACCCTTAAAACAGCTACAATGGATTTTTTCTTAATGAGTATTTGTGCCCTCTGTGACACACACACACACATATAAATATGTATACAATTAAAAATATCAACGATAAATCTTATCCTTCATAGCTACTTAGCGTTTCTAGATTTATATTTGAAAGTAATACCAGAACTTGTTTGTGTGGGAATTTCTGTTTGTGGAAAATGTTTTTATTTAAAACAGTATGTTATTACTCTAAGCTCCTGAATGCAGCATTTCTGCATCATCCTTATAATTAAGCTTGGAATATATGACTGAAAAGAGAACACTAAAATCCAATTAGAAATTATTTGGGGTAATTCACAATAATGTTAAAATCTGTATGATGTTCAATTTTTTACTTTACAATGACAGGTAATGTTTGAGTATTTTCTGCAGACTCCCTGTGATTAATTAAAATGAAGGAAATAAACATTAAGATTGCTTTGATTTGTTTTGAAACAAAGGATGACTATGAAGCCAAAATTTGTTGAACTCTTAGTTATTACTGCCCCTGACTTCCAAAGGATGGATTGTTATGCACAATAATGTCCCTTAATGCTCATGGAATTAAGACAAAAATCCTGACCTAGTTAAGAAAAGATAATGTATGCCATATCTTAAATTGTCATGTAAAACTTGAACCAAGTCATTAATTTATTTGAAAAATAAACGTTATGATTTTTTTTCATATTTTTTATTGAAAAAAAATTTCTGCCTCCTCCCAGCCTCCCATTTCCCTCCCCCTCCTTCTGCCCCTCTCCCCTCCCCCCACTCCTCTCCCCCTCCCTCTCCAGTCCAAAGAGCAGTCAGGGTTCCCCGCCCTGTGGAAAGTCCAAGGTCCTTCCCCCTCCATCCAGGCCTAGGAAGGTGAACATCCAAAATGGCTAGGCTCCCACAAAGCCAGAACATGCAGTAGGAACAAAACCCCATGCCATTGTCCTTGGCTTCTCATCAGCCCTCATTGTCTGCCATGTTCAGAGAGTGGAACTAATAATTGATTGGATAATCTTACTAGGTTCACATGCTCTATAATCTTTCAAGTTCATTTGCATCATTCTAATAAGGCAGTAGACACATAGTTCAGTTTTGCCTTATTTAGCCATGTATAAATGAATTTGAGGTTTTCATAGCTTTCATGTGTGTCTCAAAATCATCCAGGTGGGATTTTGAACATATAACATTAAATTAGTTTACTTTCATTTATTTATGACAAGGGCATTCAAATGATTGTATAAATACTACCTCCACCAATCTTCTGAACTTTGTTCTTTTTTCCTACAATGAACTATGTAATCATTAAACAATAAATCATTTCTACTCAGTTTATCATTTACCAATTACATTCTAATTTCTGTATTTTTCAATTTATACTGGTGGATACCTTTGCATGTTGTCATAAAGAAAGTTATTGATAAATGAATAAGAATATATTTTATGTATTGTCTTAATCACTGCTTTATTGTTGTGAAGAGACTTTATGCATACACCAACTCTTATAAGAGAAAACATTTAATTGTGGATTTGCTTAAAATTTCAAATATTTAGTTTGTTATCATCATGTTTAGGAAGATTGTGGCTGGCATACATGGCAGTCATGGTGCTAATGAAGTAACTGAGATTTCTATGTCCTGATCCACAAACAACAGTAATAGCAAAAGACTGCCTGAAATGGGATTTTGAAATCTCAAAGCCTACTCCTAGTGACACATTCCTGCAACAATGCCACACCTTCAAATCCTTCTAATCATTTTAAAGAATTCTATTCTCTGGTGACAAAGCATTTACAAATGAGCCTACAGGAATTATTCTTATTCAAATAACCATATGTGTATACTGCATTTTATTTATCCAAGTACTTCTCAGTTATAAGGTTTCTAATACCTTTTCACAGGTAGTTCTCAAATGTCCTCATTCTTTGACTCCTTAATAGAGTTCCTCATGTTGCGGGGACCCCCAAACATAAAATTATTATTTTTTTTAAATATTTATTTATTTGTTATGTATACAATATTCTTTCTGTGTGTATGCCTGCTGGCCAAAAGAGGGCACCAGACCCCATTACAGATGGTTGTGAGCCACCATGTGGTGGCTGGGAATTGAACTCAGGACCTTTGAAAGAGCAGGCAATGCTCTTAACCTCTGAGCCATTTCTCCAGCCCCCATAAAATTATTTTTGTTGCTACTTTATAACTGTAAGTTTGATACTGTTATAATTCATAATATAAATACTTTTGGAAATGGAGGTTTAACAAATTGACTGTGACCTACAGGTTAAAATCATAGCTTTTGACCATTGCAAATATGCTGCCATAAACACGATCATATAAATGAGTGTTTCTTTTCAATGCTTTCAAACTCATGTTTTTCATAGTGACTAAATTATTTTATATTCCTAACAATAACATGTAATGATTTTAGATTTCCCACATTCTTGTACATTACGGGTCCTATTACTATGATGAAACACTTTGACCAAAGGGAAGGAAAGATTTTTTTTTTCACTTACACTTATATATTACCATTCATTACTGATGAAAGTCAGGACAAGAAATCAAACAGAGCAGTAATCTGGGATTAGGGACTGATGTAGAGTCCGTGGGGGCTGCTGATTACTGGCTGGCTCTCAGGTCTTGCTCAGCCTGCTTTCTTATATAAACCAGGATCACCTGCCCAGGGATGGTCCCACTTACAATAGGTTGCCTTCCCACTTCAGTCACTAATAAAGAAAATGCCCTATAGGCTTGCCTGTAGCTCAATTTTATCAAGGCATTTACTCAAGTGAGGCTTTTGCCTCTCCAGTGACTCTAGCTGATATCAAGTTGCCATAAAACTAGCCATCACTCTTTTCAAATTCCTTTTTTCGACTTTTTGAAATTAGACATCCTAACAGGAATGAATATGTATCTCGTTGTTGGCATTTATTATTCACTGATGGCTAATGTTAAATCATTTCATGGGATTCCTGGACATTTATATTTCTTATATGGTAGATATGTATATTCAAGCTCCTTTTTCAATTTAAAATTTTTATTTTGATGTTTATGTGTCTGTGTGAGTATAGGACATGTGTGTGGAGAAGCCAGAATAGTGTTTTGGACTCCTAGGAGATATACATAAACCAGGTAGTGGGAAATGAACTTATGTCCCCTGGAAGAACAACAAATGTTCAAAACTTCTGAGCCATTCACCCAGACCTTTACATTTCTTAATTATGTGTCTGTTGTTGTTGAGCTATTGGTTTTATTTGTATAATCTGAAATTTGTATCTTGGTTTACCATATCAGTAAAATTACTTTCCTGATTTATTTTAGACTACATTCTGTGATTTGGAAACACTCATTTGAAATGATGTCATAGCATACACAATTATTGTATTTGTTCATATATAAGGAAGTTTTCCACTGCTGAAATATTTTTAAAGTAAAGAGATCAGGGTAGGTCAAAAGCATATTGTTTGTTGATATTTTAATAGAGTCTCAGGTTTTCTTAATTAAAAGTAAAATGAAAATCTTTGTGAATCATCAGCAAATAGTTACAATATCACCTGGGTTTGCATTCAGTGTAAGTAGCAAAAACACTAATCTGAAATGTATAGTCAATAGCATTGAAAAAGTGATAAAATAAGGAAACCATATTACCATTGCCATTTAGCCATTATACAGAGCCTATTAGTTAAAAAGAAAATAGGCAAATTTTGATAATTTATTTATAAGCAAATTAAAAGTTTATGGCAAAGACATGTCTCTTTTTCCAGCCTCACCATTGGGAAATATAAATCATGTTTGCTTATATTTACTACAAGGAAAAATTTTGAACATATGCTTCAAATTTTCTTACCTTACCCATACATGGTTCAACTAAGATAAAAATGTAACTAACCCTTCTGTAGAGTTTCTTCCCCACAGTTTCGAGTGATTCTGAAGAGAAAAGATATCCTCAACTGTAGAAACACTTTTTAAATAATACATGACAACAAGGGAAAATATAGAATTTTTTGGGAAATGTGAAAATTCCCTTAGGATGTTGATTGTTCTATTTTCTTGTACTGGCTATAGTTCTTATAGTGTAGCAGTTTGTTTCGAACTAAATAATATAGAGTATTGGGAACTTTACCATCTCTACTGTAAGTCTTAACAAGCTGAAGATTTTTAATACATTCAGAACTGAAGAGGGAGAAAACAACTCTGAGTAATTTCTCCGTTATATTAGTTAATGTTCAAGGAAATGAATACAAGACAATCCAGCAAGCTAAAAATTCTATTTAAGATAGGAGAAGTCTCCAAAAATTTTGAGAAATTAGAAGAAATACATAAGGTTTACAAACCAATAATATATAGTATAAAATATGATGATAGTAAGTGAAACTTTAATGACTCATAATGGCTATGTTAGTGATTTATAGAAAGTGATATCTGGAAATGTTTAAAACAATTTTATGATTCTGATAATTTTCTTATTAGCATAAATGTGCAATATATGAAATGTGAAATGGACTTCAATTTGTTGCATCCAATTTTTAAAGATTTTGAAGTGACTAAGTCCAAGTTAATTAAGATTTAGATTTGACATGAAGAGAAATATATATTTTTATTATTGTTTTCCCTCCCTCTCTTCCTCTCTGTTACTCCACACCTCCTTTCTTATGCATATCTACCCTCTTTCTGTCACTAGAAAACACAGGGATATCACATTTTTAAGTAAAAAACTGGTATGAATACACATATCAGTATGTGATTGAAATCATCTGACAGTAGACATCAGGACACAAGAACACAAACATACCACACACACACACATGCAGACACACATGCATACACATATACACACATATATCATGTAAATAGGAAGCACAAAGAAAACTTTTCTTTTTTTCTTTCATTTTTGATAAAAAACACAAGTAATGGACTAATTTCAGAATATAGTACTTTGGCATGACAATGCCAATTCTAAAACTATTTTCTAAAATAATTTGCCACAATTAGTTGTGAGTTCTTTGATTTTAGTTCACTTCACAGTCCAAAAACACTCTTTCTGAAGCATAGATTGGGCTTGATATATATTACAAGACACAAGAGTAAGATTTACTATACATATGCTTGTCCTAAAATACTTATTTTTGGTTTTTTATCAAATATACATTATATTTGTAGTTAGACGTGGACCTTTATCAGACATTAGTCACCTACATCATTGGATAAACTATTTGTATTGGGAGCTGAAGATGCAATAATTAGCAAGACATAAACTAAGGTTGGTAAATATATTAGTTTACTTTCTAGAATCTATCACTAATGGCAATAGTCAAGATTAAATACAATATATTATTATGACAAAAAACCTTGTTCCTTTTATTTGCATTAGATATTTTATAAATATACTCTTAAAATTGATAGCACTGGTGTTATCAAATAGCATTTGTCATGAGTGAAAGACAATATATATGTGGATGTTAAATATGAAACAGTTTTAATCAGAAAAAAATTGATTTGTCAAACATCTGTGACTATCCATTTCTACTTTAGTATTTAATTTAAATTTCTTACATGTTTAACAACTATCTGGATTTTGATATTTGTAGAGAGTGAAAGTTTCATGGAATGTTATAGATAAAACAAGCAAACAAACAATATGTGCTTCATATTACTGTGTGAAGAAATATCTATGTGCAGATGAACCAAATTTCTGTTACAGTATTAAAGTGGAAAAACTTTCAATATATGATGTGGAGAAAGCAGAATATATTTTCTTGGCATTAATTTCAGTCAGGTGACTTTGATGAGATAGATGCCATCATGAATATTCCATATACAAAAGAAGAAAAATGTGATGATACCCTAATGTGATGAACAGTTTTATATGTGAAAGAAACATTAAATCAATACTTTTCAAATAGCTATATTTATTAAGAATTGAATAGGTACAATATCTTACAAAGGTGAAGATTTTGATTTTTTTATTTGAATCTTTCCTGCAACTTCTGAGAAAGGGACTTTTGATCTCCAAATGGATCTCCATTCTTGCATAGCAAGTATTCTTATCCACCAAACTATCTCCCTCAATTTATATGTTTGATTTTTAATTGCAGCTTCAAAAGATCTCAAGTTTATGATTTATAAAATTTACACAACCTCAAAATAAAAGTAATAGAATCTGTACTGCATTGCCAATGAGTTTTAAATGTGGTCGTAAATGAAAATTTTAAGAACCTATAAGAGAAAAGGGTATAGCTTTGTATACATATCATAATCATCATTTTACAATGACAAAAATCCACAATTTATAAAGAAATTCCATTCTAAATTGTTACAGTATTTTAGCAGTTTCTTTGAAACGGAAAACCCATTTTCATCAGTACAGTTGCTTCTGTAAAAACAAAAGGATTGTTTTCTTACTAGCAATCTTATAAAGGTTTCTTAGATCCCCATTATACCCTTATGATTCCATTAAGGCCATAATATCATTGCACCAACATTGTTTATCCAGTTTCTGGAGACAAAATTGTACTTAAGCAGCTACCTATGAATAAGCATAAAATTATTGGTATTTGAACAATGTATGTTTGAATAAATGAGTTGATTTGATGTTAGTTTATAAGAGAAAAGTAGAATACAACAGTAACTCACCAAAACAAAATTAAATTGTAATGTTGCAGAAGAATTGCCGATAGAAGATTCTAATCTGTGCATGAACACACACTGTTCAATAGGGAGGAAGATTTGGACTTGGAGATTCTCATAGATTATGTCACTTATAGCATCAGTATCTAAACTGTACATTGTTTGAGAGTGGATATTAATAGTCTATCCATTAATATGATATCAAAGAGTTCATACTATAGAATTTTTTCAAAGAGAAGTATATAAATATGCATATTTCTGGAAAAGAATCTACCAAGATATATGAATAAATCCTAGCAACATGAAAGTGGGAAATATTAGTTTGATAGATGCATTAAGGAGCAAACACACAGACCTTTTTTCAAGGTCAGAAAGGAGAGACATCTAGCTGTCCATTTTCACCTACATTTCTGCTTCTTTCTGTGCCTGCACCACTAAACAGAAATTAGATTAAGGAGAGCTGTATATGTCCTGCTAAGTCATTTAGACAGTATCCTGAAGGCCATGATGTCACTAAAGGGTTTTAATTCACAGAGGGAACACTAACGTATTAGTCTCAATTATTGCAGATTACTTTCCAAGTGGACTTAATGTTGCTTCCAGGCAACAGAACAAATACTGTACCCCTAAGCTTTTGCTTGTAAACATTTAGTATTTTTCTTTTCTAATGAAACAGTCACAAAAGATAAACATTTAGTTTATCAAAATACAAATCTTTTGGGTGATGCTATAAAAGTCAGTATTTATTAGCAACTCAGATCTATTATTTTTCACAAGCTGAATGCAACATTTATTACCCTTAATACTACTTTTAGAGGTCACCAGATATGAAGGCCTTTGGCAGCACTTCTAGTGGTCTAAACACGTTAATATATAATGCAAAAGCTTTTTATAGTGGAATGTAACTTTAGCTAGAGTGCCCACTCAGCAGTAAGACATGTAGGGTTTTTTTTTTCCTGTATTGAATCAATTTTTTTGACATGTTGCTCTTTAGACTCCTTAAAGTCTGATGTCTTCCTAGATTTATTATAAACTCTGCCCAGAGGATCTTGAACTTCACAGAACCTATCTCTCCTGTTGCCTTCTCTCTAAAGTAGAGATGCAATAACTTCATCTGCCTGGAACGATTTGGCACTATGGAAATGAGACTACTTTGCTTGTCGAGTTAGAGGGCAATGGAAAGAGGTTTACATAGTCCAAAATGCATTGATCCATTACTTAAACAATTTTGTTTCTTTCCTGTCAAGGGAATATAAATGTAAAAGGCTAAGAAGAAGCATTTGTGCAATCTAAAGTGGTATCTATGTGTGGTGTGGTATACTTACCTCTCAGAAAAGGAAAGGTGGCTATCATTTATGAACAGTTGTTTCTTGAATATTTTAGAATTTTTGCTTCCACAACTGATTGCTATTGTTGCTGTTTAGATGTAGAGTCTTCCTCTGAAGTCTTTGGAAGCCTAGAACTTGCTTTGTTGATCAGACCAGCCTCAAAACTCTGATGATCCCCTAGAGTGTTGAAGTAACAATCATGCATTATTTGTCACAATTCTCCAAAATTTCAGCCTTCAAGGAAAAAGTCCACTGTACAATCTGAATGTTTTCTGACATTTTGCAGCCACATTTAATGGTACCAAATACTACCATTATCAGTTTCTTTTTTTTAACTGTTGCAGTGCATTACTGCAAATTTTCTGATCTTAACGATTTAAATCTATTACCTTGCAGTTCTATAGGTAAGAAATAGGACCTAAGAATTCCTAAATTCAAGATGCTTGTCAAGCTATATTCATTCCAAGAAGATTTAAGGAGGATTCTGTTCTTTTCCAATATCTAGAAATCTTTCACTCATTGACTCATGCATCCTTTCCCTCATTGCCAAATTCAATAGCATAGCACCTTCAGATATTCCTGTCTCTGCTTTCCATTTATATCACACATCGTCTTACTAAAGTTTGACTCATGTATGATAAGGTCTCTATGATTAGATGGAACAAACTTGGAAAAAGTAAAAATGTAATCATAGGTTTTTCTCTATCCCCAATAGTTTGTTTTGTCTTTTCCCTCAATAAATAACTATTTTATACACAGGTTTCTCCTCAGTTATGAAAAGTTGAAAAATTATTAAATCTAATGGAAATGTTGTGAGAAAAGCAAAATAGAAAGGAATAAAAAGATAAGATAAAAGCTTAAACCTGGGTAATGTATGAAAGACTATTAAGTCCACGATATCATTGTTTTATATGTAAAGGGGACTCTAGTGTGCTCCTTTTTTCAGACATGTTCACAATAATTCGGTTGGCTGATCAACCCTACTCATATATTTATAATATTCTACTTGTTTATGATTTTCATTCATTTTTCCAATTTTTGTACTCACAATCTTCTTTACCTCCAGATATGTATTCTTCTCAGATTCATCCCCTTTCAGTGACAGGTTCACCTTAAACATTTCTATTTAATATTTTCTTACTATGTCTCTCCAAACTAATCACTCCATCCTTTGTGTTTCTGCTGAATTCTGTCCCCCCTAAAACAGTTTTTACCAAGTTAAAATTATTTCTTGTGCTTCCTACTTTAGCAAACTGAATTTTCCAAACAAGTAACTGCTCACTTATTAAATTGTGTCAGTGTGTATCAAAGTCCCTAGGTTAAAGTAGATGGCTAGAGAGATGAACACATAGTTGGCAAAATATTCAGTAAATGCACTGTAGGAGTTCTGTAGTGATGCAAAGTATTTTTGCTGTTTTCATCCTCTGTCACCATCTCCATTTTGCTGAAGGCAGCATGCAACATTCAAAGGAAGTAAACAACCAACTGCCTTGCTCAGCTATGATATTTATGGCACATTAACCCTAAGGTTGAAGTAGTGGCATGCATACCTAAATGTTTACCAAATTGTTCTCCAACTGGACTTAAAGCCCACTTGACAAAAGGAAAATTGTGTCTGGTACTGGAAACTAATAAGTGCTAATGAAATCATACTTTCTGGAGGAAAATCTACAACCACAAATTTATTAAGCATGCATAAAACCTAACAAAATATATACATTTTATCTTTATAATGACAGATAAATGTAGATCTCACTCCCTCTCAAGTAAACTTACCTTGACAGCAAATGAAAATCATTGAGGAACAGCATATCTAATTAAAATTCTGAGTTGTAGAATCCAGTTACAATGGAAAAGCCTACAAAAATATTCCTATACCTCAGGCTTAGGGAACATTGCAAATGAGGGGGACAGAAAGATTTTAAGAGCTAAAGGATCATAGAGCTTGCTGTAAAATTGTGTTTCTTATGAATGTCTAGATCTACACCCCTAAAGTCTCACCAGCATGACTGTCCAAGATGACACGACTGCCCAAAATGACTGAACAAGATGGACAACAATAAATATGCCAAAGTGGACAGGGGATAGACAATGAGGCTTCAGTCTTACAAAAATAACTACAGCTAACTAAATATTAATGAGAGTAAAAATAGTGTTCTCAAAGGAAGAGTACATCAACTAATTGTACAATACTAAGTGGTTAGTCCTAAAAACATATATACCTGTAACATAATATTGAGTGAGTAGGTAATAAGTTTTAGGAATATATCAAGACATATTTGCATGTGGATACAATTAATATAAAAAGAGGCCATGAATTTGAATAAATATTTGAGAAGCAGGGTTATATATAATAAATTAGCAGGGGAGAGGATAATTCAATACAATCTCAAAAATTGAATTTGAAGATCTCATAGAATATATCACATGGGTGAATAGATGAAGATAAAATTGATTTCCTATGACCATTTTAGTGTTTCTTTCCCTTGATATCCAAAGACGGAAGCTCAGCAATATTATGAGTCATATTTAGCTATACTCTGTACTAAAACAGTTCATCAGTACAGTTGTCGTACATAATTTATTACTTCAAAAATTTCTATGAAACAGATAACTATGCACACTTTGATAGTGATGACTCTAGTACTTAATAAGTCATTTAGACAAGATTATACCAGCCAATGTTGGAACTGTGACAGAATTTTAACCTAAAATTAACTGTTCTCCTAGCCTTTATATAATAAGACTACCCAAATTTATTGAATTTGCTGCTGGTGTTTATTTTAGAAATTTGTCCAAGTTTTGGTCATAAAGAAACAGAAGGATACAAAGGTATAGAACATGGTTCTAAAGTCTCAGTTCATAACTTCAAGAATTCTACAAATGTTTCCCCAAATAAAAACATGATTTTGATATGTAGATTGACAGATAAAAAAATCCCATCACCATATTATATGCCATCTAATATTAGCATGAGTAACAAATTGGAATATGCCTAGTAAAAAGTAAGAGTTCAAAAGGGTAGTTGATATTAAAATAAATCATCTTATATTATATTAAATATCATATCTATTATAAAACATAATGCAGATAAGATATGTTATATATTTAATATTCATTGTGTTTAAATGGTACACAACAGTATGATAGAATAATATTATGATATATGAAGATAAATATACCCATTTCCATTCAAAAATATTTTTACGTAACAAATCTCCTTTCTCTGATATGGAAGTCTGGCTCCAAACAACATAATCATCCAAAGTTTAAATATAGAAAAATCTAAAAGAAGAGCATTTTGTTTTCTTAGAACATTTGCTTTTGCTTTTTCTTAAAGAAGACAAGTATAAATGTAACAAAACTTTCACTAATTCTCTTTACACTCAAGACAGACATACTACATCTCAATACATAAAAATCATATCTGGATACGTGGATAGTATTATCCCTCAAAGTACAACAATTACCTACAAAATATATGATACTACATGATTAACAGTAAGATCCAAATATTCCTGGATATTAACTACAAAGGATAGAATGAGAAATGAAAGAACAGATTTCAGTGCATAGATTGTTTCCAATGGTTCTAATGTACTGATTTCCTTTTTCCCTTCCTATATAATATCTTTGTAACATTGCTGGTATGAGAAACACCTTAATTTGAGACTGCTAATTGAGATGAATGTACTAAAAATTATAAAAATATGGGGCAATGGTATATAAAGAATAAAAGAGAAAATATACTTGGAGATGGACTTGAAGGCAATTGCATAACAAAAGTTTGTATAGTTGTAAAAGGTAAATAAATATATTTCCTTTTAGGTGTTGATGTAAACAGATCTAATAGAGAAGATTTCATGATTAAAATGAGAATATCTGAAAGTTTCTCAGGGAAATGTAACTGCTGTCACTGAAGTCTGATGAAAGTCTTTATGGGGTTTGTCACTTTGTACCATTTCATAAGGTCACTTTGTGCAATATCCATACATTAGATGCCTTACATATAATACCACTATATTGGATGTCCAATCTTCAAAACATTAAAAGTGCATGACACCAATGCGTGGTTCAATAAAAGCAATTTGAAAGAGAAGAAAATGAATGTGTTCAACTTCTATAACATCTAATTTTTGGTACTTTTTAGAGAATGAGTTTAGAATAGTTGGAACAGTTAATTTAAAGAGCAAATTCCATTCAACTGAGTGCTACAGTAAGAACAGTGTAGACCCTAGATTCCCTACCCATATTTTTTAAAGTAATTTTGTCTTGATGCTATATAATATGGCTTAATGTATTATATAATTGTGTCTCAATGTTATATAATGTAGTTTCATATATTATTTTATATTTCACTGATAATAGTTGGGTTTTATTTTTAAATATAATTATTTTTCACATTCATGTTAATCCTTATTTCTTTATATAAACATCCATAATGCTCAGTTAACTATAAAATGCAATGTGTGTGTATGTGTATTTGGAAGTGTGTGTATTCTGTGTATATATGTATATTGGTACATAAACACACAAACCTATTCATTATGTAATATACTTCTTATTTTGCTCTTTCTAATATAAAATCATTTGTAAGTATGTATAGAAGTATGCACTCATACATAATCTTATTTTTCTTCTGTGTATACATATTCATTTTTTTAATACAAACTCTTCTTATTTTAACTAGACTGTTTTAAAACTCAAATCATTCTATTTCAACATCCCAAATAACTGGAAGTATAGGTTCAACTTTTTAAAATTTCATTTCCCTCTCTGTGTCTCTGTCTCTGTCTCTGTCTCTCTCTCTCTCTCTTGTATGTATATGTGTGTATGTTTAATTAAATTGGGCATGCCTATTCCATACTGCTTCTGTAGAGAACAACTGAAAAGAGCATAGATTCTGTAGATTTAGTCTCTCTTTCCATCTTTGATTCTTAAGATAAAACTCAGGTCATGAGGCTTACAGGAGAAGCACTATTACCCATAGAGCAATCTTGGTGGCCCACTACAGATTTATCAGATAGCTTCATAGTAATCTAAACCAGGGCTTTTAATTAATCTTCATTCACTCTTAACCACTTCTGCAGATAACTTTCACTTGTAGGCATACAAAATGGATATACAAGTAAATTTTTACTTTGTTAAAATAATTTTAAAACTACTTGAACAATCAATGTAGATCACTCAGTCCTGAAATCATTTTACATGCAGACAACAAAAATGGATTATACACACATACATATATAGCAAGGAGGCTGCTTGTTCATTTCCCGGCTTCCCAGACGCCGGCTAGCTAGCTTAGCCCTGAAATAATCACACAGAAACTGTATTAATTAAGTCACTGCTTGGCCTATTAGCTCTAGCTTCTTCTTGGCTAGCATTTACATCTTAATTTAACCCATTTCTATTATTTTATATTTTGCCGTGAGGCCCATGACCTACCAGAAATGTTTCAATGTGTCTGGCTCTGGCAGCTGCTCCATGTCTTCTCCTCAACTCCACCTCCTTTCTCCCGGCATTCAGTTTAGTTTTTCCCACCTATCTACCCAATCAGACCAAATCAGTTTCATTATTAATCAATGGTATTCACAACATACAGAGGAGAATCTCACATGATACATACATATGTATATGTAAATGTAGCAATAACAATCATAGCAAAAGAGACTACTAACTTGAGAGTGGAAGGGAAGATGCTAAAAATTCAAAGGAGGATAGCAAAGAATGATTGGAAGGAGAAATAGAGGGTGAAAGTATTATAATCATATTTTGATTAAAAGCGTATTTTAAAAAAGTACCTATTTGATATACATATTTTTTTTTCAATTTTTAAAAGCAAAAGCAAACTTGCATATTAATAGATATGCTTATCTATTTTTACATAAAGAATTAAATCTTGCCTGCATATTTAGTGCTTCAGAATGTAAAAAGCCTTGAATTTTTCAATAGTTGATTATTTAAATTTTAAAATCCA
The DNA here is from genome assembly GCF_018167655.1 of Microtus oregoni. Classification (NCBI taxonomy): domain Eukaryota; kingdom Metazoa; phylum Chordata; class Mammalia; order Rodentia; family Cricetidae; genus Microtus; species Microtus oregoni. The sequence goes on from NW_024543812.1 coordinate 2,648,636, forward strand.
CAGTGCAGAGATCGCAGCTTTGCATAAATACATAGTGCAAGTAGCAGAAGAATGTTTAGAGCTATTGAATAAATCATTGGAGATTATATCCTAATACAAAGTCACAGTTCATTTAATATTTCTTTGAAATTCATATAGCTTCTCCAATATCAACTTTTAAAATAAAAGATAAAATCAAATTTTAAACAAAATGTAGACAAAATTGAGTGTTTTTCTAAAATCTAATGTATACATTTACACAGATATACGTCATTATTGAACTCTACTTACATGCTGAGAAATTATGGTAGGTAGTATTTTTTACCACACATAAACCATTATTTATTAGACTAAAATTTATATACGGTAAAAGCATTTTACACAATAACATAGAATAGTTAAGAGCCTAAGATGATGTATTTTAAAAGTATGTGTGTGTGTTGCATAATTGGATAACATTGTAAAACATGTATGCTATTATCAGTACTGAAATTCTAATAATGTCACAGCATAGATTGTGCTATGCCAAATTTAATTCACTGCATTTTTTGTATTGATTTTTGTTCTTTGTGTATTTCCATATTGTTACTATTTTATTTTGCTATTACAAAATTCAGACATACAATACTGCAAGGAGTCATGACCTCAGTATAACAAGTCACCATCTCAAGTCTAATAATTTCACTCTTTATTTAAACATTCTACTAATGGCATTAAGACATTCTTTAATCTATTTATTAATTAAATTCAAATAAATTATTGTTTAAAACAATGCAGGTTCAAGGATTTATTTCTTAACTATTGGATTTTTTTACTTTAAAAGTTGTAATTATGTAATTATAATAGCAAATTGTACATCTGTGCAATATAATGAAAACTTTTCGGGCACTATATAACAATACTCTAATTAACCCATGGTTCTAATAGTGGTTGAAAGCCTCCACTTCTTCACCACACACTATATCAATGAAAATCATCACAACCCTTTAAAAATAGTCATTAAGCCTACATTTCAATTGCAGTTTTTTCTTGGCTTCTAGCAAATAAGTAATAGATACATTTCATTTCATATTTTCTATTCTTAAGGTTACATAGTAAGAAATTACATGAGAAGGCTACCAGAGAAACAATCAGAATCACATTCATCTTAATGCTTCAATAGATCTAATCAATATTTTAAAAATTTATCAAAGTAAGCTTTCTCAAAATATTTATTTTATATTGCCAATTATGAACTACATCTGTGTATGTGTATGTTCACCTTTCAAAGAAGAGACTGCCTCTCATATGTCAGAAAATACATTATGAAACCATTACATCTCAAAAATAGATAACAGAACATTTGCATTAGTTTTCTAGTAGTTAGATACAGTGATGTGTGTCCATTACTTAATAATCGCAAAAATCCAAACTGACAAACAACAGCATCAGTCCGTTCCTACTGAGATGTTTATGCTAAGGCCCTACAGTAAAGTATAGAAAGTGACAAGTCTGTTCACTTTTTATCTCTTGATATTATAGAAGATTATCACAAAGTAAATTGCTTGTAGCATTCATCTATAATTTCAACATTTGGTTGTATGGAAATCCATACAGAATCTAAACTTTATTCTTGCTTTGAGATTTGCTGTGGGACAATGATATGTACCTTATAAGGTGTATTTTAAATAAAGGCTAATTGGCCAGTGGCCAGGCAGGAAGTATAGGCAGGGCAACAAGAATTCTGGAAAGAGGAAAGTTTCAGTCTGCAGTCTTCACCCAGACAGAAAAGAAGCCAGACACAGAGCAAGCAAAATATGACTGCCTTGCCAAAAAAGGTACCAAGCCATGTGGCTAACACAGATAAGTATTATGGGTCAATGTAAGTTATGAGTTAATAAGAAGCCTGACCTAATAAGTCAATCATTTTATGATTAATGTAGACATCTGTGTAGTTCTTTACTATTGAATGACTGTGGGACTGAGCAGGACAGAAACCTCAGTCAACAGTGATTCACAAGGAAAATTACAAAAGAATGTTAAGAAGGAAGTTTGTGGAATATTCCTTTACACTGTATGTCATTGTTATTGGGTTAATAAAGATGCTGACTGACCAATATATGGACAGGTAGAGGTTACGTGGGATTTTCAGTAAAAAGAATGCACAAAGATTAAGAGAAGGAGTCTCTTGGTGTCAGGAAGAGACAGAGAAGCAGATGAAATTGTTGTTCTGAGAAATGATGTCAAGCCATATGGCAGAGTATAAATAAGAAATATGGATTAGTTTAAAATGTGGGAGCTACTATCAAATGTGGGCATTTATAAGTCTTATTAAGCCACTTTGTGGTTATCTGGGAGCAGCTGTGAGACACAGAGAAACTACTCCTGCAGAAATTTGTGCTAGAAAACACAGTACATAAACAAATATGCTTATTTGCTCTAGATTTTGCTGAGTGTATATATGGCTGCATGTGACTTCTGCCTAGTGCACAGGCATCACATGTATATGTTTTCCCAAATAAAGGAATTTTCCTATTTGAATCAAATATGTTTTCTATAAGTATGGAAATTAGGACACAATCACCATGAGATGAAAAATCAAAAATGACACCTATATTGCAGTTGTAACTTAATATCAGAAGTCCCCTCCTCTGCACCACACAACAGAAGTCTATCTTGTCTGTTATTCTCATCACAATAAAATTATACAAAATATTACTTATAACAATTGAAGCTATGTTTTAGTTTACTAGTAAGTACTCTTACTTGTAAGACGTGCTTTGATTCTGAATGAGCCACCTTCTTTCATGGAACATAAGGTTAAAAACATAGAATCTAATTCTGTACTTCAGCCTCAGTCTAAATAGACATATGATTCTCTCTCTTCCCTTCATTTGGTGCAATATTTTAATAGTTTTGGTTTTGATCACTACTTAATATGCCTAGTATTATGGATACATAATTGGTATAAGGTTTACTCTGGCTTTTCATAAAATGGTTTTTGAACTTCTGAGTTAGTAATTGTCTTGTTGTTGCTTAGTATCTCATCCCCAAACTCAAATAAATTGTGAATTTTACTTACAATAATTTTAAACATGTCATATAAACAGTTATTTCACTCCTGTGCTTATGATGTACCATTGCTGGACTGTTTAGGTAGATTATTCAGTTAGAATCTGTGAAGTTTTCCCTGCCCTATTTGTTTTTGTTTTGTTAGACTGGTTTAACTTTAACAGCATCATTTTATATGAAAAATCCAAAAAAAAAAAAAGGATGGAGAAGGGTTCAGCAATTATGAGAACTTGTGACTTTCCCAGAGTTCCCATGTTTGTTTCCTGATCTGTGTATAAGGTGGCTAAAAACTGGTTGTGATTTTGTGGCCCAGCATCTGACACTCACCTCATGCAGACAAAACACTCACACACATAAAATAAAATAAATCTGAAAAAAAAATATTCACCATATGTAATTACGATATAATTAAAAATATACAATAAAATGTTTATATATATATATTCAACATGCATAAAATATTATTAATCATAATAAAGGAATTCCTACACAAATAGTGGAAAGATTGTCCAATTAGAAAGACAGTTATTAAAAATCAATATTCAGCATCAGTTATGAAAAAATATATAGATTATATGAGATATGAATGACATATTTCTATTATTTGTCACATTATTATTGGAAGTCTGTAACAGATTACATATTAAGTTTTATGATTAAAATCTACCATTTACAAGTTGAGATCAGGTCAAATCAAAATGAGCATCTGGTAATCATCAAGGTTAAGGCAGAGGTCCTTAATAATATAATTACTCAAGAATTAAAAAAAACAATAACTTTGATCATAACTCCTGTACAGTATACTATTAAATGTATTAGTTCAATAAATAAGATATAAAAAAGAAATGTTATAAAGAGAATTATAAACATCAATTTATATGTTAGTTGACTATAAAGAATTTGAAGGGTATAATAATAAAAAATTTCATTTCCAATATGCAAAATCCTATATTTGATATTAATAACATATACCTAAATAAGCAATTAAAATGGTCAATAATAGTTATCATGATATTGTGGAAGGGTAAAAATCTCTTGCAGACTCATCCCAAGATGAACAGCTACAGGTAGTTAATAACTTCTGAGAGGAAAGTATTAGTCTTTTCTATGGATGAGTTCCTTTACTGCTTATCCAACTTGAAACTGGTCATTCAAACATATACATGTGCATCATAAACATTTGAGCAACACAAATGGACTCAGCAGGTTTTAGCTACATGTTTATTCATCTATCATCTATCTATCTATCTATCTATCTATCTATCTATCTATCTATCTATCTATCTATCTATTTCTCTATGTATCTATCTATCTTCTATCTATCTCATTTCTCTTTCTTTCTCTGTGTGTGTGTGTTTAAGAAAAAAAGACTATGAACAAAAAATTCCCATCAAATACACCAATATGATGTGGGAGTCTCTCCTTGTGCACTGGGATTACCGTTAATGAATAAAGAAACTGCCTTGGCCCATTGATAGGACAGAACTTAAGTAGGCAGGAAAAACTGGACTGAATTCTGGGAGAAAGAAGGTGGTATCAGAAGATGCTATAGAGCCGCTGCCAGAGTCAGACAACAGGAAATTTGCCGGGAGGCCATGATCTATCTCATGGTGATATACAGATTAATAGAAATGAGTTAAATTAAGGTGTAAGAGTTAGCTAATATGAAGCTAGAGATAATGGGCCAAGCAGTGATTTAATTAAAACAGTTTCTATGTGGTTATTTCACTTCTGGGTGGCTGGGATGAACAAGTGGCTTCCACCTACAAATTGGAGTCCACATAAGCCAACTAAATCCATGTAAAATCTGAGAGGGCTTGAAAAAGAATTCTCAACAACAACAACAAAAAAAAACACAGTTTAACACAGCTTCTTACTGTTTGCTGGTGGCTTCCTGCAGCTCCTTTAAGAGAGATTTTCCTGATTCAGTCATAGTGGGAAAAAAATCTGAGGCTGTTGTAAAATGCCAGCTTTCTGGGCTCTGCTGCCCTTGTATCTTCTAGCTCTTTCAGGAGACAGAACATTTGACTGGGGTTTGTGAGCAGACTGCTGCAGCTTGCTTGGTGGCAACATGGACTGGTTGTATGCCTAAAGATGGGGCACTGTGCATGTCTCTCAGAGGCAGTAAGCAGCTCTGCCATGCTGGACTGAGCTGAGCAACTGTGTTAAGTGAGCAGGCAGTACCATATCTGACCTAGTAATGCTGCAACTTAGATTTTTAAGTGATTAGCATTTTAAAAAGCACTTCTGGTAAGAAAATAATTACAGATATTACAATATAGGCAAATCCAGATGAATCATAGTGTAGGATAAATGTAAGTAGGCTTAGAAGAAAGAAAAAATAGTATACAGTGTCATAAAATAAAGGTAATGTTTCAAAAAATGATAAAGTCTTTAAAGAAACAGAGTACAGACAGTCATAGATTAAAGGGGTAAAGATAATAAAATAAGTATTAAAAAGCAATAGAGGGAAAAATGAAAAATTCTCATATTGTCTGGATTATGTATATTATTGTGTTTTTTTATTTTTTTTTTTGACTGTGAAGGAGCTAAGTACAGAGAGATATTTCATTATATGGGCTGATAAGCTGAACCAGCATGCATATTATAAAGATATCTTGAGTTCAGAATTTGGGTCTAAGAATAAGTTGCTTTGGAAAAGAGGATCTTCTTTTGTTTTGACAGAGGATTGATGGAGGTGGGTCTTGTATATATCTGTTGTTTCATTGGTTAAGTAATAAAGAAACTGCTTGGCCTTTGATAGGACAGAAAATTAGGTATGCGGAGTAGACAGAAAAGAATGTTGGGAGAAAGAAGCCGAGTCAGAGAGTCGCCATGATTCTCCCACTCCAGACAGACACAGGTTAAGATCTTCCCTGGTAAATGACATCATGGGCTACACAGATTATTAGAAATGGGTTAGATCAATATGTGAGAGCTAGCCAATAAGAGGCTGGAACTAATGGGCCAAGCAGTGTTTAAAAGAATACAGTTTCTGTGTAAATATTTCGGGGCATAAGCTAGCCATGTGGGCGGCCGGGTGGCAGGATGCATCCCGCTATTACTCACTACAGAGTGGCGCCCAACGTGGGGCACCAGATGAAGGCGAAGGCGTAAGTCACAAACAATCCCATATCAGTTTGGAATTATGATTAGTAGAAAGGTTATTTATTTAAAGGGGAAAAAACTTACAGATCACTGTCCCAGACAACAGCCCTCTGCGCAATCAGGAAGGGAGACTAGATGCCAGAAGCGGAGCAGGAAGAAAGAGAGAGCAAGGAGGGAAGTGGCCACTTTTTTAAAGAGAGAGACCACGCCCCAATGGGCTGGTATCTCAGTGGCTATTGGCTGGAGGAGCAGAAGGACCTCCTGTAACAGAGGATGAGGACCTGTGGAGTGCTTCCAGACAGGTGTGGTTTGATAGACCACATCTGCTGAAAGTTTGCCATGAACACCCTCAAATAATTACTCTTCCCAACTGCTGAATGAGATAAAACACACAGAATACAACTTGAAGACTAATTATCAGTGCCCCGAAACATAGGAAGTAGTATGAACAGAATTATGCCCATATTCCTAAATATTGTTTATAAATGTTCTTTTACATTTAAAAGGGGCTATGATATAGATATAAGTAGTTTACATTGGTATAGATCTTGGTTTATTGATACAAATTTACAGTCAAACTTGTTACATGTATATTTCTGCTCTTGATTAAGGTGTTGTGATTGTGTAGTTCATTTTAAAAATGTAATGTATAATTACGAAATATAGGTTAATAGATAATCATCTATAATAGTCAAGCTTGTAGTTATGTTAGATTTTCTAGACGTATAGAGATATATTTCAGTTAGATAAGTATTCTTCAAATCTTTCAGAGACCTATAGAATATGGCATTTAAAATGTTTAAGATCTTAAGATTTTTTTTTTTATAATAGTGAGACATGTCTGCTCCTGGCAGCACCAATTACTTCAAGAGGAAGATGAGCATCAAAGAGCCTCCTTTTGGAGTTTGTTATTCATTTGGGCAAGAAATTGCTCTTGCCTGATTGCATAAACTGGACATTCAGGACCCACAAAAAGTGCTGAACTTATGTAGAGTGAGATGATTCTTTGGGGTTCCGATTTCAAGAAAGAGTATGTGAGACATTTTGCAGGATACAAAAGAGAGTGACTGGCAAACTGCCAATATAGAAAGACTTTTTTTTAAAGAAAAAATTCATGCTTCGTGGAAAAGTCTGCTGGATACTATGAGCCTGTAGGCTGAGGATAGATGCTCCAATGTTAAAAAAGAACTTTGGGTGACTGTCCAGGTAGCAAGATGTCTTTGTCAATTCTAAAGTTTTGGAAGTTGCTTACAAAGTACTTTCTCTTTACTTAGGTAATAGTATATCCTTCTAGAGTCTTTGATGAAGTTGAAGAATGTATAATTATAAAGTTTTTCCTAGTTATGATAAAAGATAAAGTAAATAGAAATATTATAAATGTAATTCTTGCCTGATACCTGTTTTTTTGGGGGGGGGGTTCACCTTTTTGTATTGAAAAAAATTCCACCTCCTCCCTGCCTCCCATTTCCCTCCCCCTCCCCCCTCTCCTCTCCCCCTCCGTCCACTCCTCCCCCCTCTCCTCACTTCTCTTCCCCTCCCTCTACAGTCCAATGAGCAGTCAGGATTCCCTGCCCTGTGGGAAGTCCAAGGTCCTCCCTGCTCCATCCAGGACTAGGAAGGTGAGCATCCAAATAGGCTAGGCTCCCACAAAGCCAGTACATGTAGGATCAAAACCCAGTGCCATTGTCCTTGGCTTCTCATCAGCCCTCATTGTCCACCATGTTCAGAGAGTCCGGTTTTATCCCATGCTTTTTCAGTCCCAGTCCAGCTGGCCTTGGTGAGCTCCCAATAGATCAGCCCCACGGTCTCAGTGGGTAGATTTTAGTATGTTAAAGTTAAGACCTTCCTTTTTATTTTAACAGAAAAGCGGAAGAAATGTGGGAGTCCCCACTGTGTATAATGATTACCATTAATGAATAATAAAACTGCCTTGGCCCCTTGATAGGACAGAACTTAGGTAGGCAAGAAAAACTGGATTGAAGTCTGGGATGTTAGAAAAGGGTGGTGTCAGGAGACACTATGGAGCTGCCACCAAAGTCAGACATGCCGGAACTTTGCTAGTAAGCCATGACCTCATGTTGATATATAGATTAATAGAAATGGGTTAAAATAATATGTAAGGGCTTGCTAATAAGAAGCTAGTGCTAATAGGCCAAGCAGTCATTTAATTAATACAGTTTCTGCGTGGTTATTTCACTTCTGGGTGGCTGGGATGAACAAGCAGTCTCCTCCTATGGCAATAAGCATATTATTAAATATACAAAAATATATATTGAGCAGAAAATTCCATAATATTGAAGTATACATAATAGAATTTGAATATATATAACAAGCTCAAAATTAAGAATTTTAGTATATTCTCAGAAAGACATATCATACCGATGTTAATAGCTGTAAAATTGATCTAGGATGACAATGTTCTCACAATAGGACTGCAGATAGGATTAAATAGAGCTTTAAAAGCTGGTTTAATTAAGAAAAGTTCTGAGAATAATTGATTTATTTCTAAAGAAAATATACAAATTGAAGAAGTTTTCCCTATCAAACAGTTAACACATTACAAAGGAAAAATCGTTAAAATCATGTGAACTGTAACAGGATAACTGAATCAGAGGAAATGGTATAAAATTCATAAACTGCTTCATGGATGTATAAAATAAGTGACACTTAATGGTATTAGAGTATAATTACTTTAATGAAGTTACCAAAATTGAAACCTAATTGTCCTAGATAGCTGTGTGACTGACTTGAGAGAAATAACTTATTATTTCTTTATATTATTTAATTTAACTGTTGAATAAAAACAATACATGACAATTTCTTATATAACATTGTATAAATTATTATGACTATTAGAGTACAAATACATTGTTTAACATATACTAATATGATCACAGGTTGCTAGCCATTAAATGGTTACTCAGTATATCCTATATTTGACATCTAGAATTTTTATAAATCTTGGAGTATAAGTAATTTTTTTTGCTTTATAAATAATACTACTCAAAATTTCCACTTCCTCCCCTCACCCCATTTTCCTCCCGCTCCCCTATTCGCCCTTCCTTCTCCCCCTCCAGTCCTAAGAGAGGGCAGGGTGCCCTGCCCTGTGGGAAATCCAAGGTCCTCCCCCTTCCATCCAGGTTTAAGAAGGTATGCATCCAAATAGACTAGGATCCAAAGAAGCCAGCATATGCAGTAGAGACACATCCCAGTGCCATTATCTTTGGCTTCTCAGTCTGCCCAATTGTCAGCCACATTCAGGCGGTCCAGTTAATATTGATAGATTTTCATATGGTGAACCAGCCCTGCATCTCTGGGATGAAGAGCCTACTTGATCATAATGATGTTTTTGTTTGTTTGGTTGGTTGGTTGGTTGGTTTTGATGTGTTCTTGGATTCGGTTTGCCAGTATTTTATTGAGAATTTTTGCATCGATATTCATGAGTGAAATTTGTCTGTAATTCTCTTTCTGGGTTGAGTCTTTGTGTGGATTATATATCAGGGTAACTGTAGCTTCATAAAAAAGAGTTTAGCAATGGTTCTTCTGTTTCTATTATGTGGAACACAATAAGGAGTATAGGTATTAGTTCTCATTGAAAGTTCTCCCAGAATTCTGCACTAAAACCATAGGGTCCTGAGTTATTTTTGTTTGGGAGGGTTTTGATGACAGCTTCTATTTCCTCATGACTTATGGGTCTATTTAAATTGTCCACCTGGTCTTGATTTAATTTTGGTATACGGTATTTATCTAAAAAATTTCCATTTCCTTTACATTTTCCAAGTTTGTGGAGTACAGGCATTTGTAGTAAGAAGACCTAATGATTCTCCGAATTTCCTCAGTGTCTGTTACATCCCACTTTTCATTTCTGATCTTATTAATTTGAATGTTCTCTCTCTGCCTTTTGATTAGTTTGGATAGGGGTTTGTCAATCTTGTTGATTTTCTCAAAGAACAAGCTCTTTATTTCATTGATTCTTTAGATTGTTTTCTGTGTGTTTTTTGATTTCAGCCCTCAGTTTGATTATTTTCAGTCTTTTACTCCTCCTGGGTGGTCACTCCAATTTCTTTCATATCTGTGGATGTTTGGTTTGTTACCGAGTATGTGATCAATTTTTGAGAAGGTTCCATGAGGTGCTGAGAAGAAGGTATATTCTTTCCTGTTAGGGTGGAATGTTCTATAGATATCTGTTAAGTCCATTTGGTTCATTACATCTGTTAGTTCTCTTTTTTTTCTGTTAAATTACTGTCTGGTTGACCTGCCCATTTGTGAGAGAGGAGTGTTGAAATCTATAATTAGTGTGTGGGGTCTGAGGGTGATTTGAGTTCTAGTAATATTTCTATTACAAATGTGGGTGCTTTTATATTAGGGGCATATATATTCAGGATTGAGGCTTCATCTTCATGACTTGTTCCAGTTATGAATATTAAGTGTCCTTCTCCATCTCTTCTGATTGATTTTAGTTTGAAATCAATTTTGTTAGATATTAATATAGCCATACCCACTTGTTTCTTAGGTCCATTTGATTGTAAAACCTTTTCGCAACCCTTGAATTTGAGGTAGTGTCTGTCTTTGAGGTGTATTTCTTAAAAAAGCAGAATATTGAATCCTCTTTTCATATCTATTCTCTTATCCTGTGCCTTTTTATAGGTGAATTGATTCCATTGATATTAACCAATATTAATGACCAGTAGTTGTTAACTCCAGTTATTTATTTATTTTTTTTTTGGTGGTAGTGTTTGTGTGTTTCCTTTCTTTGAGTTGTGTTGGTGGAGAGTTGTCAGATGTCTGTGCTATTGTGGGTATTGTTGGCATCCTTTGGTTGAGGTTTTCCTTCTAGTAGTCTTTAAAGCTGGGTTTGTGTGGATGCATATTATTTAAATCTGTTTCCATTGAAAAGTCAGATGTAATTCTGATAGGTTTACCTTCATATTTTACTTGACCTTTTTCCTTTGCAGCTCTTAATATTCTTTCTTTATTCTGTATGTTTTGTGTTTTGTTTATTATATGGCGAGGGGATGTCTATTTGTGGTTCTTTAAGCTTCTTGTACCTTCATAGGAATATCCTTCTTTAGGTTGGGAAAGTTTTCTTCTATAATTTTGTTGAATATATTTTCTGGGCCTTTGAGTTGAAATTCTTCTTCTTCTACCCTTATTATTCTTAGGTTTGGTCTTTTCGTGATATCCCAGATTTCCTGGATATTTTTTTTTGTTAAGAATTTGTTGGATTTGCTGTTTTCTTTGATCAGTGAGTCTATTTCCTCTATAGTATCTTCAGTGCCTGAGATTCTTTCTTCTATCTTTTGTATTCTGTTGGTTATACATGTCCCTGTAGTTCCTGTTCATTAACCCAGATTTCCCATATCCAGTCATCCCTTGGTTTGTGTTTTCTTTATTGCCTCCATTTTGGTCTTAGTCTTGAACTGTTTGCTATACCTGTTTGATTGCGTTTTTCTTGATTTTCTTTGATATCTTTGAGGGATTTATTAATTTCTCCTTTTTGTTTGTCTTCTCTTTTATTTCGTTAAGGAAGTTTTTTACTTCCTGTTTAAGGGTCTCCATTATTTTCATAATATTATGTTTAAATTCGATGTCTTCTACTTTTTCTGCATTAGGATGTTCAAGACTTCCTGTTGCATGTTTGCTGAATTCTGGTGTTATCATGTCGCTTTTCAGGATGTTGGATGAATTCTTGCATTGGTGCTTGCCCATCTCTTCCTCTCCAGATCTCCCCAGCATGGGAGCAGGGTTTCTTGCCACATTCCAAGGACCATGCAGACAAAAAGGTGGGCTCTCTGGATTCCCTCAGCATGGGAAACAGGCTTCTTACTGGGTTCCAAGGACCTTTCAGACAAAAAGGTGGGCTCTCTGTATCCCCTCAGCATGGGAGCACCGCCTCTTATAGGGCTCCAAGGACCTCCAAGTAAACTGTATATACACATGATGTTATACATCTGTACCTCTACAACTTGTTAGGTAGATCTAGAAGGATTTTCAGGTCTGTCTTGGCTATATGTTGACATTGAAGCAATCCTGGAGCAAGTAAAAATAACAACAATAGAAGCCAAGCTTACAGTAAATGATCTCTAAGCAAGTACAATAAATACTAAAATTATGAAAAAATAATTTTTTTCAACCTCTTAGCTGAGAAATGCTTATTGACAACACAAAGATAAGAAAACTAGAAGGGAAATACTAACAATCCAATATCAAAATAGAAATTATTCTAACCTAAAAGATATAATCAGTTGCAATGTCAGTTGTAATCACTGATTGTAAAAATATATAAAAAGTAAATATATAATATATTTAATTTCCTTAGTGTAAGAAAAAGGCTGACAAGATGCAATTAACAGAAGAAACATGGAATCATAACTCAGGAATTTTGAACACAATTATTTTAATATAAATATAATTTCAACAACAACCTCTGATATATCCCATAGTCATCTGTGTCATGAAAGTTCTAAAAGTACAAAAATTTCATGGGGGAAGATAGGATAAAAAAGTTTCTTTTCAACTGAAAATTGGAGAATTACTGTGTACAACCAATCTGAAGAAAAAAATTAACTCCTAGCAATAAACATGTATTCATTATGATGTTGGAATTCTATCATCTGCATGCCCAAAGTCAAAAATAAAAACATCTAAATATATAAACATGCTAAAAATGTGCTATATCTATTATTTAGTGAATTGTGCCTTTCTGCAGAAATTTCATGATTGAGCTCCTAACCTCCAGTGCTTTATTCAGTTGTGACAGTATATTTAAATGTAAGGTGTCATTAGGATATTCCCTAATGCAGTATTTATTATTAACTTGCTTACAAGAACAAATGTGCATACAAAGGTAGACATGGGAAATGCATGTATATTATGAGTGTATGAGGATACATTGAGACATATCCAAGTGGATGTCAAAATGAGAGTCCTTAGGAAAAAACAAACTTACAGATGCATTAGAATGGAAATCTAACATTCAGAACTGTGAGAAAAATAATAAAGATAACATAACTTGTCTGTGATATTTTCTTAATGGTTGCCTAAGCAAACTAATACAACATCATGAATCAAATGTTGATATATGCTATGGTTTGTGTTTGGAAAACCTTATGTGATATACAATGTCCTCATTCTAGCAGTACACAAAGGTGGTGGATAAAGGTGTTGGAAGCTGGTAGCAGCCACAACTGATCAAGTTTTGCCTCTGGAGAGACTGATGTTGTCCCTATAAAGTTAGTTTTCTAGAAACATATTAGGTATAAATGGAAAGGTAAATTTGACCCTGGTGTCCTTTTTTTTCTCTCTCTCTCTATATTGTCTTTTCTGTAGGTGACTTTTTTTTTCTATGAAAATGTTGGTGTTTATTTACCAGAAGCTTGAACAGATAGATACAGCTGCAATATTCTAAAATGTCAAGCCCACACAAACCAATAACTATTTTTTGTTTAATTTACAAAATACCAAACTTCATGTATCTCGTGATATGAAGAGAAAAATGAAGCAAACCAAATTTTCATATCAAAATGCTGTATATAATAGCCTGGAAAGTTGGTTCATTAGTAAAGCATGTCTAAGGCTCTTCAAGAGAAGTGAAATGCAGTTCCCAGCATCTATATTTGGTACCTCAACAATTCCTGTAATTCCAGATCCAGGGACCAGATGTCCTCTTCTGGCCTCCATGAGCCCTCACAGGCATGTCTGAACACACACACACACACACACACACACACACACACACACACACACACACACGTAAAAAAATTAAATATTCAAAAATGATGCACAAATGATCTATTAGTCAGTAGATATATAGAAAAGAAGCTAAAACGGTTCTGAAACACAGAGATGACCACTGTTCAAGAACCTAGTATACAAACCCAGTAACAAATTCTCAATCTGTCATATAGGAGAGTTTGAAGCTTGGGAAAAATTATTTTTTAAATTTGTTTAATGGATATAACAATGTCTTCTTCACTACAGAGAACTGAAAAGTAAAGGAACTAATACATGTAATTACACTTAACATAATGCATGATATGCTACACTATGCAAAAAATTTAGTCTTATAAAATATATGTTCACCTGAACAATATAAAGAATGTAAATGAGTACAATTAGTAAGGAGGTTGTATTCAGAAGTGTTCTAAGGGGACTGCAGCAGAGTGTTTTTGTTAGAAATATCTGTAACATTGTGATCTGTGTAACATGAAACACACTAGAATATATATATATATATATATATATATATATTATATATATATGAAACCCAAGTTACTTCACAGATTTAGAAATTATAAAAGGCAATAACGTTAGGGTTGAATTGAAATGATAAAACAAGCCCCTCCCCGCCCCCAGATTCCTTTTCCTTATTGAGTGCAGCTCAGTTCTGCAAAGCTCCACCAAGATTTACAGAAGCCATTCAGGGCACTGAAGCAGTCTGATGCAGGCAAATAAATAAATAAATAAATAAATAAATAAATAAATAAATAAAATAAATAAAAAAAATCAAACAAAGCATTGTGTATTGGGCTGGGCACTGACACTGCATTCAAAGCTGTAAAACCAGCAATTTATTTTCTATGTGGAACAAAAATAGAAAAATATTTTACCACTGCCAGGGACATTGAAGTAAATTATATTCTATTACTCAATGGGGAATAGCAGTTAAAATATCTCTGTTTAGAAAAATGATGAAAGCTTTAGAAATATAAAAATGCAGATAAATATGTGTGATAAATTGAATTGAAGAAGAAAATATATTCCTCTGAAAAATGTTTATGACACGAGTGAAAAAAGTATTTGTGGTCCAGAGTAGTAGGTGGCTATATTTGTTTCATTTTCTCATTAATTGAATATTTTTCCATATCAATACCATTTTGAATTATCCATATTAGAAGTAGACTCAGTATGGTTATCATAATATTCTTATATGTGAAATGCATGTCCTCATTTTTTTTAATCACTTTGAAAACTGGAAAGTTTATCATCATTATTAAATATTTTCTATTATGTTTCTAATACCTTTGAAGCTAATAGATTATCAAATGGTGACTAATGGACTGGAATCTGAAGGAAATTAATGCATTTATAAAGAAACATGCAAATTGTTCTTTCGTAATTGAGGAAAAACATGAGGAGAAATAGTGAAAAAGAAATGAATCCTGTTAGAATTACACTGAAGTCACCATTTGTATCCATGTCTTTTATGTTGGCAAAGCTCCAAACCATGTGAATTTCATTCTTCAAAGATACACTTGCTTGAACCAGAAAATCCATTTTAGGATTCGTCTTTTTTCTTTTTCTTTCTTTTTTTTTTTTTTTTGAGTTTTAGAAAAAGTGTTTAGAGTATTAGAGGGGTGGTCAGAGGTAGGGACTGGAAGGAAAGGAGGTTGGGGAATCTGTGATCAGGGTGTCAAACAAACAAATGAATAATCATCTACAAATAGGGAGAATGAATATTACTTCCTTCTCATTATTGCTATATACAAGTTATGTTTTTCTCTTGTCTAATTGCTATAGCTAAGAATTCCAGCTCCAAACTCCGTAAGGGAAAGGACATGCTGTGTTGCTACAGAATTGGGAATAAATAGTCTGTTTGTCTGCATTTAGTGTAATGTTGACTATAAGCTTATTGCATATAACCTTTATTATTTTGAGTTATATTACATCTATTCTTAAACTTGCAATAAATTTTTCTTTTATTTAAAATAGTTTTTTTCTCAGATAATATATCCTCATTATTGTTTCTTCTCTTTCTACTCCTCCCAATTCCTCCCCACCTCCTCCCCCATCCAGAACCACTTCATTTCTATATTTTAAGAAAAAATGGTTTCTAATAGAAAAAAAGTAAAATAAAATGAAATGCATTAAAAATGATCACATTGTAATTAAAAAAAACAAATATAAGGGATAGATCCTAAGAGAAGGTAAATGATACAGAGCTACACTCTATACACACTCAGGAATCCCATAAAAACACTAAATTGGAAGCCATTATACATGTATGCAAATGACCTGATGCAAACCTGTGCAGGTCCAGTGCATGCTGTTTCAGTCTCTGTGAGTTTCTATGACATTTTCTCATGCTCATTTAGAGGGAGTTGTTTTCTTGATGTCCTCCATTCCCTCAGACTCCTACATTCTTTCTGCATCTTCTTCAGCAGGATTCCTTAAGACCTGAGAGAAGGAATTTGATGGAGACATCACGTTTAGAGTTAACTGTTCATATGCCTCTCACTCTCTGCATAATATCTGTTTAAAGATCTCTGTATTTGTTCCCATCTGTTGCAGGGGAGAAGCTTCTCTAATGATAACTGATACATGAGTAGCAGAATAGCATTAGGATTCATTTTATTGCTAGAAGTTTTTATTTGTTTGATATTTTTAGAATAGTAGTATTTGGGTTTAGCCTAGGTCTTTGGATTCATTTTATTGCTAGAAGTTTTTATTTGTTTGATATTTTTAGAATAGTAGTATTTGGGTTTAGCCTAGGTCTTTGGATTGTATAGTCTGGGATTTTGGTCACCAAAGTCATGTTGCATAGGGGTTCCATCTCAGGGGGTGGTCCCTAAATCAAATCAGATATTGGTTGGTTATTTATACAATATTTGAGCTAACAATACACTGGCATATCTCGAAAGCAGGACATAATTGTCCATCAGAGGGTTTGTGGTTGGTATTTCAGTTTCTCTTTTGATAGTATGAAGAATACCTTCATGTACCAAAGACACTAGAGCACAAGGATAGTCTGCATGTAGGGCCCAGCTCAACTTCTCTACATTCAATGAGTTATACAGGTGGTACCTTCAGCAATGGGGCTTTTTGTTTCTCAGTTTGTGGAAAGCAAAATACATTATTGGCAACAACTGTTTGTGGATTACCTTCGGACCCCTTTGGTCAACAGCTCAATTAAGTGTAATCTAATCCCAGTACAGAAAGCTTTATTTGGTGACATGAGATGGCCAGTTGGAGCTCTGTTTTCTTCATTACTTGGCAATTTCATTTAGGTCACCTTCATAAATGTATATAATTTAGGAAGCTTGTACTAAATTAGGTTTACATACTAGCCCTCAAATGGTCTCACATTTAAGCTGTCTCTCCCTGTATTCTCTCTCTTTTTTTTTTCTCTTCACCCCTTCCACACTTGGTCCTCCCATTTCATTTGCCCCACCAATCCATGAATATTTATTATTCTTCCCTGTCATAATTATATCTGTCTCCACAGTACCTTAGTCCTCTATACTTACCTTCTATGATTCTATGAATTGTAACTTGGTTATCATTTTAGTAGTTAGCATTCACATGTAAGCAACGTCATACTCATAGTTCTCTCCCTGGATCTGAGATACCTCAGGCAGAATGAGCTTACTGTATTTTTTCTAACAGATAAAAGTTAAATAGCATGTATATGTTTCTAAAAATTCATATTTTCTAATGTTTGGTATATGCCTGATGTATAACTACTTCCAGGTATTTCCTGGAACCTTCCATGTATTCGGTTGACCATATAGTCAATTTTCAATGGTTAATAATAGGAATACAGTAAGAGTCTAGTGCTTCAGGTTCTATGCTGTATTAGTTTGATGTCTTCCAAGTTCTATCTTCAAAAAGTGTAACTATAAACAAGGATGAAGTTAAGATATGCAATAAATGTTTTCAGATTACTTTTATATAAACAAAAAGCAAGTTTATAAATTTTAGTAATATCACTTTTTTCCTTGATTTATTTTTACAATAAATATGAATGAGTCATTAGGCTCTATTCTAGGAACAAATAATAATCATCGATTAAAGATTAATATTCCTGAGGCTACCATTCAAGATATAAAAACACAGTAGACATGTTAACATGGAAGGAGGAAAATTTCATGTGGTTCTCCAAGTGGACAAGAACTCCAAGGAAATAATGATTGCTAGGAAGAGAATTAACCTCTCCTAGGGATGAGTTACCATATTGGCTATCGAGAGCATACTGGTCATCCTGAAAGCATATACACATGAACAAGAAAAATAGCCTCAGGAGGATATATTTATGTATCTGTACACGCACAAACGTGTGTGTGTGTGTGTGTGTGTGTGTGTGTGTGTGTGTGCGCGTGTGTGCCTGTGTGTGGATGTGGGTGTGTATGCAGCCATAATAAAGAAAAAGAGCTATTAATTTGAAAAGGTAATTAAAGGGTCTGGGGAAAAAGGCACCTATAACGGACTGAAGGGAGGAAGGGAAAGTGATGCAATTATATTTTCACAAAAATATAATTAAAAATAAAAGAAAATAAAAAAGAACTTGGGCTGTGAAAACAACTTGTTTTTTATTTAACACAAAAGCTTCTAAAAGATAAGTGTTTGCTGTTACTTGATTTACTAATTTGACTCAATTGTTATTCAAAGTCCTCTGAGAAACAAACAGCAACAATAAATTGCACATGCAAAAGCTTCTCTTTTTTTGAAAATTGAGGAAAATGAGAACAATGTGCTAGATAAAGCATTTTACTATTCTGTATTTTATACATAAATCTAGATCTAGACATGAAGAAGATAGGAATGGAAAATGCAATCTGGCTGTGTCTTAAATTATTGAACAGTTCTAAGAAGAGAATCTTCATGTCACATTCAACTATCACAAAAGGGCAGAATCTCATGGAGTGTGCTCTGCCTCAGGATTCCTGCTGTTCTTCATCAGTGGCTAAGAGTGTTCTAGAAAAAAGATACGTTTCAGTTAATATAATATTAGATGCAGAGTATAGCCGCAAGAGATTAGGATAAACTTCAAGTTGGAGAGCACTTATGTACCCAAAAGATATGTGTTGATACCTCTGAATCTATTTTTTACCCAACATTCAGGAGAACAATGACTAGACACAAGTATCTAAGTGTTACAAACTGTTTTTTTTTTGTTTGTTTTTTATGGTTTTTTTTTTGGGGGGGGTGTTCGAGACAGGTTTTCTCTGTCATTTGGAGACTGTCCTAGGACTATTTCTTACAGACCAAGCTGTCCTCAAACTCACAGAGATCCTCCTGTCTCTGCCTTCTGAGTGCTTGGAATTAAAGGCTTTGCCACCACAGTCTGGCTTTTACAGACTGTTTTTCCCTACCCTCTGGAAAATAAGTCTGTTGGCTTCTTAACCTACAGTGTAATGGTGTTAGGAGTAGCACTTTTGAGAGGTAATTAGATTTAGACAAGGTCATGAAATTTTCTTTATAAGAGAAAAACATCAAATCCTTTTCTGCCTCTGTTATATTATATCAGGAGAAAAATATTTACAGGAATGTAGTTCAAATCAGTCACTGAATCTCCTTCCATCCTTTTAAAAATAACATTTACTGAAAATGGACTCTTCTGTTATAAAATATCCTGGTTATATTTTTGCTCCCTGTTCCTACCCACCTCTCCTCACCTCAGAGTCACTCTCTTTCTGTCTTTCCTTAGGAAAAAAAACAGGCTTCTAAGAGATATCAACTAAACATGAAAAAATAAAATATGATAATATAAAGCAAAAACTTTCATATTTAAGTTGAACATGTCAACAACATAGAGGAAAAAGAGTCCAAAGAGCAGACACAGGAGAGAGAGACACACTTGTTCTTGCAGTCGAAAGTCCCATAAAATTAATAAGCTAAGAACTATAGTATATGCACAGTGGACCTGATAGAGACCCATGTTGGCTGTTTGCTTTCTGCTTCAGTCTCTGTGAGTTCATATGTATTTTGAATACTTGATTAAGAAGGCCTTATTCTCTTGGTTCTCTCTATCCCACCTGGCTCTTATAAACTTAATGGACTATTAAAAATGAGTATCTGCTATTAAGCCACTAGAACATTTAATTACAGCAAAATAAGTAGAGTGAGATATATGATATACAGAAAAGAGGACATACGTTGTACTCTAAATAAAGTAATAGTTTAATGGTAGCAAGGACTATTAAAATCACTATTGTCAATAATAGTAAAGGTTGTCACAGCCACACATTGGGGCAACTTCTGTAATAGATCTAGCCTTCCAGCCTCGATGGGGTTCACATGTTACAGGATAGGGGCATGTGGATTAGAAATATTAGATAGATGGAACAGAAATATAAAAGTAATACAGAGACACAGGTTAGAACAAGGAAAGCAGTCTATTGAATATTGGATGTGCCTGCATTTATTTTCCATATGCTTATATACTCTAATCCATGAAAGCAGAAGGTAAAATAGGACTGCTTCAACATGATACAAAGAACAAACAGAGCAATTATTTGTTTCAATATTTGAAAGATCAAGCCACTATATCCTGAGTTAAGTATTCTTTTATTTAGGTAGGGCATGCTGTGATTGCACCTTAGACCAAGCATCCTGAAAGCAGCCACTTGCTGATTCAACCCTCTTATCATATCCTAGAAGGAGCAGGAATAGGCTTGAATTCTCTGACCTTTTGTCAGTGTGGACACCTCTGTGGGCCATCTCAATACCCAAAACATCTTGTTTGTAGCCACTCCTCAAGTGAGACCTCTTATCTGCCTTGACTATGAAACAGTAAGTCTAAGATTAAACTCTCTGACCTTTAAGGTTGAGTGGACTCACTTCTGTGGGGCCCCACAAAAGCTGTAAAATAACACAAACCTTGCATTGTTGCATTAATTCATCTAGGTACTTACAGGCAAATTTCACAGATAAAGATTCTTATAGAAGGCAAAACATAGAAATACATTCTAGGTTGCAGGAATCATGCAAATAGATAAAAATAGGGACTTGGCACATTTCAGCTTGATGGGAGCTTAGTCTTTATTTTTTTGTTTGCTTTGAAAAGAACAAAAAGAGGTCAAGACCATGATGTGTACACCCACTGAAATAGGTTAGCTAATGGGAGCTTAATGACTCCAGACTAACAGCAGGGGAAACAGCCTAGGACCAACTAGGCTCTTTGAATGTAGATGATAGTTGCATAGATGGGGCAGTCTGTGGCGTCATTGGCAGTATGACCAGAAATTATTTTTACTATTTGTACTGGCCTTTTGGAGCCCATTCTCTTTGAAGGGATACCTTGTTTAGTCTATATCTAGTGTGTAGGGCTTTGGTCCTGCACCAAATGGATGTGCTAGACTTTGTTGACTCCTCATAGGAAATCTTACCATTTCTGAGGAGTGAATGAAAAGTGGGGTAGGTGAGATGGTGAAGGGAATGTAAGGAAGAGAAGGGAGGGGAACTGGGATGGGTATGTAAAATAAGAAAATATTGTTTTTAAAATAAATAAATAAATTTTAAAAAGAGTTTTACTGACACAGAGCATGATGATAACAAAGAGACCCCATAGTAATTTAAGCATCTAGTTATTTATCATGATGGAAGCATTGTTTCCACTGATATTAAAGTACCATGGCCCAGAAGAAAAGTCCTACCAAAAAAAAAAAAACCCTCACCAAATCATTTAACCTGATAGTAATATTTTATTTCTGATATCTTCTATATAGTTAGCACTTAGCCCTTGTCAATTCTTATTTTGAAATATATCATGGGAAAGCCAATTCAGGTACCCTCTCTACTATTGTTTAGGGTTTTAGCTCGGGTCATCCTTGTGGATGCTTGGGAATTTTCCTAGTGCCAGGTTTCTTGCTAGCCTCATAGTGGTTCCTCATTCAAGATATCTCTTTCTTTATTCTCCTTCTCTGTCCTTCTCCCATCTTAATCATTCATTCCCTCAAGTTTTCCCCCTTTTCTTCTTTCTTCCTTCTCCCCTTCCACTTTCTCTTCTCCCCTCATTCTCTGTTCTCCCAATTTTCTCAGGATATCTTGTCTATTTCACCTTTCCAGGGGGATTTTCTGTGACCATAGCCTATATGATGGTTATCCTTGTGAGACTCTTATAGTAGCAATTAGGATGATTGATTCAGCCCTCCAATGAGGATTATATGATCCTTATTTGGTATTTAATAAATAATTACAAAGTAAAAAATTGAAGGTGTCTAAAAAGTTAATTTATCTTTGAACTGCAGAAATTGCATGTGTAGATGTAAAAATTTTACTTTTATTTTTAGCAATAAAAATAATATATATGCTAGCAAAATCTTTTAAATAGCCAATCAGTTATTTTAGTTATTTTTACAAGTATGAGCTGAAAAATATATATTATATATAAATGAAAAACACATGATAAAGAATACACATACTATTCTATGTGATACTAAGTATCAAATATTGTATTCCTATCTTTTAAAAAGTTAAACATTCTGTGACTGGAGAGATATCACAGAAGTCAAGGATACTTGATGCTGCTCTGAAGGACCAAGATTTAATCCCCAGTGCTCACATGATGACTCACAGTCTTGAAAATTTCAGTTTGAGGAATATATGGCACCCTCATCTAGACCCCATGGGCACTTTACACATATAGTCAACTTAAATAAATGAAGACAAACCTCTTATATACATAAAATATAAAAATAAAGTAAAATTTAAAAGATAATGTGTCCTCTGTTGTCCTTTATCAACATGGCATACTTATTCAAAAATTTCCCCAAAATATTTTATGAATTATATTTTTTTCATTTTTATTAAATGTCATGCTTGTCACATATAGTAAATTCTATGTTACATTTAAATGTTTTCTAATAATATTTATTTCTGTATGAAATTTTCTCCAACACTATCCTTGTTCACTTTTCTCATTGTTTTCAATGTACTGTCTCCAAAAACAATTTTTGCATAATTTTTCTCCTAGTAACTGTTATTTTGCTTTATAACCAACTAAAAGTCTGTTTTATTAACTTGACTGTAATATTTTCAGGGATCAAAACTCTATTTTACTCTTTATTGTTTTCTTAGTACATGGTGAGTACTTAATATTTATTTTAAAAGAGGACACATTTCCCACACCTCCCTGTACTTGACACTTACCTACCTTATATTTCTTGAAATATTTTTTTTTCATTCAGAATCTATGGAAGTTTGCACTTCTTAGAGTTTCTTCTATAGTTTAGAACAATATTTTCTAATCTTGTCTCAAAATCCACAATTCTGTAATATCTTCTTATATTTTATCATATATAAAGGTCTGCTTCTTTATTTGTTCATTTCAATGTTGAGTATACCAAAACAGTCCTTCCTAGCCCTATAAGTTTTATTACCATCCATATAATGATTCCCAAGAAAATACCTCTATGTTTTATTTTAATCTCCCAAAATATCATCCTTACTAAACTATATTTATGCACCAAAGAAAGTTGGTAACAGTCAAAAGAGAAGACTGTTTTGTCTCTGGAATTGATTGTCCTTATTTCACTTGAAAAATATTTAAAAAGACCATTTTTTGTTATTGTTGTGATCACAAGTTCCCTACATAATCTGTACAAAATCATTATCTACACTTGAGGATGAAAGATCTCATTGTTCCCCCTTTAGTATTCTCATGTGTCTACTGACATATCTGTTGAAATGTCTCAAGAATCTCTTACATTTAAAACGCCTAAATGTGTTTCAGAACTCTGAACTTTAAGCAATTCCTTCTCATGTGCTCTTCATTTTAGTGAGCTATACTATTACCCACCAAAGTTTTCAGGACAGAAAAATCAATCTGAATTTGACTCTATTCTTTTGACTTACCTCAGAACATTTGAACACATACGGATTTAATTCTCACTCAGACTAAGAATGAACTAGCCTCATTTCCACTCTTACTTAAATATATACTATAATTTTCCTGATGACTGAAGCAACATTTAATGTTTTTAAATTTATTCATATTTAGCACAGAATAAACTAAATCACTCTGGCCACAACTTTTTCTTAAAAACTTTGTCTATGTTGGTCTTTTTACTGCACTTTTTGTCAATATTTTATGATTGTCTTCTAATACATGGTATTTGAGTAATTTGTTCAGATTATGTAAGCACAGCATACAAACAGGGCTGGTGCTGATGGCATTTACCACTTTTAAAACTCTACTAATTTTCAAAGTTATTAAGATGGCTTTATTATATATTAATTGAATTATGTGATGATAAAATATATGAAATATACTAAAAGAAATACAAAGAAAGAACATGAATATTTCCTCAGATGTTTTTACATGTGAAAATGAACATTTAATTGTAAAAAGAAAAAGAAGCTTAACATAGTTGAAGTAATAAATAATCAAAAAATGGTCATTGAGGAAATAGAATGGTATGCAGACACTGAAAAGATCGAGACCAACATGTCACACTGCTGAGTAAAACATGTAACTAGGAGATGTAGCACAAACCGCTAAAGCTTAACACACTTGAAATGGAATCTATTATTTGTTTCAAGTCAGAAGAGTCCTATAAACAAGAAAAAGTTAAGACCCCTTTTAGACCCAGAATATTCACTGCCTGTAAATGGAAACATTGTCTACCCAAGTGTCCAGTCTGAAATGAGTGGTTACTCATAATTTCCAACTTTTCTTGGTCTCTGTATTTAATACCTTAATTTTCCCCCTTGAAATTACCTATATTTATCTCCATCCACAACAAGAATTTGTGCTCACTGAGATAAATAGTCATTATCATCTTTTCCTTGTTAGGTCTTGTGAACCTAAGAGTGTGCTTGAAATACAGTAAAGACTGAATAATTATCTATGGAATAAATATATGGAGAAAAATATGGTCATGTTAATATCAATAAACATCAATGAAAATGGTCATTTTCATAATTTATGTTTATTGATACAGCTATACACATATACACACACAATCAAAATAAAGAGGAAGAAGCAAAGAGGAGAATGAAGAAGGTTAGGGAATGAGAATATAAGACCTGAAATACAAGCAGCCAGATTTCTAAGGCAATTTTAGTACATCATCCACAGATTACAAATTGTTCAATTTTTCCTCATGGCAGCAGAGTCCAGAGGATGTCACTAAGTCCCTTCAGAAAAGCCAGTGTGTTTATCAGTCACTAAATTGATGAGTGTACCCACAACAAATCCTATGCCTTCCTTTTACTCAGGAACTTGTTTTTAAAATGTGTTACTGGAGAGTCCAGATTCTACTCAAAAATAGTTATCAACTTTATAGCCTCTATTCTTATTAGTCTTTAACCTTATCCCAGTCACAATATAATTACTTTCATTTTCACTAATGCCAAACAGTTTTCCATAGAGATGCCTCAGACATTAAGAGTACATTCAGAGATATTGTAGAAAGCCTCAATTCAATACCGAAGCACACATATCAGGTCACCCACAACGACCTGTAACTCAAGTTTCAGGTAATTTTCTGGCTTTTCCAATCATGTGTCCAAAAATATACATATAAGGAGAGTTAAAAATGAGTCTTTTAAAAACATAAGCAGAAGTTGAGCGTACAGCATTCATTTTTTTCTCTGAAGTTATTTTCTCAATTGTGAAATCAGGTAATGACCAACCTGAAGAAATAGAAAGAATAATGTTTTTTTAAACAAGTAAGCACATGAATTTAATAAGGGGAATTTAAAAAAAAACAAATACATGTATGCAGTATCTGGTAAACTATTACATCAAAGATATGTTAAGAAGAATGTTATATTCTATTTTACAAAGCAGACTGAGAATCTTAAAAATTAAGGTGCTTCTCAGAGTCATGTAGTTTCTATGAGCTACATCCAAAAAACCAATCTGATTTATACTCACAAAAGTCTTTGCTAATTATCTTTATTATTTCTGAAAACTGAAGAGAGGAACAATCTTTCTTCTATATTTTCTCAGCAAAAATCAATTCAGTGAGAATTGACTTATATGCTCACACCCATAAATTCATATGAAAGATCATAGTCTATGCATGTCTTGTGCCATGTAGCTTATGCACAGACACACAGACACATGAACATTACACACACACACACACACACACACACACACACACGCACAGCATATACATACTTCTTGAATAACATTTATAATTCCCTTTCTACAAAGTAAGGTAAATAGAGGTTAATTGTGTTTCCCAAGATGTTGAAGATAGTAAGTGGTCAATCTGAGATCAGGCAAGTATCTCATGAAAACAGAAAGTTGGTATGAGTTCAAAGAAATGCATCATCTGCTTACACGTCCATAGTACTTTAGTACATCAAATTGTTTCCATGTACACTTTCTTGTTTCAGTTTTATATCTATCTTTGTAATATTGTATTTATTTAGTTTTGTCTGGATTTTGAAGAAGGCATAGCCTTAGACATAAATATAATAAATTAAAGATTCAAGTAAAAACATATTGTTTTTCTAAGATCATTCTTTTTATTGATTGTATATATACTTTAGTACTTACGCAACATATATACATTTTATATATACTCATATGACAAAGTATGCGAATGTTATTTCAGGATTATATACTTTTGTAAATGACCATGACTATTTCTATCTATAAAATAATAGGTTCATTTATAGACATCTGTGTAGGCTCTCTGTATTTTCTTCTGTAAACATGTTCATATAGTGTGCCAGAAATGCAAGTTACAATAAAAAAATCCTGGGAGTAGAACTGCATATCAGACCATGCTAGACACAGAGAAGCATAAAGAAGATGCACTATAAGGAGAGACAGAGATAGAAATGCAGAAGGTACAACCTCAGAGAGAGATTCAGTTCCTGAGATAGACTGAAACTCTTTTATATTAGATAACAGGAAATTCCTTGTTTTTACTCATGTGCCATTGTGTAAAGTTGATATCTTTAGAGATAAGAAGATAGCTCACTATGATGTTAAATAATAAAATGTAAAGAAATAATGGTCTTCTTAAGAATGACCTTATTGGTCCTTAGCTCGGATTATTTCTATGAAGCATCTCAAGTCACTGGGGTCACATATGAAACCATCAAGTGTATGATTGCTGAGGTGTGAAAATATATGCATCGATTTTATTGCCTCATTGACTTTTCATAAAATTTTGTTATTAACATGTAGAAATATAGAAATACACATAAATATGTAGTACAATCCTCTTTATTCTTCATTGTTCTGTTCCACTCTTTCTTTTATCAAAATTTCACCACAGACTTATCAGTACTCAAAAACTTGAGGCACTCATTCTTAGTGAATGTATTACTCTAATAATTACCATTCAATTCTGTCAAAAGCAAAAGCTAAACACTTCACATAATTATGCTACTCTATACTTATATAAACAGTGAAAGAGTCTTCATTAAGCTTGAAAGATCTGGGAAATAGTGATAAAAAGTGCCTAAATACATTCATGGATCAAATAGTTCTCACCACTAGAATCTCGAGTCTTTGAATCAAGGAAGCCACATGTTTGGAGCCCTCAGGTGTAAATTGCATGTTCCTTGTTATCTCAAAATTGTGTCACTGCTGGAGTTAATTACCTAAAGAGCCCTGCACAGAATTCATGTAGCTGTGTCATGCTTCTCTTCTAAACTAGAACAGTGCAATTATAACATAAAGTAAATCGCTGTATTTACTCTAATGAGCTTGCCTCTAAGTTTTACTAATAACATGAAAACTAATAGCAGGGTCGATATCAAGTCTCTATGGCAATTATCATGCCACTTCTCCTTTCTTCCTATATTCTTCTCATATAACATTTAATGTATTTTTGTTCAAGTCAATTTAATTTATTAGTAGGCAAGAGACATGAAACAGGGTTGATTTTCTTTGGATATACTTACAAGTAAACTGGAAAACTCAATTTTCAAGTTGAGTTTTCAATCAGATACACATGGGAAGGACAAAAACTGATTCAAGGAATGCTGATATTTACCAAGGTTTAATATGATGCAAATGCAAGGAGAAAAACACTTGTTTGTCTTCTTGCTTATTCATTGCAAAGCCATTTTAAGAATAATCCATTGTTAATACAGATTGATTAAATGAGAAGACAAGTGAGATACTATCCAGTGCAGTTGTACAATCACAACACAGATGTCCTTGAAGGCTTGGGGTACTGGGTTCGTTTTGCTCCATGAAAAAGAATTCCTGGCTTATCTACTTCTGTCATCTTTTAAAAATTGGTATGTCTAGATATAAATTGAGAATGGGCTGCAGACTCATTATTCTTACCTCTCTTCTAACACTTGCCCTTCTACTATTTTACAAAATAAAGACTCTATTTTCAAGTTGACCCTCCCATCATAACACAGGGACAGAAATCCTGTAAAGCCCTAAATGCTGGTACACACCAAAACATTAGCAACTGTTGAGAATGTGAATCCAATTTTTACTGGCTTACATGTTCTTTATAATTCTTGAGATTTCTATACTTTCAACTCAACTACACTGAAGGGAACCCTAAGTGATGTAACAGCTAATAAACCTTTATTGTAAGAAGTAGTTCAAAGGGGTGACAGACATTAATAAATAAAAATCTATCCAAACTTAGGAAGTACAAAAGGCATACAAATTGTCCAGCATGCACATGTGAACCCAGAAGAAAGCACTTAAGTGACTAATAACCTTAATTGGAACATAAATTATTATTTACTTAAGGAAATCTACTTATTGAAAATAAAACATTTATTCCCAATGTATTAACAATGCATTTCACATAAGTTAAGTTTGTTACATGTTTTCATTATGTATAAATCATTTTATATAACCAAGTGTATTTTGTTAAATAAATATAAAACATAATTCAATCCTAAATGATATTTTATGAGAAAAGAAAGTATACATACTGGAATATTTTAAGTTAACATTAAAAATATACTCCACTGCAAATTTTAAGTTTGTAGGAAATAAATGCAAATTTATGTTCTCTAAAGGGCTTAATAATGAAATATATTATATGATTAAAAAGTCCTGCTGTGGGAGCTCCTTCAACTCCTTCAGCCAATAGCCTTTAAGATACCAGCCCACTTGGGTGTGGTCTCTTATACTAGAAATGCAGCTGTAAAGCATGTGCTCACTCTCTTTCTTCCAAGTCTTGCTTTCAGTTACTAGACTCTTTTCCTATTCTCCATTTGTGCAGAGGACTGTGATCTAGGACAGTGATTTGTAAGTTTCCCCTACATAAATACCTATTTATTATATGTAATTCTGAACTAATGTTGGATTATTTTGTAACTTATGCCATCATTTGGCACCCGAACATAGGGACCAGTCCACACTTTTTGGGATTGATCCACCAGCCGAGAAGCATGTTGCACATTGACTCTCCTGCCCATATCTGCTCAGTGCTCCTTGACCTGTGATCCACATGCCAGTCCACACACTGCTGTCTGTGATTCCCATGGTGCACAGAGTCTGCAATTTGCACTGATGTAAAACTTTGGGTTTTCTCTTTGTCCTGAGCACCAACTCTTGGAATCATTTGATCTCCTTAATAACTGTTATTAATATGTTAAACAAAGCATATTTTCAGTACCTAAGTAAACAACACATGCTGTTCATTGCTGCTAGTATCTCTTGGCCATGTGGCTGAAACTGCAACACCTGCTGGGTTTGGAAATCTCTTATTTAAATGAAAGGGCAAGGTGCTGTCGGAGATCCTTCCACTCCTTCAGCCAATAGCCTTTAAGATATTGACCCACTTGTGTGTGGTCTCTTATACTATAAATGCAGCTGTAAAGCAAGCACTCACTCTCTTGCTTCCAGCTCTTGCTTCCAGCTGCTAGACTCTGTTCATGTTGCCTGTTTGTGCAGAGGACTGTGATCTAGAACAGTGATCTGTAAGTCTCCTCTAAATATATAACCCTTTATTATAAGTAATTCTGAACTATTATAGGATTATTTTTTACTTCAGCCATCAAAATCTTATAAGAAGAAGCTATGAGTTATAAGACAAGAGGTAATAATGTCAAATATCTGACAGTTTTAATATTATTATTCATGTAATTTTAAAGAATAATATATATATATCTTAATATGGAGACATTAATTCATACATAAAAGGACAATATAATATTTTATTTGATTAAAATTTACTCGTCTTTGGAAAATGTCCTAATATATGCTCCTATGTCCACTTAAATGCATACTGAAAAATTTAAGCATTCTATTTATAAGTGGGGCAAAGGAATTTTAATAAAATAACTTCATTGTAATTAACTCATAGATAAAACCATCACCAATGTAGATTAAGGTAGTAAGTGTAAATTCCTTACATGTTAGTGAACATCTGTGCATTCTGAATGTTACACAGAACTAAAGACCTGGTTAGATGATGTTTTGTGATCCTGCTGCAGCCAGAGAACTAAGACAGTATTTTTTTGTGTGTGAGTCTAAAGATGTTGTTTCTTTTTATTAAAAATTTCTACTTCCTCCCCTCCTCCCACTTCCCTCCCCTCCTCCCTCCCCCTCCCTCTCCAGTCCAAAGACCAATTAGGGTTCCCTACTCTATGGGAAGTCCAAGGTCCTCCCCCCTTCCCCCAGGTCCAGGAAGGTGAACATCCAAACAGACTAGGCTCCCACAAAGCCTGTCCATGCAGTAGAACCAAAACCCAGTGCCATTGTTCTTGGCTTCTCAGTCCGCCCTCATTGTCAGCCACATTCAGAGAGTCCAGTTTGATCACATGCTCCATCAGTCCCAGTCCAACTGGCCTTGGTGATGTCCCATTAGATCAGTCCCGCTATCTCACTGGGTGGACGCACCCCTCGCGGTCCTGACTTTCTTCCTCATGTTCTCTGTCCTTCTGCTCCTCATTTGGACCTTGGGAGCTCAATCCATTGCTGGAATGTGTGTCTCTGTCCTAATCTCCATTCATCGTCAGATGAAGGTTCTATGGTGATATACAAGATATTCATTAGTGTGGCTATAGGATAAGGCCAGTTCAGGCACCTTCTCCTCTGCTGCCCAAGGAACAAGCTGGAAACATCTCCTTGGACACCTGGGAACCCCTCTAAAGTCAAGTCTCTTGCCAACCCTAAAATGGCTCCCTTAATTAAGATATCTACTATCCTGCTCCCACATCTACCCCTACTCTATCCCAACCATCCCATTCCCCTAAGTGCTCCCCATCCTCCCCTTCTCTTTACTCATCTCCCCTTACCCCCACCAAATCCCCACCCCCATGCTCACAACCGCTGCCTGGCAATATTGTCCACTTCCAATAACCAGGAGGATTACTATATGTTTTTATTAGGGTTCACTTACTTATTTAGCTTCTCTAGGATCACGAATTATAAGCTCAATGTCCTTTATTTATGGCTAGAATCCACTTATGAGTGAGTCCATACCATATTCATCTTTTTGGGTCTGGGTTATCTCACTCGGTAAGGTTTTCTATTTCCATCCATTTTCATGCAAAATTCTAGGTGTCATTGTTTTTTACCGCTGAGTAAAACTTTAAAGTGTATATGTGCCACACCTTCTTTATCCATTCTTCTATTGAGAAGCACCTAGGTTGTTTCCAGGTTCTGGATATTACAATTAGTGCTGCTATGAACATAGTTGAACAAATGCTTTTGGAGTATAATTGGGCATCTCTTGGGTATATTCCCAAGAGTGGTATTGCTAGATCCTGAGGTAGAATGATTCCCAGTTTCCTGAGAAACCGCCACAGGGATTTCCAAAGTAGTTGCACGAGTTTGCATTCCCATCAACAATGGATGAGTGTTCCCCTTACTCCATATCCTCTCCAGCATAGGCTATCATTGGCGTTTTTGATGTTAGCTATACTGACAGGTGTAAGATGGTATCTCAGAGTTGTTTTGATTTGCATTTCCCTGATCGCTAAGGAGGTTGAGCATGACCTTAAGTGTATTTTGGCATGTGAACTTCTTCTGTTGTGAATTCTCTGTTCAGTTCAGTACTCCATTTTTAATTGGGTTAATTAGAGTTTTAATGTCCAGTTTCTTAAGTTCTTTATATATTTTGGAGATCAGACCTTTGTCTGATGCGGGGTTGGTGAAGATCTTCTTTCAATCAGTAGGTTGCCTTTTTGTCTTAATGACAGTGTCTTTTGCTTTACAGAAGCTTCTCAGTTTCAGGAGGTCTTATTTAATCACTGTTGCTCTTTTTGTCTCTGCTACTGGGGTTCTACATAGGAAGTAGTCTACTGTGCCCATGTGTTGTAGACTACTTTTCAGTTTCTCTTCTATCAGGTTCAGTGTGGTCAGGTTAATATTGAGGTCTTTATCCATTTGGACTTGAGTTTTGTGCGTGTTGATAGATATGGGTCTAATTTCATTCTTCTACAAGTTGACATCCAGTTATGCTAGCATCATTTGTTAAATATGCTTTCTTTCTTCCATTGTATAATTTTAGCTCCTTTGTCAAAAATCAGGTGTTCATAGGTTTGTGGATTAATATCTGAGTCTTCCATTTGATTTCATTGGTCAACATCTCTGTTTTTGTGCCAATACCAAGCTGTTTTCATTACTGTAGCTCTGTAATAGGGATGGTAATGCCTCTAGAAGTACTTTTATTATATAGGATTGTTTTGGCTATCCTGGCTTTTTTGTTTTTCTATATAAAGTTGATTATTGTTCTCTCAAGGTGTAGTAATAAGGGTGGTGAGCCTGCTTTTTGTCCCACTCGGCTCCCGCACAGCTAGCTTTACACCAGAAATAACAACACACAAACTGTATTCATTTAAACACTGCTTGGCCCTTTAGCTCTAGCCCTTACTGGCTAATTCTGATATCCCGATCAACCCATCTCTAATAATCTGTGAGCACCGGTCTTACTGGGAAAGGTTCAGCATGTCTAACCTGGCAGCTTGCTTCATCGCGTGCGTCTGCCAGGGAGAGCGGAGCATGGGATCTCTCTGAGGCATCTGCTCCCGAGAGGAGAGCTGTGGAGTCTGAGCTCACTTCCTCTTCCTCCCAGCGTTCTGTTCTGTTTACTCCTCCCACCTATCTTCTAACCAATGAGAGCCAAGCAGTTTCTTTTTATTTAACCAATGACCTTCCTCCATCATCAAGGTCTGTAAAGAATTTTGTTGGGATTTTGATGGGGTTGCATTGAATCTATAGATTGCTTTTGATAGAATTGTCATTTTTAGTATGTTGATCCTCCCAATCCAAGAGCATAGGAGAGCCTTCCATTTTCTGGTATCCTCTTCAATTTCTTTCTTCAAAGACTTAAAATTCTTGTCAAATAGATCTTTCACTTCCTTGGTTAGAGTTACCCCAAAATACTTTATGTTATTTGTGGCTATCTTGAAAGGTGATGTTTCTCTGATTTCCCTCTCTGCTTATTTGTTCTTTGTGTATAGGAGGGCAACTGATTTTTTGCGGGTGATCTTGTATCCTTCCACATTACTAAAGGTGTTTATCAGCTGTAGGATTCCTTTGGTAGAGTTTTTGGGGTCGCTTCTGTACACTATCATATCATCTGGAAATAATAGTTTGACTTCTTTCTTTCCAATTCGAATTCCCTTGATCTCCTTATGCTGTCTTATTGCTATTGCCAAAACTTCAAGCACTATATTGAAGAGGTATTGAGAGGGTGGGCAGCTTTGTCTTGTTCCTAATTTTAGTGGTATGGCTTTGAGTTTCTCTCCATTTAATTTCATGTTAGCTGTCGGTTTGCTGTATATTGCTTTTATTACATTTAGGAATGAATGTTGTATCCCTAATCTCTCCAAGACCTTTATCATAAAGGGATGTTGAATTTTGTCAAATGCTTTTTCAGCATCTAATGAAATGATCATATTTTTTCCTTCAGTTTAATTTTTAGTATGTTGAATCAGCCCTGCCTCTCTGAGATGAAGCCTACTTGATCATAGTGTGTAATTTTTTGGATGTGTTCTTAGATTCAGTTTGCCAGTGTTTTATTGAGAATTTTTGCATCGATGTTCAAGAGTGATATTGGTCTGTAATTCTCTTTCTTGGTTATGTCTTTGTGTGGCTTTGGTATCAGGGTGATTGTAGCTTCATAAAAGGAGTTTGGCAATGACTCTTCTGTTTCTATTTTGTGAAACACATTAAGGACTATAGGTATTAGCTCTCCTGGAAGTTCTGGTAGAATTCTGCATTGAAACCATCTGGTCTAGGGGTTTTTTTGGTAGGAAGGTTTCTGATGGCAGCTTCTAATTCCTTGCAACTTACAGGTCTACTTAATGTGTCCACCTGGTCTTGATTTAATTTTGGTATATGATACTTATTTTAAAAAGTGTCCATTTCTTTCACATTTTCCAATTTTGTAGCATACAGGCTTTTGTAGTAAGAACCAATGATTCTCTGAATTTCCTCTGTGTCTGTGATTATGTCCCCCTTTTCATTTCTGATCTTGTTTATTTGCATGTTCTCTCTCTGCCATTTGATTAGTTTGGATAGGGGTTTGCCAATCTTGTTGATTTTCTCCAGGAACCAGTTTTTTGTTTCATTGATTGTTTGGATTGTTTTCTGTGTTTCTGTTTTGTTGATTTTGGCCCTTAATTTGATTATTTCCCATCTTCTACTCCTCCTGGGTGAGTCTGCTTCTTTTCTTTTCTAGAACTTTCAGGTGTGATGTTATGTCTCTAATGAGTGCTTTCTCTGTTTTCTTTATGTGGTCACTTAGTGCTATGAACTTTCTTCTTAGCACTTAGCTTTCATAGTGTCCCATAGCTTTGGGTATGATGTGTCTTTATTTTCATTGAATTCAAGGAAGGCTTTAATTTCTTTTTTATTTCTTCCTTGACCCAGGGGTGGTTCAGTAGTTGACTGTTCAGTTTCCATGTGTTTGTATGTTTTCTCAGGTTAGAATTGTTACTGAATTCTAACTTTATTCCATGTTGATCTGATAGTACACAGGTGGTTACTACAATTTCTTTGTATCTATGAATGTTTGCTTTGTTACCAATTATGTGTTCAATTTTTGAGAAGGTTCCTGAGATGCTGAGAAGAAGGTACATTCTTTTCTGTTTGGGTGGAATGTTCTATAGATGTCTGTTAAGTCCATTTAGTTCATTACATCTGATAATTCTCTTATTTCTCTGTTAAGTTTTAAAGGTATTTTATTAAATCTTGATATTTATTTTAATTAATAATGTCTTATAATATTTGACCAACAATATTTCAATATAATAATTTTATATGATTCCCATCATAGAAAATTCTTTCAAATGCAATCTTCCAAGGGACAGCTACAGTGACTGTAAGATAGATGTGGTTGGAAAAAGAAGGCTTGCCCTTTTCTCTCATCACTCTGAAACTTCAGAAGAACTCTAGAAGAAGCTTCTTTAGAAAACAATTTTCAAGTCACTGATCTGGTACAGCTCCTTAATTTATTGAAGTGGTTTTACAGCCAATGGATAACTCATCTATTTTCAAACTTTAGTTATCTATTTCAATTGCTTTGTATTTTAAAGAAACAATAGCATATTTTTATTCTACATAACAATAGATTTCATTATGCCATGTTTATAGAGGCTCTTCAATTGTATTCACTCCATATTACTCTCTATTCTTTCCTCACTTCTATTCCAAAATCATTTTGTTGTGCTGTTAAAATATTTTTTTTTCTGGTGATGATTTTAAAACCAGAAGTCTCATTCCTGTCTGTCTAGTAATACAGTGACTTCTTCAGATTAATTCTATGAGCAGTGAATTACATCATTTCCTATCTATGAATTAATACCAAGCCACTAACGAAATCTGCAGCCCTGTGCCATAAAACATGAAAAAGATGAATTGCTTAGATCAGTACAGGCACTCAAATTAGCTAGTTACACTGCCTGAAAATTCCTTTTGTTATCTGGATCTGTAGCTAGAAAAGGCTTTTACTAACCTTGATATAAATGCTTTTCCCTTTGCGTAATGTCTTCCTTGTCTCTGAGCATTGCAATTTTGTCTTGTAATACTTTACCAGGCTCATACAACTCAGCTTACCTTAACTCTTCTCACCCACTTAACTTGCTCCTCCCCAAAATCCCTTTCACTGTTATTGTATTAAACTACTGTGTGTGTGTGTCTTTCAAAAATGATAATATGGTGTGGGAGAATTGTCTATATTCTGTTAATTGTGTTTTAAATAATGCTGATTGGCCAGTAGCCAGGCAGGAATTATAGGCAGACAACCAAACAGGAAGTACAGGCAGGGCAATAATAACAGGAATATTCTGTGAAGAAGGAAGCTCTTTCCGCAGTCCTGGCCAGATCACTGAAGAAGCAGGATGTGACTTCCCCACTGAAAAAAGTACTGAGCTCTGTGGCTGATATATACTAGAATATAATAGAATAAGCTACAAGAATATAATATAATGGAATGCTAGAATATAATAGAATAAGCTACAACAGCTAATAAGAAGCCTGAGCTAATAGGTCAATCATTTAGTTTATATCTTATGGAGACCTCTGTATGATTTTTTGTGTGGGTTAAATGGCTGTGGAACTGGACAGGACAGAAACCCCAACAAGCAGGCTGTCATATTACACTAATATCCAAAATATATAGAGAACTGAAGCAACTAGATATCAAAAAAGATTCAATTGAAAAATAGGTTACAAATCTAAACAGATAATTTTCAACAGAGGTATCTAAAATGACCGAGAAACATATAAAGAAAATTTCAATATTCTTACGCATCAGGGGACTGAAATCAAAACTATTTGGAGATTCCATATTACTCTTGTTACAATGGTTAAGATCAAAAACACTAGTGACAGCTCATGCTGGAGAGTATATGGAGAAAGGGGAAAACACCTCCATTGCTGGTGGGTGTGAAAACTCATACAGCCATTATAGAAATCATATGGATTCTCAGAAAATTGGAAATCTATCTACCTCAGGACCAAGCCATACCACTCTTGAACATAAAATTAAGACATAGCCCAGCCTACACATAGATTATTGCTAAACCTTTTTTATTGAGGCTTTATTCATAATAACCAGAAACTGGAAATAATCTAGATGTTTCTCAGTTTAAGAATGAATAAGGAAATTGTGGTATATAGTCACAATGTAGTATTACTCTATTACTCAGCTATTTTAAAAACTGATATGAATTTTCCAGGCAGATAGATGGAACTAGGAAAAAAAAATCATCCTGAGTGAGGTCACCCAGTCACAGAAGGACAAATACTCTGTGTTCACTCATAAGTGGATATTAGTTTTTAAGAAAATGGTAACCAATGTATAATCTGTAAACGGAGAGATTAGGCAAATATGAGGTGTACATGGATCTTCATGAGAGCAGGAACTAGAATGGGTTTTATGAATGGACTTCTGAGCGGGCAAGGACAGGAGCAGGGGATATGGGGGGGTGGGATGAAGGTACAGAATGTAGGCAGAAATGACTGGGGTGGAGTTTAGAGAGTGATTTGGAAATGTATTGCAGTGGAAGCCTTTTGGAATCTATGAAGGTGATCTTATTGAGGACTCCTTGTAATGAAGGATACAGAACCTGAACTGGCAATGTTTTGTAGGTAAATAAGGCTTCCAGTGGAAAGACCTGTGTTGCATTTAGTTGAGATGTTGGCCAAGGTAGTCCCAATGAAATCCCCAAACAACCAAGACTTATGGTAAAGCAAAAGGTTATTCTCCACAAATGATGGTGGGGTTCTTATTACCTAGGACAACAGCCACACAACTTATTGAAAATCAAACAGTCATGCCAGTACCTACATAGATCTATCAACCTTATGTTCTAGCCTCTTTGTTGCAGGACGGTACACTCCAGGCTACCAAAAGAGAAATAGGGACACCGGCATAGCTCATAATCTGTCCTACTTAAAAAACATGATAGATTCTGTCTTGTGGTATCATGAGCAGGGTAGAAAGTGATCCCCATCCATCAATGAGAGCTGGCTCTGAAGTCATAAGAGTAGGAGAACTGTTCCTGCCCCCCAACCAGCTGAAACATTAAGGAGAGCAGGTGCTACACCTCACCTGGGAAGCACAATAGAGCCAACCTCACTGGTGGCAGTGTGGGTGAGCCATGTGATAGTTGTATCCATTACTCACCTGTCATGTGGGGACATGGGCAGCAGAGTGATTCTACCTGCCCCATCCATCAATGTCTGAGGCATGTGGGGAAACTTTCCCTGAGGTCACAAGTGCAGGAGAACTGTCCCTGTTCCTTATCAGCTACAGCACTTGGGAGCACGGCTCCTACACCTTGCCTTGGCAACACAGTAGAGATGACATTGTAGATATGTGTTGGAAAAGTGGCCCTGAGCATAAGAAAGCAGGAGAACTGATCTTACCCCTTGCACATCACTGAAAAGGGTGAACTAGCAATGGCAATACAGAAGCACTCACCCTGGTGGTAAAGACAGGAGAAGGCTGGAGCCTCAACAACCCTGCATCTACCCAGGCTGAGGACTAGGGTTATGTGTTGGCTCACCCCAACATCCACCCTTCTGTGATCTGCTAGAGCATGAAATGGGGGTTGGGTCAGTCTTGTGGACCCAGGACTTCAGGATGTCCACGCTACAGGACTTGAATAGTATATGCAGGAAGAGTGCCAGTGATGGCCCAATATTGATGGTTTAGCATAGACTAGGGACCTCAAACCAGAACAATATTTTTTTATGAATGCCTGAATGCAAAAATGTATGGATAATAGGGTTTACTTCCTGACTCACTACAGCTTCCATTACAAGAAATTTCCCTTTTATCCTTTTCCCCCTTTTTGGTCCAAATGAGGAGCAGAAGGACAGAGAACATGAGCAAGAAAGTCAGGACCGAGAGGGGTGAGTCCACCCATTGAGACAATGGGACTGATCTAATGGGAGCTCACCAAGACCAGCTGGACTGGGACTAATGGAGCGTGTGATCAAACTGGACTCTCTGAATGTGGCTGCCAATGAGGGTTGATTGAGAAGCCAAGGGCAATGGCACTGAGTTTTGATTCTACTGCATGGACTGGCCTTGTGGGTGACTAGTCTGTTTGGATGCTCACCTTCCTAGACCTGGATGGACCAGGGAGGACCTTGGACTTCCCACAGGGCAGGAAACCCTGACTGCTTTTATGTTTGTTAACTGTGCTGAATCATATAGCAACTGTGTCTTTTATTTCTCTCTCTAACACAATGTGTTTTCATTTTTCTTGTTTGATTTCTTTAACAAATACAGAGCTTTAGTGAAAAATATTAGAAAATTAAAAACAAACATTTAGGAATATATTATGTTATTCTAAACATAAAACATAAATGTAGTAGTTATATATAATATACAAATAAGCTAAATAAGGATCATTAAGTATATCAAAATTATTTTATTTATGGGAAAATATTTATAGTTTTATATATACAAAATATACCTTTGGAAATATTAAGATGCTCACCACCATATCTTGTACCTCAACATCTAATCAAGATTCAGAGAGAGAATGAGTTCAATCCAAAAATAGATTGTTCATGTGGTAATTACTTTTCAGAAAACATTTTCTAGGATTTGAGGAAGTATAACTAGGCCTCCCAATGCAAGTGAGTGCCTCCTTGAAAGACATTATATATATAATCAATTTAAAGAAAAAAATGATAAATATTACTTGAGTAAAGAGACAGAAGATGTTAGAAGCTGATTGAAGATACAATTCAATCATAATTGTTTTAAACGTATTTGGGGATGGCTCTCTTGAGAAGCAAGTATGCTCTAAATTGCTTGTACTACTGTGTATATCCGCTATATCTCTCCACGGTTCCTTTTTTTGTATTTATTTATTTATTTTATTATGTTTATATTTTTTATTAATTTATATTGAGTTTTATATTTTTCTCTGCTCTCCTCCCTGCCTCCCCCCCTCCCCTTCAACCCCCTGCCAAGTTTCCCATGCTCCCAATTTACTCAGGAGATCTTGTCTTTTTCTGCTTCCCACATAGATTAGATCCATGTATTGCCATGCCAGCACAGGCTGGAACCAAGAGTCTCAGCGGAGGGTGTCCAGGTTGAATGAATACACAGACCACGAGCTTGAGGTGGAACAGCCTCTGCCTTTATTCTCTTGCTGGGCTGGCTTTTATACCATGGCACCAAATGAGGAGGGGGCTGCGAAGGGACTGTAACCTGACCCTGGCAGGGATCAAGGAATGGTCACCATGCGCTCAAAATTCCTTCCTTCCCCGCTCCAGGAGCAGAGGGAATTTATTATGTTTTCCTTGCAGATAAGCACCTAAAATGGGGGCAGGGATATCAACTCGGGGCTGCAGTTCCCACAATGTATGTCTCTCTTAGGGTCCTCGTTGTCTAAGTTCTCTGGGATTGTGATTTGTGATATGTTCACATCCTTGAAGGTGGTAATGAAAAGTTGATATAATACATATCATAGCCAAAACAACACAGAAAAAAACTATCCCAAACAAGTTTGAAAATTTGCCCAAACAGAGAAGGATCTTTAGAAGAAAATAAATCAATCTAAATCAGTTTAAAATGTAAAATTAAAGAAGATACACCATTTTTATTTTATTTATTTATTTAATTTAGATAAAGCCATATATATTTTGAACAGTTACTGGAAAACTAAGTAGATAGGATTTCAAACAAACTTTGAAGATAAGAAAAAAATTAATGAAAATAATATAGTCACTTATATTTCAACCACAAGCATGACCCTACAGTAGGTTTTCAATTGTCTGAATATTAATAAACATTATCCTGATGTGTATGGTACAGGACATTAATGAACATATTTGGTGATTATATCAGTTTTCTCTGCATGCCCTGATGAGACACAACATCCCCCATGAATTCTTGCTTCAAAGGTAGTTACCATCTAGAGAATCTCTATATCTTGTTTATCCTTTCAACTTCTGCATTACTCTTTTTCCCAATTATCCATGTCATTGCTGCTACAGATTTTCTCTTTTCCTTGTATTTTTATGTGATGCTTTGAATTAAATACTAACTTTCCAACTTGTTTTCTCTAAAGGTGCTCTAGTGTTTTCCTAAGCCATCCTGATCTCCTGCCTAGATTCCAGGCCCAACTCATTTCTGTCATGTCCCCAGAACTTGCTCTCAACCCCATATTCTTTTCCCATTCCAGGCAAAACACTAACTATTGGGGAATATTACTTTCAGGTGTGTAAGTTTTGTTTACGTCACGTTTGTTTAACTCTGTGAATCTGTGTTACTCTGCCTGTCTAAAACACCTGATGATACTAATAAAGAGATAAACAGCCAATAATGAGGGAGGAGCAAGAATAGGTGGGGCTAGCAGGCAGAAAAATTAAATAGGACAGTAGGACGAGCAGTGAGATAACAAGGAGAGGAGGACAATAGGGACCAGCAACTCAGACACCCAGCCAGACATGAAGTAAGAAGGAAAGTAACATACACAGAAGTAAGAAAGATAAAAGCCCAGTCGAGATATAAGAGGTAAATGAGATAATTTAAGAAACGCTGGCTAGCAACAAGCCAAGCTCAGACCAGCATTCATAACTAAGAACTCTGTGTGCAATTTATCTGGGAGTTGGGTGGAAGACCCTTCAAAAGAGTCCAAAGAGTAAAACATTCCACAGTAACCAACTTTCCACTAATTACAAACTGAATTTTATGGGCTATGACTGTATCTCAACTGATAGCATCAAGGAATTCCAGTGTTGAGTTGTGAAAACTACAAAAAAACAGTTATGATAAATACTTATAATTTCAGCATTTGAAAGATAGAGGCATGAGAATTTGAAGTTTGAGTTCATATTTGACTACACAGACAGTGCAAACTAGCCTGGGGTATGAGAACTTGCCACAAAAAGGAAAATCTAAATAAATAAATACACAAAAACATAAATGTTATTCAACATTTTCAAGAAGTGCCTGTGCAGAAATCAACTATTCCACACTTAATATAGATGGTCTAATAAGTACCACAAGCTTTATATTGATATGCTTCTGATTTTATCTTTACTTTCCATAGGGGGAAACTATGTTCATAGATAAGAAAGTGTTAACCTTTGGATCAGTTGCATAGTAAAAGAATTCATTCTCTGCAAGATCAACTGCCATTTTTATTTTGGGGAGTTTCTTTTTTTTTTTTGTTTTTTTTTTTTTTTTTGTTTTGTTTTTCAAGAGAGGGTTTCTCTGTGGCTTTGGGGCCTGTCCAGGAACTAGCTCTTGTAGACCAGGCTGGCTTCAAAATCACAGAGATCTGCCTGCCTCTGCCTACTGAGTGCTGAGTGCTGGGATTAAAGGTGTGCTCCACCACCACTGGACTTGGGAACATTGTTTATTATCCACACAGTTCATAGTTAAATACTCTTAATTGTGCTATCAGGTTTACAGGGAAAAACATTTCAGTCATTTTAAGCACTTATTTTGTGCCAGAAGCAAAGGCCTGTATTTGAGATCTGTATTTTTTTTTTTTTACAGCCACCTTAAATTCACTAGTAGGATATTCATCTTTGTAGGACAAGATTCAGACCTAGGACCTTAGCCCAGTGAGATCTGAAGGCACCAGGCTTTTAGAAACAATTAGCACTTCCTTTGTTAGTCAACAATCACAGACCCTCAGTATTTACTTATCAGCTAGGGACCTCTCCAGGCCTGAATTCCAACTTACCTGACATCTCCCCTCCCCCTTGCTGTTTGCTACATAACAGATTCTGAGGATATAATAAACAACAGTTTGATCAGAAATACTGTCTTGCCATCATTTCTCGTGTCTCTTGTGCCCTTCCATTCCTCTCCCTTGGGTTTATCAGTGACCACCGTTCGTATCCTGCTGGCCAGGATAAATTTGGCATATGACTTTCAGTCTACACTCCACTTAGTTGCTTTACTCTGAACGTGATCTACCTTAACTGTATATCAATATAATCAACTGCCTGTATATAAACTGGAATATAAAAGCATATTTGACTT
Organism: Microtus oregoni; assembly: GCF_018167655.1. Classification (NCBI taxonomy): domain Eukaryota; kingdom Metazoa; phylum Chordata; class Mammalia; order Rodentia; family Cricetidae; genus Microtus; species Microtus oregoni. The sequence continues at coordinate 2,691,364 of NW_024543812.1, forward strand.
TCTGTATAGTTATTCCCCTAAAACTACTCTTGACTTTGCAAAAATGACAGAGTTAACCCTTGCTTTTTTCATCACCTATGCAGTTTATCTAAGTTATAGAATGCTAATTTCGCCTATGAATAAACAGAAACTATTCTAATTTGAACATCATTCCCTTTAACGCTTTCAATTATGCTTTGAAATCTATGTTTAGGGGAGCAAATAATAAACCTTCACACCATTAAGGACAAATTCACTATAAACAAAGACTGCACTTTAAAAGCAGAGTAAATGAGGCAATTTTCTTTAAATGCTAATAATTCACTACTAACTGCTAAAAGAGAAAGATATTTCTTTGTTGCCCTCTCTTCATTACCAATCTATTCATTTAAAATTGCAATTACTTAAATAAGATTAAATACAGAGGTGTTCTGGAGAATTTTCAGATTTCAGTCCAAAGGGGGAAAAAAAAACAAATAGCTCTGAACATATGTAATAATTTTGTAGTGCAAGATCACCTTGTATTCTCTCTTTTATATAACCACTGAAAAGTAAAAATCAGACCATTAAAGGGCTTCCACTAGGGAAAAATCACTTTACATGATATACCATCATTCAAAGGAGATAGTGCCACTTGTTCCAGAATGTCAGAGAGAGACCAACTTAAAGAAGCTGACTGAAAGAATATTTCAGAAAGAAAAAAAAAAGAATAGAAAATTCCCAAGTGCTTACTCAAGCAAGGAATAAATTCTAGTGACCAAGTACTACTTGTCAATTAGAAGAAGGGTATATTTAATTTGTTTGACAATAATGCATTACAGGAAAAATCAAAATCAAAATAATACGATGTAGATAAGAGAAAAGAATAAAATTGTGTTTTATTTTGCTTTCTATAGATTATGAGGAATACAAATCATCTCTGAAGATGTCATATTCTGATAAGTTTAGTTATTCTAAAGTGTACATGTGATAGAAGACTTGCTATATTTCATGTTGTTTAAAAAGCAGAGCAGAGGATTAAAATCTAATTTTAAACCCCAAAGTTTGGGATAAGATTGTTAAAGGTTACAAATTGTGATTTGCAAATATTTTATTAAGATTCCTGTTCATGGGTACATTTGTTTAATTTTACTGCTTTTTCACAGTCTAAAATATTATTTATTAAGTTTTACTTTTCCTTATATGTCATAAAATACATTTTCATACTATAACATGAAAAGTTTAAAAGAATATGTGTCTTTTTCTAATTTATTAAGCTGTGCTTCCCCTAGTATACTTTACCAATATATATCATAGTGGGGTTTGAGGTTTTTAGTATTTAGCTTTTAGCATAAAATTATTCAAAAAAGTCCCATTATAAAATAACATAAATTTACTATCTAAATACAGTTCCTATTTGAATATATTAATGAATATATAATCACTGGATGAAGTCTGATAGTATAAATATGTTATAAATGGAGACTATTACAAATAAATGCTTAGAGTACCAAACAAGAACACTTGCATTGTTTTTGGCCAGTACTTTAAGAAGGAGGAAAACTTACTATAATATAATTTACTGATATTTTACTTTGAGGAGTCTTGCTAACTTGCTTTGTGATCTTGCATAAGTAACTTATTCTTTGTGGACTTCAGTTTTCTCATCTGAAAAGTATGGAAAATTGGCATATGAACTGTAGTGAATATTGCAGCTATAATATTTCATGACTCCTTTAATTTTGAAATAAAAATTCTATCACAGAACATCTCCAGGTGCTGGTAAATAATGCAAGATACATACACTAGTGTTCAAAAATACATCTAAAACTATTCATCATTGCCTATTTAATTTGTACTTTTGCCATCAATTAATATGTCATCTATGAAGAAAGAAAAAATGTTTGTACAACAATCCATTAAAAAAGAGCACAGTTTATTAAGAAAACTGGCAAAGGTTCATGAGAAACAAAGAATACAGAAATTTCTTTCTGACAAAGGCAATGGAGCAAAGACTATGTGAAGTGATTTTCAATTAAATCTCTGTCTTTTTTAGTACTTGTAATCATAAGCTTGTAGGGATAAGTCCTGCCCCTTAGGGGGCGTGTTCGCCTCGGGCTAATGTCTGCCTATAAATTTGGCAAGCATGCTCTGAGCTGTCTCTTCTGCTTTCCTGGTCTCCACAGGAACGGTGGTTCTGTAAGTCTATTTCTACATTAAATATATATATATTTTTACAATCTGTCTGTATTCGTTTACGCCGCTACATTTTGGCGTCCAACGTCGGGCTATTTTGCCCCCGACTCAAGCGGGTAGCCTGCTAGCTAACACAGCACCCTCCCGGGTGCTGTTTTTCAGTTCGTGACTCCGGCCTCAGTGCCGAGTCCGAGACATACTCGGCCACACAGGCCCATTCTGCCTGCCTTGGCTAAGTTTTACAGCGGAACCCCACTGCCTGAATTAGCAGAAGCTCAAGTACCTGCGGTTTTGCAACAAAAGCTGCCACAGCATCAGATTTGGTCTGAGTGACTTGGCCGGGCAGTGGTGGCGCACGCTTTTGATACCAGCACTTGGGAGGCAAGGGCAGGCGGATCTCTGTGAGTTTGAGGCCGGCCAGGCAGTGGTAGAGCACACCTTTAATCCCAGCAATTGGGAAGCAGAGGCAGGCAGATCTCTGTGAGTTTGAGGCCTGCCAGGCCGTGGTGGTGCACGCCTTTAATCCCAGCATTTGGGAGGCAGAGACAGGCGGATCTCTGTGAGTTCGAGGCCAGCCTGGTATACAAGAGCTAGTTCTAGGACAGGGTCCAAAAACACAGAGACCACCACTGACAGGAACAGATCATTGCAGGTAAAAAATTTTCTTTTATAAATAAAATGTCTGAACACATTACTGTTCAAGAATTTAACAGTTTTTTTAATTGTACCATGTGGGAGATCTTACAAGAGGTGTCTATCACCCCACATCTATGGATTCTACTGGGATTCGTAGTTTTCATTGGCACCAAATGGTTTGATAATAGAAATATGATTAAGTCTTTACAAGACGAATCCAGGATTCTTAAGGCAGAGATTGAACGCTTAAAAACAATTGAGAATGATAACAATCTTCTCAAGAATCAGTTTGAAGTTCTCCAGGCTGATGTTAAGGAGAAATTCATTACTATGGAAGAGGGAACAGCTGATCTGTAATGTAAGGTTCAGTCCCTTTCTGTAGGAACTGAAACATTAGTGGCTGATATCAAGGAGAAATTCATTACTATGGAAGAGGGAACAGCTGATCTGGACCATAAGATTCAGTCCCTTTCTGTAGGAAATGAAACATTAACTGAGAAAATCAATACTGCTGAATGTGACAATCGGATTTTGTCTAAAGCTTATGACAGATTGACGGAAAGATTGTCAATACAAGAAGGCACGGTTTATGCCATAAAAATTATGTCCAAAGATGAGATGTTATCTCTAACGGACAAACTTCATACTTTAGAATCCTCAATGAAGGCTTTGGAACATAATTCTGGACAAGAGATTCAGACATTGCAGAAGGCAATGGTGAATAGAATTGAAAAGATTGAGGAATTTCTAAATTCTGATGAGGAAGAGCAAAGGGTAGAAAGGCAAATTTTAACTACATCTGTGGGTAAGTCTTTCCGGGACAATTTCCACAAAGCTCTACCTACAGCTCTACCTGCCTTTCCAGTAATAACAACAGAGAAGGTGATTGGTTCCAAAAACCCTAGGGTCATCAAGGAGGATACATGGGAGCCTGTCTGTATGAATGACCTCAAGGAAATTAAACAGGCTGTTATGACTTTTGGGATGCAAGCCTCTTTTGTTAAAGAGATGCTAAAATCTTAGGCCACGACAAGCAGAGCAACCCCCTCAGACTGGCTCCAGCTGAGCTCTGCGGTACTCTAGAGTGGACCACAATTGAAATGGAAATGCTTATTCAGGCAAGAGGCTAGACTCTTAGAACAGCAGGAAAAAGCGAAGGGAATTGACATTTCCCTAGATCAAATTCTAGGTGAAGGACCCTTTTCTGATCCTCAGGAACAAGCTAATTTGGATGAAAACACACTCTCCATGTGTACTACAGCAGCCTTAAGGGCTTGGGACAGGGTACAAGACCCAGGACAGAGAATGGAATCATTTGTCAGAGTTAAACAGGGTCAGAGAGAACCCTTTAGTGACTTTTTACAAAGATTAACTAAGGCTGTACAAATAGGGATATCTGACCCAGAAGCAAGACGTATAATGATTGAGTCTTTGCCTTATGAAAACGCAAATGTGGAATGCAAAAGGATTTTGGGTCCTTTAAAGCTCAGATCAGCGCCCTTGGAAGAATGGGTCTTGCATACACTCAATATTGATACATTTGATTATGGCACTGAAGCATGGGTAGAAGAAGCAATTTCCAATGGTAAAAGGAGACACCAGAATACCAAATGTTTTAATTGTGGCAAAATGGGTCATATGAAAAGGAATCGTAGACAACGGATTTTCAGAAATAATAATAATAATAATAATAATAATAATGCATCTTTCAGAAATAATAATAATAATAATAATTCATCTTCTAGAAATAACAGAAATAGGAGGACTCAGCCTTCAGGTTTATGTAGAAGATGTGGAAAGGGCAGACATTGGACGAATGAATGCAGGTCTACAAGAGATAGACAAGGCAACCTGATACAGCCGGGAAACGTGAGAGGGGGGGCCTCACAGGCCCCCATGGCAAACATGGTTCAGTCATATCCAGTTTCTGCAGAGAACGTGCCTCATCAGGACAATTAGGAAGCCCCATGCCTACTGTTACAAGTAATAATGATCAGAAAGATAAGTTACGTGTGTTTTGGCAAACTTCTATAAATGATCAAAGACCTAAACTGAGAGTGTGTGTAAGTGGCATTTTTATTACTGGCCTGCTGGACACAGGTGCTGATGTAAGTATCATTACCCCAGAATCTTGGCATCCGTATTGGCCTCTTCAGAATGTAAATGTTCAGCTCCTGGGAATTGGAACCCTATCTCGAGTAAGGCAGAGCACAAGATGGGTTGAATGTATAGGGCCAGAGGGACAAATAGGAAAATTAAAGCCATATGTAGCCAATATCGCAATGAATTTATGGGGTCGTGACCTATTACAACAATGGAATATTAACATTCCTGCTAAATCTAGAGCCTATGTTTCTGAGAATAATATTAAAAGATATTACAAACGGAGAAAACTGTCCATTCGGACTGTAAAAGAACAAGCAATTGATGTCCCTTCAGAGATACCAACAGCCTTGCCTCTAAAATGGTTGACTGAAACACCAATATGGACAAAGCAATGGCCTTTAGCTGAGGAAAAGTTACAGGCTTTTGAACAGCTGGTACAAGAACAATTAGATGCTGGACATATAGAAGAATCTACCAGCCCTTGGAATTCTCCTGTATTTGTGGTTAAGAAAAAATCAGGTAAATGGAGAATGGTGACAGATCTCAGGGCCATCAACAAGGTTATTCAACCTATGGGCCCTCTGCAATCTGGAATTCCTTTGCCCTCTTTATTACCAAAAGGATGGCCTCTCATAGTTATTGATTTAAAGGATTGTTTTTTCACTATACCTTTGCAAAAAGAAGATAGAGAAAAATTTGCCTTCACAGTGCCTACTTATAACAATTCTCAACCTTCGAGGAGGTACCACTGGACCGTTCTCCCCCAGGGTATGTTAAATAGCCCCTCCCTGTGCCAATATTTTGTGAACCAACCATTGCAAATAATACACAAGAAATTTCCCAAATCTATAGTATACCATTACATGGACGACATCTTGTTATCCGATTCAAACATGGATACCTTGAACAGACTGTTTGAAGAAATAAAGATACTTTTACCTAAATGGGGATTGCAAATAGCTCCTGAAAAGATTCAGAAGGGAGATTCTGTTAATTATTTAGGTTATAAAATAGGTTTGCAAAAAATTAAGACACAAAAAGCACAAATTACTAGAGATCGTCTACAGACTCTTAATGACTTTCAAAGACTGTTAGGAGACATTTCCAGTCTACGACCAGATATTGGGATAACACCTGATCTAATAATTCATTTGAACAAAACCTTGGATGGTGATAAAGATTTAAACAGTCCCAGAGAATTAACAGCTGAAGCAGAAAAGGAACTGACAATGATTGAGGAGAAATTACAACAGGCACATGTGGACAGGGTGAATGCGGAGCTCGATTGTATTCTCGTCATACTACCATCAAAAATTTCTCCTACAGGAATTTTAATGCAGAGAGATGATATTATCTTGGAATGGATCTTTTTACCACATAAACCAAATAAGAAACTGAAAACTTATGTGGAAAAAGTCTCTGAGTTAATTATAAAAGGCAAGCTGAGACTTTGTCAACTAGCAGGCATAGACCCAGCAGAAATTATAGTGCCTTTCACTGCTGACGAACTAAAGAAATTATGGGAAGATAACGAACCATGGCAAAGAGCTTGTGCTAATTTTTTGGGAGACATTAATAACAACTATCCAAAAAGCAAGTGGCTTAACTTCATAAAGAGAACTTCTTGGATTCTTCCTCGAATCGTCCGTGATGCTCCTATAACTGGAGCCCGTACATTCTATACTGATGCCAATAAATCAGGGAAGGCAGGTTACAAGTCAGAAGACGTGGGTAAGGTGGAACAAATTCCGTATAATTCTGTCCAGAAGGCGGAATTATATGCCATTCTTATGGTGCTAAGGGATTTTAAAGAACCTATTAATATAGTCACTGATTCACAATATTCAGAAAGTGTTATTTTACATATTGAAACTGCAGAATTTATACCTGATGATACTGAACTAACCTCATTGTTCCTCCAGGTTCAAGATTTGATCAGGAGCAGGCTTTGCCCTATGTACATAACACACATCCGATCCCATACAGGTCTGCCAGGTCCTCTAGCACAAGGTAATGCAGAAATTGATCAATTATTGATTGGTAGTGGGCTACAAGCCTCTGAATTTCATAAAAAACATCATGTTAATAGCAAAGGTTTGAAGAAAGAGTTTTCAATTACATGGCAACAAGCTAAGGAGATTGTAAAGACATGCCCTACTTGCTCTTTCTATAACCAAACGCCACTGCCTGCAGGGGCTAATCCAAAGGGCACCCAAAGGAATGAAATCTGGCAGATGGATGTGTTCCACTTTGCAGAATTTGGCAAATTAAAATATGTTCATCACATCATTGACACTTATTCAGGCTTTCAGTGGGCAACTGCTTTAAGTTCAGAAAAAGCTGATTCAATAATCACTCATTTATTAGAAGTCATGGCTATCATGGGTATACCTACACAAATAAAAACGGACAATGGTCCTGCTTATGTTTCTAGAAAAATGAAACGGTTTTTTGATTAATCCAATATCAAGCATGTTACAGGTATACCATACAATCCTACAGGTCAAGCAGTCATAGAAAGATCAAATCGAACTATAAAAGATATGTTGAACAAACAGAAAGGGGTGGAAAACACCCTCAGAAATAGGCTACATAATGCTTTGTTAACCTTGAATTTTCTCAACACTAATGAGAAGGGAACAACGGCTGCAGAAAGACATTGGATAATGGAAAAGTCTACTGAACTAAATCAACCAGTTTATTTCAAGGATGTGCTGACCTCACAATGGAAGCCAGGATATGTGCTACGTTGGGGAAGGGGTTTTGCTCTTATCTCCACAGGTGAGGAAAAATTGTGGATACCATCAAAATTAATAAAGGTTCGATTTGAAGAAGAGAAGCCACTTGGAAAAGATAAATAACAATTCTTGCATAAGGATGGCGAACATACTGATGGTAAGAAATACAGATAGGTTGGGAGCAGGGTTCTTTTCTTATCTCCACAGGAAAATACTCATCTTCAAAGAAATTGAGGGACCCTGAATATTTAATAACTGATGGATGGACACATTTTGTAAGTATTAATTTTTATATATATGTCTTATTAAACATTTCTTTATAAATATATAGAGCTGGTTTTGAAGTTGGACTCTGGCTCAGTCCCTCTCCAATTCCAAGCCTGTTAGTAAGATAAAAACCCAGAGTTTCTGGAGTTTCTGTCTCATGTCAAGAGCCATGATATGGGACAGAAAGAAATATGAGTTTAGAAAACATATTTGCTTTTCTTCATATCTATCATACTTTTCATTGAATATATCCATCATGCCTTTCATTGAATATATATGTATGTCTATATATGTCTATATGATTAATGTTTAAGTTTTTCACAATGAACAATGAGTTTTTCCTGAAGTGACATTTGAAGTTTCCAGGAAGAAGATGGGGCCCCACAACAACAACTACCTGGTTGATATGACATCATGATACTGACAGCGCTACTACAAGACCTGTTTTGGATACCAGCTGCACAAGACGATCCCAACTTGGTTAGCTGAAATGGTGCACATCTTGTACAACATTCTGGCCAGACCTCCACAAAATACTCAGAGACTATTTGCAATTTTAAAAGACATTGATCTTGAAATTTAACCAACATTTTACTTTCACAGGATCCCCCAGAAAAAACGTCGCCCCCATGACAGCTGGAAGTAATTCTAGAGGACGACGTCCCCTCTCCCAGTAAAGTTTACCCCTGGGTTTAGGGACATCATTTAGGGGTTGGGAGGTTGGGGGAGGAATTTTATAAACTCAGGGATCATTTTGAAAAAAAAAAAAGAGGGAATGATGGGATAATAGATTTATAATTGTGAGTTACTGCTTTTAGACAAATACATTGGTATCGATTCTTGTATATTGATACAAAGTTAAATTATATTGACTATTGTATGCATGCATGTTTCTATCTCTGTTTAAAACATTTTTTATGTATTGACATATATTGTATATATATATATGTATATATATATATATATATGGTATGTATTTACCATATTGCAGTTTACATTTCTACCTCTGATTAAGATACTTATATGTTTGTATATTGATATGTATTTACCATATTGCAATGTATATTTGTACAGTGTTTATATTTGGAGGTCATTATCCTCATTTGTTACACAGTTGTTTATTGTCTTAGTCTTTAAGTTAGATAGATATTGAGAATTATATAGATAAATAGTCATCTAAGTTTTTCATTTATAATCAGACTAATCAGGTTCTTTAGATATATAGAGATTATACTCGTATAGATAGATAATCTTCAACCTCTTCAAAGAGCTGTAGAAAATGGCCTTTAATCTAACTCAGAGTTTCGTGATAGTGAGACACAATTGCTCCTGGCAACACCACTCTATTCCCGAGAGAATGTTGAGCACCAAAGACACTCCACCTGGAGCCTTTCTATTTGGCAGAACTGGCCTTTGGGCAAAGAAATGCCCATACCTCAACCACTGACACAGATACAGAGCGTGCATCAATGGATAAAACAGGACTGTCATATCCTGCCAAGACAGGGTCAGATAGTTTTGAAAAGTTCCTTGCCTTTAATAATGGTATGTCAGTTATGTTAGGCCTTAGCCAAAATTGGTTGACTCAACATTGCAAACGAGACTTTGGGTGATTGCCCAGGTAGTCAGTTGTCTCTGTCAATTGTTGCACATTTTGGATATATCTCGTTTGTTGAGTAGTGTTTATTCCCTTCTCAGATCTTTGACTGAGTTGAAGATTATATAATTGTAGTTACTCTTTACATTATTTGGACTCCTTGAGATAGAATGTTTAGCAAAGCTTTTGTTCTCAATATTGTTTGTTATATTTATTATTTGTTGTTATTGTATGTAGTTGTATTTGGTTTAGTTCTGTCTTATTTAGACAAAAAGGGGAGATGTAGGGATAAGTCCCGCCCCTTAGGGGGCGTGTTCGCCTCGGGCTAATGTCTGCCTATAAATTTGGCAAGCATGCTCTGAGCTGTCTCTTCTGCTTTCCTGGTCTCCGCAGGAATGGTGGTTCTGTAAGTCTATTTCTACATTAAAACTATATATATTTTTACAATCTGTCTGCATTCGTTTACACCGCTACATAAGCTTAATATGATTTTTTGTTTTGTGGGTTTGGCTTCCAATTTGTGATTAACTGAATTTCTTCTCTGACGCTTTTGTAAAGATATGCAATGCATATTTATTATTTCCATTCCTTACCCATCCTTATCTGTCTCCAACCTACGTGAACTCCACAGATTCTTCAAAAATCGTTTTCCTTCAATAATCTCTCTTGTGTTATTATTCATTGAGTTTAATAGGTCCTGTCTATGTGTCTACATATGTTAACTACCCACTGGAGTCTACTGAACTCACCAGTGGGCATACAACTAAAGACGATGACTGTCCTTCTGTTAGTATTCTTTAGTAGTTAATAGTTCTCCAGAGAAAGGAAAGACCCCTTGCATATTTCTTTACCAATAACTGACTGTTAATTAGTCAGAAGTTGTACAGAACCAGTTCAGAGGCTGAAGCTGTTATGGGTTCATTATTGTAATGGTTGTATCATGCCTATGGCATGACATTTTGAAGCCCTTCTGTTTATCTTCTAACTCTTATTTTCTTTCCATCATCTCTTCTGCAATGTCCCCTAAGCCTTAGAGAAGGTAGCATAATTGTCTCAGTCAAATGTTCTGAGCACCTTGATCAGTCATTAGTCAAGGCACTTATCACCTTTCCATGCAAATAGAAGCCTCTCAGATTAAGACTAAGAATAAAATTTGAATAACTCATTTAAAAAATATAGGCTATGGAACTGAGCTGGGAGTTTTCAAAAAAATGCTAATAATAGCTAGTAAACATCTAAAACTTTTTCAGCAACATTAGGTTACAGAAAATTGAGACTAAAATTCTAAGATTTCACATTAGCTCAATCGGACTGATCACAATCAAAACTTTAAATGATAGAAAGTGCTGACATAGATATGAGGAAAAAAGGAATCCATACAGTCAACGTGTGTGTGTGTAAACCAGTTTAGCAACTTTGGAGATCAGTTTGGAACTTCCTCAAAAATTAGAAAGAGAGTTAGCATATGAACCCTCTGCATCAAACTTAGGAAAATATCCAAAGGACTATATATGCTTCTACACAGAAGTGTGCAGATACACGTTCATTGCTGCCCTATGCACAAGAGTGAGAAAATTAAAACAATCAAGCTGTGTCCCAGGCCTCCTTAGCCTTATTCCCCAAGGAAAGGTGAGTATGCTATCCACCACTCCACAGTCCCAGGATGCAGGACAATCAGATCCATAGACCCACAAATCAGGAAAATCAGACGTGATAGGGAATCAAGTCAAAGCAGTAACTCAGTTTATTACTGGAAGTGTCAGCTAATATAAGTTAACTGACATAGTGCAATGTGGGGGTACCTCCAGCCAATGAGAGAAAGCAAAGCCCTCCCTCTGGCTGGAAGGGTGACTACCTATATTTTGCTTTCTCATCCCCCCGCCCATTAGTACCTTTAAGACTATTCTTCAAACTCCAGCCAGGCTTTTCTCTGTCCTAGAGGCCTCAAGGTACAGACCATGAGATAATTATAGCCCAACAAGTGTGCACCAACTGATGAATAGACAATAAAATATGATAAATAGTGGGATTCTATTCAGATGAAAAACAAATAGCAATTTTGCAGGTAAATGGATAAATTGGAAGAAATTTTACTGACTGCAGTGGTAACCTGCCCAGAAAGAAAAAAATGCTATTTTCTTTCTCTCACATGTCATTCTTTATTTTGAATCTTTAGTTACATGTGTTTATCTTTGAATAACTGCGGAATTAAGGAAACTAGGAGGGGATGATTTCAGGACATTGCTAAGGGAGAAGAGATAGTATAACATAAACAATAAGACAATAGATATAAGGAATATTAATGTGGAATAGTTTAAGAAGAAAGGGGAGATCCTTTATATGGGTTTATCCCAGTATCTCCTGGACCTTCTCATCAATGTTTTCTCTCCAACTCTTATATCTAGTTCAGTTCCATATCCAATGCAATTGCCCAATCTGAACTCTCTTGCCTATGCCACAACTGATCTGTAGATTCTTGCTGGGACCACACCTACCTATTACCGATTATACAGGCCGATCTCTTTATTTTTTTATTGAAAAGAAAAAAAATAATAAAAAAAAATTTCCGTCTCCTCCCACCCCTCTCCCCCTCCCCCCACTCTTCCCCTCCACCCTCTCCAGTCCGAAGAGCAGTCAGGGTTCACTGCCCGTGGAAAATCCACAGTCCTCCCCCCTCCATCCAGGTCAAGGAAGGTGAACATCCAAACTGGTTAGGCTCCCACAAAGCCAGAACATGAAGTAGGAACAAAACCCAGTGCCATTGTCCTTGGCTTCTCATCAGCCCTCATTGTTCGCCATGTTCAGAGAGTTCGGTTTTATCCCTTGCTTTTTCAGTCACAGACCAGCTGGCTTTGGTGAGCTCCCAATAGATCAGCCCCACTGTCTCAGTGGGTGGGTGCACCCCTCGTGGTCCTGACTTCCTTGCTCATGTTCTCCCTCCTTCTACTCCTCACTGGGACCTTGGGAGCTTAGTCCAGTGCTCCAGTGTGGGTCTCTGTCTCTATTTCCATCCATCGCCAGATGAAGGTTCTATGGTGATATGCAAGATATTCGTCTGTATTGCTATAGGATAGGGTCATTTCAGGTTCCCTATCCTCAGCTGCCCAAGGAACTAACTGGGGACATAGCCTGGGTCACCTGGGGGCCACTCTAGGTTCGAGACTCTTGCCAACCCTAAGGTGGCTCCCTTAACTAAGATATGTGCTTCCCTGCTCCTCTATCCAACCCTCCTATATCCCAATCATCCCGCTTCCCCAAGTTCCCCCATCCTCCCTTTCTCACTTTTCTCCCCCCCTCTCCCCTTACCCCCACCCTGCCCCACCCCCAAGATCCCATTTTTTTTTGCCCGGCAATCTTGTCTATTTCACATAGCCAGGAGGATAACTATATGTTTCTCTTTGGGTTCACCTTCTTATTTAGCTTCTTTAGGATCACAAATTACAGACTCGGCGACCTTTATTTATGGCTAGAAACCAATTATGAGTGAGTACATCCCATGTTCATCTTTTTGGGTCTGGGTTACCTCACTCAGGATAGTGTTTCATATCCTGTCAGGAGCCATTTCAGGCTTCTTTCTTGCATCTCACAGGACCTTGAAGTAAAAACTTTGAGACAGAAAACTTAAAGTTAACTAAAACATTGTGTGCTAACCTTGGAGATTCAAGCTTCAGATGGCACCACAGAGTGTCTTCTTTGTTTGCTGCTTATCACTAACAGCAGGTGTTCTAGCCATCAACCTTGCCACTGCCCCTCTTAGCTGCCTAGCTAAGAGCCGAGCCCCTCCTTTCCTCCCCCCTTCCCCAGTTCCCTCTGCCCAAGCTCCTCACTGAGGAGTATTTAAGACATAGAACTTGCTTCAATAAACGGATGCCATGACAAAAAGAATACTGCTTGGCGTCCATTTCTTTCTCTCTCCCATGTCTTTCAGATATTGCCTCTTCAGACCCTGGAATAACTTAGGACCTGCTGGGCAGGTCAATATCCAACACTTCTACCCGTTAAGATCTACTCCTATACTCCAGGATTTGACAATGGGGCATATACTGAACACCAGCACAGTAATTTTTTTGTCTAGCTGACTACATTCTATTCAAGCAACTTCCAATTTTAGGCTCATCATATCCACACACCCTCTCTACTGCTCCCACTTGTTTTATCAATATCATTTAATTAACAAAAGAAGTCTACACACCCAGATCCCATCACAGGAATAACAAAAATATAAAATCTACCAGTACTAGAGAAATGCATGCCAATGAGAATTAAGTAGATGAACTCCAGGACACAAAAGCCAAAAAGACATCAAATCTTCTCAAAAAAAAAAAAAACGCAAAAAATGTTTAAAGAATGCACAAAGAGATAGAACAATGAAATTCAGAGGAACAAACTTAAGGAACATAAACACTAATTGATTAGCAAAAAAAAAAGGCATAAGACTGGTGAAAATGGTGATGCCAGTCCAAAAACTATGAAAGAAATTTAATAAGGCCATTAGAAGCACTGAAGAAGACATGTACTGACGTGACAATATGGTTGGAAAACATAATAGCCCAACTAGGAAACTGAAAGAAAAGCCTCAAAAGTAGAATGAATCAAGCAGAAGGTAAAACATCAGGACCAAAAGATAAAATAGAGGATCTATATCAAATAATAAAGGAAGATGAAAATTAAAATGGAAACATATATAAAATGTGCAGCAACATAAAACCTTCAAATTATAGGCATAGATTAAGAAGGGAAATAATTTGTCAACAAGACAAAACAACAACTACAGAATGGAAAAATATTTCACCAACCCCACATTGGGCAAATGTCTGATCTACAAAATATAAAAATAACTCAGAACTCAAGAAATTGGTCACCAAAAGAAAAAAAAAATAAACCAATTAAAAAATGGAGTACAGACCTAAACAGAAAGCTCTTCACAGAGGAATCTAAAATGGCTGAAAGACACTTAAGGAAATGTTCAACATCCTTAGTAATCAGAGAAATGCAAATCAAAACAACTCTGAGATTCCATCTTATACCTGTAAGAATGGCCAAGATCAAAAACACTGATGACAACTTATGCTGGAGAGGTTGTGGGGTAAAGGGAACACTGCTGCATTCATTGCTAGTGGAAATGCAAGCTGGAACATCTTCTTTGGGTGCCAGTGTGACACTTTCTCAGAAAATTAGGAAACAACCTTACTCAGGACCCAGTAATACCACTTTTGGGTATATATCCAAAGGATGCTCAATTGTACTACAAGGACATGTACACAACTATGTTCATAGCAGCAATGTTTGTCATAGTCAAACATGGAAACAATCTAAATGTCCTTTGACGGAAGATTGGGTAAGGAGAATGTGGTACATTTACACAATGGAGCACTACACAACAGAAAAAAATAACAATATCTTGAATTTTGCAGGCAAATGGATGGAGCTAGAAAACATCATTTTGAGTGAGGTTACCAAAACCGAGAGAGACAATTATCACATGTACTCACTCATGGGTGGTTTCTAAACATAAAGCAAAGAGAATCAGTGGACAAATCACAATTCCAGAGAACCTAGACAACAATGACAACTCTAAAAGAGATATACATGGATTTAATCTACATGGGTAGTAGAAAAAGACAAGATCTCCTTAGTAAATTTGGAGCATGAGGAACTTCAGGGAGGGTTGAAGTGGAGGAGGAAGGCAGAGAGGGGAGCAGAGAAAAATGTAGAGCTTAATAATAATCAATAAATAAACACACAAAATACCACCAAGAACAGAAAAAATGACACGAAAAACACAATGACAACTAACATACACATTTTAGTAATAACATTAAAGAACAATGGGTTTATCTCTCTGATAAAAACCATGGGCTGACAGAAGGGATCCAAAAATATTATGCATGTATCTGTTGTCTACAAGAAGCCCATCTTAGCTTTAAAGATTGGCATTTTCTTAGAGTAAAAGAATGTACATATTTGTTCTAATTAAATGAGATCAAGAAGCAAACAGACGTCTCTAATTTAATATCTAACAAAATAGACTTTAATCTAAAACTAACTGAAAAGATAAAGATAATCACTGGGACAGACAACCAAGAAGACATTACTGTCCTAAATCTATATGCATCAAAAGTACCAAATTTATTAAAAAATGTGCTACTAGATTTAAAAACAGAGATTAATAACAATCCATTAATAATAGATGACATCAGTGCTGCACTTTCTCCAATATACAGGTTATCTGAAAAAAAATAGACAGTGAAATGTCCAAATATATTGACATAATAAATGAAATAGAGTTAACAACAATCTATAAGTTACTGAACACAAACACTAAAAGGATACATATTATTTTCAATAATTCATAGAAGCTTTTGTGATATGGACCACATTCTGGGATATAAAACAAATCATTAAAATTTTAAAAACATTGAGGTAACTCCTAATATCCTATGTGATCACAACTCAATAACACTTCAAATTTACATCAAATTCCATCAAATACAAAAACTCCTGTTGGTTAAACAACATATTACTGAATAATGAATAGATCAAAGAAGACAAAAAAAAAGAAATTATAATTCTTGTAAATAAATGAAAATACAAAATAGTAAATACTCCGCAGCACATTAAAAACAGTCACACAAAAGAGATTTATCATTTTTAGCTAACAAATCTAAATATTTAAAAAATAGCTGATATAGGTGAACAAAGTGATTTGATTCTATTCATATTTGAATGTATCCTTGCCAGAATTTTGAGGTAGAATTGTTCACTGGGTAATTAAAATGAAAATCAATTATATTCTTATTGTACTTGCCTTAATTAGGATTCCTATTGTTGTGATGAAACACCAAGAACAAAAATATCAAGGAGGAAGGGCTTTATTAGTCTTACACTTCCGCATTGTCATCCATCATTGAAGAAAGTTAGGAGAGAAAGTCAAACAAGGCAGAAATCTAGACGCACAAGCTGCTGTAGAGACCATGAATGTGTGTGTTTTTATTGGTTTGCTCTCCCCATATTGCTCAGCCTGCATTTTTATAGAATCCAGGACGACCAGCCCAAGGATTGGGCCCTCCAGATCAATCACTTACTAGTTAGGAAAATGCCCTTTAGGCTTACCTATAACCTGATCTTACATGCAGAGGTGTTTTTCTCAATTGAGGTTCCCTCCTCTCAGATGACTTTAGCCTGAGTCCAGTTGACATAAATCTAGCCGAGACAGAACAATAAATTAACACTGATTAAATGTTCAGACAATAATCATATTCATGGATTAGATAATAGAAAATGCTAGAAGTATATCATTGTACATTCCTGTGATACTTATTTTATCACGTTTGTACACAAACTCTCTTTTGTGACTAGGAAGAGAGCAAGGTAAGTCTCAGTATGAATGTGATAAAAATAAAAAGTCTGCTAATTTTTACATTATCACATGCTGTGGGATTATGCTCTTGTACACTGTAAAGATTTATTACTCATATATGTTTAGAATACTGATTGGTCAGTAGCCAGGCAGGAATTATAGACAGGGTGACCAAACTATGAGAATTATGGGAAGAGGAAAGGAGAGAAACAGTCGTGATCTAGAAGCAGAGAAAGAAAGATGACAATGCCCTTTTGAGAAAGAATACCAAGCCACATGTATAAAGATAGACAAGAATTATGGATTAATTTAAGTTGTAAAAACTGGGAAATAATAAACCCAAGTTCAAACAACTTATAATTAATATAAGTCTCTGTGTGTTCCTTTACGAGTAAATGGCTGTTGGACTGTGTGAGACAGAAACTTCTATCAACAATCACCAGTGTTCTAGGGAAGAAATACAAATCCTGAAGTGTAACAACAAATTAGCATACATATTTATAAATTGGATATAATACCAAAAATATTCAGATATAGTCATACACAAAACAGTACTTTTGTAAACAATGGACTGTATATACAAGAATAGACTCCTGAGATCATAATGGAACTAAAAATTCCCACCAACAAAGAAAGTTCTATTTGATTTCTTTATACAATGCAATACTTAGCTGTTCTTTGTTATGTTCATGTGAAAAATTCCTACTACACAGCCATATTTTTGAAAAGTGTTAACAACTATATTGTATATATTAAAGAATACTTAATATTGAAAATAAATTGCTATGCTACTGATTTGTGTATTTTTGTATTAAAAAAATTGCTCTTACTTTAGAATGTACAGCATCTACTTATAAAAACCTTTCTCTTAGCTGGGCAGTGGTGGAGCATGACTTTAATCTTAGCACTCCAAGGCAGAAAAAGGTGAATCTCTGTGTTCAAGGCCAGCATTATCTACAGAGTAAATTCCAAAAAACTTGAGGTTTCCCAAAGAAACTCTGTCTACAATAAGTAAGTAAACAAATAAATATTAAAAAATCACTTCAAAATACTAGGTTACATTTTGACAAAATCCTTATGTATCTCACATTTACCCAGACTCTTAATTGCATCAGGAAGCCATGTGGAATAATTGACCTACCCATTTAAGTACATACTATTATAAAATTTTGTCATGAATTGTCATAACCTGAAAAAAATAGGAAGAGAATCTTTAGTAAATTTATGACCTATCCAAATAAAATGAACCAAACAATTTTCATAATTCTAAGCAGTGCTGATGAAATAAAAATATTTAACCCAGATTGCCTTCTTAGAATTTGAGAACAAAATTAGTTTTAAAAGTATTAACTTGGTTAAAAATGAAAATAAATAATTAAAATTTTGAGATTTCAGTCCACAAATAAAGTAAGTATATAAAGATATGACTAAGAACTTAATGCTCCATCCAAAGCTTGTTTAAATGCTAAATGCATCTCAATATCTGGGATATTATCTTTATGTGAATTTTTCTTAATAATAGCTTATACGTAACTTTTGTTCATATAAATTTTAAAATCTTTAATGGAGTTATTCTAGCCCACATAATGAGATAAATATTTTCCTTCATAATCATTTCAGATTTTGTGATAAGCCCATATAGATATAATTCTCCCAAATACAACAATATTAAATTACGCTCTGTGACTAAAACTTTATAATTACAAACACATATTTTATATTCAAAACTTTTTTTAAAAATTTATAAGAATCTTGACTGAGGTTTCTGTCCCATCAGGTCTCACAGCCATTTATTTCCAAGTAAACACACAGAGGTCTACGTAAATCATAAACTGATTGACCTAGTAGCTCAGGATTATTGCTAATTAATTCTTACATATTTCATTAACCCTTTATTCTTGTCTATGTTAGCCATGTGGCTTGGTACTTTTTTGGCAAGGCAGTAAAATCTTGCTTGCTCTGTGTATGGCTTCCTCTCTGTCTGGGTGACAACTGCAGACTGAAACTTCCCTCTCCCCAGAATTCTCATTGTTCTGTCTCTATTTCCTGCCTGGTGATCACACCTCCTGGCTACTGGCCAATAAGCACTTTATTAAAATACAATTGACAGCATAGAGGCCACTGTCCCACAGCACAAGAATGTGCAATTTTACTATAAATCATGTTCCCTTTCCTTAAAAATAAAGTTGTTTTAAAATTATAGTACAGAATATGAATACATTTAAAGATACTTCTTATAATTTTAAATTTTCTAAGGATAACTGCTAAAATAAGCTACCTCAAATAATTCCCCATTAACCACAAATATTTGTACTCCAAACTACTCTAAACTTTTTTTTTGATGGTCCAAAATGAATACATGATTGAAATTAGATAAATTGTCTCTAAAATATGAATTCACCAAAAAAATTGATGATTATTTTATCATTATGAGCATCGAGATGCTTAGGGAAAGATTATTTTCCACTGAGATTTGAATATAGAGTATTGTTACTGATGCTTTAGTTATTTTGATCGGAATTTAATCTAATTTTCACTAACTGTTTAAATATACATTTACAGAGAATTTCTTTCATTTATATGAATAACCTAGTTATGTGTGATACCTTGCAAGGAACATTAAAGATGAATGAATGTAGGAAGGTAATAGCAGTGGTTTTTTTGCATGTTCCAATAAAGATATGAATAATTTTAATATTTGCACCATATTTTTCTTCTAATCTCTAAAGCAAAAGGAGCAAACTATCAATTTTCTTTATTTCACAACTGCAGAGAATCAGTGTGACTCTTCCTGTCATACACCACTGTGGTGATACCTTGTTTGTATAAATAAAGCTTCTCTGAAGATCAGAGGTTGAAGGGAGCCACTAGCTAAACATACACACAGGAAGTGATATGGCTGGGCAGAGAGAGAAGAGATAATATAGAAGAAAACAGAAATGCAATCTCTTTCTCTCTGGGAAGTTGAGGAGGTAAGGTGGATGTGAATAGGCTCCTTCATCCCTCTGATCTCTCAGCATTTTCCTCTATATCTGATTCTGGGCTTTAATTATTAAAACTCTTTAGAATATTAGAACTCATGCTACACACCACACAATGACAGAATGTCTAAATATAAGAAATCACAGGAAACATTTTCCTGATCAGTTTTTTTAGGGTAGAAAGTATACATTATTAGTAGCTCATTTTACTATATATATATATATATATATATATATATATATATATATATATGTATGTATCTATCATGAGGTGTATTTGTGACATTTCTATTTCTCTACAACTTTAACAGCTGTTGAAACTTTAATTTAACATTCTTATATCTACAGAAATTTTAGTCATTTTTCTTAACTATATTCCTTTCACATCATTAGACCATGATATATTTAATAGCTACACTAATCATCTAGAAAGCTGACTAATATTATGTAATTTCATAATGACTAAGATTTTGCAGTGACTTCTCAGTTTTTGACCACCTCAACTCTCCTGCACAGACTTATCTTTGTTGGCTCCTCTTAGAATATAATATCTTTTGTTAAAACTAGTCTACAGTGTATAGACAAATTTTTACCTCTGTGGATCTCCTCATTACACCTTCTCAAGCCATTCTTTTTTACACAACCTCATAACAAAATTTCATTTGTTTGTCACAGTTTAATATCCATTTCCATTAAGAAAATATTACATGTCTGTTAGGAAAATATAATATTATAATAATAAATATTATTAATAATTGTCCTATAATATTAATTACTACTCAAATTAAATTTAGTTCTACTGGAACTCTATGATGGAATATAGCTTAAACAAAAATATTTTAAAGGAATGAACAGAGATGTAGGTGTATCTTCAACTCTATTATCAGAACAATGTAGGGGAACCCCCAGCCAATCACCTTCGTTGAAGGGCAAGTTCCCCTTAGGCGAATGTTTACATATAAATCTGGTGGGTGTGCTCTCCGCCTTCCCTTTTTTATTTCCTGCTTGTCGCTGGAACCCTGGTTTTGTAAGGTCTCCCCTTCTTCCCCTTAATAAAGCTGATATAAAAGATAGCCTGGTTAATCCTATTTGCCAGTCGTTTATGCCCGAGTCTTCTGTTTTGTGTTGATTTCATTGGTTAATAACGAAACTGCCTTGGCCCTTTAATAGGACAGAAAATTAGGTAGGTGGAGTAGACAGAACAGAATGCTGGGAGAAAGAAGCAGATTCAGGCAGTTGCCATGCCTCACTTCTCTAAGACAGACGCAGTTTAAGATCTTCCTGGTAAGCTACCACCTCGTGGTGCTATACAGACTATTAGAAATGGGTTAATCGAGATGTGAGAGTTAGCTAATAAGAGGCTGGAACTAATGGGCCAGGCAGTATTTAAAAGAATACAGTTTCTGTGTAATTATTTCGGGGCATAAGCTAGCCATGCGGGCTGCCAGGCACCAGAACGCAGCCTGCCGCAACTTAAAACAGAACAATTTCTTGGGAAAATTATTTACTCAATCACTATGTAATATTGTAAGGTATTAATTGCACAAGGTCATTGCAAACATTAAATAAATAATGATATAATCAAAATACAATGCTTGACATGTCTCTTTTTGGTTGATAATTTTTTTCTAAATGCTTTTCCCATATTATTCCACTGTATTTTCTAATACAATGTAGCTGTTAAAAGCTTTGTTGTCAATCTATTTTAATTTCTTGGTAAGTCATATGTCTTATTTAGCTTCCTTTCTTTGATTTTTATATCTCATTTCACTGACAAATAACTAGTCATAAATTGCTTTCAATTAGTTCTCCTCAGTCTATTCTGTGCATATTGATTCTTTTTTAAAAATTAATTTATTTATTTATTAAAGATTTCTGTCTCTTCCCCGCCACGGCCTCCCATTTCCCTCACCCTTCCCCAATGAAGTTCGCCTCCTTTGTCAGCCCAAAGAGCAATCAGGGTTCCCTGCCCTGTGGGAAGTCCAAGGACCACCCACCTCCATCCAGGTCTAGTAAGGTGAGCATCCAAACTGCCTAGGCTCCCACAAAGTCAGTATGTGCAGTAGGATCAAAAACCCATTGCCATTGTTCTTGAGTTCTCAGTAGTCCTCATTGTCCGCTATGTTCAGCGAGTCCGGTTTTATCCCAGGCTTTTTCAGATCCAGGCCAGCTGGCCTTGGTGAGTTCCCTATAGAACATCCCAATTGTCTCAGTGTATGGGTGCACCCCTCGTGGTCCTGAGTTCCTTGCTCATGCTCTCTCTCCTTCTGCTCCTGATTTGGACCTTGAGATTTATGTCCGGTGCTCCAATGTGGGTCTCTGTCTCCTTTCATCGCCTAATGAAGGTTAATATTCAGGAGGATGCCTATATGTTAACTTTATATATTTCTTCATTTCTTGAAAACTCAAGATATTACTTATATTGTATGTTTTTAATATGTTTTTCTATTCTTAATTACAGTTACATTTTTACTGGACACACTATCATTTAACCTGATATATTTAAAATATTTATTTTTCTGGACTGTAAACTATGAAAATTTTTCAGAATTTTATATTAAATGTATTAATTTTCTTGTTTTTTGTCTTGTCTACCACCTAAACAGTCATATCCAGGGACAGTAGCACATACTTCTAATCCTAGAACTCAGAATGTAAAGATGGGTGTTTAAGAGGTCAAGGTAATTCTTGAACACATAGTGTTCAGGATTAACCCTCGTCATGGGACATTGTCACCAAAATCAAATCAAATGTATGCTTAGGATTACCTATTATCTAAACATTCATGCGTTGGATTTGTTTAATAAATTCTATTACATTACAAATATTTATGAACACTGTAGTGACTGAAAGAAAATGGCTCCATAAGGACTGGCATTATTAGGATCTGTGAATTTGTTGGAGTTGGAATGGCCTTATTGGAGAAACTGTGTCACTATTGAGGTATGGGTTTTGAGGTGTCATATGCACAAGCTACTGCCAATGTCACAGGTCACTTCCTGTTACCTGAGGATCAGGATGTACAACTCAGCTCTTCAATAGCACTATGTCTGCTGTACACCAATATGTTAGACCATGATGATAAAGAACTAAAATTCTAAAAGTGGGATAAAACTGACTTGATCACAGTGGATGATTTTCTTTATGTGTTCTTGGATTTGGTACTTAGTGCTATAAACTTTCCTCTTGGCACGGCTTTCATAGTGTTCCATAGGTTTGAGTACTTTGTTTCTTCATTCTCAATAAATTCTAGGAAGTCTTTAATTTCTTTATTTCTTCCTTGAATCATGGGTGGTTCAATGGAGCACTGTTGAATTTTCATGTGTTTGTAGGTTTTCTGTAATTAGTGTTGTTGTTAAATTATAACTTAAACCATGGTGATCCAATAAGATGCATGGGCTACTCCAATGTTTATTTTTTTTTAATCTGTTGATGTTTGCTTTGTTATCAAGGATGTGGCCAATTTTAAAAAGGCTCTATGAGGTGCTGAGAAGAATATATATTCTTTTGTGCTTAATTGGAATGTTCTGTAGTTATCTGTTAAGTCCATTTGAATTATAACATCTTTTAGTTCTCATATTTCTCTATTAAGTTTCTGTCTGGTTGACCTATCCATTCTGAAGAGTGGTAAACTGCTACAATAACCCCATCCCATTGATCAGACCCTGGAAGCTACAAGTCCCAATCTGCCCCCAAACCCTCCTATCCCCACTACCATGGTGTAACTTTGAAACACAGACTGTAACTTCAAAGAGAGGTTCAAGAGGTGAGGGACCACACACCCAGAGAGGCAACCTACTCTCTGATGTGGGGCAAAATTCTGAACCCTTCCACTACCTGCCTCAACTTCTCTAGCCAGCCACCAGGCAAGTCTCCTGCATGCAGGCTGCTCCAACACCTCCATCCCATCAATTGGACCCTGTATGCTACACGCCATACTTTGACTCCAAGCCCTCCTATACTCCTGGCTTCAAAAGAATTCTGAAACACAGGCTGCAACTACACAGAGAAGACCAAGAGGTAATGACACCCCACTCAGTGAGGCACCCCAAACTCTAGTCCCTACATATCAGGGCAAAACCCTGTGACCCACCCCAGATGTGTCAGCTTTTCTAGCATACCAGGAGGCAAAACTGTTTCAACAGTAGGTAGGCTGTTTCAACACCCATAACCTATCAATTGGATCCTGTAAGCCAAAACATGTCTCAGTACCTCCCAGAGACCTAGATAGCAGCAGTACTGAACAGACCAAGAACTGTTCCCAAGCTGGGCAGTGATGGCACATGGCTTTAATACCAGCATTTGGGAGGCAGAGGCAAGTGGATCTCTAAGTGTGAGGCCAGTCTGGTCAATGAGAGCTAGTTCTAGGCCAGCCAGGGCTATACAAAGAAACCCTGTCTCAAAAAACCAAAGAATAAAACAAAACAAAAAACTGTTCCCAACATGCAGATAGCCAGTGCAAGGTTTGGACCTAGTGGCAAAGACACTGTGGGCACCAATTGGAGGAAGAGAAGGGTAGGCATCAATGCAAGAATTCATTCAACATCCCAAAAAGAAATGAATCCAGAGGTCATACAACAGGAAGACTTGATCACCATAACCTAGAAGAAGCAAAAACAAATTATTTTAATCATAACCATATGAGGATGATATAGATCTTTAAAGAGGAAATTAAAATTCCCTTAAAGAAATGGAGAAAAACACAAACAAAAATTGGAAGGAATCCATAAATCTCTTAAAGATAACCAAGAAAAAACAATCAAACAAAATTAAGCAAACAGTTCAAGCAGTTCAAGACTTAAGGACTGAAATAGAGACATTAAAAAACACAAACAGAAGCCGGGCGATGGTGGCGCACACCTGTAATCCCAGCACTCAGGAGGCAGAGGCAGGCGGATCTCTGTGAGTTCGAGACCAGCCTGGTCTACAGAGCGAGTTCCAGGACAGGCTCCAAAGCCACAGAGAAACCCTGTCTCGAAAAAACAAAAACAAAAACAAACAAACAAAAAAAAACAAACAGAGGGAATTCTGGAAATGGAAAATCTGGGGGAACAAACGGGAACTACAGACACAAGCAAAACAAACAGTATCCAAGAGATGGAAGAGAGAATGCAAGGTGTTGAAGGTACTATAGGAAATAGATTCATCAGTCAAAGAAAACATTAATTCCAACAATTTAACACAAAATATTGAGGAAATTTGGGATAGTATGAAAGGACCAATTCTAAGAATAATAGGGACAGATGAAGGAGAACTCTAGCTCAAAGACAAAGAAAATATATTTTAAAAATCATTGAAGAAAACTTTTCCAACCTACAAAAGACTATCCCCATTATGGTACAAGAAGCTTACAGAACACCAAAATATTCAGTCCTTTCACCATATAATAATCAAAATGCAAAACATATACAATAAAGGAAAAATATTAAAAGCTGTAAAGGAAAAAGGTCCAGTAACATATAAAGGCAGACCTATCATGATTATACCAGACTTCTCAATGGAAACTATGGAAGCAAGAAGGTTCTGGACAGATGTGCTCCAGACACTAGGAGACAACAGATGCCAGCCCAGACTACTATACCTAGTAAAGCTTTTCTAATCACCATCGATGGAGAAAACAAATATTTTTTGACAAAACTAGATTTAAACAATACCTATCCATAAATCCAGCCCTACAGAATGCAATAGAAGGAAAACTCCAACCCAAGGAAGCTAACTGCACCCACAAAAATCACAAGCAATATATAACCTCACAACAGAAAACCTCAAAGAAGCAAACTACACAAACACAACCACCAAATAATAACAGGAATTAATAATCGCTGGTCATAATTATCTCTTAATACCAATGGACTCAATTCACCTATAAAAGACACAGGCTAAGAGAATGGATATGAAAGCAGGATAAATGATTCTGCTGTTTACAAGAACTACAACTCAACTTCAAATACAGACGTTACCTCAGAAAGATAGATTGTAAAAAGACTTTCCAATAAAATGAACCAAAGAAATAAGTGGGTGTAGCTAACCTAATATCTAATAAAGTAGACCTCAAACTAAAAACAATCAGAAGAGATTGAGAAGGATACTTTATACTCATCACAGGAAAAATACAACAAGATGAAGTCTCTATCCTTAACGTCTATGCCCCAAACACAAGTACCCACATAGGAAAAAGAAACACGGAAACTGAAATTGCACATTAAACCCCACTTGCTAATAGTAGGAGACTTCAGCACTCCACTCTCTACAATTGGCAGGTCAACCAGGAAACTAAAGAGAAATGAGAGAACTAATAGGTGTCATGACTCAAATTAACTTAACAGACATCTACAGAACATTTCACCTAAACACAAAAGAATGCACATTCTTTGCATTCCTGAAAACTTCTCTAAAACTGACCACGTACTCAATAACAAAGCAAACCTCAGCAGATATAAAAAATTGGAATAACCCTTATATCTTATCAGATCACTATGGTTAAATGTTAGAATATAACAACATCACTAATTGCAGAAAGCCTAAAAACTCATAGAAATTCAATAGAGCTTGATTGAATCACGATGAGTCAAGGAAGCAATAAATAAAGAAATTAACAATTTCCTAGAATTCAATGTAAATGAAAGCACAATATACTCAAACCTATAGGACACTGTGCAAAGAGGAAAATCATAGCACTATCTGCCTACATAAAGAAAGTGGATAAATCTTACAATAGGGGATTAACAGCACATCGGAAAGCTCTAGAACAAAAAGAAAAGAAGCAGATTCACTCAGGAGGAGTGACAACAGGAAACAATTAAATTGAGGGCTAAAATTAATAAAGTAGAAACAAAGAAAACAATACAAAGAATCAATAAAACAAAGAGCTGGTTCTTTGAGAAAATCAACAAGATAGAAAATCCCTTATCCAAACTACTCAAAAGGCAGAGAAAGAACATTCAAATTAACAAAATCAGGGATGAAAAAGATAGAAATAGAATAAATCCATAGAATCATTAGGTCATACTACAAAAACCATGATCCATCATGATCAAGTTGGCTTCATGCCCGAGGTACAGGGATGGTTCAACATACAAAAATCTTTCAATATAATCTAACATATAAATAAACTGAAAGAAAAACCATATGATAATCTCATTAGATGCTGAAAAAATCATTCCAGAAAATCCAACACCCCTTCATGATAAAGGTCTTGGAGAGATCAGAGATACAAGAAACATATCTAAACATAATAAAGTCAATATACAGCAAGCCAACAGACAACATCAAATTAAATGAGAAAATCAAAGTGATTCCACTAAACTCTTGAACAAGACAAGGCTGTTCACTCTCTCCATATCTATTCAACATAGTTCTTGAAGTTCTGCAATAAGACAGCAAAAGAAGATCAAAGGGATTCAAATTGGAAAGAATGAATTCTAACTTTCACTATTTGTAGATAATATGGTTGTATACTCTACCATATCTATCTACCATAGTTCTATCAGGGAACTCCTACAGCTGATAAATATTTTCAATAATGTGGCAGGATACAAGATCACCTCAAGAAAAAAATCAGTAGTCCTCCTATATACATATGATAAAGAAGCTGATAAAGAAATCAGGGAAACATAACCATTCACAATAGCCAGAAATAACATGAAATATCTTGGAATAACACTATCCAAAGAAGTGAAAGACCTGTTGGACAAGAACTTTATAGCTTTGAAGATTTCAGAAAATGGAAAGATCTCCAATGCTCTTTGATAGGTAGGATCAACATAATACAAAAGGCAATCCTACCAAAAGCAATCTATAGATTTAATGCAGTCCCCATCAAAATCCCAACACAATTCTTCACACATATTGAAAGAATACTTTTCAAATTCATATGGAAAAACAAAAACATTTAGGATAGTCAAAATAATTTTGTACAATAAAGGAACTTCTAGTGGCATCACTATCCCTGCCATCAAGCTCTAATACAGAGCTAAAGTAATTAAAGCATCTTGGTATTGGCATAAAAACAGGTTGACCATGTGAATCAAGATGAAAACCGAGATATTAATCTATACACCTATAAACACCTTATTTTTTGACTAATAAGCTAAAATTATACAATGAACAAAAGGAAGCATCTTCATTAAATGGTGTCAGCATAACTGGATGTTTACATATAGAAGAATGCAAATAGATTCATATCTGTCCCCATATACAAAACCCAAGTTCCAATGTATTAAACACCTCAACACAAACCTAACAACACTGAACCTGATAGAAGAGAAAATGGGAAGAAGCCTTCAATGAATAGGAACCAGATACCACTTCCTAAATATAACATAGTAGCACACACACTGAGAGCAGCAATAAATTAATGAGACCTCCTGAAATCGAGAAGCTTCTGTAAAGCAAATGACACTGTCAATAAGAAGCTTAGTGAATGTGGAAAAAATCCTCACCAACCCCACATCAGACAGAGGGTTGATCTCCAAAATATATAAAGAAAAAAAAATTAGACATCAAAATTCCAAATAATACAATTAAAGATGATGTTAAAAACTAAATAGAATTCTCAACAGAAGAAGCTCAAAATGTCAAAAGACACTGCCTTAGCCATCAGGGAAAAACAAATTAAAATGACTCTGAGATATCATCTTACATCGGTCAGATGGTGGCTAAGATCAAAAACACCAATGACAGCTCATGCTGGAGTGGATGTAGAGTAAGGGGAACACTCCTCCATTGTTGATTTGAATGCAAGCTTGTACCACTCTGGAAATCTGTATGGTAATTTCTCAGAAAACTGAGAATCAATCTCAGTAACAAGCAATAACACTCTTGGGCATATAGCCAAAGGATATTCAATCATACTACAAGGAAATTTATCCAACTACATTTATAGAAGCATTATTCATAATCATCAAAACCTGGGAACAACGTAGATGCTCCAAAACCAAATAATGGATAAAGAAAATGTAGTACATTTATACAATGGAGTACTACTCAGTGGTAAAAAGCAATGACATCTTGAAATTTGCATAAAAATCAATGGACCTAGAAAAAAATATTCTTAGCAAGTTAACCTGGACCCAGAAAGATGAACATGTTATGTACTCCCACAGATAAGGATACTAGCTGTAAAATAATGGATACTGAGCATATAGTCCATGATCCTAGAGAAACTAAGTAACAAGCTGAACCCTTAGGGGCATATATATATCTCCACCATGGAAGAGGGAATAAACAAGTGTTCCTCCTGGAAGCATGGGGGTAGGGAAGAAGAATGGGCAGAATTAGAATATGAGGGGCTAGGGGAGGAAGAGAACTTGGGGGAATGGGATAGTCAGGTGGAGGAAGGACAGAGATGGAGAGGAAGGAAAGTGGTATTTTGATTTAGGGGGCCATTATGGGGGTAGCAAGAATCCTGGCACTAGAGAAATTTTCAGAAATCCATAAGTAAGACCCCTTTTAAGAACTTAAGCAATAGTGGGGAGGGTTCCCAAACTGGCCTTGCACTGTTGTCAGATTGATGTTACCATAGAACATTCATCCAACAACTGATGGAAACAGAGGCAGACACCTGAAGCCAAACACTTCACTGAGCTTCCAAAGTTCAGTTGAAGAGTGGGAGGAGTGAGGCTATGAGCAACAGTATCAAGGCCATGATGTATCACCCACTGAAACTGTTTACCTGAGCTAATGGGAGTTCACCAACTCCAGTTGGACAGAAAAGGAACCAATATAGGACTAAACTAGACGCTCTAAATGTCAGTGATAATTGTATGCCTGTGGTAGACTACGAGGTCACTGGCAGTGGCACCATCATTTATCCCTACTGCTTGAACTGGCTTTTTGGGAGCCAATTGTCTTTGGATGGATACCTTGCTCTGCCTGGATATAGTAGAGAGGGCCTTTGGCCTTTCCCAAAGCAATGTGCCTTAGCCTCTCTGAG
This sequence comes from Microtus oregoni, assembly GCF_018167655.1. Classification (NCBI taxonomy): domain Eukaryota; kingdom Metazoa; phylum Chordata; class Mammalia; order Rodentia; family Cricetidae; genus Microtus; species Microtus oregoni. The sequence continues at coordinate 2,721,137 of NW_024543812.1, forward strand.
AAGTGAATGGGTGGTAGGTTGGGGGAAAGGTGGAGGGAATGGAAGGAGTGGAGACAGTGGGAGCTGGGATTGGTGCATAGATTGAAAAGAGAGGGGGCTGGAGAGATGGCTCAGTGGTTAAGAGCACTGGCTGCTCTTCCAGAGGTCCTGAGTTCACTTCCCAGCAACCACATCGTGGTTCACAACCATCTTTAATGAGATCTGGTGCCCTCCTCTGGCATGCGGGCATACATGGAGGCAGAATGTCGCACATATAATAAATAAATAAATCTTAAAAAAAAAGAAAAAAGAAAGTTTTTTTTCTTTTTAAAAGTATAAAATAAAAAATGAGAAAAAATTCTGAAACTGTAAAGTGGCCAGAATTAAATGTTTTCTTTTATAAGAGTTGCTGTGGTCATGGTATCTATTAACAGCAATAGAACACCTAAGATAAACACTTTGAGCATTCTCTTACAAGTTCCATCTTGTTGAATTTATTTTTTTATTGAAACATTTTCAACAAATTTATGCATCATATTAGAGAATTCTAATACATAACACTTCTGGCTTATATACTTAGAGTGTTTATATACTTATGATCTTATATAGTATATACCAAATTTTCAGTTTATATGAGGTGAATCATGAGAACCTCTAGAAATGAATTAGAAATGTGTTTTTCCACATATAGCTTTCTTTTTATTTTTACTTAGAACCTGCAACTATTGAGGTCATATCATTCTAGTGTTCCATATATTTCCAATGTCAACTCTCTTATCTTAACATTAAGCCAAGGTTTAGTTCTCCTCATGTCACGCTTCTTTTAGTATTTTTGCTCAAGTCACCCTACGTTTGCTACTTAATTATTGTCTAATTTTCCACATGTTGATCAGAGTGTATATATTTATAGTGTGGAAGTTACTTGAAAACATTCCTCATGTAAAAACTACCGATTAGCATGAAAGTAGCTTGATATACAATGAATTGTTTTATAGTGATGTCTGCTTTGGGAAATATGACCTCTACACAAGTATCGGAAGGTGAGAGGTCAAATAAAATTTTATTAGTGCATATAATGTCTGACATGTATTGACTTTTATAATTTTCAAGTACATACATATGTATAAACTCAAAAATATAATCTCAAAACTTTGGAAAGTATAAGATTATATATGATTTCATATATATGTATATATATGCAACCTAAGAAAGTAAACTATCTAGATGATGCTCTTAAACTGAAAGAAAAGATTTATAGATATGATTTTAGGTATCACAAACTATACTTGATCTGTTTTAAAAAAGCAAGAAAAAACATAAAATTGTGTAGGTAGAAAAAGGATGTGGATCTGGGAACACTGATGATAATATGTGAGTATGATCAAAATACATTATCCAGAATAAAATAATAAAAATTTTTCAATAATCCCACAATAGCCAATGCCTATAACACCAGTGCTAATGGGCAGAAACAAGGATTCTCATGGACCTTTTCAACCAAACGTCAAAGTCCAGGTTTAGAATGAGACACTATTTCAAAAAGTAAGGTAGAGAAAGATAAGGAAAGTGATAAATATGTCAATCTCTGTTTTTTAGGGACACACACATGTGCATGTATACACACATGCACACTTATATACTCAATACAAGGAAAATGAACATATTAGTTGAGACTCCAAACCAAATTAACAATGTATTCAAGATGTTAATATTGGAACATTTAGAAGACAAACTATTCTTATAGTTCAAAGTTCTCCATTATCTATATTTGTCATTATCAAAGTTTGATATTATTTTACTGTTTTATGATTTCATAAAATCTGTTCATTTGTGATAACCACACCTCACACACACACACACACACACACACACACACACCATACTTCTTTAGTATAGATAAACCATATACAGCATACTTATTCAACCTGAATTGAAGTGTATTTGTAAAGATAACACACCAAAATTTGTCAAGGTTTAGTTATTTCAATATTTCAATGTGTCTCATTGACTGAATTCTGACTCTGAAATAAGTTCAGCTAAAATACTACTAAAGCATAAAAGACAACAATGAACAGTCAAGTAGTAGAGACAACAAGCAGAAGAGTGAAAAACTGTAAAACCTGACATAACAGTGAAAGGATATGTAGCTGTTGGAGAACTAGAGCTGTCTGAGATGGCAAAATCCTTTTATTAGCTGTCATAGCAGGATCTAGAAGGAAATTAAGCATTTTAGCAGCACAACAGGGTAATGGAGGGGGATAAGGAGAATTGCAGCAAGGTACAATAGCATATGCCAGTCAAAAAATGATTCTGCTTTCAGTTTGAAAAATCAATGAAAGGAACCAAATGCTATTAGTGCCTGCAATTGTTGGAAGACTGACTTCAAGGTGATAGGTGAAGCTGAATTTAGTTGCTGTGAATCAAACAGAGGCTGACAAAATTTTGCTTCTAAAAAAATTACTTCAGCCGGGCGGTGGTGGCGTACGCCTTTAATCCCAGCACTCGGGAGGCAGAGGCAGGTGGATCTCTGTGAGTTCGAGACCAGCCTGGTCTACAGAGCTAGTTCCAGGACAGGCTCCAAAGCCACAGAGAAACCCTGTCTCGAAAAACCAAAAAAAAAAAAAAAAAAAAAAAAAAAAATTACTTCAGATCAAGTCTGACTTGCAGATCTACAAAGTTTCAAATGAACTCTGTATTAAATAATATAAACAATCAGTTTTACAATAATTATTTGCAGCTTCATTTTAACTGTTTTTTTCTTCTGATTTGACCCTAGAAAGGACAGAGGGATTCAATTTAGGTTCCCACTTGATCATCATTGTCATCTGCAATATGCACAGGTAGTTTTAGCTTACCAGATGGTCTCTAGCAATACCTTCCTGGTTTGGGGATCTTATTATTACTGTTCCTTTATCCTTCATTAACAATACTTTAGTGGTGCACTCATTGCTCCTGAGCTGACAGAATAGCAGGTTTCTTCTGGTGATATTTTTGCAAAGAATTGTAGGAGCGCTTTTATCCTATCAAATTGGAGTTCACATTGGTTATTTCTCTGTGGTTACAACTGAGACTGTTGTGTAAAGCTCTCAAAGAACTATTAAAAATATCTAGGAATAAACTGCACCTAAGGAGATTGAAAACGTTAAGGCACTGCAAAAATTTCAGAAGGCACTCAAGAAAATCATTGTTTACAGATTGTGCTGACTAAAATGACCATAATAAAAGAATTTAAAAATAGGGCTTTCTAGGCCCAGCTTGCAAGGGGCCTCCAGGAACATATCTACACCAATCAGGAGCCCTCATAGCTCCAGAAGCACTATTATGGGCACTACTATGATCTCTCTTTGTTATGAAAAAGCATAGGCCTGTCCAGCGCCTTTAGGGACTGAGTGGAAAAGGAGATCCATATGCAGGCCTGGATTCCAAGAAGAAAACAAGGGCCCACCCAGGACCTTGCCATGCCAAGCAGACAGGGCCCTACTATGCTGAGCCAATGAATGTTATGGTATAGGAGAAAGAAAAAGACAGAATCGTTCATGTTCTGTGAACCAAAGCATATCTGAAGAGGCAAAAGAGTTGAGGAATGGGCCATAAAGATATTTGGACCTGGGCTGCTCTCTGGGTTCATGATTCTGATGCAGCTATGGTCTCTGCTGATGGCTATGGCTCCTTATAGCATCAAAGACAGTGAGAATTGAAGTACGATTTGACAGAAACTCAGAGAGAGAAATTGGGGTTCAACCTGAAGGTCAGAAAAACAAAGCAGCCAGCCACCTGAGTCATAAAAGGCCATCCTGCCTCCAGAATCTCAGAATGATAGTTGTCTCCTTCCCGTTTTATAATCCTCTCTAGTGGCTGGAATTAAAGTAGTGTACCACTACTGCTTGGTTTCCATGGCAAGCTAGTGTGTCACTGAGATTAAAGGTGTGTATTATTGTTGCCTGGTCTATAAGACTGGCCAATGTGGCTGTTTTACTTTTCTGATCCTCAGGCAAGTTTAATTTATTAAAATACAAGTGAAATGCCACTACAGGGAATAGGGCTATACATAGTTGGTCCTACCTTGTACTGGAATGCAACACTAAAAAGAACTCATCCAGGCCCTCACAAACTAAAGCATTTAGGAGACAGTGTCCTATACCTCACATGTATAGCACAATAGAGCTGACCCTGTTCACAGGGCCATGGGTAAGCTGGCCCTGAGTGCATGAGAATAGGGGAGTATGTTGCACACTGCTTATATGCCATGTGGTGGCATGGGTTAGGGAAAGATGTCTTCCTTTCCTCGCCCCTCTCTACATGCGTCAAATGGGGGACCTAACCTAATCCCTCACTAGCTACAGCACTTGGGAGAACAGGCCCTGCATACATCAACTGGGAAGCACAGTTAATTGACCCTATAGACATGTGTGCAGATGAGCCAGCCATGAGGGTATAAGGGGGTCATAGCTGGTACTGCCTCATTCAACTGCAGTGTGGTGGTAGAAGTGAAGGAAAGATGTCCTCCCCTTTGCCTCTACAACATACACCTGGAAATGGAGGTAACCCTCCCCTTTACCAGCTGTAACACTCAGGAAAGTGGGCCCTGTATGTCCCCTGGACAGCACAGAAAAGCTAATTTTGTTGACTGGGGTTGGGGGTTGGGGAAGAAGAGTGAAAGATGAACTGGCACCAAGAACACAAGCATGGGTGACCTGAATCCGGCCCTCATTTGCCATATGTTATTTTGAGTGTGGGGTGGAGAAGAGATATCTTCCTACCTTGCCTCTCACTGCCTGCAACAGTTGGAGCTGGCTCTGAAGCCAAAAGAGTGAGAGAGCTCTTCCTGTCCCTCACCAGCTACAGCACTCAGGAGAGTGTCCACTGCAACTCACCTGGACAACACAGCAGAGTTTACCCTGATGATCCATTTGCAGGACAGACAACCCTAAGGGTTTGAAAGCAGCACTGCCTCCCCCCGGAGGGATAATGTTGGAGAACTCACTTTAGTCCTAAAGATTGGAAAGGGATGCCAGACTTACCAACACTGCAACTACCCAGAGCTAGAATCAGGGTTATGAGCTGGTCCACCCCAATGTCCATCCATGTATGATCTGCTGGAGCGTGTGAAGGGGTGAGTCCTGCAGACCCTAAGCTGCACACAGGGCAACTACAGGAAATCCAAGGGGAGTCCCAGTGAAGGTCCAGCATTAATAGCGTAGCAGGAACAAGAGGCCTTGAACCAGACCAATGACAATGCAATGGGTACTTGCAAATAAAAATATATAGACAAAAGGCTTACTGCTTGATTCACTATGTCACACAACAGCTTCCACGAAGAGATTTTTCCTTCTTTTGTTTTTCTTTTTTTCTCTTAAATTTTATTCTATTTTTTTAGGGGTGCAAGGGAAGAGGGGAGATATGAATGGTTGGGAAGTGAATGGGATCAAGGGTCATGATATGAAACACACAAAGGACAAAAAAAGAACATAAATAATTGAAAATAACATAAACAAGGATACTCCTGTGTTAAAAATTATACAAGGCTGAGTGACTAATTATAACTTCTGTGATTGTAGAGAGCTGAATTGTTATAGACCTGTAGTCCAATTTTCTTTTTCTATCTTCAGGTCCACAAGTAGCCTTTTAATATTACCTGTATATTTGGCCTAACATCTTTGTTCCTATTAAACATACATATTTTAAAATATACAAATAGACAAACAGAATTCAAACAAAAACTAATCAGAAAAGATAGGGAGGGACATTATATACTCATTAAATGAAAAATCTACCAAGAGAACACTACAATTCTAAACATTTGCACATCAACACAAGGCCACCCAAGTTCATAAAAGGAATATGACTACAACTGAAATCACATGTTTCCCTTAACAGATTGAGGATGGGCAACTTCAACACTGTACTCTCACCAATACATTAGACAAAAACAGAAGAAATTCTGGCATTAACTAATATGATAAATCAAAAGGATCTTTGTTGTGATACTTTGTGTGTGCTCTAACAAATAAAGCTTGCCTGAAGATCAGAGTGTGATGCTAGCCACCAGTTAATCATAGATATCTGGGGGTCTTCACAGACAGACAGGAAATGATATGGCTAGGTAAAGAGAGGAATATAAGGCAGAACAGACAGGAATTCAGACTTTTAGCTGAGGAGTTACCACGTTAAGAGTTGTAGTTTGCTCGTTTCTCTCTCTGATCTTCAAGAATTTGCCCAATATTTAACTCCAGGTTTTTATTAATAAGATCAATTAAAACTCATTCAAGAGACCTAGCTTCCTTCTACGGCACACTCTACCCAAGTAATAGAGAATTTGTTTCTTGTCAATAGCTCATGGAACTTTATCCAAAATGAACTATGAATTTAGATAGAAAGCAAAGCTCAAAAAGATATAAAAAATAAATAAATTAACACACAACTATGACCAACATGGATTAAAACTGGATATCAACAATATTAAGAATAGCATAAAATATACAGCCTCACAGAAGCCTTGCAACTCACTACTGAATAAAAATTATGGAAGACAGAATTCAAGAAAGAAATGATGAACTTTAGAATTTAAAGAAATTGGAAAAGCAATATACCCAAATCTATGAGACACAGTGAAGTCTATTCTAAGAGGGAAGTTCATAGTACTAAGTACCCATATAAAGGAAGAGCAACCTGGAATAATTTCATATTAGTAACCTAATGACTCCCCATAAACACAAGAAGAAATAATAACCAAAGATTAAATATGAATAAATATACAAACTCAGGGTTGAAAACAATGAAATAGAAAAAAGTATTATGAAGTATCTATAAAATATGGAGTTGCTTCTAAAAGAAAATCAACAAAATCTATAAACCTTTAGCCAAATTAAACAAAAGATGGATCATGAAAATCAAGATTAATAAGATTAGAGTTACATTACAAAAGAAAAAGAGAATATCTGGAGAATCATAAGTGCACATTTTGAAATTCTTTATTCCATCAAACAAAACCAAATGGAAGTAGATGAATTATTTATCGATATTTTTATTCATTCATTTATTGATAATAAATATATGTATGTGACCTATAAAAGTTAAATCAAGATGAACTAAACAATTTAAACATATAATAACTCCTAGTGAAACAGAATTATATAATTAACTTTTCCCACCAAAGAAAGTCCAGGGCCAGATGAATTTGGCGTAGAATTCTACCAGAATTCAGTGAAGAACTGATGCCAATACTTCTAAAATTATTCTTTAAAAAATGAACTGAAGAAACATTATTTCCTGTCTTCATAAAGCCTTTATTACTCTGATACTAAAAGTACACATAGACCTACACCCCCAAAGAAAAATAATTAAGGAAAATTGCACATCAATATATTTTACAAACATAGGTGAAAAAAGTTCTCAATAAATTGTTTGCAAACTGAATTCAGGAACATCCCAAAAATATTATTACCCAAGATCAAATTGGCTTTTTCCCAGAGAATCAGAGATGGTTTAACTTACATAAATGAATTAACAATCCCACCACATAAATGGACTAAAATATAAAATCCACATGATTATCTTACTAGATGAAGAAAAAGCTTTTGACAAAATTCTATACCCCTTTAAGATAAATGTCCTGGACAACCATTTTTATGGTTCCTTCAAGGAAGTCAGCAATGACAAGATGAACTTGAATATTTCATTCCCAGCCACTGGCTGTCAGAATCTCACTGAAGCTGGCGAGGGGCACAATCTTCATTCTTTCTATGAGCTTTACATGCCTGTACAAGTAGTTATACTCTGTGAAAAGAATGGAAGGGTTATGTGATCTGAATCAGCTGTGGTAGCAATATACAAGGTTTTCCAGTGAAGTATAGTATGCTTTCTACTAAATAAAGGGCATTGTTGTTATAGAACAACTTGGCAAGGAAGTGAAAGTCAGTATCTCTAAAAAAAAAAAAAAAAAAAAAAAAAAAAAAAAAAAAAAAAAAGATGATGTTGACCAGTATGTTTGAGAAAGTCCTCAAACAAAGAAAGACATTCAGAATAAAAACACCCAAGATTCTGTGTATTGTTATTCCACATGTTCTGTGCCAGCATTGGGTCCACCCAGCTTCCATCCAGAACCCTCTCCACTTCGGCCCCACCGCCCTCTTTCGGCATATAACATCACCCAGCCCAGCCTGTCTGGGCACTGGGTCCGAATCCTAGGGGCACCCAAGCGGGCGGAAGTCCCTTTGTTTCTATGGCCTGCCTGCACCAAGCAGGGTAGGTGCTTTGTTTGCGACATGCCCACCAGCAAGGAGGCCTGATCTCAAGGCGCCAGGAGAGACAGTGTTGGGGTGAGTTTCTGGCCCCAAGGTGCCAGCCTGGGAAGGGGAGCTCAGAGGTTCCTTGGCCCCCTATCCTTCTTGGGCTCTCTGCAGGGCCTCCACTCCCTGCATACCGCCTCTTTCTTCCTAGCCCACCCAGCTGCCAGCCAAAACCCTCCCCACTTCGGCCCCACCGCCCTCTTTGAGCACATAACATCACATAACAGCACCAAGCAGGGTAGGCGCTTTGTTTGCGACCTGCCCAACCAGCACGGAGACCTGATCTCTTGGCACCAGGAGAGCCAACGTTGGGGTGGGCCAGCTTTGGGTAGGCAAGGAGACCTGATCCGGTAAAAGAAGATCCATAAGGGAGCATTTGGAAGAAGAGATGGGCAGATGCCAAGGCAAGAATTCGCCCAACAAGCTGAAAAGCAACATGAAGCCACCAGAAACCAGCAACCTCACAACGGGAGGACATGAACACCTTAATCAAGAAGAAGTAGAAAAGATTGACTTCATGAAAGTGATTGATGCCCTAAAACAGCATGTAAAAAACACCCTTTTAGAAATGGATGAGAAATATTACAGAAAATTTGAAAAATTGAATAAATCAGTGAATGTTACCCTAGAAAACCAAGGAAAAACAATCAAACAGATAATGGAAACAGTTCAAGACTTGAAAACTGAAATGGAGGCAAAGAAGAAAACACAAACAGAGGGCCGGCTGGACATGGAAAATTTAAGTAAACAAACAGAGTCTACAGAAACAAGCATAACCAACAGAATACAAGAGTTAGAAGAAAGAATCTCAGATTCTGAAGATACCATAGAGAAAATAAACACACTGATCAAAGAAAACAGCAAGTCCAACAAACTCTCATCACAAAATATTCAGGAAATATGGGACACAATAAAAAGACCAAACCTAAGAATAATAGGAGTAGAAGAAGGAGAAGAAGTGCAGCTCAATGGTCCAGAAAATATATTTAATAAAATTATAGAAGAAAACTTTCCCAACCTAAAGAAAGATATACCTATGAAGGTTCAAGAAGCATACAGAACACCAAATAGGCTGGATCAAAAAAAAAAATCCCCTCACCATATAATTATCAAAACACAAAGCATACAGAATAAGGAAAGAATATTAAGAGCTGCAAAGGAAAAAGGGCAAGTAACTTATAAAGGTAAACCTATCAGACTTACACCTGACTTCTCCATGGAAACCATGAAAGCCAGAAGGTCCTGGATAGATGTACTGCAGAAACTGAGAGCCCATGGTTGCAAGCCCAGATTACTGTACCCAGCCAAGCTTTCATTCACTATAAATGGAGAAAATAAAATTTTCCAGGATAAAAACAAATTTAAACACTACGCAGCCACAAATCCAGCCTTACAGAAAGTAATAGAAGGAAAATCACTAACCAAGGAGTCCAACAATGACCACAATAACTCAGACATCTAGAGACCCTTCACAAACACAAATCAAAGAAGGGAAACACACAATCTCTAAGACTAAAAAAATGACCGGAATTAACAAGCACTGGTCATTAATATCACTTAATGTCAATGGACTCAACTCACCTATAAAAAGGCACAGGCTAAGAGATTGAATACAAAAACAGGATCCAACATTCTGCTGTTTACAAGAAAAACACCTCAACCACAAAGACAGGCACCTACTCAGAGTAAAGGGCTGGGAAAAGGCTTATCAAGCAAATGGACCTAAGAAACAAGCAGGTGTGGCCATACTAATTTCTAACAAAGTAGACATCAAACTTAAATAAATCAGAAGAGATGGAGAGGGGCATTTTATACTCATAACAGGAACAGTTCATCAGGATGAAGTCTCAATCCTGAAGATCTGTGCCCCTAATATAAAAGCACCCACGTACGTAAAAGAAACATTCCTAAAACTCAAGGCAGCCATCAAACCGCACACACTAATAGTAGGAGACTTCAACACTCCTCTCTCACCAATGGACAGGTCAATCAGACAGGAACCTAACAGAAAATAAGAGAATTAATGGAGGTAATGAAGCAAATGGACTTAACAGACATCTATAGAACATTCCACCAAAATAGGAAAGAATACACCTTCTCTCTGCAGCTCATGGAACCTTCTCAAAAATCGACCACATAGTCGGTAACAAAGCAAACATCCACAGTTACAAAAAAATATTAGTAATCACCTGTGTTTTATCAGATCACCATGAATTAAAGTTAGAATTCAACAACAATGCTACCCCCAGAAATCCTAGAAATTCATAGAAACTGAACAGTCAACTACTGAACCATACCTGGATTAAGGAAGAAATTAAGAAAGAAATTAAAGTCTTCCTGGAATTCAATGAAAATAAAGAAACAACATACGTAAACTTATGGGACACTATGAAAGCAGAGCTAAGAGGAAAGTTCACAGCACTAAGTTCCCACTTAAAGAAAACAGAGAAAGCTCACATTGGAGACTTAACAGTCCACCTGAAAGCTCTAGAAAAAAAAAAAGAAGCAGACTCACCTAGGAGGAATAGAAGACTGGAAAAAATCAAACTGAGGGCTGAAATAAACAAAATAGAAACACAGAAAACAATACAAAGAATCAATGAAACAAAGAGCTGGTTCCTGGAGAAAACCAACAAGATTGATAAACCCCTATCCAAACTAATCAAACGGCAGAGAGAGAATTTGCAAATTAATAAGATCATAAATGAAAAGGGGGACATGACCACAGACACAGAGGAAATTCAGAGAATCAATAGATCTTACTACAAAAGCCTATATGCCACAAAACTGGAAAATGTAAAGGAAATGGACACTTTTTTAGATAAATATCATATACCAAAGTTAAACCAGGACCAGGTGAACAATCTAAATAGACCGGTTAGTCGCGAAGAATTAGAAGACGTTATCAAAAACCTCCCTACCAAAAAAAGCCCAGGACCAGATGGCTTCAATGTGGAATTCTTCCAGAACTTCCAAGAAGAACTAATACCTATACTCCTTAATGTATTTCACAATATAGAAACAGAAGAGGCATTGCCAAATTCCTTTTATGAAGCTACAGTTACCCTGATACCAAAACCGCACAAAGACTCAACCAAGAAAGAAAATTATAGACCAATCTCACTCATGAACATCGATGCAAAAATCCTCAACAAAATACTGGCAAACCGAATCCAAGAACACATTGGGAAAATTATCCATTATGATAAGTAGGCTTCATCCCAGGGATGCAGGGCTGGTTCAACATACGAAAATCTATCAATGTAATCCAGCATATAAATAAACTGAAAGAAAAAAACCATATGATCATTTCATTAGATGCTGAAAAAGCATTTGACAAAATTCAACATCGCTTTATGATAAAAGTATTGGAGAGATTAGGGATACAAGGGTCATACTTAAATATAATAAAAGCTATATACAGCGAGCCGACAGCTAACATCAAATTAAATGGAGAGAAACTTAAAGCCATCCCACTAAACCCAGGAACACGACAAGGCTTTCCACTCTCGCCATACCTCTTCAATATAGGGCTTGAAGTTCTAGCAATAGCAATAAGACAACATAAGTGGATCAAGAGGATTCGAATTGGAAAGGAAGAAGTGAAACTTTCGTTATTTGCAGATGATATGATAGTGTACATAAGCGACCCCCAAAACTCCACCAAAGAACTTTTACAGCTGATAAACAGCTTTAGTAATGTGGCAGGATACAAGATCAACTCCAAAAAATCAGTCGCCCTCTTATACGCAAAGGATATGGAAGCAGAGAGGGAAATCAGAGAAGCTTCACCTTTCACGATAGCCACAAACAGCATTAAATATCTTGGGGTAACTCTAACCAAGGAAGTGAAAGATCTATTTGACAAGAACTTTAAGGCATTGAAGAAAGAAACTGAGGAGTATAACAGAAAATGGAAGGACATCCCTTGCAATTGGATTGGGAGGATCAACATAGTAAAAATGGCAGTTCTACCAAAGGCATTTTATAGATTCAATGCAATCCCCATCAAGGTCCCATCAAAATTCATCACAGATCTGGAGAGGACAATAATCAACTGTATATGGAAAAACAAAAAAACCCAGGATAGCCAAAACAATCCTATACAATAAAGGATTGTCTGGAGGCATTACCATCCCTGACATCAAACTCTATTACAGAGCTACAGTGAAGAAAACAGTGTGGTACTAGCATAAAAACAGGGAAGTCGACCAATGGAATCTTATAGAAGACCTGAATTTTAACCCGTAAACCTATGAACACCTCATTTTTGATAAAGGAGCTAAAAGTATACAATGGAAGAAAGAAAGCATCTTCAACAAATGGTGCTGGCATAACTGCATGTCAACCTGTAGAAGAATGAAAATAGACCCATATCTATCACCATGCACAAAACTCAAGTCCAAATGGATTAAAGACCTCAATATCAGTCAGAGCACATTGAACCTGATAAAAGAGAAAGTGGGAAGTACCCTACAGGAGTTGGGCACAGGTGATCGCTTCCTATATGTAACCCTAGCAGCACAGACATTAAGGGCAACATTGAATAAATGGGACCTACTAAAACTGAGAAGCTTCTGTAAAGCAAAGGACACTGTCACCAAGACAAAAAGGCAACCTACTGACTGGGAGAAGATCTTCACCAACCCCGCAACAGACAAAGGTCTGATCTCCAAAATATATAGAGAACTCAGGAAACTAGACTTTAAAATGCTAATTAACCCAATTAAAAAATGGGGCACTGAACTGAACAGTGAATTCTCAGCAGAGGGAGTTCAAATGGCCAAGAGACAATTAAGGTCATGCTCAACCTCCTTAGCAATCAGGGAAATGCAAATCAAAACAACTTTGAGATATCATCTTACACCTGTCAGAATGGCTAAAATAAAAAACTTCAATGATAGCCTTTGCTGGAGAGGCTGTGGAGGAAGGGGTACCCTCATCCATTGCTGGTGGGAATGCAATCTTGTGCAACCACTTTGGAAATCGGTGTTTCGGTTTCTCAGGAAATTCAGGATCAACCTACTCCTGGACCCAGCAATACCACTCCTGGGAATATACCCTAGAGATGCCCTATCATAAGACAAGAACATTTGTTCAACCATGTTCATAGCAGTATTATTTGTAATAGCCAGAACCTGGAAACAACCTAGATGCCCTTCAATGGAAGAATGGATGAAGAAAGTGTGGAATATATACACATTAGAGTACTATGCTGCGGTAAAAAACAATGACTTCTCAAATTTTGCATGCAAATGGATGGAAATAGAAAACACTATCCTGAGTGAGGTATCCCAGACCCATAAAGATGAACATGGGATGTACTCACTCATAATTGGTTTCTAGCCATAAACAAGGGTAACGGAGTCTACAATTGGTGATCCCAAAGAAGCTAAGTAAGAAGGTGAACCAAAGGAAAAACATATAGTTGTCCTCTTGGCTATGGGGAGTAGACAAAATTGTCGGGGAGAAAATTGAGATCTTGTGGGTGGGGTGGGATGGGGGTAAGGGGAGATGGGGAGAGAAAAGGGAGAAGGGGAGAATGGGGGGAACTTGAGGAAAAAGGAGGATTGGGATAAAGGAGGGTTAGATAGGGGAGCACGGAAGCAAAATTCTTAGTTAAGGGAGCCACCTTAGAGTTGGCAAGAGACTTGAACCTAGAGTGGCTCCCAGATGCCCAAGCCGAGGTCCCCAGTTAGTTCCTTGGGCAGCTGAGGATTGGGAACCTGAAATGACCCTATCCTATAGCAATACTGACGAATATCTTTCATATCATCATAGAACCTTCATCTGGTGATGGATGGAGATAGAGACAGAGACCCACACTGGAGCACTGGACTGAGCTCCTAAGGTCCCAATGAGGAGCAGAAGGAGGGAGAACATGAGCAAAGAAGTCGGGACCACAATGGGTGCACCCACCCACTGAGACAGTAGAGCTGATCTATTGGGAGCTCACCAAGGCCAGCTGGACTGTGACTGAAAAAGCATGGGATAAAACTGGGCTCTCTGAGCATGGCGAACAATGAGGGCTGATGAGAAGCCAAGGACAATGGCACGGGGTTTTGAACCTACGTAATGTGCTGGTTTTGTGGGAGCCTAGCCAGTTTGGATGTTCACCTTCCTAGGAATGGATGGAGAGGTGAGGACCTAGGACTTACCACAGGGCAGGGATCCCTGACTGCTCTTTGGACTGGAGATGGAGGGGGAGAGTAGTGGGGGGAGGGGGAGAAGGGTGGGAGGAGGGGGAGGGAAATGGGAGGCTGGGAGGAGGTGGAAACTTGTTTTTTTTTCTCCTTTTCTCAATAAAAAAAAATGGAAAAAAAAAGAATGAATAAAGCCAAAAACAAATTGCTAGGGAGAGATTGCAAAGAAGCAGATACTCTCATTGAAAACTTGTACTTCTAAATCTATGCCTAGCCAAAAATAAACTTTAAGAGTAACAAATAAATGATCAGACCTTTGTAAAACATATTTGAGAGCCTAAGGAGGCAAGAGATATATTTTACCATAATCAAGGATATTTACAGATAGTCTTTTACCAACTTCATCCTCAATGGAGAGGAATCCAAATCATATCCACTAAAATCAGAAACAAGGAAGGAGACAACTCTCCATATCTATTTAATATAGTACTTGAAAACTTATCTATAGGAATTGGACAGCTGAAGGAAACTGAGGGAATACAAATAGGAAAGAAAGAAGTCAAAATATTCTCATTTGTAGATGATAAGAGATGCAGACAAATCTCCTAGCACTAATAAAAAAAAAGACTAAGAATCTTTTCAGATAATATTTGAGGCACCTTAACTTCCTCATGATCCCATGGACTTATTACTATAAATGCATCAGCAGACTGTGCTCATGCTGCAACTTGGTATTTGGAGTAGTCTAAATCAATATTCTCAAATAACTTATGTTTGGCTCTTTTACCCTTACTGAAGTATATCTGTGTTTTTAGAGTGATATCCAGCAGAGAAAAAAATATTGTGACAATGGCTAAATTACCAAAAGCAGTAACAGATTCAATCCAAATTCCTACCAAATCTCTTCACAGAAGAAAAGAAAAAAAAATGTTAAACATTAAAATTCACATAGAACACTGCCAAACACTATGAATACAAGAACAAAACAAAATTCCCAAAGTAAATCTAAGAGTAAAGAGTAATGCTGAGTTATCCCCGTGTTTTCCAGGGAGTTTCTACGGACCACGTGTTATCGGGTTTTTTTTTTTTGTGTGTGTGTGTGTGTGCTTTTTATTTTCCCCAGGGGATTGAGGTAGCACATTCAGACTGTAAAGCAGAAAGGACAATATTCTCAGAAGCAAAGAAAAAGTACTAATCAGAAATAAAGCAATCAGAGAGTTCTTTTTGTTAGAGTACACAGGGGAAACAACCTAGATGCCCTTCAATGGAAGAATGGATGAAGAAAGTATGGAATATATACACGCTAGAGTACTACGCTGCGGTAAAAAACAATGACTTCTCGAATTTTGCATGCAAATGGATGGAAATAGAAAACACTATCCTGAGTGAGGTGTCCCAGACCCAAAAAGATGAATATGGGATGTACTCACTCATAATTGGTTTCTAGCCATAAATAAGGACCACGGAGTCTACAAGAGGTGAACCTAAAGAAGCTAAGTAAGAAGGTGAACCCAAGGAAAAACATATAGTTGTCCTCTTGGCTAAGGGAAGTAGACCAAATTTCCGGGGAGAAAATGGGATCTTGGGGATGGGGTGGGATGGGGGTAAAGGGAGATGGGGAGAGAAAAGGTAGAAGGGAAGGAGGGGGGACCTGGGAAACAGGAGAATTGGGATAAAGGAAAGGTGGATAGGGGAGCAGGGGATTGTTAACAGTTTGGAATTTCCTCTGATGGAATTCAGGAGGAGGAGGAATTGGTTACTGACATACCTTCAATGGGTATGTAGTAGAGTTTAGTTGAAAGTATGCAGTTATGTAATCTTCTTTTTACTGCTCATATTTTTTCCTATGGTGCATCTGATTCAATTCATATACATTTCTAGTAATACACAAGCATAAAACATTAAATAACATATGCTCCTTAAAGTTCAGAAGATAGAGTTTACCTCAATATGAATCCACCCAAAACCAATTTAGAAAAGGTCAGCCCTCTGTCTCCCTTAAAAGCTCATGGGGATGAATACTTAAAAGAAATTCCACACTAGCTCAGAATGGAGAAATATGTGGTGATTTGTTTAGGAGTAGACTCACAAATTAGAATCCTCTATTTGAATGAAGATCAGAAAACAAATCCCACAACCGGGACAGACCCATATGGGATTGGATGTGTGTTATGTATATAGGATAAATCCTATTCCTGATTATGTCTTGCACGTGAATAAAGAATGAAGTCAATTCTGTATCATCTGGTATAAATTCAGTTGTTTCAATATGTGAGAGTACTCTTTCTGCATATTGTGAATCAGTAACTATATCAAAAAGTTTTTTTTTAAATCCCTTAGCACCATGAGAATATCAAGTTATTCTGCCTTCTGGACAAAATTATAAGGGCTTTGTTCCACCTAACTTAATTCTTCTGATTTGTATCCTGCCTTCCCTGATTTGTTTGCATCAGTACAAAATGTACGGGCTCCAGTTATTCGAGCCTCATGTACAATTTTAAGAGGAAAGCAAAACCTTTTCTTTATAAGGTTGTCTATTGCATTTGGGATAGTTGTTATTAATTTCTCCCCCAAAATTAGGAGAAGCTCTTTGCCATGGTTCATTGTCTTCTCATAACTTTTTTATTTCATCAGTAGTGAAATGCACTATAATCTCTGCTGGGTCTATACCTGTTAATTAACAAAGTCTCAATTTAACTTTGTGATTAATTCAGAGACTTTTTCCATATAAGTTCTTAATATTTTACCTGGTTTATTTGGTAAAAAGATTGAATGTAATAAAATATCATGTCTCTGCATTAAAATTCTTGTAGGAGAAATTTTGGAAGGCAATATAAGTAGAATACTATTAAGATTTGGATTCAATCTATACACATGTGCATCCTGTAATTTTTCCTAAACAATTGTCAATTCCTTTTCAGTTTCAGTTATTTGCTCTCTGGGACTATTCAAGTCTTTATCACTATCTAAGGTTTTATTTAAATGAATTATTAGATAAGGTGTTATCACAATAGTAGGTCATAGAATGGAAATGTCTCCTAACAACCCTTGAATGTCATTAAGAGTCTGTAACCAGTTACTCCTAATTTGTGCTTCTGTGTCTTAATTTTCTGCAAATATATTTTATAACATAGGTAATTTACAAAATCTCCTCTCTGTATTTCTCAGTACCAATTTGTAATTCCTATTTTGGCAAAACTTTCTTTACATCTACAAACATTCTTTTTAGAGTATCTACATTTGAATAAGATAGCAAAATCTAATCCATGTAATAGTTAATTATAGATTTAAGAAATTTTTTTACAGATTATTTCCAATGGCTGACTTACAAAGTATTGGCATAGGGTGGGACAATTGAGCAGATTTAGGAAATTTTTTACAGATTATTTCCAATGGCTGACTTACAAAGTATTGGCATAGGGTGGGACAATTGAGCATTCCCTATGTAACAACTGTCCACTGGTATCTCCTAGTAGGCTAAGAATTATGATAAGTAGGCACTGTGAATGCAAATTGTTCTCTATCATTTTCTTGTTAAGGTATAGGAAAGAAACAATCTTTTAAATCAATAACTATAAGAGGTCATCTTTATGGTAATAGAGAAGACAGAGGAATTCCAGATGTAGAGGGCCCATAGGTTGAATTACCTTGTAGACAGCTCTTAGATCTGTTACCATTCTCTATTTACCTGATTTCTCTTTAACAACAAATACAGGAGAATTCCAAAGGCTGTCTTATTCTTCAATATAGTGAGCATCTAGTTGCTCTTGTACAACCTGTTCTAAACCAGTTATCTTCAGCTAGAGGCCACTGCTTAAACCATATAGGCTTCTCAGTTAACCGTTTAACATGTAGGACTGTTAGGTACCTCTAAATGTTTTCTACTTGCTTTATGTTCTTGTACAGCCCGAATGGCTGGTGACCTTTTTGTATAGTAACTTATAATATCCTCTCCAGAATTATAAGTTCCTGGGACTGCAGGAATATTAATCTGGGTATTCCATTGCTGCCTCAGGTCATGACCCCATAAAATTACTGCAACATTAGCCACATATGGCCTCAGCTTCCCTCTTTGACCTTCTGGCCCAATGCAGTCAACCGATCTCATGCTTTGGTTAACTTGAGATATGGTTCCAATTCCTAGTAATTGACCATCTGCATCTTGAAGAGGCCAAGTTGGATGCCAAGATTCTGGAGTAATGATATTCTCATCTGCACCTGTGTCTATCAAACCATCAGTTATAATGCCATTAATATGCACTCTTAGCTTTGGTCTTTTATCATTCATAGAAGTCTGCCACAATATACATTTCCCATTTCCTTTTGGAATGTTTAATTATCCTCCATGTCTATGCCACTATCTAGAACAGTATGGTATTTTATTTTTTTTTTAATTTTCCTGGTGAGACATGTCTTCCCCAATTCCTGGGAATAACTGGGATACTTTTGGCTTGGGGGCCTGCAAGAGGCCCCTCAAGGAGTTTCCCAATCATATCAGGTTGTCTTATCTGTCTTTTGTTGATCTGCACTCATTGGTCCAATGTCAGTCTGTGCCACACCTTCTACATATACATGAAGGCTGAGTCCTTTTATTCTTGCCATTCCCAGAACAGATATTTTTTCCTAGGAATTACTTGTCTACAATTCCTTCTCATCAGTTGAGGTCCATCATCTAGAACTGCTGAAATGAACTAAAGCCAGTCATGTGGTTTCACTTTAATTCTAGATGCCCATGTCTTAATCTCCTGGCTTGTATATATTTCTACTGATTTCACTGAGGTACCTAGCCTCTGGTCCTCATTCTACACATGTAATCCCAGTGTCTTAAGGTTTTTTTTTCCTTTAAAGATAACATCTCATCCTTGGACATTATTTGGATAGAGTGCAGATTGCCTTCCTGGAGAGATACTCTATCTCCTAACCTATCATAACTTTTAAACAATTTTGATTGTCAAATTCAACAGCATGAATTCTTTTAGATAATTTCTCAGTATCTTTTGACATTGGAAATTTCCATGTTGCCACACTCATTTAGCTCTGGTGGGGATTTTCATGAAAACTGCTTAGTAGGTAAAAGTAAACCAAGCAGGCAGGGGTGGGAAGCTTTCTAGGCTCTGGACCAGTTAGGTCTTTAAGCTGGTCCACCCAGTAAGTATGGAGTTCAGATCCATGTGAGGCACCAGATGAAGAAGGACACTAAAAAAAAAATCCCACAAAAAATCAGAATTGATTATAATAAAGGGTTATTTATTTAGGGGTAGACTCACAGATCACAATCCTTTGCATGAATGGGAAACAGGAACTAAATCACACCACAGGAAGAGAGGACAGATGTACACTTTGTATCAGCATTTATAATAAATATAAGAGGCAATGCCTAAATGTTGGGTAACTTAAAGACTCCTGGCTGTAGGAATTCCTAGAAAATTTGAGTTTTAATAATTTATTTATTTTCTGATATCTTATGCCTATTTTGTGTTTCCTTTATTTGTGAGACACACCCTTGCATAAAAAAATAAAAATTGTGACTTTGTTTTCTGTTTTTAAACCCTGAAAATGGGAAATGCATTCCCTTAGAATAGGTTATTATTATGAGTACTTGAAATAATCTATAAAAGAATTTGGGGTATACTATTCCCATTCTCATGGCACCACAGACTTTTAATATATTTAGCAAAAGACATGTTTGATGTGGGTAGGAATTAGTTTACCAAGGGTTTAGTTTTCTATATTTAATTCAAATATTTGTCTCTATATTGTGATTTTTTCTTTAAAGTTATTTGATTCTTAATATTTACCTAGGAATCCTGGAAGAAACTGAATTTTGGTTTTATATTGGTTTGCTCTTAAGATAAGTATGGGATAAGCACTTACCTACTTATTTTTCTTTGGGCTTGATCTTAGGCTCTGATAAGGTGAATTCGATTACTCCAAAATGGATTGTAATAATTCTTCTATAACATGCTAGTAAATATTTATCAGCTTTGTAAGGGATGGATTTTTTGTGGCAAACACTCAGTTCTTTAATAACAGCAGAAAAGGAGCCAATGCCAATGATAAATTCTGTATAACATTGCACACAAATACAGATGACTGACTGGATTACACCCAAGGAGAATTACTCTTACTCTTGCTTTAGTAAGAGGGTGCTTTTTTTATAAATAAGTTTTAGATTCCATGGTGTCTGAATAAAGTTTCTTTTTCCCAGTGATGATTGTCCTTTGTATGTGAGTCTGAAGTCATTACAACTAGCACTATTCTACCTCTAGTCTCTCTGTTCCTCTAAAAACCTTATTGTAGAATCTGCCCTGTAAACCACTACTAAACTCATTCACTGAGTACAAAGGTCAGCTTTTGACTTAAACATCATCAGAGAGACTTATGGACCTCTTCATGTCTCCATTCTGCCCTACATAGCCCTGCTTTTCCTCATATTCTCTCCTTTCAATTCTAACTTGATTTTTTTTCCTTTTTCTGAGTTCTATAATTTTATGAGTGTATTTATTGTAAACAATACTGGGTGTCACACAGACACTTTCAAACAAGTAGAACACATTCTATTTGTTTCTTTAATATTCTTCCTTCTGTTATCCACCTATTTACTTTAGATACTTTGGCTTCTAATTTCATTCCATGCATATACACTATCTAGAGGCACTAATTGAACTGTCCTAATTAGCTTTAATTGTCAAATTGACACAGCTTAGAGCCCTCTGAAAGGGGAACCTTAATTGAAGAATTCCTAGATCACATCATGTGGGCAGGGTTGTGAGAGGTTGTCTTGAATATTTATTAATGGCGAGGGGAACTCTAGCACACTGTGAATGGTACCATACCTTAAGCTTGTGATCTTTTGTTAAATAACAATCCTAGGTGAACATGAGCCTGTCGTAGGCTATCTTACAGCTAGTGGCTACCCACCCACTGGGGCTTGGCCTCATGCTATATATGCTATGTTCTGGTTGTGGGATTCATTTTCTGATCTCTGTTCAAACAGTGGATTCTGATTTGTGAGTCTACCTCTAAATAAATAACCATCTATTTCTCAATTCTCAGCAAGTGTGGGATTTCTTTTAGGTGTCCATTCACATTTGGTGCCACACATGGATTTGGACTTCATTTCTCCCAAGTGGATGGCCCAGACAGTTGCATGTGGTAACGTAGAAATTTCCGAAGCGCTTGCTCAATTGCTACATTCAAGGATGTGCTGACCTCTCAATGGAAAAAGAAATGAATGCTCATCAGCACAGGTGACAACTGATCAGGTGGTAAGGAAGTGTCCTAAGGGTTGGGGTAGGGTTCTGTTCTTGTCTTTGCAGAAAAACACTCATCTTTAAAAGTCAAGAGACCCTGAACATCTAGATGTCTCAAGAGGAAAAGATAATTATCTAGATAGAATTGCCAAGCAAAGAAAATTATCAGTTGTGAGACATGTCATCTGAGGGTAAGAATCTCTGAATACCAAATAGAATTACAGTCACGATTCACTTAAAAAATCAAAGATGGCTTTGGAGTTGGTCGATGACTCTGTCATTCTCTAAATCCAGGAATGTTGTTAAGAGAAAATTTCAGGCTTCCTCTCTCATGTCAGAAGTTGTCTGGTATGGGACAGATAGAAGAAGGAATTTAGAATAAATTTTACTTTTCTTAATAACTATTTTTATCTCTATTATATCTTTCATTTAATATATGTCTGTATAAATAATACTTAAGGTTTTCACAAAGAACAATGTATTTTCCTGCAGAAATCTTTGAAGTTTCCAGGAAGAAGATGGGGCCCCACAACAACAGCTCCACCTGGATGATATGAAACCATGATGCTACTATAAGACCTGTTTTGGGTACCTGCCTCTCAAGATGCTCCCAACTTGGTTAGTTGGAATGGTGCAATTTTACAAAGTTCTGGCATAAACTCCAAATAGAAACCTCAGGAAAACCCTACTGAATACAAAGAGGCTATTTGTTATTATACCAGACAGTAATAATGGAACTTAACCATCATTTTCTTTTCACAGGATTCCATAGAAAGAACAACACCCCCATGAATGCTGGAAATAATTCTAGAAGTCAATGTCCCCTTTCCTAACAAAGTTTGTCCTCATGGTTAAGGACATCATTTAGGGAATGATTATAATTGGAATATGTTTGGGGGTTGGGGCAATAATTATGTAAGCTCAGGGATTTCTTTTCCAAGAAACTGGAAATTGGATGGGATAATAGATTAGTGTGAGTTTACTCACACTAATAATAATAGTGAGTAATGAAGTGAATACATGTGAGCTATTATTTATAGGCAATTTATATTGGTATATCTCATAATTGGTACAAACTTAAATTATATTGAATATGTTCCTATTTTAATCTGTAATATTTGTATACCTATGCAAAGGTATTTTGTCAGATTGTATGCATGCTTGTTTATACCTCTGCTTAAAATATTTTGTACATTGATACAATTTTAGGATATTTTTTATATTGTAATATACATTCCTACCTCTCATCAAGATACTTATATATTGTTTACATTTTGAGGTCATTGTCCTCATTTGTTGCACAGTTGCTTAAAGATTGTTTAATATTCTAATATGAAGACTTCGTCTTTAAGTTATGAAGGTATTAAGAATTATCTGTCAATAGTCATCCATGTTTGTCATACTTATAGTTTGACTAATCAGGTTCTTTAGATGTATAGAGATTGTATTTGCATAGATAGGTAATCTTCAACCACTTAAAAGAGCTGTAGAATATGGCATTTAAATTAGATAGTTGTAGTTACTTTCTTCTCACGACTTGGCCAAGTTATTTATAAGACTTAAACTTTTTAGGATAGGATAATTATTGAATCGTTTATCATGTTTCTTGCTTGATATCAACTATCTAATCTTCAAACTCAATGGTTGAAATTCTTATTTTTGTACCTGATACTTGTTCTTATTATATATAATTTTATATTAGTCTTGGAACTCTCTTATTTAAACAAAAAGGGGAGGTGCTGTAGGAATCCCTACAACCGGTAGCCTTTAAGTTACCTGCCCACTGTGCACAGCCTCTTATACGATATATGCAAATGTAAAGTGTGTGTCTGACATCTCTTCAGGTGGAAATACAATTCCTCATTTGAACAGAGGATTGTGATCTCTGAGTCTACTTCTAAATAAATAACCCTTTATTGTACTCAATTCTGAGTTAGTGTGGAATTTCTTTTTAGTGTCTTTCTTCACTCAAAGCACATATTTTGACAAAGAAACTTATATTATCACAAATAATGTACTAAAAGGTCTAAAGTAATAACTGGGCAATTCCAATGCAGAAAAATATGCTAAAAGAATGAAATGTAAAAACAAAATGTGAAGGACAATACCACTGCTAAGTTAAACTTCATTTAGGAAAGAATTGGGGGAGTTCTAAATTACCCGGAGTCAAAAGCCTTAATGCAAACTTCTGGTTTTTAAATGAATAATATTTCTCTTTTTTTAATGTCACATAACACAAAATCAATATGTAAAAATCAATTGTGTTTCTTTATTCTTCAGTAATTACTAACTGGGATTCTCTTTTAATGATAATTGGGGAATCTTGGATGTGTAACCCAATGGAACAGCCTGCCTACCATGTACAGTGTTCTGTGTTCAGTCATGTCTAACAGTAAAAAAATAAATCATTAAAAATAAAAAAAAAATTATAAGGAAAAGAAATAGCTCAGTTGTTAAAAGTATGTGATTCACTTTTAGGGAATCAAGTTCAGTTCCCAACATCTACTTCTGGCTCATAATTTCATCACAACTCTAGTTTTAGGGGTGTTGATACTCTCTTCTGACCTCTTCAGGCAAATATGCTTATTTGTATATGACCCCATAGAGACACAAAAACATTCAATTAAAAGTTAAAATGAAACTTTAAAAACCTAAGCCTATACATATAAAACATAAAACTAATAATTAAAACAATAAATTCAGGTGCTCATTTTTGCAAATATTACCTAACCATGAATGCTGAAATATGTTAAGAACAAAATAACCAAAGAACATAAGTTATATATGATTAGATTGTTTTTTTTTTTTTTTTTTTTTTTTTTTCGAGACAGGGTTTCTCTGTGGCTTTGGAGCCTGTCCTGGAACTAGCTCTGTAGACCAGGCTGGTCTCGAACTCACAGAGATCCGCCTGCCTCTGCCTCCCGAGTGCTGGGATTAAAGGCGTGCGCCACCATCGCCCGGCGATTAGATTGTTTTTTGTGTGCAATATTAATATAATTTTAGCAAACTTTTAAAAATAATTCTCAAAAAGTTGAATATAAAATTTATACACAAATACAACAAAGTTTTAAACCAGAATTGTAGAGATCAAAACATGTGGAATTGATAAAATCATAGACTGTCAAATTAGAATTATGAGAACTTATAAATAGGGCCATACAAATAAAATTAAATAAAATCTTCAAACTATTTTTTATGTAAAATTCTGGTACAGATATGTCTACCAGATAGACAAGTAATCACAAAATGGCTACTTTATTGTTTGGGTTTACAGTCCTTTTAATAACCTTGTATTATTCTGTTCTCTGTTCTAAGATTAGTGCTAATTGAACTACAATCAATTCTTTTAATAACAATACTCCATGACAGAAATCCATAGCTGTTTCCTTTAACAAGGAGATGATAGGACATACCTAGAAAGACTTTTCTAGTACTAGAAAATTTGGTGGACCATTATAGATCATTAGTTTAATTGACAAAGTAATTTAGAAACTGACTTGCAAAAAAACCTTGAAGACTTTTTTCTTCAAGTTTGAGAACAAAACAAAGAGCAGATAAGCTTCACATCTGGGCAGCTGCAAAGAGCTTAGCAGGGCATGGAGAAGAGGTGGGAAAGTCATGCTTTTAGCCTTATGTTCCAAGAAAACAAGAAAGTTTAGCAATGGAATTAGACAAACAGATAAATGGTAGAAAAGGAGGCTGTGCTTCAGAGAAATACTGAGAAATTCCAGTGTCAAGGAAAGCATGCTTAGGATTTTAGTCCTTATATGAGAGTAGAGCTGTAGAAAGATGAAATAGGGGACATTTGCTTAGTCAGGCAAAAGAAAAAAAACTACAAAAGATGAATTTCTGGAAAGGATAAATATATTATTACACTAAGGAAAAAATTACTTCTCTTATCTATTTAGCATGGCTTTAGATAAATGAGTAATCCTGAGGTACCTTGGCCCGGTGATTTATGGGTTCACCTGGATTATGAGTATACCATGTTTTATCCTTTTTAGCAGATCAGATTGTCATATCTCCACTTTGGTACAGAGTTAATTCATTAATTTTTATCAGTAGGTCCAACTAATGCATGGCAAATCTTGTGTTTACCTTTGTAGTGTTAAGAAAAACAAGAGAAATGAGGTTTAAAGCTAACCTTGAGGGACAGGTTTGTGCTTGATATCCTCTAAGGCTACTAATTATTTTAAGGCTTATTTATAAATTATGTATACAGTGTTCTGTCTTCATGTATGCCTGCAAGTAAGACGAGGTTGCCAGATCTCATTAGAGATAGTTGTGAAACATCGTGTGGCTCCTAGGAATTGAACTCAGCACCTCTGGAAGAGCAGCCAGTACTCTTAACCTCTGAGCCATCTCTCTAGCCTAAAGCTACTCATTCTTATCTAATTACCGATTATTCTGCTTTCAAGTATTAATGTCCTAAAATCATTATAGAGATGTGAAGATGAGGAATCAACACAGATGATTTTCACCGTGAAAACACAAAGATCCAATATTTATACTGTTCACCTGGAGAGACTACTGTCTGGACTGGAGTTTCACTAGAACTCTATTGTAGAACTTCTGGAAAGGTTATTTATTTAAGAAAAGAGGCATTAGGGAGGGGTGAGTGTCTGCTCAAACCAGATGAAGGTCCCTGGAATGGAGTGCACGGCATCTCCAGCTCCTGCTGCAGGGGATTCTTTGTTCCACATGACCCTGCCCTCCCCCCAAGTTTGCCTTTTTGTCTGTGAGGTCCTTGGACTACCAGGAGTCCCTGTTCCTGTGCTGAGGAAATCCATCCAGACGGGTGTGTCTGCCATCCCAGGGTGGATGGTCTGGGAAAGGAGCACAGGGCTCCTCCAGCTCCTGATGTAGGGGCTTCTTTGTTCCACACAACTATGCCTCCCCCACGCCTGCCCTATTATCTGTGAGGTTCTTGGCCCAGGAAGAGTTCCTGCTCTTGCACTGAGGAGATCCACCCAGAGAGTCAGTCAAAGCAAAGACTGGACCAAGACACCAAGACTCTCCTGGCTGCATTTGAAGGAAGAGATGGGAAGGCACCAATGCAAGAAATCCTCCATTAACCTGATAGGCAACATGACAACACCAGAATCCAAAGAACACTCAACAAAAAGACTTGAACACCCTATTCCAGAAGTAGAAGAAATAGACTTTAAATGTAACATTATGAAAATAATAGAGGACCTTAAACAGAATGTGAAAAAAACTGCTTTAAAGAAATGGGGAAGACAAACAAAAAGTTAGAAGAAATGAATAAATCTTTCAAGGATACCCAAGAATACAAAGAAAAGGCAATCAAACAGGTGATGGAAACAGTTCAAGACTTGAAAAAAGAAATAGAGGAAATGAAGAAAACACAAACCGAGGGAAGGATGGATATGGAAAATCTGGGTATATGAACAGGAACAACAGAGACAAGTATAACCAACAGAATACAAGAGTTAGAAGAAAGAATCTCAGATGCTGAAGATACTATAGAGGAAATAAACCCATTGATTAAAGAAAATAACAAATCCAACAAATTCTTAACACAAAACATCCAGGAAACCGGTGACACCATGAAAAGACCAAACCTAAGAATAATAGGCGTAGAAAGGAGAATAATTACAGCTGAAAGGCCCAGAAAATATATGCAACAAAATTATAGAAGAAAACTTTTCCAACCTAAAGAACGATATTCATATGAAGGTACAAGAAGCATAAAGAACACCAAATAGACTGGTTCAAAAAAAAATCTCACCATATAATAATCAAACACAAAACATACAGAATAAAGAAAGAATATTAAGAGCTGCAAGGGAAAAAGGTCAAGTAACATATAAAGGGAAACCTATCAGAATTACACCTGACTTCTCAATTGAAACCATGAAAGCCAGAAGGTCTTGGATTGATATGATGCAGTCACTAAGAGAACATGGATACAAGCCCAGATTACTACACCTAGCAAAGCTTGCATTCACTATCGATGAAGAAAAAGATATTCCAAGAAAAAATATATTTAGACAATACACAGACACAAACCCATCCTTACAGAAAATACTAGAAGAAAAACCACAAGCCAAGGGAGCCAACACCCATAATAACACAAGCATCTGACAACCCTCCACCAACACAACTCAAAGAAGGAAAAAACACAAACACTACCACCAGAAAAAATAACCAGAGTTTACAACCACTGGTCATTAATATCATTTAATATCAATGGACTCAATTCACCTATAAAAAGGCACATGTTAAGAGAATGGATAAGAAAACAGGATACACCATTCTTCTGTTTACAAGAAAAACAACTCAACCTTAAAGACAGACACTACCTCAGAGTAAAGGGTTGGGAAAAGGTTTTTCCAATCAAATGGAACAAAGAAACCAGTGGTTCTGGCTATACTAATATCTAACAAAATAGATTTCAAGCTAAAATCAATCAGAAGAGATAGAGAAGGATATTTTATATTCATAACAGTAACAATTCATCAGTAGGAAGACTCAATCATGAATATACATACACACACACACACACACACACACACACACACATATATATATATATATATATATATATATAATTTAAAAGCACCCACATATGTAAAAGAAACATTACGAGAACTCAAAGCACAAATCAAACCCCACACTCCCCTCTCACCAATGGACAGGTCAACCAGACAGAAACTTAACAAAGAAATAAGAGAATTAACAGATGTAATGAACCAAATGGACTTAAGAGATGTCTATAGAACATTCAACCGGAACAGAAAAAAAATATGCCTTCTTATCAGCATCTCATGGAACCTTCTCAAAAATTGATAACATAATCAGTAACAAAGCAAATATCCACAGATACAAAGATTGTAGTAACCATCTGTGTACTATCAGATCACCATGGAATAAAGTTAGAATCCAACAACAATTCTAACCCCAGAAAACCTAGAAACTCATGGAAACTGAACAGTCAACTATTGAACCACCCCTGGGTCAAGGAAGAAATAAAGAAATTAAAGTCTTCCTGAGTTCACAGAAAATAAAGACACAACATACCCAAAACTGTGGGACACTATGAAAGCAGTGCTAAGAGGAAAGTTCATAGCACTAAGTGACCACTTAAAGAAAATGGAGAAATCTCACCTTAGAGACTTAACAGTACACCTAAAAGTTCTAGAAAAAAAAAAAAGAAGCACACTCACCCAGGAAGAGTAGAAGACTGGAAGTAATCAAACTGAGGGCTAAAATTAACAAAATAGAAACACAGAAAACAATCTGAAGAATCAATGAAATAAAAAGCTGGTTCTTGGAGAAGAAAATCAACCAGATTGACCAACCGCTATCCAAACTAATCAAATGGCAAAGAGAGAACATGCAAATCAATATGATCAGTAATGAAAAGGGGGGCATAATCACAGACACAGAGAAAATTCAGAGCATCATTAGATCTTACTACAAAAGCCTGTATTCCACAAAATTGGAAAATGTGAAACAAATGGACATTTTTAAAAGATAAGTACCATATACCAAATTTAAATCAAGACCAGGTGAACAATTTAAATAGACCTGTAAGATGTGAGGAATTAGAAGCTGTCATCAAAAACCTCCCTAACAAAAAAAAAAAAAAAGCCCAGGACCAGATGGTTTCAAAGCAGAATTCTACCAGAACTTCCAAGAGGAGCTAATACCTATACTCCTTAAAGTGTTTCACAAAATAGAAATAGAAGAGTCATTGCCAAACTCCTTTTATGAAGCTACAGTTACCCTGATACGAAAACCACACAAAGACTCAACAAAGAAAGAGAATTACAGACCACTCTCACTTGTGAACATCGATGCAAAAATTCTCAATAAAATACTGGCAAACTGAGTTCAAGAACAAATCCAAATGATTATCCATTACGATCAAGTAGGTTTCATGCCAGAGATGCAGGGCTGGTTCAACATATGAAAATCTATCAATGTAATGCATCATATAAATAAACTGAAAGAAAAAAACATATGATCATTTCATTAGATGCTGAAAAAGCATTTGACAAAATTCAACGCCGCTTTATTATAAAGGTCTTGGTGAGATTAGGGATACAACATTCATTCCTAAATACAATAAAAGCAATATACAGCAAACTGACAGCTAACATAAATTAAATGGAGAGAAACTTAAACCCATTCCAATAAAATCAGGAATAAGACAAAGCTGTCCACTCTCCATACCTCTTCAATATAGTGCTTAAAGTTCTAGCAATAACAATAAGACAACATAAGGAGGTCAAGGGGATTTGAATTAGAAAGGAAGAAATCAAACTTTCGTTATTTGAAGATGATATGATAGTGTACATAAGTGACCCCAAAATCTCTACCAAAGAACTCCTACAGCTGAGGAACACCTTTAGTAATGTGGCAGGATATAAGATCAACTCCAAAAAATCAGTTGCCCTCCTATACACAAAGGATAAGGAAGCAGAGGGGGAAATCAGAGAAACATCACCTTTCATGATAGCCACAAATAGCATAAAGTATCTTGGGGGTAATTCTAACCAAGGAAGTGAAAGATCTATTTGACAAGAACTTTAAGTCTTTGAAGAAAGAAAATGAAGAGGATACCAGAAAATTGAAAGATCTCCCATGCTCTTAAATTGGTAGGATCAGCATAGTAAAAATGGCAATTCTAGCTAAGGCAATCTATAGATTTAATGCAATCCCCATAAAAATCCCCCCCAAATTCTTCACAGACCTTTAGAGAACAATAACCAACTTTATATGGAAAAACAAAATAATGATTATTTATAAATATCTATACTAAGTTGATAGAGATATGAATAATTTGCTTTGGTATGGATTTGACTTTATTGATATAAATTTAAGGTCAATCTTGTTATATGTATATGTATTTCTGACCTTGACTAAGGTATTGTGGTTATGTAACTCATGTAAAAATATAATATATATAGGTTGTTAATGGATAATCATTAATAATAATCAAGCTTGTAGTCATGTTAGATTTTCTAGATGTACATAGATATATTTTAGATAGGCATTCTTCATATCTTTCAAAGACTACAGAATATTTTAAATGTTTTAATAACTTAGAACTTTTCATGACGATGAGACATTCTGTTCCTGGAAGCACCAATCTACTTCAAGAGGAAGATGGGCATCGAAGAGGCTATTTATGGAGTTTGATAGCCATTTGGGCAAGGAACTGCTCATGCCTGGACTATTGTATAAACTGGATACAGAGAACCCACAGAGAGAGGACTACTGAACTTGCCGACAGGTAAGATGATCTTTCAGAGTTCCTGATTCATGAAAGAGTCTGCGAGACATTCTGCAGGACACAACAGATAGTGACTGAACTGCCTTTGAAATTTCCTGCTTCATGAAAGTGTCTGCTGGAAACTACGGGCCTGTAGGCCAAAGATAGATACCCCAACGGTACAGAGGAACTTTGGATGACTGTCCAGGCAGAGAGATGTCTCTGTCATTTCTAGAGTTTGGAAGTTGCTTATTTCTTGTTTGCTTAGGTAATATTGTATCTTTCCGGAGTCTTTGATGAAGTTGAAGAATAGTTAGTTATAGTTATAGTTTACCTTAGTTATGATAAAGATAAAATTGATGTAAATATTGTAATTCTTACTTGATAACTGTTTTGTTATATGTAATTTTGCTATGTTAAAGTTAAAGCTTTTTTGTATAAATAGAAAAAGGGGAAATGATGTAGGTGCTGTTTTATTGGTTAATTAATAAAGAAACTGCTTGGCCTGATAGGTCAGAACATAGGTGGGTGGAGTAAACAAAACAGAATGATGGGAGAAAGAGGAAGTGAGGCAGATGCCATGCCTCACCTCTCCAGGGCATATGCGATGAAGCTCCAGCCTAAGATGGACGTATGCTAGAAACTTCCTGGAGGGTTTCCACCTCATGGTGCTATGTACATTAATAGAGGTGGGTTGATAAGGATGTCAGAGTTGGCCAGTAGAAGGCTGGAGCTAATAGGCCAAGCAGAGTTTAAATGAATACAGTGTGTACGTTGTTATTTCAGGTATAAAGCTAGCTGGTGGGCAGGAGCCAGGCAGCGGAACACAGCCTTAGCTCCTACTACACTAAGTCAAAATAAATATCACAAAATAAAACAAATCCTGTAGACTTCCAGAAACTAGAAAAGAAGAAAATATGTCTAAAATTAACATATGAAATGGAAGAATGATCACTGTGACACTAATAAATGGGAAAAAAAACTATTGGAAAAATTCTAAATGGAAAATTTTGCTTTTATATAAAATAAACATCAATGACAAACTTTTAACTAGACTAACCAATAAAAAGTTCAAATAAAAGCAAATAAATGAAGAAACAATACAGCTAGACTGCAGCTATATAAAAAGTTTTGCAACTTATAATAAATATGCATATGCCAATGAGTAAAATAACAAAAAAGGGATACATCCCGGGAAATAAACCTCTCCTAAAGATTGAATTATGAAAAAAACATAAAGTCCAAGCAGAACTCTTGTATGAAGATTGAGTTAATAATCACCTCCTTAAAATAAAAAAAATCTAGGACAATATATATTCATAGATGAATTCAGAAGTTATTCCTAAGCCAATGACACTACAACTGAATCCATGATCAGTAGGATGAGTGCTGTGAAAATGACATCATCTGTGTGTTACACTTGGGTCTACAAAAGACATGTAATATATCAAATAAAATCCCTGATTCAACTCACAGTGGATTTCTGAAAAGATTCCTGCTGAATCACTATACAGTTCCTAGGATAGCTAATAGTTTTCCCCAGAGTATAGTTGATAGAGGTTAGAAAAAAAGCAATGAGGAAGGATGCTTAGGAATCAGCTTAGGAACTTGGGACTACACTCTCCAAATAATGCAACAGGAAACCTGAAGGCAGCCACATTCAGCCACCTGTATCATGCAGTGTTTATATCTCTGATAAATTCTTTAACAGCTATTTAATAAGACTTCATTTATATCTAAACACATCCTGCAACACAGTTAGAGAAATATTTACAATGTTCTAGCCTAAACTGATTTTCATGTATTGACAATGAATAAAACTCTGTCCTCAAAGTTAAATTATAGGGGAATCCCTAATCTTATGCATAGATTTGCTTATGATAAAAGTCAGATTGTTATGTGTTGTGACATATGCAGTAGATATTTTAAATGTTAGACTTACTTTTCATACTTTTAATAAGACAGTACAATGAAAGAACTACCACGGGTGATTCTGCTAACTATTCATGATCTTACACTCTCAAAAAGGTTATTCATTGTATTGGGTTGTCTATGCAATTTTCAACTGCACATCTAGATATACTAACATTCTTATAAATTTATTTACACTATGCCTGGCTGTCAAATTATTGTTATCATGAGGGAGGTGGATATAGAATTCTGCTTTGAGATAATTCCTGATAACTAAAAATAGCAATTCTAAAGTTTATAAAGAATATAGTTTGTGAAGTGGGGCACTAAAACCATGAAAATTTGAAAGTTCAGTCTAGTCTACAAAAATACTCAGATAGTTTGATGTGATTTCACCTTATTAGCTTGAGAAAGTTTCTTAATTTAACAAAATAATCACTTTTATCTCCACCATAACACTAGTTACCATTAAGGACTATAGAAACTTCTAAGTTACTGACATCAGTTGATGTAGTCTTAATTTTTTTTCTGTAATATTGTACACTAGTGAAAACATTACAAGATTTCTCACAGTTTACTTATAATGTCCATCAGTCTTAATTTTCTTCTACCTTCTGTGGCTATTGCATTTCAGAATCTTTGTCAACTTCTCTTCCTTTCACACATCTTTAAATACTAACTTTTTCTAGTGTGATATTTCAAATCTCTTTCCAGTCACTCTTTACATTCTCTCTAAATCATTTAATATTCTCTCAAGGTTCAAATTAGATGATATTTAAAGTGTAGGCAATGAACAGGTAGATTCTGAAATGAAAATCAGAGCATGTATAAAAGAGGAAACTCTAAGACCACATGTTCATTATTTGAGGGGGGTTTAAATAGTCTGTGGCAGTGTTCCCAACCTTCCATAAGGAGGGGTTACCATTTGGCAGGCTTTCTTGACCCTCCCTGAGGAGGGAATCTCCATTTGGTGGACTTTCTTGGAGGTAGAGTTTGGACTGCGCAACTTGCAGGGGAGAGCTGGGAGTTGGTAGGCTCATGCTCAGTGAGAGTTGTGGCTAGAGTGGTATCCAGATTACTGTCATCCTGGAGAACTCATGAAGCTGTTTCTTGATGTCTAGTATAAACTAACAGTCTTCAGATCATATTTTACCCCCATCAATTTTTTTTTTTTGGTTCTCGCATATTTTACAGGTCACTCCTGCTGTCTGGACCAGGACCAACTTACAAAGTGCTGTCTAAACAATACCAACACCTGCACCAACTCCTGAGACTTCACCATTGGTACCAACTCTCCTGGATCAAGAATACCTACCAACTAAAATCTAGTAAAGCAGATATAACTATCCTAATATCCAACAAAAATAGATTTCAAACTAAAATCAATCAGAAGACATGGAGAAGGACATTTTATACTCATCACAGGAACAATCCAGCAAGATGAAATCTTAGTTTTAAACATCTATGCCCCAAATACAAGAGTATACACATAGGTAAAAGAAACATTGCTACTGATTAAATCACACATCAAACCCTACACATTAATAGTAAAAGTTATCAACAGTCCACTCTCCATAATGGAGAGGGTAACGACAAAAACTAAACAGAGAAAAAAGAGAACTAACAGATGTCATGACGCAAATAGACTTAACAGACATCTACAGAACATTCCACTCAAACATAAAAGAATATACATTCTTTTCAGCACCTCATGGAACCTTCTCTAAAATTGACCACATCCTTAGTAACAAAGCAAACTTCAGCAGATACAAAAAAATGGAGTAACCCTATGTATTTTATTGTATCACAATTGTTTGAAGTTATAATTTAAAAACAACACTAATTATAGAAAGCCTAACATATCATGGAAATTGAACATTGCTCAGTTGAATTACCCCTGGGTCAAGGAAGAAATAAATAAAGAAATTAAAGACTCCCAGAATTCAACAAAAATGAAGGCACAACATACCCAAACCTATATAAAACTCTATGAAAGCAGTGCTAAGAGAAAAGTTTATAGCACTAAGTTCCCAAATAAAGTGGAGAAATCTCACACTTAGTGACTTAACAGCACACCTGAAAGTTCTTGAGAAAAAAGAAGCAGATTCACCCAAAAGGAGTAGATGACAGAAAATCATCAAATTGGGTGCTGAAATTAATAAAATAAAAACAAAGAAAATGATAGAAATAATCAATAAAACAAAGACATGATCCTTGGAGAAAACCAAAAAGGTAGACAAATACTTACCCAATCTAATCAAAAACAGAGAAAAAAGTTCCAAATCAATAAAACCAGAAATAAAAAGGGGGACATAACAACAGACAAGAAAATCCAGAGAACCGTTAAGTCATACTATAAAAAAAACTATACTCAACAGAATTGGAAAATGAAAGAGGAAATTTTCTGGATAGGTACCACATATGAAAATAAAATCAAGAGCAGCTAAAAAATTTAAATAGACCTCTAACCTGCAAGGAAATAGAAGCAGTCATCCAAAGCCTCCCAACCAAAAGAAGCCCAGGGCCAGATGGTTTCTGTTCATAATTCTACCAGATCTACTAAGAAGCAATAATACCTATACTCCCCAAAGTTTTCCACAAAATAGAAACAGAAGTAACCTTGTCAAACACTTTTTATAAGGCTACAGTTACCCTGATACCGAAACCACACAAAGACTCAACAAAGAAAGAGAATTACAAGCCAAGCTCACTTGTTAATATAGATGCAAAAATTCTAAATAAAATACTGGCAAACCAAATCTAATAACATTAAAAAATCATCCTCCATGATAAAGTCAGCTTCATCCCAGAGATGTAGTGATGGTTCAACATACAAAAACTCTGTCAATGTAATCCATCATGTGAATAAACTGAAATAAAAATACCATGTGATACTTTAATTACATGCTGAAAAAGCATTCTAGAAAATCCATCACCCCTTCATAATAAAGGTTTTGGAGAGATCAGAGATACAAGGAACATAACCAAACATAATAGAAGCAATATATAGAAAGCCAACAGCCCATATCAACTTACATAGAGAGAAACTTAAAACGAAACTCCTAAACTCAGGAACAAAACAAGACAAGGCTGTTCTCTCTCTTTGTATCTGTTCAACATAGTTCTTGAAATTCTGGATAGAGCAATGAAGCAACAAAAAGTGATCAAGAAGTTTCAAATTGGAAAGAAAGAAGTCTAACTTTCATTATTTGCAGATATTATGATAGTATACACAAGTTACCCCCCCACCACCACCACAAAAAAAACTCTACCAGGGAACTCCTACAACTGACAAACACCTTCAGTAATGTGGCAGGCTACAAGATAAACTCAAAAAAGTCAATAGCCCTCCTGTATACAAATGATAAAAAGCCTGAGAAAGAAATTAGAGAAGCATCATCCTTCACAATAGCCACAAATAACATAAAATATCTTGAGAAACACTAACCAAAGTAGTGAAAGACCTGCTTGACCAGAATTTTAACACTTTGAAGAAAGAAACTGAAAAAGATGCCAGTAAATAGAAATATCCCCCATGCTCTTGGATAGTTAGGATCAGCAAAATAAAGACGACAATCCTAACAAATGCAATCTATAGATTCAATCCATTCTCCATCAAAATCCCAAGACAATTCTTCACAGACCTTGAAAGAACAACACTCAAATTAATATGAAAAAAAAAACAAAATAGCCAAAACAATCCTGTACAATAAAGCAACTTCTGGAGGCATCACCATCCCTAATATCAAGCTCTGTTATAGAGCTATGATAATTGAAAACAGTTTGGTATTGGCATAAAACACATACAGGTTGACCAATGGAATCAAATCAAAGACTAGGGTATTAATCCATACACCTATGAACACCTGATTTTTGACAAAGAAGCTAAATTATACAATGGAAAAAAGGAAACATCTTCAACAAATGGTGCCGGTATAGGAATGTCAACATGTAGAAGAATGCAAATAGATCCAGATATATCATCATACACAAAACTCAAGTCCAAATGGATTAAAAACCTTGATATAAATCTAACAGCACTGAACTTGATAGAAGAGAAAGTGAGAAGTAACCTTTAATGCATGGGCACAGGAGACCACTTCCTAAATATAACATCAGTAGCATGAACACTAAGAGCAACAATAAATAAATGGGACATCCTGAAACTGAGAAATTTCTGTAAAGCAAATGACACAATCAATAAAACAAAAAAAAATAGCCTCCTGAATGTGGAAAAACTTCACCAACTCTATATAAGACAAAGGACTATAAAGAACTCAAGAAATTAAACATCAAAATTCCAAATAATACCATTAAAAAGTGGGTACAGATCTAAACAGAATTTTCAACAGAAGGATCTCAAATTGCTGAAAGACACTTAAGAAAATGTTCAATAACATCCTTAGCCATTAGGGAAATGCAAATCAAAATAACTCTGAGATACCATCTTATACCAGTCAGAATTGTTAAGATCAAAAATACCCATAATAGCTTATGCTGGAGAGGATGCAGAGTGAGGGAAAAACTACTCCATTGCTGGTGAAAATGGAACTTTTACAACCACTCTAGAAACCAGTATGGCAGTTTCTCAGAAAGTTGGGAGTCAGCCTACCTCTGGAACCAGCAATACCACTCTATTCCTATACCCAAATATTGCTCAATCATACTAAAAAGACATTTGTTCAATTATGTTCATAGCAGCATTATTTGTAATAGCCATAACCTGGAAACAACGTATGTACCCCTCATCTAAAGAACGGATAAAGGTAATGTGGTATATTATACAATGAAATACTCCTAGGTGGAAAAAAATCAATGACATCTTGAAATTTGCATGCAAATGGATGGAACTTGAAAAAAAAATCCTAATTGAGGTAGCCTAGACCCAGAAATATGAACATGGCATATATTCACTCATAAGTGCATACTATCTATGAAACAAAGGAGAAAGAGCCTATATTATCCATGACCCTAGAGAAGCTAAGTAATAAGTTTAACCCTAAAGGATATTTACATACATACATACATACCCTGGGAATGGGAAATAGACAAGATATTCTGACAAAATTAAGAGCATGGGGGTTGGGGGAGAAGCAAGGTTGGAAAGGGAAGAGGATGGGAGAAGTGGAGGGGGAATAGATCTTGGGGAATGTGATAGTTGAGAGAGAGAAAGGACAGCAAGGAAAGAGATATTTATAGACAGAGCCATTATGGGGCTAGCAAGAAACCTGGCACTAGAGATATTCCCAGAAATCCACAAGGATAATCTCATCTAAGATCCTAATCAATAATTGAGAGGGTCCCAGAACTGGCCTTGCCATGTAGTCAGACTGATGACTTTCTAAATGTCACCATAGAACCTTTATCTAGCAACTATGGAAACGGGGAGAAAGTCACAGTAGAGCACTAGGCTAAACTCCTACAGTCCAGTTGAAGAATTTGAGTAGTGAGAACAGTTTACCTGAGCTAATGGGAACTCATCAACTCTGGCTAGACAGGGAATGAACCAGCATAGGACCAAACTAGACCTTCTGAATGTGGATGACAGTTTTATGGCTGAGGCAGACTGTGGGATTCCTGGCAGTAGCACTGTGATTTATCCCTACTGCTTTTATTAGCTTGTTGGAACCCTTTCTCTTTGGATGGATACCTATCAGCCTAGATACAATAGGGAGGGCCTTGAACTTTCCTCAAAGCATGGTGCCTTAACCTCTCTGAGGAGTGCAAGGGGTGATGTAGGGAGGAAATGTGGAGTGAACTGGAGGAGGGAGAGGAGGGAGAACTCGGATTGGTATGTAAAATGAAAGAAGTAGTTTGTTTTTTTTTATTAAAAAATAAAATAATATTTAAAGAATCAGAGATGGGGGAGATCGTTCTAATGCAATGAAGGAGGAAAGAGTTTAGAAGATATCAAAGTTTCAAAGTAAAAGCTTCTGTAAGTAAAAAGAAAGAAATACTTTAAACATATTGATATTTGAAACAACTTTTATTTTCTGACCTTGGAAGACAAAATTAGTTCAAAAATAACATAACAAAATGACATGTTTTATTATTGTCTGAGAGCAATGCCAGTCAAAGGGAGAAGCAGGCAAGTCTTAGTTTAGGTAGTGGAATACATTGCTTAAATATATTGATTTTATTCATGGAAGGATTTCCATGTAACAGTGGATCTGCTTTCAGTCAATTGATTTTTATATCTAATGACAAAATGGTCATATTCCAAGTACTTATGATTAATAATCAATATAATGTAGGTGATGTGAACCGCTTCTCCATTTATCTTAAGCTAACTCATACACAAACGTTCATGAAAACATACACATATGTTCATGCCCACAAGAATATTCCTTTCTCTTCTACTAATTATTATATCCCCGTTCTTCTTCATACCCTTTCTATTATGGAATTAGGTTTAATAAATAGCAGAATTTTCACTAGGGGAGATAGCACTTAAAATCTTCCATTTAAGCTGGTACAAGGGTACCAAAGTAAGGAAATTCTAATATAGTTATTCACAAAACATAATTTGTTCCATTAGAGTTCTGAAACTGTTGCCCACAAATCAGCAGCAGCAGATAGACCAAGACCTTTGTCATATATACAAAATTTTGGTACCACAGTACATTCAATTAATAAAGAACTTGAGAACTATTCAACAAACTTGATTTACCCAAGTCCTCCTGGCAATTCTAAAGCACACTTGTTTGGAAATTGCAGTTGTTATGGTTTGAATATGAAATATTCCTCATAAGCTCATTTTCCCAATATTTAATCTTTATCTGCTGCTTCTATTTCTGGAAGTTACATAAATTTTAGGAAGTGGTGCTCAGCTGGAAATACTGAGATATTAAGGGGTGTGCCTTTTAATATGAAGTCTAATGCTTGTTTCCTTACCTTCTTAATGCTGTCAACCATGAGGTAAAACCAAAAAAAACCTGCTATTACATATTTCTGCTACTATGATATTCAGATCAAGAATATGGGGCCTCACAATCAGTAACTTAAAATTTTCAGTTTGTGGGTAAACATAAAAATGTCCAGTATGAAATTGTCTTCCCAAATATTTTGATCGTATCTATGGTGTAGGAGAATCGTCTGTATTCTGTCAACCATGTTTTAAATAAACGCTGATTGGCTAGGCAGGAAGTATAGGTGGGTCAACCAGACAGAAAGTAGAGGCAGGGCGATGAGAACAGAATGCTAGGAAGGAGGAAGCCCATTCCTCCCATTCCTGCCCAGACCACTGAGAAGCAAGATGTAACCTACCCAGTTGAGAAAGGTACCAAGCAATGGGGCTGACATAGTTAAGAATAATGGGGTAATATACATTATAAGAGCCAATACAAAGCCTGAGCTAATGGGCCAATCAGTTTATAACCTAATGTAGACCCTCCGTATGATTTTCTTTGGGACTTGCCGGCTTTGGGAACAGGGCAGGCCAGAGGACAGAAACCCCACGAGCAGCCCCTCATGTTACATATCTATGCAAAAGTTATTAAGACAACTACCTTGTTTAATAATCTATTAATATAATAATAAATAATATAAATAAAAATACTAAAAATAATTGTTTCCATGAGTATAACTCTTCTAATACTCATATAGAGTAAAAAAAAATTCAATAGTACTTGCTTTTACGAGATGTAACATTCTCAGAGATGTAGTATGACAAACAAAAAAGACTATGTAAATTTAGTCTTTCTATACTCAACTAAATACAGCTACAGAAATAAGCCCCAATTAGGCCAACAGGACTCCCATTAAACACATACAGACAATCATTCTGTGTAAAATATATGTGTTTTTTTTATGTATGACAGTAATTTCAATGTGGTGTGTGGTGTTTTGAATGATACTGGCAACATAAACACCCATATTTAAACATTGGGGCCCTTGTTGGCTACAAAGTTTGTTGAGGTTATAGAAAAGTATATCCTTGCTAGAAGAAGTATCTTACTGGGGGTGAGTTTTAAGAGTATATAGCCTCATCCCACTTCCAAATAGCTTTCTCTGCTTTGTTTCCAGTTGAAAAAGTGAGCCCTCAGTTTCCTACTCCTGTTACCATCTTTGAATCTTATACTATTCTATCCTATCATGATGGAAACTTATTTTTTTTCTGGAATCATAAGCCAAGTTTATAGTCAATAATATTCATAATAACTTATAAAATTATATTAAAGATTTCTGAAAACTATCCATTATTACTTTCTATGTAATGTTTTCTATGTTGGTCAATGAACATGCTTCAAAGCCCTTTATTATGGACACATTCACACAGACAGAAATACATAGACAGACAAAGACAAATAGAAATAGATTCAACGGTGAGCTTTCAGCAGACACAGATTCAGACTCAAACAACAGAAAGACAGAGAATGCAAAATACATGAAGGATGAGGTAGAGAATTCAAATCTAGGATTTCTTCTTGGTTCAATGATACTAAGAGGCAGTACTTTGATTTCTTTCCATAATGGCTGCCTATGCATTATTTGTAACTCTGAGTATATTACTAAATGTTCAAAGCACCTGTACACTAGGGGAAGTTTTGGCAATACTGTGATATGATCAGGCCTATACTTTAATAGATATTTTGAATTACATTATAGAAAAAAAAGAGAAAAATCTTAAGATTCTTGGAAACGATATTAAGCCCAGAGTTAGAGTAGTGTATTTGATTTATCTTCAGTTGATTTGCATTTTAGTGTAAAATAATGGAAAGGCATGAGATATGCTTATGATGTTTGATAGATTAGAAAAAATCATGCCTTGTATATTTAATAAGCTAGTTACATTGTTCCTCCAAGTAGAATACTTAGGTAACTACATGGAAGGCCGCATATAATCCCATATTTTCCATATAAAATGTTTTCAAAGATCAACTGTTATCATACTTAGTGGTAGAACTATTTCACAAACAGGCAGATGGTTTATTTGATACATTTTCCCCCTTGCATTCTGTAGGCTTATGTTACTTTATATAATTTTATGAGCTTTGAAGATTACAACATACATAAACATATTAACTGTGTATATTATTCATAATGAAATAACAAAAAGTCTTGAAATAAATCAATAGTAATATAGAGAAGAAAATAAGAGATGTTTATTACAGCATTGTAGATTGGAGTTCTATCATTATGGATAAAAGCATATGCTCTGAAAATAACTAAATTCAAGTTTAAATTTAACTTCTTCTTTCATTAAATTTGTGTTAACTTTATGAGGTTAGCTTTTTATAGGATTTCATTTGTGACTTGTGACAATTACTCTTCAGGATAATGCTTCGAAAATATTCAAAATACATGGATACAATATTGAAAACTATATCTGTAATTATGCAAATCTTTGTAGATCATTTCTTTACCTTTGGCTTGATCATTATTTTCTGTATTCTGATGGCTATGAGACTCAGCAAAGAAATATTGTTTTAAGATATAAGACTATTCTCATTTTGGGTCATTTTCCAAATTTTAATTGCTTCAAAACAAAATGTAGTACTTTCCTTCTAAAAGCAATTGTCAAAAAAACAAGAGAAAGAAATGGCTATAATAGCCACATCTCTTTCAAAGCTTTCATAAGAAACTTCTTAAAAAGTTGAATAATGTGTTACATTTTGTTCACTGTTGTTTTGTTCTGTAATTTTACTTTGCTTTATTTCAAGAACTCTTTTGTGTTTGACAAACTATATTCTCAGGTAAAATACCATAATGAAATTATAGATATATTTAAAGAGATGCTCTTTAGAGATTTTTTTTATCTTTCCTGATAGCAAAGTTAGTTGTCTAACTATTATTATAAGATTCAGCACAGATTTTATTTTGGAAAAGGTAATGCTCATCAAAAATCATGTGTTCCAGTGTGTGAATAACTATTGGTGAAAATACATCATTCCTTTCTGTTTCAATTGTAGATGGATTCCTCAGTGGATTTCATATTAAAGTCCATATTATTGCTTTTCTTGAAGTTTGGTTTCTTAAATTTGCCATTGTTTGTTATCAGTAGAGATGGTTCTCCCTTAAATAACATTTCTTTTTAGGAAAATAATCTCATCTTTTGAATCTCTTGCTTGAAGCTTCTCAACATCTGTTCTAGGTGTCAGTGCTTTGAAAATCCACAACATTCCAAGACTCCTTTATATACTCAGTTTATTTGATGGTAAAACATGTATGGAAGGTAAATACAATTAATGGTGATAAGATTTATAGATATTTATACATGTATTTAAGCCTTTAAATTTTTCTTTTTGTAAGAAATTTATTTATTTAAAAAACACATCCAATTGTCTCACGACTTGCTTAAACACAATAGTC
Source organism: Microtus oregoni (assembly GCF_018167655.1). Taxonomy (NCBI): domain Eukaryota; kingdom Metazoa; phylum Chordata; class Mammalia; order Rodentia; family Cricetidae; genus Microtus; species Microtus oregoni. Next base: position 2,764,266 of record NW_024543812.1, read on the forward strand.
TTTCTTCTCACAACTACATTATTGACATAGATATTTTTGCAAAGAGGAAAAGAGATAAATTACTTGTTAATTCAAGAAATTATATTATTTCATATTTATCAAAAAACCATGTATAATACATGGAATTATGAGAATACACAAGCACAGGCATGCACACACACACACACACACACACACACACACACACACACACACACATACAAACACAGAAATTATACCACTAAACTTGATAGTACTACCAGAATAACCATAGAAAAACAGAAAGCTTATTACCAAGCATGAGAAACTTTATTTCAAATAGTTGGTCAGAGCAGTCCACATGAATCATAAAGCAGTATATACTATTGATACAGCCTTTGACTGACTCTCAGAAATTGAAGGTAAGCTCTTATTGATGCAGATATAACACATTTAGCAAATAGGACTTAAATTATTAGAACAAGTTGGATCTAACAAGAAAGTCTTAATCCATCAGAAAATATTTTGTAAGCTACTAATTGAAGGAAGAGATTTATGATTTTATCCAGGTAAAACATGTGTATTCAAACTATGAATATCATGGCAAGATATCCATAAAACTGTAATAAATCATTTTTACATTTTGATGGAAACCAATGGTACAACTGAAATTAAAACTTACTCAATGGTAGGGAAATCATGGTCTTACTGAAAAACCTGACAAATTTCCTGGTGCTAGTAAAGTTATAAATCTTAGAAAAGAATCTATTGTTGTCACTTTTCTATAACATCCTAATTCATTACTGCATTTTAAACCTTATTCTTATATCCACATACAAGTGTAGCTTCCCCTTATCCAAAAAAACCTGTCTATATAGTAAATGGAGAAATTACCAGAAAAACTGAAAATGGGTACAAAATAGAAATTAACTGATTTTTGGGAGCCAAAAAATAGGGGATGTATCTACCTCACAGCTCCTAAGCAGTGTTTCAGGGAGCATCATGGAGGAGAGTGTGGAAAGATTTTAGGAGCTCATGTACCAGGAAGGTTGCTGTGAAACATTCTCTTCAATATAGAGTTTTAATAAATTGTAACGGTATCAATAACAATAAACATGCTAAGGTGAAAGGAAAAATATTTCAGTAGATGCCACACCCAGAAAAAGCACTATAGTCACCAAATGAATATTGGAAGATGGAGAATTTCCCTCTCCCAAAGATGAGCCCTCTTACTGATCATCTAATACCAAGTGGACTTATTTAAAACCATATAAACACAAATAACAAAAATTGGCTCAGAAGTTATATTTATATAATTATAACTTATATTGAATTATATATATTCAAACAGAAGAGAAAATCAATTTCAAAGAAGGACAATGGGAGGGATTGGAGGAAGAGTATGTGGTAGAGGCTGAAGGTAATAAAGGGAAGGGGGGTAGGTTTTAAATTCAATTTAAATTGTATTTTGAAAATAATAAAGGATAAATAAATAGGCAAAACAAGAGATTTTACCATTTTCCACTGGAATTTTTATATAAAATCAAGGACAAGTGGTAAAAATATTGACAATTTTGAGTAATGGAATAATTGTTTTAACAATGAAAATCTTCCTAAATTAATAAATACAAAGTAGATTTATTTTATGGAAGCACTTTTGCTAAAGAGGAGAAATTTTGTGGGCTGAGTATAATTGGAAAGTGTAGATTATTTAGAACATTTAAGTGGATGCTATATCTTGTCCTTAGACCTTTCCTCATTGTCTTGCACTATTTTGTAATTACAGGGTAGATGTCCTCTTTTGCCACATGGTTCTGTCACCATAATATTCAGCTTCATTTTAGTGCTAAAACAATAGAATCAAGGGAGTATGAATTGAAACATTTTAAACTGTGAATCAAAATGTGTTTCTTTCTTTTGAAAGGTTCATCTCAGTTCTTTTAAATAGTTACACAATAAAATTCAATCATATGGCACTTTAAGGATCCTCCAAATATGTCAAAAAAGTACCTTGTGTGATCACAATGTCAGCAATCAAGCATGCTCTCACGTGAGTGCCTATCTTCAAAATAACGCAAAAGATGAAAATGTAACTACTAATTTCGTCTTCAAATTTCCTTCTAGAGAAGTACCAGAACATGCTATTGCAACATATCTATATTATGAGAATAAATAATTTTCTAATATTAAAAATAGCACTTATTAATAATGTTAAAATCTCTAACTTTTTACATATGACCAAGATGAAATAAATAATGTAATCAAACCTAAACCAGACAATATGTTAAAGAAGTATTTTAAAAATTTCTTACTGCCGGGCGGTGTTGGCATACGCCTTTAATCCCAGCACTCAGGAGGCAGAGGCAGGTGGATCTCTGTGAGTTCGAGGCCAGCCTGGTCTACAAGAGCTAGTTCCAGGACAGGAACCAAAAGCTTCGGAGAAACCCTGCCTCGAAAAAAAAAACTTCTTACTAAAAATCCCAAGTTGAGATGGATTCAGCATAAAATTCTACCAGAACTTCAGATAAGTTACAAGTATGACTTTCAAATTATTCCAAAAATTGAAAAATCAGGAGTACTTACAAACTGTTTTTGAGGACAAAACAAAATAACAACAAAAATTTACAAATCTATCTTCCTGGTGAAAAAATAAGCAAAATTCTTAATAAAATATATGCTAAGCAAATTCAAGAAAACATCAAAATGATCATTTAGAATAATCAAGCAGGCTTCATTATAAACATATAGTAATGTTTCAACACACAAAAATCAATACATGTAATTCATTATATAAGTGGTCTTTAAAACAAAAAAAAAGTCACATAAACATCACAGAAAAAGACAGATGCAAACACCTTCATGATAAAATTCCTTGAGAGACTGCAGATTGAGGAAACATAGATCACCTTTGTAAATGTTACTGAGTAGGACAAAGCTGTAGGTAGTGTCATGGAGCTCTCATAGTAAATGAAAATGCTATGCAAGTTACCAAGCAGAAAATGTAATCAATAGTCTTAACCAACTGCTAAACATGAGAAACACAACAATGACTATCATGGCAAAACAACGCAAAGGGTTCAGTAGTGACAGTTAAATCTTGAGTTAAACCAAGAGCTGTCTAAATAGATGTATGCCCTATTCAATATTGGGAGACTGATTTCTGTGAGCCAAGTATCTATGTTTGCGGAGGTCATCGACCCTAGAGAAAAATATATTGATCACATTTTTCTGAGCCAATGTGGTTTCAAACTGTATTCTAAGTAGCTACACTTATACCCACCAATAAGTGTAGTTCTCACACCTCACCATTTTTTTTTCCACAGCAGATGGATGCTACTACAGAGATCCACAACTGATCAATATGTAGAGAATATGTGACCGCAGAGATTCTCAGCCACATTAAATATACAAAACAAAACCTTCACCTAGAAAAAAAGAGGGAAGATTTAAAGTTCTTGTCATACAAGTTTTGCACTTCTCCGGTTAGAGTTACTCCAAGATATTTTATATTATTTGTGGCTATTGTGAAGGGTGATATTTCTCAGATTTCTTTCTCAGCTCACTTATCATCCTTATAAATGAGGGATACTGAATTTTTCTGAGTAAATTTGGTATTCTGTTATATTTGTAGGAATTCCTTGGGAGAATTTTTGGGGTCACTTATGTAAACCATCATATCATCAGCAAATAGTTTGTCTTCTTCTTTTCTGATTAGTATCTGTAGTGACATTTCAATTATTCTTTAATAAGTAAAGACTGCCTGAAGATCTAAGAGTAAACAGCCTCACTGGTCAGCCGTATAGACCAGGTTATGGTAACACAGACCTTTTGTCGCAGGAGCCACAACAACATGAATCTTAATCCCAGTAGCCACATTATTTGCCATAGAAATCGGGTGGTGCATGCCTTTAATCACAGTGATACATGTCTTTAATCCCAGCCCTTGGGAGGAATATAAAATAGGGGAGAGAATTCTCAGACACAGTCTCATTCTGAGATCTTTATGAGGTTATTTAATTTATTCCTTAAATCTATGACTCTCTATACTCTTTTATATTACCTTTACTGTCTCTTTAAAGACTTTGCCTTAATTTTTAAACTATTTCTTTGTATTACTGTCTATAGTCTTTTTCTTCTTTCTCCCAAGCCTATGTATATTTTCTAAACACACTGTGTCGTGTTTAGAGGTCTTTTATGTCTGGATATGTCCTATTGTGTATCAGAAATGCGTATCTGACAAGGAACAGTTTAAAATGGTAAGCATTCGGACTGATATTGAGGTCTTTAATCCATTTGGACTTGAGTTTTGTGAATGGTGATAGATATGGATCTATTTTCATTCTTCTACAGGTTGACATCCAGTTTTACCAGCTCAATTTGTTGAAGATGCTCTCTTTTTTCCATTGTATACTTTTAGCTCCTTTATCGAAAATCAGGTGTTCATAGGTTTGTGGGTTAATGTCAGGGTCATCTATTCGATTCCATTGGTCGAATTCTCTGTTTTTATGCCAATACCAAGCTGTTTTCAATACTGTAGCTCTGTAGTCGAGTTTGAAGTCAGGGATGGAAATGCCTCAATATCAGTCCGAACACACTGAACCTGATAGAAGAGAAAGTGGGAAGTACTCTACAATACGTGGGCACAGGAGACGACTTCCTACGTATAACCCCAGCAGCACAAACATTAAGGGCCTCATTGAATAAATGGGACCTCCTGAAACTGAGAAGCTTCTGTAAAGCAAAGGAGACTGTCACTAAGGCACAAAGGCAACCCACTGACTGGGAGAAGATCTTCACCAGCCCCGCAACTGACAAAGGTCTGATCTCCAAAATATATAAAGAAATCAAGAAACTTGACCGTAAAAGGCTAATCAACCCAATTATAAAATGGTGCACTGAGCTGAAAAGAGAATTCTCAACAGAAGTTCAAATGGCCAAAAGACACTTAAGGTCATGCTCAACTTCCTTAGCGATCAGGGAAATGCAAATCAAGACAATTTTAAGATACCATCTTACACCTGTCAGAATGGCTAAAATAAAAAAAAAAACATCAATGATAGCCTTTGCTGGAGAGGTTGTGAAGAAAGGGATACACCCATCCATTGCTGGTGGGAATGCAAACTTGTGCAACCACTTTGGAAATCAGTGTGGCAGTTTCTCAGGAAATTCGGGATCAACCTACCCCTGGACCCAGCAGTAACACTCTTGGGAATATACCCAAGAGAGGCCTTATCATACAACAAAAGTATATGTTCTACTATGTTCATAGCAGCATTGTATGTAATAGCCAGAACTTGGAAACAACCTAGATGCCCTTCAATGGAAGAATGGATGAAGAAAGTATGGAATATATACATATTAGAGTACTACTCAGCAGTAAAAAACAAGGGCTTCTTGAATTTTGCATGCAAATGGATGGAAATAGAAAACACTATCCTGAGTGAGGTAAGCCTGACCCAAAAAGAGGAACATGGGATGTACTCACTCATATTTGGTTTCTAGCCATAAACAAAGGACATTGAGCCTATAATTAGTGATCCTAGAGAAGCTAAATAAGGAGAACCCAAAGAAAAACATATAGGTATCCTCCTGAATATTAACCTTCATCAGGCGATGAAAGGAGACAGAGAAAGAGACCCTCATTGGAGCACCGGACAGAAATCTCAAGGTCCAAATCAGGAGCAGATGGAGAGAGAGCACGAGCAAGGAACTCAGGACCGCGAGGTGTGCACCCACACACTGAGACAATGGGGATGTTCTATCGGGAACTCACCAAGGCCAGCTGGCCTGGATCTGAAAAAGCCTGGGATAAAACTGGACTCGCTGAACATAGCAGACAATGAGGACTACTGAGAACTCAAGAACAATGGCAATGGGTTTTTGATCCTACTACACATACTGGCTTTGTGGAAGCCTAGACAGTTTGGATGCTCACAGTACTAGACCTGGATGGAGGTGAGTGGTCCTTGGACTTCCCACAGGGCAGGGAACCCTGATTGCTCTTTGGGCTGACGAGGGAGGGGGACTTGATTGGGGGAGGGGGATTGAAATGGGAGGCCGTGGCGGAGAAGAGACAGAAATCTTAGCCTTTGCTGGAGAGGCTGTGGAGGAAGGGAAACACTCATCCATTGCTGGTGGGAATGCAATCTTGTGCAACCACTTTGGAAATCGGTGTTTCGGTTTCTCAGGAAATTCGGGATCAACTTTCCCCTGGACCCAGCAATACCACTCCTGGGAATATACCCAAGAGATGCCCTATGACATGACAAGAGCATTTGTTCAACTATGTTCATAGCAGTATTATTTGTAATAGCCAGAACCTGGAAACAACCTAAATGCCCTTCAATGGAAGAATGGATGAAGAAAGTGTGGAATATCTACACATTAGAGTACTATGCTGCGGTAAAAAACAATGACTTCTCAAATTTTGCATGCAAATGGATGGAAATAGAAAACACTATCCTGATTGAGGTATCCCAGACCCAAAAAGATGAACATGGGATGTACTCACTCATAATTGGTTTCTAGCCATAAACAAGGGTCACGGAGTCTACACTTGGTGATCCCAAAGAAGCTAAGTAAGAAGGTGAACCAAAGGAAAAGCATATACTTGCCCTCTTGGCTATGGGAAGTAGACAAAATTGCCGGGGAGAAAATTGAGATCTTGGGGGTGGGGTGGGATGGTGGTAAGGGGAGATGGGGAGAGTAAAGGGAGAAGGGGAGAATGGGGGGAACTTGGGGAAAAAGGAGGATTGGGATAAAGGAAGGTTGGATAGGGGAGCACAGAAGCACAATTCTTAGTTAAGGGAGCCACCTTAGGGTTGGCAAGAGACTTGAACCTAGAGTGGCTCCCAGATACCCAAGCCGAGGTCCCCAGTTAGTTCCTTGGGCAGCTGAGGATGGGGAACCTGAAATGACCCTATCCTAGAGCAATACTGACGAATATCTTGCATATCATCATAGAACCTTCATCTGGTGATGGATGGAGATAGAGACAGAGACCCACACTGGAGCACTGGACTGAGCTCCCAAGGTCCCGATGAGGAGCAGAAGGAGGGAGAACATGAGCAAAGAAGTCGAGACCACGAGGGGAGCACCCACCCACTGAGACAGTGGAGCTGATCTATTGGGAGCTCACCAAGGCCAGCTGAACTGTGACTGAAAAAGCATGGGATAAAACTGGACTCTCTGAGCATGGCGAACAATGAGGGCTGATGAGAACCCAAGGACAATGGCACGGGGTTTTGAACCTACATAATGTGCTGGCTTTGTGGGAGCCTAGCCAGTTTGGATGTTCACCTTCCTAGAAATGCATGGAGGGGGGAGGACCTAGGACTTACCACAGGGCAGGGAAATCTGACTGCTCTTTGGGCTGGAGAGGGAGGGGGAGAGGAGTGGGGGAGGGGGAGAAGGGTGGGAGGAGGGGGAGGGAAATGGGAGGCTGGGAGGAGGAGGAAATTTGTTTTTTTTTTCTTTTCTCAATAAAAAAAAAGTTAAAAAAATTATAAAAAAAAAGAAAAATAAATTCCTACTCCTAATAAAACAAGATCATTGAGAAAAAAATTAAATAAATTAATTAAAAAAAATAAAAAAATAAAAAAATAAAATGGTAAGCATTATAGTCATGTCAACCCTGGATACTGGCCCCATCTCTCTTAGCCTTTTAAAATGGCAGAAGCATTTCCACTGTCAGCTCTGGTACTGCTGAGTGGGAGCTGTGCTCATCACCTAAACTCTGGGAAGCAGTTGGGCAATGCTGCCACCAAGTAACCTGCAGAATGCTGCCCACAAACCCCAGTTAAGTATAGGATCTTCCAAAAGAGCCAGAGTTTACGCTGCCAGCAAAAACCAGGAAGTCTACCCTTAAAGAAGCCATGTAGTTTTGCCACTAAAGCTGAGTCAGGAAACCGCTTAAAGGAGCTTTACCTCTGATTTTCACCATCAAATAGAATCTGTATGAAAATATGCTGCTACCAATAAGCCATGCTTAATTCTGCTCTCTTTTGTCTAGAATTCCTTCTCAAATTCTCTCATATTTCACATGGATATAGTTGTCCCACGTTGGCATGCCATTTTGTGGTTGGAGACTGCTCATTATTTTCCTGACTACTCAGATCCAAACAATCACACAGATACTATATTAATTACAACACTGTTTTGTCAATGACTCAGAGATATTTCTAGCTAGTTTTTACATCTTGAATTAACCCTTTTCTATTAAACTATGTATTGTCTCAAGGCTGTGGCTTGCTGGTAAGCATCCGGCATCTGTCTCCTTCAGCACCTACATGGCATCTCATTGAATCTGCCTAGTCTTTCTCTCTTCAAGCCTGACTTATTCTGCTCTACTATAGGCCAAAGCAGCTTCTTCATTAACAAAATGTAATAAAAAACATATTCATAGCATACATAGAGGAATTCTACATAACCTAGTAATAGCTGCACTGCCCTTCCTCTACAATCAGATTGTTGAATATCCCAATTGCCATCATAAAGCCTTCATACAGTAAATGATGGATACAGATACAGAGATCCATAACCAAGCACCAGACCAAGCTCTAGGAATCCATTAGAAGAAAGGGAGGAGGGAATACATGAACAAGAGTCAAGATCCTGGGGGGAGGTAAATCTATAGAGACAACTGAATAACCTCATGGGAATTAATGAACAATGGACTTATAGCTGTGGGGCCTCCATGGAACCAAATTAGGCCCTCTGCATGCGGGAAACAGTTGTGTGCCTTGTTCTATCTGAGGAACCCCCAACAGTATGACCAGGATCTAGCTTTTTGAAGCCATTCACTATGGTGGGATGCTGTGCTCAGTCTTGATGTAGAGAAGAGGGACTTGGTCCTGCCTCAACCTAATGTTGCCAACTTTGTTGACTTCCTATGGGAGGCCTTAACCTTTGGGAGAAGAGGATGGGCTGGCCTGTGGGAGACTAGGGGATAGAGGAGGGGTGTGAGGGTAAATTGTGGTTTAAAATAAAATAAAATTTAAAGAATAATTTTTACAAATGTATTGAACACTAAAAAATAAAAATTAAGATTGAAATAGATATAAAGAAAACTTGTGTTTGCTTTGACAGGAAAGCAAATTGTAACAACAAACAAAACCTGTGAATATCCTCAAAGCTATAAATGTAGAACATTGAGGATACTGAAATTCATTGTGTGTAAAAGATAATTAAATATGTAATGTATTTCTATGTGTAATAATGAAATTGAATTCAATTTTTAAAGATATATCTCCGTTTCCACATTTTTTACAGTACTAATTGTAGCAGCTAAATATTGAAAGTATACTATGAGTCATGGACAGATAAAAGATAAAAGATTATCATATCTACCCAACTAATTACTGTTTAGCTTTTAAGATAAAGAAATTAATAATTGTGGAAAATTAGGTCAAACTAGAAAACATTTTATTAACTAAAATAAGGAAGATAAAAAGGGATAAATATTCCATCATATATCTCGTATGACATATTTTAGGTAGCCTAATTCATAGAAATATAAACTAGAATAATAGTTATTAGGAGGTGGGGCTTTCAAAAAGAGAAAGTTTTAGCAAAGAGCTATTTACTTTCAGTTGTGTAAGATTATGATGTATATAGCCAACATAGATTTTATAATAAAAACAATAAGGCATTGCATATTTAAAAATTGCTAAGAACATAGATGAAATGTTGTGTTCACAGCAATAAAATTAATAACAAGAGCCAGACTATGGTTGCCCACACCTTTAATTCTCAGCACTTTGGAGGTAGATGTAGGCAAATCTCTATGAGTTCAAGTGTAGTATGGTCTACAGAATGAGTTCCAGGACAGCAAGTTCTGCAAAGAGAAATTTTGCTTCTACAAACCAAATAATAATAATAATAATAATAATAATAATAATAATAATAATAATAATAATTATAAATAAAAAAGCTAAGCATAAATGTTTAGAAATGAATAAGTATGTGGCATAGATGGTGGTGACAGTTTGAGGAATTTTTGATTATCTTCTAAACCATCAAATATATAGAGAGATATTATATAGATATTTTGGAAGTTGATATCTTAAAAGTTATTTATAATTCTGTGCATGGTAAAGTTTTTAGCTTTTGATGTCTTTGAAGTGTGTGCGTTCGTGCATGGTTCCCTGAAAAGTATCCTTTAAAAAACATATTCTCACATTCTTTGATTCTCTGTTGCCCAAGGCACTCTCAATTTTAATGTCAATTTCTGTAACTCTACAAGAGATCGTCTACTCTCAGATAGTATATAGTGTTCTCCTTTACTTAGAACATAGTTGCACTTATTTCTGTTACCACAACAAATGCATGTAGGCTTGTGTGTGATATTTTTCTATAGTTCAAGAAATAATAGTAATACTCAACTCATGATCTTCACTTAGTTTGGCTTTAACCCTCACATATGATTCCATCTTATATTGCTGTAAGATGCCTGAAACTGTGTACTTTATAAAGGAAAGATGCCTATTTATCTTACAGTGTAGATGCTGAAATTCTAATATTACATAGCCTCATCAGATTTCCTTTTTATTTCAAGCATCTCAACTATGAAAAACGCTTCATGCAAGAGCTATATACATTTAGTGATCTTAATAACAGCTCATTCCCTAAAGAACAAAGAGTTTACACAATGATTGCATTATTTCCTCTCATGGATGGCAAACCCAATTGACCTAACTAGCTACTAAATATACCCCTACTCTTATCCATAATCTTTCAGTACCATTAGAGTAGGAGCTAGGTTTCCAGACCATGAAATGTTTGTTGACACCCCAAATTGTGTCTAACCCACCATATTGCATTTGTTTGGCAAGGTTTTTATAAATCATGTTGACATCATCAAGGCTATCAGAATAATTAATTCTGCAACTTCTTCTCATGTACCTTCTTCCATCTACATTCTTTACAAAAATTAGGAAAGAGAAACAATCTTTGAAATTTTTAAGATCCTGTCACGCTGGTAGCTCACACAAGTAATTCCAAGACTTTGAAGTTGAACACAGGTTCAAGACAAAGTTTAGGTATATTGGATGTTTAAGACCAGTATGTGATAAATAGCAACTTATGATAATCACCAAAACAAAAAAACAAAGAAATTTAAAAATGAAACTTATTCTTGTCCTGATGGTCTGTGCTTTCAAAAATATATACATGTCATTTTTCAAGTATATTTCATTTTTCTGTGTTGTAAGTGATGCTGACACTATAAAAAAAAAAACAGAGGCAAAGCGATTTGCAGATCTAAAACATCACTCTCCCTGAATCCCAGCTGGAAGTAGCAGAAATAAGTATATAAATAAGTGAGTTTTTGGCTTGAATTTGTATATATATATATATATATATATATATATATATATATATATTGGATTTAACTTATTGATCAATGATTTAGCAGAGGTATCCAAGAGTTTAAAAGAAAGTACCTCAACCAAAGCACAGAAGGAAACATGGGGAGAATAATAGGAGTTTTTTAACCCTTGACATCATAATTGTCTTATGAATTTACAGATAAATCTGTGTTAACTTTCATGATTTTCTGTTCTTCATCCAGACTATCTGTTTTTTGTGTGTCAATTACTTCAAAACCTTAGATAAATATTGTTAGTGATTAACTTTTGCAATTTTCTTTTTGAGTTTCAAAAGGATTTTGCAACCCTTAATTACTCACCTACATTTAGAAAACAAGGCAGGAATTACTGCCTTCATTGAGCCAAAGAAAACTGAGAGGTCAAGCAGTTCCCTACATTCCCTAAAGCAAGCAAATAATGGTATGAGTCAATACTTCCTCTTTCAACCCTATATTTAGACATTGACTTTTTAAATTTCTCTCGTATTGCTATGAAAGGGCTGGTAACTATGCTGAGATTTATTATTCTAAATATCACTTAGAAGAACATGTTTTTGAAAATTAAAGTTTGAAGAAACACAGAGAGTTAAGGACAGAGCAACAGTTTTCAGCTAGAGAAATAAATTGTCATATTGCTTGGAAGAGGAAGGGGCTATCAAAAGAAATTTGTAAAGAAGGGATGCTCAAGGCCAGCACAACAAAACACAGATCAGAAAGCAAACAATCAGGATGGCATCTGAAAAATGTTTCACAACACATGTGTTGTTCCTCAGCAGCTTGAAGCATTTTAGTAGACAACTCTAGAAACAAAAATGGAGGAAACTATTGTGAGATTTTAACTTTGATTCAACTTTGCTTTTACCTGTTTATCTCTCTCTCTCTCTCTCTCTCTCTCTCTCTCTCTCTCTCTCTCTCTCTCTCTCTCTCTCTCCCTCTGTCTCTCTCTCTGTCTGTCTCTCTCTCTCTGTTTGCTTGTGTTTGTGTTTATGAAAACAATCAATCCTGAAAAGTAAAGTTGATTCTGAAGTTTCACTCAATAGGTCTGTTCATAATTTTATTAAACTAAATAAGTAAATATGTAGAAAGACAATGCTGTTCATTGTTTTTTAAACTTACTTCAGTGTTGTAGCACTTAATTCCTACTCCTTTTGGTTTCAAACAATTATACTACATTCAGGGACCAAATCATGTCAAGTGGTACACAATAGGCGTTTATACATTTTTTCTAATATAAACACCAAAATATTTAATAACTGAGTTGTTTACAACTGTTTGTCAGTAAAATATAGCCATGTTTATGGCTTTATTGATAACCTTCCCCATACTAATTATCTCTTCAATTAAGATTGTGGAATACAGTGTCACTGCTCTACCTACCCAACTTTTCTTTTTTCTTTAACAATCGAGTTCTATTTCTGTTGTTATTGTTGTTCAGTTATTCTTGGAGTTGGGTCTTTCCATGGAGTGTAGTCAGGCTGTCAGGTGTTACACAATTAAATTAATCTGGTCATCTCTGCCAAGAGCTAAATAATGTCAATTATTCCTTGGCTAGGAATATGATTTCATGAACACTTGTCCCCTTCCATATAGGGATATTTTTCAGGCTGGATGTGTAGGTCTTCTGTACGTTGTCACAATGATGTTCATATGTGCAACTTCTGTTCTGTGTCTGACAATCATTGTTTCCATCGTTTTCAGATCTTACAATCTTTCCACCATCTTTTCCACAGTTATACCTGAACCTTGGAAGGTGAAGGTTTGACACATATATACCTATTAGGGCTTAACGTTCTGAACTCTGTTATTCTCTGCAAAATGGCTAGATGTGGGTATCTGTATTAATTGCCTTTTACATCAAGAAGTGACTTCTCAGATCACAGTGAAGAAATATAATGATCTATGGGTATATCAACAAATCACTAGGAGTCATTTTAATCTTATGTTCATTTAGCATAATAATAGTAATGTTATTCTGTATGACCTATTGTAGCGGCGTAAACGAATGCAGACAGAGTGTAAAAATATATATATAGCTTTAATGTAGAAATAGACTTACAGAACCACCGTTCCCGCGGAGACCAGGAAAGCAGAAGCGAGAGCTCGGAGCTTACTCGCCAAATTAATAGGCAGACATTAGCCCGAGGCGAACACGCCCCTTAAGGGGCGGGACTTATCCCTACATTTCCCCTTTTTGTCTAAATAAGACAGAACTAAACCAAATACAACTACATACAATAACAACAAATAATAAATACAACAAACAATATTGAGAACAAAAGCTTTGCTAAACGTTCTATCTCAAGAAGTCCAAATAATGCAAAGAGTAACTACAATTATATAATCTTCAACTCAGTCAAAGATCAGAGAAGGGAATAAACACTACTCAACAAACGAGATATATCCAAAATGTGCAACAATTGACAGAGACAACTGACTACCTGGGCAATCACCCAAAGTCTCGTTTGCAACGTTGAGTCAACCAATTTTGGCTAAGGCCTAACATAACTGACATACCATTATTAAAGGCAAGGAACTTTTCAAAACTATCTTACCCTGTCTTGGCAGGATATGACAGTCCTGTTTTATCCATTGATGCACGCTCTGTATCTGTGTCAGTGGTTGAGGTATGGGCATTTCTTTGCCCAAAGGCCAGTTCTGCCAAATAGAAAGGCTCCAGATGGAGTGTTTTTGGTGCTCAATATTCCCTCGGGAATAGAGCGGTGTTGCCAGGAGCAATTGTGTCTCACTATCACGAAACTCTGAGTTAGATTAAAGGCCATTTTCTACAGCTCTTTGAAGAGGTTGAAGATTATCTATCTATACTGAGTATAATCTCTATATATCTAAAGAACCTGATTAGTCTAATTATAAATGACAAACTTAGATGACAATTAGTCTATATAATTCTCAATATCTATCTAACTTAAAGACTAAGACAATAAACGACTGTGAAACAAATGAGGACAATGACCTCCAAATATAAACAATGTACAAATATACATTGCAGTAGGTAAATATATATCAATACACAAACATTATATAAGTATCTTAATCAGAGGTAGAAATGTACACTGCAATATGGTAAATATATACAATATATATATCAATACAATATATGTCAATACATAAAAATGTTTTAAACAGAGGTAGAAACATGCATGTGTACAATAGTCAATATAATTTAACTTTGTATCAATATACAAGAATCTATACCAATATATTTGTCTATTATCCCATCATCCCTCTTTTTTTTTTCAAAATGATCCCTGAGCTTATAAAATTCCTCCCCCAACCCTCAATCATATACTAATTATAATCAACCCCTAAATGATGTCCCTAAACCCAAGGGCAATCTTTACTGAGAGAGGGGACGTCGTTCTCTAGAATTACTTCCAGCTGTCATAGGGGCGACGTTCTTTCTGGGGGATCCTGTGAAAGTAAAATGATGGTTAAATTTCAAGATAATGTCTTTTAAAATTGCAAATAGTCTCTGAGTATTTTCGTGCAGGTCTGGCAAAAATGTTGTATAAGATGTGCACCATTTCAGCTAACCAAGTTGGAACTGTCTTGTGCAGCTGGTACCCAAAGCAGGTCTTGTAGTAGCGCTATCAGTATCATGACGTCATATCAACCAGGTGGAGTTGTTGTTATGGGGCCCCATCTTCTTCCTGGAAACTTCAAATGTCACTTCAGGAAAAACTCATTGTTCATTATGAAAAACTTAAACATTAATCATGTAGACATAAATAGACATATATATATATATATATATATATATATATATATATTCAATGAAAGACATGATAGAAAAGTATGATAGATATGAAGAAAAGCAAAGATGTTTTCTAAACTCATATTTCTTTCTGTCCCATATCATGGCTCTTGACATGAGACAGAAACTCCAGAAACTCTGGGTTTTTCTCTTACTAACAGGCTTGGAATTGGAGAGGGACTGAGCCAGAGTCCAACTTCAAAACCAGCTTTATAAATTTAGAAATATGGTTTAATATTACTTACACAACCCATTCAGTTGTCTTGATATTTCCTATTGGGCAGGTATTTTTCCATCTGTCAGTATCCAAACATCCAGGGTCCCTTGAATTTCACAAAGATGAGTGTTTTCCTGTGGAGATAAGAACAGAACCCTGCCCCCATTCTATATGTTTTTCTTACCACCTGTATGAATATCATCGTTGTGGATGAGTTGTCATTTCTCCTTTCCAAGAGGTTTCTCCTCTTCAAATCGAAACTTTATTAATTTTGATGGTATCCACAATTTTTCTTCTCCTGTGGAAACAAGAGCAAAACCCCTTCCCCAACGTAGCACATCTCCTGGCTTCCACTGAGAGGTCAGCACATCTTTGAAATAAATCGGTTGATTTAGTTCAGCAGACTTTTCCATTATCCAATGTCTTTCTGCTGCTGTCGTTCCTTTCTCATTAGTGTTAAGAAAATTCAAGGTTAATAAAGCATTATGTAATCTATTTCTGGGGGTATTTTCAGTCCCTTTCTGTTTGTTCAGCATATCCTTTATAGTACGATTTGAACTTTCTATAACTGCCTGACCTGCAGGATTATTTGGTATACCTGTAATGTGTTTTATATTATAATAATCAAAAAAGCGTTTCATTTTCTTAGATACATATGCTGGACCATTATCTGTCTTTATTTGCGCAGGTATACCCATGATGGCCATAACTTCCAATAAATGTGTGATTACTGAATCAGCCTTTTCTGAGCTCAGGGCAGTAGCCCATTGAAAACCTGAATACGTGTCTATGGTGTGGTGTACATATTTTAATTTGCCAAATTCTGCAAAGTGGAACACATCCATCTGCCAGATTTCATTCCTTTGGGTGCCCTTTGGATTAGCCCCTGCAGGCAGTGGTGTTTGGTTATAGAAAGAGCAAGTAGGGCATTTCTTTACAATCTCCTTAGCTTGTTGCCATGTAATTGAAAACTCTTTCTTCAAACCTTTGCTATTAACATGATGTTTTTTATGAAATTCAGAGGCTTGTAGCATACTACCAATCAATAATTGATCAATTTCTGCATTACCTTGTGCTAGAGGACCTGGCAGACCCGTATGGGATCGGATGTGTGTTATGTACATAGGGCAAAGCCTGTTCCTGATCAAATCTTGAACCTGGAGGAACAATGAGGTTAGTTCAGTATCATCAGGTATAAATTCAGCAGTTTCAATATGTAAAATAACTCTTTCTGCGTATTGTGAATCTGTAACTATATTAATAGGTTCTTTAAAATCCCTTAGCACCATAAGAATGGCATATAATTCCGCCTTCTGGACAGAATTATACGGACTTTGTTCCACCTTATCCAAGTCTTCTGATTTGTAACCTGCCTTCCCTGATTTATTGGCATCAGTATAGAATGTACGGGCTCCAGTTATTGGAGCATCACGGACGATTCGAGGAAGAATCCAAGAAGTTCTCTTTATGAAGTTAAGCCTCTTGCTTTTTGGATAGTTGTTATTAATGTCTCCCAAAAAATTAGCACAAGCTCTTTGCCATGCTTCATTATCTTCCCATAATTTCTTTAGTTCGTCAGCAGTGAAAGGCACTATAATTTCTGCTGGGTCTATGCCTGCTAGTTGACGAAGTCTCAGCTTGCCTTTTATAATTAACTCAGAGACTTTTTCCACATAAGTTTTCAGTTTCTTACTTGGTTTATGTGGTAAAAAGATCCATTCCAAAATAATATCATCTCTCTGCATTAAAATTCCTGTAGGAGAAATTTTTGATGGTAGTATGACGAGAATACAATCGAGCTCTGGATTCACCCTGTCCACATGTGCCTGTTGTAATTTTTCCTCAATCATTGTCAGTTCCTTTTCTGCTTCAGCTTTTAATTCTCTGGGACTGTTTAAATCTTTATCACCATCCAAGGTTTTGTTCAAATGAATTATTAAATCAGGTGTTATTCCAATAGCTGGTCGTAGACTGGAAATATCTCCTAACAGCCTTTGAAAGTCATTAAGAGTCCGTAGGCGATCTCTCCTAATTTGTGCTTTTTGTGTCTTAATTTTTTGCAAACCTATTTTATAACCTAAATAATTAACAGAATCTCCCTTCTGAATCTTTTCAGGAGCTAATTGCAATCCCCATTTAGGTAAAAGTATCTTTATTTCTTCAAACAGTCTATTCAAGGTATCCATGTTTGAATCGGATAACAAGATGTCGTCCATGTAATGGTATACTATAGATCTGGGAAATTTCTTGCGTATTATTTGCAATGGTTGGTTCACAAAATATTGGCACAGGGAGGGGCTATTTAACATACCCTGGGGGAGAACGGTCCAGTGGAACCTCCTCGAAGGTTGAGAATTGTTATAAGTAGGCACTGTGAAGGCAAATTTTTCTCTATCTTCTTTTTGCAAAGTTATAGTGAAAGAACAATCCTTTAAATCAATAACTATGAGAGGCCATCCTTTTGGTAATAAAGAGGGCAAAGGAATTCCAGATTGCAGAGGGCCCATAGGTTGAATAACCTTGTTGATGGCCCTGAGATCTGTCACCATTCTCCATTTACCTGATTTTTTCTTAACCACAAATACAGGAGAAATCCAAGGGCTGGTAGATTCTTCTATATGTCCAGCATCTAATTGTTCTTGTACCAGCTGTTCTAAAGCCTGTAACTTTTCCTCAGCTAAAGGCCATTGCTTTGTCCATATTGGTTTCTCAGTCAACCATTTTAGAGGCAAGGCTGTTGGTATCTCTGAAGGGACATCAATTGCTTGTTCTTGTACAGCTTGAATGGCCGGTTTTCTCCGTTTGTAATATCTTTTAATATTATTCTCAGAAATATAGGCTCTAGATTTAGCAGGAATGTTAATTTCGGTATTCCATTGTTGTAATAGGTCACGACCCCATAAATTCATTGCGATATTGGCTACATATGGCTTTAATTTTCCTATTTGTCCCTCTGGCCCTATACATTCAACCCATCTCGTGCTCTGCCTTACTCGAGATAGGGTTCCAATTCCCAGGAGCTGAACATTTCCATTCTGAAGAGGCCAATACGGATGCCAAGATTCTGGGGTAATGATACTTACATCAGCACCTGTGTCCAGTAGGCCAGTAATAAAAATGCCATTTACACACACTCTCAGTTTAGGTCTTTGATCATTTATAGATGTTTGCCAAAACACACATAACTTATCTTTCTGATCATTATTGCTTGTAACAGTAGGCATGGGGCTTCCTAATTGTCCTGATGAGGCACGTTCTCTGCAGAAACTGGATATGACTGAACCATGTTTGTCATGGGGGCCTGTGAGGCCCCCCCTCTCATGTTTCCCGGCTGTATCAGGTTGCCTTGTCTATCTCTTGTAGACCTGCATTCATTCGTCCAATGTCTGCCCTTTCCACATCTTCTACATAAACCTGAAGGCTGAGTCCTCCTATTTCTGTTATTTCTAGAAGATGCATTATTATTATTATTTCTGAAAGATGCATTATTATTATTATTATTATTATTATTATTATTATTATTATTATTTCTGAAAATCTGTTGTCTACAATTCCTTTTCATATGACCCATTTTTTCACAATTAAAACATTTGGTATACTGGTGTCTCCTTTTACCATTGGAAATTGCTTCTTCTACCCATGCTTCAGTGCCATAATCAAATGTATCAACATTGAGTGTATGCAAGACCCATTCTTCCATCGGCGCTGATCTGAGCTTTAAAGGACCCAAAATCCTTTTGCATTCCACATTTGCATTTTCATAAGCCAAAGACTCAATCATTATACGTCTTGCTTCTGGGTCAGATATTCCTATTTGTACAGCCTTAGTTAATCTTTGTAAAAAGTCACTAAAGGGTTCTCTCTGACCCTGTTTAACTCTGACAAATGATTCCATTCTCTGTCCTGGGTCTTGTACCCTGTCCCAAGCCCTTAAGGCTGCTGTAGTACACATGGAGAGTGTGTTTTCATCCAAATTAGCTTGTTCCTGAGGGTCGGAAAAGAGCCCTTCACCTAGAATTTGATCTAGGGAAATGTCAATTCCCTTCGCTTTTTTCTGCTGTTCTAAGAGTCTAGCCTCTTGCTTGAATAAGCATTTCCATTTCAATTGTGGTCCACTCTCGAGTACCGCAGAGCTCAGCTGGAGCCAGTCTGAGGGGGTTGCTCTGCTTGTCTTGGCCCAAGATCTTAGCATCTCTTTAACAAAAGAGGCTTGCATCCCAAAAGTCATGACAGCCTGTTTTATTTCCTTGAGATCATTCATACGCACAGGCTCCCATGTATCTTCCTTGATGACCCTAGGGTTTTTGGAACCAATCACCTTCTCTGTTGTTATTACTGGAAAGGCAGGTAGAGCTGTAGGTAGAGCTTTGTGGAAATTGTCCCGGAGAGACTTACCCACAGATGTAGTTAAAATTTGCCTTTCTACCCTTTGCTCTTCCTCATCAGAATTTAGAAATTCCTCAATCTTTTCAATCCTATTCACCATTGCCTTCTGCAATGTCTGAATCTCCTGTCCAGAATTATGTTCCAAAACCTTCATTGAGGATTCTAAAGTATGAAGTTTGTCCGTTAGAGATAACATCTCATCTTTGGACATAATTTTTATGGCATAAACCGTGCCTTCTTGTATTGACAATCTTTCCGTCAATCTGTCATAAGCTTTAGACAAAATCTGATTGTCACATTCAGCAGTTTTGATTCTCTCAGTTAATGTTTCATTTCCTACAGAAAGGGACTGAATCTTATGGTCCAGATCAGCTGTTCCCTCTTCCATAGTAATGAATTTCTCCTTAACATCAGCCTGAAGAACTTCAACCTGATTCTTGAGAAGATTGTTATCAGCCTGGAGAACTTCAAACTGATTCTCGAAAAGATTGTTATCAGTCTCGAGAACTTCAACCTGATTCTTGAGAATATTGTTATCAGCCTGGAGAACTTCAAACTGATTCTTGAGAAGATTGTTATCAGCCTGGAGAACTTCAAACTGATTCTTGAGAAGATTGTTGTCATTCTCAATTGTTTTTAAGCATTCAATCTCTACCTTAAGAATCCTGGATTCGTCTCGTAAAGACTTTATCATATTTCTATTATCAAACCATTTGGTGCCAATGAAAACTACGAATCCCAGAAGGATCCATATATGTGGGGTGATAGACACCTCTTGTAAAATCTCCCACATGGTACAATTAAAAAAATCATTAAATTCTTGAACAGTAATGTGTTCAGACATTTTATTTATAAAAGAAAATTTTTTTACCTGCAATGATCGATTCCTGCCAGTGGTGGTCTCTGTGTTTTTGGAGCCTGTCCTAGAACTAGCTCTTGTAGACCAGGCTGGCCTTGAACTCACAGAGATCCGCCTGTCTCTGCCTCCCAAGTGCTGGGATTGAAGGCATGCACTACCAAGGCCTGGCAGGCCTCAAACTCACAGAGATCTGCCTGCCTCTGCTTCCCAAGTGCTGGGATTAAAGGCGTGCTCTACCACTGCCTGGCTGGCCTCAAACTTGTGATCCTCCTGCCTCTGCCTCCTTCAGCAAATCCTACCGGCGTGGGCCACCACAATCGGCCAAGTCACTTTGTAACAGACCAAAATCTGACACTGTGGCAGCTTTTGTTGCAAAACCGCAAGTACTTGAGCTTCTGCTAATTCAGGCAGTGGGGTTCCGCTGCAAAACTTAGCCAAGGCAGGCAGAATGGGCCTGTGTGGCCGAGTGTGTCTCGGACTCGGCACTGGGGCCGGAGTCACGAACTGAAAAACAGCACCCGGGAGGGTGCTGTGTTAGCTAGCGGGTTACCCGCTTGAGTCGGGGGCAAAATAGCCCGACGTTGGACGCCAAAATGTAGCGGCGTAAACGAATGCAGACAGAGTGTAAAAATATATATATAGCTTTAATGTAGAAATAGACTTACAGAACCACCGTTCCCGTGGAGACCAGGAAAGCAGAAGCAAGAGCTCGGAGCTTACTCGCCAAATTTATAAGCAGACATTAGCCCAAGGCGAACATGCCCCTTAAGGGGCGGGACTTATCCCTACAACCTATGACCTATCTATCTTCAGATTCTCATTCAAATAATGAGTTCCATGTCACAGAGTGTGACTTAAATTCAATCAGAAGGTTGATGGTTGTTCCCATACCATTCATGCCACTATTGTACCATTGGATATATTCTACCATTGCAGTTGTTATTGTAGCTCTTAGGGTTCACAGCTGGATGAACTCAGTGATTACTTGATATTTTCATCAATTATTTCAAGATCTGGTAATTAATCTTTTCCTTGATTATGTGAACTCTGAAAAAATGTACATGAAATGAAAAAGAAAATAGAAGATTCAGAACATTTTTAATTCAGAACACACAGTCTGAGAAGGTTGCAACATCTAGAGTGACAGCATAGAACATAATATGGTACTTTATACAAAATCCTGTAGATAAAATAAACAAAATGAAGTATTTTGCATAAGTCCACTGAAATATATTAATTAACTTTCTATAAAGGTTCAAAAGACATTTTATTGAAAAAAGGGAGTTTTTTCAATAAAATGTTTTGAAAGAGGTGAACATTAATGTAAATATAATTAACCCCATAGTTTATGCAATATTAATTGTTAGATTTGAATAAAATTGTGAAACCATAACATATTTATGGGAAAAATAGAAAGTTTTTCTATATTTGGATATGGAAATAGTTCTTAGTATGTGACTATACATATAATATGTGAACCAAAATGTTACATTGGATTTTATCAGAATGTCAAAATTTTGTTCTGACATGCCATTAAGAAAAGGAAAAGAAAAGCTACAGAAAATATTTTATATATTTCACAAAATACTTGCTTTCAGAATTTATGAAAAAGTCAACTAAATATCAAAAACTGTAAGTGGGAAAATATTTGAAAGGGCAATAAGCCAAAGATAAAATATAGGTATCATATAAGTGCATGGAAATATGTTTAGTATCAGCAGTTATTAGGGACCTGCAAATCATTTCTGTAGACACAGCTCTACATACATATAGGAATGCTTAATTTTTAAAAAGTTTGACAGGGCTGGGAATAAATCACAGTTGTGCAATACTTTCTTAACATGCATAAGTTAGAGGACCAGAACAAAACAAACTATCAAAACCCAAATAGCAATAAAAATGACAATATAAAAATACTAGTAATTGCATAAATATTGGAATTTGTTCACTGATGATTATATGTAATGATACTATTACGAAAAACATTTTGAAAGCCTACACTAAGATAAAACTGAATTTACCATATAGCCTAGACATTTTGCTATATAATAACTTCCTATAACAGAAGATAATTTTCTTTAACAGAAGTTTCTCTCCACAAATATTATTTATTCAAGCTCTATCATCTCCTTAAAACTGGAAATAACCATAAGTTGATGAATAAACAAATATCTGGATTACATTCATTTAGTGAAATACTATATAGCAGAAAGGGGCAAAAAGGTCATTTTTCCATATATATATATATTACATATAAAATTTGGGTATTAAAGGAACTATGAAGAGTTTAAAAATCTAGTCTGAGCTGGGTGGTGATGGTCTCCACCTTTTATTCCAGGACTCAGGGGACAGGGGCAGGCAGATTTATGAGTCTGAGATAATCCTGGTCTACATAGTGAGTCCCAGGACAGCCAGACCTACGCAGAAAATCCTTGTTTTAAAAATATTGACACATAAAATAAAATTTAGTCTATAATGATTTTTTTTATTATTGAGAAAAGGAAGTTCCACCTCCTCCCAGGCTCCCATTTCCCTCCCCCTCCTCCCACGCTTCTCCCCCTCCTCCCACCCTTCTCCCCCTCCAGTCCAAAGAGCAGTCAGGGTTCCCTACCCTATGGTAAGTCCTAGGTCCTCCCCACTCTGTCCATATCTAGGAAGGTGAACATCCAAACTGGCTAGGCTCCCACAAAGCCAGCACATTGCGTAGGATCACAACCCCATGCCATTGTCCTTGGCTTCTCATCAGCCCTCATTGTTCGCCATGCTCAGAGAGTCCAGTTTTAACCCATGCTTTTTCAGTCACAGTCCAGCTGGCCTTGTTAAGCTCCCAGTAGACCAGCTCCACTGTCTCTCAATGGGTGGGTGCACCCCTCGTGGTCCCGACTTCTTTCCTCATGTTCTCCCTCCTTCTGCTCTTCACTGGGACCTTGGGAGCTCAGTCCAGTGCTCCAGTGTGGGTCTCTGTCTCTATCTCCATCCATCACCAGATGAAGGTTCTATGATGATATGCAAGATATTCGTCAGTATTGCTCTAGGATAGGGTCATTTCAGGTTCCCTATCCTCAGCTGCCCAAGGAACTAACTGGGGACCTTGGCTTGGGCACCTGGGAGCCACTCTAGTTTCAAGTCTCTTGCCAACCCTAAGGTGGCTCCCTTAACTAAGAATTGTGCTTCCGTGCTCCCCTATCCAACATTCCTTTATCCCTATCCTCCTTTTTCCCCAAGTTCCCCCCATCCTCCCCTTCTCCCGTTTCTCTCCCCATCTCTCCTTACTCCCATCCCACCCCACCCCCAATATCCCAATTTTCTCCCCGGCAATTTTGTCTACTTCCCATAGCCAAGAGGACAACTATATGTTTTTCCTTTGGTTCACCTTCTTACTTAGCTTCTTTAGGATCACCAATTGTAGACTCCGTGACCCTTATTTATGGCTAGAAACCAATTATGAGTGAGTAATACCATATTCATCTTTTTGGGTCTGGGTTACCTCACTCAGAATAGTGTTTTCTATTTCCATCCATTTGCATGCAAAATTCGAGAATTCATTGTTTTTTACCACAGTGTAGTACTCTAATGTGTAGATATTCCACACTTTCTTCATCCATTCTTCCATTGAAGGGCATCTAGGTTGTTTCCAGGTTCTGGCTATTACAAATAATACTGCTATGAACATGGTTGAACAAATGTTCTTGTCATATGATAGGGCATCTCTTGTGTATATTCCCAGGAGTGGTATTGCTGAATTTATGCATGTGACAGAAGCTCTGTAAATTTCTTAAGTGAAAGTTATAGTTGTTGAGAACAGATTAGTGTTTCCCAAGAATTAGCAATGAACAAGATTAATTAGAAGTCATGGGATGAGGATGCTTTAGAATTAAGGAAAATCATACTCTAATTGTAGCAGTTATACAAATGTACATGTATGTGTTCATGCTATAGGAAATCCTTCGGCCAATAGCCTCTAAATTACACCCCCACTTGGGCATGGTCTCTCATACTATAAATGCCAATGTAAAACATGGGCTTCTCCCTCGGGGTTAACACATTCTAGGGTGCCCACATGTTCATATGTTAAATTTCCTTGCTAATCTAGTCATTATAGTAAGAAAATGGAAACAGCCTAGATGCTCATCACCTGATGAAAAGATAAGGAAAGTATAGTACATTACAACATTGGAGTATTATTTAGTTATTATGAAAAATAAAATTTATAGTAAATGGATGCAGATATAAAAGTTATTTTTAATAAGGTAACACAGATCCAGAAAGGCAAATGTTCCATGTGTTCCCTAATATGTGGATGTTCACTTTGAGTGTTTATAAAGGTCAGGAAATTACTAAGGTACCAGAGGGTGGGGTTTCAATGAAAGTGATAGAACACAGCTTCATAAATCCTTCAATGGGAATAATCGTACAGAAAGTGTTAAGCTAGCATGATTATTAAAACTCAGAGAGAGAAATTGGGCAATGCAAA
Source organism: Microtus oregoni (assembly GCF_018167655.1). Lineage (NCBI taxonomy): Eukaryota > Metazoa > Chordata > Mammalia > Rodentia > Cricetidae > Microtus > Microtus oregoni. The sequence goes on from NW_024543812.1 coordinate 2,789,297, forward strand.
AAAAAAAAAAAGAAAGTGTTAAGCTGTAAGGGAATATGAGGACAGGGTAGAGGAGGGAATATGTGGAGGGTGTAGTGATGCGGTGAGCAGGCCTGCCTTTCGTCCCACCCAGCTCCCGCACAGCTAGCTTAGCCCCAGAAATAACAATGCAGAAACTGTATTAATTTAAACACTGCATGGCCCATTATCTCCAGCCCCTTATTGGCTAACTCTCACATCTTGCTTTAACCCATATCTAGTAACTGTGTAACACTACAGGGTCATGGCTTACTGGGAAGATTCTAACCCATGTCCATCTCAGGCAGGAGAATCATGGCATCTGCCTGACTCTGTTTTCTTCCTCCCAGAATTCTGTTCTGTCTAATCCACTCACCTAAGGGCTGGCTTATCAAAAGGCCAAGGCAGTTTCTTTATTAACCAATGAAAGTAACACATAGACAGATGACCCTCCTACATCAGGAAGAATTAACAGTAAAGTCATTTCAAATGTCACGCAGGAACATGCTATTATATATGCTTCCTAAAACATATGACTACACAAATATGAATAAAAAAGTAAACACCACAAGATAACAAACAAAAAGTTTCCTGTGAGTCTTAATCATCTCAGGCAGCAGTGTTGAATCTGTTCTGGATGTAGAACTCTGGCATCTGGGCCATCTATTACTACTGGAGATTTCTCAGGTGGTCTTCCTTGATCAAACCTGATTTTTTTTTAACTCAGAATAAATCCACAGAATAAATCTGGCTGCCTGGATAACTTATGCTCCGAAATAATTACATGGAAACTGTATTCTTTTAAGCACTGCTTGGGCCATTAGTTCTAGCCTCTTAATGGCTAATTCTCACATCCTGCCTAACCCATATTTAGTAATCTGTGTAGCACCAGACTTACCGGGAAAGATTCAGCATGTCTGACCTGGCAGCTTGCTTCATCGTGTCTGCCCTGGAGAGGAGAGGCATGGTGTCTGAGCTCACTTCCCTTCTTCTTCTTCCCAGCATTCTGTTCTGTTTATTTCACCCACCTATGTTCTAACTTATCAGGCCAAGCAGTTTCTTTATTAATTAACCAATGAAATCAACAGATTGATATATGACACTCCCACATCATTTCCCCTTTTTCTGTTTAAACAAAAAAAAGAAGGCTTCAACTTTAACAGAACAAAATTACATATAACAAAACAGTTATCAAGCAAGAATTACAGTTACAATATTTACATCTATTTTATCTTTTACCATAACAAAGGAAAACTATAACTATAACTAACCATTCTTCAACTCCATCAAAGACTCCAGAAGGATATAATATTACCTAAGTAAACAAGAAGTAAGAAACTTCCAAAATTCTAGAAGTGACAGAGACATCTCGCTGTGGAAACAAAAGGAAAATCTCTTCTTATAGTCAACTATGTCTGCTAGCTATCAGTAGACTAAACTTTCTCAGGAAAAATGACTTTTTTTAAGTTAAAAATACTGACACTATTGTTTTTCATGCATATGATTACGCACACAACACTGACTGGTTTCGGGTCTGAATTGGACATCAGACATATACTACACCAACATTTTCTTCTCACTTCCTCAGCCAACCAGGTTTTGGGAAAAATATTTTTTAGTTTTAATAAATTTCTGAGACAGCCTGAGAAGAAATTCTAAACCAAAATAACAGCATTATGCATGGTTTCTTGGTAGCAGCAATTTCTTGGGATTGTTCTGCTTGCTAGAGTCAAACAAGTACTCTCATTTAAGAGAGGCTTCCTGACTCAGCTTTAGCTGTAAAACCATACAGCTCCTTTAAAATGTCCTGCCTCAAAACACTGAAATGGTGTTGATGAAAAGCTGAATGCATACTTTTTGGTTTTCAACTGTAGCAGGAAAAAAAGCTGCACTGTTTTAAAATACCAGCTGTCTGGGCTTTTCTGCCAGGACAAACTCTGACACTTTCAGGCAGGGGGTCTGACTATGGAATATTTGAGTGTGGTTTGTGAGCACACTAAGGACATTGAAATGCCACAGAGTTGTGGCAATAAACATGTATACAGCCAGTACCTCCACCATGAGGCTGGAATTGCAGAACACTAAGGAATAGGCGATCCTATTTTGATGTGGCATCAAAGCCACAGCTTTAATCCTACCTATATTGCTTGGTAAATTAAAGTCAGAAAAAAGAGATATACAATAAAGAGAGATTCAAAAATGATTCTTTACTCTTGCCCTCTGTCTTTCCTTGTTTTCCTCAGCTCACATTTTTCTTTCTCCTTCTTCCTCCTTCATCATCTTGCTCCTTTTGTGACTCTCTTCCTTTTTCCCCCTTGTTCTCTAACCACAATTTTAAGTAAGATCATCAAATCTCAGAAAGAAAAAAAAATAAATGTTTGTTCTTTTTCATGTTTGGATTCCAGCTTATAATGTATATATGTATATATTTAATATATATTAATATATAGATATATATAGATATATATAGATTCACATGTGATACTAGTATATTGTTTAGAAAGAAGATGAATAAAAGGTAATATTAGATGATGAAATACTAAACTTAGATAAAAGACACAAGAAATGTGAAATAAGATATGAAGCCAAACATTTTCATAATTTAATTCTGTCATTGATTTGTATCTTGTTTGGTGTTCTGTTGCTTTGTAGAGACACCATGACCAATTGTTACAAAGGAAATCATTTAATTGAGATTGGTTAACAGTTCAGAAGTTTAGTCCATTATCATCATAGCAGGAAACAGTGTAGCATGCAAGGCAGACATGGTGCTAGAGAAATAGATGAGATTTCTATATCTGGACCCTCTGGGAACAGAAAGACATATTCACTGGGACTGGCTTCGGCTTTTTGAAATATTAAAGCCTTCCCCAATGACAAATTTCCTCCAACAAGGTCAAAAATCTTCTAACCCTTTCAAATAGTGTAACTCTCTGATAACCAAATATTCAAATCCATGAGCTTATGGACAGGTGTATAAAAATGCAATGGATAATGAAAATGTAAAACCAAACAAATCAATTACTGAACTTGTAAATGTGATTTTTATCATTTTTTATTTTTATATTGTTTATTGTTTATATTTCTACTACATAGGTCACAAGCAGTCCTCATCATCTTTTCTCTGGGACACATTCTATTCAACTTCTCAACTTTTGTAAAACTACCATCATTATGTATTTGAAAATTCAAACCTCTGTTACTCTTTTAATAATTAAATCTGTTCTTTGACATTTCCATTAATGTGTTTAATATACTCTGATTACTCTTAGCACAATCCTTGTGAAACAGCACTCATCACCATGTGAAACAGCACTCATCCCTAGAAATCCTTTTCTCACATGTATGCCTTTTTGTTTTATTTGGTGACATACTAAGTTTAACTTGAGCCATCTATGTCATGATGGGTTTGGAAGCTATTGTATACAGAACAAAAGGCAATAATTTTCTCCCCTTGACTCTATTAATTGCAAATGGTTCATCAGTAATGTGTAAGGCTCCCTTGATTGCTTCCTCCATCTATGCCTAACTGTTGATTTGCTGGACCCATTTTTATAGAGACTTGGTGCAAGCATCTCTAGTTGCCATGACTTTCTGATTGCAATGGCTACATGTAAGAAGAAATCTTTTAACAGCTAACTGCATTTCTTAAACATTGTGAATATTCATTTTCAATATTCCTACTTCCTAGTAGTCTTCAATTTGTGGTCTTAAAGTCATTCATGTGCTAATAGAGCTTCTAAATCATTGATAACTGTTCTTTCAAGAGTAAATTACAGGACTGGAGAAATGCCTCAGTAGTTAGGAATATTTGTTGCTCTTGGGAAGGACCAGGGTTTATTTTTATACCATCGATTTGATGGCTCTCAACATTCTGTAGTGTGTAGTGTGTTTCAAGAGATTGAGCACATGCCTAATGCACATACATACATGCTCACAAACATGTATACACACAAAATTCTAAAAGAGAAAGTCAGGCAATGTGGTTCACAATTTTAATCCCAGCTTGGGTGACAGAGGCAGGCAGATCTCTGTGAGTTTGAGGCCAGCCTAATGCACATACATACATGCTAGAGCAAAAATGTATACACACAAAAATCTAAAAAAGAAAGTCAGGCAATGGTGGTGCACAATTTTAATCCCAGCTTGGGGGACAGAGGCAGGCAGATCTCTGTGAGTTTGAGGCCAGCCTGGCCTACAAGTGCTGATTGTGGAATAGGCTCCAAAGCTATTAAAAAAAAATTAAAAAAGAAAATGTCATATTTTTCCCCTAATGACTTTAACCAGATTTATATAGAATGTGTGACTCTGGAGAGACACTTCAGAAATAATACCTCAGGAAAGATTAAGTTTATGACCCTGGTTCACAAAGGAAGTGAATACCACAGTTGTGATTCACAGGACATGAGATTTGGAGATAGAAGATTGAAAGTTCCTGGCACACAGTATGAACTGGGCACACACTGGCTATTATACTAATTAATCCTCACTGTATATATAAAACTGAACAGTGCAACCCTTTGAGGTCTCCTTCTGTGCTTTGAAATGTGATTTTTTTCCACAAAACAAAGGGAATCATAAGGATCGTGGTTTACCTCTCTAAATGGAGTCTATTGTGAAGTATGAGCCATCCATGTGTTGAAACTCTTTTTCTAAATTTTAATAGAATACATTTGCCATGGCATAATGAGACTCTGCATGATTTTTACTTTTCTTTATGCTTTAATTAGCCTTTATTTTTTCTTTTCTTTATTTTGACTAGTGCTCTCTCAATCTCTACAGCCTTTTATTATGAACATTTGGTAGCAGACACTATGTATTCATCTTGGTGTTACCCTTTGACCCAGAATATTAGAGCTTGTTTTATATTCTTTGGGAATTATACATGATTATAAAAATTTTATGTATTGTGCTTTGAGTGTTTAAATTCTGTATTCAAGAATGAGATTTGTGCAAATTTACCAAAATATTTTTCTCCTATTCCAGATACTTATCCCCAAATCATTAATTTTTTTAAATGCTGATTGTTTTCATTATAGTTTGTCTACTCTTAAATCTAGGTATTCTGAATTTGAATGTATGTCCATGCTACAGTTTAGAACAGCAATTAGCATACAAAGCTCCATGGGGCAAATCTTATCTGTCATCTGTTTTGATACATATTATTTTATTGAATAATAGCCATGTCTACAATTCTCTCAGTGGCCTTTATTTCATATTGACAGTGTTCATAGTTGTGCAAAAAAATATAATTACATACAAATCAAAACATATTTACTGTCTGGATCTTTACAGAGTATGTTGGTTGCATCTTTGACCAGTGCTTGTGTCACTCCATAGAAAGCAGCTGTTCATGAAATGGGAGAAATAAAATATTTTCTACCCTTATCTCTGTGTAAAATCTTTGTTACTTCAACCAGCTACAGACAAGAAAGAAGAGGTATACACTGAATTTTGCTGATTTTGAAACTCTGCTTTTAAGAAATTTTACTAAGAAAACTACCTAAATGTTTTCCTGGAGGGTTTTGCTGCTTTGATATACCTAAATTATAAAATACTTACAAAATTAAGGTTTTTCTGAAAGAAACAAATGTTTCTTAACCTTCACTGAATTACAGAAACCTGAACTTCACTATATTTTTCTCTTTACAGTAGTTCTACTTTACTTTAAAATGTTGTACATATTTTAACAAAAAGGCTCAGCCAGCAGTTGCAGATGAATTTAATGAGCCCTCGCGGGAACATTTCAAACTTGTTTTTTCTGTGATAAATAAAGCCCAATACTGATTTTTCAATGAATTCTAACACTTCCAGATAAATCAGAAGACTTCTGGAAAAGCATAAAAGAAGACTGTACAATGGTTGTTTTAATAAACGTTAAAGGTTATGAGTATTCTTGATATACTATATCTGTAATCAACCAATGAAAGCAACACATACACAGAAGGACTTCCCCCACCATAAATATAACATTTGACCTCATAATTCTATTTATAACTACACGTTGTAGATATGTATACCAAGTAACAAATATATAACTAGTCAAATTCCTTATTAAAGGCAAACAAAACAAACCTCAGCTAAAATTTCATCCTGTCTTTTTGTCTTGCAAACATTTATTTTATCTCTGTTTTTAGTCTTTGTCAGAAAAAATAAATAAAGCTTCTTTCTACAACATGTAGCAGTGCAGAGACATAATTTTTCAAAGTGTTAAGAAAAAGAGGTTGTGAATACTCAACCATAAACAGGACATGTGTATCTCCACTCACTCCACCTTACCCCCATAAACACATGCAAGTACTTTTCAAGGTGAGGAAAATAGAAGAGGAGGAAGAAAGAATGTAAGAGTAAGAACACAAGAACTGTGAAATTCTTTGTTTCATACTTTACTTGGCTATCACACTTGTGAACAAGCAGTAGTTGTGGTTACCTGTACAATAATTGAACAATATTAAGCCTGTCAACATTTCAGCATAGACAAGATAACAATACCCCAAGTCTTACTCCTTACTAAAGAGCTATTACAAGTTGATTGTTGCAGGGAGAAGAGGAATATGGGGTTTTTGAAGATGTAGCTACAAATGGTTAACCAAAATCCAGTGGATCACTGATACCTATGAACGTATGTGCAGTGCTAATAGGACTTAGTAGGTTATTTTCAAAAAGAAAGAACATGAAATTGAAAGAGACATTAGGGGAGGCATCTGGAAGAGAGTTGGAGATGGGAAATGGACAGAGATAGGATCATTTTTCATCAGATACATTAACCAAATTCTCAAAGAATATAAGATCTAAAGATGTACTTTTCTGATTACAGTTTTTACCACCTTTTCATGAAAGCAAAATATTGGCATAGGCTTCTGAGATTCATTTAAGATCCAAATTATAGCATATGTTCATTTAAAGGTAGGACAGATGAGATACAATAATGTAGAATTTGCCCAAAATCAAACTGTTAAGAGGAACAAAGATTCCCTTCTAAGAAACACAGGCTTTGAGTACAGATTCTCAAACATAGCTCCATAAGTATGATAAAGCAGGAAACAGTAAGAATTCCAAAAATAAGTCATACACTGAAGTCTTAAGAGCTTTACTTCTAAAACCCCATCATCCAAACACTTCCAATTTACTGGGATGGTTATAGAAAACATGGCTCTTTAATGTCATGTATGAGCCAAATATTCTTTGTTTAGGCACAACTTTTACCAAAGTTCTCTTGAGAAGTGGAATGAGATAGGCTCCTTTGTCTCTGCAGAACTCTTCCAGTGTGAAGGCTTGGTAATTGATGTTTTATATTAAGCAGTTTTTTTATTTTATTAAAAGTGAAGAAAGTGTATCTATTAATATTGCATTATCACTCGGACAGCTCCCATTTTCAAAATCATGAAATCAGCTATGTTTTCTAATGTGGTGCTCATCGGTTTAGTTTAGTAGAAGAAACACAGATATATCTCGGGGCACATCAAAAACACCTACTTTCCCGACAGTGAAATAAAATTATTTTAATTTTCAAAGTCATCCATTCTTGTCTTGTTGAAATAAACAACAAACCATGTGCGTATTTTACAATTCATTAATTAAATTTATTTATGTTTATATGGTATATCAAATTTTCAAATACAATTGCTATTTTGAGCTTTATAAAAACCTTATTACCTTTTAAAATAGCTATTGTATATTATTCTTTATTTTTTCTGTATCAAAATTTAATGTCTATAAAATCATTTATATCCAATTATCATGTTGTTTAATATTTACTATCTTACTAAAGTTCTAGAAAATTTACTAGACAAAAAGTCTAAAAATGTCTTTGCATTGGGATGGGAATTTAAGACAAAGTAATTAAAATAAAAATCAGCATGGTGAGTGGCCCTGGGGAAATGTATTTGGCAACTGGCATTATTTTAATTGCCTAAGTCCTGAAAAACTCAGAGTCTTCATTCAGAGGGAAAAAAATGATGGTCAGAGAAGACTTGATTAAAAATTCTAGTTGAAGAAGGAATTTGCACTTACATGATAAGAAAATGTACAGGCAGGCAAAAATAGTAAATGTCATTTATAAGAGCAGCTTGGAAGAAAGCATGAAAGGGAGATAAATTATCCATAATCATAGATAAAGAGAACTAAAGTTATGGTAGCATACAGCATAAAAATCCTTCCTAGGTAGAGTTTATAATCTAGTGGAAAATGGAAAGGTATGTAAGTAATAACAAGGAAAATATATGTTTATTCTAAGCAATCCATGAAAAAGCAAAGCAGACTGTATCAACAAGTGGATTGATGTTGTTTTATGTGATTATTACTAATACAATGGTGAATTGTAAGAAATCTGGATAAAGGAAGATTTTACTAAACAGGAAGTGGAAAGTATATGTATGGCCACTTCAGTAAGTGCTGTTAACATATTTAAAGAACATTAACAAGGTCTATGTACTCAGGAAGAGGACAATGAAGCATGAATATGGGAGAATAAGGAAAGGGTAGTAGAAAAAGTACAGCATGAAGAAACCTCTTATTACTATTTTAAAAAAGGAAAGATTGTTTAATATAAATAAATGGTGAAGTTTTATAAATGGAGGCAACACTTTCAGTTCCCAGCTGCGTAGTCCCAAATAATCACAGAAAAGCTTAACACTAATTATAAACTGCTTGGCCTATTGCTAACTAGCTCTTACAACTTAAATTGACCCATATCTATTAATATATATTTTGGTGAATGACTCCATGATGTTACGTGTTTTCTAATACATCTTGTTGCTCTAGTAACTAAATGGAATCTGCCCAGATTCTGCTCCTTTCTCTGTATTTTCAGTTTGCTACTTTTGCCTGGCTCCACTTTGCTTTGCTATTGGCAAAATCAGCTGTTTTATTAACTAATGGATATAAAACATATTCACAGCATAGAAAAGGGCAGAGTTTTTTTTATTTATATTTTTCATGATTAAAAAACAAACAAACAAAAAAATAACAGGGCCAGACCCAGACCCAACTTTTCAAATTCTCATTCTGTTTATTATGTGGAAAAGACAGAACAGATTTATGAAGTTGAAATAAGATAGAAGTGGTAAATATGAGAGAAGAACCTGGTTTGAAACAGGTTCCATTAATAGACATAGAAGATACTCCTTATTGAATATAACAGATTTTACACTTCATTTTCTTCTGGGAAGAAAAGACAATATAACCAGTGGTGATTATACATTTTTTTCCTGGCAATAAAAGGGCAGTTACATGAAAATTGGGAAGTTACAAAGTAGTAGGTGTATTTACCATGTAAAGCAGAATTGAAATTAAATTAGATACAATTGTGGAATGTTTATGGTTCATGTCTTCCAGTTATTTATTCCTGGGAAAAATCTACTGCACAAGATATTGATTTAAAGTATACAAACATTAGGGGCTAAAACAAAAACTCAGTATTTAAGAGCAATTGCTGATCTTGCAAAAATTATAAGTTCAGTTCTCAGCACAAACATTTGGTAGCTCACAACTGCTTATATATTTAGTGCCAGAAAGATCTGATGCCTTCTTCTGTCCTATATAGGCACCTGAACTTAGGCACAATTATTCCACATAGATACAGACACATAATTAAAAATACATTTTTAAAAAAATATATTAGTATGTATTTTAGTTAAATACCTGCTAGTTAGCTTGACTTGATAATCGCCACTACATAATAAATTGAACTTGGGGGAATGTTTCATTATTACACTTTCATGTCTGATAACTTACTAGTTTTCAGAAAGAACCTTGCCTGCATTATTAGCCAAAGTACTGACAGACAACTTCTTCAGTTGCATAGATTTGTTTCCAACATTATGTCTTGGTTCAACTGGAAAGCATAACAAAAGAGAAAGAGGTAAAGTATAATCATGCATTTTATTTTACCACCTAGACTTAGAAGTTAAGGTGTTAATTACATCACATTCTCCTGTGAAGACAATCAAAAATATCTACTTTGGTTCAAGCGAAGAAGACATTGACATTTTCTCTGGAAGGAGAAGTGATGTATTTCAAAAAAAGAGTATATGTGAGATCAGAAATATCACTCTTATTTTCATAAAACAATATATATCAGCATTCAAGTGGATATTGTAAAACAGGAAGTTGAATTTGTATTCCTAGTGTTCAGGATAGCAGTGTTACAAGATATACAGCAGAAATTCTACAAGAAAATGTTTTGAACTAAGTGGAGTTAAATTGGATAGTCTAAAGAGAAGAAGGCTGGTTTAGGTGTTGCTGGAGAATTACAACACAAAAGTAAAAGTTCAGGAAGAAAAAAGAGGAAACAGCAATAACTGAGCAAAAATAAATGAAAAAGGTGTGTATAATTGTGTGTGTGTGAGAGAGATAATCTTTTTGTAGACTGTGAAGTTGTGTCTGTGTCCTTCCTCACCTGCCTAAGGCATCTTCAGATTGGTTTAGTGAAGAGCTGAATGGTTAATAGCTAGACAGGAGAGGATAGCTAGGACTTCCATGGGGAGATGGAAACTCTGGGGAAAGAACCTGAGGCAGGGTAGATACGTCAGCCCATTCACAGAGAATGTATGGTACTAAGAGTTAACAAGCCTCAGGACAGAATGTAAAATAATATAAATGTGTTAATTTACATTTTAAGAGCTAGTTGGAAACAGCTATAAGCTAAGACTGAGCTTTAATAATTAATAAAAAGTCTCTGTGTCATTATTTGGGAGTTCACAGAAATTCCAACTGTGTGTCTCTGTGTGTGTGTGTTTCTGTGTGGTATGTGAGTGTGCGCATGTGTGGACATGTATGTTCAGGAAGAAGACAAGGCATTTGCTATAAATCCAAGGAAAAAGACTATATAGACCAGGAGGCATAAACTGAACAAAATAATGCTTTTAATTTTAGCAAATAGACACTGAAATAAATACTATTTACAATTTTTGTTTAGTTTAATATGAGCTGGTTTGTGGAAGTGGTTTAAATGAGAGAGTCTAAACAGTAAAGACATAGGACAGGATATGAGGAATGAAGTCATTTTATGGACATATTTTGGTACTTTTATTTATTTTTTCGGTATATTTTAATTGTATATTACCTTATCATATTAGTTTATTTAGTGGATTAGAACAACAATTGATTCTCTCATAGTTCTTGAAGCCAGAAGTCTGAACTAAGGCCCAAGATGGAGAAATCAAGGCATTATTAAGGGCTGGTTACTTTTGGGGAGATTTTGTTACAGTCTTTCTTTTTGACTCAAAATCTAGAAAAGCTTGGTTGTTGCTATATCACTTACTTGTCTTCCTCCTTCATCCTTCTTCAGCCTTTCTGCCACTTAACTATGGAGCTTTTTATTAAATCAGAAGTAGCTGGATACTTCCAGTATGTTTCCTCATAAAGCACATTAAAAATCTGTACTTTTTATGTAATAGAGGTAGCATTCTGAAGATACCGGAAAGCCAATATAAACATCTTTGGCAATATTATTTACACAAATACACCAGTCAATGTCAAAAGGTGAGTCATTAAACATAGCAAAAAATTTTCTCAACGGGAAATTGTTTTTTCTTTGATATATAAGATTTTAAATTATCTACTCTTATTTAGTTACTATTCCTGTTCAAATTAAAAAGAATTTCTATTGTCTTAATTTATTTTCCATATAATGAGAACAGTAAAAGCTATCATTTCAGAGCTACTTTAAAAAAAAAAAACTCTGTAGTTATCTCCCATACTCATGGATAGGTAGGAACAACATAGTAAAAATGGCAATTCTACAAAAAGCAATCTATAGATTCAATGCAATCCCCATCAAAATCCCAACAAAATTCTTCACAGTAGAGAGAACAATAATCAACTTTATGTAGATAAACAAAAAACCCAGGATAGCCAAAACAATTCTATACAATAAAAGTACTTCCAGAGGCATTTCCACCCCTGTCTTCTAACTATTACAGAGCTACAATAATGAAAACAGCTTGGTATTGGCCTAAAAACAGAGACGCTGACCAATGGAATCGAATTGAAGACCCGGATATTTATCCACAATCCTATGAACATCTGATTTTCAACAAAGGAGCTAAAATTATACAATGGAAGAAAGAAAACATCTTTAGCAAATGGTGCTGGCATAACTGGATGTCAACCTGTAGAAGAATGAAAATAGATCCATATCTATCCCCATGCACAAAACTCAAGTCCAAATGGATTAAAGACCTCAACATAAATATGACCACACTGAAACACATGGGCACAGGAGACCACTTCCTACATAGAACCCCAGTAGCACAGACAATAAGAGCAACAATGAATAAATGAGACCTCCTGAAACTGAGAAGCTTCTGTAAAGCAAAGGACACGGTCATTAAGACAAATTTGGCAGCCTACTGAATGGGAGAAGATCTTCACCAACCCCACATCAGACAAAGTTCTGATCTCCAAAATATATAAAGAACTCAAAAAACTAGACATCAAAACTCTAATTACCCCAATTATAAAGTATGGTACTGAACTGAACAGAGAATTCTCAACAGAAGAAGTTCAAATGGCCAAAAGACACTTAAGGTCATGTTTAACCTCTTTAGCGATTAGGGAAATGCAAATCAAAACAACTTTGAGATATCATATTACACCTGTCATAATGGCTAAAATAAAAAAAAAACACAAATGATAGCCTATGCTGGAGATGATGAGGAGTAAGGGGAACACTCATCCATTGTTGGTGGGAATGCAAACTTGTGCAACCACTTTGGAAATCCTTGTGGCTGTTTCTCAGGAAACTGGGAGTCAACTGCCTCAGGATCCAGCAATTCCACTCATATATATGCCAATCATACTATAAAAGCATTTGTTCAACTATGTTCATAGCAGTATTATTTGTAATATTCAGAACCTGGAAACAACCTAAGTGCCCCTCAATAGAAGAATGGATAAAGAAGGTATGACACATATACACATTAGAGTTCTACTCAGCAGTAAAAAACAATGACATCTTGAATTTTGCATGTAAATGGATGGAAATAGAAAACACTTTACTGAGTGAGATAACTCAGACCCCAAAAGATGAATATGGTATGTACTCACTCATAAGTGGATTCTAGCTATAAACAAAGGACATGGAGCCTATAATTTGGAATTCTAGAGAAGCTAAATAAGAAGGTGAACCCAAAGAAAAATAGATATTTACTCTCCTGGATATTGGAAGTAGACAAGATTGCCGGACAAAAGTGGGGAGCACAGGGGTAGGTCGTGTGGGAGGAGGGGAAAAAGAGAGAGAGAAGGGAGAAGGGGAGAATTGGTGAGAGCTTGGGAGAATGGGATGGTTGAGATGGTGGAAGAGTGGATATGGGAATATTGAAGATGATATCTTAATTAAGGGAGCCATTTTAGGGTTGACAGGAGACTTGCCTCTAGAGCGGATTCCAGGTGTCTAAGGAGATGTCTCCAGCTAGGTCTTTGGGAAGCAGAGGAGAGGATGCCTGAACTGGTCTTATCCCATAGTCACACTGATGAATATCTTGCATATCACCATAGAACCTTCATTCAGCGATGGATGGAAATAGAAACAGAGAACTACACTGGAGCACTGGACTGAGCTCCCAAGGTCCAGATGAAGAGCAGAAGGAGGGAGAACATGAGAAAGGAAGTCAGGACTATGAGGAGTGTGTCCACCCACTGAGACAATGCAACAGATCTAATGGGAGCTCACCAAGGCCAGCTGGACTGGGACTGAAGAAGTATGTGATCAGACCAGACTCTCTGAATGTGGCTGACAATGAGGGTTGACTGAGAAGCCAATGATAATGGTACTGGGTTTTGATTTTACTGCATGTACTAGCTTTTTGGGAGCCTAGTCTGTTTGGATGCACACCTTCCTAGACCTGGATGGAGTGGGGAGGGCCTTGGACTTCCCACAGGGCAGGGAACCCTGACTTCTCTTAGGACTGGAGAGGGAGGGGGAGGGGAGAGTAGAAGGGAAATTTTTAATAAATAAATAAATTAATTAAAAATTATTTAGTAATGTGTACACATTATGACGATTTACTCTTGCAAAGTCTTACATATTTCAGGATCCATGTCTGCAAAAATAACAGTATGAAGGCATTCACATTTAATAATATACATTTTCAAGATCAACAAGAGTTATTATGTACTTTGATAAATTATATTAATTTGTGCACCTAAATTCAATGAAACTTAACTGACACTATGACAGGTAACCTATACATTGTGATAAATAAAGGAACCTTTGAACCTCATAAAATAGGATACCATTTTTCTTCAGACCTTGATGAAGAACAGAAATCATTAAACTCAACTCATATGAGATGACATATCATACTGTGTTATGACATATCTAATGCAGACTAATATGCTATTACCTTATCTCCTATTTCAACAAAGTTAACTCATATAAGTTCAAGGTTATGTGTAATATTGGCAAACATGTATTGCATATAGTGAAGATATGACATAGAAAGCAAAAAGTAGTTTGTCTATAGTCATACAAGTAACAAAGGTAGATCAATAGAAACTTTCTAAACTTAGAGCCTGAGCTTTACAAACTGCATGATACAATCTTTCGTATCTGGGAAATTCTTTTCTCTTAGACATTTTATTCAAGTATGATTTTAAATGAACAAAACCAGTGATAAAATATACAGAGCTCTTAGGATTATACAGGACAGAAACCATGCCTGGTTATGCATCTAAGCAAGAAAATGGTATCACATGAAGATAAGTTTTGGTTGATAAAGTAAGTATATTTATCATTTTTATTCAAATATTCATTGCCTTATTAAATTTTCTTAACTATGGAATGGAAACAGAAATACCATTTTTAAAATCAGTAACAGCTCAAATAAATTAAGGTTTCACTTCAAGGTCACACAATCAATAGAGCTGTCATTTTTGCAAACAGAGTACCAATGATTTTGAATCTCACTATGTTAATGCATGTTCCATTTCATCATTTATGGAAGTCTCATTCTCTTTGAAAGTAGAGTGGAAGTTTTAAGCAGATAGATGATAGATAGATAGATAGATAGATAGATAGATAGATAGATAGATAGATAGATAGATAGAAAGATAGATAGATAGATGATAGATAGATGATAGATAGATAGATAGATAGATAGATAGATAGATAGACAGACAGACAGATGATAGATAGATAGATAGATAGATAGATAGATAGATAGATAGATAGATAGATAGATAGACAGATAGATAGATAGATGATAGACAGATAGATAAGGGCATGTAGGGATATATTTTTCAAAGAAATACAAAGACCATAAATTTGCAGTCTTTGTGATTTAGGATTTTCTGCTGTGACCTTATGAAACATATTAATAGATATTTAAACTACGTGTTTCCAGATACTCAATTAGCTTTAGAGTTTATGATGAGAAAAATATTATCAACAAAGAGTCATTCTGTATTTTTATCATACATAGGGAAGAAAATTAACATAGACTGGAAACTTTGAAAATTTCACTTAATCAAAGTAATACATGGTTGTTCGTTTGTATTAATATAACAAATAGTCTCTGGTCATCAGTATAAGCTCAAGTAAATCTCTGTGGTGCAGATCATCTTCACAATATATTAATCTGTGACCCTGTTATATCAGAATCAATTCCTTACACTCGCAAAGATTGTAGTCAGTTGTATTCAGTACAGTATCTTCCTCTGTAAGTGAATGTATTTCTTCAAACATTTATAATGAGATTCCTCAATTACATCAATGAAAAGAGGATTTCTAGAGTGCTGATGTCAATACATTGTTATATAGGGACTTTGGCCAGACTAAAAATTTCTGACTGAAATCGATGTTTATTGAATATGCACAAGAGAAATGGTACTTTATATAATGTTTTTCAAATGGAATGTATATTTTAAAATGCATTTTGAAACACAGATTTTTAGAGGGTGAAACTTTTGTCATACAATTGAAGAGAATATTGATCTATGTGTAACATCATTTTGATTATTTCAAGAAAAAAAATTATAATATTTATCAATAAGGCTCATATTTTGCATGGACTTAAACTGTGGGGGAGTGACAGTAAAACTAAAAACATCTATGGTGTTTTGAGAAATTTTCCTAGACATTTCATATTTTAATAAAAATTGTTGCTGGGAGGTGGTGACACACAGCTGTAACATTAGGGTTCTGGAGGTAGAGGCAGGCAAATCTCTGTGAGTTCTTGGCCTATGATTGAGTTCCGGGACAGCCAGGACTATTATACAGAGAAATCCTGTCTCAAAAAAACAATCAAAACAAAACAAAAAATCTTCATACTAAGTTGAAATTAATGTAAGCATTTGAGCATACATGTAATGAACAAATAGATCAAAACAAAGCAAAACAAAAGATAAAAGAAAACTTAAAAGTTATCTACCTCACCTGAGTATAAAGCTTCTGGATTGCAAGGTGTTAGCATAGCAAAGCCATCAGTACAGAGAAACTGAAGTCAGAGACTGTGAACTATTTTCAACCCGATAAGTTTTTGCCAACGCAATAATCCAAATCAGAACAAATCAAACCGAATTAGTAAAAACCTAGGTTTATTGCATACCATCACTCCCAGGAAGGAAGACCAGGAAACCCTCGGGAGGAGAGAGGAAAGGAGAACTGGAAAGATTGCCTGTTCTGTTCTCTGGAGAAGGGAGGGCAATTTAAATAGCCTGTGGGAGGGGTCACTGTTTGGTGCTTTCTTGGTGGTGGAGTTTGGACAGAAGAAGGGTCTTGAAATGAAACTTTCCTCCCAATTACCCATAATGGATGCCAGGGGCTGGGTTGAAACCCCACCCAAACATTCCAGACTCTTTGGATATAAGGATCTCAGTGGTTGGGATGAAGCTTCCAACCAAACACAGACTATACATTGTCAGTTTCCCTTTAGATCTAGAATTTAAGAATATTTCAATTTGTGACATAAACTATGAAGCTCTAAATGGCTATGATGGGAAAGACTCCTAGAAAACAGTCCCTGGAGATTAGAAAAGATAAAACATATAAGCCTGTCAACGTTATTCTGTTAAAAACAAAGTTTATAAAATATGAAATAAAAGGAATATATTTATTAAGTTAAACAAAATAATGCCCAACCAAATACTTATCTTATAAAATTGTGCTTTATATAATGAGAAATTAAATTTGACTTTTTTTTTTTTGTTGGTTTGTTTTTCAAGTTAGAGTTTCTCCGTAGCTTTGGAGCCTGTCCTGGAACTAGCTCTTGTAGACCAGGCCAGGCTGGTCTTGAACTCACAGAGATCTGCCTGCCTCTACTTCCTGAGTGCTGGGATATCAGTCTTATTTTTACAGATGAGCTGTCTAAAACACTATCATTAAGAGACTTACCAAAGTTTGAACACATGGTAAATTTTGTACTCAAAATCAGGAATCAGATGTATGTAAATCAGATTTTAGAATTAGAACAGAGCTCAAGTGCCATTAGATAATAGAAATATTTTGCAGTGTTCAATGAACAATAGAATTGGTATTATGAAAAAGGCTTTCTTGCACAAAGTAATCTATTGAAAGACCCTTGACGAGGACCTCTTTTCGGGAGGAGACCTCCCCAATGCCAAGGAACAGGCCGAGACTGCACAGATGCAAATCGCAAGAGGTTTATTGAGTAGGCACAGGTACCTGTGGGCAGCAAGATCTCTCGGAAGATTTGCGCACCTGCCAACTGGAGGGCGGGCTTTTTATAGGGAAGAGCAAAAAGCAAGTTTACAGAAGCAAAAGCGTGGTTATTGGTCGACCGGAATGAGGCGGGGGCATGAATGGTTTCCTCTCTCAGCATGGGTGTCAGCAAAAGCAAGTTTACAGAAGCAAGAGCATGGTTATCGGAATGCGGTAGGGGGCATGAATGGTTTCCTCTCTCAGCATGGATGCCTGGCAACAATCATCCTGTTCCTATCTTATAGCTAACCTGCTTTGTTGACATCCTATCTTATTGACATCTTGCCTTGCAGTCTTCCTATCTCTATCTCATAGATCTCCTGCCCTCCCAGGCACATGGGATGTTCTTATGGGAGCAGGCTGGCTGCTGATCCAGAGAATTTTTTAAGAGCAAACAGGACGTTCCCCTGGGAGCATGCTAGCTACGGGTTTTGAGGAGGGGGTCTGTAGGGTCTTTCACTATAGATTTCATATAATCTTAATCGGAATTCCTATGGTGTCCTTAATGGAAACTTTTAGAAATGCTTAAATTCATATAGAACCACAAAAGAACCCAGGAAGCCCAAGTAACTATGAGAAAAAAAAAGAGAACAATAAGTATGATGAGGATATCACCATACCTGTTTTCAATTTACTATATACCATAGCAACACATGGTCTGGAACTTAAACAGCCACAGTAATCTGTCTCATAGAACTGAGTTTCTAGAATTGAATCTACTTGTCTATAGATCTTTGCTTTTCTTTTAGATGTCAAGAAAACATAATTAAATAAAGAACAGTATTTTCAACAAATGTCATTGGTAAAACATATTGAAGAATGGATGTATAAGGTATTTACCTTATCTGAAACAACCCTAATATTCAGAAGGATTAATACAATATCTGAAGCAGAATTGTTTAGAGAGAAAAGTACTAGAAATGAGTAGATGAAAGGATATTTGAATAGGACTCTAATCACTCAGGAAATAATGCTATGATTTAAAAAAAATGGGATTGACTGAAATCAAAAAGGTTTGGGATAGGAAATAATTAAGTGAAGTGATAGCCTGAAGAATGGAAGGAAATCTCAGATAACTTCACATGTAACAATGGATTAATATTGAAAATATATGAGGAACTCTATAAACTAAAAACTAAAGAAATTCTAATAAATCTGTTGAAGAAATGAGCTAATGAAAGGGACAGTTCCTTAGAGATATTCACCAGGCCAACAAACAAGTAAAAACAATGATCAATATCAGGAGCCACCAGTAAAATTCAAATTATGGCAACTTTGTGATACAAAGACTCTTTAGGAGGTCTGTTATTTTTGAGGGGAGACAGGGGATGTAGGGATATCTAGGGTTTAGGGGAGATCGCAGGGGAGAAACTGGAGGGCTGGGAAGAAAAATCTGTGGCCAGGATGTAATATATGAGAGAGGAAAAAAAAAAACAAAATAAATAATACTTTTAATAAAAGAACAAAATAAATCATTTACACTCTCACACACAAAGGAGTGGTCTACAGAGCTAGATACTTTCAAGATACCCAGGAATGCACAGAGAAATCCAGTGTTGAAAAATGAAATGAATAAATAAATAAAATAAGAAATTTATTTCTTAATAAATTAAATAAAATGCAAATAAAAAAAAGAAAAAAGAAAAAGTAAAAAGAAGAAAAATACAGCAACAAATGGTAATGAAGGAATGAGAAAAAGATCCCTTAATACTCTGAAGAGTCTAAGAAGAATATAGACATATAGTAACCAGAAATAAGAAGGTAGAAAGAAAAAAAATAAAAAGTAGGAAACCAAGGAGAATGAGAGCCGACTGCCAGAAGTTTTCTCAGCAATTTAAGGATTAACTATTAACAGTGAAGTTCCTGGCTTTACAACAGACAACTCTGTCTACAAGGCAGAAGTGGCCCTCTGCAAACTGAGAGGCAGCTTTGAGATTACACCCCCTTAAGCCACTCATGACCAAACACGGGGATGTGAGCAGATTTAACCTTTAATTGATGGGATGTTCATGATGTATTGGTTGTGTATTGTCCCATACGCTCTCCTGCTAGTAAAAACTGGCTGTGTCAGGGGAAGTGCAGAACTTTGATAAATAACACCAGGAAGTGGCAGAGTAAAACAATAGGCTAAATACAAACTAGTCTATGAAAATTCATGTCAATAAAAAGTGTAAAAAATTGCTATAAAAAGAAGTGTTCAGATACTGCCCTTTGCCACATCCTCAGAATCCTGAACTGGCTGTAGTCACAGCTATAGCTGGTAAGTTTTTTGTCCCATGGAGATTTCTCTTTTTCTTTTCCTGGGATAAACTTTGGTCCTTGCTTACAAGCCTTGATTGACTGTTCTTCAATCAGTTGTGCAACCCTGCTGAACCCAACATCTCTAGTGAAACCACTTTTTAAGTTAGTATGGATGTTTCTGAAAGTAAAAATAAATATTTTTCCATAAAACTCTGCTATTAAACTTATATTGTTTCCTTAAAGGTGTCCAAGCAAGCATATCACAAAGATACTTGAACATCAAGGCCTCCTGTAACACTACTCATAGGAGCTGAGTTATTGAATCAATTTGGTATCCCAAACAAGAGCAATGGAAAGAAAATGTGTTATATATACTGTTATGATTTTGCTAGGGGTCCTGAGCAGCTTGCTGCAGGGTCCCGGTGGCTGGTCCCCAGCCATGTGTTGGCTGGCTGGTCCCACAGACAGTGAGTCCCCGGAAAGTGCAAGTTCCTGGTGAAGGGGCAAGTTCCTGGCAGTGAGAAGTATGGGCAGGCGGTGGGTGGTATGGGCAGGCAGTGGGTGGGAGGCACATGGACAGACACATCGTATAGAATAGAATTGAATATTTATTAGTTGAGTTATGGAGGGGAAGGAAAAAGGGGAGGAGGGGGTAAGAGAGAGAGAAAGAGGGATAGAAAGAGAAAGAGAAGAGAGAAAAAGAGTGGAGAAGAAGACAGAGAGAGAGAAAGAGAAAGAAGGGTGATGGAGGTGGGTTTTGTTTCTTATCTGTTGCTTTCATTGGTTAACTAATAAAGAAAACTGCTTGGCCTGATAGGACAGAAAATTAGGCAGGCGGAATAGACAGAACAGAATGCTGGGAGAAAGAAGCCGAGTCAGGCAGTCACCATGATTCTCCCATTCCAGACAGACACAGGTTAAGATCTTTCCTGGTAAGCCAGCTGTGGTGCTACACAGAATATTAGAAATGGGTTAGATCAATATATAAGAGCTATCCAATAAGAGGTTAAAACTAATGGGCCAAGCAGTGTTTAAAAGAATACAGTTTCCGTGTAATTAATTCGGGGCATAAGCTAGCCAGGTGGCTGGGAGCCGGGCGGAATGCAGCCCACCTATTCCTATTACAGAAGAGGAGAGGGAAAGAGAACAGAGAGAGCCAAGATGGTGAGAGAGGGAGGGGCTTCAGGGAGTGGATGTGGCTTGTCTCTTAAAGAGACGAACAATCATAAAATATACATAACATATACATTCATCTTAAAGATGAATGAAGCTATATCATTAGAATAAAATGTATGAAACTAAAGATAATCACATTAATTAAACAAGTCATACCACATTCGCTAGAGAAGCAGGTAGGTGATCTGATCACCCACCATCTTTTCCAAAAAATCTAGTCCCCCAGTCTCATCCTGAGGTATATATAACACCACTTGCTGTGGCCATTCTTTCCTCTTAGCCCCCATTCCCTAGGAACTAGTCTGATCCTTGTGACACATCCTGTTTTTCTCCCAGTTGTGGACCCTATTTACTTACCTCATCTAATTCACTTCCATTCCTAAGTGTCAGCTTTTAATACATAGAAGCTCATTCCACCCCATATTCTGTACAGGATTCCCTGTGGCCACCACTGTCAGGATCAAAGTATTCCCTCCCAGGCAACACTTTCCAAAGAACCAGAGAGGGCAACAGAAACCAAGGAATGAACCAACTACCCAATAAAGACAAGACAAGATATCTAGAATTACAATCTTTCCAAAGCCAGATGCCTAGATGCCAGTATAGAAACACAACTATAGCCATATCAACATGCCTCTGCTTTGTTCACTAAAGCCTAGAAACCCTACTATCATATTCTCTGAATGTGTCATATAAATGGAACAGAAGATTAAAATTTGAAAATAGCCTTTATGAAAATATTAGAGGTCCTTTAAAAAGATATGAATAAATCAATTTATGAAAAACAAACAGTAAATTAAAATGGAAAAAGAACTTTAGAAATGAAAGTAGAAATAGAGTCAACAAGGAAAACATAAACTGAGGGAAAAAAATAAAGAAATAGAGACATAGATCAAAGAAAATGTAAAATCCAAAAAGGATCTGGGCACAAAAAATCCTGAAAATCTGGGACATTGTTAAGAACAATACTAAGGAATATAGAAACACAGGAAAGGGAAAAAACCCAGGTCAAAGGTACAGAAAGTAGTTTCAACAAAATAGTTAGAAGAAAATTTCACTAACCTAAAGAAGGAGATGCCTATCATGGTACAAGAGCACACAGAACACCTAATAAGCAGGACCAAAAAAGAAAATCCCTTAGCACATAATAATCAAAACATTAAGCATAGAGAAAAAATAATATTAAAAACTGCAAGGGAAAGCTACCGACTAACCTATAAAAGCAGACCTATTAGACTAACACCTGACTTTTTAGTGGAGACTCTAAAAGCCAGAAAAAACTTGGCCTGATATTCAGCAAAGTCTAAGAGACCACAGATCCCAGCCTAGACTACTAAACTGAGCAAAACTTTCAATAACAATGGGTAAAGAAAGATATTCCACAAAAAAATACCAAACTAAAGAAATATTTATTTAAAAATCAGGCTTCCAGAAGGCACTAGTAGGAAAAGTTCACCCTGAAACCACAGAATTATCTCAGTACAGAAAATCAAAAGAGAAGGTGAAAGTCCATATCACAACAAAATAATGAGAATCAACAAACACTGTTTATTTGTTGTAATAAGGAGCGGCGGGCTATGTTCCTGGCACCTAGCTGCCTGCACGGCTAGCTTTATACCTGAAATAATTACACGGAAACTCTATTCTTTTAAACACTGCCTGGCACATTAGTTCCAGCCTCTTATTGGCTAGCTCTTACATATTGATCTAACCCATTTCTAATAATCTGTGTAGCCCACAAGGTGGCTTACCAGGGAAGATCTTAACCTGGGTCTGTCTGGAGTTGGAGAATCATGGCGACTTCTGAATCTGCTTCTTTCTCCCAGCATTCTGTTCTGTCTTCTCCGCCTATCTAAATTCTACCCTATCAGAGGGACAAGCAGTTTCTTTATTAGTTAACCAATGAAAGCAACAGATAAGATACAAGACCCACCTCCATCATTTATTGATATCTCTCAATGTCAACAGTCTCAATTCCCCAATGAAATGGCACAGATTAGATGTGAAAACAAAATCCATCCTTTTGTTGCATCCAGGAATCATACTTTACCATAAGTATAGATATGGGCCCACTACAACCTGGTATTCCTCTGTCTTCTCTATTACCTAAAGAATGACCTCTTATAATTATTGATTTGAAAGATTTTTTTTTACTATACCTTTCTAAGAGAAAGATAAAGAAAAAAATTGCCTACACAGTTCCTACTTATATTAATTCTCTGCCTACTAGGAGATATCAGTGGACCATACTCCAACAGCGAATGTTCAAGACCCCCACTCAGTGCCAATAGTTTGTCAGTCAGCCATTGGAAATAATATGTAGTAAATTTCCTAAATTTATAATTTACCATTACATAGATGATATTTTGCTATCTGATTCAAACATAGATATTTTAGATAAATGTTTGAAGAAGTAAAGAAAATTTTGCCTAAATGGGGATTACAAATTTCTTCTGAAAGAATACAGAGAGGAGTTTGGTCAATTACCTAGGTACAAAATAGGGTTGCAGAAAATTTGAACACAAAAGACACAAATTAGTGGAGAGCAGTTACAGACTCTTAATGACTTTCAAAGATTGTTAGGAGATATTTTCAGTCTATGACCAGATGTTGGGATAACACCTGGCCTAATAATTCATTTAAATAAATCCTTAGATGATGATAAAGACTTAAAAAGTCCCAGAGAATTTACAGATAAAGTGGAAAAATAATTGACAATTGTTGAGGAGAAATTACAGAAGATACATGTGGATAGGGTGATTCCAAATCTTTTATTCTAGTCATATTGCCTTCCAGAATTTCTCCTACAGGAATTTTAATGCAGAGGGATGATATTATCTTAAAACGGATCTTTTTAAACACATAAACCAAGTAAAAAATTAAAAACATATATGGAAAAAGTCTCTGAATTATTTGTAAAAGAAAAATTGAGATTTTGATTTTGTCAATTAGTAGATATAGATCCAATGGAGATTATAGTGCCTTTTACCACTGATGAAATAAAAAAAAAGCTAAGGGAAGACAATGAACCATGGCAAAAAACTTGTGCTAATTTTTTTGGGAGAAACTAATAGCAATTATCCCAAAAGTGATAGATTTAACCTTATAAAGAGAACCTCTTGAATTCTTCTCTGAATTGTAGGTGGTGATCCAATAACTGTAGCCCATATATTTTATACTGATGCATCAAAGCAGGGATGGCAGGTTACAAATCAGAAGAATTATATAAGGTGGAAGAAAGCCCTTATAATTCTGTGTATAAGGCAAAATTATGTGCTACTCTTATGGTGATAAAGGATTTTAAAGGAACTCTTAATACATTTCTGATTCACAATATGCAGAAAGAGATATCTTACATATTGAAAGCACTGAATTTATACCAGATGATACCGAATTGACTTCATTATTCATGCAGGTTCAATATATAATCAGCAATAGATTTTGTCCCATATACATAACACACATCCAATCCCATATGGCTCTGCCAGGTCCTCTAGCACAAGGTAATGCACAAATTGATGGATTGCTGAATGAAAATATGTATATGGCCTCAGAATTCCATAAGAAACATCATGTCAATAGCAAAAGTTTAAAGAAAGAGCTTTCTATTACATGGAAACAAGCTATGGCAATTATAAAGAGATGTCCTACTTGTTTTTTTTTTTCTAAAACCAAAGACCACTACCTGCAGAGACTAACCCAAAAGGTACTCAAAGGAACAAATCTGGCAGATGGATGTGTTCCATTTCACAGAATTTGGAAAATTAAAATATGTATACCACACAATTGACACTTATTCAGGTTTTCAGTGCTCAACTGCTTTAAGCTCAGAAAAGGCTGATTCAGTAATCTCACATTTATTAGAAGTTATGACCATCATGGTCATGCCTACACAAACAAAGACAGATAATGGTTCAGCATATATCTCTAAGAAAATAAAAGAATTTTTTTGCTTATTATAATATAAAGCATATTACAGGTATACAACACAATCCTACAGGTCAGGCAGCGGTAGAAAGATCAAATCAAACTATAAAGGATGTGTTAAACACAGAGAAAGGGATATGTTTGTACAAATGTTTAAGTTTTCCACAATGAACAACAAATTTACCTGCAATAATATTTAAAGTTTCCAGGAAGAAGATGGGGCCCCACAACAACAACTCCACCTGATTGATATGACATCATGATGCTGATAGTGCTACTAAAAACCTGTTTTGGGTACCAGCTGCTCAAGATGGTTCGCTGAAATGGTGCACGTTTTACAACCTTCTGGCCAGAATTTCAAACAGAAACCTCTGAAATATCCTACTGAATACTCAGAGAAGATATAATTTTGCAATAATACCAGACAATAATCCTGGGACTTGACTTTCACAGGATCCCATAGAAAGGATATCACCCCCGTGACAGCTGGAAGTAATCTATAAGATGACGTCCCCACTCACAACAAAGTTTATCCTCAGGGTTAGGGACATCATTTAGGGGTTGGTTATAATTGGCAAATGGTTGGGGCTTGGGGGAATTATTTAGGCTCAGGGATTTCCTTGGAAAATAAAGGGGTGGAAATTGGATGGGATAATAGATTAGTGTGAGCTTACTCACACTAATAATAATAGTGAGTTACAGAGTGAATACTTGTGAACTATTATTTATAGGCAATTTATATTGGTATAGATTCTTGTATATTGACACAAAATAAAATTATATTTAATATTTTACTATTTTCTTCTACAATATTTATAAACCTGGGCAAAGTTATTTTGCCATATTGTATGCATGCATGCTTCTACCTCTGCTTAAAACATTTTTGTATATTGATATAATTTTAGGATTTATTTATCATATTGCAATGTATATTTCTACCTCTGATAAAAAGACTTCTAAATTTTGTATATTTTGAGGTCATTGTCATCACTTGTTGCACAGTTGTTTATTGTATAATATTCTAATATGAAGTCTAAGTCTTTAAGTTATATAGGTATTAATAATTATAGATCAATAGTCATCTCTGTTTGACATATTTTTAGTTAGAATAATCAGTTTCTTTAGATTTATAGAGATTGTATTCTGCACAGATAGATAATCTTCAACCACTTCAAAGAGCTGTAAAATATGGCATTTAAATAACTTAAGGTTCTGTTGATGTGAGACACAATTGCTGCTGGCAGCAGCGATCTATTCCCAAGAGAATGTTGAGCACCAAAGATACTTCACCTGAAGCTTGTTTTCTTGGCAAAACTGGCCTTTGGGCAAGGAACTGCCCATGCATCGACCATGGACAAAATGCATAATATCCAAACAAAACAAGCAGCATACAGGAAAAAAAAACTGTCAAATCTTGCCAAGATTGAGTAAGATGGTTTTGAAAAATTTCTTGCCTCTGAAAACTGTCTGTTAGTTACTATAGGCCTTAGCTCATATTGGTTGTTCCAGCATTGAAAATGAGACTTTGGGTGATTGCCCAAGGAGCCAGTTGTCTCTGTCACTTGTTTCACATTCTGAAAGTTGCTTGATTACACTTCCTATTTACTCAAGTAATATTATTTTCCCTTCTAGCATCTTCCTTGGGGTTGAAGACTAGATACTTGTAGTTACTTTTTAATCATGACTTGGTCAAGTTATTTATTATACAAGACTTAAATGCATTAGGATAGTATAATTATTGAAATATTTATCACATGTTTTCTACTTGATATAAATATGTCTCATTGTATATTGTTCTTATTGTATATAATTTTGTATTAGGGTTAGAACTCTCTTATTTAAACAAAAGGGGAGGTGCTGTAGGAATTTCTATCACCAGTACCTTTCAGTTACCTGCTCAGCCTACTTAGGTGTGGTTTCTTATCCTATTTATGCCAATGTAAAGCACTTGTCCGGCCTTTTTTCCAGCTGCAGGATTCAGTTGCTGTTCCCTGTTCCAGCAGAGAATTGTGATATGTGATACTAACCCTAAATAAATAACCCCCTATTATACTCAATTGTGAGCTAGTGTGGAATTTTCTTTTATGTGTCTTTCTTTATGTTTCTATGGAGTCTATCCTCGAACTAGTACTTTTAGACTAGGCTGGCCCTGAATTCACAGAGATATGCCTGCCTCTGCCTCCTGAGTATTAGGATTAATGGCATGCACCAAAACCACTAGTTCTATTAACTTTTCTTGCCCAACTTCTGCTATTGTTATTCTGTATTTACTTCCTATTAGCCCACTTATCCTACCTCCCACTTTTTAGTCCTCTTCCTCTTTATATTCCACATGCCCTTCCTCCACTTTGCATATGCACACACACAGACATGCACCATCTAGGTTGTATATATGAAACTAAATATATTACATTTGTGTTTCTGATTAAGATTTATACTGCTTAATATCATGATGTCCAGCTCCATCCATTTTTTCAAAATATCCTAGTCTCATTCTTCATTATTTGGAATAAAATTTGCCTACATATATAACATTTTCTTTTCTAATTTTTCTATCAATAGTCACTTAGGCTGGTTTGTTAACTTGGTTATTATTAGTAGTAGTTCAATAAATATGAATGCTAGGGTAACTGTATGGTGTACTCATTTAGATTCCAAGTTGTATTCTCTTGACAGTGTTCAAGAGAACATTCATTATTATTCATTACATAGAAATGAATCAGTTTTTAATCTGAGTTTTGAAATAATTCTGTACCTTTTGGGAGTGTTATTTTGTCTATGAACGTCAACATTTTGTGCCTTAATTAAGCAACTTCCTTGGGTATTTATGATTTCTTATTGTGATTTCCCTTCCACTGAGAGAAACATGCATGAAATATTATGTGCCAAATTTCATTAGCATATTCTGTCAGTACATTTAGTGAGATGTCATCGTCAATAACCTATTCATCTGAAAAAGTTATTCAAGCAACAGAGCTTAAGGAAAATACAAAATGGAGTGTGGTATTATTAGGACTGACAGAGGAGCAAAAACCTGCCATACGTTGGAACAAATTCAATTGTTGCTCAAAATATAAAGCTTATCTTTATTTGATGACGGAAATCTGTGCAACACAGTATTCATACGTGAGACATTCTCTTTGTTTTATCTAGAATTTCCTTGCTGGTAAAATTATCTCAGTTAGCATTGTGCACAGGAATTCTCTCCATTATTTTAATAGCCTGTGAAATGGAAGAATTCTGATGCCAGTGTCCTCCACTTGTCCTCTACTGCAATCTTTCCTGGCAAGCTGTAGGCAGCAGTACAATAGCTAATTTCTAGATAAGTATATCTTAGAACACCATTCAAAAATCAGTTGCAGGTTTGGAGTGCCAGATTGAACTTTCTAAACATAATAGCTTAGATGTAACAGGAATAGAGGAGATATTTCTACTCTGATGCACTGCTGTCCGCTGATAGTGGAGATGAGCAGTTAAAGAGCTGGATCCTGTTATTATTTCCCTTCTGCAAGAATGGTTTTAAACACAGAACCACAGTTTTTTTTTTTCTATTTTCCTATAGCTTGGCCTCAGTTACCAGAATGTTTACAAAATGCTCTTAAAGCAAAAAGAGAAGCAGGCCCTTGAGAAGGATGAGCTGCAACTTTATTTTTCTTAAGAATTACATGGAATGAAGCACAAATATAAAATAGAGATGAAATAGCTTGCTATGAAAACAAAACTGGCTTCCTTGCAATATTCATTTCATTTGTATAGAATACACACAAATGGTAAAATAGCCTCAGCAAGACAAGAAACAGTTTGCATTCAGTTTTCCATTAAGATGGATGCAAAATCCTAGATTAAACTTCCCAGGAACTAAAGAAAGTGAAAATGTTATAAAGAAACAACAACAGTTTAAGTGGAAAAGAATCTGTTTTGAGCACCCATTTACCCTAAATGCCACATGCAGTATATTGGTTGTATCGCTCTAATATCTTCCATAAAGAAAATTAAAACAGTAGAAAATTCCCCATAAACAAATCAGTGTAAGAAGAAAACTCAGCATAAACTCTGCTACATCCATGAAACATAAGGCACTGGCATGAATACTAAAGCACTGAGGTACAAAACAAAAGAGATAGAATGCTGAAATAGATACAGTCAGTCCAAGTGCTTTTTTAATCAGTAAGTGAGAAAAGAATAAAACTGCTAGCAATCCAG
Source organism: Microtus oregoni (assembly GCF_018167655.1). Taxonomy (NCBI): domain Eukaryota; kingdom Metazoa; phylum Chordata; class Mammalia; order Rodentia; family Cricetidae; genus Microtus; species Microtus oregoni. Next base: position 2,818,503 of record NW_024543812.1, read on the forward strand.
TAGTAAGCAGAAGGTTCAATTCCAGAGCACAGGGGAAGGTTATATAAATGCCCCCGGAGAAGAGAAACACAAAGATTTTATCTTTTCAATACAGCTAATTGCTTATAAACAGAATTCTAAATGTGAATTAATATTAATACCTCTATCAGACTTTGCTAAATCAGTCTCCTTGGTAGGAATGTTCAATGATGTAAACTGACAAAACTCACAAAGATCCTAAGTCTTGATATTTTCTTTATAAGTCAAATTTCTGGCACAGAAAAAAAAAATGGATAGAGAATGGCTGCATTTAGTAAATATGTTTGACCTACAGTTATATTTATGCTTTTAACCTTAGATATAGGTAGGCAGAGTCACAGATCTTCAGAACCCAAATCCGAGAATTGCAGAATCCTCCTTTTGATTGATTGGTTAGGGTAGACAAAATGATTCCCCAAAATATACAGATTTTAGTTGTAGCCCTTGTTTTCCCCTTAGGTGTTGAGGGAATGTCCCTATTGATTAAGAACAAACATGACACAGGGTGCAGGTTATTAAATTTGCATTTAACACAAAAACCTTTTTTTTGATATCTAGCTTCCTCGGTACCAGAAAATATTATGCAATTTCTCAAGGTAAAGAAGAAAATAACAATCCTACTTAGCAGCAGCACCCATGAACTATAACAATAACTAGCAAGGCCAGATGTGTGTGTGTGTGTGTGTGTGTGTGTGTGTGTGTGTGTGTGTGTGTGTGTGTGTGCATGTGTGTGTGTGTGTGTGTGTGTGCATGTGTGTGTGTGTATGTTTGAAATAAGTGGCATTCACATGCTGATGCTAAACAATATTTGTTTAATCGATATTATGCCCACTCAACAGAAGGGAAATCATGTCTGGTACTGGAAACCTCCCCAGAGTCACGTGGTTAGTAAGGTCATGAATTTTAGAAAAGGATCTACTGATGTGGGAATGATTTCTAATTAATAAAGAAACTGCCTAGGGGCTGGAGAGATGGCTCAGAGGTTAAGAGCACTGACTGCTCTTCCAGAGGTCCTGAGTTCAATTCCCAGCAACCACATGGTGGCTCACAACCATCTGTAATGATATCTGGTGCCCTCTTCTGGCATGCGAGCATACATAGAAGGAATGTTGTATACATAATAAATAAATAAATCTTTAAAAAAAAAAAAGAAACTGCCTAGACCCATTTGATAGGCCAACCCTTAGGTAGGCGGAGTAAACAGAACAGAATGCTGGGAGAAAGAAGCTGAGTCAAGGAGTTGCCATGATTCTCCCACTTCAGACAGAAGCAGGTTAAGATCATTCCTGGCAAGCCAGCTCGTGGGCTACACAGATTAATAGAAATGGGTTAGATTGACATGTAAGAGCTAGCCAATAAGAAACTGAAACTAATGGGTCAGGCAGTGTTTAAAAGAATACAGTTTCCTTGTAACTATTTCGGGTAAAGCTAGCCTTGCGGGCAGCCGGGTGCCAGGGATGCAGCCCGCCACTCCAATTACAACAATCTACTAGTACCACTTTGCTAGAACAGTGCAATTCCTTGCTATATTCTAAATCTTACATTTTTGCCCACAAATGCGCTGCCAGTCCTCTTTAAAGAAGCTTCCTTTTGCAGCAAATAGCTATCATCACCCAAAAAAGAAGCCACAGCACAGAGATCAACCATTTATGGGGAGTCCAATCCCAGTGGAGGCATCTACATTACAATTCCAGCAAGTATGACTCAGTAAACATTCCAGAAGAGGTGGCAAGTCTGTAAGAGTCAGAATACCAGAAAGTCTACTGTGAAACAGTCTGTCCTAGAAATAACTGCTTAAGTAAGACGAGAACATGAAAATATCAAATAAAACAATATAATGTAGAAATGAGGAAATTTCATGGGTTCTCTATATAAGGAAATATAGGTAAATAATGACTGACGAGAGAATTAGCTCTTCCTAAAGATAAACTCTAGACATGGTTGTTAAGTACAAGATGGTCATCCCTGCAACCATATAATAAACACTAACAGCAAAAAAGGATTCTGCATGTTGTACTTATACATTTGAAAATACATATATGTGTATGCATGCGTGTGTGTGTGTGTGCACTCAATGCATACAAAAGAATAGTAATCAAAGAAAAAGAGGCTATCAATTTAATGGAGGGCATGGCAAAGGTTGGAACTTGGCAGAGTCTGGAGAGAAGAAAGGAGGGAAGTAATAATATATTTAAATTAAAATGTGCAAAATGTTAGAGGCATTTATTATCATTATATAGCATTATGTTCAAATGCTTTTACTGCATATTGCCATTTTTACCATGGAATAGGTGAGAGTTTCTGAAATGAAAATTTTTTCATAAAGTAACAACTGTCTCATCAATTTTAAGTCATAAAGATACAAAGTGTCACAATGTTGAGGACATAGTAAATATTATGTAGCTGCTAGCGTATTGTTAAAGTAAATAAACAAAAATAAAGATAAAATAGAAAATAGATGAAATTGCTCTCATTGAATTCTTTTTTCCTTAGGGCCTGAAAAGGAGGCTCAGCAGTTAAGATTACTAGCTGTCCTTGATGAAGAGTAAGTTTGGGTTCCCAGCACCCACATGATGACTCACAACAACCATCACTATTTCCAGTTCTAGGACATCCAACAGCTTCTTCTGACCTCCACTGTCATCTGGAACATGCATGGTAAATGTACATAAATGCAGGCATTCACACATACACGTAATATAAAAATCAATCTTAAGAATTAATAATAGTAATGAGTTCACCAATTATTTTTCTGTTTTTTTTTGTTTGTTTGTTTTTTGTTTTTTTTTTTTTCGAGACAGGGTTTCTCTGTGGCTTTGTAGCCTGTCCTGGAACTAGCTCTGTAGACCAGGCTGGTCTCGAACTCACAGAGATCTGCCTGCCTCTGACTCCCGAGTGCTGGGATTAAAGGCATGTGCCACCACCGCCCGGCCCAATTATTTTTCTGAAGAATATCACTTTACCTAAGATAATATTTAAACTAGGACACTATAAAACATTAAAACATGGGTGCTAGACATGTACTGAGGAGAAGTGAGTGGAAAAAAGACAATGTGATATATATATATATATATATATATATATATATATAGGAATTTTGTTTAGCTGTAAAAAGAATACAGTTATTCCATTTACTAAGAAAATATAATAGTAATAAAATTAGCCAGGCAAAGATGAATAGTACAATTTTTTGCTAATATGACAAGAAACTGGAAGGGGAATAGGAAAGAAGAGATAATTTTTAGAAGAAAAATCAAAATGAATGTTTTTTTTCTCATATGGAGAATTCAGATTAAATATATAAGCACACATAATGCTAAGTAAATATGTATAACAAAAAAGCATTTTGGGGAATATTGAAAGAAAGATGGCACTGTTTAAAGAGGAAAGGAAGAAGGATGTTATGGGCAAATAAAATCAATATACAACTATAAGAAAAAATTCATGATCCAGTTATTTGTTCATCAACTTAAAAAAATTATAAGGTGTTATATTCCTATTTAAATATATGCATATACAATATGCTTGCTTAAGAATGTTTAAGCTCTTGGCTACTATTTTGAGAGTATTTCACTGCTTGTGCAAATAAATAAATATTTCTTTCTTACAAAACATGTGATGATGAAAAGAGTTCATATTATAGAACTGATCAGACCCCAAATGCCCTATAGAGATTGTCAATTATGCACTAATCACACACTGGAGGTGCAGCATGTGGACCTCTAATCATTTATCTCTCCTTAATTATAACTGATTCATATCAACGAACAATTTCTCCTTACTTACATTCAGGTCTGATTGATTTGAAATCCACTGTAATGTGAATGTGATTGTCAATGATTTTCATGTTTTCCCTTTGCTATAAATCATAGTAAAGCTGGCACATAATCCTTAGCAGAGTTTTAACATGTAGCTACTGATTCTGCAAAGATAACTAAAATAGGCTCATTCTGTGAAAACTCTATGATCTATTATATTTATGAATCAAAGTCAACAATCTGAATGAAATTTCTCCATAGTATGTCAATATCCCACTGCCCAAATGATAAAGGCCCAGACTTGTGTGGTTCACCTTGGTATCTCCCAGTACCTTCTTATAGTACTCTTTTTTACAAGGTTATGTATGCTACTCAATGTGATTTTTTTTTAAAGAGGGGTTTCTGAGTACCCATGACCAACTTGAAAATCTAGGTAAATGCAATAACTCACAGCTGTAGTCTCAGCACTCAACAGTCTGAAGCAGAAGTTTTACCCATTAGTTCAGGGTCAGCATAGTATATTGAGCATTTATTGGGCCAAGATAAGCTTCCCTGTATGTCTACCTCAAACACCACTCCTCAAAGATCAACTAGCAGGTATAGACCCAGCAGAAATTATAGTGCCTTTTACTACTGAAGAAGTAAAAAAGTTATGGGAAGACAATGAACCGTGGCAAAGAGCTTGTGCTAATTTTTTGGGAGAAATTAATAACAACTATACCAAAAGTGGTAGACTTAACCTCATAAAAAGAACTTACTGGATTCTTCCTAGAATTGTATGTGATGCTCCAATAACTGGAGCCCGTACGTTCTATACTGATGCAAATAAATCAGGGAAAGCAGGTTACAAGTCAGATGAATTGAGTAAGGTGGAACAAAGCCCTCATAATTCTATCCAGAATGCAGAATTATATGCCATGCTTATGGTGCTAAGGGATTTTAAAGAAGCTCTTAATATAGTTACAGATTCACAATATGCAGAAAGAGTTATCTTGCATATTGAAACCGCTGAATTTATACCAGATGACACAGAGTTGACTTCATTGTTTATCCAGGTACAAGACATAATCAGGAACAGGCTTTGTCCGATGTACATAACACACATCCGATCCCATACAGGTCTGCCTGGTCCTCTAGCCCAAGGCAACACTGAGATTGATCAATTATTGATTGGAAGTGTGTTGCAGGCCTCAGAATTTCATAAGAAGCATCATGTCAATAGTAAAGACCTAAAGAATTTTCCATTACTTGGCAACAAGCTAAGGACATTATAAAGAGATGTCCTACTTGTTCTTTCTATAATCAAACATCGTTGCCTGCAGGGAGTAACCCAAAGGGTACTAAGAGAAATGAAATCTGGCAGATGGATGTGTTCCACTTTATGGAATTTGGTAAATTAATATATGTACACTATACCATAGACACATATTCAGGCTTTCAATGGGCTACTGCCCTGAGCTCAGAAAAGGCTGATTCAGTAATCACACATTTATTGGAAGTTATGGCCATCATGGGTATACCTGCACAAATAAAGACAGATAATGGTCCAGCATATGTATCTAAGAAAATGAAACACTTTTTTGATTATTATAATATAAAACACATTACAGGTATACCAAATAATCCTACAGGTCAGGCAGTTATAGAAAGATCAAATCGTACTATAATGGATATGCTGAACAAACAGAAAGGGACCGAAAATATCCCCAGAAATAGATTACATAATGCTTTATTAACCTTGAATTTTCTTAACACTAATGAGAAAGGAACGACAGCAGCAGAAAGACATTGGATAATGGAAAAGTCTGCTGAACTAAATCAACCGATTTATTTCAAAGATGTGCTGACCTCTCAATGGAAGTCATGAGATGTGCTACGTTGGGGAAGGGGTTTTGCTCTTGTTTCCACAGGAGAAGAAAAATTGTGGATACCATCAAAATTAATAAAGTTTCGATTTGAAGAGGAGAAACCTCTTGGAAAGGAGAAATGACAACTCATCCACAATGATGATATTCATACAGGTGGTAAGAAAAACATATAGAATGGGGGCAGGGTTCTCTTCTTATCTCCACAGGAAAACATTCATCTTTGAAAAATTCAAGGGACCCTGAATGTTTGGATACTGACAGATGGAAAAGTACCTGCCCAATAGGAAATATCAAGAAAACTCAATGAGTTGTGTTAGTAAAATATATTAAACCATATTTCTAAATTTATAAAGTTGGTTTTGAAGTTGGACTCTGGCTCAGTCCCTCTCCAATTCCAAGCCTGTTAGTAAGAGAAAAACCCAGAGTTTCTGGAGTTTCTGTCTCATGTCAAGAGCCATGATATGGGACAGAAAGAAATATGAGTTTAGAAAACATCTTTGCTTTTCTTCATATTTATCATACTTTTCATTGAATATATCTATCATGCCTTCAGTGAATATATATATATATATATATATATATATATGCCTATATGATTAATGTTTAAAGTTTTTCACAATGAACAATGAGTTTTTCATGAAGTGACATTTGAAGTTTCCAGGAAGAAGATGGGGCCCCATAACAACAACTCCACCTGGTTGACATGATGTCATGATACTGATAGCACAACTACAAGACCTGCTTTGGGTACCAGCTGCACAAGACAGTTCCAACTAGGTTAGCTGAAATGGTGCACATCTTATACAACATTTTGGCCAGACCTGCACAAAATACTTAGAGACTATTGACAATTTTAAAAGACATTGATCTTGAAATTTAACCATCATTTTACTTTCACAGGATCCCCCAGAAAGAACGTCGCCCCCATGACAGCTGGAAGTAATTCTAGAGGACGACGTCCCCTCTCCCAGTAAAGTTTGCCCTTGGGTTTAGGGACATCATTTAGGGGTTGATTATAATTAGTATACGATTGAGGGTTGGGGGAGGAATTTTATAAGCTCAGGGATCATTTTGAAAAAAAAAAGAGGGATGATGGGATAATAGATTTGTAATTGTGAGTTACTGTTTTTAGACAAATATATTGGTATAGATTCTTGTATATTGATACAAAGTTAAATTATATTGACTATTGTATGCATGCATGTTTTTACCTCTGTTTAAAACATTTTTATATATTGACATATATTGTATTGATATATATATTGTATATATTTAACATATTGCAGTGTACATTTCTGCCTCTGATTAAGATACTTATATAATGTTTGTGTATTGATATATATTTACCTACTGCAATGTATATTTGTACATTGTATATATTTGGAGGTCATTGTCCTCATTTGTTTCACAGTCGTTTATTGTCTTAGTCTTTAAGTTAGATTTTGAGAATTATATAGACTAATAGTCATCTAAGTTTGTCAATTATAATTAGACTAATCAGGTTCTTTAGATATATAGAGATTATACTCAGTATAGATAGATAATCTTCAACCTCTTCAAAGAGCTGTAGAAAATGGCCTTTAATCTAACTCAGAGTTTCGTGATAGTGAGACACAATTGCTCCTGGCAACACCACTCTATTCCCGAGAGAATGTTGAGCACCAAAGACACTCCACCTGGAGCCTTTCTATTTGGCAGAACTGGCCTTTGGGCAAAGAAATGCCCATACCTCAACCACTGACAGAGATACAGAGCGTGCATCAATGGATAAAACAGGGCTGTCATATCCTGCCAAGACAGGGTAAGATAGTTTTGAAAAGTTGCTTGCCTTTGAAAATGGTATGTCAGTTATGTTAGGCCTTAGCCAAAGTTGGTTGCTTCAACGCTGCTAACGTGACTTTGGGTGATTGCCCAGGTAGCTAGTTGTCTCTGTGATTTGTTGCATGTTTTGGAAGTTGTTTTACTGAACTTCCTAATTACCCAGGTAACATTATTTCCCTTCTCAGATCTTTGATGGGGTTGAAGACTATATAAATGTAGTTACTTTCTCTCATGACTTGGCCAAGTTATTTATTATACAAGACCTAAGCTAGTTAGAATAGGATATTTGTACTTATTGTATATAATTTCATAGTAGGTTTAGAACTCTCTCATTTAAACAAAAGGGGGAGGTGTTGCGCCAGGTTCTCCCGCTCCTCCAGCCTATGGCCACTGAGATACCAGCCCATTGGGGCGTGGTCTGTCTCCCTTTAAAAAAGTGGCCACTTCCCTCTCCTCTCTCTCTTCACTTCCTGCTCCACTGGCGAGTAGACTCCCTTCCTGGTTGCGTAGAGGGCTGTTGTCTTGGACGGTGATCTGTAAGATTTTTTCCCCTTTAAATAAATACCACTCAATTAATCATAATTCCAAACTGGTGGGGCGTGGTTTGTGAATTTATTTAACACAATTGTCTTCTAAATACTATCGTATCTAACCACGTTCAGCCTGCAGCAGGAAATGTATTTGAGCCTCATTTCTGATTGAGTAATGTGTGGGTTAAATTGAATAAGATCATCTTGACTTCAAAGGACATGTTTTTTTTTTTCAAATATTTTAAGTATAAGTACATGTTGAAGCTAGGAAAGTAGGGTCATTGGTGGGGCAATGCATTTCAGAGGAAGGGATATTAGAATATAGATGAATTGAAAGTAAAATAGAGTGGTATTAGGGACAGACAAGTCAAATGATGCAGATGAGGAAATAAAGGGACAGTGAAGTGGGAATGGAGAAGATATTTGAGAACACACAATCTTATAATCCAACTGACAATGTAACATAAATATGTATAAGCTAAATATGATATGAGAAAATGGGATACATATAGGAAGCTAATGGTGTCTAAGCAAGGATGGTAGGTGGAGGGTGAGGAAAGGGGGCATATGTGGCAGATTGAGTATAATTAAGGATGTACAAAGAAGCCTTATGAAATTCAATTAGGTAGTGAGTTAATCAAAATATTTTAAAGACTTTAAATTTGGTATTCCCAATTTGGCAAATAATACCATTTCCAGAAGACAGATTACTGAGTAAGAAACACAGTGTCAGGGACAGGTTACCTTCTATAAGTTACTCCTCAGGTACTAAAAGTTGCTTCAAACAATACAGACTATTTTCTTTTCTTTCAATTATTCACTATAACAAGGTGGTAAGAAGATGTTTTTAAATATCACATACTTTGGCTACAGACATTCAGAAATCCATTTTTAGCTTATGAAGAAACTCTCTCCCATGACTAACTTTTATAGTTCTGGAACGTGTTACACAGGTTTCTGGAAGAGTAAGATATCTACGTCCTTATTCAGTGTTGAACAATGGATACTATAATACTGTCCTGTCAGGAAATAGGTATCTGCTGGTGCAATAGTGGCAGGACTCTTTGTGGGCATAAAAAAAATGGCTCTCTTAATTAGATTTGAGACATGATGAGTTGTTTTGATTGTCAGCTTATTTGTATAGGCAAGTCACTGATGTGGGAGTGTCATATATCCATTGCTTTCATTGGTTAATTAATAAAGAAACTGCTTGGCCTGATAAGTTAGAACATAGGTGGGTGGAGTAAACAGAACAAAATGCTGGGAGGAAGAGGAAGTGGGGCAGACGCCATGCCTCTCCTCTCCAGGGCAGATGCAATGAAGCAAGCCACCAAGTCAGACATGCTGAGTCTTTCCCAGTAAGACTGGTGTTACACAGATAACTAAATATGGGTATGCAAGATGTGAGAATTAGCCATTAAGAGGCTAGAACTAATGGGCCAAGCAGTGTTTAAAAGAATACAGTTTCCATGTTGTTATTTTGGGGCGTATGCTAGCCAGGCGACTGGGAGCCAGGCTGCAGGAAATCAGCCCACACCTCCTTCAACAGGGACTAGTGTATCTAATGCGGCAAACACTTGGACATATCTATGATAGTTTTCCATAGATATTTCACTGTGAAGGGATAATGTCTCAATTTAGCTACGACTATTTTGTCATTTGGGTTTGCAGAGTGAGGACAAATGGGATAAAAAGAACACCAGCTGAGTACCAGAACTATTCGTCCTGTTTGAATGCACAGACCAAGTCACTCCTACTGCTATGTCTTCCCCACCATGATACACTGCATTCTTTTGATTCACAAGCCAAAGTAAACCTTTCACCCATTAAGTTTCTTCTGGCTGAGTTTTGGTCACAGAAATTAGAAAATAAATCTAATACTAACAGCGCCAAATAATTACCTCTGAATAAAAGAGAAACAGAAATAAAGCAACTAACCTCTCTATTGCCATTCAGACTCATTAAAGAGACTATTGCTTCCAAGGCATCATCCTACATTTAAGTTTTTTCATCCCCTAAACCACTATTTCTTAGATTTATTGCAATGATAAGTAATCTTTACTGGCATTTTTATAGATTTTGAAAACTTAATTATGATTATAGAGATGAAAAATTTTGCATACTCAAAACAGTAGGGAAAAACAAACTGGAGAACTCACATTGTTCATTTTTACAACCTATTGTGAAATTTAAGTAAAGTACAGTCAATGAAATGAATAAGAAGTTTTAGGTAGAGAATCTCATACATATTCCCAATTCACTTTTGGTAAAGAGGCTAAGACAAGGATTTTTCAAAAATAATCTATAAAAACTGGATATGCATATGTATGTATATTCACACACATACACATTTATAAATACATACCTGTATATATATATATATATATATATATATATATCTCCCAAGCTGTATACAAAAATCAATGAGTCATAAAAATTAAAATGATAATCTTTAAAAAGAAAAATAAAAGTAAAAATTCTTGTGACCTTCAGCAAGGCAAATACTCCTCAGAAATAATGACAAAGGAAGAAACATTTTTAAATGATACATTGGATTTCATCCAAATTACAAACTTCTTATCCAAAAGAGAGAGTTAAAAAGATGAACAGGCAAACCACAGACTGGAAACAGCCCAAATGTTCACTAATTAATGAATACATAAACCAGTTTTGTATTCCACACAATGGAATAGAATATTGAAATGAAAAAGAAAGAAGTAGTAATATATGCAGCCATATGGGTTCTTCTTAAAAACAGCATAAGTGAAAGAAACCAGACACAGTACTCTAGCTATGAGCTACCATACAATTTTATCTACATGCAGTTGTAAAACAAAATGAAAATTATCATTATACATGAATGATAGTCACTAGAGCCTAGATTTGAAGGTTAAGACGACTGCAAAGTTACTATGGAATTTTAGGAGAAAATGAAAATATAATTTTATTGTGATGATGGTCACATGACTACACATTTGTTAGAAATTCACTAAATTGCAAACTTAAAATTGGTGTGGTCAGATTTTGGACATAATATATCAATAAAATTGATTATGCTACACATTAGGAACAGGATGTCTATGAATATGTGTCTCTCTTTGTGTGTAGATAGAGTACAGAAAATTATACAAATTAAAGTATAAATAGAAAGATAATGGTTTATATTGGTATAATTAATGTTTGGTTGACTACTATTGCATCTTAGGGACAACCATGAATTTACTGTTATTAATGAAGGTTTCAAAATGTATAATTAGGATTGTTGGAAACCAGCTTCAACAAAAGCACCTCTTGCCTGAGTAGGAATGTGGAGGTTTAGAAATATTAGTAAAGAATATGAAAACATATGTGAAAATAATAAAGCAGAAACCATAAAATAGTATCAGGAGAGAATTCCAATGAATACTGAAATCACCTGCATTTAATTTCAAATTGCTTAAAATATTGTGACCCTAAGAGGTAGGAGTAAGATAAAAAAAAACTGCATTAACATGATTCAAAGAAATGAAATACAAGGTCTGAATATTAGCTACTGAATTTGACTATAACCTCGAGAGAGCAGAATTCTATTCTAAATAGACTAGCTGAGGGTCTCAGGCTATATACGTAGTCAAACATTTTGTTGCTAGTACTAGTCAAGCTCACACCCTAGACCAAAATGTTCTATAGGTGAACCACTCCCTGGGTGTAATCCAGTGTTATCTCCATAGGGGAACCTTTGTTGGATCCTCAGACTTTTGTTTGAGGTAGAAACATATATACTTTTTTATTCCTGAAATACAAGGTCTGAATATTAGCTACTGAATTTGACAATAACCTCGAGAGAGCAGAACTCTGTTCTAAATCTAGGTGGGACCTTTTTTTATGTTATAAACACAATAACCATGAAGTAATAGAGGTAAGTTCCAACTCTCTGACCTTTGGTCAAGGTAATAATAAGCTCATATTTTGGGGGCCTCCACATAGGATAAGAAGAAATACAAGTTCATATTCTATACAACATTGCCACTAAATGAGCAATAGCCACAGAGGGTAAATCAATGATGACCAGATTTTGGATTTAGAGAAACAGAGTAAATTCATATCATAGAAATGTTTAGAAGCAATATTTTCACATGTTGAAATAGACAAAGAGGAACAAATTAACAACCTTTTAAAGAAGCATCCATACATATGTATAACATTATGTTCGCTTCACTTCAGCTATTTCTGACTAACCAATTATATTAACAATGATCACTTAGAAGGATTTCAGCAGTCCATACCTGTGCTATAATCAAGAATGCCTGTTTTTTTCCTAGTTCCAAAATAAGTCTGCAGCTCACAAAGGCTGCCATATGGAAAACAGTGAAGACAGCTCCTTTGAAGCATGGTAGAATATATCAGACTAAAAGAAATAAATGATCAAACATGTCAAATCAATGTTTCTCCTAACTCCTATAACATGAGGTTTCCCAAAGCTCACTAATCTTTATATTATGTATGAAAGAATGTCACTAGCTTTGATTAGTCTGCAAACTGTGTCACATAGTATTCATCAATCAGTGACTATTTTAGCATCTTTGTTTCCTCTGACACTTTCAGTACAGAAATCATGTAAAATGATGTGTTTATGTAAACTTCTAACTCTTCAAAACATCAGTACTTTTTCTACTTTCCAAAGGTGTCCTCTGCAGAACACTGTTTTTTTAATGACATTCTCTATACTAGACTTTCCTTACTCCTGACAGCATGTTCTTAGTTTTGTGTTTGGCACTTCTCTGGGGCATTTTATATTAGTATTTTTGTAGCCCGGGGCCTCAAACTTGGTTTAACATAATACTCATTTTTTTTTTTCTAATTTGGGGATAGAATTAAGGCAAAGTTCATCAAGATCTAAAAGTTCATTTTAGCACCATAATTTGATGTAACCATCATGATGAGAATAACATGCAATACTAATGCTGTGGGGGAGAGGAGTGGGGAAAAGGGGAGGGAAATGGGAGGCGGGGAGGAGGCAGAAAATTTTTTAAAAAAAAAATAAAATAACATAAAAAGAAAGCATATTTAGCAATTTCATCTCATTGTTGCTCTTGCTATATAATTTGTTTACTAATTTTGCCTCAGAAATTGTCACAGGCCTTGTGCATAATTTTTTATGATAATTATTAGACAATGCATGGTTCTCTGAGAATAAGTGTTTAAGAACTGTTTAATAATTCAATCTCCAACTTTCTTTCTTCAACTGAAGATAGCCAAAGGGATATACTTCTTTTGTCACCTGCATTTTCATTCAACATTTTCAATTCATTAGCTACTGTTAATATCCATAGACAGTAGCTTAGACAGCAAGGGGAGATAGAAGTGATGAAATACTAATGCCCTTTCATGGACAGTATTGTTTACTTATTATTAGAGATCCTAGATTTTCCTTTTCCTGACAAGAGTCTCTCTTCACAGTTAAGTGATTCTTTGGATTCTTTAGGAATGCCAGACACTGAAGTTCCTCTTATGATACTAAGATTTAAGAGATAGTCATATCTATCAGAATCCCTATGAATTCCAGGTATAGTACTCAAGCCAAATGAAAAAAGTTTATGCAGTGATATTTACTTATCTGTGGCTGAAATATGACAGATTATACTGGAGAAAGAATAAACCTGGGTTTAGTGACAGTAAATTTTACCAACTCTAGGCCTGAAGGGATGAAGAGAGAGAATTGTCATTGGTATTCAGGAGGAATATGTAGAAAAAGTTAAGATAGTAAAAAATAGAATTTGCTCACCAGCATATATATAGCCAACTTATATCAAGACACAAAAATTTCTATGTGAATAAAAAATTAAATCTTTCATTTTCACATCACCAAATACCATCATTAACTAAGAAGTGTGTAGGGAAGACTTTTATGGAGAATTCTCTCAGCAGTTGTTCTACAAGGCCATTCAAGTCTGTTTGCATTTACAGAACTGTTTTTGTTAAAGGGGTGCTCAAAAATGTATCATCCCTCCAGGATGAGTTGTAAGATCCTGTCTTGTAAATAGTGTTTCTTTTTTCACAAGACAGAGACATTGTATATTTTTTTTGTTTTTTTTTCTTTTTTTTATTGCGAAAAGAAGAAAAAAAAACATAAACAAAAAACAAATTTCCACCTCCTCTCAGCCTCCCATTTCCCTCCCCCTCCTCCCAACCTTCTCCCCCTCCCCCCACTCCTCTCCCCCTCCCTCTCCAGTCCACAGAGCAGTCCGGGTTCCCTGCCCTGTGTTAAGTCCTAGGTCCTCCCCCCTCCGTCCATATCTAGGAAGGTGAACATCCAAACTGGCTAGGCTCCCACAAAGCCAGCACATTAAGTAGGATCAAAACCCCCTGCCATTGTCCTTGGTGTCTCATCAGCCCTCATTGTTCGCCATGTTCAGAGAGTCCGGTTTTATCCCATGCTTTTTCAGTCACAGTGCAGCTGGGCTTGGTGAGCTCCCCGTAGATCAGCTCCACTGTCTCAGTGGGTGGATGCACGCCTCGTGGTCCCCAATTCTTTGCTCATGTTCTCCCTCCTTCTGCTCCTCCTTGGGACCTTGGGAGCTCAGTCCAGTGCTCCTGTGTGGGTCTCTGTCTCTATCTCTATCCATCACCAGATGAAGATTCTATGATGATATGCAAGATATTCGTCAGTATTGCTCTAGGATAGGGTCATTTCAGGTTCCCAATCCTCAGCTGCCCAAGGAACTAACTGGGAACCTCATCTTGGGCACTTGGGAGCCCCTCTAGGGTCAAGTCTCTTGCCCACTCTAAAGTGGCTCCCTTAACTAAGAATTGTGGTTCCGTGCTCCCCTATCCACCTTTCCTTTATCCCAATTCTCCTGTTGCCCCAGGTCCCACCTCCTTCCCTTCTACCTTTTCTCTCCCCATCTCCCCTTACCCCCATCCCACCCCACCCCCAAGAACCCATTTTCTCCCCGGAAATTTGGTCTACTTCCCTTAGCCAAGAGGACAACTATATGTTTTTCCTTGGGTTCACCTTCTTACTTAGCTTCTTTAGGTCCACCTATTGTAGACTCCGTGGTCCTTATTTATGGCTAGAAACCAATTATGAGTGAGTACATCCCATATTCATCTTTTTGGGTCTGGGACACCTCACTCAGGATAGTGTTTTCTATTTCCATCCATTTGCATGCAAAATTCGAGAAGTCATTGTTTTTTACCGCAGCGTAGTACTCTAGCGTGTATATATTCCATACTTTCTTCATCCATTCTTCCATTGAAGGGCATCTATGTTGTTTCCAGGTTCTGGCTATTACAAATAATACTGCTATGAACATAGTTGAACAAATGCTTTTGTCATTTGATAGAGCATCTCTTGGGTATATTCCCAAGAGTGATATTGCTGGGTCCAGGTGTAAGTTGATCCCGAATTTCCTGAGAAACCGAAACACTGACTTCCACAGTGGTTGCACAAGATTGCATTCCCACCAGCAATGGATGAGGGTACCCGTTCCTCCACAGCCTCTCCAGCAAAGGGTATCCTTGGTGTTTTTGACTTTAGCTATTCTGACAGGTGTAAGATGATATCTCAAAGTTGTTTTGATTTGCATTTCCCAGATTGCTAAGGAAGTTGAGCACGACCTTAATTGTCTTTTGGCGTTTTGAACTTCTTCTGTTGAGAATTCTCTGTTCAGTTCAGTGCCCCATTTTTTAAATGGGTTAATTAGCATTTTAAAGTCTAGTTTCTTGAGTTCTCTATATGTTTTGGAGATCAGACCTTTGTCTGTTGCGGGGTTGGTGAAGATCTTCTCCCAGTCAGTAGGTTGCCTTTGTGTCTTAGTGACCATGTCCTTTGCTTTACAGAAGCTTCTCAGTTTAAGTAGGTCCCATTTATTCAATGTTGCCCTTAATGTCTGTGCTTCTGGGGTTATACATAGGAAGCGATCTCCTGTGCCCATCTGTTGTAGGGTATTTCCCACTTTCTCTTCTATCAGGTTCAGTGTGTTTGGGCTGATATTGAGGTCTTTAATCCATTTGGATTTGAGTTTTGTGCACGGTGAGAGATATGGGTCTATTTTCATTCTTCTACATGTTGACATCCAGTTGTGCCAGCACCATTTGTTGAAGATGCTTTCTTTCTTCCATTGTATACTTTTAGCTCCTTTATCGAAAATGAGGTTTTCATAGGTTTGTGGGATAAAATCCAGGTCTTCTATACGATTCCATTGGTCGACTTCTCTGTTTTTATGCCAGTACCACACTGTTTTCATTACTGTAGCTCTGTAATAGAGTTTGAAGTCAGGGATGGTAATGCCTCCAGAAGATCCTTTATTGTATAGGATTGTTTTGGCTATCCTGGGTTTTTTGTTTTTCCATATAAAGTTGATTATTGTCTTCTCCAGATCTGTGAAGAATTTTGATGGGATCTTGATGGGGATTGCATTGAATCTATAAATTGCCTTTGATAGAATTGCCATTTTTACTATGTTGATCCTCCCAATCCAAGAGCAAGGGAGGTCCATCCATTTTTTGGTATCCTCTTCAATTTCTTTCTTCAATGACTTAAAGTTCTTGTCAAATAGATCTTTCACTTCCTTGGTTAGATTTACCCCAAGATATTTTATGCTGTTTGTGGCTATCGTGAATGGTGAAGCTTCTCTGATTTCCCTCTCTGCTTCCATATCCTTTGTGTATAAGAGGGCGACTGATTTTTTGGAGTTGATCTTGTATCCTGCCACTTTACTAAAGCTGTTTATCAGCTGTATAAGTTCTTTGGTGGAGTTTTGGGGGTCGCTTATGTACACTATCATATCGTCTTCAAATAACGAAAGTTCAACTTCTTCCTTTCCAATTTGAATCCCCTTGATCCCATTATGTTTTCTTATTGCTATTGCTAGAACTTCAAGCACTATATTGAAGAGGTATGGCGAGAGTGGACAGCCTTGTCATGTTCCTGAGTTAAGTGGGATGACTTTGAGTTTCTCTCCGTTTAATTTGATGTTAGCTGTCGGCTTGCTGTATATAGCTTTTATTATATTTAGGTAGGAGAAAGAAAGGTGAAGTCAGAGAGAAGCCATGGAGCCACAGGAGATAGATGCTGGGAACTTTACCCAGTAAGCCACAGCCACATGGCAATACACAGATTAATAAAGATGGGTTAAATTAATATGTAATATTTAGCCAATAAAAAGATCGAGCTAATGGGCCAAACAGGGATTTAATTAATATGGTTTCTGAGTGATTATTTTGGGCCTAAGCACCTGGAAACTAGTTAGTTGCCTCCCTCCAATAGTAAGAGACACACCCTCTCCCTCTGTTAGGAGTCTCTCAAAAACACCAAGCTAACAGTTTCAACATACAAAGAGAGAACCTAGCACGCCCATTGCTTTTATTTCAGTAAATGAGCCCTGCTTCATTGATTCAGTGTGTCAGGTTTTTCTGGTGTCTTCCAGCCCCTCTGATTCCTACAATCTTTACTCTCCCCCTTCTTCAATGGGGTTCCCTTAATTGTGAGGTGAGGCAGCTGATGGAGAGCTCCAATTTAGCTTTCATGTCTGAATATGGATCTCTAAACATACTTCCCATTATTTATTTATTTGTTTATATATATATATATATATATATATATATATATATATATATGATTTTTCGGTTCTATCCTAGATCTCTGGGCTATCTAGACTCCCATTTCTAGTCACACACAGTGTTGGGCATTGCCTCTCCCTTTTATGGTGTGGGCCTCAAAGTAAAACAGATATGACTTTACCATTTCCTCAGATTTTCTGCCACCATTGCCCCAAAACTTCTCACTGACAATATAGACTATAGGTCTAGGATATTTTGGCTGGATTGATGTCTAGATTTCTCCTTCAGTAGCCTGAAGAGGACCTTCCTGCTCCAAAGAAACTAGAACTTAAGGGTAAAGACTCCATGCAGAAATCAGCTTGAACTCTCTATGTTCAATAAACACTATGGATGTTGTCCTTGGCAATGGTAATGTCCTTAAAAATGTGAGTTTTGAGAGATCAACCTGTCTCACTCAGTTATGTTTATTGCATCTTTATTCAAAATAATCAGAGACTAGGAATAACTTAGATGTTCCTCAACTAAAGAATGGATAAACAACATATGGCACATTACACAGAGGTTAAAAAAAATTACATCATGAAATTTGCAGGCAAATGGATGAAGCTAAGAAATAATCATTCTGAGTGTGGTAATGCAGACCCACAACAGTTACAAATATGGTAACTGTTCACTGATAAGTAAATATTAGCTGTTAAGTAGCTGATAATAAAGCTACAGGCCACAGACCCAGGGAGGGTAGACAAAGAAGATAACTTTAGGTGGAATTAGGATGCATGGAATTCCCTGTAAAGGGGAATAGAATAGATTTTGTGGGTGTACTGGGGGCAGGTGTCACAGCAACATTAGGGATTAAGTTGGAGAAAAGGGAGAGAGTATGGAGAGACACATTGGATTAAGGGAGAATTTTGGGGGTAGTGTGGAAATCCAGTGCAGTGGAAACTTCCTGGAGTCTATGACGGAGGCCCTCGTGAGAACTCTTAGTAATGGAATACACAGAGTCTAAACTGGCTGTCTTTTGTAGCTGGACAAAGCTTCCAGTGTTGGGACTGGGTTACATTCAGTTGACCTGTTGGTAGAGGGGTTCCTCTGGAGATCCCTGCACAATCTAGGTTGTTGTTAGAAAAAGATCTTTCTTTTCTTATTGAATGGCCTTGAAATAGTTGTTAAAATTTAATTGACTAAGAATGTGTCCATTTAATTATACAATTGAACACCAGCCCATTTTCTGATATCTAATTTTATGCCTATATTACATTCTTTGTAGTAAGTTTTGAAGTAACAAATTGTCAATCATTGAACTTTGCTCTTCTTTTAAGAGATTATTTGTGCTGTTCTGGGTTCTTTAAACTTACATGTTGCTTTTTAGATGTGTTTTTTAATGTCTGCCAAATACTAGTTCTATCCTTGATTGTGCATGTCTCAAATCTGCATACTGATTTGAAGAACATTGAACATAGACAGAAACAGGCATATCTCTGCATTCATTTTTGTTACTACCTAAAATGATATTTTTATTTACTTGGTATATTTCTAAGTATTCTTCTTTATGTACAAATTTAATTTTAGGGGTTATGCTTTGTTTATATATGAAAATAGTGACAGTTATTAGATATCAATACTACATGCCATAATTATTTTTGCCTTGTTTCTTAATTTTAGATGTACTGAATGTGCCAGTACTAATACTAACCTAGAGATATTTTTTATCTGTTCTTGAATCACATGCTCCTCTAGATATTTTTTGAAACTACATCTCATTAATCAACCACTGGAATATTCCATTTCAAAGAAGACTCCTGATTTTTAGAAGAATTTCCTGTACTCATCCAAGTTCATGTTACTGTATTTTCAACATAATTTCTTCATATCATATAGTATTATTAACATTTCTAATGCCTCTATCTGCATTGTCCAACTACTCTCCTTCTCTATTGCTAAAATCTTAAATCAGTAACAGTTAACTTTGTCTCAGATTTTCTCATTAGTATCTGCCAAATGTCTGTTTACAAAAGAAAGATATAGATAAATTAGCTGTTTACTAAATAATGTGTATTTGAGGAAACCTTTCCAAAGTATATTGGCGAAGAATATCTAGTGACCTTAAAAGATTGCGGGAACACTTACCCAGTTCGTGATGCAAACAACAGTTATGAATGCAATGATAACTCAGAGAAGGTAAAAATCACTTTTTAGATTCTCCATGTTCTTACTCACATTGTGTCATTTTAGTGTTCTGTCAACGATTAAGGCCTTTAGTTAACCAGGTGATGTCATAGATATGCTGCAAAGACAGTCTCTTCAAGGCTAATAATAAACCCTCACAACAGCAAATAGTCCTCCCTTAGCTGTGTGTGGGTGTGTGTAGGGAATGACTGTTTCATGGCAGTCAGTGACCTGATGTTCTAAAACAACTTTGCCTTAAAGCAATGGAATGATCTAAAATCCTGGAGTGGTAACCAAATTGTCATTGCTAGCAATAAATGCTTCCTCTTTGTTAAACTAAAGCTTGAGATAGAAAACACTCTCAAACTCCCAGAATATATACTTTTAAGAAAATTGCTATTTCTACAAATCTTGAGTGACAATCAATATCAGAGGAATTGTTTTTCCTCGCTGACATACAACCACCCAAGAGGAAACCCACCTGTCAGACAGATGGTAATTCTTTTATCATGTCATCCAGATATGGGGTGCTAAGATCTACGGTCAGGGGTCACAATGGCCATAGTGCCTCAGAGGAAATTTAGCCTGGAAGCTACAGGAGCATTTATCAATAGACTGAAGTCAAAGACCATATAAAATGCATTAGTGGATAAGAAATGGATGGATTTGGGTTTTTCGTGGTCGTGATTTTGGCTTCTTAGGGTAACCAATAGAAATATTCGTTATTTGACCTTGGGAAATTTAATGAAGGACTAATTCAGATCCTTATCCTCCAATCTGTACAATGAGGACTTTTAGTTTTCTGTGCTCTCCTGCATGGTTACCCCTGGTAATATGTGACTATTGAGAAACTGAAATGAAGTTAGTCTGAATTGATATGGCTTTACCTATAAGAGGAACACCTGATATTCAGCACATACACAGATGTTCCATTATGTACACATGTTGATTGTAGAATGTTAAAATTTGTATATATTTCTTTAAATTAAATATGTCATTGAAATTATTTGTGTATCTTCATTTGTGTTTTTAAATGTGGCTACTGATTAATTTAAAAGCAGAACAATAAGTGCAAAATATAATGGCGGGAACCCCTGTATTAATGCATAATGAAATGAAGTTTCAGGTTTATTTAGTAAGTCTTCTGTGACCTTTGTTGTATATAAGTGCATGTGTATACATGTCCACATAAGTGTGTGCACATGTAATGTGTATCCATTAATGAAGAAATCAGAGGTTGATACCAGGTGCCTACATAAAAAGCTCTCCATCATTTTTTAAAATTTAGAATGAATCTCTATCTGATCCTGAGTCTCACTGATGGTGTTACACTGACTGGCCACAAAACTACAGGGATAATCCTCTCTCATGATGAGTGTGTGCCATCCTAGGTAGCTTTTTTCTTTGTATCTTCACACTTGTATAACAAACATTTTACTTATTGATTCGTCTCCTGACTCCCTTGTAAGCAGAAACTGTACTTTCATTTCCCAGTCACCCAGACCCAAATAATCACACAAAACAATATTAATTACAACAAAGTTTGGTCTATGGTTCAGACATATCTCTAGATAGCTCTTACATTTTAAAGCAACCCATTTCTATTAGCTTATGTGTTGCCATGTGACTGTGTTGTTACCTCATTTTCTACATGTCTTGTTACCTCAGAAGCTGGCTGACATCTGACCTGAATTTGCATTCTTTTGCTCTTTATCTCTGCTTGGCTTTCCCACCTGGCTTTACTGTGCTAAGTCATTGGCAGAAACAGCTTTATTTATTAGCCAATAAAAGCAACACATATACAGAAGGACATACCACATCACTTCCTTTTCTGATATTTTGAATAAAGTTATATTTTATAAAATATTCCTACAGTATTGATATCACCCACTTTCATTACTCTGCATTTATATAATTATTTTAATTGCTACAATGTAGTGAGTGTACTTGTTTATGTATCTGTTTTTCTCAAAAAAAATGAGAGATTGATTGAAATAGAGATGATATATTTGTTCATTTTTTACGCATGTTTACAAAGCCATAAACATCATGCTTTGTATATAGATGAGATTTACTAATCCTTTCTTAATGATGAATTTGTACATGATCTAACTCTAAGTTCATTTGTACTCACTAAGGGCTATTAGATTTGATTATGTTCTCATTGAACATGCAAACAATTTGACAGAAGGTGAAAGTATCTGGTAGTAGAAGGCACATTTTTGTCTCAGTGGCACATTCAGTACATCTAAAATTAAGAACTAACGAGTTGGCATTAAGATAAATAGATGGAGGCATGATTTGTTAATAAAGAGTAGGTTGAAGTTGAAGTTGAAAATGTGGATTTTGGAATTTGGGAGTAGAAATAAGGGGTGAAGAAAGCAAATTTAAACAAAGACTTGGATTTCTGTCTCCCAAGCCAAGAAAGAAAGAAGTTTTAAATAATCTGAGAGGAAGACCTGTGGTAAGAATGATTCATGGGCAAATGCAGAGAAGCATCAAAAACAGTGAATGGTCCCTTTCAAACCCTTGATTTTGCTAAAACTGGCATGCAAACAAATGGATGGATTTAATGTTTGTAGTTTGATGAGTTTTCCATGAGTAAATAACCACAATTTCAAAACTACAATCAAGATTTATCTAACATCTCCCACAGTTTCCTTGTGTACTTTTGCTTTTGTAACCTTTTTTATAAATGTAAGTTAGTTTTATAAATTAACAGGTGCTCCTTTGGAATTGCCATATATGCATAAAATACATTTTGATCATAGCCACCTCTAGTAATTAACCCTCATCTGTCTCCTTCTGTCCTCTTCTAAAACAAAAATGTTTCATTTTATATTTTCATATAAAAATTCATAAATTCCATATATAAGAGAAAACATGATAATTATGTTTTACTTTATTAACTTGATGCTCTCATTTTCATCTCTTTTCTTTAAAACAACAGAAATTCAGTTTTCTTTTGGGCTGAAAGATACTCCATTGAGTGATATATACAATAGCTTTTAATCATGAGTGATAAATACAATAGCTTTTAATCATGAGATCATTGTTGGTCATCTCTATTAATTCTATGTTTCTGAAATTAAGATAAGTAATACAGTTATCTTCAATGACTGTGCATGGATACCTGGGGTATTCTGACTAAAATTGCTTTGAGAGCAAATCTTGAAGTGGTATAATTGGATAGTATACAGGTTCATATTGATTTACATATTATTTAATATTCCCATTACCAGTTCATGAAGATATAATTTTCATACATTTGTTCCAGAGTTTAATTTCTTTTAAAATTTACTTAGATTTTAAGTGGGGTAAACAAGAATCTCAATATAGTTTAGATGTACATTTTCCTTGTATTTAAAAAACTTAAAATTTTTCTTTATGTTTTATTGGCCATCTGTATGTTTTCTTTAGAGAATTTCCTGCTCATTTCTTTACATCTCTCCACTTACTGGATTAATTTTTTAGCAGTTTAAGTGTGCTGAGGTTTTATGTTTTCTAGATATTAGTCCTTTGATTACAGCTGGCAGAGATTTTATCCCATCCTATAGGCATTTTCTTCACTAAAGTTGACAGTTTTGCTTTTTATTATTATTACTATTATTATTTTCATCATTCTTTTTATCATTGTTATTTATTATGTGTTCGTGAGGTGCACAGATGTGTGTATATGCGTGTTTACGTGAGATATATGAGTATGAGGGTGGGAACTAGGTACCAGGGCATACACATGGAGGTCAGAGGATAATTTTGAGATTTGGTTATCTCCTTCCAATTTGCTGAAGCAGTGTCACTATCCCTTTCTGCCGCACTTTATACTCTAGGCTTGCTGTTCTGTAAGCGTCAGACTAATTTTCCTGCTATACCTTCTATCTCACCCTATAAGAGTACTGGGATTACAGATTTATGTCACTCTGTCCAACATTTTATACAGGCTCCAGGCATTGAATTCAAAAAATAAGCCTCATACGACAAATACGTTCAATTGAGAGATTTCTTTAGTCCCACTTGTTTCTTTGATGCTCAAAAGGTCTTTAATTTAATGTAACTCATATTTTTAATTTGCCTATATCTTCTGAAATATTAGAATTATATATAGAAAAATCACTTTCTGTAAGTAGATTTGAAAGTATATTCCTTATGTGTTTTTTTTAATAGTATCAAAATGTCACAATATAATTAAGGTTTTCTACTCACTCTGAGATTAATGATTCTTTGGTTTAATTTTTAACAGGGCTAGAGACATTTATGGAGTTCTGCTCTTTTATAATCAAAAAAATATTATCTGCCTAAACTTATTAATGAAACATTTTTCTGTTTTTTTTCATTTATATGCATATTTTGTCATATTACTGAGAAAAAGAAGACTATAGATGTATAGTCTTATTCGGGATTCTCAATTCTATCCAAGGAAATAACATGTGTATTTTTGTGCTACTGTCATTCTGGCTTTCTTACTACACTTCTACAGTATAATTTTCAATCAGTTACTCTGATTCTTTCTGTTTTACTCTTTCTACTTAAGACTTCTTTGACTAACAAAGGTCTTTGGTTCTGTCATATGGATTTTACAGTTTTCTGTGTCTGGTGTGTAATATCAATATGAAGATTAGAATTTTTATGGGAATTGTTTTAAATTTGCAGATGTGGCCATTTTCCAGAATGTTAATTCTGCTGATTCCCCTTGTGATGTCTTCAAACTTGCCAGTACTTTACTGTTTTAATTATAGAAACCTTGAAACTTTTGGTTAAAAACTTCAGTGTTTTAGTGTTTTGTAGGGCTATTGTGGATGGAATGATTACGAGAGTTCTCTTTTCATGATGTGGTTACTGGTTCATAAATTTTTGATTTTGTTTCCTCTGACTTTGTTGAGGAAACATTAGATCGTTTTAAATATAGGATCATGCAATTTTATTTCTTCATCTTCTGGTTGTATTCCCCTTAAATCTTTCTCTTGCCTCATTTTATTGGCTAAGATTTTTAGTACCACATTCTGTTTTTTTTCTCTATTTCATAAAAAAGTGATGATGACTTTGTTGTATGCAGTTTTAAAATAAAGAATATTTATTTAAGGAAGTGAATTGAAAGCATATTGTATAAACACCAAAACTCTATACCTAAGAGAGCCAAAGAACTGTAGTCTGCTCTGAATGCAACTTATGCAAACAAACTCACACATATAGAAAATTTTGATTTTTTTCTCCTTCTTTTTCTCTCACATACACAGATACAAACATAAACACACACAACATCACACACTGTATCAGCTCTCAACTAAGCAGAACAACAGTGGTTATTAAGGTAATACAATTTCTCATTCAATGGCTTACTCAAATTTCACTGCCCATTCTACTCTGTGTAAATCTATGTGACGAACTTTATACAGATAATGAATGAAAGTTAGAATGGCTTGTATTTGTTAGGAAGAAGTCTCAGGTCCTCACAAACAGGGCTTTCTATATCCAAAACTTAACTGTTCATCTTTATTCATGATATTTATCTAACAGGTAATACTTCTATATCATTATGTGTTTTTAAAATACACAGAAAAGGAACCTGAAGAAATGACTACTGCTGTTTAGTATCTGGTCTGTATCTCTGATTTCATATATCACTGTGACATAGGTTGTTACACTGTGCCAGGATGATCATAAGACCTACTTATCTCCACTATTTCAGAAGCTTCAAAAGTTTCTCCTTTTGATATCCTGGACATTTTCGGCATCATAGGATAAACTAAAAACCTAACCACATGATATCATGATTTTGATGGGTTTTATTTACCCTCACTCCAGACTTAGGAAAATACCATTCACAGAACAATTTATTCTATGAGAAATAAAAGAAACACTGGGGCTAAATTGATTTGAACTTGATTGGTATTTTTTTATCTGGCTATTTCTGTTGCTTGCTATCTTCCATGGATGCAGTATTGAAGACTGAAGATGTATTTCTACTGTAACTCTCCTTTTTTTAGTTATTCCAAAACCAAAAGGCAGTGGTCTTTTAGAATTTTTAATTTCCTTTACATTATAGTTTCCTTGCCCTGTCTAGACACTGTGAAACCTTTCAGTCTGTTTACTTAGGCATTGTTCTCTTAGACAAATGCATAGGGAAAGATGGCATTGAGGGATTTCATTTATAATAAAATTATCATATTCATTGATGTCCTTATTTTCATGATTAAAATTTAAATTAAGAGTTTACTTTCTCTTTACAGTTTTACAAATTCAATCTTTTTCTCCAGCTTAATAATTTTGTGTTGTAAGATAACAATGGAGAAAGTAATAACATGCATCAATATATTCACTATCCCAGGTGTTTGAGTACCTACTATTGTACATGAGGACAAGAAATTGAGTAAATCACAGGCAAGGGTCTGTATTTTTGGCTCATGAGAGCTTATTGATTATGTATAGATTATGTACAGAACTTATTGATTATGTTCCACTTTGCTTCACTCAGGCCAAAGTGATATTGAACACTAACCACAATTGAAGTGTTTATACCATGCAGATAAGAAAAAAAAACTATAAATCAAGACTATTTTGTGTTCAACTTTGGGGTTTGTTTGTTTTTTGAGAGTTGACCATTAAGCATTTACAAGTATATTATTGCCCTAGGCACATGACAAAAAGTTTAGAGATGATATCAATAACTTATATGTAAAATAACTGCCACTCAGTATGATGAGTCATGTATAGTAGAGGTCAGGCATTCAACAAAATACCAGAAATACCTGTGCTATCTTACAATTCTTTATACAAGCTTCATTGTCCCTAATAATCTAGCAAACATGGTAGCAACATGCACACATGCACTGTACTTCCACATAAGAATGTAGTATCTGATAGTGTTAGCATGTAGTCACAGAAATATGCAAGTTTTCAACAAACATATTCTGACACCTGTTAAAATGAAAATATTTATTTTATTTGGAAACAATCATGATTGGAACAAGGGACACTAACTTGGTGTCTGGAATGAACTGAGAGAAAACATTGCTAAAAGAAAAGGGAATGTGGGAATTTATGTTCAGAAGTTAAAGTAATAGAATAGGCAAATGGGAAAAAATGTGAATGGGACTTTTCCCTGGGATAATCTAATGAAATTCTTGCAGAAAGGGAAGTCAAGCTATTCCAGTACAATCTGAGTGATAGTAAGAGATTAACAGTGTGAACAGATGTTGAAAATTAGGATTCTCTTAAAACGACTTAGTTGCAATTCATTATAATGCCAGGCTATGTAAAGGATAATGTAAAAACCCCAAGGTAGGCCAAGATAAGTAAACAATTCAGTAAAGTATGAATGGAAGTGTTACTGCCACTGCTTTCCCTCAGTTTGTTCCAATATAGTTAACAAGAACAATATAAATCCTCCAAGCCTAACAAATACTCTTTCTGTTAGTAGAAAATGAATTCTAGCTGGAATAAAAATATAAAAGTTTGACAAAAAATAATGGCTATAATGAATCTACCTTAGATATATGACCTGTTTTAAGATTATTTTATTCTAAAGTTTACACTGCTTTGCATCTTTTAACACTTTTTATGAGATACGCTTAATACTCAGCATTATGATAGAAGTTTACGAATGCTTGCATATTTGAATCATAAAGTAAAAGACTTCAATATTTATACCTTATAATTAATCTAAGGATTCTCTCCTGTTAAAAACCAAAACTGAATTGTGGAAAATAACAATAGGATATGATATGGTGTTAATAGCACATTTCTGCTAAAATTTATAATTTTGCTAGTATCCATATTAGGATAGGTCAGTGCCAGCAACAGAAATAGAGAAGTCTTGATGAAAGGACCAAAGAAGATAAAATAGCTAAAGTTTATCAGTATGCTTTGTTCATACAATAAGACAATAAAAGGTTCTTGAGTCTAAACATTTTTTTTCTTTTATTTGCTTAAAATTTACATATTTATGGACTAACTTGTGATAATTCAATACATTTATGTGTTGCATGGTATTAAAACAACTATAAGTATGCATTATCCTCTCAAACATTTAAATAATAGAGTATTACTTTATTTTACATTTATTTCAGTCAAGTAATGCTTCACATAGGATATCACATTGTAACAATGCTTATTGAGAATAACAAGCATAAATATACAGCAAAAACTACTAAAATAATTTTATTCATTTTTTTGCTGCTAAAATAATACAGCAGAGTATTGTAGAAAGGAGCAGTGGGCTGTGTTCCTGCCACCCGGCTCCCGGCTGCATGGCTAACTTATGCCCTGAAATAACAACACACAAACTGTATTCATTTAAACACTGCTTGACCCATTAGTTCCAGTCTCTTATTGGCTATTTCTCACATCTTGTTTTAACCCATATTTAGTAATCTGTGTAGCACCACGAGGTGATGTCTTACCAGGAAGGATTCAGCATGTCTGACCTGGCAGCTGGCCCCATGGCATCTGGCTCCCTGCCTTCTTCCTCCCAGCATTCTGTTCTGTTTACTCCGCCTACCTAATTTTCTGTCCAATTAAAGGGCCAAGACAGTCTCTTATTTAACCAATGAAATCAACACAAAACAGAAGACTCTCCCACATCAGAGTATGAGAGGTAGTAGTACGAGTGGTGAAGGATAGTTTTCCATAAATAAGGCGAGATGCTTTTGACCTCTCAGCATTGACAATGCTATAAAACCCCACATGGTTCTATATGTGTATATGTATTCTTGTTCAATATATGTTCTTAACTTTGTATAAGGAAATGTGTGGTTCCAATGTATTTTCTTAATATGAAGTATTGACAATTCGTATTGGGCCTCTAAATGTTAAACTTAAAGTGATTAATCCTTTTCCCCACTTCAGTCAGTATAACATGAAGTGTGTTAATCACTACTACAAATAATTGGGTTTCTTGGCCTAAAAGCCATTCATTTTTGACAATATCCACTTGGGGTAGGACAGTGTTTCTCATCTCAGCATTATTGACATTTTTACCTAGATAATGTATTGCTGCATGAAGTATGCATGTTTAATATAGAATTTTCAGTATCACCCCAGCTCTCTATTATGTAGCATTAGCAATCAGCCTTTCTATATTAACATGGAAAAAATGTCTCTTGACAGAATGACAGGTCTCCTGGGAACAAAGCATTCCCAGTTACAAATAACTGAAGAATAAGAAAAGAACTTGTTGCATCACATCACAAAGGAAAAAAAATCTTGATGAATTAAAGGGCTAAAAAAATAAAATGTTACAACACTAAGACAATGAAAGATAGTATATTTGTATAAAATGATCTAACATATACTTTGTGTTTTTTATATTAATTGTAGATTACATTGTTAGTCAGAATGTAAAGTGGAAACATTATAAAGGATTTGACTATACAAAAATTACACTTTTTAAAGATGGAAGTCATGGGATGAAAATCACCAGAAGGTAATTCTAACATGTTTTATATTCCCAAATATTAGAGCAGGTGTGTTATGTGCTGAAAAGTTATCCTCAGAAAATCTTGAACTCTTATATTCAAGGCTTATGCTTTCCCTATTAAGGCTGATTTAAAGTGTTTTTTTAATTTTAAATAAATATTATATTTTAGGGGAAGCATACAAATTGATTTTTTATCCATGTTTGTTAATCACTACTACAAATAATTGGGTTTCTTGGCCTAAAAGCCATTCATTTTTGACAATGTCCACTTGGGTAGGACAGTGTTTCTCATCTCAGCATTATTGACATTTTTACCTAGATAATGTATTGCTGCATGAAGTATGCATGTCTAACATAGAATTTTCAGTATCATGCCAGCTCTCTATTAGGTAGCATTAGCAATCGGCCTTCCTATGTTAACATGTAAAAATGTCTCTTGACAATATTATACAGTGCACTGGACATAATTTCAACAGACCAAAGAATTGTTTAATAATTATTGTGGTTTCACTATTAAAATTTTAGATAAAACTATAAGTGATTCTTTAAAAAAATTGCATTACAAAGAAAACACATATTTAAAGTCTATTGCTAACTGTTTTAAGATGTATTTTTGAAAGATTTTTTAAATATTATTTGACGATTGCATACAGCAATATAACCAAGCAAACTTCATAGCATAGTATACTTTAACTACTGTGATTACATAAGAGAAGGTTTTACCAAGATATCGTAAGACATCAACACAATGACTTATCATAGTTACAAAAACTATAACTTAAAGCTGCATTTTTATCATTTTTATAACTTTGCAAAAGTTCTAAATTAAACAAAATGAAGAATAAAAATAAAATGAAATATACAATGTGCTGTGTTATGGAGGTATTGAACATACATATAGGATAATACAAATGAGTAAAAAGACTAATCATATTTAAATGAATATTTAGAAAATTAAGATAGATAAAATTAGCATCAATATTTTTTTGGGGGGGGGAGAAGGGGTTTATTTGATTTACATATCCCAAGTCACAGTCAACATAGTTAGGCCAAAATAGGAACTCAAACAGGGCAGGAACCTGGAGGTAAGAGTTGATAGAGAGGCCATGGAAGGGTGCTGCTTACTTGCTTGCTCCTCAGTTCACTCAGCCTGATTTCTTATAGACCCCAGGACCACCATCCCAGCGGTAGCCCCACCCACCATGGGCTTGACCCTCCCCCATCAATGACTATTAATTATTGCCCTACAGGCCTGACTACAGCCTGATCATTTGAAGGAATTTTCTCAATTTTCTCCTCTCAAATTACTCTTGCTTGTGTCGAGTTGACAAAAAACTAACCAGCATAATTGTCAATATGGCCTAAGACCAAAATAGTTAAGGACAGTAGATTTAATTAATTCATACCACATAGTTCTTTTTAGATACCTCCTTCCATATATTGTATATTGTGGCCCCCCATACACACAGAAAAGAAAAAGAGAAAGAAGGAAGGAAGGAGGGAGGGAAGGAAGGAAGGAAAGAAGGAAGGTGATGTGGGAGTGATTTCTTATTAATAAAGAAACTGCCTAGACCCATTTGATAGGCCAACCCTTAGGTAGGCGGAGTAAACAGAACGGAATGCTGGGAGAAAGAAGCTGAGTCAGGGAGTCGCCATGATTCTCCCGCTCCAGACAGACGCAGGTTAAGATCATTCCTAGTAAGCCAGCTTGTGGGCTACACAGATTAATAGAAATGGGTTAGATCAATATGTAAAAGCTAGCCAATAAGAAACTGAAACTAATGGGTCAGGCAGTGTTTAAAAGAATACAGTTTCCGTGTAATTATTTCGGGTAAAGCTAGCCGGGTGGCGGGACACAGCCCGCCGCTCCGTATTTCAACAGGAAGGAAGGAAGGAAGGAAGGAAGGATTACTATGTTGATCAGTCACTAACAACTTGATGTTAAGCCAGATACAATCTGAGCTGTATTATGCAGTGCATAGTCTAGAGACTATGGCCCTGAAAGATGATCCTTATAAAATAGCTCGCTGGTTCTTTGCCAGACAAATTCTTGGAGCACCACATGCATTGCACAGGTGCACTTGCTCATATTTATTGCACACTAGAACTTGAACTTTTCTTAACAAGAAGGCAAGGGAGAAGAAAAATAGGAAGAAATTCCATATTTTTAATAGCATTCATAAATGGAATCCAACTTTCATCTTCTCTCTTCTGTTCTCTCTTCCATTCCTGGAATAGAGAAAATTTAAAAAGAATTGTGGCATAAAGTAATAAAGACTTTACTAAAGCAGAAGATAAAGGTTTGCCTTAGGTCTGGCTCTGTTTGTTTGTTTGTTTTTAATATATTTTGTTGCATAACTATTTTTTTTTGTTTTTTTAAGCTATCTACAGATAAACTAGAAAATCAAACCTTACTTATGAGTGATTGATGGGAATACTTTTTCAGAGTTTTTGAGCTCTTGGAGCATAAGATTGTTCAACTAAAATAAATCTTCATCTGGTGTAACGGGAGCAGTTGGGTAGTAAGATCGAGTGAGAAGAGAGCAATATGCATCTTTCTATATAGTTATCTATTAAGAATTGCCCCCTGATTTATTCTTGCCTTCAAACTGCCCTACACAGTTCAAAGGAGGCATGAAGTACATTCAAAGAGTGCTATTACTTGGCCACAAAACACATGATTCTCACCATCATTCTTTTAAATGCCTCTTTAGGGCCTAACAAAAGTAAGGATAATTTGGAGGGAGGTAGAAAGGCAATGACATGGATGTGAAAACAGTGAAGTAGATGGAGCTGTAGAAGCACAGACCAAATTCATGAATTTAAAATGTCAGCAAAGCAGAATGAAAGCTTGAGTTGACTTGTGTGTGCGGTGGGTCAGTTTTGACTCTCTACTCTGGACAGTTTTAGCATAGCCCTTTCTTTTTTCTTCCTTTTATGTGTCTTCTTTTCAACTTTCAGCCATATCAAGGACATTCTCACTTACAAAATCAACTTTCCAAACAGGGCATGATAATTTTCAGATTTCAGGTAAATCTGAGAGAGAACAAACTGTGCTACTGCACATCAGTTAAGATCTCTTTTTGTTATTCTTTGAAATTTCATATATTCATATTGATTTTTTTTGTGTGTCATCTCAATTAACTTAGTTTATGGCAGTAAATTTAATATATTATCAATTCTTTTAGGGATAATTTGATAATTATTGATTAATATTTAAAATTAATTTTAAAAATTAATATGCTAAAAATAAGCACCAAAATGTTTACACATTAGTTATATATATATATGCTTATATTTCTATTATTATTGTTTTTATTGTCAGTGAGGGCCATAAAACATCAATACCAGGACCTCCTAATTTGCAGCAAAACACTAATTATACTAATTGCCAACAGTGTTTTTCTATTTTTAATAACACAAAAGAATTGTAAATATTTATGGGGTGAGTATGTTTCCTGACCAGACTAACTGCTGAAGGCTACTTCACACCTCTCCTGAATGGGCAGAATTTCCTGCTTGAACTGGAGCCTGGAAAGATCTGGGATTTTCTGTAAATATATATATATATATATATATATATATATATATATATATATATATATATTGCAATCACCTGCTATATCCTTAAAGTAGACTCAGTGCTTGTGACAGCATAAGCCTCTACTTCTGTCAATATCTCCTATGTTATAATTAATGACAACTTCTGGGGGTCTCTTGCTTATTTTTTTCCCTGCAAAGTAGATGGTTTTCAGTGTTATCCTTGAGAGTAAGGATAGTATGTTATATGAGCTAATCTGTTTGTGTGTGTGTGTGTGTGTGTGTGTGTGTGTGTGTGTGTTACTTTTGTGCTGCAAAATATCTCTGTCATATCACCATGGTACTCCAATAACACAGATAAAATATATTAAGTGTGCCAGTTATGGTTATGTTTTGCTTTGCTTTTAGTTAGTGCAATGAATCGTGAAAAGCATCTCTGCCCAGGTATCTTGCCCAAATCACTATCTTTGACTTTGAAAATACATATTCATACAAAGAGTAAATTTAATATAATTCATAGATCTACAGCTTAGTATTCATCTCCAAAAGTTCACATGTTAAACTGTCACATTTCCCCTTTTGTTTCTTTTATAAATAAGTCTCTCATGAGTGTCTGCTTATGGATGTTTCCTGTTCTCTTATATTCATTTTTATAATATATAATTAACTTGTAAACCAAACCGGCATAATCATTAATATCATTAATTAATTAAGAAAATTAAAACTAAGAATCAACAAGTTTTAAAAATTCAACCCAGTTTTCAAAATGGAAAAATATGCTGGAAAATAATTTAAACACACACAAAAAATGTAGATACCTAAAAGTCCCATAAAAAGAATCTCAACCTTAACAGTTCTAATGAAAGCACAATTTAACACTTGAGGGTCTTTAGTCTGGTTTGTTTTACACCCTTTTCAGCAGGGCAGATCATATCCTGCTTCTTCTGTGATAGGGCAGGTCTCTGGAAAGAGCTTCCTTCTTCCCAGAATACTCCTGTTCTCTTTACCCCACCTCTACTTCCTGTCTGGTTTTCCTACCTATTCTTCCTGCCTTGCTACTAGCCAATCAGAGTTTATTTAAAATATAATTGACAGAATATATAATTGTCCTGCACCATTTCCCCCTCTTTCTTTTTAAAACAAGGGAAAATATGCATAGTCCACTTTTTGGGAATGTGGGCATAGTTTTCCAGGCTACTTCTTGCTGTTTGGGGTGCTGTTAATCTTATGTGGATCTTTAGAAAATTTAGAATTATGATCAAGTCATGACTGGAGGTCCTCTGAGATTTGATCATCTCAGGCAGCAGCCTTGATTTTGTTCTGGATGTAGAACTCACACATCTTGGCCATCTGTTTTTACTAGAGATTTCTCAGGTGATCTTCCTTAATCAAACCTGATTTTTCTTAACTCAGAATGAGTCCACAGCCTCTCATTTCCTTGGAAACAAAAGAAAACCTCTTCTCCAAAGTAACATATTTTTGACTTCAATTTTGAAGTCAAGGCATTTTTAAAACACCTATCTTGGATTAATTTAGCAGCATTTATAAACAAATATCTTTTAGTAGCTATTGCTACATCCTCAGCATTCAAAGAATTCAAAGAGAGCACAATGACATATAGTATCCACCTTCTCTGCATGTTTTCCATCTTTATGCAGCTTTATTTTAAACTCTATTTCTTTATTTTTAATTGTTGGCTTTTTGAGACAGGGTTTCTGTTTATCCTTGTCCTGTAACTCACTCTGTAGACCAGGCTGTCCTTCAGCTCACAGAGATCCACCTGTCTCTGCCTCATCAGTGCTGGGATTAAAGGTGTGTGCTACCATACCTTGAACTCACAGAGATCTGTCTGCCTCTGCCTCCCAGGCATTGGGATTAAAGTTGTGTATCACCACACCCAACCACTCTCTTTCTTTTTTATTTTAAGGACTTTAACCTTTTACTTTTCTCTACCAAGCCTGCATATATTTTTAAAAACACTGTAAACCATTTAGAGGTTTTTTATTTATTTTTTTTTATTTTTTTTTGTCTTTGAATCTACCTTTACTGTACCTCTCTCTCTTTTTCTGAACCCATGAGTCTTTAATTTACTAAGCAATATGGGTAGGATTAAAGCCATGGCTTTGACATCTGGATCCAGTCCATTTCTTAGCTTTCTAAGATTTCAGCCTCATGGAGGGGGTACTGGCTGTAGCCACATTTATTGCCACAACTCTACATCATTTCAAGTTCCCTGCCAGCAAGCAAGCAGCAGTGTTCTCCCAAACCACACTCAAATGCTTCATAGTCAGAGAGCCTGCCTTAAAGATTCAGAGTTTGCCCTGGCAGGATAGCTCAGAATGCTGGCATTTTAAAATGCACAGCTTTTTTCCTGCTATGGCTGAACATCAAAAAGCATGCAGTCAGCTTTTTATCAACACTATTTAAGTGTTTCTGGACAGGACCTCTCAGAAGAGCTGAAAAGTTTTGCAGCTAAACTGAGTCAAGAAGCCTCTCTTAAAAGAGAGCACTTGCCTCTAACAAGCAGAGCAGACCCAAGGAATTTCTTCTATCAAGAAGACATGCTTTACTATATTTTTTTTCTGTCTAGAATTACTTCCCAAGCTCTCTCAGGTTTTATGTGGATGCAGTTGTCCACATGTTGGGCATAATTCAAGAACATTAGTGGACTGCTTTGTTGGATTTTCTGTCCTGCTCTATTCCTGAAGCTGGTAAGCCCCAAAGAAAATCACACAGGGGTTTCAATAAGTTATAAAACTGATTGGCCTATTAGCTCAGGCGTCTTATTAGTTCTTGTAGCTTATGTTAACCCATTATTCTTATATATGTTAGTCACATGGCTCAGTACCTTTTTCAGCAGTGCAGGTCATATTCTGCTTCTTCTGTGGTCTGGGAAGGACTCTGGAAAGTGCTTCCTTCTTCACAAAATACTCCTTTTCTCTTTGCCTCACCTCTACTTCCTGTCTGGTTTTCCTGTCTATATTTCCTGCCTGGCTACTGGCCAATCAGAGTTTACTTAAAATATAACTGATAGAACATAGAATTGTTCTGCACCAGACAGCTAACATCAAATTAACTGGAGAGAAATTTGAAGCCATTCCACTAATCAGGAAAAAGACAACGCTGTCAATTATCTCCATACCTTTTCAATATAGTGCTTGAAGTTCTAGCAATAGCAATAGGGCAACATAAGGAGATCAAGGGGATTCTAATTGGAAAGGAAGAAGTCAAATTTTCATTATTTGCAGATGATATGATAGTGTACAGAAGTGACCCAAAAAACTCTACCAAAGAACTTCTACAACTGATAAATACCTTCAGCAATGTGTCAGGATATAAGATCAACTCAAAAAAAAATCAGTAGCCATCCTATACACAAAGAATAAAGAAGCAGAGAAGAAAATCAGAGAAATATCACCTTTCAAAATAGCCACAAATAGCATAAAGTATATTGGAGTAACACTAACCAAGAAAGTGAAAGATCTATTTGACAAGAACTTTAAGGCTTTGAAGAAAGAAATTGAAGAGGATGCCAGAAAATGGAATGATCTCCCATACTCTTGGATTGGTAGGATCAACATAGTAAAAATAGCAATTCTACCAAAGGCAATCTATAGATTCAATGCAATCCCCATTAATATCATAATAAAATTCTTCACAGACTTAAAAGATCAATAATCAACTTTATATGGAAAAACAAAACAAAACAAAAGAGGATAGCCAAAATAATCTTATAAAATAAATGTATGACATGTATTGGAAGCATTAGTATCCCTGACATCAAACTCTATTACAGAAATACAGTAATGAAAACAGCTTGCTATTGGCATAAAAACAGAGACGTTGACCAATGAAATCAAATTGAAGACCCGGATATTAATTCACACACCTATGAATACCTGATTTTTGACAAAGAAACTAAAATTATACAATGGAAGAAAGAAAGCATCTTCAACAAATGGTGCTGCCATAACTGGATGTCAACCTGTAGAAGAATGAAAATAGATCCATATCTATCACCATGCACAAAACTCAGGTCCAAATGGATTAAAGAACTCAATATAAATCTGATCATACTAAACCTGATAGAAGAGAAAGTGGGAAGTAGCCTGCAATGTAAGGGCACAAGAGACCACTTCCTACATATAACCCAAGAAGTACAGACAATAGGAGCAACAATGAATAAATGGGACCTCCTGAAACTGAGAAGCTTCTGTAAAGCAAAGGACACAGTCATTAAGACAAAAAGGCAACCTACTGAATGGGAGAAGTTTTTCACCAACCCCACATCAGATAGATGTCTGATCTCCAAAACCTATAAAGAAAGAACTCAAGAAAATAGACAGTTGTGCCAGCACCATTTGTTGAAGATGCTTTCTTTCTTCCATTTTATACTTTTAGCTCCTTTATCGAAAATCAGGTGTTCATAGGTTTGTGGGATAAAATCCGGGTCTTCTATACGATTCCATTGGTCGACTTCTCTGTTTTTATGCCAGTACCACACTGTTTTCATTACTGTAGCTCTGTAATAGAGTTTGAAGTCAGGGATGGTAATGCCTCCAGAAGATCCTTTATTGTATAGGATTGTTTTGGCTATCCTGGGTTTTTTGTTTTTCCATATAAAGTTGATTATTGTCCTCTCCAGATCTGTGAAGAATTTTGATGGGATCTTGATGGGGATTGCATTGAATCTATAAATAGCCTTTGGTAGAATTGCCATTTTTACTATGTTGATCCTCCCAATCCAAGAGCAAGGGAGGTCCATCCATTTTTTGGTATCCTCTTCAATTTCTTTCTTCAATGCCTTAAAGTTCTTGTCAAATAGATCTTTCACTTCCTTGGTTAGATGTACCCCAAGATATTTTATGCTGTTTTTGGCTATTGTGAATGGTGAAGCTTCTCTGATTTCCCTCTCTGCTTCCATATCCTTTGTGTATAAGAGGGCGACTGATTTTTTGGAGTTGATCTTGTATCCTGCCACATTACTAAAGCTGTTTATCAGCTGTAGGAGTTCTTTGGTGGAGTTTTTGGGGTCGCTTATGTACACTATCATATCATCTGCAAATAACGAAAGTTTAACTTCTTCCTTTCCAATTCGAATCCCCTTGATTCCATTATGTTGTCTTATTGCTATTGCTAGAACTTCAAGCACTATATTGAAGAGGTATGGGGAGAGTGGACAGCCTTGTCGTGTTCCTGAGTTAAGTGGGATGGCTTTGAGTTTCTCTCCATTTAATTTGATGTTAGCTGTCGGCTTGCTGTATATAGCTTTTATTATATTTAGGTATGACCCTTGTATCCCTAATCTCTCCAAGACTTTTAACATAAATGGATGTTGAATTTTGTCAAATGCTTTTTCAGCATCTAATGAAATGATCATATGGTTTTTTTCTTTCAGTTTATTTATATGCTGGATTACATTGATAGATTTTCGTATGTTGAACCAGCCCTGCATCTCAGGAATGAAGCCTACTTGATCATAATGGATAATTTTTCGGATGTGTTCTTGGATTCGATTTGCCAGTATTTTGTTGAGGATTTTTGCGTCGATATTCATGAGTGAGATTGGCCTGTAGTTCTCTTTCCTGGTTGAGTCTTTGAGTGGTTTTGGTATCAGAGTAATTGTGGCTTCATAAAAGGAGTTTGGTAATGACCCTTCTGTTTCTATCTTGTGGAATACATTAAGGAGTATAGGTATTAGATCTTCTTGGAAGATCTGGTAGACTTCCGCATTGAAACCATCTGGTCCTGGGCTTTTTTTGGTAGGGAGGTTTTTGATAACCTCTTCTAATTCTTCGCGACTAACAGGTCTATTTAGATTGTTCACCAGGTCCTGATTTAACTTTGGTATATGATATTTATCTAAAAAAGTATCCATTTCCTTTACACTTTCCAATTTTGTGGCATATAGGCTTTTGTAGTAAGATCTAATGATTCTCTGAATTTCCTCTGTGTCTGTGGTTATGTCCCCCTTTTCATTTCTGATCTTATTAATTTGCAAATTCTCTCTCTGCCGTTTGATTAGCTTGGATAGTGGTTTGTCAATCTTGTTGATTTTCTCCAGGAACCAGCTTTTTGTTTCATTGATTTTTTGTATTGTTTTCTGTGTTTCTATTTTGTTGATTTCAGCCCTCATTTTAATTATTTCCAGTCTTCTACTCCTCCTAGGTGAGTCTGCTTCTTTTTTTTCTAGAGCTTTCAGGTGGGCTGTTAAGTCTCCAATGTGAGCTTTCTCTGTTTTCTTTAAGTGGGCACTTAGTGCTATGAACTTTCCTCTTAGGACTGCTTTCATCTTGCAGAAGAATGAAAATAGACCCTTATCTATCACCGTGCACAAAACTCAAGTCCAAATGGATTAAAGACCTCAATATCAGCCCGAACACACTGAACCTGATAGAAGAGAAAGTGGGAAGTACCCTACAGGAGCTGGGCACAGGAGATCGCTTCCTATGTATAACCCCAGAAGCACAGACATTAAGGGCAACATTGAATAAATGGGACCTACTTAAACTGAGAAGCTTCTGTAAAGCAAAGGACATAGTCAATAAGACACAAAGGCAACCTACTGATTGGGAGAAGATCTTCACCAACCCCACAACAGACAAAGGTCTGATCTCCAAAATATATAAAGAACTCAAGAAACTAGACTTTAAAATGCTAATTAACCCAATTAAAAAATGGGGCACTGAACTGAACAGAGAATTCTCAGCAGAGGAAGTTCAAATGGCCAAAAGACACTTAAAGTCGTGCTCAACTTCCTTAGCAATCAGGGAAATGCAAATCAAAACAACTTTGAGATATCATCTTACACCTGTCAGAATGGCTAAAGTCAAAAACACCAAGGATAACCTTTGCTGGAGAGGCTGTGGAGGAACGGGTACCCTCATCCATTGCTGGTGGGAATGCCATCTTGTGCAACCACTGTGGAAGTCAGTGTTTCGGTTTCTCAGGAAATTCGAGATCAACTTACCCCTGGACCCAGCAATACCACTCCTGGGAATATACCCAAGAGATGCTCTATCATATGACAAAAGCATTTGTTCAACTATGTTCATAGCAGTATTATTTGTAATAGCCAGAACCTGGAAACAACCTAGATGCCCTTCAATGGAAGAATGGATGAAGAAAGTATGGAATATATACACGCTAGAGTACTACGCTGCGGTAAAAAACAATGACTTCTCGAATTTTGCAGGCAAATGGATGGAAATAGAAAACACTATCCTGAGTGAGGTGTCCCAGACCCAAAAAGATGAACATGGGATGTACTCGCTCATAATTGGTTTCTAGCCATAAATTAGGGCCACGGAGTCTACAATAGGTGAACCTAAAGAAGCTAAGTAAGAAGGTGAACCCAAGGAAAAACATATAGTTATCCTCTTGGCTAAGGGAAGTAGACCCAATTGCCAGGGAGAAAATTAGGATCTTGGGGGTGGGGTGGGATGGGGGTAAGGGGAGATGGGGAGAGAAAAGGTAGAAGGGAAGGAGGGGGGATTTGGGGAATCAGGAGAATTGGGATAAAGGAAAGGTGGATAGGGGAGCACGGAACCACAGTTCTTAGTTAAGGGAACCACTTTAGGGTGAGCAAGAGATTTGACCCTAGAGGGGCTCCCAAGTGCCCAACATGAGGTTCCCAGTTAGTTCCTTGGGTAGCTGAGGATTGGGAACCTGAAATGACCCTATCCGAGAGCAATACTGACGAATATCTTGCATATCATCATAGAACCTTCATCTGGTGATGGATGGAGACAGAGACAGAGACCCACACTGGAGCACTGGACTGAGCTCCCAAGGTCCCAATGAGGAGCAGAAGGAGGGAGAACATGAGCAAAGAAGTCGGGACCACGAGGCGTGCACCCACCCACTGAGACAGTGGAGCTGATCTACTGGGAGCTCACCAAGGCCAGCTGGACTGTGACCGAAAAAGCATGGGATAAAACCGGACTCTCTGAACATGGCGAACAATGAGGGCTGATGAGACGCCAAGGACAATGGCACGGGGTTTTGATCCTACTTAATGTGCTGGCTTTGTGGAAGCCTAGCCAGTTTGGATGTTCACCTTCCTAGATATGGACGGAGGGGGGAGGACCTAGGACTTACCACAGGGCAGGGAACCTGGACTGCTCTGTGGACTGGAGAGGGAGGGGGAGAGGAGTGGGGGGAGGGGTAGAAGGGTGGGAGGAGGGGGAGAAGGGTGGGAGGAGGGGGAGGGAAATGGGAGGCTGGGAGGAGGTGGAAACTTGTTTTTTGTTTATGTTTTTTTTTTCTTCTTTTCTTAATAAAAAAATTATTAAAAAAAATTAAAAAAAAAAAAAGAAAATAGACATTAAAATTCTAAATAACCCAATTAAAGAAATGTGGTACTGAACTGAACAGAGAATTCTCAACAGAAGAATTTCAAATGGCCAAGAGATACTTAAGAACATATTCAACTTCCTTAGCTATCAGGGAAATGTAAATCAAAACAACTTTGAGAAACCATCTTACACTTGTCAGAATGGCTAAAATCAAAAACACTAATGAGACTCACAACCATCTGTAGTGAGATCTGGTGCCTTCTTCTGGACTGCAGGCATACATGCAGAGAGAACACTAAATACATAATAAATAAATATTAAAAAAAAGCACAGCTGAGGGCTGGAGAGATGGCTCAGTGGTTAAGAGCATTGCCTGCTCTTCCAAAGGTCCTGAGTTCAATTCCCAGCAACCACATGGTGGCTCACAGCCATCTGTAATGAGATCTGGCTCCCTCTTCTGGCCTGCAGGGACACATGGAGGCAGAATATTGTATACATAATAAATAATTAAATAAATAAATAAATAAATAAATATTTTAAAAAATAAATAAAAAAACACAGCTGAACCGGGCGGTGGTGGCGTACGCCTTTAATTCCAGCACTCGGGAGACAGAGGCAGGCAGATCTCTGTGAGTTCCAGACCAGCCTGGTCTACAGAGCTAGTTCCAGGACAGGCTCCAAAGCCGCAGAGAAACCCTGTCTCGAAAAACCAAAAAACAAAACAAAACAAAAAAAAAAAGCACAGCTGATAAAGATGGAAGGGATGAGTCTAGTGTTCTTACAACTTGTCATTTTACAGTCGTTAGTGTAAAACATTCCTCCAAAGTTTCTAGGGATGCTAACACTACAGGGAGGGTAACAGCTTGGAAATAGGATCATCACAGATCTCTGAGGGAGAACCATGGAGAGTATTCATTAGTTGCAATAGGCCAGTTATGTCTTTGTAGGTGAGAAGTCCAATGATTTCCTTAGCCTAAGGACTCAGTCTCATCCTAATATAGCTCCAGTATGATCCAACAGAAGGACAGAATCTGTTTCTGAAGGTCTGGTCTAAAAACTCTGTCCTGAATTTTTTCATGAGAAATGAACCCTTTACACAAAAGTAAGTGTCCATAAAAGAAACTAGAAGATATGTATTAAAGACTTTGTGGCGGACACCTGTGTTCATAAAAATAAGTTAAATAAACAACTACAAAGGGTATGTTCTGATTGGATCTCAGGGGGGAAATCAAAAGAAATGGAAGCTTTTCAGAGACATTTGGGGTATCTGAACTGTTTATTAAACAATAGAAAATTAATGTCAATTTTCTTTATTATATTAAAAATGTTTAGTGTGCTATTGTAAAAATAAACACACCAATGATAGATTGTTTTGGATAGTATGTGGTGTAAGGGGAACCCTCCTCCATTGCTGGTGGGATCGCAAACTTGTGCAACCACTTTATTAAGCAGTGTGGTGGTTTCTCAGAAAATTGTGAGTCAACCTACCTCAGGATCAAGCAATACCACTCTTGGGAATATACCCCAAAATGGCCAATCATACTACAGAAATATTTGTTCAACTATGTTCATCGCAGCATTATTTGTCACAGTCAGAACCTGGAAATTAAGTAGATGCCGCTCAATGGAAGAATGGATAAAGAAAGTGTGGCACATCTATACATTAGAGTACTACTCAGAGGTAAAAAAAGCAATGATATCTTGAATTTTGCAAGCAAATGAATGGAAATAGAAAACATTACCCTGAGTGAGATAAGCCAGACCCAATATATGAATAGGGTATGTACTCACTCATTAATGGATTTTAGCCCTAAACAAAGGACATTGAGTCAGTCTATAGTTCATGATCCTAGAGAAGCTAAGTAATAAGGTAAATCCAAAGGAAAATGTATATAGATCCTTATGGAAATTGAAAGCAGACAAGATCGCCAGGAAAAAGTTGGGAGTATGGGTGTCGGGTTAGAGGGAAGAGCAGAGGGGGAGAGAAAAGAGAGAAGGGGATGTTTGGGGAGAGCTAGTGGGAGTGGGATGGTTGAGATGGAGCAAAGATGGATATGGGAATAAGGAAGGAAATATTTTAATTGAGGGAGCCATTTTGGGGTTGGCAAGAGGCTTGGCTCTGGAGAGGTTCCCAGGAGCCCAAGGGAATGACACCAACTAGGACTCTGGTCAGTGGAGGAGAGGGTGTCTAAACTGGCCTTGTCCCATAGTCAGTTTGATGACTATCTTGAACATCAACATAGAACGTTTGTCCATCATTAGATGGAGACAGAGACAGCACATTGGAGCACTGGACTGAGCTTCCAAGGTCCAGTTGAAAAGCAGGAGGGAGAATATGAGCAAGGAAGTCAGGACAACGAAGGGTTGATTCACCTACTGAGACAGTGTTCCTGAGATAATAGGTTCTCACCAACTCCAGTTGGTCTGGGACTCAGCAAGGAGCATGGGATCAAACTGGACCCTCTAAATATGGCTGACAATTAGGGAAGACTGAGGGGCCAAGGATAATGGCACTGGGATTTGTATGTACTGCATTACTGGCTTTTTGGGACCCTATTCTCTTTGGATGCATACCTTTTTAAGGCTGGATGTAGGGGGAGAACCTAGGACTTCATACAAGGCAAGGTGCCTTGCCCTCTCTTAATACTGAAGAGGGTGAGGGGAAAGTTCTGTGGAGGAGTGGGAGGTTAGTGGGAGGAGGGGAGAAAGTGGAATTTTTAGTGGTATTATTTATAAAGTAATTAAAATAGGAAAAAAATAAATAAGTAGTTATAAGGATCAGCCTTCAGATCACAGTTCTATCTATTAGGAATCCTTATGGATTCTGGAGTACTCTGCTGAAAATCAAAACATTTTATTTATTCTGTGATGTTTCTTTATTCTCTTTGAAAGTTCTTGTAGTATGAGCTACATTTAAGCCTTTTTTCTCTGGCATTTTTCAAAGAACTGTTTCATTATGAAACTAGTAGCTTTGTGAGTATCTTTCAATTCTGTGTGTCAAGACAGTATTTTCTTCTTTACTTTTATCCTTTTTTCTCCTACTCATAGCCACAACCCTATTTAAATAATTATAGGGTATATTACTCACTAATTTCAGGATTTTATTCCTTTTCACCCTTTTTCTTTGAATCCTGGGATAGCTTATGATGGGTTACAGGGAATACTCTTGTGTTGGGCTGTTTTTGCATGGATGCTAGGGATCAGAAGTCAGGTCCTAGTTCCTGTGTCAGGCATTGTTTTTGACTAAACCATACCTCCTACCTCATAAACAACATTTATGCCCTCCTTGGTGGTATTGTTTTGTCCTTTGTAACATTGTCAACAACTTTATATGGTATTCCAGATTCCTTTGTAACTCATTTTTCCATGTATAATTCAAGTGAAATAGCACAAATTTTAATTGTTCTTAATGATAAAAACTCAGAATCAGATTTTAGGGGGTGAAAGCTGAGAAAACAGAAGCAGTGTACTGGAGAGATCTTTTATCTCTACAGAATCCTCAGACTGAAGGGGTGATACTGTCTCTATGAATCCTTAAACTGCATGTTCAGACTGCAACCTCAGACTGTATCTTTTGACTACGTCTAAGATCCTTTCTCCTCCTGCCTGGTAGTCCTGTCTCCACCTCCTTCCTCACATTGTATGGTAAGTACCAATATCTGGACCCCCTACATTCTACACTG
The DNA here is from genome assembly GCF_018167655.1 of Microtus oregoni. NCBI lineage: Eukaryota > Metazoa > Chordata > Mammalia > Rodentia > Cricetidae > Microtus > Microtus oregoni. Next base: position 2,863,142 of record NW_024543812.1, read on the forward strand.
AAACAAATAAATTGGGAATGGTGGATTAGAAAATAAAAAAAAGCAAAGTTTAATAAACCCCTTATGATTCTGTCCAAAAGTCAGAATTATATGTTATTCTCATGGTACTAATAGATTTTTATGGAACCTCTCAAAATAGTTAATGATTTGCAATATTCAGAAAAAGTTGTTTTGCATATTGAAACTGATTCATCTTAAACTCTGTTTTGCCTGAGATAAAGTTTTAAGCCTAAAGCTGAACATTTAAATTCTGAAGAAACCAATTTGAATGTCAAGATTTCGGTGAAATTAATGTTAAGTCTGCACTTGTGTCTACTAGACCTGTAATGACAATGCCATTCATTTATATTTTTAACTTTGGTCTTTGTTAATCTATAGTAGTTTGCTGAAATAAATGCTTTCTGGTTTTTCCTAAATTTTTGCCTTCTCATTTTTGGCTGTTTTATCATCCACAGCAGTATAGTTAAGTTGATTATCCCTTCACTTAATTGTTCCACTTTTGTATCATGCATTGTGTAATCATACAGAGACCTAACACTTTCTAACATAATTATGTTTCCATTTTTTTAATATTGGAAAAACCCTCTTTAAAATAATTTATTCCTTTAAGAATTCCCAATTTTCTCACGATATCTGCTGACAGTGATGATGAAGTTATGAAGCTGACTGCTGCTGTGTAGAAGAGTAGAAGCCTGAGTTTCAAGGCAACTATCTACTTTAACAGCAACCTGAGAAGGGGGTCCTCCAGGAGAGAATAAAGGAAAACTGAGCTGGTAGGTTGGTGATTCCGGCCATGTGTAGCTCGGGCCTATCCTGGTGGCTGCAAAGTTATAGGCAAATGGCTTTTTGTGAATTCATATCCTAAAAGTTGTGCAACACATGTAGTATGAATTCTAATTGTTCTTAATAATAAAAACTTGGAGTCAGATACTGGGGTGAAAGCAGAGTGATCAAGAAATAATGCAACAAGCCACTAGAAAGACCTTTTAACTCTACTGAATCATCAGACTGAAGGGGAAATACTGTCTCTACAAATCCTTTCACTGCATATTCAGACTGCATCTTCAAACTGCTATTTTAGACAACATCTGAGCCCTTATCCTCTCCCACCTTATATACCTCTCTCTGCCCAGCCATATGCTTTCCTGTCTCCCCCTCCTTAGTGTTGGGTTAAAAGGTGTGTGACTCCCAAACATTGGGATTAAAGGTGTGAGCAACCACTTCCTAGTTTTATTTCTCTTTGAGACTGGATCAATCTAGTATAGGTGGCCTTGAACTCACAGAGTTCCCTGTGCCTCTTTCAACTGACTTCTGGGATTAAAAGGGTGTGCCACCACTGTTTGTTCTCTCTGCCTAACTAATGGCTTAGCTCTGCACTCTATTCTTCAGGCTAGATTTATTTGCTAAATTACAAACAAAATATCACTATGAAATGACATGAGAACAATGTTTTCCTTCTCTTTTCCTCACTACAGTATCTCAATGCCTTTGCTAAATATTTTATACTTTATAAGTACTTATTAAATCTTACATTAAGCATTAATACTCTCCTACTATTTCAACATATATTTATTATGTATTATGCAGTACTATGCCACTCACCAGAAATATACTGGGTAATAGGAGTAGTGATTTTGGCTGTGCACTGTAGTACATTCCTTTAATCCAGTGCTCAGGAAGCAGAGGCACATGGATCTCTGTGAGTTCAAAGCTAGTCTATTGTATATTATTTCCCAACCCAGACAGTGCAACATTGTCAGAATCTATCTCAAAATAAAACAATAACAGTTTGGCATTGGTATTGTATACAAACCACTTAGCATTATAAGTGAAAAGAATTGTGAGTTTACAGTTTAATTTGTTAATAGAGAAAGACAAGTAGGCACACAAAGAACTGTAGGAGCCTCGACAGCAAGGAGAATCTTATACAATCTCTGATATGAGGAAATAGTTCTTAAATATGGAAAACGAGGGTTCACATTAATGGAGAAGATAATCAGGTTGAATTCTAGAGCAGAACATGTGAACTCATAGTCAGTATATATTTCCAAGATCATATGTGCTCTATTATAAAAATTATTTTTCTCTGCTCTTTATAAAAAAAAAGTTGCAGACTTGTAAGTTTATAACTGTAGCATTTTGAGTAAACTTCCAAAAACAAGTGGGAACATAAGTAGGATTATCCTGACTTTCAAAAGAATTTGAATCATTTCTTTCAATCAATCTTAGTGTTGAATACCAGTATGTAATGAGACAAAATTAGAATCGGCCTGATGGAAATAAGGCAATATACAGAAGACATTATTTATTTTATAGAATAATATGAAAAGCAGAAAGTAGTTTCTTTTATTCTAGAATATACTGTTTTCCCTCTTTGCTTCAAGTGGCTTTTTTCTTGTCTCCAACATTAATACTTGAATGAGAAGAGGTTGTTTTCATGGAGATTATCAAATTTAATCCTTCACAGCAGTAACTTAATGTCTTAGCTAGGAAACAGAGAAAGTCTTTGCTCTGAACTTATTTCTCCAACCCAAATACTCTTAAAGTACAAATCTCCATGTATTTCATAGTAAGGCCTATTTTGAAATCTTAAAATTGGGGATCTGATTCAATGGAATGTAGAACAGGACATAATTCTTTCCTCTCTCTCTCTCTCTCTCTCTCTCTCTCTCTCTCTCTCTCTCTCTCTCTCTCTCTCTCTCACTCTCTCAGCACCCAGAGAAGTCAGCCATCTACATAGATGGAAAAGAGGCCTCACAATACAACAGCTATCATGTTATCATGGTTTGGTATCTTGATTTGGAAGTTCCCAATGAAAACATAGAAAAGCAATTTCTGTACTTGAATAACTATTTGCAGTGTTTTACTGTATCATCAAGGGGAGCCAGACACTCCTGAAAAAAAAAATAGTGACCTAGATAGAGTTCTTTATCCTTCTTGAATATCAAAGTTGATATTCAAAAAAAAATTCCAAAGTTAAAAAAAAAAGTTGATCATAAATCTTTTAAATCATTTAGTTACTGGATTCCATAGATTCTCTTCCAAATTATATTTGCTGTTAATTTTCTTGTGTCACTAGATACAAACTAATGATTTTTGACTATCCAATCCCACCCTGGATTTTCAGGGAGATTTGTAAAACCAATGCATAAAACATAACAAATATTTCCTTAGAAATCCACCATACTTCTGGCATTGTAATATATATTATCCAAGAAAGTGATTCTTAAACCACCACATCTCCAATGCGTATTACTTTAGTAGTGTTGTGTTTTACTTTGGGAAAAGTGTCAAAATGTTCAGGCAAGCCAAAACTGTGTTAACTGACTTCAAATCTAGCAGAGCCAAAAGCTAAGCAGATGAAGGCAGCAGAAAATCCTGCAACAGTCTATAAGTCACAGAGAGTATTTGAATCATCTGGTACCTGTCAAAGACAGATTGGTAAGTGTGCAACATCTTGCTTGTCTTGACATTAGAGATGCCATGGATGATTCACCTAATACTACTCTGGCAGCATCTCTGATAAGCAACTTGATTCTTAAGAGGTGTCTACATTAAAACTACAGGAAGATTTTACTAGAGTTTTGTAAAAAGAAGTTTGTATTTCTTTTGTGATCTGACAAGTGCCTTTGTGAATGTCAGTGTACATTGAACTTTGCTTTGTACATTATTTTCCAGCAAAAGAAATGGCACATACATGCCAATTTGTATTATAAAAAATACTACAGATATTTTGTTATTGTTTTGAACACTTCATGGTTGGATCTGGAGACACATTTCTTAAGCCAATGTCTAAGGATTATTATGGAAAGATATTTGGAACCAACAACCATGACCCTAATTCCATGTTTTTCTACCCAAATTTATAAGAAAGACCAAACTGAAGATGATATACAAGGTCTGGCAAGAAAGTAATGACATAGAACACTTACCAAAGGGATGAACAATTATGCGAACAAGTGAGGAATTTCCTTTTCAAAAAGCAGTCCCATTAGAAACTCAGATATTTTCTAATAATATTGGCAATGCATTAAACTTCTGGAATCCCATTCAAAAATTAACTTGCGTTTTATTGAATGATTTCCATGTCATACATATGCCATTTGTAACTGGAAAATAGGTTGTTTTGGGCAGCCAAAATATACTCAAAATTTGTTTCCAAATAAATTTTCAGCTAAGTAATTAATACATTGGGACTAAAAATAATGTGATAGTATATAATAGATAGGTTTAAGCTTTATGTGGCTGTAGAATTAGCTTTGGAAAGCCAGGCAGTGATGACACATGCCTTTAATCCCAACACTCAAGTGGCATAGACAGATGGATCTCTGTGAGTTCTAGGCCAACCTGGTCTACAAGAGCTGTTACCAGGACAGGCTCCAAAGCTACAGTAAAAGCCCTGTGGAAGGTCCTTTTGTCTATGTGTTGCTCTTCTTGGTTAATGAATAAAGAACTGCTTTGGGCCTATGGCAGGTAAGACCAAACTTAGGTGGGGAAAGCTAGGCTGAATGCTGGGAGAAAGGAGGTAGAGTCAGAGAGATGCCCGGGAGCCACCAGAATCAGACATGCCAAAACTTTGCCAATAAGCCACTGCCATGTGGTGATACACAAATTAATAGAGAAGGGTTAAATTAATATGTAAGAGCTAGCCAATAAGACACTAGAGCTAATGGGCCAAGCGGTGATTTAATTACTATAGTTTGTGTGTGATTAAGAAAGCAGGTGGGAACCAACAAGCAGCACTCTCTTCCAACAAAACCCTGTCTCAAAAAACAAACAAAAAAAGCTACAGGAAAATTTTGAGAAAAAGCATCATAAATTGAATAAATATATATAGTTTACCAAGAGGCGTGTGTACAAAAAGAATTCACACATAAATGGATATATTTTAATATATGCTATATCATTTTTTATGTGACAAAACACAGAACTAAAACAATTTAAGGAAGAATGGATTTTTCTTGTGTTATGGGTCCATAAGATAGATTCTCAGATAAGAGCAAGAAGATGGCTTAGCATATTTTGTTTTGCTTTCAAATATGTAGGATGCATGAGAAATAATAGAAAATAGGATGAAAATATAAACCATAAAAGCCTTCCATAGTGAAATACTTCCCCAGCAAGGCTCCATGTTATAAAGCTTCCATAATCTCCCTGAAATAGCATCATCAAAGTATTCAAATACATGAGCTTATGGAAAGGAATATCTTACTTAAACCACATTGGACCCCTGGTCCTCATAGGCTCATGGCCATATCTTAATGGAAAATAAATTTAGTCTAACTGAAAAGTTCCTCGATACTTTAGTAATCTCAACGCTGTTCAAAAATTCAATTTTCTAAAAGCCAATATAGTTAGGTTTTTGGAACAACAAGTCCATTTCTCCTGGCATCAATATTTGAATTAGTTATTTTTCTGTTGTTATGATAAAAAACCCTGTAACCAAAAGCAACTTAAAGAAAAAAATGATTTATTTTGGTTTATGGTTCCAGAGAGATGGGGTTCAACATGGTTGAAATGACTTGGTAAGATAACAGGAAGCTGACTGATCACACTTATATCCATATACAGATGAAACAGAAACAGAGAATATTGAGTGAAGTGCATCTGATAAATATTCAAAATTCCCCAGCAATAAAGTACTTTTCAAACAATGTTACTTTTACTAAAGTTTCCATGATCTCCTCAAACAGCTCTACCCATAGGGATCAAGTGTTCAAATACATGAGCCAATGGGGGAAATTTTCCAATGAACCAAGTACGAATATACGAATATAACTCGTGATGAACCAACTAATTCAAATGATTAAGTGATGAAGCATATTGTTTTCTAGACTATATATTTATTGTGTGTCTAAGTGCTAAGTAATGTTAAGAAGGTCAGAGAGAGCCATATCTCACTGAACATTGAAGAACATGATAGGGAAATTAGACATATTCTAAATATAGAAGACATAGCTGTACTTTTTTAAGAAGATGGTTTATACAGTCTGGAATATTTTTGTTTTCCTCTCATAATGGACTTTAGAGGTGATAAGTGAATGGTGAGATCCACGAGAAGTCCTTAAAAGGACACCAGTCATGGTACAATCAGCAAGAGCATTTTTTATTATACTACATGCATGTGGTGTCATACACACTTGTACAATATGATGACCTTGATAGGGATAGGTCAGCTCCTTTTAAGCATAGGTACAGGAATTTTAAAAGCACTGTGACCATTCTACTTAGGATTGACTTATGCAAGTAGCAATCATATTAGTACATTTCTAATTGATTAGGGATAGAGAGGTGGTCCAAGGCCATAGCTTTGCCATTCTTGAGAAAGTCTAGACAAGGCCCAGGCTTTGCCTTTATTTGATTATCACCTATGAGTGGAGAGGTGTTGGTTCAGACATACATAACTAACTCATTCATGTCAAGGGCATTGGTGATTGATTGTCCTTTGTTTGTGAACTGAGACCTACTTCTTAACTGAGTTATTATCAGCCTTTCATGATATTTCCCTGACTCTCTCAGTGAGTATGAAACATTCAGGTCTTGATTTTGCGAATTAAAAGATAGTGTTAAATGAGATAGTAACTAAACAATAAGAAAAATGAGTATAATTAAGAACTATTTGGGAAACATACAAGAACACCATTTGTAATCATTCTGTTTTATGCCTCCCAACATATGCTGACAGGATCATACCAAAATACAGATACCACTTTCTGATTAGCTGCTTAGTAGAATGGTAAATCTGAGAGACTAGTTGAACTGAAAAAAATAAGCCTACATGATTGATAATAACAATTTCAATGTATTGCTAAAATAATATAAATTTAGAGCTATATTTTTGAACATTAAACATAGATTGGAATAGATTTTGAATATTTTTCCTGCACTTTAATATGTGTTGTCAAATTCAACTATAATTTCAAGTTCATTTTTAGCAGAGTTTATTTTTTTGACACAGCTTGCTAGTTTGGCAGAATTTTTTGGTGGGAGTTCTTGATAACTAATTTCTTTAAATGGAAGTGGTATGATTAATTTATATATGAATTTTTTCTCTGATATCAGCTGTTGCTGTAGCAAACCATCAAATGAAGCAGCATTGTGATAAAGATTTCCTCTCATTATGACAGATTGACCTGATAGTAATTATTTACAGTTAGAAATGCTAATGATATATTTTAGAAAATTGTCCTGGAAGCAGAAAGTCCCAATTAGAGCACAAAGAAGATCAGATCAACCTGTCATCTGCACTGGAGTCAGCTCTGCTGCCTGACTAGCAAGTTTTCTGTTGTCCAGTGAATACACTGGGTATTGAATCCTCATTCATTTTGGTTGAACTATGTATTGGAAAGTTCCTCCTATAGCTGCTCTATAAAACTCAATAATTTTCTGAGTAGAAAAATGTCAGATTATAAGGTGGAAGACACATTCACAAGGGAAATAAAACTGCGAAACTTCACCTAAATGCTCTGACCAAGATGATACAATTAATGCTCAATCAAAACATGAGGAAAAGTAGAAATGACAGCAATTTGGAATCCTAATAAAAAATGATTGTTGATTTGTTGGTATACAAATATGTATTTTATAACAGAACAAAGAATTATCTGTAACTAAGAAAATATTTTTTTTTCAATTCAGCATTACTTTTTTTTTTATCACCATTCAGAAGCACAGTATTTCTCACTCTGTCATGTACTTCAGTGAGAACCATGTGAATTAGTCCAGATTACTGGACATATGAACAATAGTGGTGTGAGACATCTTCTGTCATTTAAGTAATAGAAAAGTCTCTACTCCCTGCTGTCTTTCTTAAGACTTTGGACAAGATAGAAATTAAATACTCAGTGATTGAGATTGTATAAAAATGGCCATAACCTACATCAAGCAGACACACATTTGAGTTAACCGTTTACTGCAGTAAACATATCAGTTTTGACTCACTTGGACTTTAGGAGCTTTGTTTGTTGTTGTTGTTGTTGTTGGTACTGGTGGTTGGATATATGATTTATATATATATATATATATATATATATATATCAGAGATAGAGAGAGTGGTTTTTGTATTTTGCTTTTTTTAGTTATGGCTAAAATAGTACCTTTAAACAAAAGTAATAGCAACATTACTTACTGGTTGGAGACTCCACAGTATGTTCTAAGCATCATGCTAAGCTTATTAAAATATTTTGCAAGTAATTTTAACAAAATAGGTTAAGCAAATGCTACAACTTTTATTCCAAAAATTGAGATGCAGACTAAGTGAAGGAGGATTGACCCTTCACAGTAAGAAAGAATGTCAGAGTCCATTAGCTGACTTCTAAAGGAACTCTATGAACTACAATGAAGATACCACCAAGGGTTCATATTTCAATTAGCATTTCCCTTACTTCAAATGCAAATTTTCACTTTTAGAATTTCTTTTGTAAAGAAATAGCTTTATTGAGATACAATTCACATGTCAGATAATTCATTCACTGAAAGTATGCAATCCAGTTGTTCAGCATGTTCTGATGTGTGCCACCATTATGACTATCAGTTTTAGAACATTTTGTTTGTGTACTGAGGGAATTTTGGTAACTATCTTATTGTTCATTCCTTAGTTCTCATTTTTCCACTAACCTAGACTTCCCCTTTTATCTCTTGGCCCCAGACATATCATTTGTTCTACCTTCTCTACATACTTGAATTATTTTATTTTTTTCTATATTGGTTATATACTTAACCAACAGAGTAAGTACTATGTTTGTACACACACACACACACACACACACACACACACACACACACACACACACACACACATGCTGTGTGAATTCTAGTTGGTCTTATTAATAAAAACCTGGAGTCAAGTGTTAGGATAAATACTGAAAGATTAGAAAAATAAAGGATCCAGTAACTAGAGAGACCTTTTATATCTCCAAGTTCTTTAGAACAAAATGGCAAGATCCTGTCTCTATGAATTCTCATACTGAATGCTCTGAGCTCCTATCTCCATCCACCATATATTCTTCTCTCTGACAAGCCATATCACTCCTGTCTCCACCATTTTAGTGCTGGAATTATAGGTGTGGGATCTCAAGTGCTGGGATCATAGTTGTGAGCTCTCTTTCTCTTTTAGACTGGATCAATCTCATGTAGCCCAGAATGGCTTTGAATTTAGAGAGATCCATCTGCCTCTTTTCCCAAAGTGCTGGGATTAAAGGTGTGTGCCACGACTCCCTAGCTAACTAGTGTGGTTAGATCTGAACTCCAATCTTCAGGCAAGGTTTATTTGTTAGGTCAAAACAAAATATCACCACACATATATATCCTTGTGTGAATAAAGATATATGTGTATATAAAGTCATTGGCATTTGGTGACAGCTGATGGAGAGTCATTTTTCTTTGGGGGAATTGGTTCTTAGCCAGTTATCAGTGTGTCACTGGGTACTCCACATTATATACATATGGGAAGCAATAATAGGATTCAGTAGGTTATTTAAAAAAAACTGGACATGTTATTTAGAGAAAGGTGCATTGTAGTAGTGGAACGAGGGAGTAAGGATAGACAAGGCAAAAGCATTTAGTATACAAGTGTAAATTTGCATAGAATAAAATGTGTAATTCTGTTTTTTGAAATTTAGTCATGTATTAGAAATAATCTGGAAGGAATTATTAGGACATAAAAACACAAAAATCAAATATATGAAGAAAATACTGTGAACATTCCTAGTACTGATGATGCTGAAAGGCAATTTCACAAAATATGATCAAGTTCAAAATAATTGATGCTTCAATTATCTAATTTTATCTTTAATACAGGCAGCCAAAGCCAGTCATCCATAGATTAGAAGAAACACAGCACAACCAGTTATAAACGGCATAGTGACCTCCAGTGAGGCACCTGCTGCTCTTTTATATCCACTTTCATCCTTTTAGAAATTGCAACAGCAACAACAAAAAGAATAATGAGTTTGTTACTGAAACAGCCACTTTTAATATTTTAGTGATTAACCAGTTTCTATTATAGCTTCCAAACTTGTAAGATGCTTATTAATTTTGAAACTTACATATTGTTACTAAACAGCAATTAATGGTGTTTTTAATAATATTGCCTAATTAGAATTTAACCTGACATTTTATAGTGTGGTGTGTCAACAGGTATTTGTGTTTCTATCAAGGGTTTAGATATCCTTTAGATGTAGCATTTTAATCTGACTTAACCATCATTTCCCATTGAATAATCCCAAGTGCAGTTTGAAGAATGGGGCCAACTTTGGGATATTGTGTGTATCTTCCCTAGGGTACTACTTGGAAGGATAAAACTCATTTAGATGTATAAATTCTGGTTTGTTTGCTTTTAAAATGTCAATTTTTTAATTCATGCCTCCTCTATGGTTTTGTGTATATCTTTTTAATGCTTATTTTCCTCAAAGTAAATGCAATGATTTAAAAAAAATACCTTAAAATATCAGGCTGTGCCTAATGATTTCCAATTATTGAAGCTATGATAGAATTAAAAGTTACTAGTTGTTATACACATATAATGGTTTCCTGCTGAGCATGTGCAACCTTGTATAATTCAGAGGGTTATACTAGCATTTTGTTTCCTTAGTGCTCCAATTAGTCTTGCCTTGTAATATGAAGAAAGCAAGGAAAAATCACTTAATAGTGACATTTGTTTATTCTTTCTTTGGTTATTGATCACTTTAATAATATGAACAAACAAACCTACCCTTCTCAAGAAACTCTTACAATTAATTACATAAAATTTCAAACTCAGTATTCTAATGGAAATAGTGTACTGTTCTCATTCAAGACTACTGACATTGTGTGACTAATGAAAGAGCTAAGCTGAGCCATTTGTGAATGGTAATTTACTATCTATTTACAGATATATTTGTATGAAAACTTTCTTAGTTGCTTAAGTTGCAATAAGATATACCAGAGAACAAGTTGGTTCAACCTGCTTGTCCTTCTGTGGAGAGGAAATCACCAGTAGATTTGGTGCCTATCTTAGTTAGGGTTTCTATTGTTATGAACAGACACAATGAACACAGAAACTCTTATAAAGGAGAAACACTTAATTGTGGTAGTGTAGTGATATTTCATTTTTATTTTAATAAATAAAGCTTTGATGAAGTTCAAAGAATAAAACAGCCACACTGACTAGCCTTACAAATTGAGCAATGATGACACACACACACACACACACACACACACACACATTTAATCCCAGTAGTCTCACTAGTTTGCCATGGAAACTGGGCAGTAGTGGTACATGCCTTCAATCCCAGGCCTAGAGAGGAATATAAAATGGAAGGAGACAGCTCTCACACACAGTCTCATTCTGAGATTCCTGGAGGCAGGATCACCATTTCAGACTGAAATAGAGGTAAGAGCCAGTGTCTGGCTGTTTTTTGTTTTTTTTTTTTTCTTTCTGACCTTCAGGTTGAGCCCCAATATCTGTCTTTGGGTTTTTATTAATCATGCTACAGGATAGCTTACATTTTCAGAGATTATTCCATTTTCATCATAGTTGCATACAGGCAGACATGGTGCTAGATAAGTTTCTGAGAGTCTTACATCTTGACTTGGAGGCAACAAGAAGTTGTCTGTCTCACTGGAAGTGGCTTGAGTACAATGAGGCCTCAAAGCCTGTCTTCACAGTGGCATACTTTCTCCAAAAATGCCATACATACCCCAACAAGGCAACACCTCCTAAAAATATCACTCCCTTTGGGAGCCATGTTCTTTCAAACCACCACAGTCTGTTTCAGATTCTCTTCTCAGTTCTCAGATTATTATTTTATTTTACTTTCACTACATAGTGAAAAAGGAAAGGGGGTGCTCTATGGTTTATGGTATATTTGGGTATATAAATGTGTGTGTTTGTGTGTGTGTGTATACATTTGTACCAAATCTTGCATATTGGTATAATCAGTGTTTAAATTTTTTTAACTGGTAAATTTGTTTAATGCCTTTGAGGAAACAAATCTGAAAGAAAAAAGAAGGGTAGAATAAAGATATGGGACAGTAGACATTGTGAGTAAAAGATCACCAGTTCATGAGAGGTGACCTCAAATTATGAGTACAAAATTCATTTGCCTCAGAGGAATGGAGAATGGAATGCATCTGAAAGTAAGTAAGAAAATATTCCTTTAATTTTTATTTTACAGGTTCTTACATAAAATGTTCTCCTTTCATTGTCAGAGAATTTGGAATTAGATTTTTGAGTGATTTTATAAGGAGTTAATATCCTAGGATAACTTGGAATGTAATTAATACATTTTGCAAGTTTCATGCGAGTGATACGAAATTTGAGGGGCAAAAATGTGATTTATTTTTATGAGAGTTATTAGAAAGGAACAAGTGGCCTGGTATACAGCTTAGTGATAGCACCTTTCCAGCCTTAATTTTATTTTTTATCAAAAATAAGCAGACATAAACAAACAAATACTTAACTAGCCTCTGTCTATGATCCCTCTCTTTATTCTTAGGTTTCCTTATCTTGTTGCAATATCTTCTACCTGTGTCACACTCAATAATATATTGCCTTCACCATGGGGATATTAGCATCCTCACTCAATGTATATATGGCATGATTTTTTAAAAATAACTAAGAAAATATCCTTATTTGTTATAGTATGTAACTTCAAGTACTTATTTATGAAAACTAAATACAAACAAAATACTTATCCTTAGTATAAAGTAGCAGTTAATGGTCTTTATTTAGTTCAATGACCTTCAGGTATATGGAATCAGTAACAGAAATTTATTTCAGGATGATCAAGAAAGTAAGTCAATTTGTTATAAGAGCCAAGGGAAATCTCACCAAAATCACTGTGCCAGATGCTATCTAGAGTGCATAGAAAATGACCAGGCATTTATTTTCTTTGGATTTTTGTGTTGTTTCTTCTCCTTTGTTGCCCTTCTTTCTTTCCTTTTATGTTTCTTCCAGTCTTTTTGTTATAGTTCACCATAAGGTCATTCAGCTGTCCTCTGCCTTATTTCAATCCTACCCTGATTCTTTTCTCTTTGCAGATTGATTTGATCATGATCACATGGTACTTCTGCATGCTTACTCCCAGATCTAAAGAGCTTCCCTCAGTCTGGTCTGTGGAAATATAATGCCTGACTTAAAAGTCTGCAAACTTTAATTACTTCTTTCCATAGCACATTGGTCAAGTCATATATCTGCTGTTTTCCTCTATTTCTCCATTCATAAAATAGAAACAATAAAGTATCTTAGTTTTATTCACTGTAATGAAGACAACAACTGTTCCATGCATATTTAAAGCAATGCCTGAATCATTTATAATCTGTGCTCCCCACAGGTATCAAATCAGATCTTTAGACAGTTACAAAGATACCACAGCAGAGTTTCTTTGCAACCTTAATTGACCCCCCATTATATTTGGCATGTGAGTTTCCTTCAAAATTGAAAATGAGAAAATTGGATTTTATGCATTCAAATATGCTATAATTCTGTAATTCTAGGAAATGGCTTCTCTTTAATTTGACAACTTCAGGCACAAACTAAATCTCGCTTACTATGTCATTTCTAATATCCTTTAAAATTATGAGGCATTAAATAGCTAAGTTACAAGAGAAAAGGTAAATTGAAATCACAACAAGTATAAATATATTCATAAGTTCCCAACACTCTGTGCCTTACTCCCAGAGGAAGATTAAATTTAGCTACATTTATGTTAAGCTTTAAAGCATAAAGCATTGATTTGGCACACCAAATACACCCCACAATAAATATGCATTTGCTTAGAAACTGGAGCCATTAAGATAGAGACAGACTGGTAGAATTAAAATGGAAAGAGAAATTAGCACGAAGAAGTGAGGAGAGGAATGAAGAATGAACAGTCTGCAGAGCTTCTTTTACTCTCCATTAGGAGAACAAAATCTGGTGGAGTGCTTATCCGATTCCACAGACTGATGAGTTTAGCAGACAGGGGGTTAGTGTAAATAAATGTGACTATATTTTTCAATTTACACTTTGCTATTTGTTTTTAAATGAGAATCAACACTCCCAAGGAAATCTCCCCCAACACTGATACCACCAGACTATATTACTAGTCTTGCAAACCCTAGAGGCAGCATACCAATTAATAAACTGGTTTAGTGCTAGGTCCCTTGTGATGAAGTTTTCAGAGCTGCCAGTTCCAAAGCCTTGCCAGTTAACAAAAAAGAGATGCTTCATTAGATAAAGCCAATAGAGAATCATTTCTCCCACCAAATCTCCTTGCTTCACAAAGAAACATATTCTGCCAGTCATGGGCTTGAAAAGGGGTTATGTGGTATTAGCATGGAGGTGTGGGGAAAGTTCTATGTATTCTGAGTCTAAAACTCCTTAGGTTAAAAAAACTAAAAGACTTGAATTTTCCACAATGCTTTGATAGAAACACAGTGATTAAGAATTCTATTCGTGTTTAGCTAGTCACTGATTGTTGTCAACTTCCGGATGAAATTAAATGGTAAATTAATGTCAGAAATAGGTCTTTGTTTTTTTTTCTTAAAAAAAAGAGAGACCAGGATTACTTGATATAGTAAAAAGGATTCAATACCTATAGTTTCTAAAACTAAACCTAATTTTGATCCTATATATGTATGTGTGTGCATATATTCAATATATACTTGACACTGTTATGTTTAGATGGTTGTGGCTGTAAAATTTCCTTTCGGGATGACAAAAAAAAATGTTTTCCAAGTAAAAAAGGGTGATGATAATTGTACAATATTGTGCATATACTAAATGCTACTGGGTTGTTGACAATGATTATTTGTTAAATTGGTAGTTTATATTATGTACACCTCATGTAAGCAAAATAACAATAAATTATGTAAATGAAAATTTAAGTAAGTTTACAGTTTCTATTTTCTGTTTCATGTATAAACTTAGTGTTTTGCATTTCCTAATGAGATATAAGGCCCTAATTTTCCTTGGTCTCTATAGACCAGTGGTTCTCCACATGTGGGTCATGAACTGTATGAGGGACAAATGACCTTTTCACAAGGGTAACATATCAAATATCCTGCAATCAGATATTTACATTACAATTCATAACAGTAGAAATTAGTTATGAAATGACAATAAAATAATTTTATGTTTGATAAACAAAACACGAAGAACTGTGTTAAAGTGTCACAGTAATGAAGGTTGAGAACCATTGCTCCAGAAGCTTCATATTGTCCCATTTGAATATCTGACCACAAACATGTTTAGTCTACAAATAAAAACGTAACTTTGGGAGTTGTTTGAATGGCTCAACTGGTAAAAAGTTTTTGCATTTTTGCTACGAAGATCTAAGGACTTGAATGGAAGGATAGAACCAAATCCTGAAAGTTGTCTCCTGACCTGCACATGCTCACTGTGACATGCATAGTTTACCCTACTAAATGACATTTTAAATGAAACCTTTGTAGCTTTTCTGGAATTATCTATTTCCTCTGAAAGAAGCATCTTTATTACAAGCAAGACGAGTCCCTCCCCCCTTTCCAAACACACACACACACGCACACACACACACACACACACACACACACACACGTGTATCTATAGTGTTTTTTGCTACTTTGAAACTTAATTCTTTGTTTTTTTTAACATGAAATTTGCAAATATTCAATTTCTAAATTGCAATTTTGCTATTTGATTATGCTTGGAATTGAATCCTGTGACTCATGCATTTAAGATAAATATCCCAACATAGGTTTTTGATCCAAATTATATTCTCTTTCTAAGTTTTAAAAATATTTTATAAGTATTTGCATTTTTATATGTATTTGCAGCATGAGGATGTGTAGTGAAAGGAGCTGTGAGCTGCATTCCCACTGCCCGGTGCCAATCTGTAGAAGATTATAGAAATTCACAGCATCTGTCCATTGAAGTGGTATTGCACCCTTTTCTCATCATTTTTGCACTCTTTCTGTTTTGAGAATTACAGTGTATAAGAATTTTACTTATTCTATTAAATTCATTAAAGGTTTTTATATTTAAAATTAACACCTTTAATAACATTTAGAATTTTAACTGTTCTAATTTATGTGAATAGATATAAATAGCTTTTTGTTATTTTTCAGATAAACCTTATAAGAAGCATTATATTTAAATTATCCTATTAAATTTAATATTTGAGTAAAGGTAATCTCTGAGTTTTTTATATGTATAATCATGTCATTTGTGAAAAATGACAGTTTCATTTCTTTTCCAGTTCTTATGACATATTCATTATCTTTAATTTTGAAAACCTTCAGAAAAAATGTTAAATAGAACTGATGAGATAATTGACTTTTTGCTTTAGTCCAAATATGGTAAAAGCTTTAGCAATGTTGCAACTGAACAAGGTTATATTATGGAAGTTCCTTTAAATTCATGGTGTTCTCAGAATTTTCATAAAAATCATATTGCCTCTCACCAAATATTGTTTCTGAAACTATAGAGTTGGTTTTCCCTCATCAAGTTTGTTAATATGGTGGCTAGTAATATTTTTACTTGGACAATACATCCTTATATTTTTAAAAGGACTTTCATTAGTTACTATATATTATTCTATTTATTACTATAATTAATGTTATTTTAGTTTTGGAAACTTACAACTAATAAGGTACAATGACACTTTTTTCCTGATTTTATTCTTATTTCTTACATAGATTCTTCTCTCACATGTAGCATGACTAATAAAAAGTCAGAGACAGATATTGGGGTTTGAGCAGAATAATCAGAGAAACAAAGCAGCCAATCAGTAGAGAGCTCTTATCTCTACAAAATCTGACTCAAAAGAGGGGAAGTTCCTGTCTCATTCTACCTTGTATTCCTCTCAAATTCTGGTATTAATGGCATGTACCACCACTTCCCAACCTTTATGGCTAACTAGTGTGACTGCAGGGATTAAAGGTTTGTGCCGCCACTGCCTGGACTGTATGACTGACTAGTGTGGCTAACATTTCACTCTGATTAGGCAAGCGTTATTAATTAAATACAAACAAAATATCACTATACTCACACAATACCTCCTGACCACAATTTTCTTCCTCCACACTTCCCAACTTTCCCCACCTCTATCTTAAGAAAACAGTAGGCCTACAAGAGATAAAAATGAAACATAACGAAACAAGATCTAATGAGACAATTTGAAGGCCCTTATATCAAAGCCAGACAAGACAAGCCAATAGGAGGAAAAGATTCTCAAGAGCAGGCAAAAGAGTCAGTGACAACCATACTTCCAAAGACACAAACCTGTTCAGATTGTTAGAACTCCCATAAAACACCAAGGTAACAGACATAGTATATATGCAGATGATGTAGTAAGACCCTTGAAAGTCCCAGACTTGATGTTTCAGTCTATAATCCCTAATGAGCCCTCCTTAATCAGTCAGCAAAAATAAAGTATTTTTTATTGTATGAAGTGAACTAAAGTGTCTTACTATATGTGTTTCTGTTTATTTTATTATTTTATTCTTTATTATGATAATTGAGTAATGTGAATATGATTTAAGACCGTAAGGATAAAACTAAGTCAATCATTTTATTTACATGGGATACATAAACATGAAGTAATAATTGTAAGGAAATCACATGGGATCCTGGTCTTCAGGAAAAAAAATGAATGAGGAAGAAAACATCAAAACATTTAAAAGAAACTACAAAAGAACAAAATAAAAATGCATTCAATATATGTGTATGCACCAAAATGATGTACCATTTTCTCTGTGGATGACATTTTGAATGACACTGCCTAAATAAATTTTGTAAAATGGTTAGAATTGGTAGGATGATTGTACATAATTTTCAGAAGATAAATCTCAGGCTCACCAAGGAAATATATAAACAATAGAAGCTTGAAGATATAGTGTGTAATAGAATCACAATTATAGGATAATAAGATGCTCTTTTATTTCCATGTAATATTGTTTCTGATATTTGTAGACAGACATCAAAAATGTACTGCATATCATATCCCACTCTTCAGATTTCTTATCCCAGAGTAAATAAATCCCAAAAGCAGGTAAAAGGGTCACAAACCTAACCACCCACACTGGTAGGACTCTCATAAAACACTAAGCTAGGTCCTCCACAAGTATGTTATAGTTCTTAACCTGCCTTATTTATTTATTTATTTATTTATTTATTTATTTATTTATTTGTTGGAAAAAAATTCCGCCTCCTCCCAGCCTCCCATTTTCCTTCCCCTTCCCCTATTTCTCTCCCCCTCCCTCTCCAGTCTGAAGAGCAGTCAGGGTTCCCTGCCCTGTGGAAAGTCCAAGGTCCTCCCCCCTCCATCCACGTCTAGGAAGGTGAACATCCAAACTGGCTAGGCTCCCACAAAGCCAGTACATGAAGTAGGATCAAAACCCAGTGCCATTGTCCTTGGCTTCTCATCAGCCCTCATTGTCCGCCATGTTTAGAGAGTCCGGTTTGATCCCATGCTTTTTCAGTCCCAGTCCAGCTGGCCTTGGTGAGCTCCCAATAGATCAGCCCCACTGTCTCAGTGGGTGGGTGGACCCCTCGCAATCCTGACTTCCTTCCTCATGTTTTCCCCCCTTCTGCTCCTCATTGGGACCTTGGGGGCTCATTCTGGTGCTCCAATGTGGATCTCTGTCTCTATCTCCATCAATCGCCAGATGAAGGTTAAATGGTGATATGCAAGATATTCATCAATATGGCTATAGGATAGGGCCATTTTAGCTTCCTTATCCTCAGCTACCCAAGGAACTGACTGGGGACATCGCCCTGGGAACCTGGGAGCCCCATCTAGGTTCAAATCTCTTGCCAACCCTAAGATGGCTCCCTTAGTTAAGATATATACTTCCCTGCTCCCATATCCACCCTTCCTTTATCCCAACTGTCCCATTCCCCCAAACTCCCCCCAGAAATTCGGGATCAACCTACCCCAGGACCCAGCAATACCACTCTTGGGAATATACCTGCCTTATTTTTATAGAAAATAAATCATACATTTCCTTATGCATTGAAATATAATTTAGAATTTCAAAGGTTTAATTGTAAATGATATTTTTTTTTCTTTTTCTTCCTTGCTTCCTTTTCACTTATTTCAAGAAATTTTACTCATATCTTGAATAAGATATTCTCTTATAAAATGGAAATGTGTTTTGACCATTATCTGGCTCCATGACTTGAAATGCTATCCTCAGATTTCACTGTCTTTACTAAAGGGTTCATGTCAGTATATCAGATTCTTGGCTATGAAATTTGAGTCTCTCAGAGCAAAGAAAAGCTAGTCCTGCCCTCCATGAATGTTTCTGTGCAAACATAAAATGCTGGTATCCAATTTTATTAAATGGAAATTCAAGATTGATATTCTTTTTTCTCCATTGATAATCTTTCTGAAATTAAACTTTTCTTTCTTTTTTATTGAAAACACCTCTTACTAATAAAATAATTGGGATTCTCCACAGCTGATTTTAAGACTTCTTAACATTTTTTTTATATACTAGCCTAATTTCCTGGTCATTCTTACTTAACTGGCTGCTTCCCTACTCCCATATTATAAAGCATATGTTATAACACTGTGAAATATAGCTATTCAAATATCTCAAAATGCACAAATATTATGAATGATAATTTGGACTTCAGTAGATTCTTCTAAAACTTGAGCTTTTTTTTCTTTGTATTGTTTTTAGTATATATGTGCATGGTGTGCATATGTGTTTACATGTTTATATTTGTGTGTGCATTTACATATGAGAGCACAGCACACATCTGCATATTTATATGTGAGAAAGTTGACATTGTATGTCTTTCTCAATTGCTCTCCTCCATAGTTACAGATGCAAGATTCTTGCTGACCCCAGAACTCACCCAATTAACTAGTCTAGCTTGCTCTGTTTAGGTCCTGAATCTACTTCCTCTCCTTGCATTGGGAGTAGCATATATTTCTGAATTTTGGACAAAATTATAAGGGCTTTGATTCACTTTACTTAAATTTTCTAATTTGTTACCTGCCTTTCAAAAATTATTTGCATCAGTATAGACTGCAGGGACTACAGTTATTGGTGAGTCCTGGTGTGTGGGGTCCTTCTGTCTATGTGTTGTTTTTATTGTTTAATGAATAAAAAAAAAACCTGCCTTGGCCTGTTGACACTAAGAACTTAGACAGGTGAGAAAAACTAAACTGAATGCTAGGAGAGAGAAGGCAGAGTCACAGAAAAGTCATGGATCTACTGCCAGAGACAGACATGCTGAAACTTTGGTGGTAGGCCACCACCTCATGGTTATGCACAGATTAATGGAGATGGATTAAATTAAGATGTAAAAATTAGGCTAAAATATGCTTAAGCTATTGACCAAACAGGGATTTAAATATAGTTTCTGTGTGACCATTTCAGCGCTGAGCAGCCTGGAACCAACAAGCAGCCCTCTGGAAAAAAAAATGGCACCCACAAGGCCAATTAAATCCATTTAAAAACCTGAGAGAGCTTGAAAAGGAATTGTAGATACAAAAATACAGAGCTTAACATGGCTTCTTGCTGTTTGCTGATGACATGCCACAGCTCTTTTAAGAGAGGTTTCCCTGATTCAGCAGTAGCAAAATAAATAAACAAACAAATAAATAAATAATTCATGCTGGTTTTAAACTGTGGATTCTTGGGCTGGGCTGTCAGTGCAAACTAGCAGAGTGGTACAACTACTTAATGGCTCAATATAGAGCCACTATATACTTGGAACTGGGGCAATGTGCAAGGCTTGCAGAGGCAGTGAACAGACTTCCACTATGTTGGACTATGTAGAGCAAGCAGAAAGTACTGTATGTATCCTAGTAATGTCACAGATACGATTTTTTTTGTTTTATTTTTAAGAAGCGCTTAGCATTTTAAGGAGCCATCCTGGTCAGAAAAGGCTTGAGTTACACAATAAAAACAAATTCAGATGGAAAAGACCTCTAAATAGGTCACAATAATGGATAAATGTATGTAGGCTTGGGAGAGAAGAAAAAAAGTATCGAGATTTATAAAAAGAAGTAAACATTTTTTTTGTTTTTGTTTTTTTTTATTTTTGTTTTTTTTATTTTTTAAATTTATTTATTTATTAAGGATTTCTGCCTCGTCCCCACAACCGCTTCCCATTTCCCTCCCGCTCCCCCGATCAAGTCCCCCTCCCTCATCTGCTCGAAGAGCAATCAGGGTTCCCTGACCTGTGGGAAGCCCAAGGACTGCCCACCTCTATCCAGGTCTTGTAAGGTGAGCATTCAAACTGCCTAGGCTCCCACAAAGCCAGTACGTGCAGTAGGATCAAAAACCCACTGCAATTGTTCTTGAATTCTCAGTATTCCTCATTGTCCGCTATGTTCAGCTAGTCCGAAAAATAAAGTCTTTAAAGAGACAGAGTACAGACAGTGACATATTATAGTAGTAAAGACAGTAAAATAAATATTAAAAGGTAATATAGTAAAAACAAGCCACATAAGAATGAAATATATACAGCAAGTGGAGATTATGTATATTATTGTGTTTCTTTGAGTTTTTTGACTGTTGAAGAGCTACTTATTGAGAGATATTTCATTGTATGGGCTGCTAAACTAAACCAACACAAATATTTTAAAGGTTCTTGACTTCAGAATTTGAGACTAAGGATATGTTTCTTTCGAAATGAGGTTCTTCTTTTGTTTCCACAGAGGGTAAAAACCTGTCGATTCATTCCAGGTTAATATAGTTTGATGTTCCAAGTTCCCCTGAAAGGTCACCTTGAACACCTCACAAAATTGATACACCCAATAAACAACAGGAAGCAGATCAGAGAAGAACTATGCCAATATTCCCAAATATTGTTTATAAATGTTTCATTACATTTAAAGGGGGATATGCTATAGAGGTTTTCATTGGTATAGATTTTGGTTTATTGATACAAACTTAAGATCAATTTTTGTATATGTATATTTCTGCTCTTGATTAAGATATTGGGTTTGTGCAGCTCATTTAAAAATGTAATCTATAATTAAGGAATATAGGTTAATAGAGAGTCATCTGTAATAGTCAAGTTAGTTAGATTTTCTAAATTTATAGAGATATATTTCAATTAGATAGGTATTCATCACATCTTTCAGAGAACTTCAGAATATGGCATTTAAAATGTTTAAGAATTTAAGACTTTTCATGACAGTGAGACACATCTGCTCCTGGCAGCACCAAGCTACTGGAAGAGCATGATGGGCATTGAAGAGGCTCGTTATGGAGTTGGCTGACCATGGTCTTGCCTGGACTGCTTGATGACCTGGACATGCAGAACCTACAGAGAAATGACTGCTTAACTTGCCTAAAGGTGGGACAATCCTTCAGAGTTCCTGCTTCATGAAAGAGTCTGCTAGACATTCGACAGGACACAGAAGAAATTAACTGACAAACTGCCAATATAGGCAGAACTGTATTTGAAATTTCCTGCTTTGTGGAAAACTGCTGGATGCTAAAGACCTGTAGGCTAAATATGGATGCCCCCAAAAATCAAAACAACTTTGGGTGGCTGTCCAGATGGCTTGAAGTCTCTATCAATTTTAGAGATTTGGAAGTGGCTTATACTGTACTTTCTGTTTACATTGATAATATTATATCCCTTGGATTCTTTGATGGAGTTGAAGAATTTATAGTTATAATTATTGTTTTTCTTAGATATGACAAAATATAAAGTAGATATAAACATTGTAATTGTAATTATTACTTGATGACTATTTTGTTATATGCAATTTTACTATGTTAAAGTTAAAGCCTTCCTTTTTTTTAAACAGAAAAGGGGAAATGGTGTGGGAGGTCTATGTGTTGCTTTTATTAGTTAATGAATAAAGAAAATGTCTTGGAAGGGAAAACTAAACTGAATGCTGGGAAAAAGAAGGCAGAGTCAGAAAGAAACCATGTAGCCCTCACCAGAGACAGATGCTGGACATAACTTCACCCAGTAAGCCACAGCCACGTGATGATACACAGATTAATAAATGGGTTAAATTAAGAAGTAGGAGTTACCCAATAAGAAGCTAGAGATAATGGGCAAAGCAGTGATTTATTTAATACAGTTCCTGTGTGATGATTTTGGCTCTGAGATGCTAAGCAGCTGGGAACCAACAAGTTGCATCCCTACAACAGAATCCTGTACAATCTGAGGAAGAATTCAGTAAATTCTCCTTATAAGTTGAATTCTCTTGCTTTGTGGATAGTTGTTCTTAATCTCTCCAAAAAATTAATAAAGCTCTTTGCCAAGGTTCAATTTCATACCATAATTTGTCATTTTCCTTATTAGTAAAAGGTACTATCTTTGGGGTTTTTAGCTTAGCCTTTCTGACTGGTTTAAGATAGTAGTTCAGATTTGTTTTGATTTGCAATTTTGATGGCTAATGATATTGAACATTTACTTAAGTGTCTTTTCACCCTTTGAGATTCTTCTGCTGAGAATTCTTTGTTTATATTTGTACCTCACTTTTTATTTGATTATTCAGAATGTTGATGTCTAATTAATTGAGTTCTTTATATATTTTGGAGATCACCCTTCTTTCTTTTTTTATATTTTAATCAATCTTTTATTCTGAGAGAATCTGCATCTCCATTATTTTTATATTAAGTGGGCCAATATAGAGAATAATCACATATACTTTTGGACATGAAAATGTTATTTCTTAAAGAATAGGAAAAAATACAATGTTATATGTTTTAGTTTTGCATGGCAACCATGCCTTCCCTTGGCCATAAGCATTAAGAACCCCAGGCACAATGACACCTCTGTATACTGGTTTAGGGAAAAACCCAAAATGACTGGTAGTTGTTTCAACTTCCAATTTAGTAAAACATTGTATTATATGTCATGATGAAACCATCCCTGAGAATTCTATTATTCACTGCTATGAAATGTATAATTGCAGTTTTGTGGGTCCAGATATACAGTTACCACACAAATATTTTCTTTGAACAAATAGAAGTTTCTGTCCCACCCAAGCCCACAGCCATTCAGTCCCAAATAAGCACACAGAGACTAATATTAATAATTTCACTTCTTTCTGATGTAGGGTTGATGAAGATCTTATCCCATTCAATAGGTTGCCTTTTTGTATCATTGATTGTGTCCTTGCTTTACAGAAGCTTCTCAGCTTAAGGAGGTCTCATTTATTTATTTTTGCTTTCAATGCATGTGCTAATGGTATTACATTTATGAAGTAGTCTCCTGTGCCAGTATATTGGAGGCTTCTTCCCACTTTCTCATCTATAAGTTTCAGTGTGGTCAGATTTATATTGAATCTTTAATCCACTTAGACTTGAGTTTTGTACATGGGAATAGATGTGTATCTGTTTTCATTCTTCTACATCTTCACATATAGTTAAGTCAGCATTATTTGTTGAAGGTGCTTTCTTTTTTTCATTGTATAATTTGAGCTTCAATGTCAAAAATCAGGTGTTCATAGATATGTGGAGAAATATCTGGCTCTTTGATTCAATTGCATTGATCAATCTATGTTTTTATGCCAATACCAAGCTCTTTTTATTACTGTAGCTCTGTAATAGAGCTTGATGTCAGGAATAGTGATGCCTGTGGAAGTTCCCTTATTGTGTAGGCTTGTTTTGGCTATGTTTTTTTTCTTGCTTTGCTTTTTCATATGAAGTTGATTGTTGTTCTTTTAAAGTCTGTGACGAATTATATTGGGATTTTTATGGGTATTTCATTAAATCTATAAATTGCTTTTAGTAGGATTGCCATTTTTTTAAGTTTATCCCACCTATCCAAGAGCATGGGAGATCTTTCCATTTTCTGGTACCTTTTTCAATTTCTTTCTTCAGAGACTTAATGTTCTTGTTGAACAGATCTTTCACTTCTTTGGTTAGTGTTACTCCGAGATATTTAAAATTTTTGTGACTATTGTGAAGGGTGATATTTTGGTGAAATAAATAAGATCTCCAGACAAAATTGAGAACATAGGGTTGGAAAATGAAAGGTAGAAAAGGAAGGGAGTAGGGAAGAGAAGTTGAGGAACAGGATAGTAGAGATGGAAGAAGAACAGAGATGAAAACAAGGAAAGAGATATTTTGTTTGAAAAAGCCATTATTGGGATAGCAAGAAACCTGGCACTACAGACATTCCCAGGAATCTACAAGGATGACCTCAGCTAAGACTCTAAATAACAGAAGAGCATGTGCCCAAACTAGCCTTGCCCTGTAGTCAGATTGATGAGTATCTTAAATGTCACCATAGAACCTCCATCCATCAACTGATGGAAACAGAAGCAGAGTCCCACAGTGTAGCACTAGGCTGAGCTCCTAAAGTCGAGTTGAAGAGTGGGAGAAGTGAGACTATGAGCAAAGAGGTCAAGAGCTTGATGGGGACACCCACTGAAACAGTTTATCTAAAGCTTACCAACTCCAGTCATATAGGGAATAAACCAGCATAGGTTCAAACAAGACCCTCTTAATGTAGGTGACAATTGTTTGGTTAGGGCATACTGCTAAGCCACTGGAAGTGGCATCAGGATTTACCCTATTGCCTTACTGGCTTTTTGAGAACCCATTCTTTTTGGATGATTACCTTGCTCAGTCTCGATATAGTAGGGAGGGTCTTGGACTTGTTTTAACTGAGATAGGGTTTCAATTCCTAGGAATATAACATCTGCCCCCTGAAGAGGCCATTTCAGATGCCAAGATTTGGCAGTAATAGTAGGCACATCTGCACCTGAGTCTAATGATGTGGAATTTCTCACTTTATGCTGTGAATATGTTTTATTACCATTGGTTAATAAAGAAGCCCTCTGGCCTATGGTATGAAAGAATAAAACCAGGTAGAAAATCCAAACAAAGATATAAAGAGAGAATAGGCAAATTCAAAGAGATGCCATGTAGCTCTTAAATTGAAAAATGCCAGCCAACCTCCAAAGGAATCAGACATGTAAATTATGAGGTAAAGCTATAGCCTCGTAGTGATACACAAATTAATTGAATGGATTAATTTAAGACATAAGAACTATCTAGAAGTACTCTTAAGCTTTTGGCCAAACAGTGTTATAGTTAATATAGTTTGTGTGATTATTCAGGTCTGGGTGTCCAGGTAATGAAAAAAATAACCCTTTTATTAATCATAATTCCAAACTGGTGTGGGATTGATTTGTGACTTACTCCTTTATGCACGTGTGCATGTGCACACACACATACACACACCAGAGAGAGGGGGATATAGAGATGAGACATATATAGAGGATATAAAACATAGAGATAAATAATGTAACAAAAAATTGAGGTGATGTTTTCACTTTGTTGTTACGGCTGATCTGGAACTCATTCTGAAGATGAAGCTGGTCTTGAACTCATAGAAGTCTCATTGCCTCAGCTTCTGGAGTGCTGAGATCAAAGTTGTGCACTACCACACCTATATTTTTAACAATAAAATGGATAGTAAGTCTTCTGAAAATTAAAGATTCTTAAAATTCCCAGAATGATTAAAATTGTAATTCTCATATTTCTTAGTTTAAAAAGAGTTTGTTAACATAACTAGTTAATGGAAACAGCCATAGAAGATAGTACATCATTCCTGCCCTCATAAAAGGCTGAAAATTGCTAAGTCAAAGGAAACTCCCTGATATAGGGGATAAAATCATTACCTATCATGTCAATTGATATATCAAAAAAAAATGGAATCAGATTTAAAAACAAGTAGATTCATTAACTAATTTTTTTCTACAATATGATTAAGACACTTGGCCTTCTATATCCAGAATAAAAATGTATTATTTATTGCAGAGCCTTTGACCTTTTGGCTTTTGCTAATTACTACTGGCTATTATTCTATCAACAGCTACAAAATAATTCCTATCTGGGTAAGATTATACTGATAGCTATTAGATCCAAATGTAAACAAGTACCCATCATTGAGTCAAGAATTTGCCCGGGGGTGGGGGGTTGTGATGCTAAACCTTAAGTTAACCTGTAAATCCCACCTGCCCAAAGACCATGTAACTTTCTGGAATTCTGGGAGTTGTAGTTCTTGGAAAATTACAGCAAAGGCTCTTGGGAAAGTACAATGGCCTATGAATTGTGTCCACATAAGCCTCAACTACAAGTACACTGGGCCACATAACTGGAAAGTTTTCAGATGATGGTCCTGACCAAATTCTATCTTGATCAGTTCTTAAAATAGCTTGCTTTAATTTGACAAATAAGATAATTGACTAAAGCAGTGTAAGAATTTTGGTACATATAATTATTTAAATAGTTGGTAAATAAAATATTTAATAGTTCTCTTCTAAAAATACCCTTATGACTTCTGAGTTGTTTATCATAATGAAAAAATATACTACACATGACAGAATAATAATTCCTGTTTTTGATATGAAGAACAATATTTAAAAACATTTAGCAAGCTTATGAGTCTGATGTGGAATCTTCAACTCCAGTGAAGGTATTCACTTTGCAAATGCTAAAGCATGAAAACTACTACTATAACCACTGATTATATGCACTATCTTGCTTTAGGGGCTGGAAGCTCATTATTTGAGATTTCCAAAAGCAAGTACTTTGTGAACTTTACTGGATGGAAGATAACTCATTTAAAATCTTACAGCTTCAGGAAGTGGCATAAGATCCAACTAGATTCCTTATGTGAATTAGGCAATGTATATTTTCAAGTCAACAATGTAGCAACTGTAATCATTTTTGCAAAATACCATCTTCAGTGGAAAAAAATCCTTTGGTGAAACATAAGAAAAAGAAAAAGAAAGAATCTCTGAAATAAAAGATTGACATTTTGAGGCAAATACTGATATTTCAGACAAAAACAGATGAATTTAGAGAAATACTATTAAACATATGAAACAATCTTAAGTGAACAACTTATTGCATTTGAGTATGAGAATTTTCAGAGAGCAAAGACAAAAAAAGAAAACACATTAAAACCTTATTCATAAAATAATAGCCATAATACTTCAAAATCTGCAAAGATATATGAATACCCAGATTCACAGAGCATAAGTAATCCTAAACATTTTTACTAAACACACTTTCACAAAATTTGAAAATTAAAAAATACAAGACAAAGAATGCTGAAAGCAATAAAAGCCTCAAGTCATGAATAATGGAAGATACATCAGACTTTGCAGGAGATTTATTAGTAGAAACTGTATGCAATATAAAAGAATTAGATGATGTATTCAAGATACCAAGGAAAAGCCTGGTAAGTGGAAATATCAAATGAAGCAGACCTATCCTTTGAAGCTAAAATATAAAGAGTGTTACTCATAAAAGCAGAAATTTAAGGGCATATGACATTAGAAATTAATAAACAATATATAGGAATGCTAATGCATGAAAGAGAAAAGGATCAGAATAGAATCAAACATTAATATGATGAAAGAGCACCAAATTACAAAAATAAATACTGAGAAATAGTGAAATGAAAAAAAAAATAAATAAGGCAAGCAGAAACTGCTAAATAATAGAAAATAATAATACTATAATGAAGAAGGACACTTAAAAGAAATCCCATACTAGCTCAGAATTGAGAATACTAGAAGGTTATTTATTTAGGGGTAGACTCACAAATTACAGTCCTCTGCTGGAACAAAGAATAGCAACCAAATCCCACAGCTAGAAAAGAGGCTGGATGTGAGTTTTACATTGGCACAAATAGTATAAGAGGCCACACCCAAGTGGGCAGGTAACCTAATGGCTACTGGCTGTAGGAATTCCTACAGCACCTCCCCCTTTTATCTAAATCAGAGACTTCTAAGCCAATACAAAATAATATACAATAAGAACAAATATTTCAAGCAAGAATCATGATAAATGTTTCAAAAGTTTTTCTATCCTAATGAGTTTAAGTCTTGTATAATAAATAACTTGGCCAAGTCAAGAAAGGAAAGTAACTACAGCTATCAGGTCTTAAATGCCATAGAAGAACAAAGATCGGCAATAATATTACTTGAGTAGGCAGGAAGTGCAATCAAGCAACTTCCAAAAATGAACAACAAATGACTGAGACAATTGGCTCCCTGAGCAATGACCCAAAGTTTCATTTGTAATACTGTAGCAACAAACTTTGGCTAAGGCATAGATTAACTGACAGGCTATTTTCAGAGGCGAGAAATTTTCTAATATTGTCTTACACTCTCTTGGCAAGATTTAACAGTCTTTTTTCATGTAACCTGTTTGTCCTGTCCAGACATCGTCCATTTTGCCAGGGTTTATGCATGGGCAGTTCCTTGCTCGAAGGCCAGTTTTTCCAAGAAGAAAACAAGCTCCAAAGTGGAGTGTCTTTGGTGCTCAACATTCTCTCGGGAATAGTTCAGGCCT
Source organism: Microtus oregoni (assembly GCF_018167655.1). Taxonomy (NCBI): domain Eukaryota; kingdom Metazoa; phylum Chordata; class Mammalia; order Rodentia; family Cricetidae; genus Microtus; species Microtus oregoni. Next base: position 2,892,392 of record NW_024543812.1, read on the forward strand.
GACAGGAGCAATCCTTCAGCAGAACACTAAGTTATTTAAATGCCATTTTCTATAGCTCTTTGAAGTGGTTGAAAATTGCTTATCTATGTAGAATACAATCTCTATGTATCTAAAGAACCTGATTAATCTAACTATGACAAACATAGATGATTATTGATCTATAATTCTTAATACCTATATAACATAAAGACTTATACTTCATATTAGAATAATATACAATAAACAAATGTGAAACAAATGAGGACGATGACCTCAAAATGTGAAAAAAAAAATTAGAAGTCTCTTGATCGGAGGTAGAAAAGTACATTGCAATATATTCTACAATTGTATCAATATATAGAAATGTTTTAAGCAGAGGTAGAAGCCTACATGCATGCAATATGATGAAATAACTTTGCCTAGATATACAAATATTGTAGTCAAAAATAAGAACATACTCAATATAATTTGTTTGTATCAATATACAAGAATCTATACAAATGTAAATTGAATATAAATAACAGCTCACAAGTAGTCACTCTATTACTCACCATTATTATCAGTGTAAGTTAGCTCACACTAATCTCTTGTCCCATCCAATTTCCCCGTCCTTTTTTTTTCAGAGAGATCCCTGAGCCTATATAATTTCCCCTCAAACCCCAACCTTATACCAATTATAATCAACACCCAAATGATGTCCCTAACCCTGTTGGGGGAGGAGATATCATCTTCTAGAATTATTTCAAGCTGTCATGGGGACAATGTTCTTTCAATGAAATACTGTGAAAGTAAAATAATGATTAAATTCCAAGATTATCGTCTGGTATAATTGCAAAGAATCTCTGAATATTTGGTAGGGTTTTTGTGAGGTTCCTATTTGGAATTTTAGCTAGAACATTGTAAAAAAGTGTACCAATTCAGCTAACGAATTTGGAACCATCTTGAGCAGTTGGTATCTAAAACAGGTCTTATAGTAGTGCTATCAACATCACGACAACATATCACCCAGGTGGAGTTGTTGTTGTGAGGCCCATCTTCTTCCTGGAAATTTCAAAGATTACTGCAGGAAAATTCATTGTTCATTATGGAAAACTCAAACATTATTTAAATAGACATATACAGACATATATTCAATGAAAGGTAAAATAGTGACAAAAATAGGTATGAAGAAAAGTATTTTTTTTAAATACTTTCCTCTTTCTGTCCAATACAAGATGACTCTTGACATGAGAACAGAAATTCTAAATATTCCTTTTACCAACATGCTTGGATTTAGAGAGGGACAGAGCAGTTGTCCAACACAAAAGCCAGCTCCCTCTCTCTCCCTTTCTCTCTCTCTCTCTCTCTCTCTCTCTCTCTCTCTCTCTCTCTCTCTCTCTCTCTCTCTCTCTCTCTCTCTTCTCTCTCTCTCTCTGTGTGTGTGTGTGTGTGTTTTGATCACCCAACCATACAAGTCATATTCCTTTTTCTTGATGGTAGTTATTGAATAGTTATTTTTTCTTCTGTCAGCATCCAAACATGCAATGTCTCTTGAATTTTTAAAGATGTGTATTTTTCTGTAAAGACAAAAACAGAACCCTACCCCAATTCTCAAACCCTTGTGAGATTTTATAACCACCTGTATGATTGTCACCCCTGTGAATGAGCTGTCATTTCTCTTTCTCAAGAAGTTTCATTTTTCAAACCAAATCTTTATTAATTTTGATGGTAATCATATTTTTTCTTCTCCTGTGGAAACAAGAACAAAACTGCTTCCCCCAAATAGCGTATCTCCTGACATCCATTTTGAGGTCAACGCGTCCTTGAAATACACTGGCTTATTTAATTCAGAAGACTTTTCTCTTATCCAATGTCTCTCTGATGCTGCTGTCCCTTTCTCATTATTATTAGAAAAATTCAAGATTAATAAAGCATTATGTAATCTATTTCTGGGGGTATTTTCCACCCTTTTCTGTTTGTTTAACTAATCTTTTATAGTTAAGTTTGGCCTTTCTATTACTGTCTGACCTGTAGGATTGTGTGGTATACCTGTAATATGCTTAATATTATAATACACAAAAAATGTTTCATTTTCCTAGAGACATATTCTGGACCATTATCTGTCTTTATTTGTGCAGGTATAACCATGATGGCCATAACTTCCAATAAATAGGTGATTACTGAATCAGTCTTTTCTGAGCTTAAAGCAGTTGCCCACTGAAAAACTGAATAAGCGTCAATGGTGTGCTGTACATATTTTAATTTTCCAAATTCTGAAAAGTGGAACACATCCACCAGCCAGAGTTCTTTCATTTGAGTACCCTGCAGGTACTGTTATTTGGTTATTGAAAGAACAAATAAGGCATTTCTTTATATTCTCTGTAGCTTGTTGCCATGTAATAGAAAACGTTCTTTAAACACTGGCTATTGACATATTTTTTTATGAAATTCCGAGGCCTGCAACACATTTCTGATCAATACTTGATCAATTTCTGCATTTTCTTGTAATAGAGGACCTTGCAGACCCATATGGGATTGGATGTGTGTTATGTATATAGGACAAAGCCTATTCCTGATTATGTCTTACACCTGGATAAATAATGAAGTCAATTCTGTATCAGCTGGTATAAATTCAGCAGTTTCAATAAGAAAGACAACTCTTTCTGCATATTGTGAATCAGTAACTATATTAAGATATTCTTTAAAACTCCCCTAGCATTACAAAAATAACACATAATTCCGCCTTCTGTACAGAATTTTAAGGGCTTTGTTCTACCTTTCTTAATTCTTCTGATTCATTTGCTTCACTATAAAATGTATAGACTCTAGTTATTGGAGCATAATGTACAATTTGGGAAAGAATTAAACAAGTTCTCTTTATATGGTCAAGTCTATTGCTTTGGAGATTATTGATATTAATTTCTCCAAAAAAACTAGCAGAAACTCTTTGCCATGGTTCACTGTTTTCACATAACTTGTTTTATTTCATCAGTAGTAAAAGGCACTATAATCTCTTCTGGGTCTATACCTGCCAATTGATGAAAACTCAGTTTACAATTTATAATTAATTCAGAGACTTTTCCACTTAAGTTTTAATTTTTTACTTGGTTTATTTGGTAAAAAGATCCATTCTAATATAATATCATCCCTCTGTATTAAAATTCCTGTAGGAGAATTCTGGAATGCAATATGACTAGAATACAATTAAGATTTCATTCCCCCTATCCACATGTGCCTTCTCTAATTTCTCCTCAACAATTGTTAATTACTTGTCCACTTCAACTGTTAATTCTCTGAGACTATTCAAGTCTTTATCACCATCTAAGGTTTTGTTTAAATGAATTATTAGATCAGAAATTATCCCAACAGCCAGTCTTAGACTGGAAATGTCTCCTAACATTCTTTGAAAGTCATTAAGAGTTCACACCCAGTCTCTTCTAATGTTCTAATTTTCTGCAAACATATTTTGTAACCTAGGTAATTGATAGAATCTCTTCTCTGTATTTTTTCAGGAGCAATTGGTAATCCTCATTTTGGCAAAACTTCCTTTACTTCTTCAAACATTCTTTCTAAAGTATCTATGTTTAAATCAGATGGCAAAATGCCATCCGTAAATTTTAGACCTAGAAAATTGCTTATGTATTATTTCCTATGGATGACTTACAAAGCATTGACACAAAGTGGGGTCAATGAACACTCTTTGTGGGAGGACAGTTCATTGATATCTTCTAGTAGGTTGAGAATTATTATAAGTAGGCACTGCAATGGCAATTTTTTCTATACTTTTCTTGGAAAGACAGAGTGAAGAAACAATCTTCCAAATCACTAACTATAAGAGGCAATCCTTTTGGTAATAGAGAAGGCAGAGGAAATCCAGATTGTAGAGAGCCGATAGGTTGAATTACCTTACTGACAGCTCTTAGATCTGTAATCATTCTCTATTTACCAGATTTCTTTTAACAACAAATACAGGAGAATTCCCAGGGCTAGTTGATTCTTTAATATGGTGAGCATCTAGTCCTTCTTGTACCAGCTGCTCTAAATCCTGCAGCTTTTTTACCAGTTAGAGCCCATTTTTTAACCCATATTTGTTTCTTAGTTAACCATTTTAAAGGTAGGACCACTAGTACCTCTAAAGTTTTGCTAGTTGCCTTATGTTCCTTTACTGAATGGCTGGTGTACTTTGTGTATAGTAACTTATAATAATATCCTTCCCAGAATTGAGTTCCTGAGACTGCAGAAATGTTAATCTGGGTGTTCCATTGTTGCAGCATGTCATGACCCTATAAAATTACTGCAATATTAGCCACATATGGCCACAGATTCTCTCTTTGACCTTTTGGCCCAATTGCAGTCAACCCCTCTCATGCTTTGTTTAACTTGAGATATGGTTCCAATTCCTAGTAATTGACCATCTGCATTTTGAAGAGGCCAAGTTGGATGCCAACATTCTGGAGTAATGATACTCACATTTGCACCTTTGTCTATCAAACTAACAATTTTAATGCCATTAATATGCACTCTTAGCTTTGGTCTTTTATCATTCATGGAAGTCTGATAGAATATACATTTTCTATTTCCTTTTGGAATTTTTAATTATCCTCCATGTTTCAGATGGTGGCATAAACATGGAGGATAATTTGATTCTAGAAACCCAAAAGTTTATCTTCTCCTTACCAATGTGGAATGCAATCTATAAGTTACAGAAGCTTGCTTAATTTATTTTAGATCATTCATTCTTATAGGTATCCATCTAACTTCTTTGGATCATTTTGGGACTTTAGAACTTAATGCTTTGTCAGAGGAAATTACAGGGTAGGAACCTACAACCTTCGGTAAGTCATCTCTGACAGCTTCTGGTCATTTTGAATCCTGTCCTTGTGCCTTCTTTACCTGTTCAAAGGCTCCAATAATTTCATCAATTATTTCAATTTTTTTATTATTTTTTGTAAAGCTGTACAAAGATGGAAAATAGACAGAGAATTTTGATACTGTATGCTATTGTGTTCTCTTTGAGTTGTTTGAATGCTGAGGAAGGAGCAACAGATGCCAAAAGATATTTGTTTATAAATGCTGCTGAACTAATCCAACATAGATATTTTGAAAATGCCTTGACTTTGAAATTTGGATCTAAGGACACGATGCTTTGGAAAGGAGTTTCTTATTTTGTTTTCACAGAGGATGAGACCCTGTTCATTTCTTCTATTCCGATATGGTATGAAGGACCACGCCCTCCTGAAGCGTTGGTGTGAACATCTTCAGAAAATTGCTTCGCTCAACTGCCAACTGAGATGAAACTAGCACACAGGTTATACCATGAAAGACCTAATTAATGATGCCCCCACTCAGCAGGAAGCAGTTTGGAGAGAACAAACTGTGCCCATGTTCCCAAATATGGTTTATAAACGTTCTTTAACATTTAAAGGGGGATATGATATAGATATGAATAATTTGTATTAGTATATATTTTGCTTTATTGATAGAGATTTAAGGTCAATTTTGTTATATGTATATGCATATTTCTGCTATTGATTAAGATATTGTGATTGTATAGTTCATTAAAAATGTAATGTATAATTAAGAAAGAGGTTAATGGATAATCATCAGTAATGGTCAAGCTTGTAGTCATGTTAGTTCTTCTAGATATATAGAGATACATTTCAGTTAGATAGACATTCTTCATATCTTTCAAAGACTATAGAATAGGAAATTTAATGTTTTAATAATTTAGCACTTTTCATGACAATGAGACACTCTGCTCCTGGCAGCACCAAACTACTTCAAGAAGAAGATGGGCATCGAAGAGGATCCTTATGGAGTTTGATAGCCATTTGGGCAAGAAACTGTTCTTGCCTGGACTATTGCATAAACTGGACACACAACCTGCAGAGAGAGGACTACTGAACTTGCCTAAAGGTGAGATGGTCTTTTGGGGTTCCTGATTCATGAAAGAGTCTGCAAGACATTCTTCAGGACAAGCAGATAGTGACTGCCTTTGAAATTTCCTGCTTTTTGGAAATGTCTGCAAGAAACTATGGGCCTGTAGGCCAAAGATGGATGCCCCAACGGTACAGAGGAACTTTGGGTGACTGTCCAGGCAGCGAGATGTCTCTGTCATTTCTAGAGTTTTAAAAGTTGCTTTTTTCTTGTCTGCTTAGGTAATATTGTATCTTTCTGGAGTTTTTGATGGAGTTAAGAATAGTTAGTTATAGTTTTCTTTAGTTATGATAAAGATTATTGTAATTTTTACTTGATAACTGTTTTGTTATATGTAATTATGCTATGTTAAAGTTAAAGCCTTCCTTTGTTTTTGTTTAAACAGAAAAAGGGGAAATGATGGAGGAAGTTCATTGGTTAAAAAAAAAATAAAGAAACTGCTTGGCTGGCCCTCATAGGTTAGAACATAGGTGGGTGGAGAAAACAGAACAGAATGCTGGGAGGAAGAGGAAGTGAGCTCAGACTCGACAGCTCTCCTCTCGGGAGCAGATGGCTCAGAAGAGACGCCATGCCCCGCTCCCTGGCAGACACAAGCGATGAAGCTCTGACCCAGGATGGACGTAGGCTAGAATCTTCTTGGTAAGACCGGTGCTCACAGATTATTAGAGATGGGTTGATCCGGATATCAGAATTAGCCAGTAAGGGCTAGAGCTAAAGGGCCAAGCAATGTTTAAATGAATACAATTTGTGTGTTGTTATTTCGGGGCATAAGCTAGCCAGGCAGCCAGGGTGCTGGGGACGCAGCCCTGACGCTCTTGTTACTACATGGCCTGTATATTTTTCTAGTGATTTCATTGAGGCACTTATTATCTGATCCTCATTCTACACATGTGATTACAAGGTCTGAAGTTTTTCATTTAAAGATAACACCTCATTCTTGGATATTATTTGGGTAGCCTGCAGATCGCCATCCTGGAGAGATACTCTATCTGCTAACCTATCATAACTTTTTAACAAATTTTGATTGGCAAATTCAACAGTATAAATTTGTTTCAGATAACACCTCAATGGCCTTAGACATGGATTCAATTTTGTCTGTCAAATTAATATTACCCTTTTCAATAGTATTAAATTTTTCATGTAACTTTTGATTTTAGATGATATTAATCCTCTCAACTCGCTGTTCATTATTAGTCTGTAAAGACTGTATCATTTCTAAAAGTGTCTCATTCTTTTTTAAGGACATAATATTAAGAAAAAAAAACTGAGTCCCAATATTCAATAAATCAATGTATCACCATAACCATATAAGCCTTGCTGAATACAATCCATAGTATTAGCAAATATGTTACTAAAAGTTTCAATGTTAATGTAGTCTATCTTATTGATTTATTACCTGTTATGAGATCCGGGAAATTATTTTAGGTGTAATAATCTCTATTATCCAGGAGGTGTTGTGGTTGTAGGGTTGAAACCAGTAGCAATGCAACTGGTGACAACATAAAGGGTCCTTAGCCACTTTAGTTTCCTGCCTTGGTATTGGTTAAATACTGAGCAATATCCTTTGTTTGACAAATTAAAAGCAATTAAATAAATTCCATACACGGAGCAAGAAGCCCAAAACTCGAGCAGGGAGCACAAACCAGAAGCTGCGTAACAGATACCATGTAGAAAGGAATGCTTTACTGGGGGAGGGGATATTTGTGAACTTTCAAAATTTCCATTCCACTGCATTCAGTTAGTGCTGCTGTGGTGGGAGTTTTACAAAAAAACACTTAGATAAAAGTAAATCAATCAGGCAGGATTAGGAGACTTTCAGGGCTGTGGACTGGTTAGGCCTTTAGCCTGTCCACCCAGTAGGTATGGAGTCTGAATCCACGTGAGGTACCAGATGAAGAAGAACACATAAAAGAAAAAAAACACACTAGCTCAGAATTGAGAATACTAGAGGGTTATTTATTTATGGGTAGACTCACAAATCAGAATCCTCTGCTGGAACGGAGAAGAGCAACCAAATCTCACAGCAGGAAAAGAGGCCCTATGTGTGCATAAATAGTATAAGAGGCCATGCCCAAGTGGGGAGGTAACTTAAAGGCTACTGGAAGTAGGAATCTCTACAGTAGTGTAATAATAATAATAATAATAATAATAATAATAATAATAATAATAATAAATCAAAATAGATTAATTCACCAATCAAAAGGAAGTTATGGAAAACAGAAGGAAAAACGATACAAAGAAAAAAGTCACTGTGCATACTAGATAGCTATATCACTGTGAAAAATATATGCTAGAAGTTATTGAAAATGTTAAAAAAATATAGCCAATGTTACCCTGAAACCATAAAACTAAAATTCTTGATGAACACACTAAATGAAAAAAAAATCAATAACACAGTACCAAGACAAAATTTCAAGTTCTTTATTAAAGATCTTACCTTATGATCATATCCTATAAGTAAACATGTCTTACCAAAGTCAAATGAATAAATTTGAGCATATCAACAAAATGAAAAACAGAAGTCATCTAATCTTTTCAATATAAGCTGAATATATAACTTAGAAATCAATGTATAACAATTTTTTAATGTCTACTTTGAAGTCAAACTTGATGGATGGTATACATTTATAATTCCAGCTACTCCGGGGGATGAGGAAAGGAAGTTACAAGTTAAAGATTTCTTTCAGCAAGAATGATTTTAACTCCAGGTTAAATAACATAATAGGATTTTGTCTCAAAATTAGAAAAATAAATAAATAAAACAGAAAACATAGGAGCTAAGGTCAGCAATAGGATATTTGCCTAACATTTCTAGGCTATGGGTTCAATATCCAGTACTACAAAAAGATTAAAAATGATTTAAAATGAAAAAAATATGAAACAAACCAATTGTGCACATTAGATAATCTGAGAATTCTTTGTAAAGAGCCTTCCTTGCGTATGGACATAGGAAGTCACTTGCGAATTGTTTCCTATAATGTATAATTGAAAATAGACAGAATGTGCATGCATTATACAAAATGAATAAATTGATATTTATGCACACAAACATTAAGCAGTGATAAGAATAAATATACTACAATTATTTCAACATACATGATTCATAAGCATTAATGAATTTTAAAATGGAAATTGAAAAGACATTTACAAAGCATAATACAAAACACAGCCTTTTGTAATGATTATATAAAAATTGAGTAGACTATAATCTTTCCAAATCATACTCGTGCTTTTCTCCTCATGGCAAATGGGAGAGAAAGAAAATTAGAATGAGGGAGAAAATTAAATATAATAATATACATATCTACATACACACACAAGTATAGACACAAAAGGAAAGAAAGAAGAATAGAGATCTTTACATAGTATATGGTGGATTATGGTTTTGTGTATGGTTGTTTATTTCTTTTCATCTTTCTTTCTCTCTCACATACTCATACACACACATACAAGCACATAATGTACACATACACTCATGGAGGAATATTCACTGCTTTTATATCTTTCGAGGAAGAATAAGAGATACTGTCAATTAACAAATACATTCCCTTATCTAGTTGTTTTTTTTAATTTTTTTCTTCACACATTTACACATATAAAAGCATACCATACATACATTCCAAAGAACATAATTCACAAATTTTTACTTTCTTGAACAAAGAAACCAAGGAGATATAATTAGTTAATGATTAGTTAATGATCAAAAAATGATAACATTTTCTGAGTGTTACTCCATGATAGCAACTAAGACAATATGAGTAAGAGCCTATCTAGTCTTCGAAAAGTTGCCAGAATCATAAGGAAAAGCATTATTATTTTTTTAGATTTTGTAATATTGGAGTTTCACTTTTTTGTTCTTACAGAATTATTTATTCTCCCCTTGTTTCTCACTCCTTTCTTCTCACCACTCTTTTCTCTTATTCATCCTCTCCTATTCTACTTTCCTGTCTAACTTTCTCTGTAATTGTTACATTTGGACTGACAACCTCCTTTCCAACTCTGAAAATGAGTAAGTAGTAAATTATTACATAAAATATAGAATGCTGGCATAGGCTAATTGTATATTAATCTACATGACTTTATCATTTTAATATAATTGGTTTTAATTCTAGAATGTATAAAAAAGTGTTGAATGGAAAGTAAATTAATTTTGGTTTCTGGTATTTCTCCTTTGCAAAACAAAATTGCACATGAATTGGTGTAATTAATATAGTGAAAATGGTCATCATACCAAAAGCAATCTACCGATTCAACATAATCCCATTCACAATACCAACATAAATCTTCAGAGAAAATGAAAGAAAAAATTAAATTCATATGAAAATACACATATTAAACAACAGAGCAAAAACAAAAACAAACAAACAGAAAAGCAAAAACAATCCTGAAAAATAAAGAAAAAAAAACTGCCTAAAGTATTATGAACCCCAATCTCAAATTGTACTACCTAACTATAGTAATAAAAACAGCATGGTTTTGGCATAAAAACAGATACATTGATAAAAGGAATCAACTTGAAGATGTAAGTCCACCTACCCATGGACACCAAATTCTTTACACAGAAATCAAAAAAGAGATAGTATTTTCAACAAATGCCTTTGGTAAAACTAGATGTTTGCAAGTAGAAGAATGCAAATAGAATTATTTCTGTCACCCTACACAAAAATCAACTCCAAATGGATCAAGGGCCTCAACATATACCTTAAATCTGACATAAAATAAAGTGGGGAGGATATGTTTGAATGGACTTTCTGAAAAAAGTATTAATAATAATAATGACATAGGTACGAAGAAGAGCACTTAATAAATGAGTCCTCATAAAACTTAAATCTTCTGTATATCAAAGAGCAACCTACAGAACTAAAAATACATTTTACCAATTATACATCTAATATAATATTATTTTCTTGAAGACATAAAGAAATAAAAAAGTATTGTTCACCAAGAAAACGAATAAACCAATTGAAAATTGGAGAGAAACATCTAAACAGAGACTTCTCAAAAGATGAAACACAAGTAGTGTGAAATATTTTCAAAATGTTTGACATACATAGTCATTGGAAAATGAAAATTAACTACTTTGAGATTTCATCTTACCCCAAACAATATGGCCAAGATGAATAAAACAAATAAAAGTACATTGTATTATTTTGGGTTTCTATTGTTGTGAAGAGACAAAATGGCCATGGCAACACTTATATAGAAAAGTGTTTAATTGGGTATGATTTACAGTTCAGAGGTTTACTACATTGTCATCATGGCAGAAAGTATATTGGCATAAAGGCAGACATGGTAGTAGGAATGGTAGTTGAGAATTCTACATCATGATCCATAGGTAGCAGAAGGAGACTGTGTGCCAAACTGGTCATAACTTGAGCGTATCATACTTCAAAGCTCAGCTCATAGGGACACACCTCCTCCAACAAGGCAACACCCACTCCAACAAGGCCACACTTCTCAATATTGCTACTCCCTTTGCACCAAACATTCCAACACTTGAGTCAATGGGGTCGTTCATATTCAAAACACCTCATACACTATGGTCTATATGTCAATCATCCCATGCATGTATAAGTGATTTTTCAGCTTAATTTCAAAACTGAGGTTAAGAAATTTGTAGATAACTGTGTAGAACTAGAAATGATCATCCTGATTGAGGTAACCTAGATCATAATAAACAAATATTAGTCATTTTATTTTATATATAGATGTTACCTTTTTAACTTCAGATATATTTGTTTCAAACCAAATAGCCACAGATTTTAGGTAGCTAATAAGGGACCAGGTGGAGAAGATCTTCCAAGGAATGGGAAATAAAAGTATAATGCTATAAAGTGATAAAAGGAAAATCAGAAGAAGGATTAAATGAGGAAGGTGTGAGAGTACAAAGTAAAGTAAAAATGGGGAGGGACAACTAACAATAAATGCCTTTGAAAAGTCATAAAAAAATCTATTTGTGTAGATACTTCCCAGAATATGTCCATATATTAAAGAAATTCAAATGGAGTCAACATATAATGTAGGAGACAAAGCTCAAATTAATTACTGTATGCCACCAAATATGACGTCTAAACTCAGGAATACATTGCATCTTGTTGAATCCTTTGCCAATAGGGTCCTGTTGGTCCCCCAAACATTACAAACTACCACCAAGTCTATTGTTTATGCTCTATAAACTGATGATAAGATGCTATTGCTGAAATCACAATTTATGTCATAAAACATGTAGAATTTAATAAGGTGTTCAAATAAAAGCATTACCCTTGGTCACTCACAATCATAGTGCTGAGTGGTAATTTGCATGTTATCAGAGGGGGGGAAGTATTCATCAATATGACTGCAGGTACAAACATTGCTATCTAAACAGAGATCTGCCTTGAAAATAATGCAATAGTGACATAAATGTTTATCCCCCCCGTCATACACACACACACACACACACACACACACACACACACACACACACACACACACACACGCCTTCCCTTGTCCCCTCCTCCCTCTGTATTTAAGGTCTACTCCATGAAATAGAATCCATAACTGACATTATTCAAGTGATCAAGGACTTAAGGCTATATATGTTATGGGCTTAGGTTAAAGCCACTACTTTTATTATGCTACTAAAGGAACATAGCAATTTAAATATTTATTACAATATATTGCAATACTCTTAGATTATCATTCCATCCTCTTTAGATAAGCTTCTTCTTATAGTAGATATTAATGAAGAGAGCTACAGAATTGGGTAATGTACAAGGTGAGAAGCTTCAGAGCACTCAGTGCTGAATGAGATGTCCTTATCATACCCCTCCACTCAAAGTTCAGGGTTCTATGTAGAAGAGGATGTAAAAATATTATTAAGTGTCAGAGGTGTTGGATGACTATAAGGAAACTGTCTTTTAGACATGACAAGACTAATACACATGAACTCACAGAGATTGCCACAACATAGATAAGAGTTGCATTAAATATTAGCTGGCATACAGAATTTATATTTATTAACCAAATATGCGATTTCGGCATTTTGATAATAACTTTTCTCAGCCTAATACATTTTTTAAAGACATTCATGTAAGTATTATTCATTTTAGAGCATTTAATCATTTTCAAATGGTGCTATTACTTCTCTGATTATTTAAAATATCAGAAGAATGTTTTAGACAGCACAATTTCTCTCACTTCTTTCCTACTTAATGATTTATTTCATTACATGAGTAACCCTTAAAAGATATGCTACCATCATGTCATCTTCAGTATTTCTTTCCAGTTGTTTTAAAAGTGTTAAAAATTTGGAATTAGATGGATTCATTGAAGATTTTATAATTTAATGTTCTAAATTTAGATCAGCAGAAAAAAACAATATTATTAGGTGAAATATAGTTCATTTTTCACGTCATTTCATCTTGAATATTCTATTAATGATTTTGTGTATCTCCTATAATATTGATTTATGCTTTTGAAAGTTTTAACTACTATCTGGTGCTTTGTTGCTATTGGGATGGTTACATGTTTATGGAACAGTATTAATCATCCCCAAATCAACTGAAACATTTTGTATTTCACATTTTATAGCAAAAGAGTGTTTTACAAGATTCCACTCCCCTGTTATGCCCACAATTTAAGGACAAAACACTACTAGGAAGTTTAAGTTGTTTACAAGGCCTGATTTAAAAAATGAAGATAGAATTCGTAAGCAGATTAATTCCATAAGGAGAAACCTGCTCTGCACTTGAATAAAGGGAAGGATGCCCCCACAGCATGACCCCATCCAGCTCAGCTTCAACAGGTGAAAAATCTTAGAGATTTTTGCTACTAGAAAGTAACTGAATAATTACTCAGCTGCTAATGTGGTTCAAGCAGACAAAGAGGGCACACCCCCAAACCCTGCAACCAAATTTGGCAGTGTCATCCACATTTAGAGTAATGAAGAATATAAGGGAAAGGGGAGCTTGGAAACTGTCTCCCTGGTCTCAGAAAGTTGCTAAGGCTAGGCAGTAAGTTGTGGGAGAGTTTCTACATGAATGTACTGAGAGGCCATTGTGTGGGCATGTGAAAGTGAAGCCCAGGTTGCAGTGGTGACTGACCATGTTGTTGGTCATACCACGACTGTAAGACATCAGCCAAGGATAGCTACATACCAGGAATGAGATGCTACAGAGCTGAAGGGGCAGAGCCACGTAAGCCCTTTGAAATTAGAATCCCAAACATTGGACATGAAGTTATAAGATTTGATGTTCACATAAACAAAAAAATTAAACACACATGTGTGTAAGTATATATGTGTGTACGTAAATATGTATGTATGTATGTATGTATGTATGTATGTATGCATATGGTTTGAGCAAGTACTAATGTCCCAGGTAGACATACATGGTACTGGACATATTTGGTTTCAAGTTGATGGCTAAGTTAAGGGAAGTGGTGGGGACTTGCTGGAGGATATAAATCTTTGCAGGATGCAGGCTTTGAGAGAGAGTTCATAACTTCATCAGTCTTCCTGTACTCCCTCTATGCTTTGTGTTTTTGGTTAAAGGTGTAATCTTTCTATTTGCCCTTGCCCCTTGCAGTTATTCTTTCTCATCTGTAACATGATGACACTTATACCACTGAAACAATAAACTCAAATAAAATCCTATTTCTATAAGTTGCCTTGATCAAATATGTTGTCGTAAACAGAGAAATAACAAATATAATATTATGCAGTTTTTCACATGCTCTGGTTTTGACTATCCTGAAATAGATTTTGGATATTGATTTTCGTACTGAAATATGCTTCTGAAAAATTTAACTACTCTTTGGGATTGGGATCCTTATATTTTATGGAGCAATATCAATAATTTTACAATCACTTTTACATTCTTGAACAAAGCCTTTTTTAGTAAATTTTCCTCTCCTGACACCACCTCAATCACTGCCCTTGACAGCACCTGGTAAACACTACCTGCCTTGGCAATTTAAATGACTCAAAGCTCACTATTGTGTAGATCACAAAAGTAATGCCTTTTAAATTGTATTCCTTTGACTTAATCATTTTTGAATGAATGAAGTAATATATTGGCTAGCTAACATTCCACTTTCTTTGGCTTGGCAATTCATATTTCAAAAATGATTTCAGACTTTATTTTTAATTAAAAATTTTCACCTCCTCCCATTTCCCTCCCCCTCTCCCTATCCCCTCCCTGTCCCTCCCCAATCCAAAGAGCAGTCAGGGTTCCCTGCCCTGTGGGAAGTCCAAGGTCCTCCCCCCTCCATCTAGGTCTAGGAAGATGAGCATCCAAACAGACTAGGCTCCCACAAAGCCAGTACATGCAGTAGGATCAAAATCCAGTGCCATTGTCCTTGGCTTCTCAGTCAGCCCTCCATGTCTGCCACATTCAGAGAGTCCGGTTTGACCACATGCTCCACTAGTCACAGTCCAGCTGGCCCTGGTGAGTTCCCATTAGATCAGTCCCACTGTCTCAGTGGGTGGGTGCACCCCTCGCGGACTCTGTGATTTCTAATGCTTATTAAAAAAACAATCATTTTTCAAATAATAATGTCAAATTGGAAGATTAAGATATAGTATTCAACAAACACATATAAAAAATATATAAAAAAATAAATAAAAATTAAAAAAATAAAAAAGAAACAATAAAAAAAAAGAAATAACAGAGTAAAGCCAGGCAGTGGTGGCACATGACTTTATCCCAGTCCCCATAGTCAGAGGGCTGTGTGTTCAAGGCCAGCCTGGTCTACAGAGCTAGTTGCAGGACAGGCTCCAAAGCTATAGAGAGAAAACCTGTCCAGAACTCCCCCTCCCCCACAAAAAAAAAGGAAAAGAAAAAAAAAAGAAATCATGATAGTTTAAATGTTTGGTTGGAAGTGAGGCTCCAGCCCCCTGATAACTCTATATCCAAGGAGTCTGGCATATTTGGTTGGAAGTGTCACCCCAGCTTCTGCCATCCATTTCATGTCTCCTCCCCTGGGAGTTGCCTTGCTACAGACTCCACCTCCAGAAAAGCCTGCCAAGAGCTGACCTCTTCACAGGGAGGGTCAGTACCACACACAAAGGCTATTTTGGCTGCCACCCAGAGAATGAACATGTGGTCTCTGGGTTTTGCATGGTCTTCCCTTCTCTCTCTCTCCACCTCTCCATTCTTTCCTGGTGGAACTGGGAGTATTGTATTAAACATGGATATGTTTTATTTAGTTTAATTTTATCTGATTGGAATTATTTGTGTCAGCAGAGAGGCTCAGTTTAAACATTCTTAACAGTAAATATATAAAACAATTAAGAAATAAGCAATCTTCATAATTTATCACCTGACTTTTATAACTTAATCAATAAACTTTCAAATATCTGGAGACTACAAATTAGTATCCATACAATGTGGTACAAACGATGTGTGCTGTATCACGCTATTACTTAAGGTAAAAAAAATATCAGAAAAAAAATATAAAACATTTCCATGAAGAACATTACACTTGAATGCAAGTACATTCTGTCAAGACTTGCAACACAGTTGATGTATCCTAATATACATGAATGAAATTAAGCTCTCCAAAGGAGCATTCACCTGAAAGCATATCATTTTACCAGTGATATTGAAATGTGGCAAGCTAGATTTGTGCCAGAAGGCATTTCGCAAATCTAAACGATACTCCCACATGGGAGGAACACAAAAGGCAGGCTAAAAGACAAATCAATTGTTCACTAAGAAAAAAATATGCGTTTTTACAATTATAATATAGTTATTTGTTTATTTGCTTATTTATTTTGTTTGAGAAAGGGTTTTTCTGTGTAGCCCTGGATGTCCTGAAACTCAATGTAGACACGAATGGACTTGAACTCAAAGAGATTCACTTGCCTCTACCTCCCAAGTCCTGGAATTAAAGGCATGCACCACCACCAGACCACGTAACTACAATTTTTAGGTGAATTTTTCAATATCATTTTTATTATTTCTTCTTTATAGATATGTTCCACGAAAAAAGTATAAAGCTTAAATTGACAGAAGAAAACAAAGGCAAGCTGTGTTCTTTTAAATTTCTTGAGCGTTTCACTCCTTATATTTTGGTCATATTCTTCCATTCCCACAATATCTCACAGACATATTCTGCCTACTATACCCACCTAATTTTGTTTCCTTTAAAATAAATCACTCCTTGGAGTCCAAGATTTATTTTATATACACTCTTATGTATGTTACCAGCTATTAGAGTGTAATTGACCTACAAGGAGCCACTCTTAAAGCAAACAGAAGTGCCCTCTCCAAGCAGCTATCTATTGTGATACTTTGTTTCTGGTCTAACACATAAAGCTTACCTGAGGATCAGAGTGTTGAGCTAGGTCTTTAGTTAGACATAGAGACCAAGAAGTGGCATGACATACTGTTAATTCCTGTAAATGGAAGTTTCTCTCCTGCCTGGTCCTGAAGCTATTCAATCGGAAATAAACACACATAGGCTTATGTTAATTATAAGTTATTTGGTCTATTGTTCAGGCTTATTACTTAAACTCTTACAACTTAAATTAACTCATAACTCTTATCTATGTTTAGCACATGGCTTGGTACCTTTTCTGAATAAGGCATTCTCATCTTGCTTCCTCTAAGTGTGGCTTGTGAATACATCTCTGCCTTTCCCCTTTCCAGAATTCTTCTAGTTTGGTTGCCCCAACTATAGTTACTGCCTGGCTATTGTGCAATCAGCAATTTGTTAAACCAATATGAGTGACAAATATTTACAGTGTACAAGAACATTATCCTAACAACAAATTCCAGCACTCAGAAGGCTAAGGCAGATGAATCTCTGTCAGTTCAAGGCCACCTTCTGGTACAAGAAATTTATCCAGTATGAAGAAAAAAACATAACCAGGTAGTGGTGGATCGCACCTTTAATAACAGTACTTGGCAATCACATGTCTTTAATTCCAGCAATAAGAGGGAGAATACAGGAAGGGATATGGATGGATCAAGAGAGGATTATAAGACAGGATGGGACAGCACATTCAGTCTGAGGATTGATTGAGAACTTGCCTACTTTGGTCTGAGGATTTGGTAGAGATAAATGTGGCTAACTCTGTTACTTCTCTGATCTGTCAACATTTACCCAGATATCTAACTCCAGGTTTTTTTTTTTTAATACTATTAGAATTCTCACTGCAGCTATCAATTACCAATATCTCCTCAGCTGACAATAATATTTCATGCCCACCTCCTTTTTCCATGCTGGGATTTTTTTCTGGCTTTTTTTGTAGATTTTATGCATAGTACTTGTCTCAAGTACTATGGGTTCTCATGTGCAATTATACTGTTGTATCTTGAACATAATATATTATTTTGTTGTTTCACTCATTCATTATCCCTTCTCTCTTACAACCTTTCAATTACCTCTTCTGCAATTACCCTCATGAGCCTTGTGAGGAAGGGATGTGATACAGATATGTAATTAGTGCTGAGTATTCAACAATATCTTATTTTCTGCACCTTATCCAATGGTGAGCCTTTGTGTTTTCCAGTAGTGGGTCTTTTGTTAATGTCCCTTAAAAAATCTTGACACAAATAACAAAACAAATCAAAAATCTCCTTATATACATACATATAAACAACTTTTCTAGTGAAAGACCATCAAGACCATGATATAGGTTAAAGTAAATATTATAAAAAATTCATGAATAAAAATGGAGAAGAAAACAACAAAAAGGGAACCATAAAACATAAACCGAAAAAGGAAGCATATAAAGGAATAAGTAAGAATCTCACTCCAGGAGAAATGGGTTTAAGCTTACATTTTTGAAGTCTAAATTGAAACTAACATGCCAAAGAAGGGAAGAAAAACCATCATTACACAAACAAAAATCAAAAATTGACATTTAATATACTATGAATTTCTAGATTTTTCAATTCTTATCATAATTTAAATAATGGTGTAAGGTAGCACAGCAAATGAGGGCACATACAAATTATAGAATCCCTTATATAAAAATAAGCTTTATATTATTATGAAGAATAGAAATGAATAAAATTTGATTAATGCCTTTCTACTTCTACATAAGAGGTTAGTCTTCATGTCATCCAGAATTACTGTCACTGACCATGTGCTGACTGAAAAGGGGTTAGTCTTCATGTCATCCAGAAGTACTCTCATTGACCATGTGCTGACAGAAAAAGAATGTGATATTCAAACTGAACAAAAACAGAGTAAGAGTAGGATTCTTTAATCTACATTGAAAGGAATTATTGTGAAAATTATGTGATTATAGTAAGCATCATATGAAACAATATAACACAATTTTTGAAAGTCTTAAATTATGGTAGTTTAAGTGGCACTGCAATACATTAAAAGTTAATTTCAGTTGGTGAATGAAGTGACAACTGCTTTCAAATATCAAATCACATCATGATGCCACAGAAATACACATAATATTCACAATAACAGAAGTAGCATCAATATATGAAAGGAACCTAATATGTGAATTAGCTTTCCAGAATTGCTGTAGCTAAGTATTATATACTGGATGTTTAAACAAAAGAAATACATTTCCTTTTTGTTCCAAGGTTGTTTTAAAGACTAAGGTATCAGTAAGGTGAATTGATTCTGAAATCTTTGTCCTTGGCTCGTATAAGGCCATTTTTCTTCCTGTATGTTTAAATGTTTTTCCATCTACTTGTGTCTGTGAGCCAATATTATTTTTTTCTATAAAGACAGCAGTCAGAAGGGATTAAGCTTACAATGATTATGGTTCATCTTAATTGCCTGTTTATCTTAATTACCTATTTGAGTCAAAATAGAGTAAATAGGAGTTAGATCTTTACCACATGAGCTGTATATATACAATTCAGGCCACAGAAGTAAACAATAAATGGGCAACTAAGAACTTCTAACTGCTAGAGTAGTAAAAACATTGAAATAGACTGTCTTGCTTGATATGTAGTGAACTCCAGGAGACTAGTACATGATAAAATCAAAGCTAAAAATAGAATTATTCTATGTGGAAGAAAGGTCCGGTCAAACAATCTTGATTTTATTTACACAGGATATAGAAACAAATAAGAAGAAAAAGAAGCTTATATATGTATATAATAAATTATTAGACTCCTAGCAATTTGGACATTTTTACATTATGCTATAATTTACAGAATTTAAAACAGCCACACATTAATTTTACAATACAAGAAAATATATCTATGTGAATATTAGAGCAGAGATCAGAAGAAATGCCCCACATAATTGCCCATACTAAGACCCATTTAGAAATTTTTTTTTATTTTTTTCTTCCTATTCTTCAATGATGGGTATAAGCAGCAGTAAGCAAATGAAACAACATATATGGAACCATTACCATAAATAACTCATCCTCTCAATATATCCATTTTTCTTCATGGTAGTCAGTTAAATTACTACTTTCAGAAACAGGACATGTGCAGATGTAGTATATAGTGAAATTTCAACTAAGCTTATTTTATTTTATTTTATTTAAAATAAATTATCTGTTCCCATCAAATTCCTACCTCCAAAATCCCTGCCATATCCCTACCTCACTCTCTTAAGTTGACGGCCTCTTTCTTCTTCTTCTTGTTGTTGTTCTTGTTACACACATATATTTACTCAAGCATATTACATGCATAAATGCATAAACACAACCTACAGATTCCATGTAATGTGGCTTATATCTACATGATCTCAGGGCCTACTACTTTGTTGGATCATTGATTATGAGGCTCATCTCTGGAAAAAGGTAATTTGTTCTCTTTTAGCAGTCCTTGATTCCCTGTAGTTCTTTGTCTAGTAAATGGGCCCCCATGATATTTCCCCTTTCATATTTTCATGTGTATTGATAGTGCCTTATTCATGTCTTTTTTCACAGCCATATCAGTGGAGTATCATGCATCTTAAAATAGAACCTACTACTGCCATTTTCCTAAAACCAAATTAATTCTAATTACATCCTAAATATTTATTCTTATACCTACAGAGAAGTATATCTCTTACCCTTCCTCAAAGAAATTTTTCTTTGTAGCAGAAACCATCACAGAAAAATACAATTGGCCATAATACAGAGTTCAATGAATTATGGGGAGCCCAGCCACAACATAAGGATCAGTGAACATTGTGGAAGAGAAAACAGAAAGGTTTTAAGAGCCAGATAACCTGCTGCAAGACTTTATTTCCTAGAACGATCATCTTGACGAATTCTCAACAGAAGTTCAAATGGCCAAAAGACACTTAAGGTCATGCTCAACTTCCTTAGCGATCAGAAAAATGCAAATCAAGACAACTTTAAGATAGAATCTTACACCTGTCAGAATGGCTAAAATCAAAAACACCAATGATAGCCTTTACTGGAGAGGTTGTGGAGAAAGGGGTACACTCATCCATTGCTTGTGGGAATGCAAACTTGTGCAACCACTTTGGAAAGCAGTGTTTCGGTTTCTCAGGAAATTCGGGATCAACCTACCCCTGGACCCAGCAATATCACTCTTGGGAATATACCCAAGAGAGGCCCTATCATACAACAAAAGTATATGCTCAACTATGTTCATAGCAGTATTGTTTGTAATAGCCAGAACCTGGAAACAACCTAGATGCCCTTCAATGGAAGAATGGATGAAGAAAGTATGGAATATATACATATTAGAGTACTACTCAGCAGTAAAAAACAAGGACTTCTTGAATTTTGCATGCAAATGGATGGAAATAGAAAACACTATCCTGAGTGAGGTAAGTCAGACCCAAAAAGAGGAACATGGGATGTACTCACTCATATTTGGTTTCTAGCCATAAATAAAGGACATTGAGCCTATAATTAGTGATCTTAGAGAAGCGAAATAAAGAAGGAGAACCCAAAGAAAAACATATAGGCATCCTCCTGAATATTAACCTTCATCAGGCGATGAAAGGAGACAGAGACAGAGACCCACATTGGAGCACCTGACAGAAATCTCAAGGTCCAAATCAGGAGCAGAAGGAGAGAGAGCACGAGCAAGGAACTCAAGACTGCGAGGGGTGCACCCACACACTGAGACAATGGGGATTTTCTATCTGGAACTCACTAAGGCCAGCTGGCCTGGGTCTGAAAAAGCCTGGGATAAAACTGGACTCGCTGAACATAGTGGACAATGAGGACTACTGAGAACTCAAGAACAATGGCAATGGGTTTTTGATCCTACTGCACACACTGGCTTTGTGGGAGCCTAGGCAGTTTGGATGCTCACCTTCCTAGACCTGGATGGAGGTGGGTGGTCCTTGGACTTCTCACAGGGCAGGGAACCCTGATTGCTCTTTGGGCTGACGAGGGAGGGAGACTTGATCGGGGGAGGGGGAGGGAAATGGGAGGCGGCAGCGGGGAAGAGACAGAAATCTTTAATAAATAAATAAGTAAGTAAGTAAATAAATAAATAAATCAAAGAAATGATTGACCAATGGCAAATTTCTATGGAATGTGCTCTGAAATACCACCTCCCCACTCTTATGGCACTTCTATAACTTTATGATGAAACTTTATTCAAATTTTTCATATTTTTTCCGAGATGCTGTTACCTTGCTGCACAGAGACATAGGTTCTCCTTGAAGCAGAGCTTTTTACAATACAACTCACTGCCCATCTAATAAAAATCTGCTCATAAAAGTTTCCTGTACTGCAAGAAGTTGATACATTCACACCTAATTAATGCATTAGAGAAAGCCTCAAGTTGTAATTACTTTCATTCCTCTCCAATCAACCTGTGTCAGATTAAAATTCTTAACCCTGGAATAAAGATTGTCATCTCAAATTTCAGGATTCAAATTTGTGATATATTCTGTAATGTTCAGAATAATAATAACCAACCAATCAAGGATATCCTTTTATTTTATATATAGCACCAGAAAATCTAAATTAAATTATGTTGCCGTAGAAGATGGAATAATGTTGAAACCTCTTTCTTTTTAGTTCTTGCACTGAGCCAAGAGATTTTTGAAGTATGTATTATTTGGTCTCCTGATATTACATTTTGAACAGAAAGTTTGGAAATTATGATATATCATGACTATTTTGATGTTGGAGTTTTTTAATGATTTAACTCAGTCAAACAACTATTGCAAGTCATAAAATTTCTTTTGTCATCAAATAATTATGAGTTACATGAAGCCCCTATTCTCTCCTTTTCTGGGATCTTCTTGTGCTAAATATTGGTGACATAAGAGAAAGATGAAGAGTTCCCTTGCACATTTTTGGTGAAAAAAAATGAATAGTATATATTTTTACATGGCAGCTTTTAATGGAAGTTTTGTGAAGATAGGTATGTGGATATATGAACATCTTGCTTTAAAAGTAGTATTAATGTCTTTCTTCTAAGTTATTATAAATCCACTCAACATTCTCAGTTTTCAAAAGAATTCTGTCCCTGAATATCTGTGGTAGAAGACTCTATACTTTGTGTTGCTGAGGATTAAGCCTCCAGGTACATTTGACATTCTGAGTAAACAATATTCCTCTGAGGTAAAGACTTCTAGGTAGCCCTTTCCTTCCTCAGATTTGAGACTTGCCCCATGTACATCCTACTGTGATAATTCAACTTTTCTTTTAGTCATACAATCTTTAAAACTTTTTAACTCTTCCATCTTCATAGAATTCTGCTTCTTTTAACTTTTTGGTAGCAATCTTGGTGTGTGTGTGTGTGTGTGTGTGTGTGTGTGTGTGTGTTATTCAAATTGCAAGAATCTTGTCATTAATATCCCTGTAGTCTATACTAAATGGAGGAACAGTAGAGTATCATGATCAAGCCCCATTAAAATGATCAATGCTTATAACTGCAAACCCTATATTTGCCATTTACTATGTTATCTTGTATATATTATTGGCATTTGCGTATATCAGTTTTTACTCAAAATGTATGCAACAATAATGCTTAAAAACCCATAGCTGTTCTTGTAAAGCATAGGTATAAAATCATTTTGATTCTTACATTGTTTCATGCAGTGCTGGATAAAATAAGTACATACGTGTTTGTTGGACAAACTGTGATTTGCTTTCTAGTTATTTCTAGATCCAAAATACAATATCCTTCAGTATTTCAAGAAATGCACATTTATCTTCAATGATACTCACACACCTATTTATTCACCATCATGTAAAGTCTCTTCTTTTAATACTCCCCAATGCATTGGTGAATTGCCTTTGCCATAAATCTCTCTACCTTTTCAATGTCACCACTGAACTATTACTCTCCAACCTTACTGCTTTTCCTTTGTCTCCCTTGTATTACATTGAATTAGTGTTAAACATTTCTTAGTAAATTATTCCTTAACTTATACTATTTTATACATCTATCATTCCCTTTAGTTTAATACTATTTTAATGAAAATAATAGTTTTTTTCCAAGCTAATACAAAAAAGAAAACTTGAAAATAAAAATAAAATACTATTTTCTTATAATAAAAATTAAAATATATAGTCTGTAAAGATATATACAAGCCTGGGTGTTCTTAAATTTTGTTACTCCTTTATACTAGAATCTCTTAAAAAGTAGAGTCCATGATAAATTTGAGTAGGTCCCAAACATGTATAAATCTATGAATCAAAGGAAAGCTACGTTCTCAATTTAACCTAATCTAAATAAATGGAAGTTTTAGGCTGGGCAGTGGTGACACACCTTTAATCCCAGCACTTGAGAGGCAGAGGCAGGTGGATCTCTGTGATTTTGAGGCCAGCCTTATCTACAAATTGAGTTCCATGACAGTCAGGTCTGTGATCCAGAGAAACTCTTTCTCAAAAAACATGAAAAGGAAAAGAAAGAAAGAAAGAAAGAAAGAAAGAAAGAAAGAAAGAAAGAAAGAAAGAAAGAAAGAAAGGAGGAAAGAAAGAAAGAAAGAAAGGAGGAAAGAAAGAAAGAAAAAAAGAAAGGAGGAAAGAAAGAAAGAAAGAAAGAAAGAAAGAAAGAAAGAAAGAAAGAAAGAAAGAAAGAAAGAAAGAAAGAAAGAAAGAGAAATGGAAGTTTTGTTGAAAGGGTTTCATACCGGAATATATCCTTGGGCATTTCACCACTCCACATCTACCCCAGTTACTACACTGAAGTATTTATTGGCTCAAAATTGTACTGTCTTTGAAATATTCTTGGACAAATTATTTTTTAACCTGATCTTTGTAATGTTAATGATTCACATGTCTTGTTTGTCCATTTACTTTTAACAAGTAAATTTTAAATTATAATTTACTACAATGTTGTCAGTTTGCATTTTTCTATATTTTCTTCAGTAAATGTATAACCATTTGACATGAATATTCTACCACAAATTTAATCATATCTATAATAATAGCATTTTATTTCATCAATGCATTAATTAGTTAGTGCTTTTATATGATTATCTATAAATCTTCTCACATGTCTTTGGGTTTTTCCTTTAGAAAGAGTTCTTGTATAATAATAAATAATTCCAATATTATGGAAATAGTATAGAAATATTTTCTTCTTGTGAGTAGAGTATTTTAGGGTAATGGGATCTGACACCATAAGGTTAACTGGGTTCCAGAAAGATAAACCACATTGAGTGTATATTACCTAGTTAAGGAAGTGGAAATGGTAAGAAATAATATCTACTCACCAGCTGAATGTATATGACACATTAACAGAATTTCTCTAGCTGTTCTTCTCAGAAGAAACTGAAGTAACAAAAGAACAAAGTTCCACTCATTCAAAGACAATCTCATAAAGAGACATGAGGTGTGGTGACTGAGAAAGTGATGGCAATATGTGAATTAATTTGATTTTTACATATCTAGTGAAGTCTTCAAGAATTGTTAATAGTGTAAGTATGGGATGTTGAAGACAGTTAAGAGTCATGGAATGATTTAGTCGCTAAGAATGGAATTTCTTGTCCATAAGAAGACTTGAAATATGATGGTAATTTGATATAGAATTTGATACTGTATAAGTCCCTGAAATAAGAAAAATACAGCATATTTACAGATGAGAACTGATTCATTGTACTGTATACCTGTGTTCAGTGTGATAAAATCCATAGTAATAATTGGTATTATTTGTTGTTCCAATGTAACAACCACATTACCTTTCAGATTATAATTATCTTTTTAGCAACCTGGTTTGATCAATCATTAAAAGCAGAGTAGGGGGAAGTCGCTTCACATCTTAAAGTTTCAGTATGTTCAGCTATGAACAGTAAATTTGAGGATCTAACTTTGATCCCTAGAAGCCATGGAAAAGGTGGAAAGCAATTGTAATCTCTGAACACATATGTGGATATAAAAGGTAAAGAAAGATGAATTCCTAGAACCTTATTGAGTCAGATAGCTCATCTCAAGCAAGATAGAAAGCAAGAACCTACATAAGGAATAGTGCTCTAACTCCCAAACATGGGCTATTATGTACATGGATACACACACACATAATACATACACACATAATATATATTATTATATGAATATATATGATATCAAACATCACTTAATTTCAGGGATTAAATGATATGACACATGTAAGATACATAATACAACATGTAACATGTAGTTATGTTTCAGCAAGTGTTATGCTCTCTTTTTTTATTCACCAAATTATAATTCTTCCCTGAATCAATATTTTACCACTGTAACACTCACAGAATACAGTAGATTGTTTTAAAAGTGTAGCTTTGCAACCTTTATTAAGTCTAAGTGGATGTAAGTATGAGCAAGTACATGATTTTGTCAGATAAGGTTACTTGCATACAAAATTATTTGTCAGAATCTCTGATATCATTTCTCTGTAACCAGTTAATTTTTATAAGCTCTTTTCAGTAAAAAAAAAATGCATCCACTTCCTATACTTTCAATTGTCCATGTACAGTATAAATGATATTTTCTCCATATTTATTTAATTATTGAATTAGAATTTTAGGATTCACTATCCTCAGTTCATTAGCTCTAAGAAGAATGAGCTAACCTTCATAAGGCGATGAAAGGAGACAGAGACAGAGACCCACATTGGAGCACCGGACAGAAATCAGGAGCAGAAGGAGAGGGAGCACGAGCAAGGAACTCAGGACCGTGAGGGGTGCACCCACACACTGAAACAATGGGGATGTTCTATCGGGAATTCAGCAAGGCCAGCTGGCCTGGGTCTGAAAAAGCATGGGATAAAACCGGACTTGCTGAACATAGCGGACAATGAGGACTACTGAGAACTCAAGAACAATGGCAATGGGTTTTTGATCCTACTGCACATACTGGCTTTGGGGGAGCCTAGGCAGTTTGGATGCTCACCTTCCTAGACCTGGATGGAGGTGGGTGGTCCTTGGACTTCTCACAGGGCAGGGAACCCTGATTGCTCTTTGAGCTGATGAGGGAGAGGGACTTGATCGGGGGAGGGGGAGGGAAATGGGAGGCGGTGGCGGGGTGGAGGCAGAAATCCTTAATAAATAAATTAATTAATTTAAAAAAAACGAAAGGGAAATAAGTAATTTTATCTAAGAAATCTGCTCAATAATTTATTCAGGGATGTTCAAGTATATATGATTTCTCTGATATCAGTAAGACAAAGCAACCTTTCTATTTTGGGTAGAGATGCTTGGGATTCCTTATAATACATAGATTTCACATGGACACCTGTATAGATATAAGGGGGACTAGCTGTGACGACACGGGTTCTAATCTCTTTCTACCTCTAGTGTCTATCAACCATGAAAAGAAGCAGCTTGAAGTTCTTCTTAGGCTCTTCAAAGCTCTATGAATCATTGACTGGTTCTTGCTTTTGATTACATTGTGGAGAATAGGAAAATATACATATTAATTGGAAACTGTTCAGATAATAAGAATCATTTCCCTTTAATAAAGTATCTATGTTGCCTGGATACAGTCTTTAGGTACTGTGTGAAGCTGAAAGTTTCTCCACACATCTCAGATTGAATTTACTGATTACTGTGCAAATATTCTGAGAGAGCAGTTTTATCTTGTTTACAATTTCAGCAATTGATCCAGATCACAAGGGGGCATCTAATCAGCTAATTGACCAAATTCAGACAAGATGTCATGGAACTATGTTTAGACAAATTGGTATTTATATTCTTTTTCAAGGTCTGAATGGCAAGAAATTTCAAAACTCTTCTCTTTTAGAACTGAGTGAATTTCACAATCAAGAAATAAGTCTTTAATTTAACTTAATTTACCTGAACTATGATTTCTTTGTTCTCTTTGCTTTCTTCTTGGACTACACAGATTTTTATTTTGCATGGACTTTTTAAAATCATTTCTAAATTAATCCTGATAGTAGTTTAAGTACATATTTGTATTTAAAATGTTTTAAGGACAGAGAGATTACTCAGCTGTTAACAGCACTTGCTGCTCTTGCAGAGGACTGTGCTTAGGTTCAACATCAACATTGGGTGTCTCAAAACTGCCTGTAAATCCAGTTCCAGGATATAAGATAATGCCCTCTTCTGACCTATGTGGACACCATATTCATGTGGTGCACATACATACATACACACAGGCACAGACACATCCACACATAAAATATAAATCTTCTTTAAAATGTTATTTTAGTATTTTCTAGGAATGTCATTGTCATTAAAATATCTATCAGCTATACTCAGTAAATTTGAAATATTTGTGCTTATACACTCTAAATCAGTTTAGAAATATCTGTGAAACCTAACAGTTTTTATGATTAAAGCTAATAAAAAGAAAAAAAGCTTTTATACATTTAATTATATAGTCTATCTTCAATGTGAAAGAAATCTAAGATCTTGTTATTCAGTCTTGATACTAAGTCTTACTGCAGTGTTACTACATGTGAAAGAAATTGAATATAGTCAGTATAAGCAATTGTTATAATGCAATCTGAAAAAAAACTAATTATAAAGAAAATCAATATTAAATATAAGAACAAAACATTTAGTTGTAGACAGTCTGGAAGTGAAGATAAAGCAATGAAGCAGATGAGCATAAATTCAAAAGAAGTGTAATTTGTAGTAAGGAGGCCATCTGTTTGTCCCAGCCACCCAGAACTGAAATAATCACACAGAAACCATATTAATTAAATCATCTATTGGCCCATTAGCTCTAATTTCTTTTTGGCTGATTCTTACATATTAATTTAATCCATTTCTATTAATCTGTGTGTTATCACTTGGCTGTGGCTTGCTGGCTAATGTTGTCTTTCTCTGGTAGGCTACATGGCTTCTCTCTGACTCCATGTCCTTTTTCCCAGCAATCAGCTTACTTTTAGCTGCCTAGCTGTTTCCCTATAGCTCTGCTATAGGCCCAAGGCAGTTCCTTTATTTATCACTGGTAATCACAGCATACAGAGGGAAATACCACATCAGTAATTAAATTATATAGTAACATACATATTAGAATTCTCATGACTAGACTTGATTTTGAAGAATTTGGAAAGTTCTAAGTAAATACATGTTAAGATATTCACAATTTATACCACCCATTTTAATGTATCATTCTCCCTTTAAGTATATCTATATGGCCAAATAATGATGAAATCTAAAATGTGTCACTGAAAATTATCACCTAAGGAATGGAAGTTCATGGAAATGAGCAGGGTGCCATTCATTAGCATGTCAGAAATGCTTCTTCAACAGGATAATTGTCGTGATAATTGAGACACTAAAAAGAGACAGATGCAGGGCCTGTAGTTCCAAAGATCTTATTACCCATTAGCAATTAAATTTCAATGAGTTAGCATAACTTTACTCTCACTAAATTAACAACTGGGAATATTCTTTTTGAAGCTGTCTTTTTTTAAAAAAAATGAATTATATCTAATTTCAAAAGCAAATTCAAGCTCTGCTGTAGGGTAAGAATCAGTAGACAAAGGTTATAAAACTAGAAGGAAATATTTCCCCCTCAGCATTTGAGTTTGGGTGTCAGACAACCAATTTAGAAAACCTGTACAATATGAATATAAACTATAGAATCATATAATAATTTGATTGATTATACTAGAGGTTTGTACCTTATTTCTAGCTGCTGTGGTTTGAATTGCAAATATCCCTCAAAAATTCATGGATTGATTTCTATAGAACAAATTTGGCACAATATTGAAGGCCAAAGAATCATTAGGAGGTCAAGTATTTTTGGAGGAAGTAGGTAACTAGAAGCAAGCTTTTGCAGGTTTTACTCATCCATGGGACCTACTGTTTGGGCCATGATGTAAACACCCACCAATGCAGTAGAAGTTTCTTTCCTCATGTCTCCTCTATTCCATTAAACTAAAAATTATGAATTGGAATAAGCCCACCTTCTCTTGAAATATCTCTGTCAGCTGTCTTGTTCACAAAGAGAGACAATAACTAATACAGAAAATTATTCTGAGAAACATGGAATCATTGATATAATAAATTATAACAAGTAGCCGGGTGGTGGTGGCGCACGCCTTTAATCCCAGCACTCGGGAGGCAGAGGCAGGCGGATCTCTGTGAGTTTGAGACCAGCCTGGTCTACAAGAGCTAGTTTCAAGATAGGCTCCAAAACCACAGAGAAACCTTTTCTCAAAACAACAACAACAACAAAAAAAACAAAAAAAAAACAAAAAAAAGTAATTTGTGGACCATTGACTCTGCTTTGTGGGAAGAATGTAGCAGAGTTTGAAAATGCAAGTTACAGGAATGCTATGAACAGGGCTTATTAGATTATTCCAACAATAGTTCATAAAAATGGAATGATAATATATATCATAATTATTGTGGCTACTTACAGAGGTGATTGTTATAAAAGTAAATGCAATACAATATGTCTTAAATTTTGAGCTAGAAATGTAGGAAATGCAGTTTTGTGTCAAGGGTGCACCCACTGAGAACTCTAGGGTAAAAATATATACTCCTTTGAAAGAAAGCCATTCATGTAAAATTGTCTATAAAATCCCATAGCTGGAAAGGGGGTCTCCCAGGAATCACATTGGAAAATGGTAGCAAAGGGAAGTGCTTTTCCAGGTTAAGCTGCTCAGGCACTCAAAAGCCTCCATCATGGTGATTCAAGAGGACCAAACTACATAAAAAACTAACAGCAGAACTTGGAATTGTGCACATAATGTTGGTTTTTTTATGCATGAAGAATGCAAGACTTACAGGCTTGTGTAGGCTTTCACCAGGATTGCAGAGAGAAGCCTCAGCCAAGACAATATATAGCAAGGCTGGATTACTTGAAACGATTACACATAAAATAAAAAATTAAATTAATATTTAAAAAAAAAGTAAATGAAATAGTTAGCATGTGTTGGGAAAGACACAACAAACAAGCAAACAGAAAAAAAGGAACAATAAAAATGATGTGCTAAAAGAGGTTACTAGAGTGGGCTCTAACCCAATTTGAGTAATGCCTTTGTAAGATGAAGAGACTAAGACAAAGAATCACAGACAAGGCTAGCCATATCAAAATATCCAAGCAAGGAAGAGAGTTCATCAGAAGAAATCAAATTTGCTGACCCCTGTTGTGGGAGCTGCGGGTTAAATTCCGCCACCCAGCTCCTGCCACAGGCTAGCTTTAACCGAAATAATAACACACAAACTGTATTCTTTTAAACACTGCTTGGCCCATTATATCTAGCCTCTTCTTAGCTAACTCTTGCACCTGGACTAGCCCATTTCTAATAATGTGTGTAGCACCCCAATGTGCACTTACTGAGAAGATTCTAGCCTATGTCCATCCTGGGTCGGTGCTTCACTGCATCTGCCAGGGAGAGGGGAGCATGGCCTCTGAGCTCACTTCCTCTTCCTCCCAGCATTCTGTTCTGCTTACTCCTCCCACCTATGTTTTAACCTATGAGGCCAAACAGTTTCTTTATTACTTAACCAATGACCTTCCTCCATCAGACATCTAGATTGGGATTGCAATCCACAGAAATTAGAAGAAATATAATTTGTTTTTAAGTCACGCATTCAGTGTACTTTTTATGGCAAGTCGAATAGATGAATTCATGTGCAAAAATGTAATATTAACACATGCTCTTTTTTTCTTTAAAAATATGCTAATAAGTTGCAGAAGGTTATAAGATACTAAATGCCCTATTAAATGGTTTTCTTTACAGCAAGTTTTCTATAAAAAAGACAGTGTGATATATATGATGGAATTCCTAACAAGGCTTTGTAATATAGAGATATTCTGAAATAGTCTGTACAAGGAAACAGGAAAGCAGAACACCATGTGAAAAATAAATAATTTATTCATAGATTTAGAGGAGATAAATATTGAAGAATGATGTTAAAAAAAAAGATTATCAATAGAAGTACCACTAAATTAACTGGACCCTGAACAAGTCCTTACTAAATTAAATATCCCTAATATGCTCATGGTTTGAAGTAGTCAATGTATAAAGATATCATTGTGCTCTTTATATTAAAATGGCACAGAAGTGATCAATCACATAAGCACTAAAAGCAATTGAGTGGTATTTTCTTTAATGTCTGAGGGCATTATAAAACACTCAATTACCTCTTCACATCATTTTTTTGTGTGTTTCAAAAAAGGATAGTGCATTTAAGACCTTCAGTGAGTTTAAATGTAAAAGCAACATCTTCACTGAGGAATCCTGAATATGAAGTAAAATTCAATATAAAAACTTCCTAGGCAAGTCACATTTCTCAACCATGAGGAATAGCAAAGTGAGTAAGATCCAGTTCCTGGTCTCAAGAGCTTGCAAAACTTGGTTGTTTAGAAATGATTCTTCTTTTGGCTATCCTGGTTTTTTTTTTTTATTTTCCATATAAAGTTGATTATTGTTCTCTCAAGGTCTGTGAAGAATTTTGTTGGGATTTTGATGGGGATTGCAATGAATCTATAGATTGCTTTTGGTAGAATTGCCATTTTTACTATGTTGATCTTCCCAATCCAAGAGCATGGGAGATCCTTCCAGTTTCTGGTATCCTCTTCGATTTCTTTCTTCAAAGACTTAATGTTCTTGTCAAATAGATCTTTCACTTCTTTGGTTAGAGTTACCCCAAGATACTTTAAGTTATTTATGAAATGTGATGCTTCTCTGATTTCCCTCTCTGCTTCTGAGCTCCCAAGGATCAGATGAAGAGCAGAAGGAGGGAGAACATGAGCAAGGAAGTCAGGACCATGAGGGGTGCATCCACTTACAGAGATGGTGGGAGTGATATAATGGCAGCTCCCCAAGGCCAGCTGGACTGGGACTGAATGAGCATGTGATCAAACCAGACTCTCTGAATGTGGCTGACAATGAGGGAGGACTAAGAAGCCAATGATAATGACACGGGATTTTGATTCTACTGCATGTACTGGCTTTTTGGAAGCCTAGTCTGTTTGGATGCACACCTTTCTAGAACTGGATGGGGGGGGGCTAGGATTTCCCACAGGGCAGGGCATCCTATCTTCTCTTAGGACTGGAGAGTGAGGGGGAGAGGTAGTGGGGGAAGTGTGTGGGGGGAAA
This sequence comes from Microtus oregoni, assembly GCF_018167655.1. Classification (NCBI taxonomy): domain Eukaryota; kingdom Metazoa; phylum Chordata; class Mammalia; order Rodentia; family Cricetidae; genus Microtus; species Microtus oregoni. The sequence continues at coordinate 2,925,640 of NW_024543812.1, forward strand.
TGGGAGGATGAGAGGAGGTTCAAATATTTAATAAATAGATAAAAAATGATTCTTCTTTCTTCATCCAAATAAGCAAAATATAAGCAAATTAGTGTGTGAAACAATCCCACACCAGTTTGGATTTAAAGGATATTTATTTGAGGGGAAAAAACTTACAGTACACTGACAGCCAGGAAAGGAGTCTAGTCACTAGAGCAAGAGCCAGAAGCAAGAGAGCAAGCAGAGGGCTGCCACACTTTTTTAAAGAGAAATATACCATGCCCAGTGAGCTGGTATTTCAGCAGCTATTGGCTGAAAGAGCGGAAATCACTCCCGTAGCACTTCCCCCGTTTGCTTAAGTAAGAGAGTTCTAAACCTACTACAAAATTATATACAATAAGAACAAATATCCTATCCTAACTAGCTTAAGTCTTGCGTAATAAAGAACTTGGCCAAGTCATGAGAGGAAAGTAGCTACATTTATCTAGTCTTCAACTCCATCGAAGATCCCAGAAAGGAAATAATGTTACCTGAGTAATTAGGAAGTGCAATCAAACAACTTACAAAATATGCAACAAATCACAGAGACAACTGGCTATCTGGGCAATCACCTGAAGTCACGTTTGGAATGTTGAAGCAACCAACTTTGCCTAAGGCCTAGTATAACTGACAGATTATTTTTAACAGGCAAGAGATTTTTCAAAACCATCTTACCCTGTCTTGACAAGATTTGACAGTTTTGCTTATCCATTTCCAGATACTATGTATTTTGTCAGTAGTTGAAGTATTGGCAGTTCCTTGCCCAGAGTCCGGTTTTGCCAAGAAGACAAGCTTCAAGTGGAGTGTCTTTGGTGTTCAACAATCTCTCGGGAATAGATCAGTGTTGCCAGGAGTGATTGTATCTCACTACCACAGAACTCTAAGATTAAATTAAATGCCATTTTCTACAGCTCTTTGAAGAGGTTGAAGATTATTTACACAGAATATAATCTCTATGTATTTAAAGAACCTGATTAGTCTAACAATAAATATGACAGACATAGATGACTATTGATCTTTGATTCTTAATACCTATCTAACTTAAGACTAAGAGAAGAAACAACTGTGCAATAAATGAGGACAATGAACTTCAAATGTAAACAATTTATATTAATACATAACAATACATAAGAATCTTAATCAGAGGTAGAAATGTACACTGCAATATGGTAGATATATATATATAAAACAATACTATATATATGCATAAAATGTTTTAAACAGAGGTAGAAGTAGGCATGCATACAATATTCAATATAATTTTACTTTGTATCATATACAAAAATCTATGCCAATGTAATTATCTATAAACAATAACTCACAAATACCAATCTATTATCCCATCAGCAAATACACACCTATGTTTTTATAGTTAAATAAAAATAAAGAGCAGTGCAGCAAAGCTGGAAAGTAACAATTTCATCTTAAATAATCACCCAAAGCCTAAAATAATTTATTTGCATTTTTGGATAAAGAAATTGAAGTTACAATATACAGACTCTTTGTGTCAATTGAGTCAAACAGAATAAATTCTTGTCATGACCAACAGTAAATTTCCATCAGGATGTCTAGGAGAGATAGGTCAAGGATACAGTGAACTCTAGAAAACAAAACAGAAAAGTTGTCTTAGATTGTCAGAGTACCAAAGAATACCAGAATTTATGTATTTCCTTTCTTTCAAAAGTAATTAATCATGTAAATATTTAATTCCAATTTTTCACAATCTTCAAGATATTTGAAAATAATCTCTGTAGTATATTCAGAATATTTAATCCTTCATTACTTTATCTCTGCTGTGAACTCATAGGCATATGCTTGTGATAGTTGCATAATTTCAAATAATATAATTTTTCAACTTGAAATTACTTTCATTATTACCTATTTGCCCTTTGCCATTCTAGGCTGTAAGATAGTTGAGTATCTTACAGATGATCTTCAAAAGTATGAGCTAACACTTTGATCAGCAGTTGTAGGTAAGTCTTGTGGTCATAATGATGAAAGCATTGACTGAAATGTGCAAACAATGTTTGAAGGGGAAATTAGAGAGAAAGTGAGGATATCTATGCATAAAGTTGGATATCATATCTGGACTTTGGTTTCAATTGATATTACTATGCTTAGAATAGGTTGTACTAACAGTAATAGTAGTAGCTATCATGGGCTCCTATGAAATATAATTTATATGTTGTTGAAAATGCTGATATGCTTCGCATTATTAACCAAATAATGATGAACTGATTTCCAGAAAGAGTTTCAAAGTCACAAAACTACATTGTATGTCTTAATTAATTTTATATTGCTTTTAGGAGACAGATGACAAAGAAAATTTATAGACGAAAGTTTATTGGAAGCTTACATCTTCAGAAAATAAATCCATGATCATCATGGCATGTTGCATGGCATCAGGCAGGAGGGCATAGTCCTGAAGCAGTAGCTGAGAACTTACATTTTGATTACACAAATTACACAAGGTAGAGAAGGTGGAGAGCTAGTAAGTAATGGAATAGTTTTACCTCAAATCTCAATCCCAGTGGCATATCACCTTCAACGAGGTCAGACCTCCTAATCTTTCTCAAACAATTCCACCAATTGGAAACCAAGTATTCAAATACATGGGCCTATGATAAATATTCTTATTCAAACCAACAAAAGTAAAGCCAGTAGATTTTTACTTAGGACTGTATTATTGTTGTCCCCAAATATCCCATTACAAAATTTAGTTGAAAGCTTCACAATAGTGGGTTAGCCATTCTCAACTTTGGTTTCCAGATTTATCATTGTGGTATTATGAGTTTTCATGTTCATCAAAAATAATGGTTCCCTAATGAATATTCTTAATATAGTTGGTTTATTTGCTTGTTTCATGAATATTCTATTTATCATCTATCATCTATCTATCTATCTATCTATCTATCATCTATCTATCTATTATCTATCATCATCATCATCATCATCGTCATCATTTGCTACCCTTCATTTGTATACTTACTTTCATCATATATATGTTTATACACACACACACACACACACACATATCAGGATTATCTCTAAAATGTCACCCAGTTTACTAATGCAGATGGTACATACCCAGTTTCTCAGTGAGATTTATATATCACTCCTCCAGTACCCTTAATTTCTTTTGAAAAGTCCCCTAGCCGTCTAGAATGGTGATGAAAACTGATTCCCATAGAATAAGCAGAAACTGAAATAAAACCATTAATTTTCCCCAAAGTGCAGTAGTTTCAATGTGTCTAATAGCAACACAAGTAGCAAGTAAGTGGATATTAAGATGTAAATAAAAGTAGCTTATGAAAAATGAGAAGTGAGATGATAGATTAGGCAATGAAAATGAATTATTGAAAGATTTTATGCAATACTTACTATTCTAAGTTCCATATATACCCAAATAGAATCCATATGCAGTTCTGAAAACATAGATGACATTAAATGTTACTTGTGTACAATTAAGGTATTTTTAAATGTGCTTTAACAAGAATCTTAATATATTGAATTATTTTTTGTAATTCATGCAACTTAGGGTTTAGAATAACATAATGTTCTAGACTTCTGAGGATATACATATTTATTTACCCATCTCTATATATGCTATAAGATAGCCATTTTGCATTTATATTGCCATTTTCCTCTATCTATCTATCTATCTATCTATCTATCTATCTATCTATCTATCTAATCTATCTATCTATCTATCTATCTATCTATCTATCTATCTATCTATCTATCTATCTATCTATCTATCTATCTCATCTATCTATCTATCTATCTATCTATCTATCTATCTATCTATCTATCTATCTATCTATCTGTCTGTCTATCTATTATCACCATCACCTACCCATCATTTGGATTCTTATTTTCGTCACTACTTAAAATTATTTTAAAAATTACATTTAATTTATCTTTCAAGGATCAAAAATAAAAAAATGGCTTCAGAGTATATTTGATCAAATGGGATATATTCATTTGATGAGGGACAATGGTTTCAAAGGTCATTAAATGGGGCACCAAATTGACATACCAAATTTTAGTAATGTCAAGCTTTCTAAATTTGTTCACCACTACTTTCCTAATATCAGACATTTGAAACATTTCCTATGAGACCTATTGTCTTTAAACTATGAAAATATATGATATTTTGTGATGACTGGTTTCCAGAAATAGTTTCAATGTTCATACACTTTCTAGATTTGAAAACTTCATTTAAATCTTTCCACATTATACTAATACTTAAAAATGAACAATAAAGGACCATACGATTTAAATTTTCCTAGTGCCTGCTCCTAGTTAGATACTTAGGGATGTTCCGTGTGGTAGTTTGAAAGTAAATGGCCCCCAAAGGGAGAGGTACTAGCAAGAGGTGTAGCCTTATTGTAGTAGGTGTGGTTTTATGGAGGAAGTGTGCCACTGTAGAGGTGGGCTTTGAGGTTTCATATATGCTGAATCCATGCCCAGTGAGATAGAGTACTTCATGTTGCCTGAATATCAAAATGTAGGAATTTTTGCTTCAGTATCATGTCTACCTTTATGCCACCATGTCACACCATGATGGTAATGGACTAAACCTCTGAAAATGTAAACAACTCCAATTAAATGTTGTCAGTTATAAGAATTGTTGTAGTCATGGTGTCCCTTAACAATGATAGAAGCCACAAGGGTAAGAGGTAATATGATAACTAGAATTGTCATGAGATACAAGGATAAGTTGATATAATGAGGGAGGCTTATGGATGGGCTGTGTTTAAAATATATATAGAAAATATCTGGGAAAGGGGGTTAATGCAAATCTATACCCATCCCAAAATATTTTTCTAAGATATTAGGTAATCTGATTGTCTTATCTTTGTGTAGGGATAAGTCCCGCCCCTTGGGGGCGTGTTCGCCTCGGCCTAATGTCTGCCTATAAATTTGGCGAGCATGCTCCCAGCCATCGCTTGTGCTTTCCTGGTCTCCGCGGGAACGGTGGTTCTGTAAGTCTACTTCTACATTAAAGTTATAGATATATATTTTTTTACAATCTGTCTGCATTCATTTACGCTGTTACATTTTGGCATCCAACATGGGCTATTTTGCCCCCGACTCAAGCAGGTAGCCCGCTAGCTAACACAGCACCCTCCTGGGTGCTGTATTTTAGTTCATGACTCGGGCCCCAGTGCCGAGTCCGAGACACACTCGGCCACACAGGCCCATTCTGCCCTGCCTGCTCGCCAGAGCAATTAACCCCTCACTGCTTGCCTTGGCTAAGTTTGGAGCGGAACCCCACTGCCTGAATTAGCAGAAACTCAAGTACCTGCGGTTTTGCAACAAAAGCCGCCACAGTGGCAGATTTGGTCTGATACAAAGTGACTTGCCCTGGCAGTGGTAGCACACGCCTTTGATACCAGCACTTGGGAGGCAAAGTCAGGTGGATATCTGTGAGTTTGAGGCCGGCCAGGCGGTAGTGGTGCACGCTTTTAATCTCAGCACTGGGAGGCAGACACAGGCAGATCTCTGTGAGTTCGAGGCCAGCCTGGTCTACAAGAGCTAGTTCTAGGACAGGCTCCAAAAACACAGAGACCACCACTGGCAGGAACTGATCATTGCAGGTAAATATTTTTTTCTCTTATAAAAAAAAATGTCTGAACACGTTAGTATTCAAGAATTTAACAGTTTTTTTTTATTGTACCATGTGGGAGATTTTACAAGAGGTGTCTATCACCCCACATCTATGGATCCTTCGGGGATTCGTAGTTTTCATTGGCACTAAATGGTTTGATAATAGAAATATGATAAAGTCTTTACGAGACGAATCCAGGATTCTTAAGGCAGAGATTGAACACTTAAAAGCAATTGAGAATCAGTTTGAAGTTCTCCAGGCTGATCTTAAGGAGAAATTCATTACTATGGAAGAGGGATCATAAGCTTCAGTCCCTTTCTGTAGGAACTGAAACATTAGTGGCTGATATTAAGGAGAAATTCATTACTATGGAAGAGGGAACAGCTGATTTGAATCATAAGCTTCAGTCCCTTTCTGTAGGAACTGAAACATTAGTGGCTGATACTAAGGAGAAATTTATTACTATGGAAGAGGAAACAGCTGATTTGGACCATAAGATTCAGTCCCTTTCTGTAGGAAATGAAACATTAACTGAGAGAATCAAAACTGCTGAATGTGACAATCGGATTTTGTCTAAAGCTTATGACAGATTGGCGGAAAGATTGTCAATACAAGAAGGCACGGTTTATGCCATAAAAATTATGTCCAAAGATGAGATGTTATCTCTAACGGACAAACTTCATACTTTAGAATCCTCAATGAAGGCTTTGGAACATAATTCTGGACAGGAGATTCAGATGGTGAATAGAATTGAAAAGATTGAGGAATTTCTAAATTCTGATAAAGAAGAACAAAGGGTAGAAAGGCAAATTTTTACTACATCTATGGGTAAATCTCTCCGGGACAATTTCCACAAAGCTCTACCTACAGCTCTACCTGCCTTTCCAGTAATAACAACAGAGAAGGTGATTGGTTCCAGAAACCCTAGGGTCATCAAGGAGGATACATGGGAGCCTGTCCGTATGAATGATCTCAAAGAAATTAAACAGGCCGTTATGACTTTTGGGATGCAAGCCTCTTTTGTTAAAGAGATGCTAAGATTTTGGGCCACGACGAGCAGAGCAACCCCCTCAGACTGGCTCCAGGTGAGCTCTGTGGTACTTGAGAGTGGACCACAATTGAAATGGAAATGCTTATTCAGGCAAGAGGCTAGACTCTTAGAACAGCAGGAAAAAGCGAAGGGAATTGACATTTCCCTAGATCAAATTCTAGGTGAAGGGCTCTTTTCCAACCCTCAGGAACAAGCTAATTTGGATGAAAACACACTCTCCATGTGTACTACAGCAGCCTTAAGGGCTTGGGACAGGGTACAAGACCCAGGACAGAGAATGGAATCATTTGTCAGAATTAAACAGGGTCAGAGAGAACCCTTTAGTGATTTTTTACAAAGATTAACTAAGGCTGTACAAGTAGGGATATCTGACCCAGAAGCAAGACGAATTATGATTGAGTCTTTGGCCTATGAAAATGCAAATGTTGAATGCAATAGGATTTTGGGCCCTTTAAAACTCAGATCAGCGCCCTTGGAAGAATGAGTCTTGCATACACTCAATGTTGATACATTTGATTATGGCACTGAAGCATGGGTAGAAGAAGCAATTTCCAATGGTACAAGGAGACACCAGAATACCGAATGTTTTAATTGTGGCAAAATGGGTCATATGAAAAGGAATTGTAGACAACGGATTTTCAGAAATAATAGTAATAATGCATCTTTCAGAAATAATAATAATAATAATAATAATAATAATAATAATAATAATAATGCATCTTCTAGAAATAATAGAAATAGGAGGACTCAGCCTTCAGGATTATGTAGAAGATGTGGAAAGGGCAGGCACTGGACGAATGAATGCAGGTCTACAAGAGAGAGACAGGTGCTGATGTAAGTATCATTACCCCAGAATCTTGGCATCCTTATTGGCCTCTTTAGAATGTAAATGTTCAGCTCCTGGGAATTGGAAACCTATCTTGAATAAGGCAGAGCATGAGATGGGTTGAATGTATAGGGCCAGAGGGACAAATAGGAAAATTAAAGCCATATGTAGCCAATATCGCAATGAATTTATGGGGTCGTGACCTATTACAACAATGGAATACCGAAATTAACATTCCTGCTAAATCTAGAGCCTATATTTCTGAGAATAATATTAAAAGATATTACAAACGGAGAAAACCGGCCATTCGGGCTGTAAAAGAACAAGCAATTGATGTCCCTTCAGAGATACAAACAACCTTGCCTCTAAAATGGTTGACTGAGAAACCAATATGGACAAAGCAATGGCCTTTAGCTGAGGAAAAGTTACAGGCTTTAGAACAGCTGGTACAAGAACAATTAGATGCTGGACATATAGAAGAATCTACCAGCCCTTGGAATTCTCCTGTATTTGTGTTTAAGAAAAAATCAGGTAAATGGAGAATGGTGACAGATCTCAGGGCCATCAACAAGGTTATTCAACCTATGGGCCCTCTGCAATCTGGAATTCCTTTGCCCTCTTTATTACCAAAAGGATGGCCTCTCATAGTTATTGATTTAAAGGATTGTTTTTTCACTATACCTTTGCAAAAAGAAGATAGAGAAAAATTTGCCTTCACAGTGCCTACTTAAAACAATTCTCAACCTTCGAGGAGGTACCACTGGACCGTTCTCCCCCAGGGTATGTTACATAGCCCCTCCCTGTGCCAATATTTTGTGAACCAAACATTGCAAATAATACACAAGAAATTTCCCCAATCTATAGTATACCATTTCATGGACGACATTTTGTTATCTGATTCAAACATGGATACCTTGAACAGACTGTTTGAAGAAATAAAGATACTTTTACCTAAATGGGGATTGCAAATCGCTCCTGAAAAGATTCAGAAGGGAGATTCTGTTAATTATTTAGGTTATAAAATAGGTTTGCAAAAAATTAAGACACAAAAAGCACAAATTAGGAGAGATCGCCTACGGACTCTTAATGACTTTCAAAGACTGTTAGGAGACATTTCCAGTATACGACCAGCTATTGGAATAACACCTGATCTAATAATTCATTTGAACAAAACCTTGGATGGTGATAAAGATTTAAACAGTCCCAGAGAATTAACAGCTGAAGCAGAAAAGGAACTGACAATGATTGAGGAAAAATTACAACAGGCACATGTGGACAGGGTGAATCCAGAGCTCGATTGTATTCTCTTCATACTACCATCAAAAATTTCTCCTACAGGAATTTTAATTCAGAGAGATGATATTATCTTGGAATGGATCTTTTTTACCACATAAACCAAGTAAGAAACTGAAAACTTATGTGGAAAAAGTCTCTGAGTTAATTATAAAAGGCAAGTTGAGACTTCATCAATTAGCAGGCATAGACCCAGCAGAAATTATAGTGCCTTTCACTGCTGATGAACTAAAGAAATTATGGGAAGATAATGAAACATGGCAAAGAGCTTGTGCTAATTTTTTGGGAGACATTAATAACAACTATCCAAAAAGCAAGAGGATTAACTTCATAAAGAGAACTTCTTGGATTCTTCCTCGAATCGTCCGTGATGCTCCAATAACTGGAGCCCGTACATTCTATACTGATGCCAATAAATCAGGGAAGGCAAGTTACAAATCAGAAGATGTGGGTAAGGTGGAACAAAGTCCGTATAATTCTGTCCAGAAGGCAGAATTATATGCCATTCTTATGGTGCTAAGGGATTTTAAAGAACCTATTAATATAGTTACAGATTCACAATATGCAGAAAGAGTTATTTTACATATTGAAACTGCTGAATTTATACCTGATGATACAGAACTAACCTCATTGTTTCTCCAGGTTCAAGATTTGATCAGGAACAGGCTTTGACCTATGTACATAACACACATCCGATCCCATATGGGTCTACCAGGTCCTCTAGCACAAGGTAATGCAGAAATTGATCAAGTATTAATTGGTAGTGTGCTACAAGCCTCTGAATTTCATAAAAAACATCATGTTAATAGCAAAGGTTTGAAGAAAGAGTTTTCAATTACATGGCAACAAGCTAAGGAGATTGTAAAGAAATGCCCTACTTGCTCTTTCTATAACCAAACGCCACTGCCTTCAGGGGCTAATCCAAAGGGCACTCAAAGGAATGAAATCTGGCAGATGGATGCGTTCCACTTTGCAGAATTTGGCAAATTAAAATATGTTCACCACACCATTGACACTTATTCAGGCTTTCAGTGGGCAACTGCTTTAAGTTCAGAAAAAGCTGATTCAATAATCACTCATTTATTAGAAGTCATGTCTATCATGGGTATACCTACAAAAATAAAGACAGATAATGGTCCTGCTTATGTTTCTAGGAAAATGAAATGGTTTTTTGATTATTACAATATCAAGCATGTTACAGGTATACCATACCATCCTACAGGTCAAGCAGTCATAGAAAGATCAAATCGAACTATAAAGGATATGTTGAACAAACAGAAAGGGGTGGAAAACACCCCCAGAATTAGGTTACATAATGCTTTGTTAACCTTGAATTTTCTCAACGCAAATGAGAAGGGAACAACAGCTGCAGAAAGACATTGGATAATGGAAAAGTCTACTGAACTAAATCAACCAGTTTATTTCAAGGATGTGCTGACCTCACAATGGAAGCCAGGAGATGTGCTACATTGGGGAAGGGGTTTTGCTCTTATCTCCACAGGTGAGGAAAAATTGTGGATACCATCAAAATTAATAAAGGTTCGGTTTGAAGAAGAGAAACCACTTGGAAAAGATAAATAACAATTCTTTCATAAGGATGGCGAGCATACTTATGTTAAGAAATACAGATAGGTTGGAGGCAGGGTTCTTTTCTTATCTCCACAGGAAAATACTCATCTTCAAAGAAATTAAGGGACCCTGAATATTTAATTACTGATGGATGGACACATTTTGTAAGTATTAATTTATATATATATATATATATATATATATATATATATGTCTTATTAAACATTTCTTTATAAATATGTAGAGCTGGTTTTGAAGTTGGACTCTGACTCAGTCCCTCTCCAATTCCAAGCCTGTTAGTAAGAAAAAAACCCAGAGTTTCTGGAGTTTCTGTCTCATATCAAGAGCCATGATATGGGACAGAAAGAAATATGAGTTTAGAAAACATCTTTGCTTTCCTTCATATCTATCATACTTTTCATTGAATATATCTATCATGCCTTTCTTTGAATATATATGTATGTCTATATATGTCTATATGATTAATGTTTAAGTTTTTCACAATGAACAATGAGTTTTTCCTGAAGTGATATTTGAAGTTTCCAGGAAGAAAATGGGGCCCCACAACAACAACTCTACCTGGTTGATATGACGTCATGATACTGATAGCTCTACTACAAGACCTGTTTTGGATACCAGCTGTACAAGACGATCCCAACTTGGTTAGCTGAAATGGTGCACATCTTGTACAACATTCTGGCCAGACCTCCACAAAATAATCAGAGACTATTTGCAATTTTAAAAGACATTGATCTTGAAATTAAACCATTATTTTACTTTCACAGGATCCCCCAGAAAGAATGTCGCCCCCAATGACAGCTGGAAGTAATTCTAGAGGACGACGTCCCCTCTCCCAGTAAAATTTACCCCTGGGATTAGGGACATCATTTAGGGGTTGGAAGGTTGGGGGAGGAATTTTATAAGCTCAGGGATCATTTTAAAAACAAAAAAGGGAATGATGGGATAATAGATTTATAATTGTGTTACTGCTTTTAGACAAATATATTGGTATCGATTCTTGTATATTGATACAAAGTTAAATTATATTGACTATTGTATGAGTGCATGTTTCTATGCCTGTTTAAAACATTTTTATGTATTCACATATATTGTATTGAGATATATATATATATATATATATATATATCATATATTTACCATTTGGCAATGTATATTTGTACAGTGTTTATATTTGGAGGTCATTATCCTCATTTGTTACAAAGTTGTTTATTGTCTTAGTCTTTAAGTTAGATAGATAATGAGAATTGTATAGATAAATAGTCATCTAAGTTTGCCATTTATAATTAGACTAATCAGGTTCTCTAGATATATAGAGATTATACTCAGTATAGATAGATAATCTTTGACCTCTTCAAAGAGCTGCAGAAATTGGCCTTTAATCTAACTCAGAGTTTCGTGATAGTGAGACACAATTGCTCCTGGCAACACCGCTCTATTCCGGAGAGAATGTTGAGCACCAAAGACACTCCATCTGGAGCCTTTCTATTTGGCAGAACTGGCCTTTGGGCAAAGAAATGCCCATACCTCAACCACTGACACAGATACAGAGCGTGAATCAATGGATAAAACAGGACTGTCATATCCTGCCAAGACAGGGTAAGATAGTTTTGAAAAGTTCCTTGCCTTTAATAATGGTATGTCAGTTATGTTAGGCCTTAGCCAAAATTGGTTGACTCAACATTGCAAACGAGACTTTGGGTGATTGCCCACATAGTCAGTTGTCTCTGTCAATTGTTGCACATTTTGGATATATCTCATTTGTTGAGTAGTGTTTATCCCCTTCTCAGATCTTTGATGGAGTTGAAGATTATATAATTGTAGTTACTCTCTACATTATTTGGACTCCTTGAGATAGAATGTTTAGCAAAAATTTTGTTCTCAATATTGTTTGTTATATTTATTATTTGTTGTTATTGTATATAGTTGTATTTGGTTTGGTTCTGTCTTATTTAGACAAAAAGGGGAGATGTAGGGATAAGTCCCGCCCCTTGGGGGGCATGTTCGCCTCGGGCTTATGTCTGCCTATAAATTTGGTGAGCATGCTCCCAGCTGTCACTTTTGCTTTCCTGGTCTCCGCAGGAACGGTGGTTCTGTATGTCTATTTCTACATTAAATCTATATATATACAATCTGTCTGCATTTGTTTACGCTGTTACATCTTTCACCTCAAATTTTATTGAACTAATAAGTTTGCTGTCTTACTTTGTAGTTTGTTTTATTTTACTGTAATAAAACATCAACCAAAACCATCTTGAAATTTGTTATTTGACTTACACTTCCATGTCACATTATCTATTATTGAGAGATGTCAGAGATGAAATTGAAAGAACAACTAAAGATAGGAACTGAAACATAGACTATGGAAGAATGCTACCTTGTCATACAACCCAGGCCCACTAAGCCAAGGATAGCATTACCACAAGTATTCTGTGCCTTTCTAAATTAATATACAATTAGAAAATGCTCCACGGAGATGCCCATAGTCTAGTATCATGGAGGTGATGCTTCAGTTCAGGTGTCCTCTTCACATGTTTTTCAATTGCATGAGTAAAACTAAATATGACTGTTACCTAGACCTGTACATGTTCATCTCTCTCAAAGAGTTGAGATGATCGTTTCTCATTCCATAATATTCAAGTAAGTGTGCTCCTTGTTGCAATCTTCAAACAAACTTGAAGTCCATTTGCAAGAGAATTTAAGACAGTCAAGCTCTTAAATATCCAGGCACATCCAAATGAAGCACTGTGCATGAAAATCTGCATTTCTGGAAAAATGGATAGAGATGTGATTTTTTTTTACATTTATTAATGGTGTGCATGCATAAGGCCTGTGGGTGTGTTTGTGTGTTTCTCTGCGTGTGTATGTTCATGACACTAAACAAGTATGATGGTCAGAGGTTAACTTTTTATAATTGGTTGTATCCACCCAATGTGTGGACTCCATGAATCAAACTCAGGTCATCATTCTGGGTAACAGTGCTATCAGTTCTATATCAATGGAGCCATCTTACCCATTCCAGATACATAATTTTCAAAAGATTTTTATTTTGGGGCACCCTCATCTTGACAAATCCTACCTTATTTGTAAAATAAACAGTTATTATCCATATTGTACATATTCAGGTTAATATGATGTAAGAATAGCCAGTTATAATTAGCTCCATACTTTGCTCTCTTCCTCTTTTAGGCCATCTTTTTCTATCCAAAATAATTGATATAAATGTTTTCAAGTACTAGTAATAAAATGACACCTTTTCTCAATTTTTTTACTCATTTACAGAACAAAATACATGATGCAAAGGCAAAAGCAAATAGTAAAATATGGAATAGAAATTATATAGAAACACTGGTATTGTGTATTGCTGCTAATGGTGCCATGGGTCTTAAAAGAATCAATTTCATTCTTTGTCTCAATGACCACATTGATGAATAAAGGTAACAAAGGAGGCAATATCACTTTCCTACAGAGTTATTTTGATGTTTAACTGATAAAGTAAAATCTATGTCATGCTCCATAACTACAGCTTACCTCAGATATTAAATTTGAACATATATTCAAATGTTGTAGGTATTCAAATATTTTTTTTCTAAAATTATGGCTCAAGTTTTTTTAAATATGTCAATTAACAATTATGTTTTTTTATTAAAGAAAAAGTCTGGAGTGCCTTTTAAAGAACAAATAAAACAAGGAAATTCTGTTATAATCTAGCAATATAAGCATAAATATATAAGGAAGAAATTCCAGCAGTTTATGCATGTTTGCTGCCATTGCATTTATGAACTAAAGGAAAGAGTATACGTTCCCACCTGTGCTTAAAATGCATTATTCCAATTTAAAATCTATTCTGGTCTCTTCAAAAAAAATGTGATGTTAAAAATATTCTCCCTCCAAATCATGTGCTAAGATGCCTGAGATGCTATATTTTCTTTAATTCCAATTCATTCTTCTTGCTCTAAGTATTTCTTTGTTTCAGTGTCTTAAACTATGAAATCAGAGCATGCTGCTTAGAAATGAGTTTGCTATTTGATATTTTCTGACACAGCAGTAATCTAAATAAATCATTCACAGTCCATCACTCAAAAGGAGATACAGGACTAGCATTGCCCTGAGGTGTCATGGTATTATTAATTTAGAAAATACAGATTTCTTATGAATGACCCAAGTGTCTCAAATACAAACAGGCAAGAGAAAACTTATAGTATTGAAAATAAAATTGGATTTTTTTACTAAAACTTTTCTAGAAGCTCTGTTCACAGACTACACAGAACAAATGTTCACATAACTTGGTAGATTTTGGCTTAAATTCATTCCTAAAAAATTCTTAAAGTGTTCAAATACAATTTAAAAATTTTATATTATCAGATTAAATGTAATGTTTATTCTCATTGTATGTGATAAACGTGTTTCAAAGTTCTCTTCTAGGAAATTGGAAACTAGAAGATTTACATGCAATTATAATGTATAATGTGAAATATAATGAGAAAGTGAAGATAGTACTTTGGAAGCAAATCCTGCCTATGGGGAAGAAGTAAGAGATGAGAAAAATGAGGTTACATGGCTATTTGGTCAAAGATATGAGATGCTAACCAAAGTGCATAGAAGTCACTGAAAGGATTTGAGAAGTATTATTTGAATTACCACATTTGATTTATTATGAAAATGCTAGAATAATTATAGATGAAGGAGACAAGAGACCAAAACTAAAAGGACTAGTTGGAAAGATAAAATCTTGCATAGAAAGAATTAGTCCACTTCTGTGGGGAATAATATGAACATGTCCAGCCTTCAGCATCTGAGTCACTGTTTCACCAAGTTGTGCTAGACTGTCAGCTGAGATAGTGTAGCTTTCTAAATGTTCTTTAAAACCCCACAGGAGAAAATGAAAACTAGTATTGGAGGAGTGGTAGGTTGAGACTCAAGAGAGTTTTAGGAAGCTGGAAGGCAACCAAACTGGAATGACTAGCTTTGTTTTTCAGGGAGGCTCCATCAGATCTAGTATTCATTCATCAATGATGATGACCACTGTAAGCTGACAGAGTTTGTACTTTATTTTCATAGGGCAACCACTGAGCAATATCACTGTACAATAAGAGTACATTTAATATAGTTTATTTCGTCGGTAGATCTGAAAGTTTAGGATTAAATTATTGGGTGTTTATTCAATAGTGAATGAAAGTAAGTAAAATAGCAAAGGATTTAAGAGGATTAATATGAAAAAAGAAACAGAGATTGGTGTGTTTCAGAACATGCCTCAACAGATTAAGGTACTTGTCACTAAGGTTAACAATCTGAGTTCAGTTTCCAAAACCAACATAATGGATAGAGAGAAGCAGTTTCTGCAAGTTGATCTCTGACTTCCTTATATGTGAGTGTATATGTGTCTGACTGTATGACTATAGACATAAAAATGATAATAATGTGAAATATTATTTAAAGAGAGAAATAGCTGCTAGCAATAGGATATGGTATATTCTAATATGACTAAATAATCACTTTCCACTGAGTCATATCTGCATTGATTCATTTATTAAATATTTACCACATATCTACTATAATTCAGAAACTACTTAGTAAATGATGTGTTCAGGAAGGGTTAAGTGCAAATAACTAAGATGAACTATGAGTTATGGTATTCATACATATTGCATCACTTATTCTTTATAGTATGAAGTAAGGGTTGTTGCCCCACAAATTTAGATACAGAGATTTGATGCAGTTTTAAAAACACCAATAGGATTACAAGATAAAATTGTTACAGATAGCAATTAAAAATAGATTTCCTTTAGGTTAAAGGATATTTTTTACTCATATTTCATATAATCACTTGGGGATTTCTAGCTAAGGAGATCTAAGGAATAAAATATAGAATGTCAGATTTTCTAGTCATCATGGGTAAAGGTAAACTATAAGTGTGGCAGATAAAGAGAAATAAGAATTGATAGAAGTCATTTCAAGTAAACACATGGAGACTGAGAAGGTAGGGAAAGTGTTGGTCTATGTAAAAGCCCCAAACTAGAAGAATGATAAAAGTAAAGTATGGCAGAGAAATTGTTATTTGGAGTCCAGTGCCATAATGAGTCTCTAATTTCCCAAACAATGTCCCAACTCATTCAGTGATTCTCTAGAAATCTTAGGTTGGGTGTATTATCAATTTAATTCTTCAAATTCCACCTCTACCCAAATTTGTAACTAATCGTAGGCTCTTAGAAATTGGTGAAAATGTGAACAGGCGGCAACATCATCTCTGTGAAAACAACTTCCAGCTAGGAAAAGCACTCTGTGGGTGACTGCTTTTCAGGTTGGTGATAAGGACAGTGCAGTTCTGAAACCCTGCTGGAATGCTGTTGCCTCAGACCTGTGTGTCAGCAAACAACTGGGGCATTTCCCGTCAGGAGGCTACCTGAGTCACAGTGCCCACTGGGACAAGTGCAGTCTAAGACCTTGGCTTCATGAAGATTTGGCTTTAGTGTAATGTCAGTTTAGGTTTCTATTTTCTATTTGATGACATGCTTTAATCAGTTGATTTAGGACCAAACATGATCAGAGATGCTATAAAATTAAATGGTTCCAAAATATGTGTTTGATTTAATCCCTGTACTCATATGAGAAAAAAGAATGTAAATTAAGTTTATGAAAATGCATTAATATCTCTCCAGTTCAAAACATGTAGTAATTAGAGACAGCTGACTATAAACATTAACAATTTAACACTTTTACATTTATTCTTTACAACTTAGATATGCAGTGTATTCTCAAACAATATGATGCCGTATGTCTCAAAATGAGATGCTGAGACATGATCTCAGGACCGTAAGGTTAATTTCTGAGACCAAGTATATAGACACATATTGCTTTATCAGTTCTCCACAATTAGCAATACTAGCCTACTTTGGGTCATCCACAGATCTAATTAAATATATCAAATATCATAATATTAAAACTTGAAATTTGATTTTGCTCTAAAAGATGCCATTATAAAGCTTGTATGTATGTTGCTTTAATCAGATTTGTACCAATCATTACTTCTTTTATTATCTAATATAAATGAAAGGGACAGGTTTATGAGACAGATAATGAATACCAGCTCTGTGGAAGCCAAATGACAGCATTGTGAGCTATACAAACAGAAGTGTGAAACAACAGAAAATGGTGGAAGAAGTGAGATATTGCAAAGATCCAAAGATTTGTGAAGAAATATTATGCAATTCAATTTCTCAACTTTACTTTGATTTAAATAAAACAACAACCTGCAAATATATTTGGTTTTGCATTTGTATGCATAATATGTGATTTTGTGAGCAATTTATATAAATAAATTTGAGTTTATAAGTTTATAAATTATAAGATAAAATTATTTGTTTCATGGTTGTTTTCTTTCAAAAGTGGCTCATACATTTTCTTATATTAAAAATAATTATTGTGTAGCAATAAAATAAGTCTTAACAACTTTCTGCTATAGCAGTAGATCAGTGTTTCACTCAGCCATCATCAGTGGAACTTCTTTCTGAAGTAGATGACAACTTCTTGAAAGTTCCACAACCCCACAATTTGTGGAGTACAATAGATTTTGGAACACTTAGTATTAAATAAAGTGTTGACAACATATTCTTCCTCTCAGGGACCAGGAAGCTATGTAAAAGAGAGGGCTAAAAGATTTTAAGAGCCAGATGGAATGGATGGCACAAAGGAAACAGTGTCTTCAAGACCAAACAGGGCTGATGCCTAAATGAACTCACAGAGACTGTGGTAGCATATACAGGGACTACACAGGTACAAGACAGATGTGGCCCCAGTGCTGAGACGGGGAAGTGGACATGAGTTACCTACCATCCCTAACCTAAAAGCTATCTCACAATGATAATCACTTATAAAGAAAAAAGTTAATTTTCTCCAATGAGATCTTACTTGGTGTATTGATCACACTTAAGGGTAAGCCCTATGCCCAGGAATAGATGGCCAACAGAAAAATTAACTCAATGGTAGTTTTCTAGGCATTTCATCCCATGATGCTTCTATTCACATCTATCTATCTATCTATCTATCTATCTATCTATCTATCTATCTATCTATCTATCTATCTATCTATCTATCTAATCTATCTATTTTTCTACCCTCTGTTAAGTATTTTCTGACCAACAACTCTCTCCACCAATGCAATAGTTCCAATCAGACCAAGTTAGAAGATGTCCAGGTTTAATGGGTGCCAGCCCTCCCCTCGGGTGGCCCCTGGAAAAAACAAACGGAGGGGAGAAAAAAGAAGCAGAATCACCACTGAAAAGGAAAAGGAGAGACCACTAGTTTATTCTCTCAGGGCAGTTAAAATAGTCTGTGGGAGTGGTCTTGACCGTCTTCTGGGGAGGAGTCACCATTTGGCAGGCTTCTTGACCCTCCCTGGTCACTGTTTGGTGGGCTTTCTCAGAGTTGGAATTTGAACTGAGGCAACTCCCAGGGGAGAGAGCTTTGAAATGGAACTTTACACCCAACATTTCAAAATGGATGCCAGGGGGCTGGGGTAAAGCCAGCTAATCTAACATTCCAGACTCTTTGGATAAAGGGGTGCCAGGAAGCTGAGATGATGCTTCCAGCCAAATATTCCACACTCTTTTTGGACAAAGGGGTACCAGCTCAAGTATACCTACTTCCTGTGGGCATGGGGCAGAGTGGAAGAGGGGAGAGTTGGGAGTTGGTGGGAACACATTCAGCAAGAGGTGCGGCTGGAGTGGCATCTGGTTTACTGTTATCTTCAGGCAGCTGTTCCTTGAGGAAGATGAGAAGGCAGGTGGCTAGGAGAAAAAATATATATATAGTTATTATTGGCTTTATGGATGGGGCTAGTCAGGTAAAGGGTCCTCAACTGCCAGAAATAATGGGACAGAGAAATGCCCTGGTTGTACAAGTGAGGTTCAAGTGAATAAGTGAGAAACGAGAGGAGATATACCCTTTTCAAACCAGATTTTAGTTGGTAGGTGACCTTGAGCCGGGAGAGTTGGTACCCATGATGAAGTCTCAGGAGCTGGTGCAGGTGTTGGCATTGTCTGGAGAGCCCTTTTTAATTTGGTCATGGCCCAGACAGAAGGAGTGACCTGTAAAATATGCTTGAAAATGATTGGGGCTAAACTTGTCTCTGGAGACTTTTAATTTTACCAGAAAAGCTTTCTTGATATAGCAGCAGAACTTTTTTTAGGAACCTGTAGGTATTTGTAAGACAACTGGAACATTAACATTTTAGAAGACAATTAAAGTGCATTAGGAACTTTGGATCTCTGAAGATACACCTAAAACCCTGTTAATCCTGGACAATGTAGCCTGTGAAATTTTTATCAGAAAACTTAACAAATGAAGTAATGAGCTACCAGTAGCTTTTTTTTTAGCTTTGCAGGCAGTCCCAAGTCTCTCCTCAGTCTTCAGAGAACACCAGCCATAGAATCAATGCTTGCTGTTACCTGCTGAGTACAAGAAGCCCAAAGAATTTCCCGTGAGAAGGGGGAAGATTTAGTCTACCTGTCTTGGCAGGAAGAGATGACTGCTCTCCTGGTGTAGCATCCAAGAAGCTGATGAGGCAAAAAAGCTGCTTTTTTTTCTGTGTGGGTGGCTTTGCCATATTCAAATGCAAGCCTTAAGGCAGAAGGTCTTCTGTATCCATGTATCTTCTTGGAGGATCTATAAGATGCTGCAGGAGCTACCATGTCTGTGTTAGAAGCTCTTTTATTAAATGCCATGCTTCAGATCTGTAAAGGCACTTGAGAATGGGTACCATTACCTGCTATTTATATTTAAGCTAGACATATATGTTAAATTTAGACATTTATTTTACCCAATTTGTTATAGTTTACCAATGCTAGTAAATGTAAGAAGATTCAAAGGAATATTTTAGTAAGTTAAAGAATACTAGCACACATTGGTACTCTTACCAACTTGGTGGTGAGGTCAAAATGGAGGTTACCCACATATTTGTATTTTTCCAGAGCTACTGTAATCTGGAGTTATAAGTTTTACAGATCTTAAAACAGGCACACATAGACACAGAGAAATAAGACAAGCATATTATGGAAACAAACACACATATACAGATAGACATAAAGGCATAGTATGGTCACATTATTTTAACAGACAGACAAAACTTTTTTTTTCCTTTTAGGAACCTATGTCAGCTGACCAACTTAAAAATCCTGGTGTAGGAAGGCAGCAGAAGCCAGGGAAGCACATGTGTAGTCCCATTAGGGACCATATTAGCAGATGCTGTAAGAGGGAACAGACACCTATACGCCTATAGGTGTATAGGTGTTCCATACAACTATACAGTTTTAGAGTCAAAGCACAGGTGGAGAAAGGATCCAGATCCATTGTAGAGAGTCTCAGCATGACAAGACTAATACCAGTAGTGGAGACAATAAACAGCAAAAGAAGTGGAGAGGGGTAGGGGAGTGAGAGCAATCTCACCTCAGCGAGGGTTGCCTTGCTGCTTGTAGGATTGGGGCCTAGAATGGACCATGGCTTCCACAGATGCCCTGATAAATGACAAACAAACATAACAGGCCCTGGACCCTAGCATCATGTACTTGAAAAGGGGGAACTTACCCAGAGGAAGCTGATGTAAGCCTGGCAGAGAGCATTGGCGAGATATAGATAGATGATAGATAGATAGATAGATAGATAGATAGATAGATAGATAGATAGATAGATAGATAGATAGATAGATGATAGATAGATAGATAGATAGATAGATAGATAGATAGATAGATAGATAGATGATAGATAGATAGATAGATAGATAGATAGATAGATAGATAGATAGATAGATAGATAGATGAGGTGAAATCTTATTGTAGATAAAAAAAGAGTGTATCCAGAGATAGGGACACCTGGGAAGAGCACACCAATTACAACTTCTTTTAATGTCAGGTCTAGTTACTTTTTTCATATTTGTGAGAAAATACCTGACAGAAACAACTTAAGGGAAGAAAAGTCAATTTTGGCTCATAGCATCAAAGGATGTATTTCATCACTGTAGACAAGGTATGGTAACTTGAGTGACTCAGTTAGATTAGGAAGCAGATGACAGGACTGGAAGTTGGGCTGGGATAAATACTTCAAAAGCCTGTCCCCAATTACCAATCTTAGTAAACTATGCGTCCATTTCAAAAGGTTCTTCAGCATACCCAAATTATCTAAGGACCAAATCTTTAAACATATCTTTCTGTGAGCCTTTCATTTATCAAAATAATAGAGGGAATTTTTTATTTGTCTTTCAATCATTTTTCAAACTCTAGCAAGGACAGGTTTTTGTTGTTGTTGTTATTTTTCTATATCATACTTTCCTGGAACATGACAAAGAACTGCACTCAAGAGGTATTTGATTAATTCATGAGTGACTGGTATCATGCTATATCTTTACTTCTGATCTCTGGGTGAAACGGGGAGATTAAGGGAAGGAAGTGAGAAACAAATTACACGTGTTTAATATAATGATAACTAGATATTGATTAACTTGGGGTTGCAGAATTTGACCCTTCTTGGATTGAATTTGGACAGCCATTTCCCAAAATCTTCCCATCTGACCCCCTAAAATCTGTTTTTTTCTCATGAACAAATTCCAGAAGAGACCATTCACTGTAAAGCTTTAAGACATGATACTTAATATCCAACATTTTTAGATAAAAATCAAAGGGATCCCATGAAACATATGTCAAAAACCTCTTGAAACACCTTCTAATTTGATTTGAGGTAGGTGGCAGTCTGTTTCACCCTGCACCCATGGGAGGCAAAGAATATCAACTTGTACTTATAAAGAAAGTTGAACCCCTGTATTCACAATCTCATATGAATTCTTATTCTTTTGCTAAGATTCATCAATATGACTCAAGAACTATTTCTAATATAAATGGTTTGTGGTTATATCTTTAATATATTGCCTTAACTCTCATATTTCAGATCTCATCCTAGATCACTTACATATTCTTACTCTTATCCATGTAGCAGTATTACTTAGCCAGTATTCCAATTTAAAATTCACATATGTAGTAAAATGTTTCTTTTCTTTTTTTTTTTGTTTGTTGTTTGGTTTGTTTGTGTTTTTTTTTGTTTGTTTGTTTGTTTGTTTTTTTGAGACAGGGTTTCTCTGTAGCTTTGGAGCCTGTCCTGGAACTAGCTCCTGTGTGAAAGGACACTTAAAAGAAATCCCACTCTAGCTCAGAATTGAGAAATTTATGGTTATTTATTTAGGGGTAAACTCACAAATCAGAATCTTCTGCTTGAACAGAGAACAGAAACCGAATCCAGCAACCAGAAAGAGAGCAGACTCATGCTCTACATAGGCTTATATAGTATAAGAGGCCACACCCCAGTGGACAGAAAACCACTAGGTGTAAGAATTCCTACAGCACCTCCCCCTTTTGTTTAAATAAGAGAGTTCTAAGCCTAATACAAAATTATATACAATAAGAACAAATATATTCAATAATTATCCTATCCTAACTAGTTTAAATCTTATATAATAAATAACTTGGTGAAATCATGAGAGGAAATATAATCTCTATGTATCTAAAGAACATGGTTAGTATAACTTTAAGTATGACAAACATAGATGACTATTGATCTATAATTCTTAATACCTATATCTTAAAGACTAAGACTTCATATTAGAATATTATACAATAAACAAATGTGCAACAAGTGAGGACAATTACCTCAAACTGCAAACAATGTAGAAGTATCTTGATCAGAGGTAGAAATGTACATTGCAATATGATATATGATATATATATATATGTGTGTGTGTGTATATATATATATATATGTTTTAAGCAGAGGTAGAAGCATGCATGCACACAATATTCAATGTAATTTAATTTTGTATCATATTCAAGAATCTATACCACTGTAATTGCCTATAAATAATAACTCACAATATTCACTCTATTACTCACTATTATTATTAGCATGAGTAAGATCATACTAATCTATTATCCCATCCAATTCTCCCTTTTTTAAAAGGGATCCCTGGGCCTATGATATTCCCCCAAAGCTCTTATACAAATTATAATGAACCCATAAATGAAGTCCCTAATCCTGAGGACAAACTTTGTTGGGAGAGAGGACATCATCTTCTAGAATTACTTCCAGCTGTGATGAGGGGCAATGTTCATTCTGGGGTATCCTGTGAAAGTAAAATGATGTTTAAGTTCCAAGATTACTGTCTGGTATAATTGCAAATAGTCTGAGTAGTTTGTAGGGTTTTTTGAGCTTCCTATTGGAGATCTTGCCAGAAACTTGTAAAATAATGCAGCATTTCAGCTAACCAAGTTGGAACCATCTTGAGCAGCTGGTACCCAAATCAGGTCTTGTAGTAGCAATATCAGCATCATGACATAAACCAGGTGGAGTTGTTGTGGGGCCCCATCTTCTTCCTGGAAACTTCAAAGATTACTGCAGGAAATTTTAGTGTACATTGTGGAAAACTTAAACATTATTTATATAGACATATGCAGACACATATATTCATTGAAAGTTACAGTAGAGACAAAAGTAGATATGAAGAAAAGCATTTTTTTTCTAAATTCCTTTTTCTTTCTGTCCCATATTATGACTCCTGACATGAGACAGAAACTCTAAATTTTTATTTTAACAACATGCTTGGATTTTAAGAGGGACAGAGGCAATGTCTAACTCTAAAGCCAGCTCTACATATTCATAAATATGTATAGATATGCAAATGTATATGTTTTAACACCTGTACTTAGCATGAACACTAAAGGATCACCTCACCTTTAGGCAAGTTTAGCAGTCATTTCTCTGTGTGTCCTGCATATCCAAGTCACACAACATACCATAAAGCAGTCCAGGCAAGAGCATTTTCTAGCCCAAATGGGTAGCCAGCTCATTAAGTTGTCTCTTTAATGCCCATCTTCCTCTTGAAGTTATTGGTGCTCGCAGGAGCAGTTGTGTCTCATTGTCATGAAAACTCTGAATTTTATAAAAAAAAAAATGCCACATTCTGAAGGTCTTTGAAAGATATGAAGACTGTCTATATCTGAAATATATCTCTGTACATCTAGAAAATCTAACTAACATGAATACAAGACTGACTATTATACATGACTCTCTATTTACCTATATTTCTTAATTATATATTACATTTTAAATGAGCTGTACAATCGCAATACCTTAAACATGAACAGAAATACCCCCACACACAAATTGACCTTAAATTTATATCAATAAACCAAGATCCATATCAATGCATAGTATCTCTATAGCATAGCCCCCTTTAAATATAAAGAAATATTTATAAACAATACAACATTCTAAAGACTGCTGTGCCAATGTGTTGAAATAAATCCATGTAAAACATAAGACAACTTTAAAAGGAACTCTAGACATGAAAGAAATAGTTAAGCACAGTTTGGTAGCGGTATTTTCTTGGATGGGCTCTCTTTGCTAGAAGAAAGCAAAGACATGGCTCCTTTATCAGAGGTTTTCAGGATTCAGTGGTAGCAGATAAAAAGCTGAGCCATTTTGAGATGCCAGCTTTCTGGGCTGTGCTGCCAGTGAAAACTCTAACACTTTCTGGAGGTCTGGCTATGGAGCATTTAAATGGGGTTTGTGAACAGACTGCTACAATTTGCATAATGGCAGCATAGACTGGCTGTGTACCTAAAAAGGGTGCTATGAGCATGGCTCTCAGAGGCAGAAAACAGCTCCATAATGCTGGGCTGGGTAGGGCAAAGAGGCAAGGCCATATATAACCTAGTAATTCTGCAGCTTAAATTTTAAAGAAGTGCTTAGCATTTTAAGAAAGGGCTGCTGGACAGTAAATAGTTACAGGTACACCATAAAGACAGATTCAAAAGATTAGACCTCTAAATGGGTCACAGTGATGGATAAATGTACATAGGCTTGGGAGTGAGAAATAAAAGAATATAGAGAGTATTAAAAATAAGTGATTTTTTTAAAATAAAACAAAGTCTTTATATAGACAGAGTACAGTCACAGATTAAAATGAGTAAAGAAAAATAAGACACATAAAAATGGAAAATTCACAGAGTGTCTTGATATTGTATGTTACTATATTGTACTTCAATAGTTTGATTGCTGAGAAAGGAGCAAAAGCTTCTAAAATATATTTGATTTCAAATGCTGCTGGATTGATCCAACATATATATTTTGAAAATATTTGACTTCAAAATTTAAGTCTAAAGTTATGTTACTTTGGAGAAGTGGTTTTGCTTTTGTTTCAACAGGAAATAAAAAGATGTAGATTCATTCCAAATTAAGAAAAATCAGGTTTGATCAAGGAAGACCATCTGAGACATCTCTGGTAGAAAGAGATGGCTGGCCCAGATGTCTGAGTTCTACATCCAGAAAATTTTCAAGACTCCTGGCAGAGATGATAAAGCCTCACAGAATATTCCAGCCAGGACTTGACCATAACTCTAAATTTTCTTTAGGCCTCCGTAAGATTATAAGTGCCCCCAATCGACAGTAAATGGCCTGGAAAACTACATCCACTCCCCAAAAATAGATTATGGATATCTATCTTTGTTTAGAGTGTTGTGTATAATATGATATGAATAATGGTCTGGACAAAAAGCTAAGCAAAGGATATTAGATTCAGAGTTCTTGATTTCTTTTTCTTGTAAAGGGTGTAAAGTGCTGTGGGACAATGGTCTTTTATCCTCTTACTAGTATTATTTCTTAATAAAATGCTGAATGGCCCATAGCCAGGCAGGAAGTACAAGTGGGGTGACCAGGCAGGAAGTAGAAGCAGGGCAATGAAAACAAGAGAACAGAGTATGCAAGATGTGACTGTCTTACTGTAAAAGGTACTAAGCCATGTGGCTAACATATCCAAGAATTATGGGCTAATATAAATTATAAGAGTTGATAAGTAGTCATTTTGACTTTCTAAATGTGACATCCTAGTTTCTTTCTTTGTGCCTTATTCATTCTATGTTCTCCTTCCAAATGGGAAAACACAGACTTCAATTTCTTCATTATCTGCTAGATTTTGTTCAATATTTTGTGGGCCTCTACAATTGCTGAGGAAAAGGTAAGTCTGTTCATCAGAACAGATACAGAATCGAATGTGGACCTAGAGGACTTTCTTTTCTATATATATATGATGAAATAACTATACATACCTTACATTCGCATACATCCTTTGCCTACTACCATCATTAATTCAACCACTGATTCCTATACCTACTTCTCTTAGTGGAGTGTGAGTTTCTAAAAGAAGGCCTGTCATCTCGGTGACCTGAATAGGGGAATCAATACCACAACAGAGTCATGATCAGAGCAAGTAAACCTCCTGAACTATGCACACTAATCTTATGCAATGAGTTATTATGTCGATGGTGTGTGAAAACTCTTATTCTAGTTTCATTTCTTTAGAACTTGTGAGGCAGAAATAAGATTACTATTTTCCTAAGAACAGAACAAAGTTGTCTTAGATTGAATTTGTTTTACTACAGTTATGTCATACAATTTAACCTATTTTAATTATTTGTTATTGAAATTCACAGCTTGAGGTAAGTTTATTATATCAAGTACAAGTTTGAAAGTATAATAATAAAGACAGACTGGTAGTATTTTATATTTGTTGTATCACTAAAGGGATAAAATTAAATTATGAGATTCCAAATTACTTCAGCGATGTGGATAAATTAAAAATAACTGGTTTATGTTTCTGGTATTCAGATTGAGCTTCAAGAAATGCAGAGTGCCCTTGAATTTTCCATATAATAGAAGATAGACTTAAATTCTTGATCATTTTACTTCTGTTTCTGAAATGTAGTATTACAGGTGTGTGACACATACCAGACTAACAATATTTTGCCAATAAAGTTTTATTAACAACTGCCATACTTGCCATTAGTGTTAGCAAAAAAAGAGTTCCAAATAGCCCAGAAAGGAATATAACAAAGGTTTATTTATTGGGGGATAAACTCACAGAAATAGTAGTGTTCTGCAGTCTTCTGCATGCTCAAGGAATTGGAACCAAATACAGCAGTCAAGAGGTATACTTACACTTTTTTTCTTTTCAAGCACACTTTTCATGTGCATTTATAGTACATGAGACTTTGCCTAAAGTGCGCTGATATTTTAAAGGCTTTTGGTTGAAGGAGGTCCCACATTTCTTTCCCCTTTTGTCTAAATAAGAGTTCTAAGCCTAATACTTAAGTATATACATTAAGAACTAATATCAAGTATTGTCCAGTGAAAAGAAGAGGCAAAAACATATATAAAAATTAGAATTATAACCAGCATAAACAACATAAAATAAAATAAAAAAAACACAGATATGCTAAATGTTTCAAAAGTTACTGTATCCTAAGAAGTCTAAGTTTTCTATTAAAAATGAATTGGTTAAGTCATGAGAGGAAAGTAACTCTGTCTAGCTAGTTTTCAATCCCATCAAAGACCTGAGAAAGGAAATCATATTACTTGAGTAAACAGGAAGTGCAATCAACAACTTCCAAAAGGTGTAAGAAATGACAGAGACAATGGGCTACCTGGGCAATCACCCAAAGTCTCATTTGCAATGTTGGGGCAACCAACTTTGCTAAGGCATAGAGTAACTGAAAGACCATTTTAAGAAGATGGAAATTTGAAAAACTGCCTTACCCTGTCTTGGCAAGATTTGACAATGTTTTTGCTTGTATCTTGCTATTCCAGGCTGGACACCATATTGTGTCAGTAGTCAAGGCAGGAACAGCTCTTTGCCCAAAGGCTGGTTTTGGCAATAAGAAAAACAAGCTCTAAGTGGAGTGTCTTTGGTGCCCTACATTTTCTCAGGAATAGATTGATGCTGCCAAGAGCAATCATTTCTTATTTCAATAGGATCCTAAGTTATTTAAATGACATATTCTGCAGTTCTTTTAAGTGTTGGAAGATTAACTCACTATGTGGAATACAATCTATGCAAATAAAGAACCTGATTATTCTAACTATAAGTATGGCAAACATGGATGACTATTGACCTGTGATTCTTAATAGGTTAATTACTAAGACATCATATTAAAAAATAAACAACCTATAAACAAAAGTGCATCAAATGAGAACAATGATTTCAAAATATAAACAATATATGTTTCTTGATCAGACATAGAAATGTATAGTTCAATATAATAAATATATCCTAAAATTGTACCATTATACAAAATATCTTAAGCAGAGGTAGAAACAAGCATGCATACAATATGACAAAATAACTTTTCATAAGTGTACAAATATTGTAAATAGAAATAGGAGCATATTCAATATAAGAAAAATCATTTGAATTTGTATCAATATACAAGAATCTATACCAATGTAAATTGCCTATAAATAATAGCTCACAAGTATTCTCATTATTACTCACTATTATTGTTAGTGTAAGCTCACACTCATCTACCTATTATCCCATCCCATCCATTCACCTTTTGTTTTTCAAGAGAGATCTCTGAGCCTATTTCATTTCCACCCTAAACCTATGCCAGTTATAACCAATCTCTAATAATGTCCCTAGCCCTGAGGATAAACTTTATAGGGAGAGGAGACATCATTTTCTAGAATTATTTCCAGCTAACATGGTGGCAATATTATTACAATGAGATCCTGTAAAAAACAAAATAATGGCTAAATTTCAATATTACTGTCTGCTATAGTTGCAGATCATCTCTGAGTAGTGTGTGATGTTTTTCTGAAGTTTTTATTTGAAGTTCTGGCTAAAAAGCTGTAAGATGGTAAAACATCTCAGCTAGCCAAGTTAGAATCATCTTCAGCAATTTGTAACTCAAAACTGATATTAAAGTGGTCAGCATAGTAACATCAGCATAATAACATCATATCAAACAGGTGGAATTGCTGTTGTGGGGCCCCAACTTCATCTTGGAAACTTCAAAGATTATTGCAGGAAAACTTATTGTTTGTTGTGGAAAACTTAAACATTATTCATATAGACATATATTCAATGAAAGGTCCCAGAGAGACAAAAATAGGTATGGGGAAAAGTAAAATTTTTTTGAAAGGAGAATTTTGATAATAATAGTCTCTAAATTTTATCTTCCTTCTGTCCCATACCAGGTGGCTCCTGATATGAAGAAGAAAATACAACTTTTTTCTTTGAAAAGCATGTTTGGATATAGAAATGAATAGCCATTGTCCAACTTCAAAGTCAGCTTTTATTTTTAAGTGAGTTGTGACTATCATTATGCTGAGAAGTAGGAAGATATGTATGTTTTATTAGTGAAATTTTACCCTGCAGAAGATATTTGTATCATAAGTTAGATTTCTCTATGTTTGGCTTGGTGATTCTTTCTGAATAGCCATCTTCTCTTCTTTGGGTATCTAGATGTCAAAGGACTCTCAAATTTTTGAAGATGGGTATTTTCCTGCAAAGATAAGAACAGAACCCTTCTCCAATCCTTATGAAGGTTCTTTGCACTTGTGGGATTGTCACCTCTGTGGATGAGCTGTCATTTCTTTTTATCAGGAGGTTCTCCTTTTCAAACTGAATCTTGAAAAATTTTAATAGTACCATGATGGAGGAGTTACTTTCATTGGTTAAAAAAGAAACTGCATTGGCCCATTTGATATGCCAGCCCTTAGGTGGGTGGAGTAGACAGAACAGAATGCTGGGAAGAACTGAAGTTAGGCAAACACCCTGCCTCTCCTCTCTGAGCCAGATGTGATGAAGCTCCAGCCCAAGAAGGATGCAGGTCAGACATGCTGAATCTTTCCCAGTAAACCACCACTTTGTGGTGCTACACAGATTATTAGAAATGGGTTAAGCAAGATGTGAGAATTAGCCAATAAGATGCTGAAACTAATGGGCCAGGCAGTGTTTAAATGAATACAGTTTGTATGTTGTTATTTTGGGGCATAAGTTAGCCAGGCGGCTGGGAGCCAGGAGGCAGGAACGCAGCCCATAGCTCCTTCTACAGTACCAAAAGCTTTCCTTCTGTAGAAACAAGAGCAAAATATCTTCCCCCAATGAAGCACTACTTTTGTCTTTCATTATGAGGTCAACATGTTTTTGAAATACTCTGGCTGTTTAGTTTTGAAATTTTTTTCCATTATCCAAAGTCTCTGTGCTGCCATTGTTCCTTTCACATTAGCATTAATACAATTCAAGGTCAATAGAGCATTATGAAATCTATTTATGGGGTTATTTTTCATCTGTTTCTGTTTAAAATTTTCTTTATAGCTCAATTTGATCTTTCTACAACTGCCTGACCTACAGGATTGTGTATTATACCTGTAACATGCTTTATATTATAATAAACAAAAAACTGCTTTATTGTCATAGAGACATATTCTGGAACATTGTCTGTTTTTATTTGTGCAGGTATACCATGATGGTCATAACTTCTAATAAATGTGTAATTACCAAATCAGTCTTTTCTGAACTCAATGCTGTTGACATTGAAAATATGAGTAGTTATCAATATTATATGTGGAGTATATATTTTAATTTTCCAAATTACAAATTGGAACACATCCATCTGCCAGATTTCATTCCTTTGAGTCCCCTTTGCGTTACTTTCTGCAGGTAGTGGTGTTTGGTAATATAAAGAACAATTAGGACATCTCCTTACAATCATATTTGCTTGTTGTAATGTAGTAGAAAAGCCTTAAAAAAAACTTTGCTATTGACTTGATGTTTCTTATGAAATTCTGAGGCCATCACCATATTTTGAATCAATAATTGATCAATTTCTGTATTACTTTGTGCTAGAGAACATGGCAGACCCATATGATGGAGGAAAGTCATTGGTTAATTAGTAAAGAAACTGCTTGGCCTCATAGGTTAAAACATAGGTAGGTAGAGTAAACAGAACAGAATGCTGGGAGGAAGAGGAAGTGAGCTCAGACTCGATAGCTCTGCTCTCTGAGGAAGACGCGATGAAGCTCTGACCCAGGATGAACGTAGGCTAGAATCTTCCCGGTAAGCACACCTTGGGGTGCTACACACATTATTAGAAATGGACTAGTCCAGGTGCGAGAGTTAGCCGAGAAGAGGCTAGATATAATGGGCCAAACAGTGTTTAAAAGATTACAATTTTGTGTTGTTATTTCGGGGCATAATCTAGCAAGGCAGCCGAGAGCCGGGCTGGGAAGAGGCCCGCAGCTCCCTCAACATCCATATGGTCTGTATTATGTATGTGGGACAAAGCCTGGTCTTGATTATATTCTGAACCTAAATAAATAATGAATTCACTTCTATATCATCTGGTATAAATTCAGCAGTTTCAATATGCAAAACAACTCTTTCTGCATATTGCAAATAAGTAACTATATTAAGAGGTTCTTTAAAAATTTCTTAGTACCATGACAATAGCATATAATTCTGGGCAGAATTATAAAGGCTTTGTTCTACTTCACTTATTCTGATTTGTAACCAACCTTTCCCGATTTATTTGCATCAGTATAGAATGTATAGGCTTTAGTTATTGGTGTGTCATATCCAATGTGAGGAAAAATCCAATTAGCTCTTTTTATTAGGTTAATTCTATTGCTTTGTGGATAGTTGTTATTAATTTCTTCAAAAACTAGTACATGCTCTTTACCAGAATTCATTTTCTTTCCATAACTTTTTAATTTCATCATTATTAAAAGGTACTATAATCTCTGCTGGAACTAATCCTGCTAAATGACAAAATCTCAGTTATCCTTTTACAATTAGTTCAGAGATCTTTTGCATATAAGAACGTAAGTATTTAATCAGTTTATGTGGTAAAAAGATCAGGTATAAGATAATATATTCCCTTTGTGTGACAAGGAGCCACTTCTACATTTCTGGCTGCCTGACTAGCTTAGACCCGAAATAATCACACAGAAACTATATTAATTAAATCACTGCTTTGCCCATTAGCTATCACTTTTTATTGCCTAACTTTTACATCTTAATTTAACCTATTTTTATTAATCTGTATATCACCATAAGGTCATGGCCTACCAGCAAAGTTTCAGCATATTTATTTTCCATGGTGGATCCATGGCATCTTTTCAACTCTGCCTTTCTTTTTCCCAGCATTCAGTACAGTCCTCCCTGCCTACCTAAGTTCTGCCTTATGAACAGGCCAAGGCAATTTCTTTATTCAATAATGGTAGTCAAAGCACACAGAGGGAACTCCCACATCACCTTTGCACTAAAATTCCTGTAGGGAAATACTTGGAGGGTAACATGGCCACTCTATAGTTAAGATTAAATACACACAATCCACATGTGCCTCCTCATTTTTCTTCAATCAAAGTCATTTCTTTCTCAGCTTCAGCTGTTAATTTCCTGGGACTACTTAAATATTTTCTACCATCAAGGTTGTGTTTAAATGAATCATTTAAACAGGTGTTATCCCAGAGGTGGGCCATAGTTTTTAAGTATCTATGAATCTTTGAAAGTCATTTAGAGTTTGCAATTAATTTTTAAAAACTCCTAATTTGTGCTTTTTGTGTTCTGATTTTCTGTAAACCTATTTTATAACCTAGATATTTGATATAATCTCCTCTTTTTACTTTTTCATGAGAAATTTGTAATCCCTAAGTAAAAAAGGAAACTTTTTTTTTTACTTTTTCATACATCCTTTCTAAAGTACCTACATTTGAATCAGATAGAAAATGCCATCCATGTAATAATGGTAAACTATAGATTCAGAAAATTGCTTATGTATTATTTCCAATAATTAACTTACAAAATATTGGTACAGAGTTAGGCTATTTAAAATTCCCTGTGAAAGGATCTTCTATTGATATCTTTAATAGACTGAGAATTATTATATGCAAGAATAATATTACATGTAATATTTAATATATTATATTAAATATGACTCTGAATAAAACTTTTTTTGTTGTTTTTCGAGACAGGGTTTCTCTGTAGTTTTGGTGCCCATCCCAGAACTAGCTCTTGTAGACCAGGCTGGCCTCGAACTCACAGAGATCTGCCTGTCTCTGCCTCCCAAGTGCTGGTATTAAAGGTGTGGGCCACCACCGTCTGGCTGAAGAAAACTTTTTAATCTGTCTTTTTCTTATAAATGTATAGTAAAAAAAAAAAACCTTTAAAATCAATAACTTTAAGAGGCCATCATTTAGTCACAATGAAAGGCAAGGAATTCCAGATTGTAGAGGGCCCATTGGTTGAATTACCTTATTAACAGCTCGTAATTCTGTCAACATTCTTCATTTTCCAGATTTCTTTTTATCAACAATTACAGGAGAAATCCAAGGGCTGTTTGATTCTTCAATATGCTGAGGATTTAGTTCCTCATGTACTAAGTGTTATAAAGCCTGTGATTTCTCTTTTATTAAAGGTCATTGTTTAATCTATATAGGTTTCTTGGTTAATCATTTTTAATGTAGGGCCATTGGAATTTCTGAAAGTATGCCAGTTGGTATTTTTTGTTTGTTTTTGTACAGCATGAATGGCTGGTGACTCTTTTATGTAGTACCTTATAATATCATTCCTAGAAACATGAGTTGGTTTAGGTTTCATTTCTGAGACTGCAGCAATGTTAATCTGGGTATTCCATTACTGCAGCAGAAAATGACCCCCATAGATTCACTGCTATATTAGCCACATATGGCCTCAACATTCCCCTCTCTGTCTTTCTGCCCCTTTGCATTCAACCCATCTCTGGTTTGTATTATGTAAGATAGGTTTTAATTCCTAGGAATTGAACATCTACCTCTTGAGGAAGCCAATTCAGATGCAAGATTCTAGAGTAATACTAGTTACATCTACAACCATGTTCAGTAATCTTTCAATTACAATGTTTTTTAATTCATACTCTCAGATTTGGTCTTTGATCATTTATAAAAGTCTGCCAAAATATACCTTTTCCAATTTTCTATTGAACTTTATGATTCATTCTCCATGGTTATTCAGAGAAGTTTTTTTTTTTTTAAACAGGCATTGGATTTTTTAATTTTACTAGAAAGGAATGTCCTCCACAGTAACTGAAAATGACTGGACCACATTTGACCTGGAGGCCTGCAACAAGTCCCCCGAAAAAAGTCTTACAATGGTAACTGATTGTTCTGTTTGTTTCTTGTTGATCTATATTCATTGGTCCAATTTTGGCTTTTGCTGCACATTCTACATCATCTAGAAAATTGAGACCTTCTATATTTATCATTCCTAGAGGATGGTCTATTCTACCACAATTAAAACATTTGGTATTTTGATGTTTCTTCATACCTCTGGAAATTGTTTCTTCTATGCAAGCCACAGTATTAAAGTCAAATGTGTCAATATTGGCTGTGTGCAGAATACATTCATCCATTCGTGATGATTTGATCTTTAAAGTCACAGAGATTCAATAAATATTCATCTAGTTTCTGAATCTATTACCCCTGTTTTTACAGCTTTAATTAATCTTTATAAAAATCACTAAAATCTTTTTCTTGGACCTTGTTTAACCTTAGTATATGATTCAGTACTTCTTCCTGGTTATTGAATCCTGCTGCAAGCATTAAAAACTGCTCTATGGCATAGGAACAAGATGTATTCATTGTATATAGCTTAACTCTGTGGATCAGCATAATGTTCCTTGCCAAAAATCTGATGTTGGGAAGCCTCAAATCCTTTGTCTCTACCTTGAGGTTCCAGGGCTTTAGGCTCCTCTCTCTAATGACACTTCCACTTTGTGACCCAACTTCTAGCAATGCTAAGACTAATTGAAGACAATCATGTTTAATGACCCCTATTGCTTGAAGACCATGTCTTTACTATCTCCCTAACAAAGGGTGAATACATGTCATAAGATATTACTGCTTGCTTAATGTCCTTTAGATTTTTCAAACCTATAGGTTTCCATTTACATTCTGTGTATCCAGTAGGATATTAAATATTTTATGACTTTTCAGAGGTACTAACAGGATAAATATCTAAAACTCTTGGTAAGTCATTTCTGAATTGAGATGTACTGGCACTGGTAAATCCTTTGTCTGAACTTCCTCTCCTTATCAGTTTGGACAAGTTCCTTAACTGATTAACATCACTGTCTTTTGAAAAGCCTGAATCTCTCGACCTGTGAATATTTCTAATGATTTCATCAAATTAATTAATTTCTGATTCTCATTCTGCACATGTGCTTGCAAGGCTTTGAATTTTTGCATTAATGATATCTTCTCATCTTTAGTTATTGTTTGAATGATATGTATATTGCCTTTTTGGAGTGATGTTCTATCTGTTAGCTTAGCACAACTTCTTTTTCCTTTGTTTTTTTTAATTTATTTATTTATTAAAGATTTCTGTCTCTTCCCCGCCACCGCCTCCCAATTCCCTCCCCCTCGCCCAATTAATCCCCCCCAGCTCGAAAAGCAATCAGGGTTCTCTGTCCTGTGGAAAGTCCAAGGAACCCCCACCTCCATCCAGGTCTAGTAAGTTGAGCATCCAAACTGCCTAGGCTCCCACAAAGCCAGTGCCTGCAGTAGGATCAAAAACCCATTGCCATTGTTCTTGAGTTCTCAGTAGTCCTCATTGTCCGCTATGTTCAGTGAGTCCAGTTTTATCCCAGGCTTTTTCAGACCCAGGCCAGCTGGCCTTGGTGAGTTACCGATAGAACATCCCCATTGTCTCAGTGTGTGGGTGCACTCACAACTTTTTAACAAAATTTTATTGTCAGTTTCAACAGTATGAATCCTTTTAGAGAATATCTCAGTACCCTTTTGTAAGGTTCATAACCTATTTAAAGGATTAAATTTTGCCTGTCCTATTATGGTTATCATTATTAAAAGTATGAATCCTTTAAGCTAAAGACTGTATCTTTCCTAAAACTTTCTCATTCGTGACTCTGCTATCAAACCATTTCTTTAAGGATATAAAATGCAGAACAAAGCTATTAACCACCATGGTCACAAATATATATATGTTAGGTCATATAGCTCTTGCAGAATTCCATCCATAGTAGAAACACAAAGGTTGTTAAATTCATGGATGTCAATATTGTCTACAATTATCTTGTGGTTGATTTACAATTGTGAAACTTATTTATTTATTAATCAAATTAACATACCTCTACCATAATTTTCAGAACATCATTACAGATGTAATAATCTTTTGTGACCAACAGGTGTGGTAGTTGCCACAGTAAGGCAGGTCAAAATGGTAACTGAGACTTAGAATTAGTGACAAATTTATCTAAATATTTAAAAGCAGCACACCCACATAAGAGTTTTGAGTTGGACAGACTGTCAAGAAACCCAGAGCTTGCAGGCAGTCTCAAGCCATGATGTTACTGACTAAAGCTCAGGTCAAGCATTTGCAGATCCAAAATGGGAACGCAAGCCTGTGTTCTGGGTGGAGAGTTATAGCCTCTCTTCCTGGAATCAGAGCTCAGCCTGATCAGATTAAATCTGGTAGAACTCAGAGAAGCCACGGAGAAGTTGTAGAAGGTAGCCACTGAAGGCAGTAGGTGAAGCCAAGCCATGTGGTTCTGGCTCCAGCAGGAAATTTCTAAGTTTCCATGTAAAGTCTGACAAGGAAAACCTTGTGTAGTTGCATGCCAGAGGGGTAGGTAGTTCAGCTGCATGGAGTGTGAGAAGGCCCAGACAAGGCTCTGTGCAGGGCACAGCAATAACTTGGACTCAGGTTATGTAGGTGCCAATTTGTTGGTGTACAAAAGAGTTCCAAAATAGCCTGGAATAGAGGATAATCTAGGTTTATTTATTAGGAAATAAACTTACAGAAATAGAAATGATCTGCAGTTCTCTGCTTGCACTGGAAACTGAAACCAAATCCAGCAGCCAAGAGGTATATGCACACTTTTCATCTGCAGTTACAGTACATAATACCATACCCCAAATGAGCTGGTACCCTAAAGGCTATTGGCTGAAAGAGTTTCCACAGTGCCTTACATATTAACTAAGCCTATTTTCAGAATTTCAATGTTCCCATTATGATTCTATAATAGAATGCTATTACGATCCTACTATAACCAGTTGAAGTGAAGAGAATATGCTCCAGAAAGGGAAAACCACTCAACTAACATTAAGGCATTTATAACTTTAGATCCCTGTAATATTCACTAGAGGGACCTGATTTTCCCTATGATACTGGTGTTGGAATTATATACTACTAAGAATTGACAAATACTGTTAGGCACCATTAAATGGTGTTGAGAATGCTAGCTTCATGTGTTTAAATCCTCTTCCCTGTGCAACAGTGACATAATTGCAGTAGTGTCAGTGGTGGTGGAAACAAGCAGCAGTTAATTGTAGCAACAAGAGCAGCAAGAGAGTCAGTAGAAGCAGAAAGATGGTGACTAAAGAGTTCTGTGGAAGAACAAGGAGAAGCAACTGCATGGAGGAGAGGTAAGAGAGAAGAAAGACCAATAAGAAGTTCAGAAAGCCAAGATTGTGGAAGGCCTATGAGGAGCTGAAGGTGCTGCAAGACACTGAGTCCCATTCACTGAAATAGAATACTAGCTGAGAACAAGAACACTAGTAACGGCTGGGCACTGAGGGGATACTGCCTGCTGCTACTGCTGCTTTGAGCCATGGGCCATCATTTGCTAAGTGTGGGGCTTTTTGAGCTTAGAATCACACCCATACACACCTCTTGTTCTTAGGACTAAGCCCCAAGCATTGGGTCTTTTGGTGTCCCCATAACTCTTGACACTGGAGAAATTAGAATTGCCAGCACTTAAGCAGCCATTTGCATATTCAAATTTCCATCCAGAAGTAGAATAACAAACAAATAAACAAAATAAAACCAAAAACAAGGAAACATTAACACAGGGCTAGAAAAATACCCCAGTGTTTAAGAGTACCAGCTGCTCTTCCAGAGGACTCAGGTTCCGTCTTGAGCACCCACATTGCAGCTCACAGTTGTAGGCAACTCGAGCTTTAGGGGATCTGATGCTCTCTTCTGACCTCCCAGAACACTGCACACATATGATGTATAGCTATCCATGTAACAAAACATCCATACCTGCAAAGAGAAAATTTTATATGATTTTTTTTCTATAAGGGGTTTTCAAATATATAATTTTGTATTTTCCTATTACTTTTAGAACCATGGATATGGGTTAAACATAATATTAACTCCACACTGTTGAAGCCATCAATATTGTTGGAGAAAGAGAGTCACTAGTTCATCCAAGTAGTCCAGAACTAAAATAACCACACAGAAACTATATTAATTACAAAACTGCTTGACCCATTAGCTCTAGCTTCTTATTGGCTAACTCTTATATTAATTTAACCCATTTTCTAATAATCTGTGCATCACCACAATGTCGTAGCCTACCAGCAAAGTTTCAGCACATCTGTCTCCAGCAGCTCCATGGCTTCTCCCTGACTCATCTCTTCTTCCTCCCAGAGTATAGGCTAGCTTCCCCAGTCTAGTTCTGTTCTTCATAGGCTCAAATCACTTCTTTATTCACTAATAAAAAAAGCAACATATAGACAGAAGGACTTCCCAAACCATCCCCTTTTCTGTTTAAACAAAAAGGAATGCTTTAACTTTAACATGGTAAAATTACATATAATAAAAACAGTTATCAAGCAATAGTTACAGTTACAATATTTATATCTACTTTTTCTTTTATCATAACTAAGGAAAACTATAACTATAAATTCTTCCACTCGATCAATGTCTCCAGAAGAATATGATATTACCTAAGTAAAGAGGAAATGCATTGTAAAAAACTTCCAAAACTCTAGAATTGACAAAGACATCTCACTGCCTGGAGAGTTACCCAAAGTTTTTCTGTACCATTGGGGCATCCATCTTCAACCTACAGTCTCTTAGCATCCAGCAGACTTTTCCATGAAGCAGGAAATTTCAAAGACATTTCCACCTATACTGGCAGTTTGTCAGTCACTTTTTCTGTGTCCTACAGAATGTCTAGCAGACTCTTTCATGAAACAGGAATCCTGAAGGATCATCTCACCTTTAGGCAAGTTTAGAAGTAACTTCTCTATGGGTTCTGCAAGTCCAGTCTAGCAGTTCAGGCAAGAGCAGTTTATTGCCCAAATGTCTGGCCAACTCTATAAGAAGCCTCTTCAATGCCCATCTTTCTCTTGGAGTAACTGGTGCTGCCAGGAGCAGACATGTCTCACTGTCATTAAAAGTCTTAATTTCCATACTTTCTTCATCCATTCTTCCATTGAAGGGCATCTAGGTTGTTTCCAGGTTCTGGCTATTACAAATAATACTGCTATGAACATAGTTGAACAAATGCT
Organism: Microtus oregoni; assembly: GCF_018167655.1. Classification (NCBI taxonomy): domain Eukaryota; kingdom Metazoa; phylum Chordata; class Mammalia; order Rodentia; family Cricetidae; genus Microtus; species Microtus oregoni. The sequence continues at coordinate 2,965,198 of NW_024543812.1, forward strand.
TTGTCATATGATAGAGCATCTCTTGGGTATATTCCCAGGAGTGGTATTGCTGGGTCCAAGGGTAGGTTGATCCGGAATTTCCTGAGAAACCGAAACACTGACTTCCACAGTGGTTGCACAAGATTGCATTCCCACCAGCAATGGATGAGGGTACCCCTTCCTCCACAGCCTCTCCAGCAAAGGTTATCCTTGGTGTTTTTGACTTTAGCCATTCTGACGGGTGTAAGATGATATCTCAAAGTTGTTTTGATTTGCATTTCCCTGATTGCTAAGGAAGTTGAGCACGACCTTAGGTGTCTTTTGGCCATTTGAACTTCTGTTGAGAATTCTCTGTTCATTTCAGTGCCCCATTTTTTAATTGGGTTAATTAGCATTTTAAAGTCTAGTTTCTTGAGTTCTCTATATATTTTGGAGATCAGACCTTTGTCTGTTGCGGGGTTGGTGAAGATCTTCTCCCAGTCAGTAGGTTGCCTTTGTGTCTTAGTGACAGTGTCCTTTGCTTTACAGAAGCTTCTCAGTTTAAGTAGGTCCCATTTATTCAATGTTGCCCTTAATGTCTGTACTTCTGGGGTTATACATAGGAAGCGATCTCCTGTGCCCATCTGTTGTAGGGAATTTCCCACTTTCTCTTCTATCAGGTTCAGTGTGTTAGGGCTGAAATTGAGGTCTTTAATCCATTTGGACTTGAGTTTTGTGCATGGTGAAAGATATGGGTCTATTTTTATTCTTCTACAGGTTGACATCCAGTTGTGCCAGCACCATTTGTTGAAGATGCTTTCTTTCTTCCATTGTATACTTTTAGCTCCTTTATCGAAAATGAGGTGTTCATAGGTTTGTGGGATAAAATCCGGGTCTTCTATACGATTCCATTGGTCGACTTCTCTGTTTTTATGCCAGTACCACACTGTTTTCATTACTGTAGCTCTGTAATAGAGTTTGAAGTCAGGGATGGTAATGCCTCCAGAAGATCCTTTATTGTATAGGATTGTTTTGGCTATCCTGGGTTTTTTGTTTTTCCATATAAAGTTGATTATTGTCTTCTCCAGATCTGTGAAGAATTTTGATGGGATCTTGGTGGGGATTGCATTGAATCTATAGATTGCCTTTGGTAGAATTGCCATTTTTACTATGTTGATCCTCCCAATCCAAGAGCAAGGGAGGTCCATCAATTTTTTGGTATCCTCTTCAATTTCTTTCTTCAATGTCTTAAAGTTCTTGTCAAATAGACCTTTCACTTCCTTGGTTAGATTTACCCCAAGATATTTTATGCTGTTTGTGGCTATCTTAAATGGTGAAGCTTCTCTGATTTCCCTCTCTGCTTCCATATCCTTTGTGTCTAAGAGGGCGACTGATTTTTTGGAGTTGATCTTGTATCCTGCCACATTACTAAAGCTGTTTATCAGCTGTATAAGTTCTTTGGTGGAGTTTTGGGGGTCGCTTATGTACACGATCATATCATCTGCAAATAACAAAAGTTTAACTTCTGCCTTTCCAATTTGAATCCCCTTGATCCCCTTATGTTGTCTTATTGCTATTGCTAGAACTTCAAGTACTATATTGAAGAGGTATGGCGAGAGTGGACAGCCTTGTCGTGTTCCTGAGTTAAGTGGGATGGATTTGAGTTTCTCTCCATTTAATTTGATGTTAGCTGTCGGCTTGCTGTATATAGCATTTATTATATTTAGGTATGATCCTTTTATCCCTAATCTCTCCAAGACTTTTAACATAAGAAAGTATGGAATATATACACACTAGAGTACTATGCTGCGGTAATAAACAATGACTTCTCGAATTTTGCATGCAAATGGATGGAAATAGAAAACACTATCCTGAGTGAGGTGTCCCAGACCCAAAAAGATGAACATGGGATGTACTTGCTCATAATTGGTTTCTAGCCATAAATAAGGATCACGGAGTCTACAATAGGTGAACCTAAAGAAGCTAAGTAAGAAGGTGAACCCAAGGAAAAACATATAGTTATCCTCTTGGCTAAGGGAAGTAGACCAAATTGCCGGGGAGAAAATTGGGATCTTGGGGGTGGGATGGGATGGGGGTAAGGAGAGATGGGGAGAGAAAAGGTAGAAGGGAAGGAGGGGGGACTTGGGGAAACAGGAGGATTGGGATAAAGGAAGGGTGGATAGGGGAGCACAGAACCACGATTCTTAGTTAAGGGAGCCACTTTAGGGTGGGCAAGAGACTTGACCCTAGAGGGGCTGCCAAGTGCCCAAGATGAGGTTCCCAGTTAGTTCCTTGGGCAGCTGAGGATAGGGAACCTGAAATGACCCTATCCTAGAGCAATACTGACGAATATCTTGCATATCATCATATAACCTTCATCTGATGATGGATAGAGATAGAGACAGAGACCCATACTGGAGCACTGGACTGAGCTCCTAAGGTCCCATTGAGGAGCAGAAGGAGGGAGAACATGAGCAAAGAAGTCGGGATCACGAGGGGTGCACCCACCCACTGAGACAGTGGAGCTGAACTACTGGGAGCTCACCAAGGCCAGCTGGACTGTGACCGAAAAAGAATGGGATAAACCCGGACTCTCTGAACATGGCGAACAATGAGGGCTGATGAGACGCCAAGGACAATGGCACGGGGTTTTGATCCTTCTTAATGTGCTGGCTTTGTGGGAGCCTAGGCAGTTTGGATGTTCACCTTCCTAGATATGGACGGAGGGGGGAGGACCTAGGACTTACCACAGGGCAGGGAACCCAGACTACTCTGTGGACTGGAGAGGAAGGGGGAGAGGAATGGAGGGAGGGAGAGAAGGGTAGGAGGAGGGGGAGAAGGGTGGGAGGAGGGGGAGGGAAATGGGAGGCTGGGAGGAGGTGGAAACTTGTTTTTTGTTTATGTTTTTTTTTCTCCTTTTCTCAATAAAAAACTTTTTTTCAACTTTTAATATTTTTTTTAAATTTCCTGCTTCCTTTGTTCAATGAATGATGATTTAAATATATCCTTCATAAAGAGCATGAAAAGATGGAATTAAAAGAGTAATTACTGTGGGACAACTTGTATCTATTCCAATGAGAAGAACTGAATACAGTATAAAAGTACTTGTGCCAGGTCTCTACTCTGTATTTAGAAAAGTCCTATTCATCTTTTAGTGTTTAACTCAAACTGTCATGTCAGTTTTGTTGTGAAGACCCATTGGATGTAATTGGCTACCCTGAACTTTTTTTCTGCAAACATTTCCTACTTCTTACATTATATAATAGAGCAAAGATAATTTTTTTTTTTTGCTAGTTAACTAGTGTCTACCTAAGAAAGTGCTTGAAATTAGGGGAAATTGCTTGATCAGTTAAATATGTGAACAATAAAATCTGCCCTTGCTTCTGAAAAAAATTTGTTTGTACTTGGATTTTGGATAAGAGGAGACACATGAAAAACCTGGAATATTCAGTGTAACAAAATGAAAAGAGTTACAAATATTCTAGAGGAATGTCAAAGTGATAGGGTAAAACTTCTGATAATTGAAAGGAAAAACTGCGATAAGGAATAGGAAGAAAGGCATGGAAGGGGCTAATTTAATCAGTACAAAATACCTTAAAAACAAGAGTGTCTATGGAAGGGAGGTTTAGTCTATGAACTTAGAACATTTGAATAAGAGTAGCTCTTAAATAATGTTCCTTGCTGTTCTGTAATTTCTAGTATGTCGCCTATAAATTTTCATATTCTAAAATTCTATACCTTGAGATAAAGTTTATTGTAAATCAAGGGGAGGATATTGGGTTTCCTCTTGACAAATAATATATGACACTAAATTAAACTTCAGGTTTAAATAAAAATGGAGATTAAATATAAGATTATTTCATCCTGCCACAAGGATAAAATAATTCAGTGCAAGTGAAAGCAAAGGAAAGGAGGAGCTGCATGAGATCTCTGAGATGCTGAATATGGAATGGTACCTTGATTTTCCTCTGTGGGACTGTGGGTTTTACAAAAATGAATATTCTAGAAAAACGTAGCTTCAAAGAACCAAGGAATTCAACAGAAATCACCATTATAACTAATTGAATCTTTTATATATTACTTTCTAAACCTAGGTTTCATAATAGAACAGAGTCTTACCTGTCCACATCTGTCACAGGATTTATACATGCTCAGGGCATGAATGCATTTGAGAAAGACAAGAATTCCAACATTTAACATATGTTTGCTATTCTTTGGATTTGTTTAAAATATTTTTCCCCACATAATATGTCCTGATTATGGTTTCCCTTCCCTCTACTTATTCCAGTTTCTTCCCACTTGCTCTCCCATCAGGACATACCCTCTTTCTGTCTCTCATTAGAAAACAGACTTTTAAGGGGTAATAATAAAATCAAACAACAGGTAGCACATAAGAATTGGACAAAACAACTAAAGGATAACAGACTGAGAGAAGGCACAGAATTAGGAAACTTCTTGTTCACACACTCAGGAATCTTATAAAAGTACTAAGCTGGAAGCAATAATATATGTACGGAGGACCTGGTACAGAACTGAGTAGGTTCTGTACTTGCTGATATAGTCAATGTCAGTTCAAATGAACTTGGCTGATGTGGGAGTCCACTCTGTGTACTGTGGTTACCATTAATGCATAAAGAAACTGCTTTGGACATATAGCAAGGCAGAACTTAGGTAGGCATGGAAAGCTAGGCTGAATGCTGGGAGCAGAAAGGGCAGAGTCATAGAGAAGCCATGGAGACACTGCCAGAGTGAGACATGCCAAAACTTTGCTGGGAAGCCTCTGCTACCTGGTGATACACAGATTAATGGTGATGGGTTAAATTAAATGCAATAGTTAGTCAATAAAAAATAGAGCTAATAGGCTAAGAAGTGATTTAGTTAATACAGTTTATGTGTGATAATTACAGGTTTAAGCTATAAAGGTGGCTGGGAAACAACAAGCAGCCTCCCACTACATTTGATGCACAACATGGTGAATTAAACCTATGTAAAACCTAAAAATGCTTGAAAGGATACTCTAGACACAGACAAACAAAGTTCAGCATCATTCTTTTCAACTGGCAGTATACTGTATCTCCTTTACGTAGTAATAGGAGCAGCAGGGCTGCATCCCCAGCACCCCAGCCACCTGCTAGCTTATGCCTGAAATAACAGCACACAAACTGTATTCATTTAAACACTGCTTGGCCCATTTATATCTAGCCTCTTCTAGGCTAATTATCACATATTAATTTAGCCCATTTCTAATCATCTGTGTTGCACTCCAAGGTGCGCTTACCAGGAAGATTCTAGCCCACTTCCATCCTGGGTCGGAGCTGAATCGCATCTGCCTGGGAGAACGGAGCATGGCGTCTCTCTGAGATATCTGCTCCTGAGAGGAGAGCTGTCGAGTCTGAGCTCACTTCCTCTTCCTCCCAGCATTCTGTTCTGTTTACTCCACCCACTTATGTTTTAACCTATGAGGGCCAGCCAAGCAGTTTCTTTATATTTTTAACCAATGACCTTCCTCCATCATTTCCCCTTTTTCTGTTTAAACAAAAACAAAGGAAGGCTTTAACTTTAACATAGCAAAATTACATATAACAAAACAGTTATCAAGTAAAAATTACAATATTTATATCTATTTTATCTTTATCTTAACTAAGGAAAACTATAACTAACTATTCTTAACTCCATCAAAGACTCCAGAAAGATACAATATTACCTAAGCAAACAAGAAAAAGGCAACTTTTAAAACTCTAGAAATGACAGAGACATCTCGCTGCCTGGACAGTCACCCAAAGTTCCTCTGTACCGTTGGGGCATCCATCTTCAGCCTACAGGCCCATAGTTTCCAGCAGACATTTCCACAAAGCAGGAAATTTCAAAGGCAGTCACTATCTGCTTGTCCTGAAGAATGTCTTGCAGACACTTTCATGAATCAGGAACCCCGAAAGAACATCTCACCTATAGGCAAGTTCAGTAGTCCTCTCTCTGCAGGTTCTCTGTGTCCAGTTTATGCAACAGTCCAGGCAAGAGCAGTTTTCTTGCCCAAATGGCTATCAAACTCCATAAGGATCCTCTTCGATGCCAATCTTCTTTTTGAAGTAGATTGGTGCTGCCAGGAGCAGAGTGTCTCATTGTCATGAAAAGTCCTATGTTATTAAAACATTTAAAATGCCATATTCTATAATCTTTGAAAGATATGAAGAATGCCTATCTAAGATATATCTATGCACATCTAGAAAATCTTAACTAACATGACTACAAACTTGACTTTTATGATTATCTATTAACAAGCTATATATATATATATATATATATATATATATTACATTCTAAGTGAACTACACAATCACAATATCTTAATCAATAGCAGAAATATGCATATACATATAACAAAATTGACTTCAAATCTCTATCAATAAAGCAAAATCTATACTAATGCAAATTATTCATACCTATATCATATCCCCCTTTAAATGAAAAAGAACGTTTATAAACCATATTTGGGAATATGGGTGCAGTTTTTTCTCTCCAAACTGCTTCCTGCTGAATGGGGGCATCGTTAACTAGGACTTTCATGGTATAACCTGTGTGTTAGTTTCATCTCAGTTGGCAGTTGAGCGAAGCAATTTTCTGGAGATGTTCACAGCAACCCTTCAGGAGGACGTGGTCCATCATACCATATCGGAATAGAAGAAATGAACAGGGTCTCATCCTCTGTGAAAACAAAATAAGAAGCTCCTTTCCAAAGCATCATGTCCTTAGATCCTAATTTCAAATTCAAGGCATTTTCAAAGTATCTATGTTGGATTAGTTCAGCAGCATTTATAAACAAATATCTTTTGTCATCTGTTGCTCCTTCCTCATCATTCAAACAGTTCAAAGAGATCATAATAGCATACAGTATCAAAATTCTTTGTGTATTTTTCATTTTTGTACAGCTTTGTTTTAACCTCTATTTCATTTATTTTCACTTTTAACTTTTTGCTTTTTGAGACAGGTTCTCTGTATCTTTGACCTAGAATAACTCTGTAGACCAGGCTGTCCTTGAACTCTCAGAGATCCACCTGTCTCTGCCTTCCAGGCATTGGAATTAAAGGTGTACACTACTACACCTTGAACTCACAGATATCTGTTTGTCTCTGCCTTCTAGGCACTGGGATTAAAGGCGTGTGGTACCACACCTTGAAGTCACAGAGGTCAATCTCCCTCTGCCTCCCAAGTGTTGGGATTAAGGGTGTGTACTACCACACCCAACTACTCTCTTTCTTCCTCATTTTTGTTTTTTACTTTAAGAACTTTAATTTTAGTCTGCATATATTTTTAACACACTTCAAACCATTTAGAAATTTTCTTTGTCTTTGAATCTCTCTTTACTGTATATCTCTCTTTTTCTGACCACACGAGCCTTTAATTTACCAAGCAATATCAGTAGGACTAAAGCTGTGGCTTTTCCAGCTAGATCTAGTCCATTCCTTCGCTTTCTGCCATTCCAACCTTGTGGCTGAGGTTCTGGCCAGAGCCGCATTCAGTGCCACAAGTCTACAGTGTTTCAAGGTCCTTGCCATCACACAAGCTACAACAGACAACACTCAAGTCTTCTCTCTGTAGCCGGCCCTCCTGCCTCAAACAGTCAGAGTTTACCCTGGCAGGATGACCCAGAAAGCCAGCATTTTTTGGCGCAGGTTTTTCCTGCTACAGCTGAAAACCAAAAAGCATGCATTCAGCTTTTCGTCAACACCATTTAAATGTTTCGTGGCAGGACCTCTTAATGAGCTGCAGGATTTTGCAGATAAAGCTGAGTCAGGAAGCCTCTCTTAGATGAGAGTGCTTGCTTGCCTCTAGAAAGCAGAGTAGACCCGAGAGCGTGGTGCTACCAAGAAACCATGCACAAAGCTGTCATTTTGTTCTAAAATTACTTCCCAAGCTGTCTCAGGTTTTATGTAAAAGCAGTTGTCCATGTGGGTGCCATTTGTAGTAATAGGCGGGGCTGCATCAGCAGCACCCCAGCCGCCTGCTAGCTTATGCCCGAAATAACAACACACAAACTGTATTCATTTAAACACTGCTTGGCCCATTTATATCTAGCCTCTTCTAGGCTAATTATCGCATATTAATTTAGCCCATTTCTAATCATCTGTGTTGCACTCCAAGGTGCGCTTACCAGGAAGATTCTAGCCCACTTCCATCCTGTGTCGGAGCTGAATCACGTCTGCCTGGGAGAGCGGAGCATGGCGTCTCTCTGAGATGTCTGCTCCTGAGAGGAGAGCTGTCGAGTTTGAGCTCACTTCCTCTTCCTCCCAGCATTCTGTTCCGTTTACTCCACCCACTTATGTTTTAACCTATGAGGGCCAGCCAAGCAGTTTCTTTATATTTTTAACCAATGACCTTCCTCCTTCACCTTTAAGTCAGATTTTCCTGATCCACTGTTAGGATTTAAAAAAAAAAGCCACACCCTTTTCTAAAAGGCAGTTTCCTGGGCCATGCTGCTAGGAGCATTTGAATTGCATTTGTGGGCCTGGGTGTTTGTTTGCCCAATCGGGGTTGGGAGGAATGTAGCTGAGACAAGGTCAGCACCCCTACCTGGGCAGGTAGTATGATCAGGAGAGCATGGCAGATTCCTGCAACTATGCATAGAACTATTTCTAGGTCACACAGTATACTGCAGGGCATATTTAGCTACTTCTCAGATATTAAGGGCTTATGTGCTACACACTCAGAGTTAAAGTGCTAAGTGTGGCTCCTACCTGGCGGCCTCAGAGCTGGCAGTAATGGTACCTCCACCATTTTGAAAGTGGTGAAAGGCTGAGGGAGCATCCAGAGCAGCTGCCACCAAGCTACTTACCATTTTAAAAGCTCTTCAAGACAATAAATAATAACAGATAACTCAATAAGAACATATTCAGACATAAAAAAGAACTTTAAATGGGTCATAGTGTTGGATAAATGTACATAGGCTTGGAAGATAGAAAAGTATATAGAGTCATAAAATAAATGTATGTATTAAAAAAGTTAGTCTTTAAGGAGACAGTAAAAGGAGTAAAGAAAAATAAGCTACATAAAAATGGAAAATTCAAGCCGGGCGGTGGTGGCGCACGCCTTTAAACCCAGCACTCGGGAGGCAGAGGCAGGCGGATCTCTGTGAGTTCGAGACCAGCCTGGTCTACAAGAGCTAGTTCCAGGACAGGCTCCAAAGCTACAGAGAAACCCTGTCTCGAAAAAAACCAAAGAAAAAAAAAATGGAAAATTCAGCCAGGTGGTGGTGGCACATGCCTTTAATCCTAGAACTCAGGAGGCAGAGGCAGGTGGATCTCTGAAAGTTTGAGGCCAGCCTGCTCTACAAGAGCTAGTTCCGGGACAGGCACCAAAGCTACAGAGAAACCCTGTCTCAAAATAAAAAAAAAAAAAAAGGAAAATTCACAGAGAATCTGAATTATGTATATTATTGTGCTATCTTTGAATTTTTGACTGTGAATGAGCTAATTATGTACAGACATTTCATTATATGTGCTGCTAAGCTCAACTAGCATTCATTTTATAAAGCTATCATGACTTTTAAATTTAGGTTTAAGAATATGTTGTTTTGGAAAAAAGGTTATTTGATGTGGAAGGGTCTTCTTTTTTGTGATGATTTCATTGGTTAAAAAGGAACTGCCTTGGCCCATTTGATAGGCCAACCCTTAGGTGGGTGGAGTAGACAGAACAGAATTCTGGGAAGAAGGGAAGTGAGAGCTCAGATGCCATGCCTCTCCTCTCCAGGTCAGATGCAATGAAGCTCCAGCCCAAGACAGACATACACTAGAATCTTCCTGGTAAGCCACTACCTAGTGGTGCTACACAGATTATTAGAAATGGGTTAGTCAAGATATGAGAGTTAGTCAAGAAAAGGCTAGAAATAATGGGCCAGACAGTGTTTAAAAGAATACAATGTGTGTGTGTTGTTATTTCGGGTGTAAAGCTAGCCGTGTGAAAGCTGGGCAGGACAAAAAGCAGGCCTGCTTGGCTTCTTCTACAAATGGCTACCCAACGTGGATAACTGCATCCACAGAAAGCCTGAGAAAGCTTGGAAAAGAATAGAGTAAAGCATGTTTTCTAGATAGCAGCAATTTCTCGGGTCTATTCACCTTGCTAGATGTAAGCAAGCACTCTCATCTAAGAGAGGCTTTCTGACTCAGCTTTAGCTGCAAAACCCTGCAGCTCTTTTAAGAGGTCCTGCTACAATATACTTAAATGGTGTTGATAAAAGCTGACTGCAAGCTTGTCTGTTTCCAGCCATAGCAGGAAAAAAATATTTGTGCTGTTTTATGATGTGGGAGTGACCTATATCAATCTGTTGATTTCATTGGTTAAGCAATAAAGAAACTACTAGGCCCATTTGATAGGCCCACCCTTAGGTGGGTGGAGTAAACAGAACAGAAGGCTGGGAGAAAGAAGCTGAGTCAGTGAGTCACCATGATTCTCCCACTCCAAACAGATGCAGGTTAAGATCATTCCTGGTAAGCCAGCTCGTGGGCTACACAAATTATAAGAAATGGGCTAGTCCAGGTGCGAGAGTTAGCCGAGAAAAGACTAGATATAATGGGCCAAGTGGCGTTTAAAAGAATACAGTTTCTGTGTAATTATTTCAGGGCATAACCTAGAGCTAGCCATGTGGGCGGCCAGGTGCCGGGGATGCAGCCCCGCCACTCCTAATTCAACAGAGTGGCACCCAATGTGTTAATGAACTCCACGTAAAACCTGAGAGAGCTTAATTTTAATCAGAGATGAAAACAGAGTTTAACACAGCTTTTGGCTGTTTGTTGGTGGCGTGCTGTAGAGAGATTTCCTGATTCAGCAACAGCAGCAGAAAAAACGCTGCATCATTTTAAAGCGTGGCTTCTTGGGGGCTATGCTGCCAGCGTAAACTCCGGCTTTAAAGCATTTCAATGGCTTTTATGGGACTGGATGTATCTGTCCCCCCTTGGGATAGGAAGGAGACTGTTCTAAGATCCTGCCGATGACTCAGCGCTCCCCACCTGCACCTGGGCAGACAGCAGAATCAGGCTTAGGCAGGCAGAAGAGCATGGCGGAAGAGACGTGTTTTCAGACTGTGCACTGCTCTGCATGTCAGATTTGGCTGTAACTTGGATAAAAAGTGTTTCTTTGCTGCACGCTCAGTCTCAAAATTAAACTGCTGAGTGTGGCTCCAATGTGGACTTGCTGTGTGCCTGGAACTGTGCTCAGCTCAGGGGCACCAAATGGATCTGAGGCAGGAGCAGCTGCTCCCCGCTGAACTGTGCTGACCTCAGGCAGGAACTGCCATAATTACCATAATAACAGCGCAGTTAAGGTTTAGACTTGGCAGTAAACAGGCAATACCCCTACATGGTGCAACTGAAGTTTTTAAAAACTGCTTAACATTTTAAGAAATGCTCCTGGATAGTAAAAAATGTTACAAATTCACAATAAAACAGATTCAGACATAAAAGACCACACTGTTGGATGAATGTACGTAGGCTTTAAAGAGAAAAGAAAAAGAATATAAAGAATAAAGTTAATGTCTTAAAAAAAGGGTAAAATCTTTAAAGAGACAGAGTACAGATAGTTAAGAGATTAAAACAATAAATAAAAATAAGCCATGTAAAAATAAAAAAAATCACAGAGAGTCTGGATTATGTACATTGTGTTTTCTTTAAAATTTTTGACTGTGAAGGAGCTAAGTACAGAGAGACGTTTCATTACATGGTCTGCCAAGCTAAACCAAAATGGATATAAGAGTATTACGATTTCAAAATTTGGGTCTAAGGATATGATGCTTTGGAGAGGGTCTTCTTTTGTTTTCACAGAGGACCAGACCCTGTGGATTACATCTATCCCGATATGGTATGATAGACTACGACCTCCCGAAAAATTCCTGTGAACACCCTCAAAAAAGTACTTCACTCAACTGCCAACTGAGATAAACCTGGCATACAGGTTACACCTTAAATGATCTGATTAAGAGCGCCCCCATTCAACAGGAAGCAGTTTGGAGAGAAAAAACTGCACCCATGTTCCCAAACATTGTTTATAAATGTTCTTTTACATTTAAAGGGGGATATGATATAGATATGAATAATTTACATTGGTATGGATTTTAAGGTCAATTTTGTTATATGTATTTCTCATCTTGAATAAGGTGTTGTGATTGTGTAGTTCATTTTTAAAATGTAATGTATAATTAGAAAATATAGGTTGTTGATGGATAATCATAAATAATAGTCAAGTTTGTAGTCATGTTACTTAGATTTTCTAGATATATAGAGATATATTTCAAATAGGCATTCTTCATCTCTCTCAAAGGCTGCAGAATATGGCATTTAAAATATTTTAATAGCTTAGGACTTTTCATGACAATGAGACAAATCTGCTCCTGGCGGCACCAATCTACTTCAAGAAGAAGATGGGCATCAAAGAGGATCGTTATGGAGTTTGATAGCCATTTGGGCAAGAAACTGCTCTTGCCTGGACTGTTGCATAAACTGGACAAAGAGAACCCGCAGAGAGAGGACTGCTGAACTTGCCTAAAGGTGAGATGGTCTTTCGAGGTTTCTGATTCATGAGAGAGTCTGCAAGACATTCTGCAGTACACAGCAGATAGTGACTGAACTGCCTTTGAAATTTCCTGCTTCATGGAAATGTCTGCTGGAAACTATGGGCCTGTAGGCTGACAATGGATGCCCCAACAATACAGAGGAACTTTGGATGTCTGTCCTGGCAGCAAGATGTCTGTGTCATTTCTAGAATTTTGGAAGTTGCTTATTTCTTGTTTGCTTAGGGAACATTATATCCTTCTGGAGTCTTTGAAGGAGTTGAAGAACACATAGATAGTTATAGTTGTTTTCCTTTGTTATGATAAAAGATAAAATAGATATAAATATCGTAACTGTAATTCTTACTTGATAACTGTTTTGTTATATGTAATTTTGCTATATTAAAATTATAGCCTTCCTTTTTTTTTTTTTGTTAAACCAGAAAAAGGGGAAATGATGTGGAAGGGTCTTATTTTTTGCGATGATTTCATTGGTTAATAAAGAAACTGCCTTGACCCATTTGATAGGCGAGCCCTTAGGTTTGTGGAGTAGACAGAACAGAATGCTGGGAAGAAGGGAAGTGAGAGCTCAGACGCCATGCCGCTCCTCTCCAGGTCAGATGCAATGAAGCTCCAGCCCCAGATGGACGTACACTAGAATCTTCCTGGTAAGCCACTACCTCGTGGTGCTACACAGATTATTAGAAATGGGTTGGTCAAGATATGAGAGTTAGCCAAGAAAAGGTGAGAAATAATGGGCCAGGCAGTGTTTAAAAGAATACAATTTGTGTGTTGTTATTTGGGGTGTAAAGCTAGCTGTGTGGGAGCTGGGCAGGATGAAAAGCAGGCCTGCATAACTCCTTCTACAGTTATTCTTTCGTTTCCACAGAGGATGAGATCCTATGGATTGCTCCAGACAATTGGAGTTTGATGGAATAAGATCCCCTGAAGGTCAATATAAACACCTCAAAAATTACTATGCCCCAAAATTAGCAGAAATCAGAAGGGAGAAAACTCAGCCCATATTCCCAAATATTATTTTTAAATGTTTGTTAACATTTAAAGGGATCTATGATAAATATGAGTAATTTGCCTTGGTTTGGATCTTGGTTTATTGATATAAATTTAAGGTCAGTTTTTGTAGAAGGAGGGCCTGCTTGTTCATTTCAGCCACCAGGTTAGATTAGCCCCAAAATAATCACACAGAAACTGTATTAATTGATTCACTGCTTTTCCCATTAACACTAGGTTTTTACTGGCTAACTCTTATATCTTAATTTAATCAATTTTTTATTAATCTGTATAACACCACAAGGTTGTCGCCTATCAGCAAAATTTCAGTGTGTCTACCTCTGGCAGTAGATCCATGGTATCTCCTGATTTCACCCTTCTTTCTATCAGCATTCAGTTTAGTTTTCCCCACCTCCCTAAGTTCTGCCCTATCAGTAGGTCCAAAGCAGTTTGTTTATTCATTAATGGTTATCACAGCACACAGAAGGGACTCCCACATCAAATTCTGTTATATGTATATCTGATCTTGGTTAAGGTATTGTGTTTGTGTAACTCATTTAAAAATGTAATGTATAATTACACTAAGTTAATAGATACTCATTTATAATATAGTCAAGCTTGTAGTCATGTTAGTTAGATTTTCAAGTTGTATAGAGATATATTTCAGTTAGATAGGTATTCTTTAAATCTTTCAGAGACACTCAGAATATGTTATTTAAAATGTTTTAAGAACTTCGGTCTTTTCATGACAATGAGACACATCTTCTCCTGACAGCACAAGCTATTTCAAGAGGAAGATGGGCATCAAAGAGGCTCCTTATGGACTTGGTTAGCCATTTTGGCAAGAAATTGCTCTTGTGTGGACTGCTTTATAAACGGGACATGCAGGACCCACAGAGTAATGACTGCTGAATTTGCCTAAAAGTGAGATGGTCCTTTGGGGTTCCTGCTACATGAAAGAGTCTGCCACATGTTCTGCAGGACAAAAAAGAAAGTAACTGACAAACTGCCAATATACATGGAACTGTCTTTGAAATTTCCTACTTTATGCAAAATTCTGCTGGACTATATGCCAGTAGGCTCAAAATGGATTCTCCAATGGTACAGAAAAAACTTTGGGTGACTATCCAGGCAGCAGGATGTCTCTGTCAATTCTAGTGTTTTGGAAGTTGCTTACAATTTACTTCCTGTTTAATTAGGTAACATTATCCTTCTGTAGTCTTTGATGAAGTTGAAAAAAAATTATAGTTATAATTATAGTTTTCCTTAATTATGATAAAAGTTAAAGTAGATATAATATTGTAACTGTAATTCTTGTTTGATACCTGTTTTGTTATATGTAATTTTACTATGTTCAAGTTAAAATTTTCTTTTTTATTTAAGCAGAAAAAGGGAAGTGATGTGTGAATTTCCTCTGTGTGCTGTGATTACCATTAATGAATAAGACTTCTTTGGACCTATAGCAAGACAGAACTTAGGCAGGCATGGAAAGCTACGCTGAATGCTAGGAGAAAGAAGAACAGAGTCAGAGAGCAGCCATGGAGCTTCTGCCTGAGTCAGACATGCTGAAACTTTACCTGTATGCCATAACCACATGGCGATATACAGATTACTAGAAATGGGTTAAATAAATATAGAGCTAGCCAATGAGAGCCTAGAAGTAATGGGCCAAGTAGTGATTTAATTAATACAATTTCTGTGTGAATTTTGGGTCTTAGCTAGCCAAGTGGCCGGGAACCAACAAGTAACCTCCTACTACACTTGGCTAAGCTGATTCAGAAGGCCTTATTTTTCTGTTGTTCTCCATTCCATTTGGCTCTTACAATTTTTCTGCCTCCTCTACTGCACATTTCTCTGAGCTCTGAGGTGATGGGTTCTTTTGGAGACATCACATTTAGGGCTGATACTTCTTATTCTGAATAAAACTTGAATGATTTAACCAGAATAAGTACACCCGTGGTTTCCTAATGTATTTGAGTATGTGGAGATCACAAAATCTTAAAACAGTTTCTGAGTAGGACTCCAGGGTTGGGTGAAGTTGTCCTGAATACAACGAGGTGCCAATTTTTTTGTTTGTTTTATTTTTGTTGTTTCTTTATCTTAATCATTTACAAGTAGATGTGCAGGTGTGTGTTTCTTATTTTATCATCTGGATATGGATTCTTTTGGTTTTTTGAGATAGGGTTTCATTATTAAATATCCATAGCTATTCCAGAACTAACTCTTGTAAACCAGACTGGCCTTGAACTCGAAAAGATCCACCTGCTTCTACCTCTCAAGTGCTGGGATTAAAGTCATGTGCCACCATTACCCAGCAGGATTCTATATTTTAAAGGTAGTTTTATTTATTATTTCCAATTTTTTACTATCCTTTGACTCCCTTTACCGTTTCTTAGACTCGATAGCTATTTCATGAATTCATTGAAAATTCTATAATTTTCCAACCAAAATGTTTTATTGATGTGATTTTCTGTCTAAGCCTACATATGAATTGATTTCACTTAATTCATTGGTAGGTTTTTGAATGAGAGAAGTTGCTCACATTAGTCTGTTTTCTCCATAGCAGAATGTGTATACTTGTCATGGAATATCATTGTATATAAGACTTATAGGAAGTACTGGGATGCTGTGCTTCTACTTAAAATATTTAAGGTATGGTGTTACTATTTTTATGATAAACCAATTATTGCATTTGTGTGAATAAATGATATGATAAACTTGGAACTGAAAAGGTAATATAAAGAAAGTACCCTAAAGCAAATTATGCCTATGTCAAAACATTTGAAACTCTCTTTAGGGGGATAAAATAGTAAAGTAGACAAAATGAAAACATAAGAAGTGAACATAAAAAGTGAAGGATGTCCAGATACAGTAAATAGTATCAATGAATGAGGTAGTCAGCAATGAAGGAAAGAATGTTTTTCTAGAGAGCTACACATTTATTGTGGTAGCAGCTGTGATCTTGAAATATGTTTTTAAATGTATAACAGGTATACACAATAACTATGTTAAGGTAGTCAAGATTATAAAAGTAAGGGATACAAAAAAATGGTTTTAATTATAAAAGTATGTACTAAAAAATTACAACACAGTCCTGTTATTTTGGCATTTTTCTTCTTACATCACGTTATCTATTTGGGCATCATTTAGACAGAAACAATGAGATGAGTTAATTTTGCTTTTATTGATCAAAAATGTTGTAGAAGAATTTCACTTTTCCTTTGAAACAATACAATTAGTTTTGAACTAAAAGGTCTGAACTTTTATATGGACTCTCCAGTGTTCCAATTTTTGAATTACCACAGTGAACTTAGATCTCACACTTTCAAATAAAAAACAATATCTAATATGAATCTATAATGGGGATTATTCTTTCCTATCACAGGTCTCTCTATCACAGCTGTAAGTAATAAGTTACAGCTTTTAAAATTCATAGCACTGCCGGGCGGTGGTGGCGCACGCCTTTAATCCCAGCACTCGGGAGGCAGAGGCAGGCGGATCTCTGTGAGTTCGAGACCAGCCTGGTCTACAAGAGCTAGTTCCAGGACAGGCTCCAAAACCACAGAGAAACCCTGTCTCGAAAAACCAAAAAATAAAAAAATAAAAAAATAAAAAAAAAAAATTCATAGCACTTACAAACACCAGTGACATGTCACATATTTCAATACCAGCAGAGAAAGACATGGTACTTTAAAATGTATCAGCTAAATTCACTGGGGTAAGTAACAAAATCTTCTTCTTTGCACTATTTTAACTTGTGTGAATCTGAAGGAGCCTAATGTAAGACATTTAATATTGATTAACTGGATATCATCTTAATAAGCCTTGTCAGATAGAAAGCTCTCAATTTCATGAAAATCATTCAGCCATTACATATCAGAGGCTAATTACAAAAATTGACTTTTCAATTTGCTTTTCACTCTAATTACCCAAGTATTATACATTATTTGCTTGCAGGAATTTTTTTCTTACATAAAATGGTCCTCTTTTGTCATAAAGAGGAGGGAAGCAGACAAAGGAGTGGGCAGGATATGCAGTGACATGGCACTGAGGATTTGTTTCCACTTGGAGGGTTTGTGCATTTATTATTTTTATTCTGATACAAATAATTAGGGTGATAATAAGGTGAGAAATGTTATATACAATTTAGGATCACAAATATTTCTCAATTATGCCTAGAAATAATTTTGTGCCCTAAGATACGAACCTCCAAATCCAATTAGATTTCAGAAATAAGAAATTACTAATAAAAATGTAGGGAGAAAAGGTGCTTTTGCACTTTATTGCATCCAATCTGTCATTATCAGCAGTATTCATAAATAATGTAGAGATCTGATAAGGTATATATGCTTATAAGTAATTTTACATAAGAAAGCTTAGTCTTAGTGTCAATTACTTACATTTCCCATCTGAAAAGTCTTAGATTTAGGTTTCAAATAGAAATTGACTGTATCCAGGATGCCACGTACTTTCCATAGCATTTGACTCCCAAACAATTCCATATCCATTTCCTCCAACACTGATGCAAAAATCAGGAAGGTGTGAGGTATCTAACCAACTTCTCTGTGGAAATAACTTTTTCTTTTTTTCTTTTTAAAAGAAACTAATGCCATCAAAAGGAAATACAAATACTTTGCATGAATAGTTCTTATTGCAAGCTGCCTTTGATTGGTCATTATTTTTTCATCCACTTTCTTAAAATAAGAACATGCAATTATTATAGCTTAAAGTCTGTAGTTTACTATATTTAAGGTTCTATTATAAACAATTTTAAGATTTTTAAAACTGTGTTAATTATGACAGTGAATTTCATATTCAACAATTAAAGGTTGCTGCACTTTAAATATTCCATGCCAATATTGCTTCAGTTTATAATCTGTAAACTTGTAAAATATACTGTCAGCAAACTTGCCCAAGGTGCACAGCTTCCTGGAATAGAAGAGCTTATCTTAAGAAACTGCCTAGTTTTGTAAACTTTACTGCCTCTATTGTTTAAGTAGGACAGTGGGTCCTGGGAACAAATCACTAGTTTAATTCTGTAAAAACTGTTTTCTTGCTGGATATAATGGCATCTATAAGATGTGTATTGTAAAAGTTACACACTACAGGATGTGAGCTGATTTGATGTTCAAAGCTGTAAGTTTGTAACTTTGTAATGTCTGCCTCTATAAGGCCAGGACAAATACAGATAAATGCTGCATCCTCATTGTACTCTTGGATATAGACTTGACTCCATGAGTATCTAGCACCAGTATTAAATAAAGCCATGATGAATCTTGGAGTGACTCCAGACTTACAAAAAAAATCAGTATTCCTGAAATGTCTATCATGTCTCCTGGGATTGTATTTACATAATGTTGTGAGATACCATATGGCTGCCAGAAACTGAACCCATATCCTCCAGAGAGCAGTAAATGCCAACTACTGAGTTGTCTCTACAGTCTCCTAAATATTTAATTTTAATTATTACAGTAGTTAGCAATTTGTAATTGATATTTAGATTACCATTATTTGGAAATTATAAAACTGAAGCACTAGGAAGATAAATCATATAATTTGTAAGGAAAGATCACATATACTGTGTTTGCTAGAACTCGAAAAAGAACCCCAAATTGTCTATAGAATCTGTGTTCTGAGCTTTTAGGTTGTGTAAATACACTAAATCATAAATTGAATAATTTGTCATGGAAATCTTGCCAGAGAATGCTCTTGCACTTATTAATGTCAACTTTATTGCTTTGTTTTTCTCCATTCTGTAAACTTTTAAATTATTTACAGATATGCTTGGGAAAAAGATGCTAATTTGCACCATGAATTTTTTTAATATGGAGAACATTTAATTATTTTAAAGAATCTGTACCACCTGAGAAATTCACTCACATGTAAACTTTAAAATTCTTTAATATAAAAGTAGGCAAGAATCTTGGCAGTTCTGTTTCTTTATCCCTATCTTTCTATCACTTTATAGAGAAAAGAATTCTGTCTACATAGAGCAAAGTTAGTCTTTTAAAATTATGTAAAATAAAGTATGAATTTCAATGGCATTTAGGCAGTACTCCAGTCATAAATGCAGGCATAAATCCCATACTACTGTATACTGGATAGTCTATTCCCTATGTGAAACATGCACACACAAAAAGAGAGAGAGAGAGAGAAAGAGAGAGAGAGAGTGAGAGAGAGAGAGAGAGAGATGCAAACACACATACACACAAGTGCAGCACACCCATGAACACTCCAACAAGATCTCTTTAGTTTAAAAGTTGCTGGAAATAGTTCACTCTCTTTATTAGGATCAGATTGCAAAATTTATCAAAACATACATTTTTTTCCATCAGCAGTAAGGACCTCTTGTGACTTCAAGTCAAATCCCAATGTCTCTCTGATCACAATCTAAGAAAAGAGACATAAATAATTTTAATCAGTTTAGTACATCATGAAAATGTTTCCTGTGTAATAACTGCTAGAAAGCAAGGAAGGAAGCAAGAAGGGAGATTCAATGAGTGGAACAAAGATTTCCTCCCTCACAAAAACATTTTCTTCATGAGCTAATTAAACCATTTCCTAAATTGGATCTGTGACTCTAAAATCCATTCTCCATGCAAATACCAGAAACTTTTAGTGTATAACACATTACAATAAATTCCTCTCCACTGGAGCCACCAAATGCATTCTATTCAATCAAAAGTTTTGAAAATTTAAGAGATCATAATGGCAGACGAGAACAATGATGGCAGAAATGACAACTGTTCCCTGGTCATTCTATTGTTCTTGCAAATATAAATGTGTACCCCACAGATAGTCCAAACATTACCATTGTCTCCACATATAGAGGGCCCAGTTCTGTAAGGAGAAGAGCCTGCTTATTCATTCTGGCTGCTCAGCTAGCTTAGCCCCAAAATAACCACACAGAAACTGTATTAATTAAAATGCTGCTTGGCCCATTAACTTCTTATTGGCTAATTCTTACATATTATTTTAACCCATTTCCATTAATCTGGGTATTGCCATGTGCCAGTGGCTTACCATTTAAATTTCATGTCTTACTATGTCAGGGGATCCATGGCATACCTGATTCTGCCCTTCTTTCTCCCAGGATTCAGTTTCATTTTCTCCACTTACATAAGTTCTGCCCTATCAACAGGCCAAGGCAGTTTCTTTATTCATTAACCAAGAAAAGCAACACATAGACAGAAAGACCTCCTATAACCCGGTTCAGTCCCATGGAGGATTCATAGCAGTAAGTCTAGAGTTTTTGAGTTCCCATGAGCTTGGTTCAGCTGTCTCTGTAGATTTCTCCCTCATAATCTTGACTGCCCTTGCCCATACATTTCTTCCTCCCTCTCTTAGATTAATTGCCAGAGTTTGTTCTGGTTCTTGGCTGTGGATCGCTGAATCTGGTTTTATCCAGTAACCGGATGGAGGTTCTATGATGTAAATTGGGTTATTCACTAATCTGATTTTAAAATGTGATTAATAAACCCTGAGTCAAATTAGTGCTGCTTATACCTACGTGACTATAGGGTCATCTATGACACCTTTTACCCAAGAGAGAATAATTATCCCTTTCTTAGCAGTTGTAAAGAGACAATAGTTTGTCCACTATAGTTTATACTCATGTGCCCTTCCCCTATCCATTTTGGAATTTTGAGTTGCTTAATAAATAATCCAAAGATAAGCACAGATGCCATAAATTGATAAATTCAATGTCACATCCAGAAGTCACCATTTCAGAGCAGTCCTCCTTATATTCCAGCTATTACCCCTTTTCTTTTTCCTCATCGATGATATTTCCTGAACTATGAATGGAGTCAGGGGAGAATGATATGGATGGCCCATCAATAATTCAGCACTCATACACAGTTATACTCCACACTTTGAGAAGCTATCAGTCTCTAAATTACCTGCTAATCACTGCAAAAGAAGTTTCTCTGAACAAAATTGATGGAAATACAAATCTGTGTGTATAAACAAAAAACACTTAGAAGGCAATTTGGCAGCATACTGATTTATCAAAATAAAGCTACATTAGCCTACCCGTTAGGGTCTATGTTTCCTCAGCTATGTTCCTTTGACTAGCTTTCAATACCAATCAGGAAATTCTGGCTATGGAGCAAGCCTCATATGTAAACAAAAATTGGATGATTATACTCATTACTGTTATGTCACTACTGGAACTTTGTGTATATCTGGGCTGTCAGATCATTCCAGTAGATTTCAGAGTCTAGTATTAGTTAAAGACCAATGATGTATTTTCTTTACCTGCAGTCTTGTAGAATCAAATGTTCCTATTTTTATTTCACTGCTGACTTTCCTAACCTCATACCATATATACATAAATGTCCATTCTTATCCCATTATATTTAGTGGTAGTTCTTGATGATGTTTTATATTATGGGGATTTATTGTGTTTGTTCCTCCCTTCATTTTCCACTTATTCTCATGATATTATTTGTATCAGCAAGATCCTTGTTGCTGCAATATCAACTCCTAATCTCCCTAGAGAAAAACCCCCTTTATTACATTTGAAGCTTCCTGATATTATGACACAAATCATTATAAATAAATAGGAGTAAATAAAGTTATTCTGTAAATAATTTCATGTAATCATTATTTCTTAACCTTGATACTTACACTAACTTGTGGAACAGAACCGGAAAGATAATATAGTGTCTTAATACTTCCCTATAGCCTTCTTCTTCTATTTGAACTTAAATATCCAATGTTTTTATTTTCCATCTTCAACATATTTGTGGAATAGTTTACCATTAACACTTTTTCCATTCTCTTACATCTTGAATATTTATTTTTTGTTTTAGTTACTAAGAAGCTCAAACAACATTGTATACCAATGAAACATAAAACTTAATATAAACCATAAACATTTTAATAGCTCATTCTTCCCCAAGTGTCTACCCACATTCAGCTGTACACAGTTCATTTTAGCTGGGCTCATTCTTACATCTGCAATCAACTTAATTTGAATTTAGGTACTGTCTGGTTTGAACATGAAATGTCCTCCATCACCTTATGTAGTTGAATACTTGGTCCCCAGATGTTGACAAGTCTATGAAGGTCTGTATACAGTATGTACAACCAACCTGAGTGAGATGCATGTTAGACAACAGCAAAAAGCTCCTTAAAATCACTTAAAACTGAATCCTTAGTTGCCATGCATGCTATTTCAAGATTTGGTGTTTGTCCTACTGGGGTTTGCGTGTTTTTTGGTCTAATAATTTATTGTTTAGCCTCCATTCATCCCTTTTAAAATGTGAATGGATATTCTATGCCATTGTATGTTAGAAATATATAATTTATCTTTGTTTTTTATTTTACATGGGGTCACAGCTAACAGATTTGCTTGAATTGCAGAAGAGATTTTAAAATAGTATTAAGACTGTTAAAGACTATGGTATCATTTAAAGTTTGACTAAATGCATTTTACATTGTGATAAAGCCAGGAACCTTAGAGAGATTAGGTGCAGAATATTATGATTTAAATGTGGAAAGCCCCCATGGTTTCTTGAATTTGAACACTTGGCTTTTACTTGGTGGCATTGTTTAGTATGTTTATGGCACATTTAATAGACAGAACTTTGATAGAAGAAGTATGTCACTGAAGGAAAGTATTGAGATTTTGTAGACAAATTCTACTTTCTATTTGCTTTCTTATTCTGAACTTCTGATCCAATATGTGAGACCAGCCTCATGATCTTGACACTATGCATTTTCTACCATTATGGATTATCTCCCTCCTGGGACTGTAAATCAAAGTAAACCCTTTATCTCCCTAATTTACCTTTGCCAGGTTGTTTTATCACAGCAAAAGAAACAAATTAATACAAGTATGCATCTTGAGAATGATCTCGGACAAGTCTAGAGGAATTTAGTAATAATTATTTCATATGTTAGTAGAACTGTCTAGACTTTTGTATTAAAGGGAGATATACCAGACAAATAAATATAAAAATTTAAAACATTTTCTAAGACCCTATACAATAGTCAGGATTCTGTAAAGGTACATAACTGATATAATGAATATGAATGTAGTTGTGTGTACATTTGTGTGTGTGTGTGTGTGTGTGTGTGTACTGATGGGTGACTATAGATGGGTATGTGGAAGTAAGAAGACAACTTTCAGGAGTATATTATCTTTTTTGATCATATGGGTACTAGAGATCAAACTCAGGTAGTCAATTACCTTTATTCATTGAGATACCTCACAATTGTGTTTTCTAAGAATTGCTTTAGAAATAAGCATGGTAACTTCCAGAGGAAGTACAGCAATAAATGGTGGTATGGCTGGAGATATGGATTAGTAATGAATATAGGTCATTGCTTCTTTGGGACAATGGTCTTATTTTGGTTTAATAGAACACTGATTGCCAAGTAGCCAGGCAGGAAGTATAGGCAGTGACAGGCCTCCTTAGCTTTATTCTCCAGGGAGAGGTGAGTGTGCTCTCCACCCATTCCACAGCCCCATGATGTAGGACAATCAGACATATTAGGGAGTCAAGTCAAAGCAGGAACTCAGTTAATTACTGTGAGTGTCAGCTAATATAGGTTAAGTGACATCATGTGATGTGGGAGTACCTCTAGCCAATGAGATACAGTAAAGCCCTCCCTCTGACTGGAAGGGCATCTACCTAGATTTTGCTGTCTCTTCCTTACTCAGTAGCTTTGAATTAATCCTTCAAACTGAAGCCAGGCTTTTCTCTGTTCTACAAGCCTTGGGGTATGGGACCTGAGATAATTTTGACCCAACATCTCCCCTATTTTGTCTTATATCCCATCCTTTACCCCAGCCACCAAGCCAGAATAGCCCACCGGTGAGAGAGTATATGTAAGGGCCACCCCTATCTGGAGTTTCGGCCTGGATACCCTCAAATTGCAGTACATCCATGGGGTGAGATGTATCAAATCTATTATAATATACTCAAAGGACCATGAGTTGTACCTGTTGTATCTGTTTTTGGAATGCTTGTTTCAGTCTTTGGAGAACATATGGGCCAAAAAGACAGATCAATAAACAAATAGCTATCAGCTCAATTAGAGAAGAGATGAGTATGGTAATCCATACGTGACCAGTTAAACCAGTTCTCATAAGGGGTCCTTGACTTAAATGAATCAGTTTCCTTAACTCATCTAGTGTTCTTGTAACTGTCCTGAAATGGTCCGCATAGAAGCAACATTCTTCCCCATGGGCCCTGCAAATTCCTCCCTGTTTCATAAACAGCAAGTCCAAGCCTTTCTTATTTTGTAAGGTTACCCTTGCTAAGGAATCCAAAGACTTTTGTAAATAATGTAATATAGTTTCTGTCTTTCCTAAGGTAGCTGTCAATTGTGAGTGAATTATTCCCATTTTTTGTAAAATTACCAGGGATGTGGTGCCCAGAGCAGTCCCAGCCACCCCTAGCCCCATCAATATGATGATGGCCGGGCCATTAGGGGCTCTCTCTTATGCCTTTGCGCCAGGAATTCTTCTTGCATCTAGTAAAGCACATGAGGGGAAATTAATGCAAGCAGGCAAGTATCATCATTCAGAATGATCAGGGGGTCAGACAGGCAGGGAGTAACCCCGATCTCTTGGCAGATCCAAAAATACCCCTGATCTTTGGGAACCTTCCATGAAACTATAGACCCATTAGCCCTATTACAAGTGAGATTAAGAAGAGGGTGTCTGAGCTGGGCGATGGTGGTGCACGCCTTTAATCCCAGCACTCGGGAGGCAGAGGCAGGCGGATCTCTGTGAGTTCGAGACCAGCCTGGTCTACAAGAGCTAGTTCCAGGACAGGCTCCAAAGCTACAGAGAAACCCTGTCTCGAAAAACCAAAAAAAAAAAAAAAAGAAGAGGGTGTCTGGCATATGAGACACAACTTGCTTTTGACAATTGCCAAAGGAGGATAGTAAGTCCCAACATCTTCCCCATTTCAGGGTTTTCCCATTTACAAATATCAGCTTTATCTAGTATTCCATAAGAGCTGTTTACCCCAAAGGCTTCAAAGTAGGGGGATAGTGGCTGTAAGCAAAGCCAACAAGTCTCAGGGGCTTCAGGGTGGGTAAGTTTTAAAGCCATAAAGGCCATCTTAATGGTCTCCGTCAAATAAGGTGTGACTTCTATTTTCCCTATATCTGAAGGCAGCTTGGTAAAGAATGGCTTAGGAGTAGATGACGGGGAGGTTGAGGTATGTAAAATTGAAGTATATACAGGTGTGTTCCCCATGAGCATTAACTTGGAAACAGGCTCCAACATCTGAGGAGGGTCCTCAGGAAGTATCTCCATTCAAACAATGAGTATAAGACCATGATCATATCCCTTTTGTTATAGCCCTAATCCCCACATCTTCCCAGATAATCAGAATATGTTCCTTTTACTGCCTGATCTGTAAACCTTAATAGCAGAGGGTTACATCTAAATCGAGTGCATCTTTTATATAGGTGGTATCTGGTAGATTCTGGAGATCATTATATCTCCATGTACTTTTTTTTATCCAATGCCCAGTCCCACTCTGCTCACATCTCCAGGAAGAGATATAGTAATTAGGATCTCCCTACCCCCTGCAGTTTCTAACAGCTGATACAGTCTGGTTGCTTCCTGGGAATACATAAAAGGGTGTCTGAAGGAGAGCATGCTTCCTAAAGACATGAGAATACCCAAGCTCATCAGGATAAGATGTCTGTGAAACCCTGAGAGCCTCAGCAACCAGTCTTCCTCCCATCTCTGGAAGCTGGTTTCCCACAGCTCAGCTACCATATGCCAAATTGCAGAGGTCAAACATCAGGTCAGTCCACCATGTCTGGGATGTTATCATCTGAGAAGTCTAGTTTAGGATCCCTGTAGTGGGAGACTGCTTGTTTGTTCCCAGCCACCTAGCAATCTTAGACCCAAAATAATCACACAGAAACTGTATTAATTAAATCACTGCTTGGCCCATTATCTCTAGGTTCTTATATTAATTTAACCTCTATATCGCCACATGGCTGTTGCTTACTGGCTAAAGTTCCCAGCATCTATCTCCGGTAGCTCCATGGATTCTCTCTGATTCTGCCTTCTTCCAACCAGCAATCCATTTAGTTTTTCCCACCTATTTCAGTTCACCTGTAGCTCTGCTAAAGAACCAAAACAGTTCCTTTATTCATTAACCAATAAAAGCAACACATAGACAGAATGACTTCCCACACCAGATCTCTCCATTCCCAATCCTTGACAAGATCCATGTCACCTGTTATGTTGGTGGAGGCTTGCTGCCTGGACCTTGGTCTCCATGAGAATTAACATGATTACCACTGGGAGGGTCATCTGAAATTAATAAACAGGTGACACTTTTGAGGGTCCGTTTCCTTTGGGCAATTCTGATATTTTTTCTTGTGTTTGAATTTAAGAGTTTTCCACCATAATCACTTTCTTTCTTTATTGGTCATCTTGGTCTTCTCCATTGTCCTGAGGGAATGGAGAAATTTTAAGTTATGAGCATGTAACCATATAGGCATTTCCTCTATGTTTGGGAAGACACATACATATCCTCAGCGCTGTGTCAACAGGGATCTGTGCCCTTCCATTGGTAAGTGAGAGGAATTTTCCACCTAACCGTTAGGGAAGGCCTCATTGATAGGGATCCCCAATGTTTCTGGAATCTGTTTTGTTCATCTGATTTTTAAAAATTTAAAATATTGATGGTTAATAATGCTTTTTTTGCAGTTGTATATGGAGGGAGACTTCTCCCCCTTTTTGCTTTATAAGGACCTCCTTGAGATATTGGTGAAGTCTTTTGACAATTGATTGACCCTGAGGGTTGTCAGGGTTCCCGGTGGTATGGGATATATTCCATCTCTGGAAGAATTCTTTTAATGTTTTACTTATAAAACAGGGGCTGTTTGTCAGTCTTGACTTGTTGTGGTAGTCCCAATGTAGCAAAACATTGAAAGAAGTGGCTTTTGACATAGGTTTCCTTTTCCCCTGAGTGGATGGTAGCCCATCATGCCATAGAGTACACATCTATGCTCACAAACAAATACTCTAATTTTCAAAATGGAGGGTAATATATTACATCTTTTTGCCAGATAATATTGGGTCCTAGCCAATTTATTATCTTGTGTTCATCCCTGGCTCTTGTACGTGTGGGAGGTACAGAGAAACTGTTGGTCTTACATGTATGAACAATTCTCTTTAATTCTGTTATGGGGATCTGGGGGTATTTGAGTCCTCTCCAGTTGACAAGAGTTAAGTCATATTTTTGGGTAG
The DNA here is from genome assembly GCF_018167655.1 of Microtus oregoni. Lineage (NCBI taxonomy): Eukaryota > Metazoa > Chordata > Mammalia > Rodentia > Cricetidae > Microtus > Microtus oregoni. The sequence goes on from NW_024543812.1 coordinate 2,992,941, forward strand.
CATTTTGCATGCGCAGAGCTAAGACCTCCGTAAGACAGGTCCCTGAATCTGCAGCATCCACAGCAGCATTCCCTTGGGAAATGAGGCCATGGAGGTTTTGGTGTCCTATGAGATGTTGAACATACGTTCTACCTTTTAAGAACATTCTGAGTTGTATCATCAAGGCAGAAATAAGATTAGCATCTAATCTTATATAGGCAGTAGGTTCACCACATTAAAGCTGTCTGAATAGTCGTTGCAGGGTTCTAGGAACTCTTGTAGGGCAATATAAATGGCCTTCATTTCCTTATATTGAGCAGATCGCCCACAAGGGAAAATTTTGATAAATTTTATCTTGGTCCCCCCTACAGAGAAAACTACAAAGGCATCCCCATTCTTCCTGTCATCTGTGCAAACAGTGAATGCTTTGGCAGGCTCCTAGAAGAAAAGACTAAGGGGACTCTCCAGTATAGTTCTTGATATAGCTTCACTAATTGGGACTCCCCAAACCGGGTGTCCATGGTACCAAGAAATCCCTGCAGATTGAGGCTCAATGGAGAACAATGTCTGGCTGCCCATTCTTTAATTTTGAATGGAATTATTAATTTAGAGGGATCTTTTCCATAATGTTGGAGGGACATGATATGATTTTTATGATCATATTAGTTATTTGATCAACTAGAGAGTACACTCTGGGAGTGTCCCCCAGGGTGATGTGTAACCCATTCTAGTGGTTGTGACTGCAGGACAATAGCAGCCAGCATTGTCTTTTTCCATAATAATATCCAATTGGAATGTTAGGATCATATATCTCCAAGGAAGCCTGATGGAACTCATTGATGAAGTAAATAAGTTCCTGATGACCCTCAGGGGGTAAGGAAATGATCTCATAAGGTTGACCCCCTTTTGGGAGATTATAAAACACATCTCTTCTCCCAGTCTCTCTCTACAGGCAACCAGAGCCTTACCCAGTTTATTTCCCCTAGTATCTTTTGTAACCCTGATAAAATGATAGGCTCAGGCATGATTAATTGGGATTTATTCACTTTGACTTTAGTGTTAATTGGGATTCCAATATATGACATGGGGTAGCATTTGTATTTTGTTTGGGGTGATTTTAAAGCCATTTTGTTGGGGGATATTAACAAAAGTGGTTACCCAGGGAGCTAGCCCTGATTTTTCCAAATGCCAAATGATTAGAACATTCATATAAATATATAAAAGGGTATTATTTTGTCGAAGGGAGGTTGCTTGTTAGTGCCCAGCCTCCGGCTATCTTAGACTTAAACTAATTACACAGAAACTGTGTAAATTAAATCACTGCTTGGCCCAATAGCTCTAGCTTCTTATTGGCTAACTCCTATATTGATTTAACCAATTTCTATTAATCTATATTTTGCCACATGACTGTGGCTTACCAGGTAAAGTTCCCAGCATCTATTTCCAGCAGCTCCATGGCTTCTTCATGTCACTGCCCTTCTTTCTCCCAGCATTCAGTTCCATCTCCCCTGCCTAACTAAATTATTCCCTGTTATAGGTCCAAAGAAATTTCTTTATTTATTAATGGTAATCACTGCATACAGAGGGAAATCCTACATCACCAGCCCTTTTCTGTTTAAATGAAAAAGGAAGGTTTTAAATTTAACATACTATAATTACATATAACAAAACAGTAACCAAGTAAGAATTATAGTTACAATATTTATATCTACTTTATCTTTCATCAAAACTAAGGAAAATTATAACTATAACCATGAGTTATTTGACCCCATCAAAGACTCCAGAATGATATAATATTACCTAAGTAAACAATAAGTTCATTATAAGCAACTTCCAAAACTCGAGAATTGACAGAGACATCTTGCTGCCTGGATAGTCACCCAAAGTTCTTTGTATTTTTGGGGCATCCATCTTTAGCCTACAGGCCCATAGTATCCAGCAGACTTTTTCATTAAACAGGACATTTCAAAAACAGTTCCATCTATCCTAGTTGTTTGTCCATCACATTATTTTTTGTGTACTGCAGAATGCCTAGCAGACTGTTTTATGAAGCAGGATCCCTGAAGGATCATCTCACCTTAAGGCAAGTTTAATAGACATTTCTTTATGGGTCATGCATGTCCAGTTTATCAAGCAGTCCAGGTAAGAGCAGTTTCTTGCCAAATGGCCAATCAGTTCCATAAAAAGTCTCTTCAATGCTAATCATCCTCTAGAAGTAGCTTGGTGCTGCCAGGAGCAGACATGTCACACTCTCATGAAAAGTCTTCAGTTCTTAAACATTTTAAATGCCATATTCTGAAGGTCTCTAAAATATTTTAGGAATAGATAACTGAAATATATCTCTATACATCTAGAAAATCTAACTATCATTACAAGCTTGAATATTATAGATAATTATCTATCAATCTATATTTTAATTATACATTACATTTTAAATGAGCTACACAAACAAAATACCTTAATCAAGAGAAGAAATATACATTTAACAAAATTGACCTTAAATTTGTATCAATAAACCAAGATCCATTCTAATGTAAATCTCTATAGCATATCACCCTTTAAATGTAAACAAATATTGATAAATAATATTGGGGAATATGGGCATAGTTTCTCCAAACTATTTCTTGCTGTTTATGGGATGAAGTATTTTCTTTTTTGAGGGAATTCACAACATTTTGAGTGGTCTTGTTTGATCAAACAACATTGGTCTGGAAGCAATCCACAGGTTCCCATCTTCTGTGGAAACAAAAAAAAGAACCTCTTTTCCAAAGCAACATATTCTTAGATTCGAATTTCGGAACAAATAGACCTTTATGTTGGTTTAACTTAGCAGTCCATACAGTGAATTGTATCTCTGTACTTAGCTCTTTTACTGTCAATAATTTAAATAATACACAATAATATACATAATCCAGACTCTCTGTGAATCTTCCATCTTTACGAGGCTTATTTTTCTTTCTGTATTCTGTCTCTTTAAAGACTTTATCTTTTTTTATAAACTATTTTTTTAACTCTTTATTTTTTTCTCCTTCTTCCAAGGTAACATACATTTATTGAACACTGTAACCCATTTATTGGTCTTTTTATCTGGATTTGTTTTTATTGCTTATCTGTAATTACTTTCTGACTAGAAGTGCTTCTTAAAATGCTAAGCACTTAAGAATCTAAACTGTGAAATTGCTAGGGTACATATGGCACTGCCTATTTGCCATGCCAATTCCAGCATGGCAGAGCTACTCAGCCCTTCCATGAACCACACACATTGCCTCACTTCCAGGCATAAAACCAGTCCACATTGCTATCAAGCAAGTTGTAGCATGTTGTTCACAAACCCCATCCAAATATCTGTCTCCTAAAGAGTAAGAGGTCACACTTACATCATGGCCCAGAAAACCTGCATTTCAAAGTGGTGCAGCTTTTTTTCTGCTGCTGCTCCTGCAGAATCAGAAACCTCTCTTAAAGGAACTACAGCATGCCACCAGTAAACAGGGAGAAGCTGTGTTAAACTCTATATTTTTTGTGTCTAGAATTAAGCTCTCTCAGGCTTTTAAGGGGAATTGAGTTTGCCATGTCGGCACCAATCTGTTGAAGGGAGGTTGCTTTTTAGTTCCTAGCTGCTAGCTAGCTTAGACCTGCAATAATCACACAAAAACTATATTAACTAAACCACTGATTGGCCCATTAGCTTTAGCTTCTTATTGGCTAACTCTATACTTATTTAACCCATTTCTATTAATCTGCATTTTGCCACATGGCTGTGGCTTACTGGGCAAAGTTTTCAGTGTATATTTCCAGTGGCTCCATGGCTACTCCCTGACTCTGCCCTTCTTTCTCCCAGCATTTAGTTCCATCTTCCCTGCCTACCTAAGTTCTGCTCTGTTATAGGTCCAAAGCAGTTTTTTTTTTTTATTTCTTAATGGCTATCATGACATACAGAGGGAAATCCCACATCATTATCTTTGTCAAAATAAGGAGAGAGGATACTGTACAAATTTTGTTGGGAAAAGGCCAGACTATTGGTAATCCTCTGTGGGAGAACAGCCCATTTGTATCTCTTGTCAGGTCAAGAGGAGTTAATTGTTGGAATGGAAAAGGCAATTTTGTTTGCAATCCTCCTCATGAAGAGGAATTGAGAATAAGCATTACTTTAGATCAATTACAATGAGGTGAAACTGGGTTAGGATTTCTGGGACCCAAGGTAAGCCCATTTAAGGGTCCCCTACTAGCTCCATATGGGAATTGATTGTGTGTAGGTCCTGTAACATTCTCCAGTTCCCATTAGGCTTATGTATCACAAACAAAGGGCTGTTCCAGGGGCTCACCGAGGGCCTTATCCATTCTTCTTAAGGCAGATTTCTGGTGATTTTCTTGAGCATCTTTAGTTTAAGTTGAATTAATGGCCACTGCTCCACCCATACCAGCTTACCAGGTGTCCACCTAATGGGGGGCAGTCTGGAGGCAGTGGCCTCTACTGTTGGTGGTGAATCCAGGTGTTGGGGGTCTGCCTGATGACCACTTGCTCTGTTTTATCATCATAAAAGTCCAGGAGGTCAGCAATAATAAAGGAATCCATTTGTCCTAACAAATCTGATCCCAGAAGGTTTGCAGACAACCCTGGGAGGATCAGAAGCCTAAACTTTCTTTTGTCTCTATCTGACCCCACCCAATTTATGAACTGACCATTTCTTTGGTCATCAACCTTCCTCCAAACCCCATGACAGGCATCCTGGTTATGAGATTCCAGCTGTTCAGGGCCTCTTCCTTTCTGAAAACTGTCCTATCAGCTACCATGCCAATCAGGCATTTGAATCTTTGTCCCCAATGATCATAGTCATATTGGGTCTGAAACCCTCTACCATTGGAATGGTCCAGTTGTATGAAGGTGCATCTTTTCCTCCTTTGGTTAAGGAGGCTGGAAGTTACCTCCAATCTATTTTAAAGGTTGATTTGTGAAGGGTTTCCCATTTATATTGAATTTGGAGTGGCACTCTGAGCCCCAATAGTACACCTTGTGGCAGTGAGGGCAGGGAGATCGAGGGAATCCCTTCCTTACCTGGGTCTTATTGCCCTTTTGTGGGCAATCCCTCTTAAAATGCCCCAGTTGACCTCATAGGAAACATTTTCCAGGTCTTTTCTTTTGTTGTCCAGCCACCAGAGCTTGAGAAATAGAAGAGGTTAGAGTTTGTGTATGGGCCTGAAGGACTGCCAGAAGAGTCTGGTTTGTATGTGACTGGGACCCAACATTGTGTGAAATCAAAACCCATCGACTAATGGACCCTCCCTTCCCTAAGGCCGGCACAAGCCTCACTAGTATCTTGGTTCATACAATCCCAGACTATGAATTAGTCTCTAAACCCACTGGGGGGAAATTTCCTCTCAAGACTGATCTGTACACCGACAATAAAGTCTGGAAGCGGCTTGACTGATTTTTGCATCGTGCCAGATATAAGTGAATAAGTGGGTCCCTGCTCTAGCTTGGCCCAGGCCTTCAAGCCTGCTTGTCTAACTTGGTCCATATATGGAGCTGCAATTGTGGTTTGTTGGACCCCAATAGAAAATCCTCCCCCCTTAAAAGTGAGCATTGAATAACTGATATGAATTGGGAGATTGGCTGTTCTATTGAACTCTACCCTAGTGTGAGAGGTCTCCTTAAAAAAGGCCATCTATTTAACATTTTGGGATCCCCCAGTGTAGCCTTAGCCAGATAATACCAGTCCTTGGGGACACAAGGATGGTAGGCTATCTCCTAAAGGAGGGCCCTGGTCCAGGGGAGTTAGAGCCATCCTTGGACACTGCCTTCCTCAATTTTTCAGGTCCTGAGATTACCAATGATACCAGGCTAGGGAGCGGTTTGATTCAGGGCCAACATTGACCTAGAAGGCATGGGGTCTGTAATTTTAACCCTATAGGCCTCGGCATTAGAAGTTTTAGAATCCCCAAGGGGGCTCCGCCCCACGTTCCTCTGTGTGAGAGTCCCAATTTTGCAGTTCTTCCAAGAGGATCATTTATTCACTTCCTCCTGGCAAGGATGCAGCCCCCTTTTTGTCCGATTCCCCTCTCCCATTTTATCCTTTACAGGGAAGCTGGGGGCATAAGGAGGTGGCTATTCCTTGTCACAGGCAATATCTTCTTTGCCTTTTGTCTTTGTCTCTGCCTGCCTTATTTCTTCCCCCTGGGACTACTCTTTAGTAAATCTTTCCCCTCGTCTGTCTTCTTTTCTCCCATTCTTTTGGTTAATCAGGCCTCTCCCAATCTTTGACCTTTTCCTGCTCCTCACCTGTCTCCTTCTCCTCCACCCTTCTAGTCAGCTGGTTATTTCAAATTCTTTAGACCTCTCCCAGTTTCTGACTTTTTCCTTACCTGCCCTTGGGGGAGGCAGAGCAGTGGGGTTAAAACATACCTTAAAAGCCACAATAGTTGGATAGAATCCCAAAGGTGGGAGTATATAAAGTGTTGTTTTTTACTTTCTCTGGCAAGCATCTCCACCTGGTTCCACATGTACCATGAGAAAAGATTCCCAGTGGGAACCCAGGGGGCTAGGATAATTATACCCTTCCATGCCTGAATGAAATGTGGTCTGACAATTCCAGGCCTTTGGAAGAGTAGCATATATCTCAGCATCTTACGCTCTGGGTCATTTTTGTATAAAGTTGCCTTACCTGTATTGGGGTCCCACTCATCTTGACTGACTGCTTAGCCCTTGGAACGGAAAAGCCACATGTTCTCTTACCAATTGCCAGGCCTCTTTAGTCTTATTCCCCAGGGAATGGCGACTCTGCTATCTGCCCATTCCGCAGCCCCACAACACAGGACAAACAGGTGGGATAGGAAGTCAAGTCAAAGTAGGAACTCAGTTTATTATTGTGAGTGTCAGCTAATATAGGTTAAGTGACATCATGTGATGTGGGGGTACCTCTAGCCAATGATAGACAGTCAAGTCCTCCCTCTGGCTGGAGTGGTATCTACCTAGATTTTGCTGTCTCATTCTTCCTTGGTAGCTTTAAGAGTATTCTTCAAACTGAAGCCAGGCTTTTCTCTGTCTTACAGTCCTTGAGGTACAGGCCCTGAGATAATTTTGGTCCAACAGGCAGGGTGACCAGACGGGAAGCAGAAGCAGGGTGATGAGAACAGGATAATTCTGGGAAGAGGAAAGTTCAGTCTGCAGTTATCACAGAGGAAACCAGACACAGAGAAAGCAAAATGAGACTGCCTCACTGATAAAAGGTACCAAGCCACATGGCTAACAAAGACAAAAATAATGGGCTAGTTTAAGATGTAAGAATTAATTAATAAGAAGCCTAAGCTAATAGGCCAACCAGTTTATAATTAATGTAAACCTTTATGTATTTCATTGGGAGTGAATGGTTGTGGGACAGGTGGGACAGAAGCCTCTGTCAACAAGTGGTGCCAACGTGGACAACTAAATCCACTTAAAATCTGAGAGAGTTTGGGAAGTAATTCTAGACACAAAAGAACAGAATTAAGCATGGCTTCTTGGTAGCAGCATTTTCTCAGATGGGCTCTGTTTGCTAGAGGCAAACACTCCTATTTAAGAGAGGCTTCCTGACACAGCTTTAGTTTCAAAAACTTTGGAGTTGTTTTAAAAGGACTTGGTAGCAAACACTTAAATTGTGTTTATGGATAGCCAATAGCATGGTTCTTAGTGGTGGCACAGACCTCAAAACTCCATTGAATTGTGACAATAAACATGGCTCAAGCCAGTACATTTGCCATGAGGCTAGACTCTCAGAAAACTAAAGAATGGGTTGGATCCAACTATCAAAGACATGGCTTTAATTCTAGCCATATTGCTTAGCAAATTAAAGACTCATGTGGTCAGAAAAAAAAGATATACAGTAAAGATAGCTTCAGATGAAGGAAACCTCTAAATGAGTAACAGTGTTTTTTTTTTTTAATATATGTAGGCTTTGAAGAGAAAAGCAAAAGGACAAAGTCCTTTAAAAGAAAAGAAAGAGAGAAGTTGTGTATGGTTGCACACACCTTTAACCCTAACACTTGGGAGGCAGAGGAAGGTGGATCTCTGGGAGTTTGAAGGTGTGGTGGCCCACAGCTTTAATCCCAATACTTGGGAGGCAGAGGCAGGTAGATTTCTCTGAGTTCAAGAACAACCTGGTCTACAGAGTGAGTGTCAGGACAGCCAAAGCTACACAGAGAAACCTAGTCTCAATAAAAAACAAAAAATAAAAATACAAAGAAAAAGTAGAGTTTAAAATAAAACCACATAAACATGGATAATACACAGAGAATCTGGATACTGTATGTTATTATGTTGCCTTAATTCCATATGAATTTTTCATCTCTCCCTGGATAACAAATACCTGCCTATGTTTTTCTGTGGTTCCTTGGTGCATATCTTTTGAGTATACATTCTTTATCTATTCTCTACCTTGAAAACTTTTTGTATGGACATAAAATGAAAAGAATTGTGCAGAATAACTGGATAGAAGACTTCTTTCCGACTACTTGCCACTGACCTTAAGATTCAATTGTACCTTCCACCTGCTCATTCTACTCTGAGCTTCTGCTTAATTGAGCTGATTTTATCTCTTAGAATTTACATAATGCATATTTGTACAGAATTTAAGAAGCACATTCAGCTGTGCTTTAAGCACTCAACATCACATAGTATTGTTTGTAAATCATCATGTAATTTTAAAGTTTGTTTTTGTATTTAAACTGTGAAATTTGTGTGTCACATTCCCAGGTATGTTTTCTCAATTTATTTTCAGGCCTCTATGATAGTATCTCACAAAAATAATATTTGACACTTTGAAGAAACACTTTTATAAATTAATTTTGAAATATATTCAATGTTTTAGTCTGCTAACTATTAAAATGAAATAAAAGTAGTTACTCAAGCTGCCTTAAGCCATGAGTTTATTATTTCATACCTCATACTACCATTCCATTTCCATCTGAATTCCAGCATTCTATATTCATGAATAACACTCTCATGGATGCAGAGCTTCTATTATCTTTGTTAGCATCTATTAAATCAACATTTGAACTATGCTCAGTGTGACACTTGTGTAAGCACACTGCTTACATAGATCAAATGTAGACTCCCATAATCTAGCCTCCTATTGCAATTTCCAAAATACAGTAACCACTATTTTCAGACCTTTTGATGTGTTTGTCCTTGATTGTATGCCTTTATATTTTCTTTCAAAGTCCTTTTTAAAATTAGGGATGCTCATGAAAAGCTTCATTTGTTTTATTTAATGCATTCTATTTTTGCTTATTCAGTGGAATAATTTGTCATTGTTAGCCTAAACTGCATTGCTTCAGGCTTCTATTACTTTAGCTTCATTTCCTTAGAGAGTTTCAGATCATTGAATTGTAACTGCTTTCTTATGACTTCTCTGATCTGAGTGTCAAGGATAGGCAACATCTTTACCTGTATCTGTACCTCCATCTTCAGGTGTCAAGAATAAACCCCAGAGATATTATTCTAAGGAATAAAATGTATCTCTAATGCTTTGACTGGAAGTTCTGATACTCTCTGTGCTCCAGAGATGCCTGCCTTTATTTCTTCTTCCAAATGTAAAAGAGAATAAGAAATACGTATTTTCTTTCCACAAACCCATAGTGCTACTCAGCCTCCTCGCAGTTCTATATTCTGCGTCTAGACTACCAAAGAATGCTCTTCATTTATTTATGCCAATTTTCATAAACTGCCATATTTTCGGTGACATGCTCTATCCACTGAGTTCTAATACTTTTCTGCATGGTGTATCCACTTTTCTTTTCTTTTTATTTATTTACATATGTATTAATTTATTTTTCCATTAATAAATTTACACTTCCTCCCCTCCCCCCATTCCCTTCCCGCTTCCCCACTCATCCTCCTCCCTCTCCTCCCTCCTAAGAGAGGGCAGGGAACCCTGCCATGTGGGAAGTCCAAGTCCCCCCCTTCCCACATCCAGGCCTAGAAAGCTTTGCATCCAAATAGACTAGGGTCCCAAAAAGCCATTACATGCAGTAGAAACAAGTCCCAGTGCCTTTATCAATGACTTCTCAGTCAGCCCCCATTGTCTGCCACATTCAGAGAGTCCAGTTTAATTGTATGGTCATTCAGTCCTGGTCCAGCTGGATTTGGTGAGCTCTCATTAGAACAGGCACACTATCTCACTGGGTGGACCAACCCCTGGTGGTCCAGACTTCCTTGCTCATCTTCTCCCTCCTTCTGCTCTTCAACTGGACCTTGGAAGCTCAGTACGTTGCTCTGATGAGAGTTTCTGTCTCTATATCCATCCATACCCAGACGAAGATTCTATGGTAATATTCACGATAATCACCAGTGTGATAATGGGGCAAGGCCAATTCAGGCACCCTCTGCTCTGCTGCCCAAGGACCTAGGTGGGGACATCCCCGTGGACACCTGGGATCCTCTCTAGAGCAAAGTCTGTTGCCAACCCTAAAATGGCTCCCTTAATATAGATATCTTCTTCCCTGCTCCTATATCTGCCCTTCCTCCATCTCCACCCTCCCACTCCCCCAAGCTCTCTCCAGTCTTCCCTTTAGTGGTTAGTACTCTGCATTTTGTATCCTTTTTTTTTCTAATACTGCTCTTCTTTGAGTGGGTCCAAATAGCTGTCTGTTCAGTATCATAAACTTTCTGGTATATGTTAAATGAAAATATTTCCATATTTTCTATCAGATTTCTCATAAGAATCTTGATTCACTGGAAAGCAGTAACCTTCAATGGACATCTCTTCACCAACCATATTCTTTCTGGTTGAATTCTCTTTGAACAAGCATTATATATTTAAATTAGGAGATTTGTAACCCTTACCATTACCAGAAAGCTATTCCTTTTAATTTATTCAATATTGAGGACAAACTTGTTAGATGATAAAGTTTTGTCTTTTCCATATAATAGAAATTGACTAATATCCTAAAGTGGCATCCTTTATTTTTAGAAGAATAGGTTTGTAGTCTATGAACATCCAACATTATTTGTGTCATAATGATTTATTAGTACTCAATTGACTGTCATTCTCACAAATAATTCAATCCAATATGTTGTCCCATTCTCTTTCCAATACTCTTTCATAAAGAACATGAATGATGGTACTATATATATTTGCATTATCAATAAATGTAATTGGTCAATAACATTGATGACATGCACCATATTGTTGATATAATACCTTCAAATTTTCAATATTTTCTATTTCTCTGACTTAATTTTTTTTGAGTTTAATTCAGTTCCCTATTTTTCTTCCCAATGTCACTTTGATATCATTAGTTTTTAGCCTATTGATCTGGATATGCTATTATTGCCTTTGCCTCATAATGCTTCTGTTCTCTCCTTATTTTATGATACATCATCATGATCACTCATTGTTTTGTACAGTTTCAGAATTGATCGATATTAGCCATATTTTCTGTTTCAAATGATTGAATCTATCAAACATATAGCAGACAAAAGTGAAAGAACAAATAGCAAATAGCATTTATAGTGGCAGATACAGTTCAACAAACATCAAATCAGGCACTTGCAACATCCAACAGAGACAACTGAAGCAGCCTGATTATGGAACAAAGGTACTACAGTCAAATTAGGGTTTAAAATTTCCAAAGCAATAAAATAAGGAAGCCATGTTGAGATAGTCAACTAGAGTACATAATTGAGAGAGGTTTTGTTCCCTTTTGTTTTTTCATGGATGTGTTTCCAACTTCTTGTTTCCACTGTGAGCAATTTAATACACTTGGGTAAATAATACTAAACAATGATGGAAAATATATTCTTTCTAACTGCCCTCAAGAATTTAATGTTTATCTGTTTAACTCTTCTGCTTTCTCCCTATCATAGAATCAGAGAGCTAGGCTCCCCAGAAAAGGGTCGCTTGGAGGACACTTTAAATAAATGTGGTGATCAAATATGGGAGAACCTCCTTGTTGCTAGAGTCTTCTCTCAGTGAGTTTAAGGAAGATGACAATTGATGACAATTAATATAATGCATATTATAATTACTTACATAGACAAACAACCCCTTACTTTTTCTTGCTTTATTGTACTCATAGTATAATTACAATCTCAGTAAATCAGACAGCTATTCACTATGTACACATACATAATAGAATGTAGCTTGAAAAAAATGTGAAACTGTGCTTACTTAACTTTAGTTCTAATTTGTGTCTACTTACTTCAAAGGGATCTAAAAGTGCCACATTGTAACTGTGCCATGCTTAGTTATCCATTCATTTTCCATCTTCCTAAACAATCTTACTACACATGATCTGTTATCTTTATCCTCAACTCATAGAAAAAATTGGTTGCCTCTTTGCTGAGCATTCACTAGAACAGGCACACAATACTAAGTTAGACCATTCTATTGTGGTACCTCTGTAGAAATATATTTAACCTTCTCCCTTATTGATTGACCTGGGTCTTATAACTCTGTTCATTTTTCAACTAATTTAATCACATGTATAAAACACTGTTCCAATATAAACATATTGATTTGCTCTGTTTATTATACATTTATTTTTTTTTTAAATATGAGGTTTTTCCCTCATCAGAATGAAACATTTTGTTACTTCCTCATGGCTGAGAAATCTTTCATTGTGTAAAGATACGACATTTTCTTTATCCATTCTTTTGTTGAAGGACATCTAGGTTGTTTCCAGTTTCTGACCATCGATGGACATGGTTGAACATGTCCCTCTGTTGTACGATGAAACAACCTTTAGGTATATGACCAAGAGTGGTATAGCTGGACCTTGTGGTAGATCAATTCCCATCTTTTCATAGTGGCTGTTCAATCTTGTACTCCTACAGCAACAATGTATAAGTTTTCCTTTTCTCTACATCCTTGTGTACATGATCTGTTACATTCTTTATTGGCTTTAACCACTGTAACAGGTTTAATATGAAACTTTGTATTTTTAATTTGCATTTCCTGATGACTAAGGATGTTGAACATTTTTAAGTGTTTCACAACCATGTTTTGAGAATTTTCTGCTTAGAGCTGTATCTCATTTTTAATTTGATTTTTTTATATCTAGTTGTTTTTTAGTTCTGTATATATTTTATATATTCGTCCCTTACCAGATGAGTTTTGGGGAAAAGAAATAAAAGAATAGAAAAAAAATTGTTGCTTTCTCTTACTGCTGATGTCCTTAGCTTTACAGAAGTTTTTAATTCCATAAATTCTCATTTATTAATTCATGATCTTAGTGCCTATATTAGCAGTGTTCTGTACAGAAAACCTTTTCATGTGCCAATGAGTTCAAGACTATTCACCATTTTTAATTTTACCAGGTTCAGTATATCTGGTTTATGTTAAGATCTTTGATTCATTTGGTCCTGTGGGATAATGCTCTTGCATCCAGTAAAAATTTGTCACATTATTGGTTTAATAAAATGCTGATTGGCCAGTAGCCAGTTCAGTACCCCATTTTTTTTAATTGGGTTAATTAGGGTTTTAATGTCTAGTTTCTTGTGTTCTTTATATATTTTGGAGATCAGACCTTTGTCTGATCCAGGGTAGGTGAAGATCTTCTCCCATTCAGTAGGAGGCCTATTTGTCTTAATGACAGTGTCATTTGCTTTACAGAAGCTTCTCAGTTTTAGGAGGTCCCATTTATTCATTGTTGCTCTTATAGTCTGTGCTACTGGGGTTATACATAGGAAGTAGTCTCCTGTGCCCATGTGTTGCAGACTACTTCCCAATTTCTCTTCTATCAGGTTTAGTGTGGACAGATTTATATTGAGGTCGTTAAACCATTTGGACTTGAGTTTTGTGCGTGGTGATGGATATGGACCTATTTTCATTCTTCTACATATTGACATCAGGTTATGCCAGCACCATTTGTTAAAGATGCTTCCTTTCTTCCATTGTATAATTTTAGCTCCTTTGTTGAAATTCAGGTGTTCATAGGTTTGTGGGTTAATATCCGGGTCTTTGATTCAATTCCATTGGTCAGCATCTCTGTTTTTATGACAATACCATTCTGTTTTGATTACTGTTTTGATTACTCTGTAATAGAGTTTGAAGTCAGTGATGGTAATGCCTCCAGAAGTTCCTTTATTGTATAGGATTGTTTTGGCTATCCTTGGTTTTTTTTGTTTTTCCATATAAAGTTGATTATTGTTCTCTCAAGGTCTGTGAAGAATTTTGTTTGGATTTTGGTGGGGATTGCATTGAATCTATAGATTGCCTTTGTATAGATCCTCCTGGAAATTGGAAGCAGACAAGATTGCGGGGCGAAAGTTGGGAGGATTGGAATAGGGGTGGGATGGGGGAAGAGGAGAGGGGAAGAGAAGAGGGAGAAGGGGAGAATTGGAGAGAACTTGGGGGAGTGGGATGGTTGAGATGGAGGAAGGGCAGATATGGGAACAGGGAAGAAGATATCTTAATTAAGGGAGCCATTTTAGGGTTGGCATGAGTCTTGGCTCTAGAGGTGTTCCCTGGTTTCCAAGGGGATGTCCCCAGCTATTTCCTTGGGCAGTAGAGGATAGGATGCCTGAACTTGCCTTGTCCCATAGTCACACTGATAAATTTCTTGAATATCACCATAGAACCTTTGTCAGACAATGGATGGAGATAGAAACAGAGACCCACATTGGAGCACTAGACTGAGCTCCCAAGGTCCAGTTGAAGAGCAGAAAGAGGGAGAAGATGATCAAGTAAGTCAGTACTGGGAGGGGTTTGTCCACCCACAGAGACTCTGTGATTGATCTAAGGGGAGCTCACCAAGGCCAGCTGAACTGGGACTGAACGAGCATGTGATCAAACTGGACTCTCTGAATGTGGCTGACAATGGGGGCAGACTGAGAAGCCAATGATAATGGCACTGGCACTTTTTTCTACTGTATTTACTGGCTTTTTGGGCATCCTAGTCTGTTTGGATGCACACCTTCCTAGGCCTGGATATGGGGGGGGCCTTGGACTTCTCACAGGGCGGGGTACCCTGCTCTCTTTTAGGACTGGAGGGGGAGGGGGAAGGGTAAGTGGGTGAGTGGGAGGGAAATGGGAGGAGGGGGGAAGGTGGAAATTTTGAATGGTATTATTTATAAAGCAGAAAAATAAAAAAAATAAAAAATTAAAAAAAACATACTAACTAGAGGATTTGTGGAAAATATCAAAAAATATATTCTAAGATTTTTTTGTACACACATTAGAATCAAAGAACTTCATAAGTGATAAATATGTTCAAAACTGAATGCAGCCTTTCTGCTTTAGTTCACTTGTATTCAAATATTGAATGAATGGTGTGAAGGTGTAATGGCTAAACACACATTGAGCTTGTGTGTTTAGTCAATAAATTTCTAAAGCCAGAAAATAAAAGCGGAGTTAGTGTAAGTTCTAATAGAGACATCAAAATTCTTTAATTAAAAACAAGACTTTAGTTTTCCAGGGAGTTCTTACATTCCAAGGGTGAAATTTTGAAAATCTTATGCATGGTGTTTTCATAGTTCAATATCTTTAAAGTTGCTTTGGTGTGAAGGAATTTATGTATGTTAATAGGTTAGATTTTTAATGGGTGTAAGGACCTCAAATATACATAATTAACCTCCTCTGAAATCTTTAGAGTTTTGAATTACACTTTTCACAGTGAGGATGAACCACTGATTGTGTTATGTAATCAGTTAAAATTTAGAGTTTAGATTTTTTTTTTAATTTTCCATAATTTTTGATGTATTTTTTAAAAAAACAAAATGTTAATCAACATCATCTTGAGTGATATATTTATGGTTCTCAAATATAAACTACAACTTCACTTTGATTAAAACAGGAGTGCATAAACAATTAAGAGCTTCTTCTCCCCATGGTATCTAGCACCAATCTCTTCCTGTCCATAAAAGCATCCTATTTACTATGGCATATATGAAATATTCAGTTTTTCTGATTTATCCTCTGTTGTACCTTCTGAGTGACAGTTAAAAATTAGAAAGAAGGTGGGTTTAGCAATGTCTTGGTGTAGCTACTGGAGCAAAGTGTGAAAGTGTAACACTTTTCATAGAGGAAACAAGCAGCAATTTCTTTGAGTTTGTACTATTTAGTGACTGGCATCAGAATTAAAAATGACTATCCCTCATGGTCCTGACTTCCTTGCTCATGCCCTCCCTCCTTCTGCTCCTCATTGGGACCTTGGGAGCTCATTCCAGTGCTCCAATGTGGGTCTCTGTTTCTATCTCCATCCATCGCCAGATGAAGGTTCTATGGTGATATGCAAGATAATCAGTATGGCTATAGGATAGGGCCATTTCAGGTTCCCTCTCCTCAGCTGCCCAAGGAACTAACTGGGGGCATCACCCTGGGCACCTGGGAAACCCTCTAGGTTCAAATCTCTTGCCAACCCTAAGATGGCTCCCTTAATTAAGATATATACTTTCCTGCTCCCAAATCCACCCTTCCTTTATCCCAAACATCCCATTTCCCCAAGTTCCCCCATTCTCTTTTTCTCACTTTTCTCTCCCCATCTCCCCTTACCCCCATCCCACCCCACCCCCAAGATCCCAATTTTTTTGCTCCGCAATCTTGTCTACTTCCCATACCCAGGAGGATAACTATATGTTTTTTTGGGGTTCACCTTCTTATTTAGCTTCTTTAGGATTACATTGATAGATTTTTATATGTTAAACCAGCCCTGCATCTCTGGGATGAAGCCTACTTGATCATAAAGGATTATTTTTCTAATGTGTTCTTGGATTCGGTTTGCCAGTATTTTATTGTGAATTTTTGTGTTGATGTTCATGAGTGAGATTGGCCTGTAATTCTCTTTCTTGGTTGAGTCTTTGTGTGGTTTTGGTATCAGGGTAACTGTAGCTTCATAAAAGGAATTTGGCAATGACTCTTCTGTTTCTCTATTGTGAAATACATTAAGGAGTATGGGAATTAGGTCTTCTTGGAAGTTCTGGTAGAATTCTGCATTGAAACCATCTGGTCCTGGGCTTTGTTTGGGAGGGAGGTGTTAGATAACAGCTTCTAATTTTTCATTACTAATAGGTCTATTTAGATTGTTGACCTGGTCCTGGTTTAACTTTGGAATATGGTACTTATCTAAAAAAATCTCCGTTTCTTTTATATTTTCCAATTTTGTGGCATATAGGCTTTTGTAGTAAGATCTAATAATTCTCTGAATTTCCTCTGTGTCAGTGGTTATGTACCCCTTTTCATTTCTGATCTTATTAATTTGCATGTTCTCTCTCTGTTGTTTGATTAGTTTGGATAGGTGTTTGTCAATCTTGTTGATTTTCTCCAAGAACCAGCTTTTTCTTTTATTGATTCTTTGTATTGTTTTCTGTGTTTCTATTTTGTTGATTTCAGCCCTCAGTTTGATTATTTCCAGTCTTCTACTCCTCCTAGGTGACTCTGCTTCTTTTATTTTTCTAGAGCTTTCAGGTGTGCTGTTAAGTCTCCAATGTGTGCTTTCTCTCTTTTCTTTAAGTGGGCACTTAGTGCTATGAACTTTCCTCTTAGCACTACTTTCATAGTGTCCCACAGGTTTGAGTATGTTTTGTCTTTACCCACACACTGAGACAATGGTGATGCTCTATCGGGAACTCAACAAGGCCAGCTGGCCTGGGTCTGAGAAAGCATGTGATAAAACCGGACTCCCTGAACATAGTGGACAATGAGGACTACTGAGAACTCAAGAACAATGGCAATGGATTTTTGATCCTACTGCAAGTTCTGGCTTTGTGGGAGCCTAGGCAGTTTGAATACTCACCTTACTAGACCTGGATGGAGGTGGGTGGTCCTTGGACTTCCCACAGGGTAGGGAACCCTGATTGCTCTTTGAGCTGACAAGGGAGGGGGACTTGATTGGGGGAGGGGGAGGGAAATGGGAGGTGGTAGCGGGGAAGAGACAGAAATCTTTAATAAATTAATTAATTAATTAATTTAAAAAAATCAAGGAAGACTTTAATTTCTTTCTTTATTTCTTCCTTGATCCAGGTATGATTCATTAGTTGACTGTTCAGTTTCTGTGAGTTTGTTGGCTTTCTTGGGGTAGCATTGTTGTTGAATTCCAACTTTAATCCATGGTGATCCGATAAGACACAGGTGGTTACTAATATTTTTTTTTTAACTGTGGAAGTTTGCTTTGTTACCGAGTATGTGGTCAATTTTCGAGAAGGTTCCATGAGCTGCAGAGAAGAAGGTATATTCTTTCCTATTTGGTTGGAATGATCTATAGATGTCTGTTAAGTCCATGTGATTCATTACCTCCCTTAATCCTCTTATTTCTCTGTTAGGTTTCTGTCTGATTGACCTGTCCATTGGTGAAAGAGGAGTGTTGAAATCTCCTACTACTTGTGTGTGTGGTTTGATGACTTCCTTGAGTTTTAGTAATGTTTCTTTTATGTAAGTGGGTACTTTTATTATAGGGGCATAGATATTCAGGACTGAGACTTTGTCCTGATGAATTGTTCCTGTTATGTATAAAAAATGTCCATCTCCATCTCTTCTGATTGATTTTAGTTTGAAGTCAACTTTGTTAGAAAGTAGTATGGCCACACCTGCTTGTTTCTTAGGTCCATTTGCTTGATAAACCTTTTCCCAGCCCTTTACTCTGAGTAGATGTCTATCTTTGTGGTTGAGGTATGTTTCTTGTAAACAGAAGAATGTTGGATCCTGTTTTTGTATCCAATCTCTTAGCCTGTGCCTCTTTATAGGTGAGTTGAGTCCATTGATATCAAGTGATATTAATGACCAGTGGTTGTTAATTCCGGTCATTTTTTCTTTTTTCTTTTTTTGGTAGTAGAGTTTGTGTGTTTCCCTTCTTCGAGTTGTGCTGGTCAAGGGTCATTAGATGTCTGAGTTATTGTGGGCATTGTTGGACTCCTTGGTTAGTGATTTTCCTTCTATTATTTTCTGTAAGGCTGGATTTGTGGCTACATATTGTTTAAATTTGTTTTTATCCTGGAA
Source organism: Microtus oregoni (assembly GCF_018167655.1). Classification (NCBI taxonomy): domain Eukaryota; kingdom Metazoa; phylum Chordata; class Mammalia; order Rodentia; family Cricetidae; genus Microtus; species Microtus oregoni. The sequence continues at coordinate 3,011,825 of NW_024543812.1, forward strand.
AATTTTGTTTTCTCCATTTACAGTGAATGAAAGCTTGGCTGGGTATAGTAGTCTGGGCTTGCATCCATGGTCTCTTAGTTTCTGCAGTACATCTATCCAGGACCTTCTGGCTTTTATGGTTTCTGTAGAGAAGCCAGGTATAAGTCTGATAGGTTTACCTTTATAAGTAACTTGGCCTTTTTCCTTTGCAGCTCTTAATATTCTTTCTTTATTCTGTATGTTTTGTGTTTTGATTATTATATGGCGAGGGGATTTATTTATTTATTTATTTATTTATTTATTTATTTGGTCTAGACTATTCGGTGTTCTGTATGCTTCTTGAACCTTCAAAGGAATATCTTTCTTTAGGTTGGGAAAGTTTTCTTCTATAATTTTATTAAATAAATTTGTTGGTTTTGCTGTTTTCTTTGATTAGTGTGTTTATTTTCTCTATGGTATCTTCAGTGTCTGACATTCTTTCTTCTATCTCTTATAATCTGTTGGTAGTACTTGTCTCTGTAGTTCCTGTTTGTTTACCCAGATTTTCCATTTCCATCCTTCCTTGTGTTTTCTTCATTACTTCCATTTTTCATTCTTCAAGTCTTGAACTGCTTCCCTTACCTGGTTGATTGCTTTTTCATGTTTCACTTGGTTTTCTTGGGTATCTTTGAGTGATTTATTCATTTCCTCTACCTTTTTGTTTGTAATCTTTAATTGTTTATGGCAGTTTTTCACCTCCTGTTTAAGGTCCTCTATTAATTTCATATAATTCACTTTTGAGTCAATTTCTTCTAATTCTTCTGGAGTAGGGTGTACAATTATTCTTATTTTGGGATCCCTGGATTCTAGTGATGTCATGTTGCCTTTCAGGTTGTTAGAGGAATTCTTGCCTTGGCACCTTCCCATCTCTTCCTTCAAATGGAGCCAGGACAGGCCTGGTGTCTTGGTCCAGTCTTTGCTGTGACTGACTCTCTGGGTGTATCTCCTCAGTGTAGAAGCAGGAACGGTTCCCGTGCAGATGGAACTCCTCAGTACCGAAACATGGACGCCTGGTAGTCCAATGACCCGCGGACAAAAGGGCGAACTTGGGGGGCAGGGGGGGGGTCGAGTAGAGCTCAAGAGACCCTGAAACACAAGCTGAAGGTGCCCGGGCTCCCTTGCGGGGGTCCTAGAGGCCTGACTGATAGGCAGGCACTCACCGCTCTGGGTGGGTAGCCTTATTGTAGGAGCAGGAAACTTTCTGAGCAAAGGACCTTGCAAACAGTGCAGGCTTGGGGGCTGGGTCATGTGTATGAAAGACAGCCCTGCAGCAGGAACTGGGGGAGGGGAGTTTGGGTTCTCTTAGAGTACAATCTGCCCCTGGATAGCACACACTCACCCATCCAGATGTAACTCCTCAGCACCTAAACAGGGACCTAGAATTATTTTTGTCTTTAAAATGTTGATTTCTTACTCAGTTTCCCACCAATAACTCTTAATTTTAATTGAGTTTATTGAGTTATACATTTTTCCCTTCCTGCCTCTCCCCCCCCCACTTTAACCCTCTCCCATTGTCCCCATGCTCACAATTTACTCAGGAGGTCTTATCCTTTTCTACTTTCCATGCAGATTAGATTCATGTATGTCTCTCTTGTGGTCCTCATTGTTGTCTAGGTTCTCTGTAATAGAGATTTTAGGCTAGTTTTCTTTGCTTTATTTTTCGAAAAAAAACTATGAATGAGTATATATGATAATGATCTTTCTGGGTCTTCGTTACCTCATTCAAAGTGATGTTTTCTAGCTTGATCCATTTGCCTCCAAATTTCAAGATGTTATTATTTTTCTCTGCTGTGTAGTACTTTGTTGTATAAATGTAACACAATTTCCTTATGTATTTTTCGATAGAGGGGCCTTTAAGTTGTTTACAGGTTCTGGGTATGACAAACAATGCTGTTATAAACATAGTTGAGCACATGTCCTTGTGATACTATTGAGCATGCTTTGGATATATACCCAGAAGTGGTATTGCTAGATCTTGAGGAAAGTTGTTCCCTAAATTTCTGAAGAAATCTCCATTCAGATATTCAAAGGAGTACCAGTTTGTACTCCCACAAGCAATGCAGAAATGTTCCCTTTACCCCACAATTTATCCAGCATAAGTTGTCACCAGTGTTTTTGATCTTGGCCATTTTTACAGGTATAAGCTGAAATCTCAAGTTGTTTTGATTTGCATTTCTCTGATAGATAAGGATGTTGAGCACTTCCTTAAGTGTCTTTCAGTTATTTTAGAGTTCTTTGTTGAGAGTTCTCTGTTTAGTTCTGTATTCCATTTTTATTGGGTTATTTCTTCTTTTGATGACCAATTACTTGATTTCTTGTATATTTTGGAGATCAGCCTTCTGTCTGATGTGGGGTTAGTGAAGATCTTTTCCCATTCTACAGGCTGCCATTTTGTCTTGTTGACCATGTTCTTTGTGTTATAGAAGATTTTTCAGTTTCAGGAGGTACCATTTATTAGTTGTTTCGCTCAGTGTCTCTGCTACTGGGATTATATCTAGGAAGTAGTCTCCTGTGCCAATGCATTCAAGTGTACTTTTTACCTTCTCTTCTATGAGGTTAAGTATGGCTGGCATTATGTATATGTCTTTAATCAATTTAGATTTAAGTTTTGTGCATGGTGATAGAAAGTATCTATTTTAATTTTTATTAATGCTGATATTTAGTTATGCCAGTACCATTTGTTAAATATGTTTTCATTTGAAATTTTCTGCTTCTTTGTCAAAAACCAGGTATTTGAAGGTGTGTGGATTAATATCTGGGTCTCCAATTCAGTTCTATTGGTCATCTTGTCTGTTTTTATGCCAGTACCAGGCTATTTTCAGCACTGTAACTCTGTAGTAGAGTTTAAAGTCAGGGATTGTGATGCATCCAGAAGTTCTTTTATTCTACAGAATTGTTTTGGCTCTCCTGGGATTTTTGCTTTTCCATATGAAGGTGAATACTGTTCTATGAGGTCTATGAAGAATTTTGCTGGGATTTTGCTGAGCATTGCATTGAATATGTAGATTTCTATAGGCAAGATTGCCATTTTTACTATGTTAATTCTACTTACCCAAGAGCATGAAAGATCTTTCCAATTTCTGGTGTCTTCTTCAATTTCTATCTTCAAAGATTTAAATTTCTTGCCATACAATTCTTTCACTTGTTTGGTTAGAGCTACTCCAAGATATTTTATGCTATTTGTGACTCTTCTGAAGGGTAATGTTTCTCTGAATTCTTTCTCAGCCTATTTAACATTTGTGTATAACAGGGCTACTGATTTCTTTGAGTTAATCTTGTGTCTCGCTATATTACTGAAAGTGTTTCTGAGTCATTAGAATTTTTGGGGTCACTTTAGGTAAACTATCATATCATCAGCAAATACTGAGAGTTTTACTGCTTCTTTTCTGATTTGTATCCGCTTGATCTCCTTTTGGTGTTTTATTGCTCTTTCTAGAATCAAAAACTATATTGAGTAGGTATGGAGAGAGTGAACAACCTGGTCTTGTTCCTGATTTTGGTGGGTTTGCTGTGAGTTTCTCTCCATTTAGTTTGATGTTGGCTCTTGGCTTGCTGTATATTGCCTTTATTATGTTTAGGTATGTTCTTTGTATCTCTGCTCTCTCCAAGACCATTATCATGAAGGGATCTTATATTTTGTCAAAAGCTTTTTTACCATCTAATGAGATGATCATGTGGTTTTTATTTTTTAGGTTTTTTTTATATGGTGGATTATGTTGACAGATATTTTATGTTCAACCATCCCTGCATCTCTGAGACAAAGCCAACATGATGGTTCTGATGTGTTCTTGGATTTAATTTGCCAGTATTTTATTAAGTATTTTTGTATCAATGTTCGTGAATGAGATTGGTTTGCAATTTTTTTCATAGTAATGTCTTTTTTTAACGATTTATTTATTTATTATGTATACAACATTCTGCCTCCATGTATGCCCACACGCCAGAGGAGGGCGCCAGACCTCATTACAAATGGTTGTAAGCCACCATGTGGTTGCTGGGAATTGAACTCAGGACCTCTGGAAGAGCAGATGGTGCTCTAAACCACTGAGGCGTCTCTCCAGCCCCCTTAGTAATGTCTTTATGTGGTTTGGGTACCAGGGTAATTGAAGCTCCATGAAAGAGATTTGCAGTGTTCTTTCTGTCTATTGTGTGGGACAATTTGAGGAGTATTAGTAATAGTTCCTCTTTTGAAATCTTGTAGAATTCTGAGCTGAAACCATCTAGTCCTGAGCTTTATTTATTTATTTGGTGGGAGACATTTTATGACTATTTCTATTCCTTTAGTAGTTATAGACATGTTTAATTTGCTTATTTTGTCTTGATTTAGTTTTGGTAAGTGATATTCATCCAGAAAGTTTTCCATTTCCTTTTAGTTGTCCAATTTTGTGGAGTACAGGTTTTTAAAATATGACCTGATGATTTTCTGGATTTCTTCTGTGTCTGTTGATATATCCCCCTTTTCATTTCTGATTTTGTTAATTTGGGTATGCACTCTCCTCTTTTTGCTTAGTTTAAATAAAGGTTTTTCTATTTTGTTGATTTTCTCAAAGAACCAACTCTCTGTCTCATTAATTCTTTGTATTGTCTTCTTTGTTTCTATTTTGTTGCTTTCAGCTCTCAATTTGGTTATTGTAGTAATATGAGTGGCGGGGCTGTGTCCCCAGCACCCCAGCCACCTACATGGCTAGCTTATGCCCCGAAATAATTACACTGACACTGTATTCTTTTAAACACTGTTTGGCCCATTATATTTAGCCTCTTATTGGCTAACTCTCGCACCTGGACTAGCCCATTTCCAATCATGTGTGTAGCACCCCAAGGTGCGCTTACTGGGAAGATTCTAGCCTACATTCATCCTGGGTCACAGCTGAATCACATCTTCGTGGGAGAGGGGAGCATGGTGTCTCTGCACCAGAGAGCAGAGCTGTCAAGTCTGAGCTCACTTCCTCTTCCTCCCAGCATTCTGTTTTGTTTACTCCTCCCACCTATGTTTTAACCTATCAGGGCCAAGCAGTTTCTTTATTGCTTAACTAATGAAATCAAAATCACGTTATTTCCTGCCATCTAGTTCTCTTGGGTGAGTTTGCTTCTTTTTGTTCTAAAGTTTTCAAATGTTCTGTTAACTCACTAGTGTGGGATTTTTCCATTTTCTTATGTAGGCATTTAGTGCTATGATCTTTTCTTTTTTTCCTCTTAACACTGCTATCATTGTGTCCCATAAATTTGGTAATAATGTGTGGATACTTTTACGAAATTTTAGGAAGTCTTTAATTTCTCCCTACATTTCTTCCTTGGCCCATTGATGATTCAGGTGAACATTGTTTAATTTTCACGTGTTTGTGGGCTTTCTGGAATTAGTGTTGATGCTGAATTTTAGTTTTAAGCCATAGTGATCCAATAAAATGCAAGAGGTTATTCAATTTTTTTTTTTATCTGTTGAGGTTTGTTTTCCAACAATAGCTTTTAGAAACTTTTCTTACTGTTAAGCAGTGATATAAGTTTGTTCTTTTTAGAACATTTTATTTCTATTGCATCATTTTAATGTTTTCAAATTTTATTCATCTTAGTTTTCTTCACTGAAAATAGTTTTCTTGAACATGGATTGCAAATGTTTTGTTGAATATACAGTGATAAATTTTCAAATTGGATATGGTACATAAATGTTATCCAATATATAATCTGATTAAAATAGTTTGACTTTCTATACTATGTTACTCAACTGGGATTAATGTTACTGAAAGTTTTAGCCATATATATTTATATCTTAAGTATTTTATTTATGGAATAGTTATTTTATTATATATTAATTAGTAATATCCTATTCCTATAAACTTAATGCAGATATATGTGCAGACATGTAGTTGTAGCACTGGTAGTTATAACAATGGTGATATGAATTGACTCTATAGTAATGAAATTAATTCTGACTGACCGGTCAAACACTTACAATCAGTGAATGTTTGACCATGTTCCTTAAACTCTTTTTTACCTTATTTTCCTGTGAAACAACAACAACAAAAGAATAGCAAGAGAATTAGATCATAATACATGTGGGAAAACACACACACACACACACATGCATACACACACACACACACACACACACACACACACACAAATGCGAAAGCTAGTTACTATTTTCTTGTTTTCACCATTCGACAGATATCCCTTCCTCAAAAAAGAAAAAGTGTCTTCTGCGTCATAGACGGGAGCCAGAAAATTGATTGCAGTTTTTCACTCTTTTGAGAATAACTGTGATTTCTAGGATCTGATTTCATGTATGATTTCTCTTTGCTACTGTAAATATATAGTTAATTCCCTCCTCAAAATGTCATCCAGTGTAAAGCAGCTCCCATCATATAGCTCATATCTCAAGCTTCACTATTTTATATATTCTAGGATGAGCAGTAAAAATGTATCAGATTTTGTGCTCAGATAGTTGTTAAGTTAGTTAAAGTAAGACATTAATAAAATTAACTTTGAGATCCTATTGAATCCTAGTCAGAGTTCTTTATTTTTTTTCCAATTCCTCATTTGTATTGTTTAATATGACTCATCAGGTATTATGCAATTATCTCAAATTTTCATAATCTTAAAATTGGCCAAAATTTGAAGAATTTGAATGATAGTTCCACAGATTTTTACTCAGGGAACAGCAATGACATCTCAAATTTAAAATAAAAAATGGTAAAGATAATGAATGATGTTTCCTGTCCCAAATTTTTAGTTTAAAAGGTCGTAATTAGAAGAATATTATGCAAAGACTTGCAGAAAACTGGGTTTTAGTATTTAATTTATGAGACTGTCTTCTGTTGGAAATTCGTGAGTACATCAGCATTACAGCAACAGTTAAAATAATTATATATCAAATCTTTATGTACCAGCCTCATGCCTAGAAAACAAAAAAACCTACAAACAATCAAATAACAGCAAAAAATAAACTAGATTATAAATCCAGGAAAGTAATTGTGATCTCAAAAATACCCTGGATATCCTTTCATCTTCCTGAACCATGCCCCTGGCCATTTTAAATAAACTGAGGTAATTGTTCTTGGGCTCACCTAGATAAGCTGGCAATGATCTACTGAAGGTCCACCTGGTTCTCTATGGGCTACAGAAACTGTGTCTTTTCTCATTGAGGCTTGATTTATTGGTCCCTACATAGATGTTGATAATATCTGATGGTATTCCCATGGTTGTATGTTAAGTTTCCTCAGTAGAACCACCTTCAAAGAATCAAGGCAAATGTGCTCTTTTGGCTACTTCAAGAAGAGAAAATATAAAGCATGATCGAGATCTAGTGATTGTTTATACTATAGAACGTATTTGATATTTTGTTGCACAAAACACAAACTTCAATTTGAAACTGGAAATATTATTTGTGTGTAAAGTGTGGTAAAAGGAGAAATTAGAGAGGTAGGACAATTAGTATGGTTGTATTTCAGGCTTAATTATAGTCTCTTTACAAATATATATATATATATATATATATCCCATCACATGGATATTAATAATTTACTGGTCCATAGTTTGGCTAATATGCTATTTAAATTAGTTAAATAATTAATATGAAATTATTGGATGGCTATATATGATACTTCAGTAACATTCTGTTAAAGCTTTATTATTTCAATATGTAACCATTTAATGGGTAGAGAATGACAATTACTACACTAGTTTAGACTAAAGAAGTACGTATATATTTGGTCATTTCTTCAAACAGTTGATGACTTGAACTTTTTTGGTAAAGTGTTATTGTTTGCCAGAGAATTTTACTGACAAATACCATTTATTTTGCATATTGGCTTGTAGAAATTCTTTGAAATACAAATCATTACAGATCATTGTTTTTACTTCTTTCACTAGCCTGTGAATTTTTTGAGGAACCTACAATCATAATATCTATTTTTTATCTAATATATTTCTTATTTAGTGGGTGGTCTTTGGTCTTCCAGTTTTTTTTTTTTTTTTGAGACAGGGTTTCTCTGTAGCTTTGGAGCCTGTCCTGATACTAGCTCTTGTAGACCAGGCTGGCCTTGAACTCACAGAGATCCGCCTGCCTCTCCCTCCTGAGTGCCGGGATTAAAGGCGTGCGCCACCAACGGCCGGCTTGGACTACCAGTGTTGATGTCAAATTATGCCTTTTAGCGTCTTATAATATTATATGGACTAATTACCTAAGTATTTATGGCAATGAAATCCCATAACAAATACTTTCACCATGAATTTCAGGTTATAGTTGAAGTACTTATGAAATAATTATTTCCTGAGAAAAACTGAACTTTCTACCACTTAATTAAAATATTATGTATGGATATAATCCCTAGTATGTAACAGTTATCTATTTGGTCTTGACACAAACAATAATTTTGCTGACAAAGGAGCCCTACACTGTTGACTTGTACCTACATAAGTAGTGATTTCTAATTATTCAGCTCTTTTATAGTATAAAAGTTTAATGACCTTAATTGTAATTGAATTACATTTTTACATTCATTTCACAAATTAAAATTTAATGGTTTTAAATGTATGAGAAAACCACAGACATTTGATATACTTGTTTTATTGGAGATAAAAAATGAACTAAGAGTCTAGTTATTTATCAATCTAACTTCTTATGCTTTAAACTGGATAAATTCCACAAAAGTGTATTTAAAGTAAAATTATATAGCATTTTTAACATTTAGAAACATAAAACAATACTCTATAATTTATAAATTACTTCATATTATATTGTTTTACTTAGTGGAAAACCTATGAATCAACCAAAATAAGGGCTTGCCTTAGTGTAAGACAAGATCCAAGAGTAGTAAAGAGTTTCAGTAATGTTAGATACATATCCTTGGTGTAGGAGGTCTTTTGTTCATGTGTCACTTTCATTGGTTAATGAATAAAGAAACTGCTTTGGGCCTGATAGGGTAAAACTTAGGTAGGCTGAGAAGACAGAACTGAATGCTGCAAGAAGGGCAGATGTCATGGATATTCTGCCTGAGATGGATGCTGGTTAGAATCTTGCTGGTAAGCCACATTAAGATGTAAGAATTAGCTAATAAGAAACTAGAGCTAATGGGCCAAGCAGTGTTAATGAATACAGTTTCTGTGTGGTTACTTTGGGTATAAGATAGCTGGGCATCCGAGACAAACAAGGGGCCCCTATCTCCTTACAACATACCCTAGTTTTAAAATATATTTGAATCATATCATAAGCAAACATAAACATTAGCTCATTATTTTTGAGTGTAAATAATATGTCATTTCTGTCAATTGTGAAGTAAGTTTGAAATACCTTATACTTCATAAATTTATTTTTAATTCAATTTTACTAGAAACTTATACATGAAATTTGGGGAGTGGTGGCACATGCCTTTAATCCCAGCACTTAGAAGGCATAGATAGGCTGATTGTTGTGAGTTCAATGTCATCATGGTCTATAAGAGCTAGTTTCAGGACAGCTAGCTTCTCTTACATGGAGAAATACTGTTTTGAAAAGCCCCCAAAAATAAAGCAATCAAAACATACATGAGCATGCTATCACATCATTTTCATGTTTCCTCCACTTCTATCTCCTCCTTTGTACTTACTCCTCCCTTCTACATTCATGCCTTTTTAATTAATTATTAATTGATAAATAATTATTATTTAATTGGATAAACAAGGAGGAGGATAGAAAGAAAAAAGTAAGAAAAGAAGGAAAGAAGGGAGAGTGAGGAAGGAAGGAAGAAAAGAAAGAAATGAAAAAAGAAAGAAATGAAGAAAGAAAAAGAAGATGAAGATAGAAAAAGAGTACAAATAAGAACAAGAAAGGTAAGTGCTATGAAATGAAGACCCTTTTCTCTTTGGTTCCATTGTACCTCACCAGGTGCAAATAATTTACTGATTTACTTAATGGATGAAGCAAAATTGAATATATTCATAAGTGAAGTAAGCTTTCTCTGAAGCTTAAGATATTCTTTTTCAGGTTGCAAACACCAGGGATGACTTTTCTACCACTCCTAACTATAAAAACTGTGTGTTTTGTTTAAGACATTATACAAGAACAGACAATTATTAGGAAGCATTTGATAACTTGCCAAATTATTACATTGATCTACAAAATTTTAAATATAAAAATACAAATACATTAATAATATCAATGTAAGGCATAGTGGCACATGACTTTAATCTCAGTATTCAGGAGAAAGATGGAGCCATATCTCTATGAGATCAAGGCTAGACTGATCTAAAGAATGAGTAAAAAAAAGAATAATAATTTATCAAAATGAATCTTTTTCTCAGAGAACACAACATAGAAAGCAGATACATTAGAATTCCTTGTGGCTTTTCATGCTGTGGAAATATGGAGAGATAATAAATCTTTCATTTAGACAAAGATATCTAAAGGGCAGTTAATTCTTTCATGAAGATTTTTCACTATGTAGGACTTTTAGAACTAAATAGGAATAAGTAGAAAATATAGAACATCGGGCTTGAGGAAGAGACAATGTAGTGACTATGGCTGTTATGACTAATAAAAGTTGTAATTACATGTGAGGCAAATTTATTTCAAAACTCTGAGTAATAACTAACATTAATTTGAAGTAGAAAATGTTTTCCTTTTTTTCTAAAGTGACAAGAAAATTAAATCAATATTTAGTTGAGTGGTCTGATAATGATAAAATGTAATTGTTACAAGGTAATTTGTGTACCAAATATTGTATCAAATAACTTTTCTCAATTTGCCTTATGTTATATAGTCATCTCAGTTACCCCAAGAGACTAATAATATTATCACTGCCAAATTTACAGCTGAGGATAGTGAGACATTAAAGTGTTCAATTGCTAATCAAATACAAGTCTCCAAAATTTGTACACTCTTACTCTCTACATTCTCTATAGTACATTCATAGGACTCAAGCTAATCACACTAGGAAAATAATGAGAATTATAATAACAATTTGTTGGAAATATGTAAGCAGTGATATTGAATTAAAAGCATCTTCTCCTAAACCAAGTTAGAAGGAAGTCATCAGCAATTAAAGACTAATTCCCTTAAAAGTCAATCAGAGACCACCAAGAGGACCAGGTGTGTTTAACATTTTTTAAGCTAATGACAATAACTGAAAACAGACCCATATGGGGATTGTAAAAGACACTTCTCACTGAATATTGCTAACTGAACCACAAATCGCACTCAGTTTTCCTCAGGCAAGCACTTGATATGTGCTCAAACTTCAGCAAAACAAGCTGGTGAATCATAAGAGGAAATGGAGCATGATTAGTCTGGATCAGAGGTAAATTGGATAAAATGTGTGCACTACTACATTTTTTATTATCATTTAATTTAAATTAACTTAATTATTTAAAAAAAAAACATCTTTTTTCGTTGAACATACAAATCCCAGTTCCCTCTCCTTCCCCTCCTCCCATCCCCTCCACATCCCCCTACCCTTCCATTTCTCAGAGAGGGTAAGGCACTTTGCTTTGGGGAAGGTCCAATGCCCTCCCTACTATATCTAGACTGAGCAAAGTTTCCATCCAAAGAGAATAGATTCCCTAAAATTCAGTACAAGCAGTAGGGATAAATCCTGGTGTCACTGCCAGTAGCCTCACAGTCTGCCCTAACCACACAACTGTCACCCACTTTCAGAGGGACTAGTTTGGACCTATGCTGGTTCCTTCCTTGTCCGGCTGGAGTTGATGAGCTCCCATTAGCTCAGGTAGACTGTTTCAGTGGGTGCCCCATCATGGTCTTGACCATTTTGTTCACATTATCACTGTTCAACTGGACCTTGGGAGCTCAGCCCAGTGTTCCACTGTGGTTGTCTGCCTGTTTCTATCAGTTGCTGGATGAAGGTTCTATGGTGACATTTAAATCATAATGTCATCAATCTGACTACAGGGCAATGATATTTTGGGCGCCCTTTACTCTATTGTGAATGATGTACCACTACATTTCCAAAGGTTTAGTTGTGAGGACAGAGAGATACTTTTATAGAAAATGAAGTTACGCCCTTGTCACCTAACTTTTTATGACAATATAAAAGCAATAATCAGAAATGTTAGTTTGAATGACAGAAACTACACAAATTGCAGGGTTCATCATCTTGAAATGCGTGGAATCTTTACAAGTGTCAAAACTAAATAGTCAATTGAGTTTTGTACAAAATTCTTTATAAATATAAATAAGGAGATCTCAGTGTTCTCAACAGCATTAACTTCCAATGTTTCCCAGACAAACTGAACAGAAATCAATTTACTCATTTTTCTTCACGAATGCATTTGTAAAATGTAAATAGTGCTTGAGAAATGTCACTCTTTATAAAAATACAAAGGAAAAGAATGCTTACCTTCACCTGATCTTCATTGTGATTTAATGTCTTTAAAAAGTAGTAATCTAATACTACTAGATATAATCTAGATAATAATCTAAACATGTGTATATAAAATTTTATTAATAATCTTCACTCTTTATTTTATAAGAAAATTTATAGTGTTAAACAGTAATCATCCAGTATACACAGCTGTAAAAGTAAGAGTTTAACATTTGTTTCCAGTGTTCAGACCACCACTAAAGATAATAAATCATAATCCATTTATATTTTTATTCACTTAATGAATAATTTTGAATATCCTACTATGATTGGGGATGTACCATTAGGAAAAATAACATAAAAACTTTTCCTAGACAACACAAGAATTGTCTTTTAGGAAAATCATATCTTGTCTTTATTAGTAAGCCATGTTTCCATACTGGCTTCCTCAGAACACTTATTATGAATACACACATAGCAAATTTGATTAGTCATAATCAACATTTACTAGGTAAAAATACAGATAGTAAATACTTTCTGTTGTGACAGCCCTATGCTTTCTGATAAAATCATTTAGCTTTACCCTTGTATCATGAATATAAATATATGTAATCTGTAAGTGGATGGTTATAACCATGTCCACGCAAACAGTTTGCAAAATTAGGTGGTAAAGTGGATTTGATCTATGTGGCACCAGTGTTTTAACTTGAGACTGTGTCAATTTTCAGTGTAAAATAAAGAAAAAAAAACTCCTGTTTGCTCCAAATAAATTTTTGAAGGAATAAATTAATTTTATTGTTAAATTGCATGTACATACTTGTGTTAAACATTAAAATACAATATTATAATTTCTTGAAGCCTATGTATATACCAGTCATTAATACTGTACATAATTGTTCTCAGAAATACATTGAATGGAACTGCCAAGAAAAACAACAGAAATTCTATTTTAACATAAAGGTCATTTTGGCAGTCACTTGTCCCTTAAAAGGGGGTATAAATATTGCATCCAATTACCAGATTCAGAGAATTCTGGTGACACAAAGAACAATGAAATCACTAAAAGTACAGTTATTGGGCATAATGATCTGTCTTAAAATATATATCTTCAGAGCTGTAGCTTTAAAGACCAAATTATATCTTTTGTATAAGTGATAAAAACATAAAAAAAAATCACCGTGAGTCTATATAATCAATAATAAAGTCTTAGAAATAATATCTTGCAAAACCAATTCTATGGGAGAAGTGAGGCACATAAACCGGGTCCCATATATAACTAGAACTCTTCTTTGTATTTAATAGCTAAAAGTTATCTGTAATATTCTACTGAGGAAAAAAACAAATAATTAAAATAAATATCATATCTAGTATGCTAAGCATTCCAGGATATACCATTAGTCATTCTAAAGAAACACTTTTTATTACCATGCACCGTGAGTAAAAAATGTAATTTGATATGTAGTTAAATGTTTTTTATATAAGATTTTCAAATACCATCTGTCTACTAAAGACAAAATTCTGGTGTCATAGAAACCACCACTTATTGGAACAAAGTAATAATCATCAAACTTGTTAAAATTGATAGATCAAATATTGACTGGACTTTCAAAATGGAGTGTTCAGGCTTATAAATCTGTAGGTATTGACCAACTCAGGCATAACTAAACTGAAACAATGAGATACTAATATCTTTTTATTTGTTATTATAAAAAAGTACACCAAAACATAACTGAAATATTCTTATCCCAAATTCTTCACTATCTATTCCAAACTTTCTGGAAATCCATAGTGAATATCATAGAGTGATTTTTCAGTAAAAGTGGGGATGTGAGACTTTCCATAGAACAAAGTAGTAATTTTGTTTCCTAAATATATTGAAAAATGGACATTGTGGATTATTTAAAAATTGAGTTTTAAAGAAGAGTCTGCTAATTTAAAGCAACATTGGAGACAACCAGAAAATTCTACATAGTACCTGAGTATTAGAAGACATTAAATAGTTACTGCTTTTGAAATGTGACCATGATTCAGTGAGTGTGCTTTGAAGCATCCTCATAAGTCAGTGATACATAAAGAAGTATTAATTAGTTAAAACTATGAATAATAGAGTTAACTTAAAATGTTCTAGCAAGAAAGGAAACAATGAAATCAGAGGTAATTAAACTTTATATATATACATATATATAACATATATATGTATATATATATATCAATTCTGTAAACTGGATATACAGAAACATACACACATATATGTATCTATATACAACTATACATCCATATTTGTGTATATTCAACAGTTTTCATAACAAAGTGATAAAAGATTCTACTGTAAATACTAAGAAGTATGTTACATTTAACACAGTAAATCAATGTAACAAATTAATTTAGAATTACATGAGATTATGTGCTTTATACATATGCAACAAAATATGCTAAAATTTTTCTTGAAGTTACATAGTACATTGGCTCATTTTACCATTATTAATTATTAGTAAATAATAAAGTATTTAACATCATGAAGCTATTTTTTGGCTCTTCAGAAAATTTATTTTAATCTGTGGATAGACATTATGATAATCAAATTAGCAATTATCTGCTCCAATTTCAAATATTAATATCATATAAAGTCAAAGAGATGTTTGTTTATCAAGAAATGATAGACAGGTCAATGAGTTTAAGAGAGTGTTCATACAGACATAAGTCAGCCACACATTCATTACTAAAATATGTAAAAAATGTTAATTGTGTTTGTAGATAGTGACAACTTAGAAAGAATATAGTAAGAATATAGAGCCCATAGTAAGAGAGAAAATATTCAATAGATGATGAGACTATACATCAAATTCCAGAATAGTATTACTCACAGACTGATATTTACTTAAAATAAGAAGATAGAAATATTTTTTATTTTCTTTGGTTTCCTTTTACATTCTATATTTTCATTTATACAGATATTTTTTTTTGGTTTTTCGAGACAGGGTTTCTCTGTGGCTTTGGAGCCTGTCCTGGAACTCGCTCTGTAGACCAGGCTGGTCTCGAACTCACAGAGATCCGCCTGCCTCTGCCTCCCGAGTGCTGGGATTAAAGGCGTGCGCCACCATCGCCCGGCTCATTTATACAGATATTATTATTGAAATCAAGACTAAAAGACACAGTATATGTATTGTATGACTTTTTGCAGTATAGATAGAATCAAACCTGAATTGTTATATATATATATATATATATATATATATATATATATATATATATATATATATATATATATATATGAAAGAGTAAAGGTGATCAACATCAGAAAAATATCATGATCACAGGCAACTTATGGAAGGAGTTGATTTGGACTTACAGCTCCATATGGGAAGTATATAAAGAGAATGCATGGCAGCAATTAACTTTAGTAGGAATCTGGATCATCACATTGGGAAGAATAGAGTGTAACTAAAAGTGGGGCAAGGATAAACTCTAAAAGTTCCTCCTCCCTGTCTATTCCTTCAGATAGGCCATGCCTCCTAATGATTCCATATTACTCCAAATAACATGAGTAACAGAGGACCAAGTGTTCAAATACCTGAGTCTATGACAAAAAATTTATTTGAACCACCACACTCATCTTTTTAAAGGAATATTTATGGACTAAGTTTATTCAGCTATAGTCTATTGATGTGGGATTTCCCTCTGCATGCTATGATTACCATTGATTAATAAAGAAACTGCTTTGAACCTATATAGCAGGGTAGAAGAGAGATAGGGAGGGAAAACTAAACTGAATGCTAGGAAAAAGAAGGCAGAGTCAGGGAGATGCCATGTAGCTGCCACCAGGAACAGACAAGCTGGAAACTTGCCAGTAAGCCACTGCCAGATTAATAAAAATGGGTTAAATGAACATGTAAGAGATAGTATATAAGAAACTAGAGCTAATGGGCCAAGCAGTGATTTGATTAATATAGTTTCTGTTTGATTAGTTCTGTTCTGGGTATCTGGGAACAAACAAGCGACCCCCTATAGTCTATCATTGCAGCAATAATGAAGAATAGTTTTGGTTTGTGATCATATTCTAAACCAAATAATGTGCAAAGCACATTAAAATGTGGACATTAACCTGTTTTTAATTATAAACCCTTATTAATTAAATGACTATCTGTTATATATTTACTTGAGAATTTGTTGAAAGAAAAATTGGACAAAATTTTACTCAGTCTATTAAAGTATGTCTTGCAAATATGTAAAGATTGCAGGGTTATAGACATATTAAATAACCCTGATAAGAATCATTTGGCCAAGAGTTTTTAGTCACTCATACCTGACTCTAAAATGTTGTGATCGGTCCATACAAAATCACCCAAAATATTTCTGGTAATATAGAGATTTTTTTTTGTTAGTAAAATTACTATAGCTATATAGGCATTGCAGGAAGCAACTTATCTATAATGCAATCAGTAAACATTATAAAATACCAATTATGTTTAACAAACTGCAATGTGTCACTGCAATGTGAGATTGAGGACACTGTAATAGTAGCCATAAACACAAAAGAAACAACAAAATAATATAGAAACAAAAGTTCTGTAGCAGGAGATACTGTAGATATGCTAAATTTTTATAATGCAAATTTGAAAATTTGTAAGACTAAACTTCAGAGAAGTAAAAAGTTATTGAAGAACACAAAAACTACTGAAGTATAGGGAAGAACTGTTAAGAAGAAAGAAACAGTTGGAGAAGGTCATGAAGGTTGAAAATGACAAATAGTGTATAAGATAGCGTAGACAAATTTTGCTTTCTTTTGGTCTAGTTTCCTTACATAAAAGAGTGCTTATATTAATTAATTCCATTGACTCTTACCTGAAGACACTTACTTAATCTTCTTATCTGAAAATGAGCTCTTAAATTTGATTCCTAATATTAAACTTCAAGACACTTAGTTGCTGACACAGCAAGTCCTTACCCAATACAGTCTCATCTTCTATGGCAGAAATTTGGGCAAATGGCATATGTTCCCACCTCAAACATATCCTCCACGAATTATGTCTAGAACCATGAAAATTTAGAGTTCATAAAAAAAAGAGCTGGTTCTTTGAGAAAATCAACAAGATTGACAAACCCCTATAGAAACTAATTAAAAGGCAGAGAGAGAACACACAAATTAAAAAGATCAGAAATGAAAAGGGGGACATAACAACAGATGCCATGGAAATTCCGAGAATCATCATGTCTTACTACAAAAGCCTGTATTCCACAAAATTTGAAAATCTAAAAGAAATGGACATTTTTAGATAAGTACCATATACCGAAATTAAATCAAGACCAGGTAAACAATTTAAATAGGCCTATGAGTCATGAGGAAATAGAATCTGTCATCATAAACCTCCCACCACACACACACACAAAAGCCCAGGACCAGATGATTTTAATGCAGAATTTTACTAGAACTTTCAAGAAGAGCTGATACCTATACTCCTTAATGTGTTTCACATAATAGAAACAGAAGAGTCATTGCCAAATTCCTTTTATGAAGCTACAGTTACCCTGATACCAAAACCACACAAAGAATCAACCAAGAAAGAGAATTAGAGACTAATCTCATTCATGAACATTGACACAAAAATTCTCAATAAAACACTGGCAAACTGAATCCAAGAACACATCAAAAAATTTATCCATTATGATCAAGTAGTCTTCATCCCAGAAATGCAGAGCTGGTTCAACATACAAATATCTATCAATTTAATCCATCATATAAACAAATGGAAAGAAAAAAAAACATAGGATCATTTCATTAGATGCTAAAAAAGCATTTGACAAAATTCAACCCCCCTTTATGATAAAGGTCTTGGAAAGATTAGGAATACAAGCATCATACCTAAATATAATGGAAGGAATATACAGCAAGCCAACAGCTAACATCAAATTAAATGGAGAGAAACTTAAAGCAAATCCATTAATATCAAGAACAAGACAAGGCTATCCTATCTCACCATATCTCTTCAATATAGTGCTTGAAGTTCTAGCAATAGCAGTAAGACAATATAAGATCAAGGGGTAACACTAACCAAGGAAGTGAAAGACTTATTTGATGAGAACTTTAAGTCTTTGAAGAAAGAAATTGAAGGGGACACCAGAAAATGGAAGGATCTCCCAAGTTCTTGGATTGGGAGGAAAAGCATAGTAAAAATGGAAATTCCACCAAAAGCAATCTATAGATTCAATGCAATCCCCATCAAAATCCCAACAAAATTCTTCACAGACATTGAGAGAAAAATAATCAACTTTATATGGTAAAACAAAAAACTCCAGATAGCCAAAACAATCCTATACAATAAAATTACTTTCAGTGGCATTACCATCCCTGACTTCAAACTCTATTACAGAGGTACAGTAAAGAAAACAGCTTGGTATTGGCCTAAAAACAAAGAGGCTGACCAATGGAATCGAATCAAAGACCAGGATATTAACCCACAAACTTATGAACACCTGATTTTCAATAAAGGAGCTAAAGTTATGCAATGGAAGAAAGAAAGCATCTTTAACAAATGGTGCTGGCATAACCTGATGTCAATATGTAGAAGAATGAAAATAAATCCATATCTATCACCATGCACAAAACTCAAGTCCAAATGGTTTAACGACCTCAATATAAATCTGTTCACACTGATCCTG
The DNA here is from genome assembly GCF_018167655.1 of Microtus oregoni. Taxonomy (NCBI): domain Eukaryota; kingdom Metazoa; phylum Chordata; class Mammalia; order Rodentia; family Cricetidae; genus Microtus; species Microtus oregoni. The sequence goes on from NW_024543812.1 coordinate 3,030,790, forward strand.
ATAGAAGAAAAAGTGTGAAGTAGTCTGCAACACATGGGCACAGGAGACAACTTCCTATGTATAACCCCAGTAACACAGACAATAAGAGCAACAATGTATAAATGGGACCTCCTAAAACTGAGAATCTTCTGTAAAGCAAATGATACTGTCATTAAGACAAAAAAGCATCCTACTGAATGGGAGAAGATATTCACCTACCCTACCTCAGACATAGGTCTGATCTTCAAAATACATAAATCACTAAAGAAACTAGACATTAAAATTCTAAATAACCCAATTTAAAAAATGGGATACTGAACTCAACAGAGAATTCTCAAAAGAAGAATTTCAAATGGCCAAAAATACTTAAGATTATGTTCAACTTCCTTAGTGATCAGGGAAATGCAAATCAAAACACTTTTGAGATACCATCTTATACCTGTCAGAATGGCTAACATAAAAAACATCAATGATAGCCTGTGCTGGAGAGGATATGGAGTAAGGGGAACACTCATCCATTGTTGGTGGAAATGCAAACTTTGTAATCACTTTGGAAATCAGTGTGGCAGTTTCTCAGGAAATTGGTAGTCAACCTATCTCAAGATATAGCAATACTACTCTTGGGAATATACCCAAGAGATGCCCAATTATACTACAAAAGTATTTGTTTAACTATGTTCATAGCAACATTATTTGTAATAGCCCAAACCTGGAAACAACCTAGATACCCCTCAATGGAAGAATGGATAAAGATAATGGGGAACATATACACATTAGAGTACTACTCAGCTGTAAAAAACAATGACATCTTGTATTTTCATGCAAATTGACAGAAATTAAAAACCTTATCTTGACTGAGGTAACCCAGACCCAAAATGATGAAAATGGAATGTACTCATGCATTTGTGGACTCTAGCCATAAACAAAGGACATTAAGCCTATAGTTTGTGTTCCTAGAGAAGCTAAATAATAAGGTGAACCCAAAGAAAAACATATATAGATCCTCCTGGAATTTGGAAGTAGACAAGATTGCTGGGCAAAAGTTGGGAGCATGAGGGTGGGTGTAGGGTGGGGGAATGGGAGAGGGGCAAGAGAATGGAGAAGGGAAATATTGGGGAGAACTTGGGGGTGTTGGATGGTTGAGATGGATGAAGGGCAGATATGAAAGCAGGGAAGAAGATATCTTAATTAAGGGAGTCATTTGTCTCTAGAGGGGTTCCCAGGTGGCCACAGGGATGTCCCCAGCTAGGTCCTTCAGCAGTATAGGAGAGGGTGCCTGAACTGGCCTTGTCCCATAGTTACACAGATAACTATCTTGAATATCACCATAGAACCTTCGCCCAGTGACAGATGGAGATAGAGACAGAGACTCACATCAGAGCACTGGATTGAGCTCCCAAGGTCCAGTTGAAGAGCAGAAGGATGGAGAAGATGAGCAAATAATTCAGGACTGCAAGTGGTTGCTCCACCCACTGAGCCAGTGTGCTCATGGAAGCTCACCAAATCCAGCTGGACTGGGACTGAGCAAGCATGTGATCAAACTGGATTCTCTGAATGTGTCTTACAATGGAGGCTGACTGAGAAGGCAATGGTAATGGCACTGGGATTTGTTTCTACTGTATGCACTGGCTTTTTTGGGATCCTAGTTTGTTTGGAGGCAGTCCTTCCTTGTAATGGATGGAGCAGGGGCTTGGATTTCTCACAGTGCAGGGTACCCTTCCCTCTCTTAGGACTGGAGGGGGAGGGAGGAGAGAGAGTGGAAAGGAAATGGGAGGGGAGGATGTGAAAATTTTGCATGGTATTATTTATAAAACAATAAAAAAAGAAAAGATAAAAAACTAGTTAAGTTAGTAATATGTTTGAGCTGATAGGCCAACCAGTATAAACCTCTGTGTGTTTTGTTGGGACTGAACAACTGTGGGACCAGGCAGGACAGAATCTTCCTTCCTTCCTTCCTTCCTTCCTTCCTTCCTTCCTTCCTTCCTTCCTTCCTTCCTTCCTTCCTTCCTTCCTTCCTTCCTTTCTTTCTTTCTTTCTTTCTTTCTTTCTTTCTTTCTTTCTTTCTTTTTTCTTTCTTCCTTTCTCTCTCTCTTTCTCTCTCTCTCTCTCTCTCTCTCTCTCTCTCTCTCTCTCTCTGTGTGTTTGTCTGAGAGTGAGAGAGAGCAAGAGAGAGAGGGAGAGACTTAGCTCCTCTTGGCAGTAAAGCTGAACCTTATACTCTTCTGCCTATCATAAGTGTCTACCACCACAATGTAATGATAGTGCACACCTTTATTCCTAGCGCTTGGGAGGCAAAAACCATCAGATCTCTGTGAGTTGGAGACCAGCCTGGTCTACAAAGTGAGTTCCAGGACAGCCAGGGCAGTCACACAGAGAAACCCTGTCTCAAAATACCAAAACAAACAAACAAAATATTACTACCACTCCCTGTTGAGGGACCTACATGAAACAGAGAAAAAACAACAAGACTAATGTGCCTGCCAACCTGCCATTCTTAGACTCTCTCCCTCTCTCCATGTATGTGTGTGTGTGTGTGTGTGTGTGTGTGTGTGTGTGTGTGTTAGTCACTATTCTATTGCTGTGAAGAGATACCATAAGTGAGGCAACTCACAAAAGACATCATTCAATTGGGGGCTTGCTGACAGTTTCAGAGGGTCAGTTCATTATCATCATGATGGGGAGCATGGTAACAATCATGGTACTAAAACAATAGAGGAAAATTACATTCTGATCTGCAAGCAGAGAGAGCCTGGGTCTGTCCTGGGATTTGGAACCTCAAAGACAAACCCCCAATGACACATTTTCCCCAAAAATATTAAACACCCTAATCCTTCTAAACCTATCAAATAGTCACTCCCTGATGACTAATCATTCAAATATATGAGCTTATGAGGGCAATTCTTATTCAAACTACCACTTTGTAACACAGAGAAATCAAGTAATAACCTTCTTCCCTGCTTGCTAACATCACAGACTAGGAAGTGAAGCCTACTGGAAAAGTAAAATCATAATGAAGTTTTTCCAGAGTTTGGACACTGTGTACTACAATAGCAACCACACTGACAAATTTGCATTACTGCAATAGTAGCATGACTGTGTTAGAGGGATAACCAATCACTTCTTGATTGGACATGAAGCTGATACAACAGAAAGTAATACTGATAAAAACCTATGTTGAGAGAGGTCACAAGTAATAGAGGGAAGCCTACTTCTAATATTTTGTTAAACTGACATGTAGTTAAACTACCTTCTAAATATTTATGTTTATACCCTCAGGTTAGTACATCTGTCAGCCTCTAATAGAAAAGTTTCTTTATACCATTAGTACTCAGACATATCATTGGTCATACTACAAGGAGTTGTTGACTCAGGAATGTTCAGTCTGAAAATTGACATCTATATCACTCATTTAAAGTCTCAGGTAATATCATCAAAGAAGGAATTGAAGGAATGTGGGAGCTGAAAGATAGGCAAATGGACCATGAAATGTTATGTTTCGGACAGGGCATGATCATTGCAATCATGAATACACAGAAAAGACATGAAGGTAGGAGCAAAACAGGTTATGAAAAGCCATTGGGAGTTGAGAATATAAGAGAAAATAATAGAAATGAACATGAATATGACTACAATACACTATATAATTGTAAATTTGTCTATTAAATAACTAAATATGTTAAGAAATAGACTCATACATCTTAATGAGCTATACTCTCTTTACTTGGAAATCAGACTTTCAGCAATCATAAAGTTACAGAACACTATGGTCTGCTAGATATTCAAGTTTTTTACAAAGAGCTCTAAAGTCATTTGAGAAAAGCTACTACTTTCCTCAATCTAATCCAGCCAAGTGCACATGCTAGTTTTGTCATTCAACTAATGACAAAAAAAAAATTGCCTGATGCCACATAGATATGGAGAGAAATTAATTAAATTAAGAATTAACTTATAAGAAAATTGAAAGAATGACCAGATAACTTTTCTGACTAATCAGCTTCAATCACTACTAGGATATCAATTGCAGCTCTTAAAAAAAATTACTTAAAACAGATGAATTTTGTTCCAAACTAATTAAGTCAAATACAAAAAAGCTGTATATGAATAACCATATTGTTTTTATTTATTACCATTTTCAGAAATGTTTAATCACTTCATCAGTATTACCCAAATAGTAGTTGAATTACAATTACAAAAGTAAAATATCATTTAGTAGGCAATTATATATTTAATTAACCAACTAAAATATTTTGTATGATGTTAAAATTCTGTGATTTGAAGTTTACATAGCAGTAATTTCATAGGAAAAATATAGTCACAAGAGTATAAAATAAATTACTTATATACATAACAACATGTCTAGACCTTAAAGACAATTCCAAGAAACAAATATATATATATATATATATACATATATATATATACACACACATACATACATACATTATAAAAAGTCATAATTAAGTTTTTCCAGGGTTTGGAATATATATATATATATATATATATATATATATATATATGTGTGTGTGTGTGTGTGTGTGTGTGTGTGTGTGTGTGTGTATGCACATAGATGTGTGTATGTATATATATAGTCAATAGATCCACAGTTTAAAATGCATTCCCACAATCTACTATCTATTTTAATAACATTCAAATGTAGTAAAATTTATTACTACATTTATAGTAGCACTGTGGGCTTGTAATAAAGACAAATATATATGTACACAGAAAAAATCCTGAAATGTTAACTCTATAATACCATTAAGAAAAATTCCTATGCTATATGTTAAATTATTCTATTACCATTCCATAAAGGAGGAGTTTGAGAGTGATGAAAATCTAATAAAAAATACTTATAAAATCTGATATATAAGGGTAACAATAAAAACAATATTACTGTGGATATATGAGCATGTATACAGTTGTCTGTGGAAATCAGAAAGGGGTGTTGAATTCACTAGAGTTGGAGTCACAGGTAATTGTGAACCATTTGGTATAGGTATTGGGATCCAATCTCTGCAAGAAGAGTATGTACTCTTAATTGCTATACCATTTTGCTAGCTCTGTGCCCCACTTCTTCAATACACACCTCAAAGATTTTTTTAATAGTTATCTAGTTGGTATTGAATTTATAACTTCTAATACATTTATTTATGTGCTTAGGAATACTATAAAAATTTTCAGTATGAAAAACTGTGAGGTACTTCATTTGATAATACACTTTAATGACAGTCAAAAGGTACCAATATATAGCAGTTATAAAATTTTGTCAGTCTTTTGGGGGTATTCCATTGCCGCTAAAAAGCAGTGAAAAAAAAAGCCTCAAATTAAAAAGGTAAGAAGTTTAAATGAACTTGTGTCAGAAAGTATATATAAATGGCAAATATTATCATCAGAATATACTCATCATCTGTCTTTATTAAAAAAAAACACAAAACAGGGCTGAGACAATGACTTAAGAAACTCTTCATGCAAGTGTGAGGACCTGAGTTTAAACCAACATAAAGTCACCAGAAAAGATAGGATGAGTACCATATAAAGGGAAATATAAACATTTTCAAAAATCTGCTCTCTTCTGTTTTGTGAAGCTGCACAAAATCATAGAGCACTCACTATGGACATAATTCAAGAAAGGTAAAAGCCTCACTTGGAGAAATCAGATAACTTACCTCCAATTTAGAATGGTAATTCTTGTCAACAGTATAGAAATTTTCAGTACTTATAATTCCCAATCCTGAATTCCTCTCTTAACTATTCAGAAACTGTTTAATTTTCTAAAAACATCAATTTATCGTTGGGAAGATCTTTGGACAGAAAAGTTAGAAGGCTCATAAAATCTTAGAAATAATTATCATCAACAAGAATATATAGAAGCATTTTAAAATAAATGATCAAGGAAAAAATAAGATTTGATGATGACAAGAACTGAATTTATGGGGGCTGGAGAGATGGCTCAGAGGTTAAGAGCACTGACTGCTCTTCCTAGAGGTTCTGAGTTCAATTCCCAGCAACCACATGGTGGCTCACAACCACCTGTAATGAGATCTGGTGCCCTCTTCTGGCCTGCAGGCATACATGCAGACAGAACACTGTATACATAATAAATAAATAAATAAATCTTTAAAAAAAAGAACTGAATTTATTAAATGTCTTCTTCCAACTCAGGGAATCTTCCTCCAAGGCCAGTTCTATCACCTTTCCCTCCTTTGCTTGAAAGTTTATCAATGTCCAATTAGAAAAGTATGTAGAAGATACAGTAAACATTAAGTCTCTGATATAATCTGAGGCTGACAACACTATAGTTAATTGCTATAAATAGATGTATGGATAGAGGAAGCCTGGAGGGAGTAAAATCCTAAGTAATTGATATTGTTGACATGGACACAGACATGACAAAGACCATGAGTCAGGTTACAATTTGGAAATATCTTTCCATGGTCAAAATATCAGTATTTACAAATGAACACTGTGTACAAAATCTAGCAAATGTAGTTTATTCTTACTGGATGTTTACAGCTTGAAACTCCTCCTACAGAGACCTCTTGATACTAGCCAACTACTCCCTGTGCTATAAGTAATACACATGCTGAAGTTCTGTGTTGCAGTGATAATAGGCACAGCTCTATCTGAGCATGCAGACACACCACCTGACCGCAGATTTTTGTAACCACATTTTTAATGTTTCTTCAGTGTCTATCCATTCTTCATTCTCTTACCATCCCAGGTCAGTTCTTATGACCCAAGCCGCATAAGATGTGGTAAATAGAGTGACTAATCAGAAGTGATATGTTGTATATCGCTGGAAAAGTATAGGAAAAAATACAGAGCATGCAGACCAAGTGTGCTAACCACATCTGAATGTTCTTCCTCAGTACGAAATAAAAACTTAACATAGTGGGATAAAATTAAAAGAAATACATCCAAAGGATGGCAGCAGAAATAGATGAACTCATTGAAACTAAACATATTTGCTATAAGTACTGTATTTTTAACAGGGTAAGCAAAATATATAAATGCTTTGAAATCAGAATAGAGAAAAACATATTTTGTTCAAAGGGATATGTAAAGAATAATTGATCTAGACAGAAAGTGGTGGCACACATCTTTCATGCCAGTATCAATGAGGCAAAGGCATGTTGATCTCAGTCAGTTCTAGAACAGCCTGGTCTATAGAGTGAGTTCAAAGCCAGTCAGGGTTGTTAAACAGAGTAAGTCCATCTCAACAAGCAAAACAAAACAAAAATTTGATCCAGAAACTGTTAAATATTGTATTAATTAAATAAATTTACCTTAGTATAACTAAAGCTCAAATTGAGATGCTGATCTGTAAGAATAAAAATTCAAACTTAACAGAAATTTCAGTCAATAAGATAAGTAAAGATTTAAGTAATTTTAATTATCTGATTAAATTATAGTTAAGTGTAGATGGAGCTGCGGGCTGTGTTCCTGCCACCCAGCTCCCGGCCGCCTGGCTAGCTTATGCCCCAAAATAACAACACACAAACTGTATTCATATAAACACTGCTTGGCCTATTTTTATTAATGTGTGTAGCACCACGAGCTGGTGACTTACCAGGGAGATTCAAGCCTACATCCGTCTTGGGTCGGAGCTTCATCGCGTCTGCCCTGTGGAGCAGCAGCATGGTATCTGAGCTCACTTCCCTTCTTCCCAGCATTCTGTTCTGTTTACCCTGCCTACCTAATTTTCTGTCCTATCAGGGCCAAGGCAGTTTCTTTATTTAACCAATTACCTTACTCCATCATTTCCCCTTTTTCTGTTTAAACAAAAAAAGGGAAGGCTTTAACTTTAACATAGCAAAATTACATAAAACAAAACAGTTATCAAACAAGAATTACAGTTATAATATTTACATCTATTTTATCTTTTATCATGACAATGGAAACCTATAACTATCAATATCTATCTATTCTTCAACTCCATCAAAAACTCCAGAAGGATATAATATTAACTAAGTAAATGAGAAGTAAACAACTTACAAAACTCTAGAAATCACAGAGACATCTCGCTGCCTGGACAACCACCCAAAATTTCTCTGTACCGTTGGGGCATCCATCTTCGGCCTGCAGGCCCATAGTTTCTAGTAGACATTTCCATAAAGCAGGAAATTTCAAAGGCAGTTCAGTCACTATTTGTTGTATCCTGCAGAATGTCTCGCAGACTCCTTCATAAGTCAGGAATCCCAAAAGATCATCTCACCTTTAGGCAAGTTCAGCAGTCCTCTTTCTGCAGGTTCTTTATGTCCAGTTCATGCATCAGTTCAGGCAAGAGCAGTTTCTTGCCCAAATGGCTAACCAACTCCATAAGGATCCTCTTTGATGCCCATCTTCCTCTTGAAGTAGATTGGTGCTGCCAGGAGCAGATGTGTCTTGTTGTCATGAAAAGTCCTAAGTTATTAAAATATTTAAAATGTGATATTCTGTAGTCTTTGAAAGGTATGAAGAATACCTATCTAACTGAAATATATCTCTATATATCTAGAAAATCTAACTACCATGACTACAAGTTTGATTATTATTGAGGATTAGCTATATACATTACATTTTTACATGAACTACATAATCACAATACCTTAATCAATATCAGAAATATATATATATATATATATATAAAACAAAATTGACCTTAAATTTATATCAATGAAGCACAATTTATATCAATGTACATTATTCATATCTATATCATATCCCCCTTTAAATGTAAAAGAACATTTATAAGCAATATTTGGGAAAAGGGGCTCAGATATTTCTCTCCAAACTGCTTCCTACTGTATGGGGGTACTGTTATTCAGGTCTTTCATATTATAACCTGTGTGTTAGATTCATCTCAGTCAGCAGTTGAGTGAAGTAATTTTTTGAAGGTGTTCACAGCAACCCTTCAGGAGGGCGTGGTCCATCATACCATATTTGGAAAGAAGCAATCCACAGGGTCTCATCCTCTGTGAAAACAAAAGAAGAAACACTTTTCCAAAGTATCATAGCCTTAAATCCAAATTCTGTGGTCGAGGTATTTTCAAAATATCTATCTTGGATTAGTTCAGCAGCATTTATAAACAATATCTTTTAGCAGCTGTTGCTCTTTCCTCAGCATTCAAACAATTCAAAGAGAGCATAATAGCATACAGTATCAATATTCTCTGTGTATTTTCCATCTTTGTACAGCTTTATTTTAACTCTATTTCTTTTATTTTTACTTTTACTTTTTGAGACAGGTTCTCTGTATATCTTTGTCCTGGAATAACTCTGTAGACCAGGCTGTCCTTGAACTCTCAGAGATCCTTCTGTCTCTGCCTCCCAGGCATTGAGATTAAAGGTGTGTCCTGCCACAGCTTGAGGTCACAGAGGTCAATCTACCTCTGCCTCCCAAGTGTTGGGATTAAAGGTATGTACTACCACACCCAACTACTCTCTTTCTTCCTTTTTTTTTACTTTTAAGAACTTTAACTTTTAGCCTACATATATTTTAACACTCTGTAAGTAATTTAAAGGTTTTCTTTGTCTTTGAATCTCTCTTTACTGTATATCTCTCTTTTTCTGACCACATGAGTTTTTAATTTGCCAAACAATATAGGTAGGTTTAAAGCCGTGGCTTTGGCAGCTGAATCCAGCCCATTCCTTAGCTTTCCAACCTCATGACAGAGGTACAGGCTATAGTCATTTTTATTGCCACAACTCTGTGGCAATTCAAGGTTCCTGCCAGCAAGCAAGCTACAACAGTATATCCACAGACAACACTCAAGTCCTCTCTCTGTAGCTGGCCCTCCTGCCTCAAAGAGTCAGAGTTTGCCCTGGCAGGATGTCCCAGAAAGCCGGCATTTTAAAATAACTCAGCTTTTTTCCTGCTACTGCTGAAAACAAACAAGCATTCAGTTGGCTTTTATCAACACCATTTAAGTGTTTCAGGGCAGGACCTCTTAAGAGAGCTACAAGTTTTGCAGCTAAAGCTGAGTCAGGAAGCCTCTCTTAGATGAGAGTGCTTTCTTGCCTCTAGAAAGCAGAGCAGACCCAAGAAATTGTTGCTACCAAGAAAACATGATTTACCCTATTCTTTCCCAAGCTTTTTTCAGGCTTTCTGTGGATTTAGTTGTCCATACGTTGGGCAGCCATTCTGTAGATGGAGCTGTGGGCTGCATTCCTGCCACCCAGCTCCCAGCCACCTGGCTAGCTTATGCCCCAAAATAACAACACACAAACTGTATTCATATAAACACTGCTTTGCCCATTTCTATTAATGTGTGTAGAACCACGAGGTGGTGACTTACCAGGGAGATTCTAGCCTATGTCCATCTTGGGTTGGAGCTTCATCGCATCTGCCCCAGAGAGGAGAGGAAAATGGTGTCTGTCTAATCTCACTTCCTCTTCCTCCCAGGATTCTGTTCTGTTTATTCCACCCACCTAAGGGCTGGCCTATCAAATGGGCCAAGGCAGTTTCTTTATTAACCAATGACCTTCCTCCATCAGTTAAGTAATAAAATATTTTGGTTTATTTTAGTAATAATGAGATTTAATCATGTCTGAAAAGTAATTCAACAATTGCAGAATAAAAACAAGCATCACTATTATTTCTAAAGTAGAATGGCCAATGATTGAAAATGGAAAACAGTCAAAGTTATAAAAAATTCACCAACTCAGTAGGTCACAATATGCTACTGAAACAATAACAAGTTGGTCAATACTTAGACAGTTCACTTGTGTTGTTTGAATTCAGAGCCTAATACACTTTTTTTAGTTTAGTTATCCACATAAAATAAAATATGGTAATAAGAATCAGCAGTTTCCTTCAACCTCCATCTTATAAAGAGTCATGTTGACAAAATATTGAATTTAAGTAATTTTATCAAAGAATCTTTCATAAATACAGACAAACACTACTTGTTCTCCATGTATATTTTATATTCTTATTCTCATGTAATTAAGAAAATTTTCATTTAAGTTTATGAACATAAAGTTAGTCTTTTATAGTTCAATTAGATGTGACGATGAAGCAAGTTTAAATATCGGCCCATGAAAGATGAGTAGAAGCCTGAGGCCCTGAATTCCAAAGGAAAAGCTGGGACACACCTTTAATAGCAGTGCATGAGACAGAGAGACAAAAAAAATCTTTAAGGTACTGGTCATCCAATCTAGTAAAACTTGTGAGCTCCAAGTATGGGAGAAATCTCAAAAAATAGGAAGGATAATAATTAAAAGAAACACCAATGTTGAGTGTGACCTTCATCTGCACAAGTATATATGTATATGCACTCATAAACATATAGCATATGTTATGTGTTAAATTAAAGAAATAAATATGATAAATCTTTATTGAAAATGCATAGCTTGACACTTTCAGAAGCACACAATTATAAGAAATGTAACAATTTTGTGAAAAAATTGAAAATTTAGTAACATGAAAAATAGGAAAGAATTTACATTTCTAGTGCAACTATATGTAATGCTTTTATAAACTACAATTAAATGAAAAAAGTCACAGACATCAGTGCAAACAATTGCAAGTTAGAAAAGAGGGACTATCAAGCATAGTCGAAATTATGTCTAGAACAAAAGCAAATCATCGCAAATGCAAATTACATCAGTATCACTTTTCCATATGTTAAAAACATGACTAAGAACTTTTAGAAAATGTAGATGAATTGTTAGAAATAAAAGTGTGTGAGCATTAATTTTTAAAATGATAACTTTATGTTCTACAATATGAACTAATATTAAAATCAGTATTTTCTATTTGTTCTGATAATAGAAAGCTAATGGAAATATAAGACAGAAAGATAACATTGGAAGAATATATTTATAGAATATCAACTTTAAGCATTAAAATATGCAATGTTTCTATTTACATTTCAAACTGGTTATATTAGGAAATTTCATCATTTTCCTTATCTCTGTGTCTTCTAGAGAAGTTCATTCAGGGCTCTAGATTATTCAGAATGGGGGTTCTGAGATGGTCTCCAACCTGGAGCTTGCTTCTCATAATCTTAGGGTAATCTCTGGTTCAGTTATCCCAGACACTGGTGAGATTTTATATATTAACTGATACAAGAAAAGGCCATCTTTTGTTGTAATTAAATTCTAACCAAAATTTAACCTTCCCATTCATCAGGAAGGGAGACCAACACAAAGAGAAGTAGCTTTGACTTTGTAACCAACAGAACATACATTTATTTCATACAGGTTGTTGAATATTTCTTCTAAATGCAATTTGTATTTGGACCAGTCATTTGATTTTGCCATAATTTACTGGGAAAAAAAAATGCACCCTATTTTTCTAACAAATAGTCATTTTCCTTTTCTGGGGAATTTCAAGGCTGATAATTTCAAATTTTCCTTTGCAGATACTTCAGTTATGAAAAAAAAAACCTAGTTCTGTTAATATACCTTTACCCTGAGTGACCTGGTTCATAGCAGACCAGAGACAGCAGAGACAGTGAAATTCCACTGGAACAGGCATGGGGAGTAACTGCTGAGCAAGTGATCCAGAGTCAGAGACTGCTGAGGATCCAGACATGAATCCGGGACTTTCAAAGGAGTAGACCAAAGCCAGAAAAACTGTGGGTCTGGGCATGAGTCTAGAATATCCAAGGAACTAGGCCTGATCCAGGACCTCTGCCAGTGTGTGCCAAAATCTGGTACCTCTGAGGGAGTAGGCAGGAACCAGAGATCTCTGTGGGGCCAGGCATGAGTCTGGTACCTCAGAGGAAGTAGGCCTGAGCTAGGGCCTATGTGGATCCAGCATTGGTTGGGGACGTCAAAGGGAATAGGCAGGAAACTGAAACCTCTTCAGGTCCAAATGTGAGTGGGACCTCTGATGGAGTAAGCTTGAGCCAGGTCTTCAGCGGTTCTAGGAGTACCTGAGCCTGGGAACTCCGAAGCAGTAGACCAGGGTCCGAGACCTTTGCAGGACGAACTCCAAGCCAGGCTCTTCTGCAGTAGGGCATCCAGACCAGAATTTACAGAAACAGGTCAAATCCAGTAACCTAGGCTAAAGTAGGCACAAGACAGCAAACCCTAAGGGAGCAGGCCAAACCCCAGGAGCACTGAGCTATCTCCAGGAACAATGAGTAACCAATGGGGTAACTAGAACTGTAACACTGACTGTACCACGAGGAACAACCATCTGAGCTTTGGATTAACAGGCACATAGAAGATTAATCAACAGAATTTCAGACAGTCCCAACCACACCTTTTAGAGGAAAAGATGGGTAGAAAAGGAAAGAATACATGCAACACCACAAAGAGTAACACACCAGTAAAACCCAAAGACCTTACAACAGCAGGACTTGAACAACCAAATATAGATGAAGCAGAAGAAAATGACCTAAAAAATAACTTGAAGAGAATGTTTGAAACACTAAAAAAAAAAAAAATGAGAAATTCCCTCAAAGAAATAGAGGAAAAGACAAACAAAAAATTGGAAGACATCAGCAAATCCCTTAAAGAAAATCAAGAAAAACCAATCAAGCATATGAAAAAAAAAAAACTATTCAAGACTTGAAAACTGAAATAGAGACAAATAAAGACAACACAAGCAGAGGGAATTATAGAAACTGAAATCATGAGAAAACGATCAGGAACTACAAATGCAAGCATGAACAACAGAATACTAAAATCTTTTTTTTTTCACAGAATTTCTCTGATCCTTACATGATGTAACATGAATAACAACCAATTGGACACATAGGTTTGGAAAAATTACATATTATTTGCAAGTTAATTTTCACACCTGTACTTGGGTTTCAGTTTTCCTTCTCTTTTTCCTCTCCCTCAACCTCTCTAACAAATAAGAGTCAACAGTGAGAGATGACACGGCTATCAGAAACAATATACCTCTCATATGTGCATTCCTGAAACAGTGGTAATGGATCAATATTTCCACTGGAAAACTAGTTAAATTAATTGGCGTCTGTGAGCAATACTTGCTGTAGTATATGAAAATTTCTTAGGATACAGATATTCATGTTTAAACAACCAAACACTTTGTTCTGAAACAGAGGTGATAGCAGATCCTGCAGTGACGAACAGATTAGCATGGTTTATTAAGGCCTTTGGGATTCCCCAGGACCCTACTTCTAATCATTTGAACTTCCCCACATGCATGTAGACTGTTAACAAATCTGTAATTTCCTCCAAATTGTCCAGGGGACAGGACATCATTGATGCAATATTGAAAGATCTTGTTGTAAAGATCTTACATTGGAATTTTTTCTGTGCTATTGTCCTATAGCTGTGAGGTTCCTGTCAGGCTGATTTGTAAAACGATTTTCATGATTATTAAGAGTGTTAGACAAGATAGCCACAAGGTGAGATGGAAAAGAAAATAGAAAGCTACTGGAGTGGAAAATCCCAGGAGGTATGGTGAAAAGGAGCAGTAAATTTGAAATGAAAAGCTGTAGGGAATAACAAATTGACTGTGAAAGGAGAATGAAGGGCTAGATTCCAGAAGAGGAAAAAAAACAGAAACAAGTGCACATCAACCACCTCTCTAGAGCTACTGATCTCCAATTACTCAAGACAAACATGAGAAGGTCAGATGAAGTTCTCAGCAGAATTGTGAAAACAACCAAATAAAAGCTGCTTTTTCAAAGATCAAGTTTTATATAGGCAATCAGACAGAAACCTAGCAGAGGAATAAGAAGATTAAGGGAGGTAATGAATCAAATGGACTTAACAGACATCTATAGATCATTCCACCCAAATAGGAAAGAATATACCTTTGTCTCTGCAGCTCATGGAACCTTCTCGAAAATTGACCACATACTCGGTAACAAAGCAAACTTCCACAGTTACAAAAAAAAATTAGTAACCACCTGTGTCTTATCAGATCACCATGGATTAAAGTTAGAATTCAAAGACAATGCTACCCATAGAAAGCCTACGAACTCATGGAAACTGGACAGTCAATGCTTGAACGACACCTGGATCAAGGAAGAAATAAAGAAAGAAATTAAAGTCTTCCTGGAATCCAATGAAAATAAAGACTCAACATACTCAAACCTATGGGACACTATGAAAGCAGTGCTAAGAGGAAAGTTCATAGCACTAAGTGCCCACTTAAAGAAAACAGAGAAAGTACACATTGGAGACTTAACTGCCCACCTGAAAGCTCTAGAAAAAAAAAAAGAAGCAGACTCACCTAGGAGGAGTAGAAGACTGGAAATAATCAAACTGAGGGATTAAATCAACAAAATAGAAACACAGAAAACAATCCAAAGAATCAATGAAACTAAAAGCTGGTTCTTGGAGAAAATCAACAAGATTGATAAACCCCTATCCAAACTAATCAAATGGCAGAGAGAGAATACACAAATTAACAAGATCAGAAATGAAAAGAAAGACATAACCACAGACACAGAGGAAATTCAGAAAATCATTAGATCTTACTACAAAAGTCTATATGTCACAAAATTGGAAAATGTAAAAGAAATGGACACGTTTTTAGATAAGTAACATATACCAAAGTAAAACCAGGACCAGATGAACAATCTAAATAGACCTGTTAGTCGCGAAGAATTAGAAGTGGTTATAAAAAAAAACCTCCCTACCAAAAAAAGCCCAGGTCCAGATGGTTGCAATGCAGATTTTTTTCAGAACTTCCAAGAAGACCTAATACCTATACTCCTTAAGGTATTTCACAATATAGAAACAGAAGAGTCATTGCCAAATTCCTTTTATGAAGCTACAGTTACTCTGATACCAAAACCACATAAAGACTCAACCAAGAAAGAGAATCACAGGCCAATCTCACTCATGAACATTGATGCGAAAATCCTCAATAAAATACTGGCAAACCGAATCCAAGAACACATTAGAATAATTATCCATTATGATCAAGTTGGCTTCATCCCAGGGATGCAGGGCTGGTTCAACATACGAAAATCTATCAATGTAATCCATCATATAAATAAACTGAAAGAAAAAAAACATATGATCATTTCATTAGATGCTAAAAAAGCATTTGACAAAATTCAACATGCCTTTATGATAAAGGTCTTGGAGAGATTAGGGATAAAAGGGTCATATCTAAATATAATAAAAGCTACTTACAGCAAACTGACAGCTAACATCAAATTAAACAGAGAGAAACTCAAAGCCATCCCACTAAAATCAGGAGCACGACAAGGCTGTCCACTCTCTCCATACCTTTTCAATATGGTGCTTGAAGGTCTAGCAATAGCAATAAAACAACATAAGGGGATCAAAGGGATTCAAATTGGAAGGAAGAAGTTAAACTTTCATTATTTGCAGATGATATGATAGTGTACATGAGCGACCCCAAAAAATCCAGCAAAGAACTTTTATAGCTGATAAACACCTTTAGTAGTGTGGCAGGATACAAGGTCAATTCCCAAAAATCAGTTGCCCTTTTATACACAAAGGCTAAGGAAGCAGAGAGGTAAATCAGAGAAGCGTCACCTTTCACAATAGCCACAAATAGCATAAAATATCTTGGGGTAACTCTAACCAAGGATGTGAAGGATCTATTTGACAAGAACTTTAAGTCCTTGAAGAAAGAAATTGAGGAGGATACCCGAAAATGGAAGGATCTCCCTTGCTCTTGGATTGGGGGGATCAGCATAGTAAAAATGGCAATTCTACCTAAGGCAATTTATAGATTCAATGCAATCCCCATTAAAATCCCATCGAAATTCTTCACAGATCTTGAGAGGATATTAATCAACTTTATATGGAAAAACAAAAAACCCAGGATAGCCAAAACAATCTTATACAATAAAGGAACTTCTGGAGGCATTATCATCCCTGACTTCCTACTCTATTACAGAGCTACAGTAATGAAAACAGCTTGGTATTGGCATAAAAACAGAAAAGTCAATCAATGGAATAGAGTAGAAGACCCAGATTTTTAACCCACAAACCTATGATCACCTGATTTTTGATAAAGGAGCTAAAAGTATTCAATGGAAGAAAGAAAGCATCTTCAACAAATGGTGCTGGCAGAACTGGTTGTCAACCTGTAGAAGAATGAAAATAGATCCATATCTATCGCCATGCACAAAACTCAAGTCCAAATGGATTAAAGACCTCAATATCAGGCTGAACACACTTAACCTGATAGAAGAGAAAGTGGGAAGTACTCTACAACATATGGGCACAGGAGAAGACTTCCTACCTATATCCCCAGCAGCACAGACATTAAGGACAACAATGAATAAATGGGACCTCTTGAAACTAAGAAGCTTCTGTAAAGCAAAGGACACTGTCACTAAGACAAAAAGGCAACCCACTGACTGGGAGAAGATCTTCACCAACCCTGCAACAGACAAAGGTCTGATCTCCAAAATATATAAAGACCTCAAGAAACTAGACTTTAAAATGTTAATTAACACAATTAAAAAATGGGGCATTGAACTGAACAGAGAATTCTCAACAGAAGAAATTCAAATGGCCAAAAGACACTTAAGGTCATGCTCATCCTCCTTGGTGATCAGGGAAATGCAAATTAAAACAACTTTGAGATACCATCTTATACCTGTCAGAATGGCTAAAATCAAAAACGCCAACAATAGCCTTTGCCGGAGAGGTTGTGGGGTAAGGGGCACACTCATCCATTGCTGGTGGGAATGCAAACTTGCACAGCCATTTTGGAAATCAGTGTGGCAATTTTTCAGGAAATTCGGGATCAACCTACCCCCAAGATCCAGTAATACTACTCTTGGGAATATACCCAAGAGATGCCCTATCATATGACAAAAGCATTTGTTCAACTATGTTCATAGCAGTATTATTTGTAATAGCCAGAACCTGGAAACAACCTAGATGCCCTTCAATGGAAGAGTGGATGAAGAAAGTGTGGAATATATACATATTAGAATACTACTCAGCTGTAAAAATCAATGACTTCTCGATTTTGCATGCAAATGGATGGAAATAGAAAACACTATCCTGAGTGAGGTATCCCAGACCCAAAAAGATGAACATGGGATGTACTCACTCATAATTGGTTTCTAGCCATAAATAAAGGACATTGGGCATATAATTTGAGATCCTAGAGAAGCTAAATAAGAAGTTGTACCCAAAGAAAAACGTATAGTCATCCGCCTGGATATGGGGAGTAGACAAGATTGCTGGGCAAAAACTGGGAACTTGGGGGTGAGGTGGCATGGGGCTAAGGGGTAATGGGGTGTGAAACGTGAGAAGTGGAGAATGGGGGGAGCTTGGGGGAATGGGATGGTTGGGATATGATGGAGGAAGGTCATTGGTTAAATAAAAAGAAACTGCTTGGCCCTCATTGGTTAGAAGATAGGTGGGAGTAGTAAACAAAACAGAATACTGGGAGAAAGAGGAAGTGAGCTCAGACTCCACAGTTCTCCTCTTGGGAGCAGACACCTCAGAGAGATGCCATACTCCCAGCTCCCAGGCAGAGGCACGCGATGAAGCTCCGACCCGGGATAGACATAGGCTAGAATCTTCCTGGTAAGTGCACCTAGGGGCACCACACAGATGATTAGAAATGGGCTAAACTAATATGTGAGAATTAGCCTAGAAGAGGCTAGATAGAAATGGGCCAAGCAGTGATTAAATGAATACAGTTTGTGTGTTGTTATTTCGGGGCATACGCTAGCAGGTGGCTGGGGCGCTGGGGATGCAGCCCCGCCGCTCTTATTACTACAGATGGCGCCCGACATGATGGACTAAACCCACTTAAAAAAAACCTAAGAAGGCTTAAAAATAAAGGAGAGAGAGTTTTACACAGATTTGTGCTGTTTGTTGGTGGCGTGCTGTAGAGAGATTTCCTGATTCGGCAACAACAGCAGAAAAAAACGCTGTGTCATTTTAAAGCGCAGCTTCTTGGGCCTGTGTTCCCAATGTGAACTCTAGCTTTAAAGCATTTGTGGCACTCTTCTTGCTAGAGGCAAGCAAGCACTCTCATCTAAGTGAGTCTTCCTGACTCAGCTTTAGCTGCAAAACCCTGCAGCTCATTAAGAGGTCCTGCCACGAAACACTTAAACTGTGTTGATGAAAAGCTGAACGCATGCTTTTCGGGTTTCAGCTGTAGCAGGAAAAAAACTGTACCATTTAAAAATGCCGGCTTTCTGGGCTGTCCTGCCAGGGCAAACTCTGACTCTTTTACGCAGGCAGTTCGTGCAGTTTGCAAGCACAGAGCGCTGAAGCTCGCTTGCTGGCAGGGACCTTGAAATGCCATAGCGTTGTGGCAGTAAACATGGCTGCAGCCAGTACCTCAGTCATGAGGCTGGAAAGCTAAGGAATGGGCTACATCTAGCCGGCAAACCACACGTTTAGTCCTACTGAGATTGCTTGGTAAATTAGACTCATGTGGTCAGAAAAAGAGAGATATACAGTAAAGAGAGATTCAAAGACAGAGAAAATTTCTGAATGGTTTAAAGTGTGTTCAAAATATATGCAGACTAAAAGTTGAAGTTCTTAAAGTAAAAAACAAAAAAAGGAAGAGAGTTGTTGTGTGTGGTAGTACACACCTTTAATCCCAACACTTGGGAGGCAGAGGGAGATTGACCTCTGTGACCTCAAGGTGTGGTAGCATATGCCTTTAATCCCAGTGCCTAGAAGGCAGAGACAAAGAGATCTCTGTGAGTTCAAGGTGTCATAGTGTACACCTTTAATCCCAATGCCTGGGAGGCAGAGACAGGAGGATCTCTGAGAATTCAAGGACAGCCTGGTCTACAGAGTTACTTCAGGTCAAAGATACAGAGAACCTGTCTCAAAAAGCAAAGAGTTAAAAGTAAAAATAAACAAAATAGAGGTTAAAACAAAGCTGCACAAAGATGGAAAATACACAGAGAATTTTGATATTGTATGCTATTATGCTCTCTTTAAATTATTTAAATGCTGAAGAAGGAGCAACAGATGCTAAAAGATATTTATTTATAAATGCTGCTGAACTAATCCAACATAGATATTTTGATGCCTTGACTTTGAAATTTGGATATAAGGACATGATGCTTTGGAAAGGAGTTTCTTATTTTGTTTTCACAGAGGATGAGACCCTGTTCATTTCTTCTATTCCGATATGGTATGATGGACCATGCCCTCCTGAAGGGTTGCTGTGAACACCTTCAGAAAATTGATTCGCTCAACTGCCAACTGAGATGAAACTAGCACACAGGTTATACCATGAAAGACCTAATTAATGATGCCCCCATTCAGCAGGAAGCAGTTTGGAGAGAAATAACTGTGCCCATATTCCCAAAAATGTTTATAAATGTTCTTTTACATTTAAAGGGGGATATGATATAGGTATGAATAATTTGCATTAGTATAGATTTTGCTTTATTGATAGAGATTTACGGTCAATTTTGTTATATGTACATCATATATATATATATATATATATATTTCTGATATTGATTAAGGTATTGTGATTGTGTAGTTCATTATTAAAATTTAATGTATAATTAGGAAATATAGGTTGTTGATGGATAATCATAAATAATAGTCAAGTTTGTAGTCATGTTAGTTAATATTTTCTAGATGTGTGTAGATATATTTTAGATAGGCATTCTTCATATTTTTCAAAGATTATAGAATATGACATTTTAAATGTTTTAATAATTTAGGACTTTTCATGACAATGAGACACTCTGCCCCTGGCAGCACCAATCTACTTCAAGAGGAAGATGGGCATTGAAGAGTCTCGTTATGGAGTTTGATAGCCATTTGGGCAAGAAACTGCTCTTGCCTGGACTATTGCATAAACTGTACACAGAGAACCCACAGAGAGAGGACTACTGAACTTGCCTAAGGTGAGATGATCTTTCGGGGTTCCTGATTCATGAAAGAGTCTGCGAGACATTCTGCAGGACACAACAGATAGTGACTGAACTGACTTTGAATTTTCCTGCTTTATGGAAATGTCTGCTGGATACCATGGGCCTGAAGGCTGAAGATGGATGCCCCAACAGTACAGAGGAACTTTGGGTGACTGTCCAGGCAGCGAGATGTATCTGTCATTTCTAGAGATTTTAAAGTTGCTTTTTTTCTTGTTTGCTTAGGTAGTATTGTATCTTTCTGGAGTCTTTGATGGAGTTAAGAATAGTTAGTTATAGTTATAGTTTTCCTTAGTTATGAAAAATATTACTGTAACTTTTTCTTTATAACCATTTCGTTATATGTAATTTTGCTATATTAAAGTTAAAGCCTTTTTTTTTGTTTAAACCGAAAAAGGGGAAATGATGGAGGAAGGTCATTGGTTAAAAAAAAAGAAACTGTTTGGCCCTCATTGGTTAGAAGATAGGTGGGAGGAGTAAACAGAACAGAATGCTGGGAGGAAGAGGAAGTGAGCTCAGACTCCACAGTTCTTCTCTCGGGAGCAGACGCCTCAGAGAGATGCCATGCTCCCAGCTCCCAGGCACACGCACACGATGAAGCTCCGACCCAGGATGGACATAGGCTAGAATCTTCCCGGTAAGTGCACCTACGGGCGCTACACAGATGATTAGAAATGGGCTAAATTAATATGTGAGAATTAGCCTAGAAGAGGCTAGATAGAAATGGGCCAAGCAGTGATTAAATGAATACAGTTTGTGTGTTGTTATTTCGGGCATAAGCTAGCCAGGCAGCCGGGGTGCTGGGGACGCAGCCCCGCCGCCCTTATTACTACAGGGATAAAGGAAGGGTGGACACGGGAGCAGAGAATTATATATCCTTATTAAGGGAGCCATCTTACGGTTGGCAAGAGACTTGACTCTAGAGGGGCTCACAGGTGTCCAGGGTGATGTCCCTAGATAGTACCTTGAGCAACTGAGAAGAGGGAACCTGATATGACCCTATCTTATAGCCATACTGATGAATATCTTTTATATCACCTTAGAACCTTCATCTGTCGATGGATTGAGATAGAGACAGTGACCCAAATTGGAGCACCGGACTGAGCTCTTAAATTTCAAATGAGGAGCAGAAGGAGGGAGAACATGAGCAAGGAAGTCAGGACCAAGAGGGGTGCACCCACCCAATGTGACAGTGGAACTGATCTATGGGGAGCTCATTAAGGCCAGCGGGACTGGAGCTGAATAAGCATGGGATGAAACCGGACTTTCTGAACGTCGCGGACAATGAAGGCTGATGAGAATCCAAGGACAATGGCACTAGGTTTCGATCCTAATACATGATCTGGCTTTGTGGTAGCCTAGCCTGTTTGGATGCTCACCTTCCTGGTCCTGGATAGAAGTGGGAGGACCTTGGACTTTCCGTAGGGCAGGGAATCTGAACTGCTCTTCATTCTCGAGAGGGAGGGGGAATGGAGTGGGTGGGAGGGGGAGAGGGGTAGGTAAGTGGGGGGAGGGGCCTATGTGTGCGAGGAGGGGGAGGGAAATGGGAAACAGGGAGGAGGCGGTAATTTTTTTTTCAACAACTAAAAAAAAAAACAAAAAAAAGAATAAAAGATTATTTGGTTTGCACTTCTACATCACAGTCCATTGCTGAAGAAAATCAAGGCAGGAATCTGGAACCTGGAACTGAAGCAGAAGCAGAAGGCATGGAGGAATACAGTTTATTAGCAGGGTTGCTGATCATAACTTGTTCATTCTGATTGCTTATACCATCCAAGACAATGGTCTAATACGTGGCAATGCTCACAAACGGCTACGACCTTCTACATTGATCATTTGTTATGAAAATACACCCAAGGCCTTGCCTACATACAATTTGATTGGGACATATTTTTGGTTAATGTTCCCTTTCCCATATAATTTTAACATGACAAGTTGACAGAAAAACTAGCCAAGACTCTGCAAATTCCCTCCAAGAAATTAATGATTTGTACTAAAGACACAATGAAAATATCATTGCAAATATATAGGACAAAAGAGAAAATAAGCAGAAGTTTATACTTTAGCACCTCATAAAACATTTGTGCTGTGTGACTCCTGGACATCTGAAAACTAAGATAAAATAAAATCCAAAATAAAAACATGTGGGTTCAACTGGACAATAGAAATTCGACTATAGTTTTTTAAACCAAAAACATTTTAAAATTTATTTTTGTTTTTAATACATTCTGAGAACAGTTTCTCCTCCCTCTACTCCGCCCAGTCCATCCTCAATTCTCCCAGATCACCTCCTCTTTTCCCTTTAAAAAAAGCAGGCCTCCCATGGTTTGTTGCTAAACATAGCCTAGCAAGATATAATAAGACTAGGCACAAACCCTCATATCAAGGCTGAGTAAGGCAACCCAGTAAGAGCAAAATATCCCAAAAGCAGGCAAAAGAGTCAGCACCCTACACCAGCAACTTTCACTGTTAGGAGTCCCACAAGAATACCAAACTGATATATATGTACAGAGGTGTTAGTGCAGATCCATGTGGGCTCCATGACTGCAAATTAAGTCTCTGTGAGCCCTACTTCGATGATGTCTGAGAACTATGTTCTGTCGGTGTCTTCCATTCCTCGAAGTCCTACAGTTCTTCTTTCCCCTCTTCCATGCTGTTTACTAATCTCCAAAGTGAGGAACCCTGGCTCTCTGATGATAGGGCTAGGCACCAATTTATGAGTATATAAAATATATAAAGTATGTGTATGTAGGTGTATTTGCTTGTTTTTATGTATAACACATGTATACAGATGCTGGCAGAGTTAAAAGGAGATCTGGAATTTCAAGAGGCTGTGAGCCTCCTATAAGGGTACTGGGAACTGAGCTTGGGTCCTCTACAGGAACCTCTAGTGCTGTACACTGAGTCATCTCTCCAGCCTTAAGAAAAAGCATTTTTAAATAAAACAATATGTGGACACTCATAATTTATGGAGTCTTTCATCTTCTATCTATTTCTGACTTAAATACACATAGAGCAATGTTGTTGTTTTGGTATAGTTTTAGGAAGGTTTCAAAGAGGGATGTTCAACATTTGTGTATTATTTTCATGTTCACGCATGAAAATAGTATGCATGATACCTGCACCTGGCCATTTTTTTAGGGTAACTCTAGCCTTCATTCACTTTATGTCTATAATTTTTCACACTACAACCAAGTGGAAATAGCTGAAAGCTATATAATCAAAGTTCAAATGAGGCTCAAAAGAGTGAAATTTTAGCTAGCCACATTTCTACCCTTTGTAATGGGTTGTTCTTTAGTTAAAGTAGTCAGAGAGAATGTATAATGAATCCTTGCCTATAATGTCTATAATTCACAATTTTACTGCTAAATAGCTCTGCATTTTAAGGATATTAGCTCACCTACCATCTCTAGATTGAATATGCTCTCATGTTGTACTCAGACACACTGTTAATACTCCCATGTAACTATACTTATAGAAGACTGAAATATTCTCTATCCTCACAATACATATAGAAAAAACTGAGTCCCAGAGAAATTGGGAAAATATTTCAGGATTACCCCTCTCAAAAATAATGAAGCCAAGACTCCAACCAAGGTTTGCATTACTTAAAACATTTGATGAAAATATTACCTATTTTGTACTAATACCATATCAGTTGCAGAAATGTTATAGTCCTTTCTGAGTGGCAACATTTATATTCATTGTTTTTCTTCCAAGAATGTGGAGCCACATTTTGTTTCTGTGATCAAACCTATGCAAATGACCAGATGCTTGGTTTTCTTTATGCTTTAGAGATACTAGTTGGTATTAAATTGACTTATATTGTGTAAATTCATATTTTGGAAAAAGGCACTAACTCTAGCTATTTGATTTTTAACATAATAATATTATTTAATCACTATCATCTTACATTTTCTCTCTATCACAAAAATGGAGACTCAATAAAACTCAGGAAGTTTATTAAAAATGTAGTAGAAATTATGAACCATTGCTCATTTTCCCAGCACCCCAACCACTATTTGATAGAAAAGTCAATTCGTATTGACAGTCATCTTATTGTAATAATTATTACTGCAATTTAAGTTGTTGTTTTCATGTCAGTCCTTTAAGAATTCTTCAGTAACCATGATTTAATGCCATCATTGAAAAAATAAAAATCATTAATTTAAACTGTTCATATGGCTTCTGTATTAAGATTTCTGTTGTTGTAAAAAGACACCATGAACATAGCAAATCTTACAAAAGAAAACATTTAATTAGGGCTGTCATAGTTCGGAGGTTTAGTTCATTTTCTTCATGGCAGGACATTATAGCATTCAGGCAGACATTTCTGGAGAAGAAACTGAGATTTCTACATTCACAGACTACAGTAGGAAAAACTTCCACAATGTCCATGACTTAAGCATATGAGACCTCAAAGCCTGTCTTCACAGTGACACATTTCCTTCAGCATGGATACATCCACTCCAACAAATGCTGCTTGCTTGCTATGGGCCAAGCATTCAAACACATGAGTCTATGGAGGCCATATGAACTTAAAATACCATACCTGCTTTGATTTAAATTGTAGGTGAAATGTATAATACTCTGGGTCAGTCAATCAAAACATACCATTGTTATGGTAATTATTAGATTGATTATTACCTAAAGAAAGTTACCCATTTGGAGAATGATGAATTCCATACCATGGGTTTAGAAGCATACTCACCCCCCAAAAATGATCTTTGTCATTTAAAAAGATAATTTTCTTTCATTTATGAAACAAGGTGCCTAGAAGAGAAATATGCTTTTGTTGATTTGGTCTCATATCCCTAAGTTAGTAATTTGTTCTCATTACAACAATAAGTAATGAAGGTTGCCCCTCAGCAATTGATCTCAAAAGACTAAAGTATTTAGTATTCATAGAAGATTTCAATTTGGTAGCAACATGAGTATAAAAATGACAATGTTTCAGTATATCCATGTTCTTCCAGAAAGAATTTCTCTACATATTTAATATATAGTATTTTTCATTGCAGAGACACAGTTGTGCTATTATCACATTCTAATTTACCTCCTGAGAGAATGTTCACAGCAATTTATGGCTGAATTGAAAATGAATATAAATTTTTTTGTGATGACAAGTGGAATTCAGTCAAATTCAAGTCCAGAAGATAAATAACTCTACACTACAACCATAAACTTTTAGAGAAAGACAATTCTCAACAGTGTGATTTACGTTCATAATGTTCTACAATTCTGCCTTTTTCAACAAACCTTCACAATAATTTGAGGATGGCAGCACTGGAATGCATATTAGTCTCTCAACTCATCAGTGCCCACGTGTATGTCACTGCAAATAAAGAAGCTCCTACATTTTCTTATATGTGGGTTGCCAGAGGGCAAGTTACCTAAAAATTGACTTCTGACTAACATGATTATCAGTTGGCAACTGCAGATGACTCAGAACCTCTGACACTCCAGGAAGACCTAATTGCTTCTCTTACTGAATAATAACTGAGACTCTGAGCATTTGTTGTTGCTGTTTTTGTTTTTATATGTCTTGATACTTCTGAAACCCTACATTCTCTTTTGAGAAAAGATTTAGCAACAAAAACATATTTGTATTAAGTTAATTATATGAGAGCAAATATGTCCTTTATTATTGAGAAAAGAATAAGCTGTATATATAATACTGTCTCAAATGGCTAAGATGAGCATATGTACTATTAAAGTGTTAAAGGTGACAGACAATAGTCTTTCGTGGTTTAACTTTTTATCATTTTAATACTTTTTATTATTATTTTTGTTTTGTTGAGACAGTATGTCTCTGTGTAACAGTGTTGGCTGTCCTGGAACTCACTTTATAGACCAGGCTGGCCTCAAACTCACAGAGACCTGCCTGCCTTGGACTCCCATGAGTTGGTATTAAAAATGTGCACCACCACTGTCTACCATGTGGTTTATTTTTAAAGAATGAAACTTTCAAAAATTATCATTTTCTTTTTAGCATATTTCAATGCTTTCAATTGTACTTAAATTTTATGTCTATTATCATTATGATTATAAGGTGGAATAAACCCCTCGCCATATAATTAGTCTATTGGAAACAACATTCTATACTATTTCCAGAAGTTGCTTAAATATTAAAAATGCCTACTCTTGAACTGATATGGTGGTACATGGGTTTAATCACAGCACTTGTGGGAAAAACAAAAGGCAGATCTCTGAGAGTTGAAATCCAGCTTGGTCTGCATAGTGACTTCAGGACAACAGGGCCATATGTTGAGACCCTATCACAAAACAAAATATAATAAAATTTAAAATCCCCGGTCTTACCATTGCTAGAGAAAAGATAAGTTGCTTTATTTCCTGTCTTAGATACTCACAAAAATTTCCACAACCTTCTTCAGTTCTGAAAGTAATTCTGACACAATTCTAAATAATTTCATTATGTGAAAGACATTTTATAAATGTGAATGATAAATGCTAGAAATGTTAAAGATATTATCCCTTCAATATTATCAGTATATGTTGCATACATGTATTAACTTATCACATTATATCCACAAATAATTAAAATTATCAAAGGTTAATCATAAGTAGAAGATAAAACAATGTAGAAGAGCCATTACTGTCATCACCTTTGAAGTTTCACTGATATTGAATGAGATTTGATATCAAGGTCAGTTTCCAAACTAAAGAAGGCAGTAGGATTTATTAAAAATGAGAAAACAATTTTAAGAGTCCTGTAAGATTCACACTCTTCCATGCACATTGTCTTGGAGATTATGATCTTATGCATAATGGGTTTTATTCTCAACCTGTTGAATCAGAAATTCTAGATGTTTGCTCTAAAAATTATAATTACAAATAAAAAATCTGTATCATTTTTAAAATATACCAAATTTTGACAAGTATTATAATAGTGATACAAAAATGTAGGAATTTCCATCATTGCAGTAATAATAAATGGAATGTCTCACATCTACACTTATGAGGGATATGTAAAACTACTATAGTCTTCTCATTTATTGTTATTCTAATTTTTGTATTTATGATAATAACTTTAGAAAGGGAATTGAGAAGGCAAAGTCTGTAACAGGAAAATTAACATAAATTTAACTAAATGTTTCCCAAGGAACAAAATAACCTTTAAAACCATTTTGCATTTTTTCAAATTAACAAATAAAAGTATCATAATTTTATTTACCAAATATTATGCAGGAAGTGGGAGAACAAAGACAAAGAGAGTTAGGCATCTTGGACTATGAAGTTCTAAATGGGAGTCCCTTCATTAAATCCCTCCCCTCAGAGATCAGGGAACTCTCTGGAAGAGGAGGTAGAAAGAGCTTAAGAGGAAACAGAAGAGATGAAGGGCACCAGGAGAATAAGACATGCTGAGTCAATGAAGGAAGGCACATATGAACTTACAGAGACTAAAACAGCAATCATATGACCTAAATGGGTCTGAACCAGATCCTGTGCATATATAATATGGTTTTCAGATTAGTGTCTCTATGAGACTTTTGAGTATGTGAACAAGTGAGTCTCTGATTTCTGTGCCTATTTTGGGTTCCTTTCCTTCATTTGTTTTGTCCAATTCAGATAGCTTTTGCTTTATCTTATCTTATCTTATTTTTTATTATCCCTTAGAATCCTAATCCTAGTTTCCTAATGAGAGAGAGAGAGAAAGGGAGTGCATTCAGATGTGAAGGGAAGTAAAGAGGAACTGGGAGGTGTTGAGGGAGGGGAAGCTATAATCAGGGTGTGTTTTCTGAGAAAAGAAACTATTTTCAATAAAAGGGAAAAAAGAAATAGTAGATAACCCCACTTTTATGTAAAATCTAAAACCTTGGTTTTATAGAAACAGAAAAATAGAAATAAATAAAATGGCCATTGCCAGAGACTCAAATGATACTAGAAATAACTAGATCCAAGAGATATTTATTTTAAAAGTATGGAGGTTCAGTTATATTGGAGGAATAAATTTCAACAACCTATCTTGCAATGAGAAAACTTTACTAAATAATAATGTTTTGTATCCCAACAAGCTGTTAAATGGAGTTGTGTCCTTCCTGAGACAAGAGGGACTATATTTTTTTTTAGAATTCCCAACAGTGGGAGTGGTGTCTTTCTCTGACTCTTTTACGTGCTTGTGGGACTCTTTTCCTCCTATCGGGTTGTCTAGTGCAGACGTATTCTGATGGTATGAGCCTAGTCTTACTGCATCTTCTTATGCCAGGTTTAGTTTGATATACCTGGGAGGCTTGCTCTTTTCTAAAAGGAAGAAGAGGAGCAGTGGATTTTGGGGGGAGAGACATAGGGGAGATCCTGGGAGGAGGGATAGGTGGAGAAACTATAGTCAGGATGTATTGTGTTAGAGAATAATCTTTAAAAAAATGAGCCGGGCAGTGGTGGCACACGCCTTTAATCCCAGCACTCAGGAGGCAGAGGCAGGTGGATCTCTGTGAGTTTGAGGCCAACCTGGTCTACAAGAGTTAGTTCCAGGACAGGAACCAAAAACCTACGGAGAAACCCTGTCTCAAAAAATAAAATAAATAAATAAAATAAAATAAAAAAATTTTAAAAAAAGTGAAGATGTTAGCTATCTTTGGTCTCACTTTTGCCAAAACCAAAACAAGAGATAAAAAAGGGAAAAGGAGACAGAGATCTTGAATACTTGAAGGCAGGACAGGAACATTTTAACTGATGAAATGTGAGAATTCATAAGAACTATATTTATCACAAATAAATCCCATAGCCTATGAAATGGCAATACCAAAAATTTCTCTACTTCTTTTAGCTGAAAATGCCCTAGTGGAAGATGAAGTCACAAGATGGTTTCACATATAGTCTATTCCTTAATAGTATAAGCAACTGTAAATAAGCTCTTGAGTCTTGGATCCTTAATCTTCAAATATACATAATCAAACTAATTATAGTGTTTATTTTACAGAACTATTTTAAAGATTACATAAAGTAATCTCAAGTGAAGTGCTGTAGCACCATGTTTTTGGACCCTAGTACAGTAAATTATCAACATAACACTAACTATTAGAGAACTTTGTTTTCTCATGACAGAAACTGAACTCTTACTAATTTTCATTTGATAATTTATGTGTTACAGCTCTAAAGATAAAAGTTTCTCCAAAACAACTTTGCAGTTCTGAGTGGGAAAGGTTTCCTGAGTGAAAGCATTGTAGCTGTGAAGGGAAAGGTATCCTGGTAGTTGGGAGCCAAAGAATACCAAAAAGTCTCACCACACAACAAACTTTACAAAAAGGTTTATTGGTAAAGACACAGGTGAGAACCAGGAGGGAAAAAGTAGGGGGAAGGCTTGATATAGGATTTCTTGGAGGTGGAGTTTTCCATGGTAGGGATTAGTATAATTTCAAGGCAATCCCAGGCATTGGTGTGATTTTGAGCTGGATTGATGGGTTTTGTTGAGTTTTTAAACTTAGAAGTGTGCTTGGACATTTTATCATACAATTGGTCTCTCTAATTTATCTTTGACATAAATAATTTTATTTTTTCTTGTATTATATGAATATTAACGGATTCAAACACATGCATGATTCTGAGATAAAGGTGATAACAGTGAACAAATTCAAGAAATGTTCTTCATTTAGGAGCAGTAATACTTGTTAGAGACAAAGTGATTGATGATAGATATAAAGAAATCTTGAACATTTTGGGGTGGTTTACAAAACAGAACAGATATATGCAAATTCTCTGATATATACAAGTCTATGGAAACACTTATTTTTAGGAAGAAATTAACTATTGGATTTAATAAAGTAAAAATTATTTTGT
Source organism: Microtus oregoni (assembly GCF_018167655.1). Taxonomy (NCBI): domain Eukaryota; kingdom Metazoa; phylum Chordata; class Mammalia; order Rodentia; family Cricetidae; genus Microtus; species Microtus oregoni. The sequence continues at coordinate 3,061,341 of NW_024543812.1, forward strand.
TATATCCAGTTGGGCAGAGCCAATGAGCAGTTGGCTATAGTGTTAAAATGCTAAGCATCATAGCATTTGAGAGGCTGGGAATCTAAATTAAAAAAAAATTCATTAGTATTTTTATCACCATTAATAACATTGGCATATGTGAAGTAATGAGGCAGAGAAAATAGCACAAGCACAACCAAGTGCGTATGAACTCACAATGAATAAGTAAAATTGTCCAAAACAACCTGTCAGTGGATGAAAACACGGTAACTAACGATGCACACTCCTAGGCAATCACAACATGCCAACATTGACCTCTAGTTTCAAAAGAACCAAACAAAAACCTTCCTGTGGCAGCTTAATTTCCATAACCCCATAAAGCTCCCCAACCCTTTTACAATAAACAGCGTTTACATTGGAATCTTTCAGAGTCTATGTCATTGCCTCTGCATCTTCTCACCCCCTGCTCCCCAGGAAATGGGGATCACACAACAGGCAGCAGCAACAAGCCAGCAACAACTACAGTGTTGATATGGAAAATGAGAATAAATTGTACTTTAAAACAAGTATGTGAGAAATTTTAAATTTTGGAGTTTCAGAAAATGTAATAATAAGTTGTGCTAAAACCTGTGATCATGTGTCCCAAAATTGTCCCATAATGGTAAGACTACACATAATTTCGAAGTGCATCTCTGAGTCTGTTTTTAAAAAGAAAGCATATATTTGGTTGGATGAGCTCAGTAATACAGATTTCAATAACCAGTCCAAACTTTCTAGTCAAAAAGCAGAGGAAAGGAACATTTTCTCTTTCCAATCAGTTTGCTAAAGATATCATTTTCTCTTGCCCAAAGATTTAATATGTACACCAATGACTTCCCTATGTCTTAGACTTTTAAACTTTGACTAGACTTACATAAGAACACATAGAAGTCACATATAACACAGAAGAATGATTAAGAAATTCTCAAAACTGCTGGTCAAAAAAAGAATGCCACTTTTAAAGGGATAGAAATGTCTTTGTAAATAATACAGAAAAAAAATGGTTGTATACTTGTATATAAAGAGAACTGCATTCCATAAATATATAGTCATTATTTTTTAATTTAAAATAAGTGATTTAAAATGTCAAGTCACTTAAACAAAGTAAAAAATATAAACAGAAAAAAGGACACACAGAATTAATAAATACTTATGTTAAGTATCCATAATTAATGATGAGCCATTACAAACATTTGTGTTGAGTAGCTTTCGATTTTTATGTTTCATCTCTATCCACCAAATCCAACCAAAATCCATGATAACTACAACAAAAAGCAATATTTGTTTGGGTCTTTGATTTTGTTTTAATCTCAGGAGAGTTTTTCTTTTGATGACCTGTTAACGATTAAAGAAAACTGCCTTTCTGTGTGTTAGTGACTCTTAGAGAAGCTTCTTAGCTTTTTTTGCTGTCACAATCACATTTTCTCATTTGTGGCTTTGAGCTCATCTATATCAAAATCTTAAAATGATATACAATTTACTAAATTACAGTTTTAAAATATAATGACCTGGTATTTAGTTACAATATAAAAATTAACACTGCATTTTTAAAGTAGAAATCTAATAAATAAATAAATAAATACATAAATAAAGTAAAATGTAAGCAAAATATTATAATACATAAAAATGTTCAAATTAAAGAGAAATGCATTTAATTGAAAGTTAAGTAAATTTTAATGTGAAAGAAAGGTTGATAAAGAAATCATTTTTAATTATAAAATTTAGAAGCATATCTTTACAATGATTTCTTTATCCTGGGGTAAAGACATGAATGTCTGTGTTTGTTCTGTTAATATAACAATAATTTGAGTATTCATTTACATTTCAAGTAGATTCCATATTGTTAAATTTTGTGTTACTAACTTGCTGCCTTTCTGTCTCTTCCTTCTGAGGAATCCTTGCATTTTTAGAATTCTTGCAATATAGAAACAAGGCAAGCAAAGTTTGAAGCAGCCATTAGTGGAGATAACTCATGATCCAATGAGGCAGAAAGTATGATTAGATCCAAAAGAAGGAAACAGCCAACTGCTTATGCATCCAGAAAGATGTCCTTGATATATATATATATATATATATATATATATATATATATATATATATATATGTGTGTGTGTGTGTGTGTGTGTGTGTGTGTTAGCACTGTTTGAAGACTCTTGGTAAGTAGAAATGAAATGACCCATTGTGACTTATGGTTGCAGGTAGAAGGGTGACGAAGAAAGGATATTTGCAATAATCATATGTCCCTAGATAGATATAATTATTTTAATTTATTTAAAAATGATTTATTATAAGTAATGAGATGTATTATTTACTTCTTAATTGTGGACTGTTTTAGAACAAATTAATATCTTAAACAAATTTTGCATATCAGATATTGTTCAAACAGCATGCTAATCAGAAAGTCTTTGCTGTCCTAAAACCTTTCTGAGATTTTTGTCATCTTTTTAAGCAGCACAGAGGAAGGGGTTGGCAAGTTAGCACAGTAGGCATCAGAAAATGATGGATATTATTGAAACATTTACATTCAGGATATGTATACTTAATAAAATATTTTGTCTATTAATCACAAGTATTTATATGCATAGTTTAAGGACTAAATAAAATTTTTGCCTTTGTTAACAGTGAAACTGTATGGTCTCAATTAATTTCTCAATGGGGTTTCCAAAACAAGATACTCTGCATTCCAAGACACTAAGTCTCCCCATCTTCTGGCTTGATAGGTTGGACACTTCCTCTTACTAACACCCAGAGTTGTCTCACTATTGGATTTGGCAGGCAAGCTAGTTCATCATTGGTATAAATGAATCTTTTCAGTAAAATGTCTCTTTAAATTATTAGAATGGTTCCTATTCTCATTATGGATTCTTTTGTTCTACTACTTACATGTTTCTTCTGAAGGTGTGACCATATAAAAGCAGATAGGTCAGATTGAAATGAGCATGTAAAATATTTGTGCCTAGTTGCTAATAATAATTTTTCATTTAACAAATGTTAGTATGCTTGAAAATTTGCTCCTAGATGATATTTTATTATAATCAGGGATTTAATTTGGGGGAAGGCAGCTAACTTTACTTTGAAATACTACTGACTATTGTTAGTCAAAAGAAAGAAGCTTAGAGTTACACAAGAACAATTTAGAGTTGATTTGGAAACCCATGCTATCAAAGCAAGGACAGAGTGGCAATGGAATAGGACACTGACCTGCTGGTTCTTTTTTTTTTTTTAAATTCATTTACTCTCAATAGGAACAGAATGTCAGGGGAAAATAGGCTTGAAAATAGGACCAAATGACTTAGGCTATAGAGTGAAAAATGAATCAAACAGGGATAAAGGAAATCATTCCAACTGTAATCACTAACTCAGGAGTGGAACGTACCCATCACAATAATCATAGAAACTTAATTTCCAGAACAAGTTAGACATAGGTCATAGCAGATTTTTTCCCTATAAAAGTGGGTTTCTTTGAGGGTATTTTACTCCATTGTAAGTGGTATGACAACAAATCAGATATTTTCCTGGAAGAAATACTTGAACTGCAGAGGATATTTGAAATTCTGTATTCTGTAGGAGATGTGTGCAGGACTTGTATTAAATGAAAATATGAGAACTCTTGTTCATATATTATTAGCAGTTTCAAGATAGTGATGGCAGAAAATCAAATCAAGAATGGATGCTTTTTTAATGTAAATCTCTATAGGACTTTATAAGCTCCTTTCTACAAAGAAGGCCAGATTGTAATAAGAGCATGCTGTTTACATGCAAAACAAGAATTGACAAAGTGAGAGGAAGGCCTTTGATTGATCTTCATTTGGGTTTAAGACAAATATATAAACTATGTGTGTTATAAAGAAAAAAAATATATATATAGTGCTTTGTCAGCTAAAATCATAGATATTCATATATATATATATACACACACACACACACACACACACACACACACACACATTCACACAGATAGTCACACAGATGATGAAGTATCGCTTTATGATACTTAGTATAATGGATTTTATTTAAAATTAAAGCAAAATAAGAAGGCTTGAATTCATTCTAATTTGAATGTTTACTGATTCTGTTATTGAAATATCAATTACCTGAAATAAACATGTGCTACAGATATATTATTTCTTGACAGTTGTGTATTTCTAATTTCTGTGTTTTTCATTTGATATACCATCCATGTTTTCTTCCATTCATTCTTAACTGATGAAAAGGCAGAGTTGCATGCTTTTCTCCAGAACCACTCATTTATGATTTCTGACAAAGAAGTAGTTGTTCTTATGAGCAATCATATAAATCCTGAAAAAAATCTTAACTGATAACACCTCTTATAACTTTGTACTCATGAATCGATGCATTACTTCCTTTGAGAAAAGAGTGCTCTTTTATCTTGCATAGTATTCTTTGTAGGAATAATGTTGTATGAACATATACCTTTTTGCCAATTGTTTAATGAAGAATTGGTCACACCTATACTAGGTTTTAAATATATACTTGTATACCAAGTCTGACTATCTTCTTTTTTCTTCATGTTAAGTTTGTTTTTATTGAATGAGTCTCTTTTCCTCACTAGATGAATTTAGGCAATGCTAATGTCATAGTTACCTTGCTATTTACCATAGGTAAGACAATGTACCCAAAACACATTGACTCACACAGAGAAATTAAGCAATGATAATAAAGTTCTTTAATTCCCCAAAACCATGGTTCCAAAAGCTGTCTTCTTACAGTAATTGACACATACTGGAAGGGCTCAGACAGTCATGTTAGAGATTGGGGAAAATAGAACAGAAGGTGTCCACAGACTATACAAAAGTTGTAGATGATGCAAGGTTTCATGAGAATTAGTGTTTGCTAAAAAATCTAGGAAACTGATTCTCAATAATATTTAATATTTTAAATTATCTGATGATGTCTTAATGGTTATATAAGACTGATTTTCAAGTAATATCTCTTGAAATGCATTTTAAGGCAAGAAAAGAAAAATGTGCAATGTCCTTCTATATATGTGTTGTTTTTATTGGTTGATGAATAAAGCTGTTTCAGCCAATGGCTTAGTAGAGTAAAGCTAGGTGGAAAATCTGAACAGAGATATAGAAAGAGAGTAGGTGGAGTCAAGGAGATGCCATGTAGCTGCCAAAGGAGAAAGACACCAGTCTAGAAACATACAAGACAGCCCAAGCCTAATGGCGATACCTAGATTAAAAGAAATTGGTTAATTTAAGATACAAGAGCAAGCTAGAAAGACATCTAAGCTATTGATCAATCATGTTGTAATTAATATAGTTTCTGTGTGACTATTTGGGGCTGGGCAGCCAGAAACGAGCAGCTTCTGTTTACATAAGAACATTAAATAGATGCTTGAAAAGGATACTATTGCTATTCTTAATACAATAATTACAATTCCTTAATAAATATTTTCTAATATTTTTGCATCTCTCTCTTTCTCTCATTGGAAACATATGCTTATATAGTTAGAGGATATAAGAAGCTGAGTTAGTAACTAGGTTTTGCAGCAATGATAAAGAGATTATAAACCTTAGTGTCTGAAAGTACAAATTTCTTCACATGCCTCCATAACCATTGTGAATTGATCAGGTATGGGTTATATGACTTTCTGACACATAATTCCTAAAGCTACAGAATCATTGACCTTTCAAATGAGGAGAAATTGATATATGATATGGACATTGTTTTGTAAGGATTCTGTATGGACACATTTTCTCAATTAAAGTATGTCACTTGATTGAAACCTATCTTTAAGGTTAAAGTCAAATGCCAGTCTCTGTGAGCTTGAGACCAGTCTTTTCTATAAATCAAGTTCTACAACAGCCAGGGCTATTATATAGAGAAACTCGGTCTTAAAAAACAAAACAAAATGACAGCAAAAAAAGTAAAATGCAAATTGTCCAAAGACCTTGTAGAAGCAAAATTTTGTGATTTTTTTTTAAACTAAAAAGTGCTTTTCCTCATTTTCCTTTGGAAATGGAAATGTTGATCAATAGGATACCAGTGAGTATCAGAAAATATGGAAAATCACCGTTTTTTTTTTTTAATTTCTGGTATGGCTAGATTTATGTCAACTTGACACATGCTAGAGATATTTGAGAAGACAAAACACAATTGAGAAAATGTTTTGTAAGATCAGACTGTGGGCATTTCCTTAATTGCTGATTTATGGGGGATGTCCTAACCCATTGTAAGTGGAAATAATTGTTGGCTAGTAGTAGTATCAAAAAGCAAGTTGAGAAAGCTTGAAGATTAAGTATCACTTCTCCATGGCTTCTGAATCAGCTCCTTCTTCCAGGTCACTGCCCTGTTTGATTTCCAGTCCTGACTGCCTTCTTGATAAACTGTGAAATAAAAGAATAAGCAAAATAAATCTGCCTTCCCCAGGTTATTTTGAGCATGGTGTTTCATAATAGGAATGGAAATCCTAAAAGTGTTCTTTTACATGCTTTTTCAATTGCATGGATAATTACTGTCATAACCTAAGTAGAGAAAGTTACAAGTTTCATGAATTATAAGAACTATTTTTTCCTGCATATATGCTACAATTGAAAACAATTAAAAATAAATTTTGACTCTTCTGGCTAAGAGCATGAAGAGTTCATATTCAAGAAGTAACTAAAATAATCAAATAAGGACAGAGAACAACATGATATCATAGAATGACTTAGGGAAATAATTATCTAAAAATATAAATATATTTTGATAGGGAAATTAAAAGTCTTCTATAATAAAAGATAACATATTACAGTAATTAATTTATCATATATCCCTTCTCTTCCTTTTTATCTATACACATCCTAAGAGAAAATACTATGAAGCATCCACTTAAAAGAGAGAAATATAAAATTTGACTTCAAGACTTTCATCTTTTTTCATAGACAGATAAAAATAGCATAATAGATTATATTGTTATATATTATATAGATATATTATTATGTTATAGGTACCTACCTATAGGAATGTGTGAATACCCGAGAAACCAGAAAACCTTAAATTGAGATCTTACTTGAAGAACAAGACCTTTACCCTGGAGAAAATAAGGGAATGGACATCACAGGGAATAAAGAACAAAATCATAGAGTCAAAAATATTTTATGATCAAGGAATATAAATGAATGACTGTAAATTTCATCAAGGTTGATGCAATAGCAACACTAATGGGACTAGAAAAGGTAGATGAAATTGCTCAGATCAGGAGAAGAACAAAATCTTGCCTATAGCTGTATTTGTGGCTATGGAAGGTTAATTTTATATTAAGGTAGATGTCCATGGAGGGTTTATTAACAAGGAGTAATACAATGAGATTTATGTCTTGGAAAATATCCCAGGAGAAGTTCTCATATTAGTGAGTTTACCATGGAAGAATAATCACCCTCATCATTTTTTTCTGGAGTTGAAAGTTTATTTTTCCTATTTATTCCAAATAAAGCAATCATCTTCATTAAAATATTTGTGCTTTATTGAATCATCCTAAGACCTTAAAATTAAATCATGAGGCATCTCAGAGAATAAACAAAGTTTCATACTACACAATAAAGTATTCCATAGTTTCCAGTGGATTTCAAATTTGTAGGAATTAATAAAAACATAAATTTAAAATATAAATTACATACAACCTTCCCTGCTTGTTATCTCCTTCTCTAAGAGAAATATATATATATATATATATATATATATATATATATATATATATATATATATATATATATATATAAAGATTGACCTGTTAAGGTAGCTGATATGTTCTTCAAATTATACAAACCTGAATCTTGTAAAACAGAATATCATATAATTCAAATAATATTTGATTTTTTAAATTATACCCTATGTTTCTATTATAGCATAGCAACTGTAATCATCCTATATCTGTAGGAAGGCTGAGAATCTCATCAACCTTCAGCTGAGTAATAGAAACATTTCATTTCTATAGCATAACTCTCACACATTTTATCTTTGCAGAAAGTAAATCCACCTTAGGTTACTGAGGCCTTCTCTTGTCAATTAAACCTAGCTAATTTCTGCCACAGTAACAAAAAAAATCAAAAGCTTGCATGGTTTAACATGAAATAAAAAAAAATATTAGTACTAATTCTAGCTATCTCTCTATTTCATGTTGGCTGAGAGCTCTTGTCATAGTCATTAATTTTACAGGATTCTGATGGAGCAGTCAGTACTTGAAAAGCTGTTGTACACATTGCCAAAGGGAGAAGATGTCTCAAGAGCCACACCATAGCATTTAAATTCAACAGAAATGGTTGCAGTTTCACTCATAATTATTGAAACCAATAAGTACATTTCCATCTCCATACAGAGGTCAGAAAGAGTTCATAATATAAATGACACTATCAAGTAAAAAATTCTTCTGTTTTCCAATTACATAAATGGGGAAGTAGGGGAACTGAGACAGCTTAAAGAAAGAGCATACAATTGATTATATACTACTGAGTGATGGCCAGATTGAAAACTGAAAAAGTGGTTTCTGATATGAACAATTATTCTTCCTTCAGCTCATGTATACTGTGTGAAGTAATGTATAATGATTACTCTGCTTTTTGTCTGTTTTATGGTTGTTACCTTTAAATTTCTTGTGTCAGATTACACTGCTTTGGCTCTACAATTTAATATCCTTTTATATTTCTGGTTAATTTTCATATTGTACGTAAGAGGGTACACTTAGTAAATAGTTTTAAAAGATGGGATAGATGTAAATGTAGTGACAGCTTACTGTACATACCCCATGATTATTCATTTCTACAGTTTGAAATGATTGTTTGAGTTTATTTGATCTTGTATGCAATAGATTGCTTGTCAATCACAGAAATTTCCCTTTGCAATGAAACTGATATGCTCAATATCTCTGAACATAATTCTTTTTCCAAAAATCTACCTTTTCAGAAGGAAATCATTGACATTTCTTTACTTCTAGAGCAAATGAGGGCAATGTCAATTTCTCATAGTTTTGTATTTATGGTGTGGGAGGTCCTTCTGTCTATGTGTCACTTTTATTGGTTAATTAATAAACAACTGCTTTGAGCCTATGGCAGGGAAGAACAGAACTAGGCAGGAAAAGTTTGGCTGTATGCTGGGAAAAGAAGGGGGGAGTCAGAAAGATGCCATATTGCTGCCAGTGTGAACTCTGACTATGGAGCATTTGAATGGCATTAATGGGCTCGGGTGTTTGTGTTCCCACTTGGGGTAGGGTGGAAAGTAGCTGAACCCATTCCCATGTCTCAGTGCTCTCCACACGGGAAGGTGGCAGGATCAGGCCTACTAGGCATGTACAGGCATGAGAACATGGTGAATTCCTGCCACCATACACAGAGATATTTCAAGGCTGCTCAATGCTTTACATGGCAGATTTACCTATTACTCAGATTTTAAAAAGAGGGGGAGTATGTGCTGCATGCTCATTCTCAGAGTTAAAGTACTGAGCAGTTCCTACCTGGTAGCCCCAGAGCTGGCAGTAATGGTACCACCATTTTAAAAGTGGAGAGAAACAGAGTCAGCATCCAGGGCAGCTGCAACCAAGCTGCTTACCATTTTACAAGTGCTCCTAGATAGTAAAGAATTACAGATATGCAATAAAGACAAATTCAGATGGAAAAGAACTCTAAATGGGTCACAGTGTTGGATAAATGTATGTAGCCTTGGGAGAGAGAAGAAAAAGAGTATAGAGAATTATAAAAAGAAGTAAATGTTTTTTTTAAAAAAAATAGAACAAAGTCTTTAAAGAAACAGAATACAGACAGTCATAGATTAAAGGAGTAAAGAAAAATAAGTCATGTAAAGAAGGAAAATCCACAGAGAGTCTGGATTATGTATATTATTGTGTTAGCTCTGAATTTTCTGTCTGTGGAAGAGCTAAGTACAGAGAGACATTTCATTTTATGGGCTGCTAAGCTAAACCAACATGTATATTATAGAGGTATCATGAGTTCCAAATTTGGGTCTAAGTATATGCTGCTTTGGAAAAAAAAAAGATTCTTCTCTTGTTTTCACAGAGGATGAGAACTTATGGATTGCTTCCAGACTGGTATGATTTGATAGAACAAGACCCCCCCTCCCCCTTAAAGGTTACTGAGAATACCTTCAAAAATTACTTTGCCCAACTGCTGACTGAGGTGAACCTAGCACACAGGATACACCATAAAATACCTGATTTACAATGCTCCAAACATCAGGAAGCAGTATGGACAGAACTATGCTCTATTCCCAAATATTGTTTGTAAATGTTTCTTTACGTTTATAGGAAGATACGCTATAGAGATTTGCATTGGTATGGATGTTGATTTATTAATACACATTTAAGGTCAATTTTGATATACTATATATATATATATATATATATATATATATATTTCTGTTCTTGATTAAGGTATTGTGATTGTGTAGCTCATTTAAAAATGTAATGTATAATTTAAAAATATAGGTTAATAGAGAGTCATCTATAATAGTCAAGCTTGTACTCATGTTAGTTGGATTTTGTAAATGTATAGAGATATATTTCAGTTAGATAGGCATTTTTCAAATCTTTGAGAGATCTTCAGAATATGACATTTAAAATGTTTAAGAACTTAAGACTTTTCATGACAGTGAGCTATGTCTCCTCCTGGCAGCACCAAGTTACTTCAAGAGGAAGATGGGCATTGAAGAGGCTCCTTATGGAGTTTGCTAGCCATTTGGGCAAGAAACTGCCCTTGCCTAGACTGCTTAACTGAACATCCAAAAGACCCACAGAGAAATGACTGCTGAACTTGCTTAAACATGAGGCAGTCCTTTGGGGTTCATGCTTCATGAAAAACTCTGCCAGACATTTCTGCAAGACACAGAAGAAAGTGACTGACAAACTGCCAATATAGGCAGAAATGTCTTTGAAATTTCCTGCTTTGTGAAAATGTCTGCTGGATACTATGGGCCTGTGGGTTGAAGATGGAAGTCCCAATGATACACAAGAACTTTATATGATGGTCCAGGCACTGAGATGTCTCTGTCAATTCTTGGGTTTTGGAAGTTGCTTACAATGTACTTCCTGTTTACTTAGGTAATATTATATCCTTCTGGAGTCTTTGATGGAGATGAAGAATTTATAGTTATATTTATAGTACTCCTTAGTTATGGTAAAAGATGAAGTAGATATAAATATTGTAACTGTAATTCTTGTTTGGTACCTGTTTTGTTATATGTAATTTTACTACTAAAGTTAAAGCCTTCCTTTTCGTTTAAACAGAAAAGGGGAATTGGTGTGGGACATCCTTCTGTCTATGTGTTGATTTTATTGATTAATGAATAAAGAGTTGCTTTGAGCCTATGGCAGGGAAGAACAGAATTAGGTGGGGAAAGCTCAGCTGTATACTGGGAAAAGAAGGGTAGAATCAGAGAGACACCATGGATCTGCTGCCGAAGATAGACATGCTGAAACTTTGCTGATAGGCCACGACCTCGTGGTGATATACAGATTAATAGGAAAGGGTTAAATTAATATATAATTTAGCCAATAAGAAGCTGGAGCTAATGGGACAAGCAATGATTTAATTATTACAGTTTATATGTGATTATTTCGGTTCTGGGTAGCCCAGACAAACAAGAGCTCAACCAACATGTTTATCCAATATTGCAATGTGATTTCAGTTGATGTAATAAGTACTTTAAAAGCAATTTCTTATCTAATATATCCTATACTATAAAATGGTCATATTTTCACTCTATATAAGTAAAAGTATAAGATTCAAGTAGATAAAAAATATTAAGAGTACGAAATCAACTGTTTTTCCTTTTTATTTATTTATTTTTTAAAAATTATCTTTTCTCACTTTACATATGAGCTCCAGTGCCCACTCCCTCCCCTCCTCCAGATCCCTCCACCTTCCTCACAACCCACCTCCATCTACTCCTCAGAGAGGATAAGGTTTCCCATGGGAAGTCAAGAAATCTAGCACATTGCCTTAAGAGAGGACCAACGCCCTTCCTATTATATCTAGGCTGAGCAAGTATCCCTCCAAAGAAAATGAGTTCCAAAAAGCCAGTACAAGCAGTAAGGATAAATCCTGGTCTGACTACAGTGGCCCAACAGTCTGCCCCACCCTTACAGCTATCACCCACATTGAGAAGGTCTAGTTTGGTCCTACGCTGGTTCCCTTGCTGTCAGGCCAGAGTTGTTTGGCTTCCATTAAGCTGTTTCAGTGAGTTTTGCCCATCATGGTCTTGACCTCTTTGTTCTCATATTCTCATTCCTCCTACTCTTTTGACTTCGGGAGGTCAACCCAGGACTCTGCTGTGGAATTCTGCCTCTGATTCTATTGACCACAGGGAAGCTAAATAAAAGGAGAACTCTAAGAGAAATATATATAGATCCCCTGGGAAGGAGAAATAGACAAGATTCGCTTAATATTATATTTGAACAGGCAGTAGAAACAAACAGTACACAGCAAATTTGAGATTGACCACTACAAATATGCAACCTGAAGAACATAAAGAAAATATAATACAGCTAGAAAGAAATTCGAGACACCTTTAAATACAATAGTTAATTTAGAATAATAGTATCATATACAGAAACGTTATTGGGTGAATTAAAAGACAATAAAATTATATCTAATAAATTAAGCTCAAAAATTCCAACTATGATAAACAGCTCCATACACAGACAGACATATCGGAAACAGAAAGATTAATGTCAAAAATTGAGATTAGATATAATAATAGATAATGAATCATAAAGTAGAAAGAATCCTAATCACAATATTAAATACATTATTATCCACAGAAAAATCCAGATGGGTGGTGTGGTGCTCAGAATAGTAAAAGAAAAGTTATTTATCAACTAGAAATCATAAAAAATCCATAGTGAAGGTATAATAAAAACATTCTAATGTTAATAAAAACAAATGTAAATAAGTTTGCTTGCGTGGAAAATTTTTGCTAAAAGGCAAAAAAACAGATTTTGCATGAAATCAGTTTATAAAAATATACGATACTAGAAAATATTAAAATGTTATGATGTTGGGCTGACAAGATGGCTCAACAAGGAAAACAACATTTTGTTGTAAGAGATCACTTATTCATTTCCTGACCATCCAGACTCCCGAAATAATTACACCGAAACTAAATATTCTTATCTGGTTGATAACTCGAACCCAAATGAATGTGGGAAAAAAAAACCACCTCTATAATGTGATCCTCTGATCTCCATATGCATTAGGTAGCATAAGCTACCCTCATCATAATTCTAACTTTTTAATTTTTCTTTTCTTCTATACATAAAATTGTATGAATATAGTCTTGTATTGCTATCTTACAATTGTTTGTAATATACATATATGCATATTTTGGAATAATAGATGCAATATAATTTATGATAATACAAAGGAACTGAATAACAGCAAAGAAAATTATTTCAGATAGTGAGATGAATTCACAGAAATTATTGAAGAGAAATAATTATATCCCTTTGGTCTCTTTCAGTTGTCTTATACCTCTAGCAAAGGCTCCGAGGTATATTGTAGAGGAATGGAGAAAGTGGTCAACCTTGTCTTGTTCCTGATTTTAGCAGAATTGCTTTGTTTTTTTTTTCTCATTCAAGTTGATGTCGGTTTGGGTTTGATGCAAACTGCCTTTATTTAGGATTCCTTCTACTTTATGATTCATTACCTATTATTATATCTAATGTCAATTTTTGACATTAATCTTTCTGTTTCCTACGTGTCTGTCTATGTTTGGAGCTATCTGTTTATCATAGTTGGAATTTTTGAGTTTGATTTATTAGATATGATTTTATTGTCTTTTAATTCATCCAATAACCTTGTTGTAGTATGGCCCATATATATCTAAAGTTTCCAGGATTTTCTCATGTAAGGGTATTGGATTTGATTATCTAATTATCTAATGAGATAATTATGTGGTTTCTATAATTCAGTTTGTTTATATGGTGGATTACATTTTTTTGTATGTTGAAACATACTTGAATTTTTTAGATGAAGCTCACTTGATCATGATAGACATTATTTTAGTATTCTTTTGGATTTGATTTGCAAGTATTTTATTGAGAATTTTTGCATGATCATAAGTGAAATCAGTCTGTAATTCTTTTTGTTGGGTCTTAATATGGTTTGGGTATAAGGATAACTGGCCTCATTAAACAAATTAAGCAATGTTCCCTCTCTATTTTTTGGAGTAATTTGAGTATTAGCATTAAATTATCTTTGAAAGTCTGGTCGAATTCTGCAGTAAAACTATCTGGCTTTGGACTTTTTTGGTTGGGAGATTTTAATTATACTGTCTATTTCACTAGATTTTTTTTCAAATGTTTATCTGATCTTGATTTAACATTGATCTGGGGTATATATCAAGAAAATCATCCATTTCTTTTAGATTTTCCACTTTTGGCAAGTATAAGATTTTGAAGTATATCCTTAGAATTCTCTGAATTTTCTCAGTATTTATAGTTATGCCCCCTGTTTTTCTCTAATTTTGTTAATTTGTATATTCTCTCTTGGACCTTTAGATAATTTGGATAAGGGTTTGTCAATCTTACTGATTTTCTCAAAGAACCAACTTCGTTTCATTGGTTCTTTATGTTGTTTTTGCAGGTTTGGTTTCTAATTTACTGATTTCCCAAGTTTGATCAGCTCTTGCTGTCTACTCCTTTTGGTCTAATTTCTTCTTTTTTCCAGTGTTTTAAGATATGCTATAAAATTATTAGTATAAAATACCTCCAGTTTTATTTAATGTACTTAGTTCTGTGAACTTGCCTCTTAGAACCAAATTCCTTATGTACAATAATCTGAATATATTGTGTATTCTTTTTCATTCAATTCTAGAAATTCTAGAATTAATTTCTTAATTTCTGTACATCCATTTTTCTTCAGTACTGAGTTGCTAAGTTTTCATAAGTTTGTATATTTTCTGATGTTTCTCTTGTTGACATCCAGGTTTAATCTGTAGTGGTCTGATAGAATGAAGTGTTTTATTTTAATTTCTTTTATTAGCTGAAGCTTGCTTTGTGGAAGAGTATGTAGTCGATTTTGGAGTAATTTCCATGAGGTGCTGCATATTTACTTGGTATATATTTGTTCATTCTTTTACTATGA
Organism: Microtus oregoni; assembly: GCF_018167655.1. NCBI lineage: Eukaryota > Metazoa > Chordata > Mammalia > Rodentia > Cricetidae > Microtus > Microtus oregoni. The sequence continues at coordinate 3,076,457 of NW_024543812.1, forward strand.
GATGATGTCAGTCATTGATTTTTAAGGCATTTTGCATGGATGCAGAAGGATGGATCCTGTATTTACATCTATTCTGTTGGAGTTTTTTTTTTAATTTGGAATATCATTTACATGAAGAGATAAAAATGAATAATGTTTGTTGATTACTGGTATTTTTTATGAGGTGATGATGGTGGCAGTGGTGGTTTGTGTGTGTGTGTGTTCCTTTGAATTTCATTGGTCTGAGATTACTTATTTCTTATCTTTTGTTGAGTTTGGTTACCCACTGTAGGTTGGAGTTCACCTTCTAGTTTCTTCTACAGAGCTGGATTTATAAATAAACATTGCTTAAATTTGCTTTTATCATGGAACACCTTATTTTATCCATCAATTGTGATTGAATTTTTTTTCTGGAAATAATAGTCTGACCTGACATCTGTGGTTTATTACAGTTTGTAAAACATTGATCTAGGCCCTTCTAACTTTTTGGAAAAAAAAAATTGGGTGTTAGTCTAATAGATAGACTTTTATATGTTACTTGATCTTTTTTTACCTTGAAACTTGTAAGATTACTTCTTTGTTCTGTATATTTATGGTCTTGATTATTATGTGCTTAGGGGAATTTCTTTTATGGTCTAGTCTGTTTGATGTTCTGTATGTTTCTTGTACTTTGACAGGCGTCTCAGTTTTTTTTTTTAAGTTAGGTAAATTTTCTTCTGTGATTTAGTTGAAAATATTTCTGTGCCTATGGTTTGGGTTTCTTCTCCTTTCTTTATTCCAATTATTTCTATATGGGGTCTTTACACCATATCCCAGATTTCTTGGATCTTTCCAGCCAGAGTTATTTCAGATTTAACATTATCTTACACCAATCTTACACCAAGGTATTCATTTCTTTTATTGTGTCTTCAATACCTGAGTTTTTTCCCATCTCTTTTACTATGTTTGTAAGTTTTGCTCTGAGGTTTATACTCCAGTTCCTTTTTTATTTATTATTATCATTATTTTATTTCAAGAGTTCCCTTAGTTTGGGATTTTTTTTATTGATTTTATTGCTTCTTTAAGGTCTTGAACTGTTTATTTTCTACAATTATTTGTTTGTGGTTTTATAGATGCTTTTTAAGGAATTTTATTTTAAGGATATGTATCATATTCATAAAGTCTATATTAAATCTTTGCCTTCTACTTCAGCTATGCTGCAATACTCAGAGCCAACTGTGGTAGGGTTGATGCCCTATAGTGAATGTGTTTTGTCCTGGCTGTTATTCTTTTTTGCTGGAATCTAGGCATCTAAGTTTGTAAAGATTCTACATGCTGATGTCTGGTCATCTCTTTGTTGAGTGGGTACTTTGTTCTTTGGATTCTATTGGCTCTTCTGGTTATTAGATGAGTGTGGTGGTTGTGTGTTGCCTAGTGGGAATTTTATTCTGGGATCCTTTTATATGTGGCCACTGGGGGTTCTGTATAAAAATATGCTCTGACATATTGGGAGATAACACTCAAGAATAAAATTGGGTTCACCTGTACTTTCCACTTTCTCTTCTATAAGGTTCAGTGTGGCTGACTTTACATAGGCACAAGAGACCACTTCCTAAATATAACCCCAGGAGCATAGACACTGAGAGAAACAATTAATAAATGGGACCTCCTGAAACTGAAAAGCAAAGGACACAGTCAATAAGACAAAATGATAGCCTACAGAATTGGAAAAGACCTTCACTAACCCCACATCAGATAGAGGTCTGATCTCCAAAATATACAAAGAACTCATTGATCATCAAAAGAACAAATAACCCATTAAAAAATAGAGTACAGACCTAAACAGAGAACTCTCAACAGAAGAATCTAAAATGGCTGAAAGACACTTAAGGAAAAGTTCAACATTCTTAGTCATCAGAGAAATGCAAATCAAAACAACACTGAGATTGCATCTTACACCTGTAACAATGACCAAGACAAAAAACACTAGTGACAATGTATGCTGAAGATGTTTTGGGGTGAAGGGAATACTTCTGCATTGCTGGTGGGAATGCAGGCAGGTACAGCCCATTTGGGTGTTAGTGTAGCAATTTCTCAGAAAATTAGGAAACAACCTTCCTCAAGACCCAGTAATACCACTTTTGAGTATATACCTAAAGAATGCTCAATTGTGCCACAAGGACATGTGCTCAACTATGTTCATAGCCAGAAACTATGTCATAGCCAGAAACTGGAAACAACCTAAATGCCCCTCAACCAAAATGTGGCACATGTATACAATGGAGTACTACACAGCAGAAAAAAAAAATGACATCTTGAATTTTGCAGGAAAAATGATGAAGCTAGAAAACATTATTTTGAGTGAGGTAATCCAGATCCAGAAACACAATTATCACATGTACTCACTCATAAGTGATTTTTAAACATAAAACAAAGAAAACCAGTCCTTGAATCACAGTCCCAGAGAACCTAAACAAAAATGAGGAGCCTAAGAAAAACATACATAGATCTAATCTACATGGGGAGTAGAAAAATACAATATCTCCTGAGTAAACTGGAAGCATGGGGACCTTGGAAGAGGCTTGAAAGGGAGGGGAGAGGTTGGGTGGGGAGCCAAGATAAATGTAGAGCTCATTAAAAATTTTAAAAAAGAATAAAATTGGACTTGGATGGGTTGACAGTGCTCATAGAAAGGAGGAAACTGGGGTGTTCCACCAGGATCTGCTTACTCTCCTGAGAATGGGGCCAGAAGACTACCACAAAAGATAATCTTCCACAAAGTTGGAGATGAGACTGGGATATTGGGTATGGAGGAGAGGATGAAAATTGGAGATCTAAAGCTTACCTCCTGTTTTGCTGGCCTACCTGTTTTTCTTTTAGGCTTGAATGGAGAGTTTCCAGAGAAAGTCTACTGGATTTGGGGGCTGTCATGACAGCATAAGTGAGGGCAATGTTAGAGGAAATCTGTGTGATCTGCTGTAGTTGGGGACAGAAAGGGAGTAGAGGCCACAGCAGGGGTATGCTACAGAGATGGGAATGAGCCTCAGAGATTTGATTAGAAGGAGAGGAGGGAATGATGATCATCTGCAGTTAGACTACCTGCTTTGCTATTCTGAGTTGTCTGTGAGATACCAGGAAATCCCTGCTGGAGTTGGGAACTGGCATAAAGTCAGGGGAAGAAAGTGTGAAGTGGAAGATCTGTTTGTTTAACTGAAGATGGGGGTCAGAGCAGTAGGTGAGGTTGCAACAGGTATTCTTCTCTAAATCTGGGGGTGCAAAAAGTGGGATTGGGTTTGGAAGAGAAGAGGGAGAGATGAAAATCAGTTAGTCTAGTTTATTCCCTGGCCTTCAATGTTATGTTATTCCCAGAGAATTTCTACTAGTGTTGGAGCCTAAGATAATAGGATGAGTGTGTGGGGAAGAAAAATTAGAGGAGAAAATCTCTAAGATCTATTGCAGATGTGGGTCAAAGATAAAGGACAATACCATAGTAAGCATTCTGCTACAGAGCTGAGGGTGAGACTAGGGATTTGGACATGAAGGAATGGAGGGAGAGTTGAGGATCTGCAATTAACTTGTTTGCCCTGAGTGGCTTGTGGATTCCCAGGGGATTCTTTCTGTAACTGAGTTCTGAGGTAGTCATAAAGGGGGAATGGTGACATGGAATTCCCCTCTGTATGCTGTGGATACCGTTAGTTAGTACAGTAACTGTCTTAGAGGGTGTGCAGGGCAGAATAGAGGTCGGTGAAGAAAACTAAATAAATTCTGGGAGAAAGAAGACAGAGACATGAAATGCTAGTTAGCCTTGCCAGAGACAGATGCTGGAGACAGAACTTTACCCAGTAAACCACAGCCTCATGGTGATACACAGATTAATGGAGATGGGTTAATTTGAGATATGAGTTAGCCAGAAATACACTTAAGCTATTGGCCAAACAGTATTACAAATGATATGGTTTCTGTGTGATTATTTCAGGGTTGAGCAGCCTGAACAACAAACAAGTGGCCTCCTACAACAGGATGCAAGTTTGGAAAGGAAGATCTGTGTAATCCCTTAGATAGGGGGCGGAGGGAAGCTACAGCAGATGGCTTGCTGCAGAGCTGGGGAAGAGACTGGGGAATGGGATTTGGAGGAATGTAGGTAGAAGAAAAGATCTGCAGTTATCCTTCTGTTTTCCCTAGACAGAGTGCAATAGCCAATATTTTTTATTAATAATATAATCAAAGAGATATTTTGAACTCCCATTATTTTTTTTTCTTTTTTTCAATGTAGGGTTTCTCTGTGTATCCTATATAGAATTTCTCTGTGTATCCTTGACTGCTGGCTATTCTGGACCTGACTCTGTAGAACAGGCTGGCCTTACACTCAGAGATCTGCCTGCCTCTTCCTCCCCAGTGCTGGGATTAAAGGCATGTGCCACCACTGTCTAGTTGTGTTTTTGACTTTTCAAGAAAGGATCTTGCTATATAGCTCTTGGTGTCTTGGAATTCACTATGTAGACCAGGTTGGCCTCAAACTCACAGAGATCTGCCTTCATCTGCCTGCCAAATTCTGGGATTAAATATTGCATCAGCCTTGTACTCACCTATGTATTGTAACATTATTTGCAATAGCCAAGCTATGGTATCAGCTAAAGTACCTATCAATAAGTTACTAGATAAAGAAAATGTGTCATATATACACCGTGATACATAATCTTACATAATCAAAAAAGTATTGAAATATTTCAGCTGTTGGGAAATACAAGGAATTAGACATCATTCTTCAAAGCAAAATACAGGAGATGTTCATTTGTAGAAAGAATATGTCAGTATCATAGAAGAATATAATAGCATAATTGAAATATATAAAAGGGTGGGATAGAATAAATAAAATGAAAAGCACAAAACACAATTTTATAGGAGTGATATTCAATTGGAAATAGAGAGACTATTCATAAAGGTGATATAATTATGTTTGTTAAAAAATACATGTGTATCTGTTTAAGGGGGTATCAAGAATTTATTAAGATAAGAAAGGTGGGAAATACACTCAGAAATATAGGATATAGTAAATCCAGTTGTAGAGTCCATGAAAAGCCTGGAACTGATCACAAGCAGCTTCAAGCCATCTGACCCAGTCTTCATCACCCAAGAGAGCATGACTTCCTCCCTCCTTCCTTATAAGAGGTCACTTAGGCAGATAAGAAGTATTGTCCAGATATGTCAAGGTCACAACAGAACAAATACGCATGGTGTTCAGATAAACAGAAAAGTTTAGAAGTTCCTATTACATTGAAAATGATCGACATTTGTGGAGATTCAAATATTTATTGGCCTGATTTGGTCACTATACATTGTATTTAAGTATCGATCCATCATATTCTACTCCATCCATGTCAACAAATATGTGTCAATGCAAATTAAGAATAAATACATATTGAAGCTTCATTTTTAAGAGTATGGATATCAAACATGTTATTGTTGCTCTCAAGAATTATCTTTACATGTCAGAGGTGTTCTATGTTTTCTCATTGTAGCTCATGGCATGTCTAGGTTGGAAAATATTAACAATACCCCAGTGTTGTATAACAGTTCTCTCCAAGACAAAACCTCATTAAATTCCCTCATTAAAATTCAAGATGGCTACAAGGAGGAGAAACAAGAGGATGCTGGAAAACAGCTGTTCTCACCTTGTGGGTCATGACCAACACAGGGGTTGCATATTACATATCTTACTTATCAAATATTTGCATTACAATTCATAGCAGTAGTGAAATTACACTTATGAAGTAAAAAAGAAATTTTTTATGACTTGAAGTCAGCATAAGAAGATGACCTTTATGTAAGGATTTTAGCATTAGGAAGGCTGAGAACCATGGTGAAGGCAAAGTGAACCCTTTCATACTTCAGGGAAACTCATTAACCTCAGGAAATCCCTAAACTTGACCATTTTTACCCTGACCTTAAATATTCACACACACACACACACACACACACACACACACACACACACACACACACACACCATATATAAATATAAATAAATAAATATATATATATATATATATATATATATATATATATATATATATATATAGTGCTAAAGACACTCTCAGATAAGCTGAGCTGCCTGGAAAAGACTCAGTTCAGGTATTTGAGTTTCCTTTCTACTGCTGTGATAAAATAACCTGGTCAAGGCAACATAGAGAAGAGAGGTTTTGTTTTGTGCTTATGGTTTCAAGATACTGGGGTCAATAGCAACAGAGACAGTAGAACCGGAAAAACGGGTAGAACAGGAAGCTGAGTGCATTCACATCTAAAATCGCTAGCAGGAAGCTAGTTAACAATGAGCACACTAAGAGAGACATACATAGATCTAATCTACAATGGAAGTTGAAAGAGACAAGATCTCCTGAGTAAATTAGGAGTATGTGGAACATGGAGAGGGTTGAAGGGGAGAGGAGGGGAGAAGAAGGGAGGGGAGCAGAGAAAAATGTAGAGCTCAATAAAAATCAAATTTTAAAAAGCTGAGAGTGCAAGCACCTCAGCTTCAAAACCTCAAAGATGGCCCCCAGTAACATGCTTGCTTCAGTCAGGTCACACTTCCCAATCCTGCTCAAATGGCCACAAACATGGACTCAAGAATTTTAATATGTGAGAATTTGGTTGAGCATCACATTCAAATTGCTACACCAGTGGAGTCACCTATAAGAAACAGAGGTCATTCAAGCTGCCTGGAAAAAGTTAAGACTAGCTGAACTGCCTGAACAACAACAACAACAAAAAAAAATCAGCTAAGCTGCTTAAAAGAGGTTTAGACTGACTGAGTCACTTGGAAAGGACATTGTCTAATCTGTTGAACTGTCTGCAGGTGTGCTCAGGGTTTCAAGCCTTTGTGAGCTCTCACTCATGCTGAGGTGGGCTTCGGTGATGCAGCTCTCTTTCAGTCATTTCTGTTCCTATGTGTGACCCCTCATCCATATTTCTATTAATAACCCCTATAAAACCCATTTGTTTATCAAGTTGGACTTCAGTTTTATCTTGGCAGTAGTGTATTATTGGGTGGAGTATACACCAGTTTGGATTCCCCCAGGAATGATGTTACACTGTACTTATGTTGCAAGGAGGAGGCCGCTTGGTTATTCCCATCTGCCAAGACATGAAATAATCACACAGAAATTCTATTAATTAAATCACTGCTTGGTCCATTAGCTCTAGCTTCTTAATGGCTCTTATATCTTAATTTAACCCATTTCTATTAATATGTATATCACCAGCAAAGTTCTGGCATGTCTCACTCTGGTGGCCGCTCCATAGTCTCTGAATCTGCCCTTATTTCTCCCAGCATTCAGTCCAGTCCTCCCTGCCTACTTAAGTTCTGCCCTATCAACAGGCCAAGGCAGTTTCTTTATTCATTAATGGTAATCACAGCACACAGAGGGGACCCCACATCAACTTTTCTTTTCTGTTTAAATAAAAAATGTTTTAACTTTAAAATAGTAAAATTACATACAACAAAAAGATATCAAGCAATAATTACAGTTAGAACTTTTCTATTTAATTTATTTCTATCATAACAAAGGAAAACTGTAACAATGACTATTCTTCAACTCCATCAAAGACTCCATAATGGTATAATGTTGCCTAAGTAACAGTAAGTGCATTGTAAGCAACTTCCAAAACTCTAGAACTGACAGAGACATCTTGCTGCTTAGACAGTCACCCAAAGTTCTCTGTACCACTGAGGCAACCATCTTCAGCCTACAGGCTCATATATTCAGAAGACTGTTCCATGATGCTGCCAGACAGAAACTTAACAGGAAAATAAGAGAACTAACAGATATAATGAACCAAATGGACTTAACAGACATCTACAAAACATTCCACCCAAATAGAAAATAATATGCCTTCTTCTCAGCATCTCATGGAACCTTCTCAAAAATTGATCACATAATTGGTAACAAATCAAATATCCATCCATACAAAGAAATTGTAGTAACCACCTGTGTACTATCGGATCACCATGGAATAAAGTTAGAATTCAACAATAATTCTAGCCCCAGAAAGCCTACAAACTCATAGAAACTGAACATTATACTACTGAACCATCCCTGGGTCCAGGAAGAGATAAAGAAAGAAATTAAAATCTTCCTTGAATTCAATGAAAATAAAGAAACAACATACTCAAACCTATGGGACACCATGAAAGCAGTCCTAAGAGGAAAATGTCAATATCATATTATATGTAATTCTCTACTGTCTTAAAGATCTTTTGTTGTTGTTGTTGTTGTTGTTTATTTTTTTTTTTTGAGACAAGGTTTCTCGTGGCTTTGGAGCCTGTCCTGGAACTAGCTCTTGTATACCAGGCGGCCTCAAATGCACAGAGATCCACCTGCCTCTGCCTCCCAAGTGCTGGAATTAAAGTCATGTACCACCACCACCCGGCCTTGAAGAGCTTTTAAAATACTTCAGCAGCTTAGTTGCAGCTGCTCTGAATGCTGGCTCCACCTCTCTCCACTTTTAAAATGGTAGAGGCCTTGAGCTGCCAGGTAGGAGCCACAATCAGCTCTTTAACTCTGTAGGTGGGGAGGACTGGACCATGTTTGTCATAGGCATCTGCCAGAGGCCTCCCACAGCGTTTTCTGATGTTATTGGGTTGTCTCATCTGTTTTTTGTTTACCTATATTTATTGGTTTAATGTCAGTCTTTGCCAAACCTTGTACATATACCTGAAGGATCAGTCCTCCTATTTTTGTCATTTTTAGAGGAGACATTATCTTTAGGATGGGCACTAATTTGTTCCAAGGAGGAGGCCACTTGGTTATTCCCATCTGCCCAGAACCAAAATAATCACACAGAAATTGTATTAATTAAATCATTGCTTGGCCCATTAGCTCTAGCTTCTTATTGCCTCTGACATCTTAATTTAACTCATTTCTATTAATATGCATATCACCACTATGTAGTGGCTTTTCAGCAAATTTCTGGCATGTCTGACTCTGATTGTGGCTCCATAGTATCTCTCTGGCTCCACCCATCTTTCTCCCAGCATTCAGTTCAGTCCTCCCCGCCTACCTAAGTTCTGCCCTATCAACAGGCTAAGGCAGTTTCTTAATTCATTAATGGTAATTACAGCACACAGAGGGAATTCCCACATCACCCCTGCTTAAGAGAATGAAGCCAGAAGAGCATGAATTTGTAGCTAGTTGGAAATATTCCATCTCAACAAAAATGAATCAATAAATAAATTAAAAAAAAAAGAAAGAGCATAAAAGGCTAGGAATGGCTGATTTGGTGTCCTCTTCTGATCTGCAGGCATATATGCAGGCAGTACTCTGTATATATAGTAAATAAATAAACCTTAAAGTAATATTTAAAAAAAAAACATAAAATCATTTACTGAATATAAGACTGTGTTGATAAAATTACAAGGAACTAGAAGAGGTAGCTTTAATGTTCAAATGCAATTATTTGTTTATTTTAAATTAATTTTTAATGCATAAAACACTGCCCTGGTTCACAATGCAAACCTTATTAAGAGGCTTACAAGCATGTGTTGCTTTTCCATTTTTATCCATTCTTATTCAGCTTCATTCTCTTATTGTAACTAGTATTGATTTCTTACATTGTATTCTCCCAGAATGTGTGCTCGCCTGCTCTGTATTTAGAGATAGAGTCTCATTATGTCACAGAGAATAGCCTCAAATTCAAGGCAGTACTTTTGTTTTAGTCTTGTCATGATTTCCTTTACAAATTCCAGTTTTATGAACCAATGATTTTCTGAACTTATATAGCTGCTAATTGGCTCTATAATTCCATCTCCAAACAGAAGATGATAATATAAATAACATTTATTTTACATGAATGTCAGATTATGTAGTATAGTATGCACAAAATAGCTCTATCAGTACTTATTGTATTCTTTTTTATTTTTAAGATTATGATATAATTACGTCATCTTATTATTATTTTTCTCCCTCAAAAGCATTCCATATATACTTCCTTGCTCTTTCAAATTTATGGCCTGTTTTTCAGTTAATTAGTATTACATGCATACAGAAACACATATATTCACATGTATTTACATATATTTGTGTATATATATATATTTATATGTGTGTATGTATATGTGTGTATATGTATGTATGTATATGCATATACATATATTTTTTTAATGTGATCGTCTCAGGCTAGACAATGTTATCAAGGACAATCAAATAACATTTAATAACCAGTTGGTGTGTTCTTCCCCAAGGAAGACTATTTCTCCCACTTTCTTTATTTCTTATTTGTCTATAATTCCTTAGATAGAGTTGAGGCCTTGTGATCTTTTCTCCATATACTTTGGCATGTCAATTTTTGTTGTTCTTCTTTAGCACATGATCAGACAGGCATGTTCATGAGATTTTATGAGTGTACTAATAGTAATTTTTTTTTTTTTTTGGTTTTTCGAGACAGAGTTTCTCTGTGGTTTGGAGCCTGTCCTGGAACTAGCTCTTGTAGACCAGGCTGGTCTCGAACTCACAGAGATCCGCCTGCCTCTACCTCCCAAGTGCTGGGATTAAAGGCATGTGCCACCACTGCCCGGCCCAGTAATTTCTTAATAATTATTAATTATAAGTTTTTTTTTAAACTGGAATAACTGGATTTTGCTCAGTATCAAATGACTTAATGTTTGCATGTTTACATGACAAAATACATTATGCCATTAAGCACATTGTGAATACCACTCATAAAATGATGTAGAATAGAAACATGTTGTGAAAAATCTCCCAAGAAATTCCTTATCTAAATCAAATAAAAATATAACATTCATAGAATGAATTGTAGACCATGCCCTTTCACTAAAAACTAAAACAGTACAACAGATTAAGGAAAGTATGATCTTGCTTACTATAAAAATCAGTAAGGGTCTTGTGGATATAACAATATAATCATTAGTACTTAGGAGGATCTTGTGTTTGGACCTTAAAAAGGAATAGCCTTTGCCTTCATGTGAGAAAATTACTCAGGTAATTAAGGCATACTGTATATAGAGCCATCATATAAGATACACAGTGTTCATAGTGACACTTTAAACCATAGCATTCTTGGATCTCACAGGGAAATATGCACCTACATAATTGCTTTCTAAGACAAAAAGCCATGATTTAGCACCCCAGTTTTGGAAGAGAGTTTAGATTTGTGGTTGATGAAGCATATTCAAATATGAGCAATATGTTGTCAACCCAGATCTAACCCACTTTGCCATTGTTAACTGGGACAATTCCCAAAGTAGTGAGCCAGAGGCAAATCTGCTGACCTGCATGTTACCCGACACCCACTCAAGCACATTAAAGGTTGGGCATCCATTTTCAGAATTCCTAGCTGTGCTGCAGCTCACATAAGAGATGAGAGAAAACTGCAGCCACGGTATTTCTTGGCAAGCTGCTTGGATAAAAATAGAGATCTGCTGAGTAAGTATTTGCTATATCTGCAGACATTTCCCAGCTGGGAAATTAGACTTTTTCATATAATTTCTCTCCTTTTGAATATTTACTTAAATTAGTCCCTCAACCTTATCTCCATAAAACATAATTTTTGGATCGATATTTTTAAAATGCATTTTCTTTATATTTTAAAAATTCTGCATCTATCCAAACTGTTCTGAACTGCAAGTCTTAAAATATTTGCTTTCTGTTTTGGGTTATACAAAAATGTTTCCATGTTTCAGTGGAATCTACATAACGAATATTTTTTAAAGAAGAAAGAGAACTTGAGACAAGAACATCAGTACTTAACAAATATATTCTGAAATAATTTGAAATTGGAAAAGAACTAGAGAGATTTTTGAGAACAAGTTTATTTAATTTATTGCATAAACAATTTCTGTGAATATATCATCTAATTAAGCTCTATCTAAACACTCTGTATATTGTCTTCCTTTTACTCAAATAATACACCATACTTTGGCCTGTTATCTTTGTGTTGGTGCTAAGGAAATTGAGGTAGAGAAGGATTATATATCTTTTTAAAGACTGGGTAGTTGGTTATTTCCAAAGGAGATTTACACAAATGCAATCTGGATCCAAAGACTATCCTCATAACTAGAATACTAAGGCACATTTTTCTTCAATGGTAGGTTAAATAACTGATAAATATTCACATATAAGGAAAGAAACATCCAAATGGGATCACAATCTCAAACTTTTTCTTGTTTTCTAATTCATGACTAAAGCTCCTAATCTTTCTTTCTACTAAGGGTTATCATGTACCTAGAGAGAACTATGAAAAGTTTTTTTCTTTCATGTGATCACACTATGAATACATTAAAATCAGCACCTAAAAACAGTGTAAGTGCCAAAGCATGAGACTGTTATACATGCTGGATGAGACTTTACAAGTGTACTCCTGTCATCCAGAAAGCAATCTATTCACACTAGCTGCATCAAAGAGAATTACTATGCATGGTATTACAGATGTTTCTACATAAAATATTAATTATTTACAAAACAATAAAAACATAAGTATCCAGCAACCGTACTGACATCCCATCATTTATTCAAGCTTGTATACTTTAGTTCAGTGTGTTTTTTTTTTTACTCAGAATGGGAGGTACTGGGTGTATCCAGTTGTGATACAATAAATTAGCTCATTTTGTTAATCAGTAAGCTTTGCTATGCAGAGCTTACAGATGGAATATAATGTAGTATTTCTGAGATTTGAGTCCATAAATCATCATTCTAGGTTCATGTTCAATACTCTGTGAAATCTAGAACCAGTCATTCAGATCTCTGTTCCTTAGTTGCCTAGTTTGACAAATGGAACTAACACCACCTAATTAATTTGTTGTCATGAGGAGTAACTGTCACATAAATACTACTAAGTGTATGACTAAAGTCATGAAAATGTACCCAAAATAAACTTATACAGTGTATTGAGAGAATACAATTTTGTTACATGCAGGTATGTAGTGATGAGGTGAGCAGGCCTGCATTTTGTCCCAACCCGCTCACACATGGTTAGCTTTACACCAGAAATAACAACATACAAATTATATTCACTTAAACAAACACCACCAGGCCCATTAGTTATATCCTTTTATTGGCTAATTCTCACATCTTGATCAACCCATTTCTAATAATCTGTGGAGCACCACAAGGTGGCACTTACCAGGAAAGATTCAGCATGTCCATCTCAGGTTGGAGAATCATGACGACTGCCTGAGTCTGTTTCATTCTCCAAGCATTCTGTTCTGTCTATTCCACCTATCTAAGCTGCTGTCCTATCAAAGGGCTAAGGAAGTTTCTTTATTAACCAATGAAAGTAACACATAGACAGAAGACCCTCCCACACCATTTCCCCTTTTTCTGTTTAAACAGAAGAGAAAGGCTTTCACTTTAACATAGTAAAATTACATATAACAAAACAGTTATCAAGCAAGAATTACAGTTACAATAGTTATATCTTTTATTGTAACTAAGGAAACCAATAACTATCTATCTATTCTTCAACTCCATCAAAGACTCCAGAAGGATATAATACTACCTAAGTAAACAAGAAATAGCAACTTCCAAAACTCTAGAAATGACAGAGACAACTCGCTGCCTGGACAGTCACCCAAAATTCCTCTATACTGTGGGGGCAACAGTCTTCAGCCTTCAGGCCCATAGTATCCAGCAGACATTTCCATGAAGCAGGAAATTTCAAAGGCAGTTCAGTCACTATCTGCTATGTCCTGCAGAATATCTTGCAGACTCTTTCATGAGTCAGGAATCCCGAAAGATCATCTCACCTTTAAGCAAGTTCAGCAGTCCTCTCTCTGCAGATTCTCTGTGTCCAGTTTGTGCAAGAGTCCAGGCAAGAGCAGTTTCTTGACCAAATGGCTATCAAACTCAATAAGGAGCCTCTTTGATGTCCATCTTCCTCTTGAAGTTGATTGGTGTTGCCAGGAACAGACATCCCTCATTGTCATGAAAACCCTAAGCTATTAAACTATTAAGTTTCGTATTCTGCAGTCTTTGAAAGATATGAAGAATGTCTATCAAACTGAAATATATCTCTATATATTTAGAAAATCTAGCATGACACCATGCCTAACTATTACCAATAATTATCCATTAACAACCTATATTTTCTAATTATACATTACATTTTTAAATGAACTACACAATCACAATCCCTTAATCAAGATCAGAAATATAAATATAACAAGACTGGCCTCAAATTAGTATTAGTAAAACAAGATTTATATCAATCCAAATTATTTATATCTATATCATATCCTCCTTTAAATGTAAAAGAACATTTATAAACAGTATTTGGGAATATGGACGTAGTTATTTCTTTCCAAACTGCATCATGCTGAATGGGGGCACTGTTAATTAGACCTTTTCATGGTATAACCTGTGTGCCAGGTTCATCTCAGTCAGCAGCTGAGCAAAGTAAGTTTTTGAGGGTGTTCACAGCAACCTTTCAGGAGGGCATGGTCTATCATACCATATTGGGATAGAAGCAATCCACAGGGTCTCATCCTCTGTGAAAACAAAAAAAAAAAGAACTTTTCCAAAGCTTAGATTACCTTAGATCCAAATTTTGAAGTCAAGGTATTTCCAAGATAGCTATCTTGGATTAGTTCAGCAGCATTTAAAACAAATATCTTTTAGCAGCTGTTGCTCCTTCGTCAGCATTCAAACAATTCAAAGAGCATACAGTATCAAGATTCTCTGTGTATTTTTCATCTTTGTACAGCTTTACTTTAACCTCTATTTCTTTAATTTTTACTTTTACTGTTTGAGACAGGTTCTCTGTATATCTTTGTCCTGGAATAACTCTGTAGACCAGGCTGTGCTTGAACTCACAGAGATTGCCTGTCTGCCTCCCAGGCATTGGGATTAAAAGTATGTCCTGCCACAACTTGAAGTCACAGAGGTCAGTCTACCTCTGCCTCCCAAGTGTTGGGATTAAAGGTGTGTACCACCACACTCAACTACTCTTTTTTTTTACTTTAAGAACTTTAACTTTTAGCCTGCATATATTTTAACTACTATAAACCATTTAGATGTTTTCTTTGTCTTTGAATCTCTCTTTACTGTATATCTCTTTTATCTGACTACCTGAGTCTTTAAGGAGAGGGTTAAAGCTGTGCCTTTGATGGCTAGATCCAGCCCATTTCTTAGCTTTCCAGCCTCATGGCTGAGGTACCGGCCGTAGCCATTTTTATTGCCACAACTCTATGGCGTTTCAAGGTCTCTGCCAGCAAGCAGGCTGCAGCATTCTGCTCACAGACCACACTCAGTCGGACTGCCTGCTTGGAAGAATCAGAGTTTGCCCTGGCAGAATGGCCGACAAAGCCTGCATTTTAAAACAGCACAACCTTTTTTTTTCTGCTACACCTGAATACAAACAAGCATTCAGTCAGCTTTTATCAACACCATTTAAGTGTCTCATAGCAGGACCTCTTAAGATGTAGTAATAGGAGCGGCGGGGCTGCGTCCCCAGCACCCCGACACCTGGCTAGCTTATGCCCCGAAATAACAACACACAAATCGTATTCATTTAAACACTGCTTGGCCCTTTAGCTCTAGCCCTTACTGGCTAATTCTGATATCCGGATCAACCCATCTCTAATAATCTGTGAGCTCCGGTCTTACCGGGTATATTCTAGCCTACGTCCATCCTGGGTCGGGGCGTCATCACGTGTGTCTGCCTGGGAGCGGGGCATGGTGTCTCTTCTGAGGCATCTGCTGTCGAGAGCAGAGCTGTCAGTCTGAGGTCACTTCCTCTTCCTCCCAGCATTCTGTTCTGTTTACTCCACCCACCTATGTTTTAACCTATGAGGGCCAGCCAAGCAGTTTCTTTATTTTTTTAACCAATGACCTTCCTCCATCATTAAGATCTGCAGGGTTTTGCAGCTAAAGCTGAGTCAGGAAGCTTCTCTTAGATGAGAGTGCTTGCTTGCCTCTAGCAAGCAGAGCAGACCCGAGAAATTGCTGTGACCAAGAAAACATGCTTTACTCTATTCTTTCCCAAGCTTTCTCAGACTTTCTGTGGATTCAGTTATCCATGTTGTGAACCATTCTGTAGTGATGGGGCGAGCAGGTCTGCTTTTTGTCCCAACCGGCTCCCACACAGTTAGCTTTACACCCGAAATAACATACAAATTGTATTCATTTAAACACTGCCTGGCCTATTAGTTCTAGCCTCTTATTGGTTAATTCTTACATCTTGATTAACCCATTTCTAATAATCTGTGGAGCACCAGGAGGTGATGGCTTACCAGGAAAGATTCAGCATGTCCATCTCAGGTTGGAGAATCATGGCGACTGACTGAATCTGCTTCTTTCTCCCAGCATTCTGTTCTGTCTATTCCACCTATCTAAGCTGCTGTCCTATCAAAGAGCCAAGGCAGTTTCTTCATTAACCAGTGAAAGTAACACATAGACCGAAGACCCTCCCATATCACAAATCTACATCAGACAAAAAAGTATACTTAAACACCAAAAAGTAGAATAAAATTTTATTTCTTCAAAAAGTGTATACTCTGTGAAGCAAGTACAGTAGATGAAAGAAAATACTTACAGTAACTTTTAGGAGACAGAAGCTTTATAAAAAAGACTTTCCTCTAATGGGATATGCAAAGATGAACTGAGAGTAGAGTGGGTAACTTAGGCAAATCAGAAGCTACCTTGATCTGTGCAACAGAGACAAAGAATGTGTTGATCCAAGGAATCCATAATGGAAAACAAAAATGTCAAAATGCAAGTTCCAAATTTTGATGAATGTTTTATAGCTATTTCATCCTCTAATAGTTAGATTTTCCATTAACTACAGTTAAATCTAATCTGGTGTGGGAAGTCCTTCTGTCCATGCATTGCTTTTATTGGTTAATATATACAGCTGTTTTGGTCAGTGGCATAGCAGAATAGAGCTATGTGGGAAAACTAAACCGATTACTGGAAAAGGAAGGTGGAACCAAGGAGAAACCTTGGAGCCACTGCCAGAGACAGATGCAAGCCAACAGCTAAAACCTTGCTGGTTGGCCACAAGCCTCATGGTAAAATATAAAATAAAGGAAACGGGTTAATTTAAGATATAAGAATAAGCCAGAAATGAAGCTTTCTAAAGAAGGTGAGACAGTCTTTTTCAAGTTCCTGCTTCATGAAAGAGTCTACAAGACATTCTGCAGGACACAGAAAAAGGAGACTGACAAACCACCAGTATAAGCCAAACTGTCTTTGGCATTTTCTGTTTCATGCAAAAGTTTACTAGATACTGTGGGCCAGTAGACTAAAGATTGGTGACCCAATGATCCAGGCAGCAAGATGTCTCTGTTAATTCTAGAGTTTTGGAAGTTGCTTATAATGTATTTCCTGTTTTCTTAGGTAATATTATATTCTTTTGTGGTCTTTTATGGAGTTGAAGTATAGACAGATATAATTATAGCTTTCCTTAATTATCATAAAAGATAAAGTAGATACAAATATTATACCTGTAATTCTTGCTTGATAACTATTTTGTTATATATTATTTTACTATATTAAAGTTAAAACCTTCCTTTTTATTTAAACAGAAAAAAGAGAAGTGGTGTGGAAAGTCTTTCTGTCTATGTGTTGCTTTCATTGGTTAATAAATAAAGCTGTTTTGGCCAGTGGCTTAGTAGAATAGAGCTAGGTGGGAAAACTAAACTGAATGTTGGAGTAAGAAAGCAGAATCAAGGAGAAGCCATGGAGCCACCACTGGAGACAGATGCAAGTTACCAGAACCTTGGTGGTAGGCCACAAGCCTCATGGTAAAATATAAAATAATGGGAATGCATTAATTTAAGATATAAGAATAAGCCAGAATTACTCTTTAGCTATTGGCCAAACAGTATTGGAAATAATATAATTTCTGTGTGATTATTTCATGGTCAGGGCAGTTGGGAGCAAACACTGATCTGCACACACAAATACAGTGTCTTTATGTGTAAGCACATTTGTGTGCATCCCTTACTCATTTTGAATAATTCATGGGAAGTCAATCTCCCCATCTAAAGTGATTAGAAAGAGAAAGTACATATGAAAACAAAACAATCCTACATTAAAAAGATGATATTAAGTCAGAGTTTATCATTAATAAGTTTATATTGGTACCATGGAAAGTAATTTAGAAGGTTTAAATTGATTGGAGTAATTTCTATCTACTATTCACATTAACCTTTGGAGTTGCATAATAATTCCTTTTCATTTTTAAAGGAGGGCACTGGTGCAAATTAAAGTTGGTTACCTTGTTATTCAATGAGAGCTTGGTAGCGTATTCAAAGTGTTACTGTAGTTAATAGCATGGTTAATCTGACTTCCAATTGCTGGTATTTCTTATTTTTTCCATTTGACAGAAAGACTAGTAATCATTACTAATACTTCTAAAGCAAATTCTCTGGCATTGAAATGTATTTTCCTTATGGATGGCCTTTTCTCAAACCACTTGCTTAAACTGAGAGAAGTCTACACTAATATAGATACTTTCTTCTTCACCTTTTAAACAAAGAACCAAACGTTTCTATGGTAGCTAGTCAATAAGATTTTATTTTCATATAATTATTTTGATTAACACACACACACATATATCTGAACTTTTTTTTGTAAAGAAAAAACAGTTAATTGAAATGTTGTATATAACTTAAACTAAAATTGCCTTTCTTCTGAAAAACTGTGCCTCGTTAATTTATTTCAGATATCTTCATTTCTTATGGGGCATGCTTCCTAAAGAATTAGAGGAATAAAACTATTGCTAACAGACTAGCTACATAGTTTTCAGCTTTCAGTTTCCTTCTCCATGGCATTCTTTCAATCAGATATCAGGTCAGAAAGTCAATTCATTTCTTGCCCAGAGATATGTGGCAGGACCTTATTAGATTTTTATTGCCTGACTAGATAAATGTGTCAATGAATGCTATATATATTTGACATGTCACATCCTGAAGTATTAACTATTACTTTTGAAAAAAAAACATTTAAAGACCGTGATTCAGAACTACAACTCAAGAACTAACATGAATTTGAATTCTGTTATAGCATTAAGTATTATTTGACAAGTTTACATTATATATAAAAATAATTTATCTTGAGTTTTCTTTTGAAGAAACAAAAAATATTGCAAATACTTTTTAAAGACCAGTAGTCCCTTAGAAATTGAACTCACATACATGTAAATACAAGACACACATACACTTACACACACACACACGAGAGAGAGTCACTATTAAAGGTTTTCTATTCTTGAATCAAAACTAAATTGTAAAACAGCATCATAGAAATATGATAATCTGTGTGATATATTGTGAGGTCAAAATTTTATCCAACTAAATGAGTGAGAAATGGTGTCTTCATTTTAAATAAATCAACATATAAAATAGTAAATTCCTTCATTTATGTCTGAGTAAAAATTCAGCCGAGCATTGAAAAACTTTGTATTTTCATTTGATTAGTTGGCTAAATTGCATAAGTCCAGATTTGAATCAGATTTTATTCTGAATTTATTAAATTAAAGTTGGCTAATACAAATTTACAATTGGTCAATTCATTACATAGTAAATCAGATGAGCAGAATATTAAACAAAATGATTAAGATCTGTTAAAATGTAAGTTATGTGAATATATAGTTACATCTATTAGAATAAAAGGCACTGCAATTGTCAGCTGAACTATAACGACATGATTCCTCTACCTAATTGATGTGTAATTTCTAATAATTTGCATCAACAGTTTCTCCCTCATTTAATCTTATTAATTTCTGACTTCACTAATATATATTGGGGATGGTACTGTTTCTGTCAATCTGCTTTATAATATTAGATATCATAAATAATAAGGAATTTTTAATTTGGAATTAATCACAAAGTGTTTCTTACCACCAGTTCTAGACATCATCAATGTCATTACAAACAATACTTTCAAAAATGCAAAAAAGAAACCAAAAACACAATCATATAGGTAAAGGACCAGAAAAAAATTACACAAAATTGGTTTTTAATATAATTGTAAAGATTTTATTTTAAAACCTACTTACCACCACCCTGAGTCATATGATAGCAGTATGTGGTTCTCATTCTTCCTAGGATCATTGGATGCATTGGTCCATGAGGGTAGAGGGAGAAGAAGAAGGGAACAGGGTTTGAATGGCTGTTGGTATGATGAAGATAGCCCTTCAGGAGATGATTTCATCTGGTCAATTAAGGTAAATCAACTTAACTTCATTCCAGAGTATAGGAAATATATAGGATCAGGGGGCCTGGGGACAATCCCTAACTTGCATTAAGTGGCATGCTCCCATCATAAGGCTGGGCAAGTGGCAGCAAGGTCCTATAGCCAAGCTGCTAGAATAGGTCTTAGCATGTGTGCAGCATGAAAAATGTTTCTAGAAGGAAACCAGGCATGCTAGAGATAAAGTAGACATTCAGGTTTAGAGATAGCTTCCAGATAAGCTCAGGCTACTAGGCCTAGAGAAATTCTCCATATAAGGGTAGGTAGAGAGCAGAAAATCTTCTCTGGGGGTAGGGAAGGAGTCCTTCATGTAGTCTAGCTTAGAGAAAGCTGCCAGGCTATGGTAGACTGCAACCTCGGACCAGCAGGGTTTCCCAGAATCAATAAACCAATTTGGATTACATTTCTAAGTGACAGACATGTGCAGATAACAACAGGCTATCAACAGATCCCATTAATGTCTAATGGGTGGCAGAAATTTTTCAAGGATTTCTTCTAACAAAATGAGTCAAAACATAAGAATCAGTAAAGAAACTGAGTTACTGACTTCTTTCAATATAATTTCTGTATGATATTTTACAAATTCTACTTTGTTTTTTTAATTTTTTTCATTTTGTTACCCATCTCAGTGACCAAAACTAGTTCATACACATTGCATTTGGAAGAAAGCATAAGTAATACCCAGGAATTACATGAAAATTCAATATCTTGTATTTTTTCTTCTCATTCAGTTTCAATATTTTTGTCACTATGCAAAACAATTTTAATATTGTTGATTAGTTTTTTACTCACATTCTAATAAAACAAAGATAATATGAGAAGGCATGATGGACAGTTATAAGATATAGCACTCATATATGGATATATTTTAAAAATCTTCCTGGATTTTTGCTTGTTTGTTTTCTTTTTGTTTTTATGTTCTTTTATCTTTTGAGCCGAGATCTCACTGCATTGTCTTGGCTGTTCTGGAACTCTATATGTAGTACAACTGACCTAGAACTCTCAGGAATCTTCTTGTTTCTGGTTTCTAACAAGGACA
Organism: Microtus oregoni; assembly: GCF_018167655.1. Taxonomy (NCBI): domain Eukaryota; kingdom Metazoa; phylum Chordata; class Mammalia; order Rodentia; family Cricetidae; genus Microtus; species Microtus oregoni. Next base: position 3,097,658 of record NW_024543812.1, read on the forward strand.
CTAGATGTTTTAATTTTATTGGACATTTAGTTCAATATGGAAATATTTTGCTTCTTCCCTAGAATGCAACTCAAGGAATAAACAACAATCTTATTTTATGTTTATTAACAAAGAACTGCACATCTTAACTTTGGCAACTTATAAGAAATGTAATACTTATTTTGGAATATAATCAAATAAAAAGATTAATATTGCAGAATTCTGTATACTATAATACAGAGTATACAGAAAACATACATGTTTCCATTTTATTCTGATAGTTACATGATAAATCTCATTGATAGCTTCTCTACACTTAAATCTTCCTCTGAAATATATAAAATGATAATATGTACATAAAGACATTTAATTCCATCCATTTTACACTTAATAAATTTTGTCCAGATTTTACAACTAATCTTGGCTTTTCAATACCTACTTTATTACTAATTTCATACTTATAGAGAAATAACAAAGACATACCATAACAAGATATTTTTAATGGTATATTATTGAAATTTATAATAAAAGAACTCACAGTTGATGCTTTATTATGTTACTGATTGACACCTTCTTATACTTTGCCGTGTTCCAAGTATATCTGATAATGAAGTAGTAGTTCTTCAAGTGTCTGTGGAACCAGTGTCTGTGGACCATTTAGACAATGGAAGTGTTTGACAGATATGTTCCTCCACATGTATTAATATATTTCCCACTACTATAACAAAATATTTAAAGTTATGTTCTTTAAAAGGAAAGAGGTTATTTAGTTCACAGTTTTAGAAACTATAATGTCAAATAAGGGGGCTATCTCTGCTTAGTCTCTGGTGGGGGATCTGTTTGGTTACTATGTGAAAGATGGCATCTTGGTAAGTCTTATTTAATCCACACACATTAAATGCCTCACCTCTTCTCAACATTGCTACAGTGAGGGAAAAACTTGAGCATACACATCTTTGGAAACAACATCCAAACAATATGCCAACCAAATGCATAAAACCATATATTTCTGAAAAATAATAGAAAAAGTATTCTCTTACATCTTGGTTCATACCAATCAACCTCAGTCCTTGTCACAGTAATGACCATTGACTTTATTCTATAAAAGTGTTGTAGCTGGATTTCACCTCATATTCATAAGCAAAAAACTAAATCTATGTAGAGGTTGTACAGGTAAGAAATCAAGTGATCAGGGGATATTTTGCCAGGAAAATATTTTCTCTAAATCCAATTATTGGTCCCTAAACTGTTGGCAGCGTTTTAAAGTTTAGTAAATTTCAGTATATTGAATCTATATTCTGCAGAGTCACTGCTGCTACCCAGTTGACAGTCAGATGTTTTGGGTGATGTTAGTCCAGTGCCACTATAGCAGCTGTTCATCTGCCTGGATATGCTTCCAATTAATTAGAAACAGATTCCTTATTACGAAGCAAGAAAGGGAACATATATTTTTTCGACTCAGCTTCCAATAAGAAACACTAACAATCTTCAGTGTGCTACCAGAACAACCAACCCAGAGGCAATTACACTATTTCTACATAAGAACCTAAAACATCTATCTGAAGGAGTAGAATGATGCTCCATCAGCTTGAGACACACACATAATATGTGAAGAAAGTGCCATTGCAAATTATAGGAGAAAGTATAAAGACTTATCATGTTTTAGAGTTCAGTGATAGAAAGAGTGAATGGAAGGATTTATACTGAGTTATTTACACTTATTCATATTATAATCCAGAAAATAAATAAAACTGGAACATAATAGAATTATTTTCACAGCAAGCCAATAAAAATGCAAAAGCAATCTTTAAAAGTTTGGTGAATTATACATATACTTCAAATACTAGTAAAATTTGTGCCAACATGGCAGAACATAGAATAATCCAAGGAATGAAAATCAGCATAAGATGATTCAGTGGCATTGTGTTTAAGCCACTAGAGGGTGAGTAGGTTAGATTACCATAAGTGGAAAGTTTATAAATATAAATAACTGGAGCTGGGTGAAAGCATGACCCACATCTTAAGATATAAAAGGCTGGCTCTGCTACAAGTGACTGGAAATACATTATCATCAAATTATGCTTTATAACTAAAGGTTCTGCCTTTACTTAAAATCATGATAAAAAAAGCAAGATTAAAGACAGAAAATATAATAACTTCATACAAAATGGTGGTTAATCAATTTTGAAAATGTGGTTGGCTATTTGCCTAAAATACTTAGTAATATACGCACACATATACATACATAACAAAATTAATTTATCCACATTGTTTTCTACATTAAAATTTGAGGCAAACAACAGAAATCTAAACACAAGAAAAACTAATATGTGTTTATACTATAAAAAAAGTTTTCAAAAATTTTGGATCTATTTACTTGCAAAACAACTAATAAGAAAGTAGAGAATCAGTCATTTTAATTATTGATTGGGAAATGGATTGTTGTAATAAGTCATCATCATTCATGCCCCAACAAGGAGAGTGGACAGCCTTGTCGTGTTCCTGAGTTTAGTGGGATGGCTTTGAGTTTTTCTCCGTTTAATTTGATATTAGCTGTCGGCTTGCTGTATATAGCTTTTATTATATTTAGGTATGACCCTTGTATCCCTAATCTCTCCAATAGTTTTATCATAAAGGGATGTTGAATTCTGTCAAATGCTTTTTCAGCATCTAATGAAATGATCATATGTTTTTTCTTTCAGTTTATTTATATGATGGATTACATTGATAGATTTTCGTATGTTGAACCAGCCCCGCATCTCTGGGATGAAGCCTACTTGATCATAATGGATAATTTTTCTAATGTGTTCTTGGATTCGGTTTGCCAGTATTTTGTTGAGGATTTTTGCGTTGATGTTCTTGAGTGAGATTGGCCTATAATTCTCTTTCTTGGTTGAGTCTTTGTGCGGTTTTGGTATCAGAGTAACTGGAGCTTCATAAAAGGAATTTGGCAATGCCTCTTCTGTTTCTATATTGTGAAATACATTAAGGAGTATAGGTATTAGGTCTTCTTGGAAGTTCTGGTAGAATTCCGCATTGAAACCATCTGGTCCTGGGCTTTTTTTGGTAGGGAGGTTTTTGACAACCGCTTCTAATTCTTTGCGACTAACAGGTCTATTTAGATTGTTCACCTGGTCCTGGTTTAACTTTGGTATATGGTATTTATCTAAAAAAAGTGTCCATTTCCTTTCAATTTTCCAATTTTGTGGCATATAGACTTTTGTAGTAAGATCTAATGATTCTCTGAATTTCCTCTGTGTCTGTGGTTATGTCCCCCTTTTCATTTCTATTTTGTTGATTTCAGCCCTTAGTTTGATTATTTCCAGTCTTCTACACCTCCTAGGTGAGTCTGCTTCTTATTTTTTTCTAGAGCTTTCAGGTGGGCTGTTAAGTCTCCAATGTGAGCTTTCTCTGTTTTCTTTAAATGGGCACTTAGTGCTATGAACTTTCCTCTTAGGACTGTTTTCATAGTGTCCCATAAGTGTGAGTATGTTGTTTCTTTATTTTCATTGAATTCAAGGAAGACTTTAATTTCTTTCTTTATTTTTTCCTTAATCCAGGTATGGTTCAGTAGTTGACTGTTCAGTTTCCATAAATTTGTAGGCTTTCTGGGAGTAGCATTGTTGTTGAATTCTAACTTTAATCCATGGTTATCTGATAAGACACAGGTGGTTACTAATATTTTTTTGTAACTGTGGATGTTTGCTTTGTTACCGAGTATGTGGTCAATTTTCAAGAAGGTTCCATGAGCTGCAGAGAAGAAGGTATATTCTTTCCTATTTGGGTGGAATGTTCTATAGATGTCTGTTAAGTCCATTTGCTTCATTACCTCCATTAATTCTCTTATTTCTCTGTTAGGTTTCTGTATGATTGACCTGTCCATTGGTGAGAGAGGAGTGTTGAAGTCTCCTACTGTTAGTGTGTGCGGTTTGATGACTGCCTTGAGTTTTAGCAATATTTCTATTATGTACGTGGGTGCTTTTATATTAGGGGCATAGATGTTTAGGATTGAGACTTCAACCTGATGAACTGTTCTTGTTATGAGTATAAAATGCCCCTCTCCATCCCTTCTGAGTGATTTAAGTTTGAAGTCAACTTTGTTAGAAATTAGTATGGCCACACCTGCTTGTTTCTTAGGTCCATTTGCGTGATAAGCCTTTTCCCAGCCCTTTACTCTGAGTAGGTGCCTGTTTCTTGAAAACAGCAGAATGTTGGATCCTGTTTTCTTATCCAATCTCTTAGCCTGTGCCTTTTTACAGGTGAGTTGAGTCCATTGACATTAAGTGATATTAATGACCAGTGGTTGTTAACTCTGGTCACTTTTTTAGTAGTAGGGTTTGTCTGTTTCCCTTCTTTGAGTTGTGCTGGTGAAGGGTCTCTAGATATCTGATTTATTGTGGTCATTGTTGGACTCCTTGGTTAGTGATTTTCCTTCTATTATTTTCTGTAAGGCTGGATTTGTGGCTACGTATTGTTTGAATTTGTTTTTATCCTGGAAAATTTTGTTTTCTCCATTTATAGTGAACGAAAGCTTGGCTGGGTATAGTAGTCTGGGCTTGCATCCATGGTCTCTTAGTTTCTGCAGTACACCTATCCAGGACTTTCTGGCTTTCATGGTTTCCATAGAGAAGTCAGGTGTAAGTCTGATAGGTTTACCTTTATAAGTGACTTGTGCTTTTTCCTTTGCAACTCTTAAAATTCTTTCCTTATTCTGTATGCTTTGTGTTTTGATTTTTATATGGTGAGGGGATGTTTTTGTTTTGTCTTGTTTTGTTTTGTTTTGTTTTGTTTTTTGATCCAGCCTATTTGGTGTTCTGTATGCTTCTTGAACCTTCACAGGTATATCTTTCTTTTGGTTGGGAAAGTTTTCTTCTATAATTTTATTAAATATATTTTCTGAACCATTGAGCTGCACTTCTTCTCTTTCTTCTACTCCTATTATTCTTAGGTTTGGTCTTTTTATTGTGTCCCATAGTTCCTGAATGTTTTGTGATGAGAGTTTGTTGGACTTGCTGTTTCCTTTGATCAGTGTGTTTATTTTCTCTATGGTATCTTCAGAATCTGAGATTCTTTCTTCTAACTCTTGTATTCTGTTGGTTATGCTTGTTTCTGTAGACTCTGTTTGTTTACTTAAATTTTCCATGTCCAGCCGGCCCTCTGTTTGTGTTTACTTCTTTGCCTCCATTTCATTTTTCAAGTCTTGAACTGTTTCCATTATCTGTTTTGTTGTTTTTCCTTGGTTTTCTAGGGTATCATTCTCATTTATTCAATTCTTCAAACTTTCTGTTATATTTCTCATCCATTTCTATACGGGCATTTTTTACATGCTGTTTAGGGGCGTCAATCACTTTCATGAAGTCAATCTTTTCTACTTCTTCTTGATTAAGTTGTTCGTGTCCTCCTGTTGTGAGGTCGCTGGTTTCTGGTGGCTTCATGTTGCTTTTCAGCTTGTTGGGTGAATTCTTGCATTGGCGTCTGCCCATCTCTTCTTCCAAATGCTCCCTTGTAGATCTTCTTTTACCAGATCAGGTCTCCTTGCCTATTAAAGTACCTTCCCAGTGATGGCTCTCCTCAGTGATGGCTCTCCTGGTGCCAAGATCAGATCTCCGTGCCCAATGATGGCTCTCCCCAAAGCTGGCTCTCCTGGCACCCAGGTCAGGTCTCCGTGCTGGTTGGGTAGTTCGTAAACAAAGCACCTACCTTGTTTGGTGCAGGCAGGCTATAGAAACAAAGGAACTATTGCCCGCTTGGGTGCCCTGAGGATTCGGACCCAGTGCCCAGACAGGCTGGGCTGGGTGATGATATGTGCCAAAAGAACAATCAATTGTTTTAAATGTCTCAAAATTCCATTTGTCTCTGAAACCAGATCTTGATCTATTTTAAGTCAAAATTCCTCTGAAATATATTTAAGTACAAACTGCTTCTATGTAAATTTTTGAGTAAATGTAAAAGAATATAGAAAACAAAATGAGTACTGCCTAAAATATTTTGTATTTCAATTTTTAGCTATATCTTTCAATGCTTTATTAGCAGTTCATTTAAGCAACATAAATATTCACAGTTACCCTTCGAAAAATATTTAGAGAATATTAGTAAACTGTTTCCAATATGGAAATTGTTAAGATAGTCTCTCTCAATTTAAGAGTAGAAAAGCATTTATTTTACTGTCTGTCTGTATAGCATGATTAATAGGTTCAACCTGAAGGTGAGGACAACAAAACAGCCAGTCACTGGACTTTACCTCTATTTCAGTATGAAATGGTGATCTTGCCTCCAGGAATCTCAAAATGAGACTGTGTGTGAGAGCTGTCTTTTTCCATCTTATATTCTTTTCTAGGGCTTGGATTAAAAGCATACAACACTATCTCCTGGTTTCTATGGCAAACTTGTGTGGCTACTGGCATTAAAGGCCTAGTTTGTAAGGCTGACCAGTGGGGCTGTTTTATTCTCTGAACTTCAGACAAGATTTATTTATTAAAATACAAATGAAATACCACCACATGTCTGTCTGTCTGTCTGTCTGTATATCTGTTCGTCTGTCACTCTATATGTGTGTGAGAGTAACTTTTTGTATGTGTGTGTATGTGTATGTCAGATTGAAATCATACTCTTGCATGTTCCCCTTTTCTTAAGTCCCTACTGGTGCTTTTTATTCATTCCTTCAAAAGAGTGTTTTTCTACGTACAAAGGTGGGATTGAAGCTTTAAGTGTTAATAAAATTTTCTAGTTCTTGCCAAATTGTGTAGCTGCAATACTTCCCTCCAAAAATAGACTTATGGACACATAATTTTGCTATACAGATTCACTATCTTTTCATGATATATATATATATATATATATATATATATATATATATCATGAGATATATATGCATATATGCTCCTTTGGTATTATGTTAAATGTTGGGCAGATGATCTAGGAATATTGGTCAAATGTGAACAAGTGAAGTGTCTAATGATTGTGAGTTGGCATGAACTTGGCAATTAGCATAACATCACCCATTTGTTAACTAATAAAAGTAACACATAGACAGAAGGACTTCCCATATCAAACCACTTTCCAGTAATTACAGAAAGGATGAAATAAAACAATATAGGGCTGCTTCTCAAACAAAAAACAGTGTGAGAGAAACATGAACCAAAAGAGGAATAGAACCAGACTATTCCAACATTTACTATTTGAATAACCTTAAACAAGTAACCCAGTCCCACTGCTGTCCATTTTCCTCTACCATGATGATAATGGCAATACTTAATCATTTGGATTATTAGAAAGATAAAAAAAACCTATTCTCTCAATTTCCCAAGTCATAAGTAGTATGTAGGCATGTAGAAGTCCTTAACTTTAGAAGGCATGTTATTCTCTACCATTGATATATTTCTATTAATCCTTAATTCTCCTCATCCCAAACTATCATAATTTTCTGTTCTACTTTTTAATAGCTCATTACTCTCAATTGTTTTTTCTTTATGTAAATGGATGTGGGACTATCTACGAAAGCATAGACAAGACCAGTCTCTATTTTTTTTTTCTGTTAACAATTTACTAGGAAATTGAGAGACAAGGAATGTTACCCCTCAGACGTTGAATGGGTGATCCTTTCCAGTTCAGAAAAGTGTATGTTTGTTCTTCATACCTTTAGACCACTAAAATACAGATTTGAAACAAAATGAGAGATCAGAACTAGAAGTGAAGAGAAAAGAATCAAAAAGTTCTACCACATACTACTTGTGTGACCTCAAACAAATTAATTACTCTGTCCTTCAAATTTCTTATGTAGATGTGCCACACTTTCTTTATCCATTTTTCCATTGAGGGTCATCTATGTTGTTTCCAGGTTCTGGCTACTGAAAATAATGCTGCTATGGGCATAGTGGAACAAATGCTTTTGCGGTATGATTGGGCATCTCTTGGGTATATTCCCAAGAATAGTATTGCTGGATCCTGAGGTGGGTTGACTCCCAAATTTCTGAGAAACCGCCACATGGATTTTGAAAGTTGTTGCCTAAGTTTGCATTCCCATCAGCAATGGATGGGTGTTCCTCTTACTCCACATCTCAGCAGTAAAAACCAATGACACCTTGAATTTTGCATGCAAATGGATGGAAATAGAAAACACTATCCTGAGTAAAATAACCCAGACCCAAAAATATGACTATGGTACATACTAACTCATTAGTGTATTCTACCCATAAACAAATGACATTGACCCTATAGTTCGCCATCCTACAAAAGCTAAGTAATAAGGTGAACCCAAAGAAAAGCATATATAGATCCTCCTGGAAGTTGGAAGCAGACAAGATCACCAGGCAAAAGTTGGAAGCATGGGTATGGGGGTGGGGTGGGAAAGGGTAAAGGGGGGAGAGAGAAGGGAGAAGTGGAGGGTTGAGGAGAACTTGGGGGAACAGAATAGCTGAGATGGAGGAAGGATGGATATGGGAGCAGGGAAGAAGATATCTTTATTAAGGGAGCCATTTTGGGGTTGGCAAGAGGTTTGGCTCTAGAGGGGTTCCCAGATGTCCACGGGGATGTCCCCAGCTAGGACCCTGGCCAGTGGAGGAGAGGGTGCCTGAACTGGCCTTGTCCCATAGTCAGACTGATGACTATCTTGAATATCACCATAGAACTACCTTCATCCGGTGATAGATGGAGATGGAGATAGAGACAGAGAGCCACATCAGAGCACTGGAATGAGCTCCTAAGGTCCAGTTGAAGAACAGGAGGGAGAAGATGAGCAAGGAAGTCAGGTCTGCGAGGGGTTGGTCCATCCACTGAGATAGTGTACCTGATCTAATGGGAGCTCACCAAAGCCAGCTGGACTACCACTGAATGAGCATGGGATCAAATTGAACCCTCTGAATGTGGCTGACAATTGGGGCAGACTGAGAAGCCAGTGATAATGGCACTGGGATTTGTCTCTACTGCATGTACTGGATTTTTGGGATGCTAGTCTATTTGGATGCATACCTACATAAGCCTGGGTGGAGCAGGGAGGGCCTAGGACTTCCCACAGGGCAGAGTACCATGCTCTCTCTTAGGACTTGAAGGGAAGGGGGAGAGTGAATGGGGGAGAGGGAAGGAAGTGGGAGGAGGGGAGGAGGTTGAAATTTTGAATGGCATTATTTATAAAGCAATAAAAATAAAGAAAAAAGAAAAAAATTCTTATGTCTACAATGACAGTAATAGCAATGTCTAACTTAGTAGATTATCAAGAAGAACAAAATCTTCATAGATAATGATGAAACAAAAATTCTACATACTGTTAATATTTTATATTTGGTCATAGTGATGATTGTAACTATTATTTTGATATATTTGATTAAGGAGCTAGGGAGGTAACTCAGCAAGTGGGAAAACAGTGCTGGCTGCCCACACCTTATAACCCAAGCTCATACCCTAGGACTCAAGTAAATATTAGGATGTTGTTGTGTGCACCTCTTAATTCAGTGATTTCTATAGCAAAATGGTAGTCAGAGGCATTATAATTAGCTGGGACTTCATAAAGCATCTAAACCACAATTTGCTCAGTTCAGCAGCAAAAGAATGAAAAGAGACCCAATAACACAGAGTTAAAAGGAGGAAACCAATTCCCCAAATTGTACTCTGTTCTCATATGCATTCTATGCCCAACAAGTACCTTTAAATCTAAACATCAGACATTACACACATAAACACACACACACACACACACACACACACACATACACACACACACACACACTGTATTCTGTCAATTATGTTTTAAATAATCGCTGATTGGCCAGTAGCCAGGCAGGAAGTATAGGTGGGACAACCAGACAGGAATTAGAGGTGGGTCAATGAGAACAGGAGAATTCTGGGAAGAAGGAAGCCCATTCTTCTGAAGTCCTTGCGCAGCCACAGAAGAAGCAAGATGTGACTACCCTGTTGAATAAGGTACCGAGCCACGTGGTTAACATAGATCAGAATAATGTGCTAATATAATTTATGAGTTAATAAGAAGCCTGAGCTAATGGGCCAATCAGTTTATAACTAATGAAGGCTTCTGTGTGATTTCTTTGGGACTTAACAATTGTAATAACCAGCCAGGACAGAAAACTCAGTTGGCACAAACACACACACAATTATAAACTTGTATAAATGACGTAAGGCCCTCTATTCTCTGTACTTCCTCAAAAATGCTAAAATATAATTTTACTATTATTCATGTCCATTCACCTTTCTTTTGAACACTTGGCAATTTCTTTTAGTTTCAATCTCCATCATCATCCACTAGACTTGTATTTAAAGATGTACATACAAGTACTAAACACATGTCTTAATGAATGCATACCTTACAGTATTATTAAAGAACACAATATATTTCTTTAACAATGTAAATTTTTATCTTTTAGTATATACTTTTACCAAATAGTTTGCTTCTTTCACAGATAGTTACACTTATTCCTCTTTTCTTTATTTTCAGTGATTATTAGATGTTATCTATGGAAAGAGCATGTTTTCCAAAGTGACATAAACCAAACACAACTTCAGTATTACAATAGGATCTATATTTTCCCTCACTAAATTTGAGTATATTTTTAAGTAAATCTAGGAACACTTTTTTTAGAGCCTATAAGCGCTTGAAGAATGCTTTTTGCCTTCAGAAATTTTTACCAATGGGGACTGCAGACAGTGTTTAATACTGTCTGTTACTGTTAAATACTGTTAAAGGGAGAATTTCTGTGGGTTTTAAATGTTTTCTTGAGTCTATAAAAAGAGAAAGATTCATTTTAAATGTAATGTTCATATAACAGATAAATGGCAAAAAGGCACTGAATTTACTGACTGAAATGCCAAAATGGTGAATAAAACATAAACAGTGGTAAAAATACTGATGCACCTCACTGCAACATAATCAACCATGAGATTCTGGGTTACTTTTGTAAAATAAGAAAAAAATTCTTAAGATGAAAAAATTCAATTTGGTTATTTTCCAGGAATCATTTAAATTATTAGTATTAATTTTTGAACTAAATTCACATTTATTTGTCTACTTAATGAATTATCCACCTACTGTGTATTGTTAGCATTTTTATAACTGAAAATGAAGTGAGATTTGTACATTCAAGTAGTTGAACACACTGTAATACAGTAATACTATGGGTGCATGCCTAGCCTTTTGAATGACAAGATTGCAGATAAAAGATTATATAGACATTTGTTGTGGGATATTTGATCTACTATGACATTTCTAGACTGTGTTACTAAAGTTAACATTGAAACAGAGGGTTGAAACAGCAACTAGGTGAACAGAATTAGCAATAGAGGAGCTAGGAATATAGATAGGGAAGAAAACAAGAAATAGAAGGGAGAAACTTAGATTTTTTTTCGTTGTCTTCTTGATCTGAGTAGTGTGGAGAGGAAAAAAAGCACAAGAAATTTAATGTGGTTGAAAGAATTAATGCTAATAGTCAATTTCATTGGATCTGGAATTGGCTTGTTTTGTGTAGGTCTATGAATTATTTTCTGAAAAAATTAACTAAGTGGGGAAAACTCTTCCCAGACTGAAGATCATTTTTCTGGAGGTAGCAAGGTCATAAAGAGGTTCAAGAAAAAAAAGAATCGGGGCTGGAGAGATGGCTCAGCGATTAAGAGCACTGACTGCTCTTCCAAAGGTCCTGAGTTCAATTCCCAGCAACCACATGGTGGCTCATAACCATCTGTAATGAAGTCTGGTGCCCTCTTCTGGCCTACAGGCAGGATACTGTATAAATAAATAAATAAATAAATAAATAAATAAATAAATAAACCTTTAAAAAAAGAAAAGAAAAAAAGAATATTAGCCATACCTCCTCTCTCTTCCTATCCCATACAGCTTACATCCATATCCCCCCACCCCCTGTCTCCCTCCCTCCCTCCCTCCCTCCCTCCCTCCCTCCCTCCCTCCCTCCCTCCCTCCCTCCCTTCTTTGGTGGCTTAGTGCCTCCCTGCACAGCCTGCTAGGGCTCTGGGACCGAACCTGAACCGGGAGGTCAAAGGGGGGGCCCGGTAGCTCCTTTGTTCCCATAGCCTGCCTGCAGCAAGCAGGGTGAGCCCTTTGTTGGAGCTAACCAAGCAGCGCGGAGTTTTGATCTGGGCACCGAGTGAAACATCATTGTGGTGAGTGAGTGCTGCGGCAGCTGGGAACATACCTCAGCCCGCCCACACTTCCTGGCCATCCTACAGGGGCTATACTGCCCATACCTCCTCTCTCTTCCTATCCCATACTGCTTACATCCAGATCCCCCCAACCCCTGTCTCCCTCCCTCCCTTCTTTGGCCGCATAGCACCTCCCTGCTCAGCCTGCTGGGGCACTGGGACCGAACCCAAACCAGGAGGACAAAGGGGTGGCCTGTAGCTCCTTTGTTCCCATAGCCTGCTCGCAGCGAGCAGGGTGGGCCCTTTGTTCGCGAGCTAACCAAGCAGCACGGAGTTTCGGTCTGGGCCCCAAGTGAAACATCATTGTGGAGAAACGTCTCTGGGGAGTGACATCACTGGGAAGGTACATCAGTGGGCAAGAAGACCTGATCCTGTAAAAGAAGATCCAAAGGGGAGTATTGGGAGGAAGAGATGGGCAGACGCCAATGCAGGAATTCTCCCAACAATCTGAAAAACAACACGAAACCACCAGAAGCCAGTGACCTCACAACAGGAGGACATGAACAGCTTAATCAAGAAGAAGTAGAAAAAACTGACTTCATGAAAGTGATTGACACCCTTAAACAGCATATAAAAAATGCCCTTATAGAAATGGATGAGAAGTATAACAGAAAGTTCGAGGAATTGAGTAAATCAGTGAATGATACCCTAGGAAACCAAGGAAAAACAATCAAGCAGATAATGGAAACAGTTCATGACTTGAAAACTGAAATGGAGGCAAAGAAGAAAACACAAACAGAGGGCCGGCTGGACATGGAAAATCTAGGTAAATGAATAGAGACAACAGAATCAAGCATAACCAGCAGAATACAAGAGATAGAAGAAAGAATCTCAGATTCTGAGGATAACATAGAGAAAATAAACGCTCTGATCAAAGAAAACAGCAAGTCCAACAAACTCTCATCACAAAACATTCAGGAAATATAGGACACAATAAAAAGACCAAACCTAAGAATAATTGGAGTAGAAGAAGGAGAAGAAGTGCAGCTCAACGGTCCAGAAAATATACTTAATAAAATTATAGAAGAAAACTTTGCCAACCTGAAGACAGATGTACCTATGAAGGTTCAAGAAACATACAGAACACCGAATAGGCTGGATCAAAAGAAAACATCCCCTCGCCATATAATAATCAAAACACAAAATATACAGAATAAAGAAAGAATATTAAGAGCCGCAAAGGAAAAAGGCCAAGTTACTTATAAAGGTAAACCTATCAGACCTATACCTGACTTCTCTATGGAAACCATGAAAGCCAGAAGGTCCTGGATAGATGTACTCCAAAAACTAAGAGACCACGGATGCAAGCCCAGACTACTATATCCAGCCAAACTTTCGTTCACTATAAATGGAGAAAACAAAATTTTCAAGGATAAAAACAAATTTAAACAATACGTAGCCACAAATCCAGCCTTACAGAAAATAATAGAAGGAAAATCACTAACCAAGGAGTCCAACAATGACCACAATATCTCAGACATTTAGAGACCCTTCACCAGCGCAAATCAAATAAGGAAAACACACAAAACATACTACTAAAAAAGTGACCGGAGTTAACAACCACTGGTCATTAATATCACTTAATATCAATGGGTTCAACTCACCTATAAAAAGGCACAGGCTAAGAGACTGGATAAGAAAACAGGATCCAACATTCTGCTGTCTACAAGAAACACACCTCAACCACAAAGACAGGCACCTACTCAGAGTAAAGGGCTGGGAAAAGGCATATCAAGCAAATGGACCTAAGAAACAAGCGGGTGTGGCCATACTAATTTCTAACAAAGTTGACTTCAAACTTAAATCAATCAGAAGAGATGGAGAGGGATATTTTATACTCATTACAGGAACAATTCATCAGGAAGAAATCTCAATCCTTAATATCTATGCCCCTAATATAAAAGCACCCACGTACGTAAAAGAAACATTACTAAAACTCAAGGCAGCCATCAAACCGCACACACTAATAGTAGAAGACTTCAACACTCCTCTCTCACCAATGGACAGGTCAATCAGACAGAAACCTAACAGAGAAATTAGAGAATTAATGGGGGTAATGAAGCAAATGGACTTAACAGACATCTATAGATTATTCCACCAAAAGAGGAAAGAATATACCTTTTTCTCTGCAGCTCATGGAACCTTCTCGAAAATTGACCACATACTCGGTAACAAAGCTAACTTACACAGTTACAAAAAAATATTAGTAACCACCTGTGTCTTATCAGATCACCATGGATTAAAGTTAGAATTCAACAACAATTCTACCCCCAGAAAGCCTACAAACTCATGGAAACAGAACAGTCAACTTCTGAACCATACCTGGATTAAGGAAGAAATAAAGAAAGAAATTAAAGTCTTCCTTGAATTCAATGAAAATAAAGAAACAACATACTCGAACATATGGGACACTATGAAAGCTGTCCTGAGAGGAAAGTTCATAGCACTAAGTGCCCACCTAAAGAAAACAGAGAAAGCACATATTGGAGACTTAACAGCCCACTTGAAAGCTCTAGAAAAAAAAAGAAGCAGACTCACCTAGAAGGAGTAGAAGACTGGAAATAATCAAACTGAGGGCTGAAATCAACAAAATAGAAACACACAAAACAATCCAAAGAATCAATGAAACAAAAGGCTGGTTCCTGGAGAAAATCAACAAGATTGATAAACCCCTATCCAAACTAATCAAACGGCAGAGAGAGAACACGCAAATTAATAAAATCAGAAATGAAAAGGGGGACATAACCACAGACACAGAGGAAATTCAGAGAGTCATTAGATCTTACTACAAAAGCCTGTATGCCACAAAACTGGAAAATGTAAAAGAAATGGACACGTTTTTAGATAAATACCATTTACCAATACTAAACCAGGACCAGGTGAACAGTCTAAACAGACCTGACAGTCGCGAAGAATTAGAAGCTGTTATCAAAAACCTCCCTACCAAAAAAAAAAGCCCAGGACCAGATGGTTTCAATGCAGAATTCTACCAGAACTTCCAAGAAGACCTAATACCTATACTCCTTAATGTATTCCACAATATAGAAACAGAAGGGTCATTACCAAATTCCTTTTATGAAGCCACAATTACTCTGATACCAAAACCACTCAAAGACTCAACCAGGAAAGAGAACTACAGGCCAATCTCACTCATGAATATCGACGCAAAAATCCTCAACAAAATACTGGCAAATCGAATCCAAGAACACATCCGAAAAATTATCCATTATGATCAAGTAGGCTTCATTCCTGAGATGCAGGGCTGGTTCAACATACGAAAATCTTTCA
This sequence comes from Microtus oregoni, assembly GCF_018167655.1. Taxonomy (NCBI): domain Eukaryota; kingdom Metazoa; phylum Chordata; class Mammalia; order Rodentia; family Cricetidae; genus Microtus; species Microtus oregoni. The sequence continues at coordinate 3,113,084 of NW_024543812.1, forward strand.
ATGTAATCCAGCATATAAATAAACTGAAAGAAAAAACCAAATGATCATTTCATTAGATGCTGAAAAAGCATTTGACAAAATTCAACATCCATTTATGTTAAAAGTCTTGGAGAGATTAGGGATACAAGTGTCATACCTAAATATAATAAAAGCTATATACAGCAAGCCGACAGCTAACATCAAATTAAACGGAGAGAAACTCAAAGCCATCCCACTTAACTCAGGAACACGACAAGGCTGTCCACTCTCGCCATACCTCTTCAATATAGTGCTTGAAGTTCTAGCAATAGCAATAAGACAACATAATGGGATCAAGGGGATTCGAATTGGAAAGGAAGAAGTTAAACTTTCGTTATTTGCAGATGATATGATAGTGTACTTAAGCAACCACCAAAACTCCACCAAAGAACTTTTACAGCTGATAGACAGCTTTAGTAATGTGGCAGGATACAAGATCAACTCCAAAAAATCAGTCGCCCTCTTAGACACAAAGGATATGGAAGCAGAGAGGGAAATCAGAGAAGCTTCACCATTCACAATAGCCAAAAACAGCATAAAATATCTTGGGGTAAATCTAACCAAGGAAGTGAAAGATCTATTTGACAAGAACTTTAAGGCATTGAAGAAAGAAATTGAAGAGGATACCAAAAAATGGATGGACCTCCCTTGCTCTTGGATTGGGAGGATCAACATAGTAAAAATGGCAATTCTACCAAAGGCAATTTATAGATTCAATGCAATCCCCATCAAGATCCCATCAAAATTCTTCACAGATCTGGAGAAGACAATAATCAACTTTATATGGAAAAACAAAAAACCCGGGATAGCCAAAACAATCCTATACAATAAAGGATCTTCTGGAGGCATTACCATCCCTGACTTCAAACTCTATTACAGAGCTACAGTAATGAAAACAGTGTGGTACTGGCATAAAAAAAGAGAAGTCGACCAATGGAATCATATAGAAGACCCGGATTTTATCCCACAAACCTATGGACACCTCATTTTTGATAAAGGAGCTAAAAGTATACAATGGAAGAAAGAAAGCATCTTCAACAAATGGTGCTGGCACAACTGGATGTCATCCTGTAGAAGAATGAAAATAGACTCATATCTATTACCGTGCACAAAACTCAAGTCCAAATGGATTAAAGACCTCAGTATCAGCCCGAACACACTGAACCTTATAGAAGAGAAAGTGGGAAATGCCCTACAACAGATGGGCACAGGAGATCGCTTCCTATGTATAACCCCAGAAGTACAGACATTAAGGGCAACATTGAATAAATGGGACCTACTTAAACTGAGAAGCTTCTGTAAAGCAAAGGACATTGTCACTAAGGCACAAAGGCAACCTACTGACTGGGAGAAGATCTTCACCAACCCCGCAACAGACAAAGGTCTGATCTCCAAAATATATAGAGAACTCAAGAAACTAGACTTTAAAATGCTAATTAACCCATTCAAAAATGGGGCACTGAACTGAACAGAGAATTCTCAACAGAAGAAGTTCAAATGGCCAAAAGACACTTAAAGTCGTGCTCAACTTCCTTAGCAATCAGGGAAATGCAAATCAAAACAACTTTGAGATATCATCTTACACCTGTCAGAATGGCTAAAGTCAATAACACCAAGGATAACCTTTGCTGGAGAGGCTGTGGAGGAAGGGGTACCCTCATCCACTGCTGGTGGGAATGCAATCTTGTGCAACCACTGTGGAAGTCAGTGTTTCGGTTTCTCAGGAAATTCGGGATCAACTTACCCCTGGACCCAGCAATACCACTCCTGGGAATATACCCAAGAGATGCTCTATCATATGACAAAAGCATTTTTCAACTATGTTCATAGCAGTATATTTGTAATAGCCAGAACCTGGAAACAATCTAGATGCCCTTCAATGGAAGAATGGATGAAGAAAGTATGGAACATATACACACTAGAGTACTACGCTGCGGTAAAAAACAATGACTTCTCGAATTTTGCATGCAAATGGATCGAAATAGAAAACACTATCCTGCGTGAGGTGTCCCAGACTAAAAAAGATGAACATGTGATGTACTCTCTCATAATTGGTTTCTAGCCATAAATAAGGGCCACGAGTCTACAATAGGTGAACCTAAAGAAGCTAAGTAAGAAGGTGAACCCAAGGAAAAACATATAGTTATCCTCTTGGCTAAGGGAAGTAGACCAAATTGCCGGGGAGAAAATTGGGATCTTGGGGGTGGGGTGGGATAGGGGTAAGGGGAGATGGGGAGTGAAAAGGTAGAAGGGAAGGAGGGGGGACTTGGGGAATCAGGAGAATTGGGATAAAGGAAAGGTGGATAGGGGAGCACGGAACCACAATTCGTAGTTAAGGGAGCCACTATAGGGTGGGCAAGAGACTTGACCCTAGAGGGGCTCCCAAGTGCCCAAGATGAGGTTCCCAGTTAGTTCCTTGGGCAGCTGAGGATTGGGAACCTGAAATGACCCTATCCTAGAGCAATACTGACGAATATCTTGCATATCATCATAGAACCTTCATCTGGTGATGGATAGAGATAGAGACAGAGACCCACACTGGAGCACTGGACTGAACTCCCAAGGCCCCAATGAGGAGCAGAAGGAGGGAGAACATGAGCAAAGAAGTCGGGACCACGAGGTGTGCACCCACCCACTGAGACAGTGGAGCTGATCTACTGGGAGCTCACCAAGGCCAGCTGGACTGTGACCGAAAAAGCATGGGATAAAACCGGACTCTCTGAACATGGCGAACAATGAGGGCTGATGAGACACCAAGGACAATGGCATGGGGTTTTGACCCTACTTAATGTGCTGGCTTTGTGGGAGCCTAGCCAGTTTGGATGTCCACCTTCCTAGATATGGACGGAGGGGGGAGGACCTAGGACTCACCACAGGTCAGGGAACCCGGACTGCTCTGTGGACTGGAGAGGGAGGGGGAGAGGAGTGGGGGGAGGGGGAGAAGGGTGGAAGGAGGGGGAGAAGGGTGGGAGGAGGGGGAGGGAAATGGGAGGCTGGGAGGTGGTGGAAACTTGTTTTTTGTTTATGTTTTTTTTCTTCTTTTCTCAATAAAAAAAAAAGAATATTATATTTGCTTCCTTGCCTTGTCTCTTTGCTGCTGCATGCCTCGTCTCTTTCTGTCACTGCTGCTTTTATTTATCATTTGCATTGTCCTTCCAGCATAGGATGAAGTCAACTGAGGCAGCTGTTTTTAGGGAATGAGCAACAACTTTATCCTCAGTCTTTTTAGCACATAAAAGCTGTTGTTGCAATAACCAGTCTGTACTGTACAAGCCAGTCTAATAAATCCCCTTCAAATACATATATTCATTCTATTCCACTATTATGGTTATTTACTAAATATTACTCTTCACATTTGAATTATTGACTTCCCAGTGACAAAAGTGATTCATAGACATAAGTTTTAAGACAGGGTCTACACAAAGAAAAGTAATTGAGAACTTAACATTACAAAAAAAATTCATTTGATGCCCTCAGGAAAAAATAGGTATAAGCCCATTTGATAAGAATTACAGAGGAAAAGAACCCCCAAAACCACATATATTGAGTTATGCAGGAACTTATTAGGAGAAAAGATCAAAGAGGGATAATTGATACATTTGATTAAGTATTGACTAAGGAGTTTCTTTATAAACTGTCTTTAGTTTTTTTTTTTTAATTCTAGTGAGATGGAAATTATACAGTTAATTTCAATGGTATAATTAAAATAATGGGGTTAAATTGAGAAAAAGATAATGTACATAGAATGAAAAAGATGCTCCCAATTTTTAGTGGTGGAAGTGTATTAGACCAGAGAGTAATCCTTAGAAGGAAGCAGTAAAATGTCTATCAATGTGTAATGCACACAATGTCCTGGAGAACAGTAGCACTGTCCCAGTTCATGTTTAAAAAAAAAAAGTCTCAGGATGTATTTATTTTCATTTTACTCCAAAAGTCTTCCCCTGTGTATTCCATTGGCTCACAGGTATAACAGCAACCTCCTTCAATTTTCAACCTTTCTATAAAGGTCTTCTGTGCCTCTATGAAGAATTAAGGAATAGCAGAAACATCAAATAAAGTGTAGAAAATAAATTATAATATAAGAATAAAATAAATTTCTCCATGTCTGATTGTTATTTGATTTCAAATAGAGGCTAGTTTAACCCTGCCATAAAAAAATGTCACTGTTATTTTATCATCGTTGAAGACTGAAGGGTACAGGGGATAATAATTCAGAGAAAAATATAAAACTAGGAAATTTTGTTCCTTATTCCTTACCTTTATTTGAAGGTAACCATATTCTAAGTATATATGATTTGAGACTCTATATGGTTGATTCCAAAATTTATTTCAAGCTCTCATAGCAGCATAGCAACAGGTCCCTTGGTTCTTGATTCTGTCAAAATAGCACATCAGTCTAAATCAATTTTTACATCTATTACGTGGGAGAGTAAAATACATTATTTTGGCATTACTTTGCCATAGAGACTTCTCTTGTGTTCTAAATAATCAAATCACCCATTTTTATCTGTCTTGGAGGGTAAGAGACTTCCTTCATCCTTGCTACTAACAGATACCCTTCTGCTCTAACGTGGCTTAATTATTGTCCTCCATGAATTTATAAGATATAATTACAATTTTGTGACCCATCATGAATTTAAAATAAAACTTTTTGTTAATTCTTATCTACAGATTGTTATTATTATCATCTATATACTTCTTTCTACTCTGCCTTCAAACCTTCAAGCTATATTGAATTCACGGCCTAACATGAAATCATAATTTTCTGTGCTTTAATTATAAACTGATTTCAGGAACTGAAACTTAATACCCACTGCCAATAAATAGTAGCATTATATAAACACTTAGCAGTTTGTTCAGTTCAAGACCAATAGAGATAGAAAAGTAAATATATATATTGGTTTTTCGAACAGGGTTTCTCTGTAACTTTGGAGCCTGTCCTAGAACTAGCTCTTGTACATCAGGCAGACCTCAGATTCACAGAGATCCACCTGCCTCTTCACCCCAAGTGCTGGGCTTAAAGGTACGGGTCACCACTGCCTGGCTAGATAGTACTTTTTGATTTACTAAATCTGTGATAGCCAAGAGAATGCTCTGCGTTCAAAGTCAAAGGGATTCTTTTATTACACAGTTCCGTAAAAACTAAAGTGAAATCATGACACATTTTTAAGTTATTTCCTTTTGTTTGCTTTGAGGACCATAACTTTTATACAGAATTTATTTTTTCTGAAATTGCTAATAAATTTTTAATATCTTATTTATAAACTTAATGTATACCTTCTTTACTATCGAAGCACATCGAGTGTCATAGTTACCTATTTGATAATTAACCTAAAATACTTTTTTACGTGTGTCAAAGGTTTCTAATTGCTTTCCTCCAAACCTACTATTATAGCACCTCCCTTGAAACTAGATGGAATTGCTATAGATGGGTCCATTTGGGCAATGGTAGTTACATAGTTTTCTGTGTAGACCTTAGCAATTAGTTTACTTGACAGCTACCTATACTCTGCCTCTCCATATATGGAATCCATCTACTTTCGTTTTAATGTAAATGTTTTGTGTGCTAGTTGGGACTTTAGATGTTATTTGGGTGTAGTAGGGGAGTGGGGCCCTTTGTTTTGGCCACTCAGCTAGCTTATACCGGAAATAACCACAAAGAAATTGTATTAATTTAATTACTGCCTGGCCCATTATATCTAGCCTCTTCTTGGCTAATTCTTACATCTTGGTTTAACTCATTTCTATTACTTTGTATGTCACCACGAGGTCATGGCTTACCGGGAAAGATTCAGCATGTCTGACCTGACAGCTCCATGTTGGCTCTCTCCATCTGCCTTACTCCTCCCAGCATTCAGTTCTGTCTTCCCAACTATCTAAATACCGCCCTATCAAAAGGCCAAGGCAGTTTCTTTATTTAATCAATGAAAGCAACACAAATACAGAAGGACTTCCTACACCATTTCCCCTTTTTCTGTTTAAACAAAAAAGAAAGGCTTTCACTTTAACATAGTAAAATTACATATAACCAAACAGTTATCAAGCAAGAATTACAGTTGCAATATTTATATCTATTTTATCTTTTATCATAACAAAGGAATACTATAACTATAACTAACTATTCTTCAACTCAATCAAAGAATCCAGAAGCATATAATATTACCAAAGTAAACAGGAAGTGCATTGTAAGCAACTTCCAAAACTCTAGAAATGATAGAGACATCTCACTGCCTGGACAGTCACTCAAAGTTCTTTTTTACCATTGGGGCATCCATCTTCAGCCTACAGGCCCATAGTATCCAGCAGACTTTTTCATGAAGCAGGAAATTTCAAAGACAATTCAGTCACTTTCTTCTGTGTCTTGCAGAATGTCTCACAGACTCTTTTATGAAACAAGAACCCAAAAGGATCATTTGGGTACTGTTGTTATACTTCCAGTACTCAGATACATGAACATTGTTCATAACCTGAGAAAACTAAGCATGTGTTTAAGTATGTTTTAGTTATTAAATTCAGGATTGTCACCAGCAACCAACAAAATTCCTAATCACTAAGCCAAGACTAAGAAGGTATATTGATCCAGGAATTTATTTTCTTATTAGTCCTCATGTTATATTTTTATTTTCATTTCTTAGTTTCATAATCACAGTTGCCATTTTATGTTTTTTAAATGATCATGTTATGACTATGTACTTGTATAGCAAGAAAACAAACATTTATTACTTTCATTGTAATGACTTGGTGATTTATTCATTGTGATTGTTTTCAGTTCTTTGTCATAATATTTAAAATTGCAGTTCCTTGAGGGTCAAGCCTTATTTTGTTCCTTTAATGGTGTCAGATTTTATTCATCCCTAGTTAACTTTGCAATCTGTGTCTACACAATTTTACAATCAGTTTTAGTTCTCTTCTTTAGTCTCTACATGTTGCTTCAGTAGGAAAAACCTTTCACATTTTGGCTGAGCTAAAATTTCCATTGAGTTGTCTGTGATGGAAAGCTCTAGAACAAGCTTTGGAGGATGGTAGGACCACTAGTCATTGATCTGTTGACTTTTTAGCACAACACCTTTATCTGGAAACTTTCTCTAACAGTTTTGTCATTGCAGTGTGTGCTGTTCATACTTTTAAAAAACACAGTTCTCCCATCAAAGGGAAAATGGTTTAACCTGGAGTCAAATTTGAGTTGCCATGACCTAATTAATATTGAGTTGATTTCTCTAGCTTCTATATTCCAACATGGAAGTGCTATCATAAAGTTTTTTATTAAGAGAACAAAGAAAGTTATAAATCAAGGCAAATCTAAAATGTATTGGTGGACAAATCAATGAAGCCACTTGTAGACAGGCCTCATATGTTTTCTCATAGTATTCTTAGTCCTTCAGTGGAGAAGGAGGTTTTATTGATTTAGTACATTTCAAAGATATTTGTTTATCAGGATGTTAAGACTGAAATAAAAAGTATGTCAAGAATCCCTTTTCTGTATTAGCTCAAGATAGGCCCAAAGTTATAATTAAACAACATGATCTGCAATATTCCAAATTTTACATATTACAGAAAATTTTTACCAGCTGATTAATATATGCAGACAGCTTCCTTCCATGATGAATGAAAATTAGGATATGACCATTTTAAAGTATTTTAAGGGTATTTATTATAGATATGAGGAATAGTTAAACCAGAGGCATCTGGAAGTGTCCAAACTGAATGGGGTTATGGAGAAGATTTTTATTGATCATATAAGGGACAAGAACAGATTGAGAGAAAGGTTCAGGGTGAACATGGCCAGCAGACTAAACAGTGTCATGGGAGAACAGAGGGGGAAGAAGAGTGAAAGAGAACCAGCTCACCAAGAGAGAGGGCCTGGGCAATGAGACCAAGAGACCTGCTTAGCTAAAATGGCTGAGATTACATACGGATCAGAGGCTGGGGAAAGGGACACAGAGACCCAATCCCTGGGAGGAAAAGGTTTTGGGTAGGGGGCTGGGTGAGAACTGCTGGAGGATTCACCCATACTGAGTGAGCCTTCTCCTGGGTTTGAGACCTAACCTGTTAAGTGATCATAGGGCTTTCTCCCATTCTCTCATATCACACTTTCTATCTTAATAAATTGCTTCTCCAGGTTTTGGAAGGAAACAGATATTTTTTTAATCAAAGTCCTTTATTCTGTCTCAGGTATGATATTCCATTTTCCCTAATTATCTTATTAAGGCTCTTCCATTTCAAGGTTCAAGCCTGTCATCCTGCCCCAGTAATTTGGTCAGGAGATGCTTGCTCATAAAAATATTCATTCTGATTAAGAGTTTCATGTGGATTTCATTATGGATATTGGACATCTTACCTGTAAACCTCTGGTTTCTGACAAATCTTAAATATCCAAATATAGCACAAAACCTATTTGAAAGGTAAATTTAAAAAATCTATTTAAGATACTCAGTGGTTATATGAAAATGATTCTTTATATTAGCTCTCAGTGATTTACATTAAAAATACAAAAATTTAATTAATTTTATAACATATTTTATGCTTTATTTTGCATTACTAAATATTCAGTCTCACAGCAGAAGTTAGAAATAGCTTTCCAAGAGAAATCAATGAATTTTCTGCATAGCAGCCTACACAAAATTTCTAAAATAGCAGAACAAGCTAAAATCAGACCAAACACTCAATTTGACAGACACATTTTTCCTAACATTTACCTCATTAACTCTAAACTTCATTGAAAAATAAATCAATCTATAAGCTTCACTGAATAGCTATTAAAACTGCTGCAATGGACAAATTAATTGGTGAATTAGTTCTATGAACTAAAATGTCAAACAGAACAGCCATTTTTTTAAAATGTAACTATTGTATATTTGGTGAATAAGGGCACAAGCAATTTATTCTATTTCCAAAATTTAGAACTCCATTGAGAGAAGAATGTCAAAGTAGCAAAGGCCCATTAAGAAAAACCTTGCCTGTTTTTTAAAAGAAAGGCATGTCTGTCCTGGCTCAAGACCTAACAAACCAGTTCATCTTGGTCAATGACCTGACTAAGGGCATGTCACTCTAGAAGATAATATTATCAGTAGGGCATGTGTGCTCAACTTAAGCCATGTTAAAGAGATAGGAAGGAAAGCTATTCCTTGTATGAGATAATTTATTTATATCTTACTCCCATTTAGCCATAACTATAAGCTATTAGTAGTTTCTGCTGGTATATTTCTGCATCTTCTCAGAAAGATATAATTTTTTCCTTCTCTTATTTTCTCTCTTTCAGACACTAGAGTCTAAGATTTTTTTTCTGGTACTTTCAACCTCCTTACTCTTTCTCAGAAGTTACCCTCCCCACCATATGGCTTCCAACTTGTCTCAGATGGCATGCCTTTTCCACATTCTCTTCTAGATCTTCCTTCTCCAGGAAGCTGCTAAGATTTGCCGCCTGCTTCCCTGATATGTTTCTTTTAAACTCTAATAAAGTTGTTCTCAAGTCTTATTTTTAATCCCATTCTTAAAATCTTTAATTATTGAAACTAGAAGCTCAAGAGGGAACCTTGAATTCCCTAATAAAATTTTACAATTCTAATATGACTCTCATGATTTCTATTAGTGAAAAGAGCCAGAATGTCTTATTATTTCATTCTTGAAATAAAATTTTCCTTAAATTACAGGTGATTTTAAGCATACCTTGGTGAGTTCAGTGAAATGTTCCTTTTTGATTTAGTGGTGAATCTTCTAGGATCACATTTTGGTCTCCTGTGTGACCTAGGTTCTTGAGATCTCCATCAAATGAATTCACACAAGCCACACAGTCTACATTGCAGAGAACAGATAGTTACAGATTGTTAAAGGATAATGTGAAGCATACTTAAAAGGTGAGCCTGGACAATGACTAAAGAAAAATGGTTAAGGGAAACACTCTGGCGGTGTATTTTTTAGGTAAGCTTTATATTGTTTCTTGACATTTCTGGGACAAGTTCCCTGAAGAATATATTTCTGTATATGTAGTTTATAAGCAGATGTGGATTAATTTTTTTATCTTTAAATTGTATCTGTAGCCATACAATTTTTATATTAAATAATACTATAATGGAATGGTTTTAAACAGAAGGAAAAAGAGAAATTTTCATTTACAATACTTCTCTCCAGACTTAATTTTTAAATAACTTCTTATAAGTTGATCAATGAGACAAATGTATCTAGTGACCAATCATGCCTTATTTCTATTACACTCAAGGAAACTAATATTTAAAAACAAGTCCAACATTCACAATCACATCTGAAAGGGATAACAAATAGTGGTTTATTGTGCAATTTAAAAATTGTTCATGTTACTTCAGTACACCAAAGAAAGGGGACAATGGTAAGTGTTTGTTCTTTACCCAAATGCATTTACCTATATAGTAGTCTTAAAACCTTCCAGGCAGTTTAGAATGTCATGTCACCATCTAAGCCCAGAGATACTCAGATTGCTTTCTTCTGAACAGCAATCAATATTGTGCAGCTTCATTTCCTGGTTCTATAAACTGCTGGTTATAATGGAAGAGAGCCATGTACAATGGCCTACACACTTGTTAGTATCTAGTTAGTTACCCAATAATGCTTTATAACCTACCCTTACCCTGAATGGTGATTCTAATAACTTCTATTAATTAAGTTTAGTTTCTGTCTATAATCCCAATTATCTGGAGAATGAAACTTTTGCTGTGAATATTAAGAAGGCGAGATCTGATAAATCATCAGAAATTATAGAATATGACATTTACTTTAGTATGTTTAGTATAAGAAGAATGATGGATCTTTAAAAATACCATAATGCAAATGAATGTGGTTAAATTCTAAGAATCGTGAGTGTGACACTGAGCCTCTTGAAAGCATAAGGAAGGAGTTGAACATAAACAATTCAAGGAATACTCTTAAGGACAGTTTAGAATGCTGCAAGTATTCTATTTTCATCTATCAAAAGAGGAGGGAGCCTAAAGATTACCACATTCACTTTTTTTTTTTTTTGCAAGAGACCTTAACTGATTTGATTTGTATCTCATTGTGATGCTTCCTGGCTCTGGGTGAAGGTTTTAAAGTTTTAACATAGCAGCATACCTACAGGAAGAGGATATCGTTTTTAGACAGCTTCTTTCTCATAATTGCGTAGCAATTACCTACAAATTGAATCAGTTTTATCATGATGTTGTATTGAATTAGTTAGACACTATGGGAAAACTATAGATATGTTAGTGGAACTTTCCTGTCCAGCCAGCAACTCCCAAATTACCAACACAGAGGCTTGATATTACTTATAAATGCCTAGCCAATATCTCAAGCCTAGCATGATATTAGCTAACTATTACATTTAAATTAACTCACATTTCTCATCTATGCTTTGTCATGTGACCATTGTTGTCTCCCCTGACACTGCTCGTCTTTATTCTAGTATCCTCTCTGACTGGCTGTCTCATCTATTCTTCCTGCCTGACCACCTGCTAATCAGCTTTTTATTACCCAATGAGATTAATACATATTCACAGTGTCCAGAGGATTATTCTTCAGTATAGAACTATTTACATTATTGAAAGAAAATCTAATCTCTTGTGATATATTCCAATTGTATACTTTATAGGGGTCTGCTATGTAAACCAATTGAAATATATATTAATGGTCAAAACATTACCTCGATCCTTTAGACATAGCAAATGCATTGACATAAATGGAATATACAAATTTTCCTGTTAAGATTGTTACTGATCGGAGTGGAACCAACAAAGATGGCAGTGCAGGTGATGCAAGCTGTGCAAGCGGTTCATCTTGAGTCTGACGCTTTCCTAGTTTGTCACAACCATGCTCTGAGCACTGAAAAGGAGGAGGTGATGGGTCTATGTATAGGGGAGTTGAATGATGACATAAGGAGTGACTCCAAATTTACATACACTGGAACTGAAATGCACACAGTTGCAGAAAAGATGGATACCATCAGAATTGTTCACATCCATTCTGTCATTATCTTGCGATGTTCTGACAAGAGAAAGGACCGTGTAGAAATTTCTCCAGAGCAGCTGTCTGCAGCCTCAACAGAAGCAGAGAGGTTGGCTGAATGAACAGGTCGTCCCATGAGAGTTGTTGGCTGGTATCATTCTCACCCTCACATAACCGTCTGGCCTTCCCATGTTGATGTTTGTACACAAGCCATGTACCAAATGATGGATCAATGCTTTGTAGGACTTATTTTTTCCTGTTTCATAGAAGACAAAAACACAAAGACTGGTCGGGTACTCTACACTTGCTTCCAATCCATACAAGCACAAAAAAGCTCAGAGTATGAGAGAATTGAAATCCCAATCCATATTTTACCTCATATCACTATTGGGAAGGTATGCCTTGAATCAGCAGTAGAACTGCCAAAGATCCTATGTCAGGAAGAACAGGATGCATATAGAAGGATTCATAGCCTTACACATCTGGACTCAATAACCAAGATCCATAATGGCCCAGGGTTTACCAGGAATTTGTGCAGTCAGATGTCAGCAGTCAGTGGGCCTCTACTACAGTGGTTGGAGGACAGATTGGAGCAAAACCAGCAGCATTTGCAGGAGTTCCAACAAGAAAAAGAAGGGCTTAGGAAGAGTTGTCTTCCCTAGAATAAAGCAAGAGGACAAAAATGTGATAATATTGTTTCTCAGTTTGTGCGCTGAATATGGTTCAAAACTATATACAACTCCTATGTAGGCAGATAATTCAGGAGCACTTTTTATATCCCAACAGATAGTTTTATGTATATAAAAATACAAGATGTCTTCCTAAAACTTTTCCAGAGCTTATAGAATTCTCTTGCCTACAGTTGCTGTAAAAGAAAACATGCAGGATGATTTACAGAATATGAAAGTTATTTTGTAAGGGTTATAAGAGGTGCATTAGCAAGGAATATCTGGGAATAAAATGTTTGATAAGTTAAAAAAAAAGATTGTTACTGATCCATTAAAAACACTCCATGTAAACAAGATTTCCGAGAAAAAAAGTTAGTAGCTTAGAAAAACATAGCCACAATGAAGAACTCAGTATTAAAGACCTAATTGACATGTGCTGCCAATGGGACCATGGCATCATATGGACTTAACTTTGGCAGAGGTCATGCCTGTGTCCATTGCCCAGCTGTAGCCAGGGTCTATGATGCTGTCCATGGCTCCTGCTGCCAGGATCTGTGCTGCCACCAAGAACCATGTTGATGTTCAAGGACCAAACAGCCAGTAAGATTTCATGATGATCTAAGTGCCCTGTTTGGGTTCAGGGCACAATCATAGTCAGGGTCCATACTGATATTTATGGCTCAGGTTGATATCTATGGCCCATGTTGCCAGCAAAGGCCATGTGAACGATAGGTCTGGGCTGTCACCTAGGGACAAGTTAGTGTGTGAGTGCCATACTGCTTTCAGGGTCATATAGATCTGAGTGCCCTGCACTGACACACTAGGCCATTGTGTCATCTGGGCCTGGGCTGCTGCCAAGAACTATGCCTGAATCTTTGGCAGGGAAGCCTGTTGGTTTGTGTTGTTGTTCATGGCTCTTGTTTTCACCAAATACAGTGAGGATAGATCTGCAGAGTTGGCCCCACTCTATGAAAATCTCTAGCACCTCACCTAGGCAGCACAGAAGAGCTGACTCCATTGGTAGTGTGCAGGTGAGCTAGTCTGGAAGGCAAGAGAGTGAGAGAGCTATTTATCTATCACACAGTTGCGTGGGTGAGGGAAAGATGACTCCCCTTTTTTACTGCAGGTGGGAAATCTTGTCCTAAGAATGGGAGAGCTGCCCCTGCCCCTCAGTGGCCACTGCAGCACTCAGTGGTCTATTAAATAATAGTAACAATAATAATAGCAACCTGTAATTTAACATGACTTTAAATATTCAAATTTTGGAAATACTTAAATGTGATGAGTAATAAGTATCTCTGTTTTCCAATATATCTATGATAAAATCATAATACTGCCATTTACCAGACACATAATCAAAAGCAAGTTACTTAAACTTTCTAAAACTCACCATCACCATGAATAAAATTAATGTATTAATATTTCATAGGCTGGATTGCTAGGTGGATTAACTGAAATAACAAAGTAAAGCATCTAGCCTAATATTATTGTAATAAAATTTCAAAGGACAACACTGAGTAAAAATTTATCATTATAAGTATATGTTAAGCTGCTAAAGATCAAAGGATAAGTTAGAAAGAAAACCAAAACCAAATGCTTAGTGTTGTGGTAATAGTCATTTTTACTACAGTTGATGATGAGGCAGACTGAAAAAGTACTCTTCTGAAGCGTATCCTAGGATTACTGAAAAGTAAAACAGAGGATAAAGTATTCAGGCATGCACTGAAGTTAAAGTTTATCATGATTTTAATAATGACAATCCTCCTTTAGCACTAAGTATATTCCAGGCCATATTAGCAGTAGTTAGTTTGTATTTAGAGATCCTGAAATCCTTTCAATGATATTCTCAGTTTGCGTCACTTTCCCCATATTTTGGAAGGAAAATTGAGGTTTGGAAACATTGAATATTTTTGTCCAAAGATATTTGCATGTTAGAGATATATGTAGACTCAGATGTTTCTGAGATATGAACCAGAAACAGATACAAAAGCATAAAGTGTTGACACACTGTGGTGCCATTGACTTCAAATAAAAATTTCAAGCACATAGTTGTTTGTTTAACCCTTTTTCTTTTCAGGATAAATAATCTGTTATAATGACATAATTTGGCTATGGATACTAAGAAACCCCTAAGATAATTTGTTCATATCTATAGTGTTCTCACACAAAGGGCAGTAATTTGTTAATCAATTGTTGTTGAACATAGGTACAAAAGATAATGTAGGTAATATGTTGGATCAACTACTATCAACCACTCAGATGAAAATAGATAGCAATAGACTTGGAATAAGTAAGGATACTAATTAATGAAATAGAAGAAAGGAATGTTGTTTCAACTTCACTAGTGGGATTTATTTGAAGCCAGGGAAGAATTCAGGATTCTTGTACATTGCCCTGTCATTATGCTAAACTTAGAGAAGTTGAATTTACCTGAGTATGGGATTTTTATTTTGTGGTCAATATGGTATTTACAAATTGAGAAACACCATATGTCCATATTTTTCCTATTGAATGGTAACTATCCCTTAATAGTAGAGAAGCTTTGTGTACTCAATTCCAATCACAATAAGAATGTTTTCATCTCATTACTGAAGCATAGAGAACACCTGCCTTATATAACCAATCTTGATGTTTATAAAAATAATACATGTACTTTGATTAACTTGTACTATGCACAAGAGTCTGTGTTTTACAGAGTATGTTATAGCTACCTTACTTAAGAGAATCTAAGTATTATATTTAAAGTTTCAGTCAATGCTTAAGGAAGTATCTTTCACAAATATGACTAAATAATTCATTTAAATTTGAATTTAGTTAATATTTTAAACTTTTCTGTTTAGACACACTTACTTGCTCTATTTTTAACCAAATACTGTCTCTACAATCTTTGAGAAGTAAAGTGAGAGATTTGATAAAATGACATTGCTTTACATAAACCACAAAGGATTATTTCCCATTCCCCAAATTGTAGGCAAAAGGCTTTCACCAGATGCCCGGTTTTCCCCTGTGGTCCTATTGTACCTTGGAACCTTACACAAAAGTGTATAGTTTCTCTTATCCTCAAATAATTTTCCTTTTTATGATAGTCATCATTAATGTTATTCTTCATTGAATTATCTCTACACAGTTGAGGGAAAGTAAGGAATGAGTGGTCATTTAGTTGTCAATTTCTTGCACATGTATACCTATATAGATATTTCTATAGTAAATATTCTGGCATTTTTTAAAGAATGTGCTGAAATAAAAGGTTTTATTTGACATTGATAATCAATGTGTAGAAAAATAATTTTATATCAAAAGATATTTGTTCTTATGACCCCCATATGAAGAATTACAAGTAAGGAACAGGGAGCTCTTTCTTTCTAAAATGTACCTGTACCCATGATGTAACATTAAAACACCAAAGTAAACTTACTTTCTGGTTGTTCTTTCTTGATATAACTTGTAAAAACACTTACAAATAATAACCAGGTTATCTTGAAAAGTCCACATGAAGTTCACAGCAGCTTATCACAAAACTGTGAGCATAGTTTCTTGCAAACAACATTAAGACACACACTTTTCCTTATAATACACTAGTTCAAATAAAAAATAACTACAAATAAGAACATATACATTTTAATATCTATAATTATATAATTAATCCAAAGATAAGTTGTTCATTCATGATTAATATCTACACAAATGCTGTAGGACAATGGTTTTATACCCTGTAATGTTTTGTACATTGTACTAGTTTAATAAATGCTAATTGGCCAGTAGCCAGGTAGGAAGTATAG
This sequence comes from Microtus oregoni, assembly GCF_018167655.1. Taxonomy (NCBI): domain Eukaryota; kingdom Metazoa; phylum Chordata; class Mammalia; order Rodentia; family Cricetidae; genus Microtus; species Microtus oregoni. The sequence continues at coordinate 3,129,498 of NW_024543812.1, forward strand.
GTGGGGCAAACAGAACAGGAGACTTCTGGGAAGAGGAAAAGCTGAGTCTGCAGGTGTCACTCAGATACAAAGGAAGCAAGATGAGAACACCTCACTGATAAAGGTACCAAGCCACATAAATAACACAGAGAAGAATTATCGGTCAATGTAAGATGAAAGAGTTAATAAGAAGCCTGAGCTAATAGCCCAACCAGTTTATAACTAATGTAGACCTCTGTGTGTTTCTTTGGGACTGAATAACTGCAGGACTAGGCAGGACAGAAATCTCTGTCAATACACACAGATACCTTTCCTCCAAAGGAAAAACATGTTAAGAGTCAAAACATCACTAGACCTGAGGGGAGAGTCCTTTACATAAGAATTTTTTAAATTTTTCTGCAGTCATTTGTAAAAACAGAGAGATACTTAAGAGTTCTTTAATTTTGGGTTGTCAATAAATTCTGAGTTTGCAAATCCCACTTATAATTCACTCAACTACAAGTATTTCTTGGATGCACAGAATACTTTCTTTGGAGAAAGAACAAATTATCTTCATATGCTAAGGCACTGGGCCTTAAGTATGAGCATATTTGAATATCTACCTTGAATTTTTGTGTATAATAGAATACTGTCAAAGAGTTCATCTTTCTTGAAATAATAAGTCTCAAATGAAAGCACATATATTTACATACTAACTTTATGTTGATTACCATTGTTTATAATTTTTTTAACCCTAGATATATATTGGATTTCAATTTAAACCATTTGAACCTGGGTGGTTCCTACTAAAACCCATGGCAGAGCATCATTATTATCCAAATATATTTATGGGGAAAATCTATCTTCAGTAGAATATTATTTGTATAAAAACTCCCCAAAGGATACTGTATAGTCTATAATATTTAATAGTGAATAAATATGTGTTTTCCAATCAGAAATAAAAATCATCCAAGTTACTGTGGCATCAGATATGTGCCAACTTTAATTCCCCACTTATAAAGCTTCCTTTCCACAGGGAAGGGAATATCACATTTACAGAGTAATGGGTATCATATTTCCAAGGTACTGTGAAACTGTTACTAGACTGAAGGAAGGTGTATATTCAAAGCAATATTTTGATTAATACATAAAGAGAGAAAAATTAGAACAAATATCCAGCAGTGCCTTCAAAATCTGATGGGTAAGTAGTAGGGTAAAACACATGATGAAGGTCAATTGGTTGCTTATGTATATATTTACACATGAACATCTCATCAGTGTGCAATTATTAATGTTGAAAAATGGACATAATTCTTATTTCCTATCTTGGATTTTTTGACAGTGATTTCCGTAACTACATCTTGAGACACTTAAAAAAATATTCCTTAGGATATGGGGAATGAAAGTTTTGAAAATCAAATTAAATGAAAAAAACTTCCTTAGCAAAAAGGAAAATTATAATACCATGAGGTTTGAGGTACCTTCTCTATGTGTTGAAAATCCTGGAAGCAAATTACGATGTTTTACACTTCTAAATTCTATCTTGGGCATGTCATATTCCATTGGCTCAGACTTTTAAATCTGTAAAACTATAATAATCGTAATTTTATGACCAAGACTACTATGAATATTCACTGTAAAAAATATTATAAATGGTGAAAATACTAAGGATGTTAGTAATTATTATTCCTCTTTGAATATAGATGCAATTCAAATTAAGTTAAAAAAATCCAAAACTAACAATTGTTTTATTAAAAAAAAATTAAAGATTTAGAAGACCAGATTTATAAATTGCTTTTGGAAGGTTTCCCAACATTTACCACATGAATTTAACTTCTGACTTTATGGGGATCTCATCCTTGAATTTTTTGTCAACTTAGTTGATATTCCTGAACTCTATGCCATCTTATCATACAGCATATAAAATAAAATATAACCAACATAAATTGCAGAAGATATACACAGCCACAATGAAGTCACCCTTCACTCTTTTTTTAACAAAACAAACTATATTTTTTTTCATTTTACATACCAATCCCAGTTCCTACTCCCTCTTCCCATGCCCTCAAGCTATCCCCACCTCACACCCATCCATTACTCAAAGAGGGTAAAGCACATTGCTTTGGGGGAAGATCCAAAGCCCTCCTTACTATATCTAGGTTGAGAAAGGTGTCCATCCAAAGAGAATAGGTTCCAAAAAATCCAGTACAATCAGTAGGGATAAATCCTGGTGCCACAGCCAGTAGCCCCACAGTTTGCCCCAGCTATACAATTTTCACTCACATTAAGAGAGACTAGTTTGGACCAATGCTGTTTCCTTCCCCGTCCGGCTGGATTTGTGAGGTCCCACTATCTCACATAAACTGTTTCAGTGGGTGTACCCATCATAGTCTTGACCTGTTTGCTTATACTGTCACTCCTCCTACTCTTCAGCTGGAATTTGGGAGCTCAGTCCAGTGTTTCAATGAGGGTCTCTGCCTTTGATGCTGAGGTTTCTGCCTAGTTGCTGGATGAAGGCTCTATAGTGATATTTAAGGTATTAATCAGTCTGAGTACAGGGCAAGGCCATTTTGTGAACACTCTCCTCTATTGCTTAGGGTCTTAACTGGGGTCATCCTTGTGAATTTCTGGGAATTAATCTAGTGCTTGGTTTCTTGCTAGCTCCATAGTAGCTCCCTCAATCAAAATATATCTTTCTTTTTCTCTCATCTCTGCCCTGCCTCCATCTCGACAATCCCATTCCCTCAGGTTCTCCTCCCCTATCCCCTTCTCCCCTTCTATTCCCCTTCCACTCATTTATCAGTCCTCTGTCTGATGTGAGTTGGTAAAGATCTTTTCCCAGGCAGTAGGCTCCCTTTTTGTCTTATTGACTGTATCCTTTGCTTTACAGAAGATTCACAGTTACAGGAGGTACCATTTATTTATTGTTGCTATCAGTGTGTGTGTACTACAGATTTTATATTTAGGAAGTGTTCTCCTGTGCCCATGCATTGAAGGCTAATTCCCACTTTCTCTTATATCAGGTTTAGTATGGTTAGATTTATGTTGAGGTCTTTAATCCATTTGGACTTGAGTTTTGTGCATGAATCTATTTTCATTCTTCTACATGTTGACATCTAGTTATGCCAGCCCCATTTGTTGAAGATGTTTTCTCTTTTCTATTGTATAATGTAGTAGGAGTTGCGGGCCTGCTTTTCGTCCCACCCAGCTCCCACATGGCTAGCTTTACACCAGAAATGACAACACACTTGTATTCTTTTAAACACTGCTTGGCCCATTATATCTAGCCTCTTCTCGGCTAACTCTAGCAACTAGACTAGCCCATTTCTAATAATTGTGTAGTACCCCAAGGTGTGCTTACCAGGAAGTTTTAGCCTACGTCCATCCTGGGTCGAGCTTCATCACCTGTGTCTCAGAGAGCAGAGCTATCGAGTCTGAGCTCACTTCCTCTTCCTCCCAGCATTCTGTTCTGTTTACTCTACCCACCTATGTTCTAACCAATAAAATGGGCCAAGGCAGTTTCTTTATTAGCCAATGACCTTCCTCCATCAGTATAATTGTAGATTCTTTGTAAAAATCAGGCGTTCATAGGTGTGTGGATTAATATCTGTGTCTTTGATTTAATTCGATTGGTCAACCTGTCCGCTTTTATGCTAATACCAAGATATTTTCATTACTGTAGCTCTATAGTACAGTTTGATGTCAGGGATGGTGACGCCTCCAGAAGTTACTTTATTGTACAGGAATATTTTGGCTAACCTGTTTTTTTTAATTTTTCTATATTAAGTTGATTATTGTTCTTTCAAAGTCTGTGAAGAATTGTGTTGGGATTTTGATAGAGTTTGCATTGAATCTTAAGACAGCTTTTGATAGGATTGCAACTTTTATTATGTTGATCCTACCTATCCAAGAGCATAGGAGATCTTTCCATTTTCTGGTATCTTCTTCAATTTCACTCTTCAAAGACTTAAAAAACTTGTTGAACAGGTCTTTCACTTCTTTGGTTAATGTTACCCCTAGATATATTGTATTATTTGTGGCTATTGTGAAGGTTGATGTTTTTCTTATTTTTTCTCAGCTTCTTTATCATTTATATATAGGAGGGATACTCAATTTTTTAAATTATCTTATATCCTGCCATATTACTGAAGGTATTTTTCAGCTGTAGAATTTCCCTAGTAGAGTTTTGGGGGTCACTTTTGCATACTATCTTATCATCTGCAAATAGCCAAAGTTTGACTTCTTACTGTACAATTTGAATGCCCTTGATTTGCTGTTGTTGCCTTATTGCTCTAGCCGTAGCTTCAAGAACTATGTTGAATAGTTATGGAGAGAGTGAACAGCCTTGTCTTGTTCGTGATTTTAGTGGGATTGCTTTGAGTTTTTCTCCATTTAATTTGATGTTGGCTGTCAGCTTGTTGTATATTGCTTTTATTTTTTTTAAAAGGTCTGATCTCCAAAATATATAAAGAACTCAAGAAACTAGACTTTAAAATGCTAATTAACCCAATTAAAAAATGGGGCACTGAACTGAACAGAGAATTCTCAACAGAAGAAATTCAAATGGCCAAAGGACACTTAAGGTCATGCTCATCCTCTTTGGTGATCAGGGAAATGCAAATTAAAACAATTTTGAGATACCATCTTACACCTGTCAGAATGGCTAAAATCAAAAACACCAATGATAGCCTTTGCTGGAGAGGTTGTGGAGGAAGGGGTACACTCATCCATTGCTGGAGGGAATGCAAACTTGTGCAACCACTTTGGAAATCAGTGTGGTGATTTCTCAGGAAATTCGGGATCAACCTACCCTCAAGATCCAGTAATACCACTCTTGGGAATATACCCAAGAGACTCCCTATCATATGACAAAAGCATTTGTTCAACTATGTTCATAGCAGCATTATTTGTAATAGGCAGAACCTGGAAACAACCTACATGCCCTTCAATGGAAGACTGGATGAAGAAAGTGTGGAATATATACATATTAGAGTACTATGCTGTGGTAAAAAACAATGACTTCTCGAATTTTGCATGCAAATGGATGGAAATAGAAAACACTATCCTGAGTGAGGTATCCCAGTCCCAAAAAGATGAACATGGGATGTCATCACTCATAATTGGTTTCTAGCCATAAATAAAGGACATTGTGTATATTGCTTTTATTATGTTTAGATATTTTCTTTGTATCCCTGGTCTCTCCAACACCTTTATCATGAAGCGGTATTGGATCTTGTTGAATGATTTTTCAGCATCTAGTGAGATGAGCATATGTTTTTTTTTCTTTCAGTTTATTTATAGAGTGGAATGCATTGATAGATTTTCATATATTGAACCAATCCTGCATCTCTGGGATAAAGCCGACTTGATCATGGTACATGATTATTTTATGTGTTCTTGGATTTGATTTGCCTTTATCTTATTGAGAATTTTTGCATTAGTTTTAAACACTGAATAGAGACATAGAGATTTATACTCAAATGCTAAACTGAATAAATTTTTATGGATAGAGAATTATTAATATAAAATATTTAAAAATGAAGAATTAATGGCCAAAGAAGCCTAAAATACCATGTAAAATAGTGCAGGGGATTATAATGTGCTTTGGAGATGACAGGAGTTGAAGATGTACTTGATCACGCCCTTGAGATGATCCATTGTGGGGAGGAAGGATTTGTATGAAACCAACTTATCAGGCTTCTTGTTATTGCTGAGTGATACACATCCAAAAGGGAAGATACCAACATCTGTATAGACATAGTTTACAAAGATTCACTATATTTATTTAAAGTAGCTACTCTTATCTTATCTTATCATATCTTATGTGTTCTACAAAATAAACAGAAAGATGAATTTTTAATATAATAAAAATTTGTAAGTGTGACATATATAAATCTTGTAATTGTTTCTTTTTATTTTTTTAAAAGCTATCTTTTCTCATTTTACATACCAATCAAAGTTTCCACTCCTTCTCTTCCCCCCATTCCCCCACCCCACCCATCATTCAAACCTCAGAGAGGGTAAGACTTTCCAAGGGGAGTCTACAAAGTCTAGCACATTGCATTGAGGCAGAGCCAAGGCCCTCCCCACTTTGTCTAGGCTGACCACGGTTATCCCTCCAAAGAAAATGGATTCCAAAAAGTCAGTACAAGCAGTAGGGATAAATCCTGTTTTCACTGCCAGTGGCCCCACAGTCTGCCCCAGACATGCAACTGTGACCCGCACTCAGAAGGCCTACTTTGGTTCTATGCTGTTTTTTTCCCTGTCAAGCAAGAGTTAATGTGCTCCCATTAGCTCTGGTAAGCTGTTTCAGTGAGTATCTCTATCGTGGTCTCGACTGCCTTTTCTTGTATTCTCACTCCTCCCATTCTTCAACTGGAATTTGGCAGCTGAGCCCAGTGCTCCACTGAGGATTTCTGCCTGTGCTTCCATCAGGGCTGGATGAAGATTCTATGGTGAAATTTAAGATAACAATCAATCTAACTACAGAGCAATAGCAGTTCAGGCAACTTGCCCCCTATTGCTTAGAGTCTTAGCTGGGGTCATCCTTGTGGACTCCTGGAAATTTCTCTAGTACCAGGTTTCTTGATAGCCCCATATCTGCTCCCCCAATCAAGATACCTCTTTCCTTGCTATATAATATATGTTGATAAAGTAAAAATTCTACATTATCTCATTGTTCAAGAGTCATGTGAATAGAAATTTTAGGTAGGTTTGCCACAAAGACCCTCACAATCCTTGTCCTATTGAGAAAGTATATTTCCAAAATTCATTAAATGATTGACAGAATTCATTTTCAAAGTTGTTCTAAGACGGACATACAAATATTCTTGCTGATTCTAACCTTTGGCTTCCTTCAGTTGCTAAGATATCCTCAGATTTTTGCCATATGTTCCTTACAAAAGCATCAGATCTACCACAAGGAAGAGAGTATATATCTTTAAGGGGTGGTACAGGCTTGATTATACTCATAGAGGTCATGTGTCTATACTGTTACAAAATATATTACTTAAATTGTAAATTAAACTTACCATAACACCTATGCTATTGATAAAGTAGATGAAAAATTTGTTTAAAGTAGAAATAGATAGTTTATCTCCAAATTCTCTCATCCTACCCAAATAAGTTAAAATCATGGTTACCACCTGGTCTTTTAAAAGCTAGCTAAAATTAAGGCATTTTTGTTATGGTCAGTACTAAAGTACTCCTTATTTCTTCTTAAATGTTAATTCTTTAGTGAAACAGTATAGCCCCAAAGAGAAGAAATTTGGTTCAAGGTTACAAGCTAGAATATTATATACGGCAATGATCTGGGCACTCCAAAACTCAACTAACTCTAAAAACATGTACACATGAATCACACTACAGTGAATCAGTAATTATAAATATGTGCATGCATGCATACCTCTGTCTGTGTATATATAATAATTAAAGTATTAGAGGTTATTAATTTAGCAGAAAATAAATTAAGGAACCAGCAAAGAATTGGATGGGAAAGGATAGAATAGAAATGATGAAATTCTCAAAATGTAAAAATAAACCAACCATACATACAAACAAACAAAATAACCTCTATCAGTCAAAACAATATTTTTTTAGTTTTTAAATTATCAGGGAACAAAAAATTAAATAAATATAATCCATGTGATATGTGATGAGTTAAGGTAAATAGTTCATATGAATTTTCAGTTTATTTTTTTAGTGAGAGGACAATATTAAAGGAGACTTTGGAAATATTTCAGAGATAATAGTTAGCCAACTCTTTATGGAGGCTTGTTATACCGACTCAGGTGTCTCTGTGGTTTTTTATTCATTTTGTTTTATTTTGCCTTCCAAGAATATTCACTTATGACAATGAGTGTAAAATTAAGGGATTGTATTAACTTAAATTCACTTAAATATTGGTATACTAGATTTCTCATTATCTGAAATCTTTACTTTCTCTACCAGCCAAATATGTGCCAATTCTTCTCAAAGTTACATGGATCTAATATATATTTCTATATTCCATTAAATGAAAAAAAAACATCCTCTTCACTTTTACATGACACATTTGTTCATTAATAATCCAGAGATTTATAAATTTTGCATATAATATTCATCAACTTCAATAAGCCTTGACCTAGCCTACTAAACTTGTTCCATTTAAAAATTTGAGACAGAAAGATATATAGCGATTTATGTAGAAATATATTTTCACCTAAAAGTAGAAAAATATATAATTATAAGAAAATAACTCAGGAAATAATTCTATATCCATTTGATTGTTTGAATAAAAATTGTACCCATGAGGTTATATATTAGAATGCTTAGTCATCAGACAGTGGCACTATTTGTTAAAGAATAGGAGGAGTGTAGCCCAAAACTTATAACAGCCTGTTTAATTTCTTTCAGATCATTCATACAGACGCGTTCCCATGTATGTTCCTTGATGATCCTAGGGTTTCTGGAATCAGTCACTTTCTCTGTTGTTATTACTGGAAAGGCAGGTAGAGCTTTAGGTAAAGCTTTGTGGGAATTATCCCGGAGAGTTTTACTCACTGGTGGAGTTAAAATTTGCCTTTCTACCGTTTGCTCCTCTTCATTAGAATTTAGAATTTCCTTAATCTTTTCAAATCTGTTTACCATTGCCTTCTGCAAGGCCTGAATCTCCTGTTCAGAATTATGCTCCAAAGTCTTCATTGAGGATTCTAAGGTATGAAGTTTGTCCATCACAGATAATATCTCATCTTTGGATAAAATTTTCATGCATGAATTGTGCCTTCTTGTATTGATAATCTGTCAGCCAATCTGTCATATCCTTTAGACAAAATCCGATTGTCACATTCAGCAGTTTTAATTCTCTCAGTTAATGTTTCAGTTCCTACAGATAGGGACTGAAGTTTACGGTCACAATCAGCTGTTCCCTCCTCCATAGTAGTGAATCTTTCCTTAATATCAGACTGTGCCTTTTCTAAATTTTGCTTAGTTGACAGAGTCATGTTAGACAAAGATCTATTCTCTTCCTTGAGAACTTCAAACTCTTTCTTGAGGAGGTTGTTGTCAGTCTGAATTGTTTTTAAGCATTCAACCTCTGCCCTAAGAATCCAGGATTCATCTTGTAAGGACTTTATCATCTTTTTATTGTCTAACCATGTTGTAATGGAAAAAAAAAAAACGAAAAAATTCCGAGTCCTATTGGAATATCACATGTGTCCTGCAATATATTAGCCATGGTGTAATTAAATTGGCTATAGAAGCCTTCAACAGTGACATTATCAGACATTTTCCTTATTTATTTATTGATTGATTGATTAAAAGAAATTTTTACCTGTAATGACTGTTGCCTGCCAGTAGGTGGTGGGGTGCACCCGAGTCCACGTTAGCTGGCTAGGCATGAGCCTGAGCTCCTTTACCTGACTTGCTCACAAGGGCTAGGAAAGATAGGACCCAGGCAGTGAGCGGTGACACAAAATTCTGCGTGGACTTCTCTCAATCTAAAGTTCAAAGCCAAATCCGCAGCACAGCGGAGCCACGCTCAGGGGCAGAGGCGAAAAGCAACACGTTGGAGCGCCAAAATGTTACGGCATAAAAGAATGGCAGACAGAATTTATTATAAAATATTCAGCTTTAATAAGGGGAGGACTTACAAAATTGAAGTTCCAGCGGAGAGCAGGAAAACAGAAGGGTAGGCGGGGAGCACACCCGCAATATTTATAAGTAAGTAATAACCTCAGGGGATTCCTCCCTTCAAGCAAGGTGATTGGCTGGGCTTCCCCTTCATTTGTCCAGTCTGATGACATTGTATTTTCAACCTGCCTCTTACTAGCCATCTCAGTTGCAAAAGCAAATGTGACAATTTCAAACTGTTTCAAGGACCTGTTTACTTAATAAAGCCTCCAAAACATAAAGGCAGCAATGTTCAGAATTTTACAACATAATATTGCAATATTTGTTCATTTTATTATTAGTTGCTATTGTTAATCATTTAGTGTCTGATTGATTGTCAACTTGACAGGCTTTAGAGCCACTCATGAAATAAGCTTTCTGGCAGCACATATGGGAAGTGTTATCTCCATAAGATTATCCTACCAGCATGCTTGTACGGGAATGTCTTGATTAGGTTAATGAAAATGACTTATTTAATCTAAATGTGGGCCACAATTTCCATCAATTACTGAGATATAAGAAATTATTAGAAAGCAGCTTTTGCATTTTTACCAACACATGTTCACTATTTGGTGGTGCGTGCATTTATCTTGCTGCTGCTGCCATCACCACTATCTACTACCATCAGAACACAGCTTTGTCAATTTCCCAAGGTGGAGAAAAGATCTGCCACTCTTTTGGAATCCTCCAGGCCTTCAGCAACAGATTGGGATTGATGACACACCAAGCTTCGAGGACTGAGCAGCTACCACTGTTTTAGTCTCTATAGTGTGAAAAAGCCATCTTTTGACTAATTAATCCCCTTTTAGTACATGTTCATTTTACCAGTTTTGTTATTCTTGAGAGCTCTAATTAAATATGTTTTGTATGTCTAGTTCATACTTAAAAAATTTCAAAAGTATCTTCCTTTGGGGAAGTAAAAACCATCTATATAGGATTGAATAATAACTGCAGTCTAACTAACTTCTGGAAATCATTGAATGCATTTTCTATAGACAATTGTCTCATAAACACATCACCAAAATGCATCAGTGTAGAGACTCCACAGAAGGAAAGGGAAGAAGAGCTCTTATATAAGCATTTGTGTCTGCATCAACAACATTAAGATATTTATAGCTTTTTCCTAAGAATCATTGTCCCATATTTAGGAAAATTGATGTCCAGAAGATTTAGGAAAAGTAAAAATGTTAAATTGTGGCAAATAAGGTCATCTTATAAGAGATTATATACAGGGTGTTCCTAGAAACAATGTTTTTTCTAAGCATAATCCATTCAGAATGCCCCTCTCTTCTTGATTATACAGGAGGTGTGCTGTTGATGACCAGCCTCAACAAAAATACCACTTGCATGAGTAGGGGAATGGGGATTTAGAAATCTGAATAAACAATATGAAAACATGTAAAAACAATAAAACAGAAAATATAGAACAGTACCAGGAGGGAATAATAGTCAATACTGAAATCCACCTCATTTAATTTTCCATAAACTTTTATACCGCAATACCACAGGGAAAATAAGACAAAAGCCTGTTTTAACATGATACAAAGGAAAACTAGAATTGTTACTTGCATCAATACCTTGAGATATCAAGTCATTAGCATTCTGTTCGTTAGGCAGTGATCCCACCCTGGACCAAGTATCTTGAAGGCAGCTACTCTCAAGGTTAAACTTCCTATTTCAAATGAACAAGCAGAAGAATGCTTGAATTTCTTGACCATTGGTCAGGGTAGAATAGATCTAGCTGTATGGGCCATCTTAATATCAAAATAACCAAGTAACCATATTCTGATTCAGTATGTACAACCCTGATTGTTGTTAACAATTATGTAATTTTAAACTCTCTGAACTTCAGAGAAGGTGAAAATAGGCTTATATTTTTAGATCTCCACAGTATGAAAAAGGCAGGCATTCGACTAAGGAATGTATGTCAACAATGGGTTTTCATGACAATCCTTTGCCATTGGGAAACTCCATTAGAGGCTTCTTGTAGGCTCCATGCCAAATCTGATTCAGTCAGTCATTTTCTGCCATTGTAGAGGAAACTCATTCCCAGAGCAATTAAAGAATCTAATGCCTATTATTAAAAAAAAAACATACTGCTTTAGATAATAGAATAGCTATAGAAGAGAGAACAAAAACTTCAGAAGAAAGTATAAAGTGAGTATTTGAGCAAATTTCTATAAATGAAGAAAAACAAAAACTGAAAATACAAATAAATTATGTCATTCAAGGTCTGGTAGACACAGATACAGACATATTAGTGATTTCACAAAATTTTGGAATCCAAATTAAATTGGCTTCTAAAGTATGAAAATATTCACTTTTTAGAAATTGGAACTTTATCTCAGGTAAATCAAAATGAGTGATGGGTTGATTGTATAGGACCAGAAGGAGAGAGAGGAATATAAAAAAAAAATCATACTTTGATTACATAACAATGATTTTGTGGGAACTCAATTTGTTGCAGCAATTGAATACTCAGGTTAATATTCCCCCAATGTTAGAAGCAAATCATAAATTAACATATGGTTTTTGAAAAATACTAGAAAGTTTTATTTAAAAAAAAAACAGTCACCAACCTTTCAGATTATACAAGAATAGGACACAAAACCTGCTGATATTTCAAAGGTACCAATAACCCTACCTTTAAAATGGTTAAGAGATAAACCTATATAGGTTAAGCAATGGCCTTTAACAATATAGAAACTGTAAGCATTAGAACATAAAAAAAGAAAGAAATCTGGAAAATAGAGAGTGGTATAAAATCTAAGAGCTATTAATAGGAAGATTCAGCCCATGATCTCTTTCAAATATGCAATTTCTTTTTCTTCTCTATTGCCTAAAGGATGTGCTCTTATTATTTAAAAGAATGTTTTTGTACTATACTTTCAAAAGGAAAAGACAGAGAAAAATTTGCCTTCACAGTACCTACTTATAGTAATAATCAGCCTGCTGAGAGATATCAATGAAAGATTATCTCACAAGGAATGTGGGCTTTTTATAGGCCTATCATTTGTTAATATTTTGTAAGTCAGCCATTGGAAATGATACATAAACAATTTCTGAATCTATATTCTACCAGAACATGGATGACATTTTGCTATCTGATTAAATTGCTTATACTTTAGAAAGAATGTTTCAAAAAGTAAAGAAGAAAAATTTGCCTTGTTGGGGATCACAAATTGCTCCTGAAAAAATACAAAGAGGATATTTCATTCATTATTCATGTTATAAAATAAGTTATCAAAAATCTTAGACTGCAAAAGGTAAGAAATAGGGGAGACTGACTGCAGACTCTTCATGACTTCCAAAGATTTCTAGGAGACATTTCCAATCTATGGCACACAATTAGGATATAACCTGATGACCTGATTAATTTAAACAAAAGCTTAGATGGTGACAAAAAATTAAACAGTCCCAGTGACCCGCCCAGCAGGTCCTAAGTTACTCCAGGGTCTTGAAGAGGCACTGTCTAAAAGACATGGGAGGAAAGGGAAACGGAAGCCAAGCAGTATTTTGTCAAGGCATCTGTTTATTGAAGCAAGTTTCATGTCCTCCTCAGAAAGGAGCTTGGGCAGGGGGAACTGAGGAAAGGGGGAAGGGAAGGAGGAGCTCGGTAGCTAGGCAACCAGGTGGGGCAGTTTGGCAGCTAAGCAGGGCAGTTTCAAGGTCAATGGCTAGAACAGCTGCTGTTAGTGATAAGCAGCAAGCCATGAAGACACTCTGTGGTGCTTTCCAGAGCTCAAGTCTCCAAGGTCAACACATAATGTTTTGGCTAACTTTAAGTTTTCTGTCTCAAGATTTTTACTTCTAGGCCCTGTGAGATGTGAGCAAGAAGAAGCCTGAAATGGCTCCTGACAACCCAGGAAATTATGATCTGTAGATGAGAGAGACTTGGTTTTGATTAAAGAGAAATTGCAGAAGGATCACGTAAATTGTGTAGATGCAAATCTTAACTGTATTGTGGATATTTTACCCTCCAAACATTCTCCTACAGGAATTTTAATGCAGAGAATAGATATTATCTTAGAAGGGATCTTTTCATCACAGAAATTGAATACAAAATTAAAAATTTATATGGAAAATTCTGAATTAATTCTAAAAGGAAAATTGAGACTTTGTCAATTAGCAGTAATAGACCCATCAAAAATTATAGTACCTTTTAACAATGATGAAATTGAAAAATTATGAGAAGAAAGTGAATCATGGCAAAAAGCTTGTAGTAATTTTTGGGAGAGATTAACAACTATCACAAAAGCAAGAGAAATCAACTTATAAATAGAACTAATTGGATCCTTCCTAGGATTGTACACCATTGATTATCTATTTAGGTTTTAAATGCAGGGCTTCTTTGAGTTCAGAAAAGGCTGATTCAGCAATCACAGATTTGATAGAAGTTATGGCTTTCATGGGTATACTTGTACAAATAAAGACAGACAGTGCTCTAGCATATGTCACTAAGAAAATGAAACAGTGTTTTGTTTATTATAAAGCATATTACAGGTATAACACACAATCATACAAGGATAGGCAGTTATAGAAAAATCAAATTAAACTCTAACGAGTATGTTAAACATACAGAAAAAAATAATAAATAATCCCATAAATAGATTGCTTAATTTACTTTTAGTTTTCTAAATGCTAATGTGGTATAGGAGGTTCTTCTGTCTACGTGTTGCTTTCATTAGTTGAATAAAGAAACTGCCTTGGCCTTTTGATAGGGCAGATTAGACAGAATTGAATGCTGGGAAGAAGGGTAGCTAGAGAGCCGCCAAGGAGCTGTCAGAGACAGACATGTTGAATCTTTCCCAGTAGGCCACTGCCACGTAGTAATATACAGATTAACAGAAATGGGTTAAATCAAGAAGTAAGAGTTAGCCAATAAGAGGCTGGAGATAATGGGCCAAGCAGTAACTTAATTAATACAATTTATGTGTAATTATTTTGGGTGTCTTTCGGCTGTAAGCTAGCCTCGATGACAAGCAGCCCACTCATCCTGTTACAGAGTTGCACCCAATGTGGTAAACTGACTCCACATAAAACCTCGGAGGGCTACAAAAGTAATTCTAGACACACATATAGAGTTTAACACTGGAGGGGTACCACAGAAAAGCTTTCCCGACTCAGCAATAGCAGCATGAAAAAAGCTGCACCATTTTAAAACACAGCTTACTGGGATGTGCTGCTGGAACAAATGCCAGCTATTAAGCATTTGACTGGCATTTGTGGGCCCTGATGTTTGTGTACCCACTCAGGGTCAGTCACAAAGTACCTGAGACCACGCCTGTGGCTTGGTGCTACCTGCCTGGGCAGGCAGCAGAATCAGGTCTACGAGACATGCATAAGCAGGAGAGCATGGCAGATTCCTGCCACCATACACAGAGATGTTTCCAGGTTGTGCAGTGCTCTGTGTGTCAGGCAGATTTGGCTGTAACTCAGAAAGAAAGAGTTTATGTGCCACATGCTCAGTCTCAGAGTTAAAATATTGAGTGCAGCTCCTACCTGGTGTTCCCAGAGCTTAGCATTTTAAAATCTCTTCAAGACAGTAAAAAAATTAAAGACAATGCAATAGGAAAGATTCAGAAATAAAAAAAAAACAACTCTAAGTGGGCCATGGTGTTAGATAAACCATGTAGGCTTGGGAAAGAAAAGATAAAGAATATACAGAGGCATAAAGGTAAAGTCTTTAAAGAGTCAAAGTAAAGTAATAGAGTAAAAATAAGCCATGTAAAAATGGAAAATTCACAGAGAGTCTGGAATCTTTGTATTATTGTGTTTTCCTTAAATTTTTTGACTGTGAAGGAGCTAAGCGCAGAGAGACATTTCATTATAAGCTAAACCATCATGTATATTATAAAAGTATTATGACTTCAAAATTTGGGTCTAAGGATATGATGCTTAGGGAAACAGGTTCCTCTTTTGTTTTCAAAGAGGATAAGACTTTGTGGATTGCTTCTAGATCAATATGGTATGATAGACCATACCCTCCTGAAAGGTTGTGGTGAACCCCCTCAAAACCTTACTTTGCTCAACTGCCAGCTGAGATGAACCTACCATACTGGATACACCATGAAAGACCTGATTAACAGCACCCTCATACAGCAGGAAGATGTTTGGAGAGAAATAACTCTGTCCATATTCTCAAATATTGTTTATAAATGTTCTTTTACATTTAAAGGGGAATATGAATTATATATATATATATATATATATATAATTTGCATTGGTATGGATTTTTTGATATAAATTTAAGGTCAATCTTGTTGTATGTATATTTCTGCTCTTGATTAAGGTATTGTGATTGTGTAGTTCATTTAAAAATCTAATGTATAATTAGGAAATATAGGTTGTTAATGGATAATCATCTCTAATAGTCAATTTTGTAGTCATGTTAGTAAGATTTTCTAGATGTGCATAGATATATTTTAGATAGGCATTCTTCATATCTTTCAAAGACTACAGAATATGGCTTTTTAAATGTTTTAATACCTTATGGCTTTTCATGACAATGAGATATGTCTGCTCCTAGCAGCACCAATCTACTTCAAGAGTGAGATGGACATCAAAGAGGCTCCTTATGGAGTTTGATAGCCATTTGGGCAAGAAACTGTTCTTGCCTGGACTATTGCATAAACTGGATATGCAGTACCCACAGTGAAATGACTGCTGTACTTGCCTAAATGTGACATGGTCCTTCGGGGTTCCTGCTTCAGGAAAGAATCTGTGAGACCTTCTGCAGGACACACACAAAAATGACTAAACTGTCTTCCTGCTTCATGGAAATCTCTTCTGGATACTATGGGCCAGTAGGCTGAAGATGGATGCCCCAACGGTACAGAAAAACTTTGGGTGACTGTCCAGGAAGCACGATGTTTCTGTCATTTCTAGGGTTTTCGAAATTGCTTATAATGCACTTCTTGTTGACTTAAGTAATATTATCTCCTTCTGGAGTCTTTAATGGAGTTGAAGAATTTATAGATATAGTTTTCCTCAATTATGATAAAAGATAAAGTAGATATAAATATTAAAACTATAATTCTTGCTTGATAACTGCTTTGTTATATGTAATTTTACCATGTTAAATTTAAAACATTCTTTTGTTTAAACAGAAAATGGAGAAATGGTGTAGGAGGTTCTTCTGTCTATGTGTTGCTTTCATTGGTTGAATAAAGTAACTGCCTTGGCCTTTTGATAGAGCAGCACTTAGATAGGCAGTGTAGACAGAACTGAATGCTGGGAAGAAGGATAGATGGAAAGCTGCCAAGGAGCTGTCAGAGTAGCTTTCCCAGTAGGCCACTTCCACAAAGTAATATACAGATTAACAGAAATTGGTTAAATCAAGATGTGAGAGTTAGCCAATAAGAGGCTAGAGGTAATGGGTCAAGCAGTAATTTAATTAATACAATTTCTGTATGATCATTTTGGATGTATTTCGGTTTGTAAGCTAGTCAGGATGACAAGCAGCCTGCTCATCCTGTTACACTAATGAGAAAGGAGCAACAGCTGCAGAGAGACATTGGATAGTAGAAAAAATAACAGAATTAAATCAACTGATATACTTTAAAGATGTACTGACCTCAGAATGGAAACCAGGACAAGTGTTATATTAGGGAATACCATGAATATTGATAAAGATTAAATTTGAACAAGAGACACCTCTTAATTAGAAGAGATTATAGCTCATCAAACATCATGGTCTTTTAATTTAAACTAATCTATAAAACTAACAAATGGTTTCATTTGATCAGATATAACTTGCCAAAAAAAGAATCTCCCCAAAATTATGATTGGGGAAGGGTTTTGTTTCTGTATTTTCAGAATAATTAATGTATTCAACTAAGGAATCTGATGACATGAAGAAAAAAGACAAATCTTCCAGAGAAAAAAAGTCTTAAGAGTATTTGACCTATTCTTATATCATTTCCCAAACAGGATAAAATTTCATAAAATTTCCCAAATGTTTGTTTTTGCTATTCTCTACAGACATATAATGTAGTCCCAGCCTAATTAAGGATTATGCTGACTTTGGAGTCAGAGTGTAGCTCTCTCTTTCTCTAAACCAAAGCATGCTTATTAAAGTAAAATACAAATTTCTCTGTCTCATGTCAGAAGAGCCACCTGATACAGATCAGAAGAAAACAAAATCTTTGAGGACCACTCTATAGCTACTAATCAAATAATCTTTTTGTTTTACACTGACTCTTTAACAACTTTTCTTAAGACATATAATTTTTAAGATTAATATGCATATAAATATGTATAAAACGTTTTGTAATGGTATTATTGATCATATAAAGTACTAACTAATTTCAGAAAAATAGTTCATCTGTCTTGATGAGCATTATTTCATGTTTGAGTTTCTGTCAGTTTTTTGCAGGGAACTATGTGTATACCTAACAGCTTGGTATGAGGTCTCCAAAAGGAAAATGGTGTCCAAAAATGATGATTTCTCCTGGACTGTGATAATACCACTAAGCTAAAAAATACCACCTAAAGAGGTATTTTGGACTAAAAACTTCTCAGAATAATTTCAAGTGTATCAGACTACTCTAGCCAGGACTTGAAATAGGTATTGCACTTTCCCATTATGCAGACACTGGAAAAAAATGATTAAGCTACCTCTCTCACTACTTGAAAATTAACAAAATTTTCTTTATAGGGTCCCCTAAAGATAATGTCACCTCCAGGAGGAAGTAAATTTTAAAACATGATATCAATAATCCCAAAAGGTGGGACCAGTGGGTTTTGGTAATTCCGTGGTTTATGGATATTTGTCGTTGTTTTGGGGGAGTGGGTTACAAGTTGTTATTGGTTACAGTCAGGAAAAAAGTTGAACAGAGGAGATTAGATTCAGAGTTCATTTTTTTTTTGAAAATAAAACAAGGAATATAATTATGCTAGAACAAATGTGTAAAATCTACTTTAAAAAAAGGGATCTTATAGATATAATTAAATGAAAAGGTTGATTATTGAATCTACTTTTAGAAAGTAACTACTAGTTTTAAATATTTTATATTGGATTGAACTTTTGCATAGTGTATACAAATTTTTAAATTGATACAAATTTGAGATTAACTTTTTTTTTCTTTTTTTTTGTTTTTTCGAGACAGGGTTTCTCTGTGGCTTTGGAGCCTGTCCTAGAACTAGCTCTGTAGACCAGGCTGGTCTCGAACTCACAGAGATCCGCCTTCCTCTGCCTCCCGAGTGCTAGGATTAAAGGCGTGCGCCACCACCACTGAGATTAACTTTTTAAAAACAGACTTTCATGTGTTTCTAATCTTCTTCAAGGTATTGCACCTATACAGCTCAAGTAACAATGTAAAGCAACTTTCTAGTCCTTGAAAGTTATTGTTACCAACTGTTTAGGAAAATAAGGGAGTGCAGATTAATAATTAGTTACTTATTACAATTGAACTTGTTGTCATATTAGGAATGTTTTCAAGTTCAAACAAAGATGTATTTTAAATAGACAGGTCATTTTCAAACACTTCAGAGATCTACAGAATATAGCATTTAAGATGTTTTAATAACAGGTTATTTTTGATGACAATGAGAAATGTCTGCTCATGCCAGCATCAATCTACTTCAGAGAAAATGATGAACATTAAAGAAACTCCACAAGTAATTTGTTTTATTTTGTAAAACACTAGGTAAGAAAAGTACCCTTTCCTCACTGGTGATAGTATACTGTCCTAATTGTACAAGCAGGACACAAAAAAGAATGACTATCAAACCTTGCACAGACAAGGGAGGACAGTCCTTCAAAAACCCTGATTCATAAACAAGTCTGTCTGTCAGATATTCTATGCCTGTGGGCCAAAGATGGATGTCCCAATGTTGCAGAAGAACTTTGGATGACTTTCCAGGAAGTTAGCTCTTTTTGTCATTTCTCTCAATTTTTAGAAGTTGCTTGATCACACTTCCTGCTTATTCACTTAAAATTCTTTCCTTCTTTGGTCCCTGAAGAGTTGAAGACTAGATAGCTATAGTTTTTCTTTATTTAACTGATGCAGAAAGCAAGGTTTGTTAGAAAGTAAATTAGGTACAAGACTTTGGACTCAACAAGATGGGATAGATATGCAGTATTTTCTCTGAATTTGTCAAATGCAAATGGACTAGACATTTCTGATATACTTACTTTCTGTATATATTGTATATAGCCATTGTATTTATTGTATATAGGTTTTCTTATATTACTTATAGACTTCTCATTTTATTTTAGACAAAAACGGGAAATGTAATGATATTTCATAGGTATTTAAAAAATAAAACTAGTCAAAACAGGAGAGACTAAAACAGTCTTACTAGTCAGCCATACAGACCAGGAAGTGATAGCACACACCTTTTATCTCAGTAGCCACACTAATTAGTCATAGGTGCTGGATAGTAGTGGTCATGACCTTAATCCCAGCACTAGAAAGAAACATAAAATTGGGAGGAGACAGGTCTCAGCTCCATCTCATTATGATTGAGGCAGGATTGCCATTTTGGTCTGAGGGAGAGGTGAGAACCAGTGGCTAGCTGCTTGCTTTTCTGATCTTTGGGTTAAATCCCAATATCTGTCTCTGGGTTTTTATTATACGTGTTATAAACATGAACAGTAAAAATCTTTGATAGCAAGGAACATATTTATTCAGGGTCAAGATCATTGTCTGATAAGTTGCAAATGCACATTCAAATTTTGTGAAAGGAAGGAATGTTTTAATAGGTAAATAAATTATGCATATGCACAGGTGACAAAGTCCAAAAAATTGAATGAAAATAAGATAAATAGCAACTAGGAAAAAATCTATTTCATAATATCCTCTTTAAGTTTAAGATTTATTTATTTATTTATTTTAGTTGTTTAAATGTTTTGCCTCCATGTTTATGTGTGTGCCACATGTGTGTATGGCACCTATAAAGGTACTAAGAGCGTCTGAGCTGCTAAACTAAAAGTACAAGTGGTTGTTAGTCACCATGAGGATATGAACCTGGATCCCCTGCAAGAGAAAAAAGTTCTTCTAACTTATGAACCATCTTTCTAACCCTTCATATTCTCATGATATAGAAGCTATCAAGTATTGAAAAACTAGAGTGACTTAGCCAAAATAATAACTGGAGGTGGAACTGAGTCTTTTGATTATACATAAATTTATTCTCAGAAACTTTCTCATTATCATTCATAGGAAAAAATGAACTTACATGTAATGTCTATTAAAAAACAAGACTTAGAAAAGAAGTTTATTTGAACAAAATTCTTGGAAATCTATTCTAAAACATACTTAGTAGATTTGATAATTCATTAGCCCTGCTTAGGGGGTTGTCTCTTTGTGCACAGACCTAAATTATTATAATTCCAACTGTGCATTTCAGGAAAACTAAGGATTAGCCTGGTATTATGAAATATGGGTAAAGTTTCATTGCATAATTGAGTTCTGAGTTCTGACTTTCTTACAATTGAAAGTGCTCTGCCAATAGTTTGAAGTTAAGTCTTTTAGGAATAAAGAGAAACAACAACTTTGTGAGAGAATTTTTGCATCAAATCAATACTCATTTTGTAGTTAAAAGGGGAGTTAAGTACAACCATGTAAATCTCCCAAGGAAAAGCTATGCCTTCTTCCTGAGGTATGTCAGTATCTGAATATGAAATATTAGAATGAATATTGATTGTTATAGTCTAAGGAAAATTGACATCCTTTTACTTTCAGTTAATCTGTGATTGAGAGTTGTTTCTTGAGGATCTATATGAATTGATCTAATATACTTTAATTTTCTCACAGTTGTTAGCTCCACATGTGCCTACAGATAGTCACTCTCTTATCTTTAAAAGCAGTTATTATAAAAAAATAAATCATGTGAAAACATTTCTTTAAAAATTGAAATGCTTAGCTGGATTAGAAACATTATTTTACAGGTATAATTTGTTTTAAGCCACATTTTGTCCTTTGTGAAAAAGGCTGTCAGAATTAAAATACAATTCTATATTTTGTGCAAATTTTTATTTTTTCATTTTTTATTTTTATTTATTCTTATCTCATACAATACATCTAAACCACAACCTCTTCTCCCTTCAATTTCCCCTGTTTTCCCATCACTAACACCTCTATGCCCCAGATGCATTTCTCCTCCATTTCCTCTTAGAAAAGAACAGGCTTCCCAGGGATATCAACCAAACAGAAACAAGGCATGACACAATGCAATAAGACCAGGCACAAACCCTTATAACCAGACCAGACAAGGCAACCCAATGGAAGGAAAAGGGTTCCAAGAACAGGTGAAAGAGTCAGAAATAGTTCCTGTTCCCACTATTAGGAGTCCCACAAAAACTCTGTTCTAAATATTCATAGCATATATGCAGAGGACCAGGTGAAGACCCATGCAGCCTTCGTGATTGCTGCTTTCGTCTTTGTGAGCCCTTGTGAGCTCTGCTTAGCTGATTCTCTGGGCAAGTTTTCTGGTATCCTAACATTTCAGTTTTGGGACTAGATTTTTTAAAATTTTCATCTGAAAAGTGAGGTAATGATAATACTTCATTACATAATATAAACATTTATGTTTCACATGACTGATAGAATAAATATTGCTGGCATACAAATGAGTTGCACAATAGCCTGGAATGGAATATAGCAAAGGATTATTTATTTGTGGGTAAACACATAGAAAGGGTAGCAATAAGCAGTCTTCTGCGTGGTCTTGGAACTAGAACTGAGTTCAGCAGCCAAGAAGCTATGCATGTTTTTGTCTGCATTTATAGTACACCAAAGGGGGCCAGTATCTTAAAGGTTATTGGCTGATGGAGTTCCCACAGCAAAATATATCTATATCTATTGATAGACAGATTTATATATTAAAAGAAAAAAATTATTAGATTAGTTGAGTAGCCAAACAATGCCATAATCATGCTGCAGATTCATAGACTTATATAACTGTTCATCCCAATAGGCAGGAAACTTTAACTGTCACAGTCTGGCACTAAAGATCTGGAGGATTCCCAGAGAGTGACTGGCTATGATTCCACACTGGAAAATCAAAGAATCTAGTTTCCAAAGGAAGTGAAGGTTGATAACAGCAATAACAACAAAAGGATAGATATGTTCAATAGAGGAAGGATACTATGTCATGAAAATAACAAAAGCTTTTTCCATTGGATCTCCTCTAGTTTTCCAAATTCATCTAAGAAATACACATGGACCCCACCCACAGATTTTCTCATAGTGAATTCTAGGTCCTATCAAGTTTACCACCAAAATTTGTTACCACAAATAGGCTTATTACAAATATTTAATCAGGGATGGAGATATACCTTAGTTGGTATAAATGTTGTGTAGCACACACAAACCCATAAGTTCACTCCTCAGCATCACATAAAAGCAGGCACTGTTGTGCATGCCTACCTGTGAGTCTAACACTCAGGACATTAAGATAGAAGGATCAGAAGGGTAAGGTCATCTTTGGCCACTTGGCTAGCAAGTGAGTTTAAAGGAAGCCTCTGCTAAGTGAAACCAAACCTGAAAATAAGATTTGATAAAAATGATAAATGTAGTACTATATTCATTATGAGAATTATGAGAAATACATTTAACAAGTAACATTCAATCAAAATCTGTTGCCAGTGCTTTTAAAAATTGTGGTATAGCTTACTAATTGGTTATCTTTTCATCCCGGCACAGACTGATTGACTACAGTTTTATGTATTCAGACACAGTGGGCGACCTTGAGGAACTTTCTTGCTCATTTGCTCATATAAAGATGGAAGACAATCAGCTTTTGAATCTTACAAAACATGTCAATAAGGCAAATCCTTTCTGTTTTGCTTCATGGATCAAAGCAATGCCATTCACTAAATATTTAATATAGAATATGGTAGGAGGATGGCAGTTTCTATTACTTTTATTTTACCTTTGATCTGGAAGGATGAAGCAAAAACTACTTAATAGGTCTAATTCCTGAGCAAAGCTAATATTATTGAGCACAATCCATGGCCCTCTGCCAGATTTCCAGGGTAGATCTCAAATAGGGAGAAAAACACCTTCCCTGTGTGGCTAATAAAAACTTATTTTTAGAAAATGAATGTGAGAAATACTGAAAGTTACAGAGGCATTTCAAAATTTCAATGCTGAAAGCCTTGGATTAATACAGTAAGACAAGGATATGAACTTTCTTATAAGTGCATCCTATTGTGGTAAATATCTACATAGTACTAAGTCAATCTTTCCTATAGTCATTTTTAAGAAATACAGTATTAATGGATGGTGGTGGTGGTGGTGGTGCAGGCCTTTATTCACAGCACTCAGGAGGCAGATGCAGGTGGATCTCTGTAAGTTTGAGGCCAACCTGGTCTAAAAGTGTCAGTACCAGGATAGGCTCCAAAGCTACAGAGAAACCCTGTCTCGAAAAAAGAAAAAGAAAGAAAAGAAAAGAAATGCAGCATTGAGTCTATGCATAATTTGGTTTGCATTCTAGGTGACAGCTTATGCTTTGTTGAAAGTTCCAAGTGTGAGAGTAAGGAGAGGTAGTATGTGTTATTTTCAGATGATATAATAGAGGATGCCTTTTGGACATTTAGGTGTGAGCAGAAGGCAGAGAAAGATGAATGATGCAAACATGCATAGAATGAGAAGTAGGATGATTTCAAGCTCAAGAAGGCTATTTTTGGAAGTCTCAGCATAGTAAAATGATAGAGGGTGGGTGCCATTTCCTAGTACTTCCTATGAAAATACAGCAATATATATTCAGTCTAATGGTCTATTCCCTTCAACAAGAAGCAATTCTAAAAAATCCCGATGCTGATCTTGCAAACTCTGGGTTCTGTTGAAGAGGCTTTTCTGGTACAGTAGATTTGTTCTTCTAAAATTATTCATCTTAGAAGGAAACATCATTTTACTGAGTGGGCATTCTGCATTGGATTTGGGGAGATTTGAGTGAGATAAGTATACATCTAGAGAGGAGGGGATTAAAAGACATTGTTTACAAAAAAAAGAAAACCAGTCAAATTTGCCCCTTTTCTATCTCTAAAAACCTTGTTTCTGAATTACTTGATTAAATATTAATGCAGTTTGTATTTAGGAAGGCAGGCTTTGTTCCAAGAGAGGATGATAGCAATTCTATTGTAATTCTTATAAATATGAAGGCTGACAAAGGGGGAAAAGGAGCTTCAGTGCTATAATTCCTTCAATGGATTTTATTGTGAATAATTAAAGATATTTTTAACTCTTTTCTCTTAGTTGAAAAATTACATATATAAATTCTAACTTTGAAATTGCAAAAACATGCACAATTGCTGGTTTGAGCTTAGAAAACACCAAAGAAAACAAAACAAAATATGTCATAGAGCCATGGTAAACCTTTTTGTAACTGAATTTAAAGAGATGGAAGTAGAATTCCACTTTATACAGTTGAAATAATTTTATTCTAGTCATATAGAAATCCAAGTTGTTTTCCAGGCCACATTAGTGGGCACATTCTTCTAAAAATACACATCTCAATATAGGTATTTGTTACACATGAAATTCTCTTTGTTTCATTGTTTAGTGATACTTTGGGAGGCTCTATGTAGGATTTTTTTTATTTAGGAACATATCCATATCCAGTTTTATATATTGACAATTCATCCATTTCTTTAGTAATTGAAATATAGTTTTTTTACAAAGGGGCCTAATGAAACATTGAAAATAGAGAAAAATGATAATTTATTTTACCAATTTTTTTTTCAAAGTTCTAAATGGACAGAGGTAGAACCTGCAAATTTTTGAGTCATGTGCATCTTGGTAATTTGTTGAAAAAGGAGTGGACTCCTTGTTCAGTCCTTGCCCGGCTAGCGTACACCCGAAATTACCACATGGAAATTGTATTAATTAAATTACTTCCTGGCCATTAACTCTATCCTATTATGGGATAAGTCTCATATGTTGATTAACCCATTTCCATTAATGTGTATCACCACTTGACTGTGGCTGACAGGCATGAGACTAACCAGGGTCTGTCTCGGGCAGGAGAATCATGGTGTCTGCCTGAACTTGATCTTCTTCGCAGCATCCAGCTCTGTATACTCTACCTGTCTAAGTCTGCCCTATCAAAAGGCCAAGGCCAAAGCAATCTCTTTATTCAACCAATGATAGCAACACATCTTACACCAGTAATGTATCATAGATTTTTATGTTAATTCATTAAGGCCTAAGGACCTACAACATCCCCTTTCTCTTTTTCTTTATCAAAAAATTATTTTATGTGTATGCATGTTTTGCTTACATATATAATATATATCCATGTGGGGGGTGGGTGTGGGTAGGTGTGTATTGCTTATATGCCTGGTGACTGTTGGGAAAAGAAGAGTGGCCCCTGAACAGGAATTCCAGACAATGTAATTCCCCAGTACCCACAAAAGCAATCAGTGTTTGTAACCTCTCTGAACTGTCTCTCCAGCCCCATACTTTGCTTTTTATTAGATTTAGTAAAGCCATCACATTTCTAAATTAATGGCAAGTGCTTACTGCTTACTTTCTTTGGGGTGGGAACAGGCAACAATATCATGGAGGGAGGTCTAATAGAAGTTATCACATATCATGACCACTGACAAAGGCTCCTACTTTTATTTTTGCATTTTCATTAAAAAAGAGGTGTTATTCTGGGGTATTACTCTTGGTGGAATACTGGAACTAAACGATAAGACCTTATTGCTGAAGATATCACATATCTGATTGTAAGTTATAGAGAAAGCAAACTGAAATTAACCTGGAAAATTCCTCCTTCCTAGGAAGCGTTCATAATGCAGGAAGATACTGCTTATACTATTAAGAGAGATAAGACATCAATTGTTTTCCTAGCTATGAACCCTACCAGATACAATGCCAACCTGCTGGAAAGATGTGCCATCTGGTACAATATCTCGCTTTGTCCTTCTATGGTGATTGAAAATTTTGCTGGGTATAGTAGCCTGGGCTGACATGTGGTCTCTTAATGTCTGCATAATACTTGACCACACCCTTCTGGCTTTCATTATCTCCAATGAGAAATCAGGTGTAATTCTGATAGGTCTACCTTTATATGTCACTTGGCCTTTTTCCATTGCAGCTTTTAATATTCTTTCTTTATTCTGTATGTTTAGTATTTTGATTACTATGTGGTGAGAGGACATTTTTTGGATCCAGTCTATTTGGTGTTCTGTAAGCTTCTTGTATTTTCATAGGCATATCTTTCTTTAGGTTGGGAAAGTTTTCTTCTATGATTTTGTTAAATATATTTTCTGAGGTTTTGAGTTGAACTTTTCCTTCTTCAATACCTCTTATTCTAAGATTTGGCCTTTTTATGGTGTCCCATATTTCCCTGGATATTTTAGGTTAAACTTTTATTAGATATATGTTTCCTTTAACTGATGAGTTTATTTCCTCTATTGAATCCTCAGCGCTTGAGATTCTCTCTTCCATCTCTTGTATTCTGCTGTTCATGCTTGCGTTTATGGTTGCTGATTGTTTTCTCATGATTTCTATTTCTATAATTCCCTCAGTTTGTGTTATCTTTATTGTCTCTATTTTAGTTTTCAAGTCTTGAAGTTTCTTTCATATGTTTAATTTCTTTTTCTTGTTTTTTTTTAATGGATTTGCTGATGTCTTCTAATTTTTTGTTTGTCTTTTCCTCGCTTTCTTTAAAGGAATTTCTCATTTCCTCTTTAAGTGTTTCAAACATTCTCTTGAAGTTATTTTAGGTCGTTTTTTTTCTGCTTAATGTATATTTAGTTGTTCAGGTCTTGCTGTTTTAGGGTCTTTAGGTTTTATTGGTGTTTTGTTGCTCTTTGTGGTGTTGTGTGTGTTCTTACCTTTTCTACTCATCTTTTCCTATAATAGGTTTGGTGGGGCTTTCTGAGATTCTGTTGACTAATCTTCTATGTGCCAGTGATCCAAAGCTCAGATAGTTGTTCCTCATCGTACAGTCAGTGCCACAGTTCTAGTTACTCCATTGGTTACTCCATGTTCCTGGAGATAGCTCAGTGCTCCTGTGTTTTGCTCTGCTCCCTTGGAGTTTGCTTTCTCGGACTTACTTTGACCTGTTTCTGTAAATCTGTGTCTGGATCCACTCCTGCAGAATTCCCTGGCTTGGAGTTGATCCTGCAAAGGTTTCTAGCTGTGGTCTACTGCCTCAGAGTTTTGGGGCCTGGGTATGCACAGAACCACAAAGGATATGGAGGAGGCTTAATCCCTCAGGGGTCCCAGACTCATGCTCAGACCCACAGAGGTTTCAGGCTCCCGCCTATTCACTTTGAGGAACCCAACCAACTCCCGAATCCACAGAGGTGCTGGCTCAGGCCTATTCTCTCTGAGGTCCCAGACTTACACCTGGCCCTGCAGAGATCTCTGGTTCCTGCCTACTCCATTGGAGGTCCTACATTCCTGCCCAGACTGGCAGAGGTCCTGGATCAGACCTAGTTCCTAGGAGGTCCTAGACTCACACCCAGACCCATAGGAGTCCTGGCTTAAGTCTACCCCTTGAAGGTTGCAGATTCACATCCCCACCCTCAGCAGTCTCTGGCTCTGGCTCATTTGCTCAGTGATTTCTCCCCTGTTCCAGTGTACCTGTTCCAGTGGAGATTGCTATCTCTGGACCAGATCACTGGCTCAGTCCTGATCTGGCTGTGTTCTGGGACTACATTGGCTCCCAGGAATGGGTTTGCTCCTGGATTCTGCTTCTGTGGAGCTTGCTTTCTCATGCCTACTCTGTCCTAGGTAGCTGGTTCAGTCCCACTGCTGTGGAATTTGTTGCCTCAATCCTGCTGTGGTCCAAAGTGGAGTGTATCAGGCCTACTTCAGCCTAGGTTACTGGCTTTGATCTGTTTCTATAAATCCTGGTCTGGATCCAATCCTGTGGAGGTCCTTGGCTTGGAGATGGTCCTGTAAAGGTCTCTGGCTCCAGTATACTGCCTCAAAGTTTCCAGGATTGGGTGCACCAACAATATCAGAGGACCTGGCTCAGGCTTACTCCCTCAGAGTTCCCAGACTCATGCTCGGACCTACAGATGTTCCAGGTTTCTGCCTATTCCGTTTGATGTTCCAGAGCAATGCCTAGACCCACAGAGGTCCTGGCTCTTGCCTACACCCTCTGAGGTCCCAGACTCTTGCTTGGCCCCACAGAGATCTCTGCTTCCTGCCTTTTCCCTCGGCGGTCCCAGATTCATGCCCAGACTAGCAGAGGTCTGGCTCAGGCCTAGTTCCTGGGAGGACCTAGAGTCATACCCAGTCCCACAGGGGTCCTGGCTTAGGTCTACACCCTTGAAGGTTCCAGGTTCATGTCCAGATACTCAGTGGTCTCTGGCTCTAGCTCACTTGCTTAGCAGTTACTCCCCTGTATCTCCATACTGGAACTCTTACCTCTAGGTCTAGTTCACATTACCTTTGGCTCACATAATGTTGAAGATCAATATTCAGGAAATTATATTTGACTTTTGTCAACTTCATATCCGCAGTCTTTCTTTTTTCACTCCTCCTCACCTATATGATGGATTATTCATTCCCCAGTATAGGAGTCATAATACCTTGTGATATGTCTCTTGTCAGACATGCCTACCTCATTTTCATTACTACTTTACATAAAAGCAATCACCTTATGGGAAGATTTCTTTGCAAAGGAACACTGTAGGTAGTAAGTGACAATTTGGAGAGTTCAAAACAGGTGTTTAAGATTCTCTAATAATTAGGAAAATTATGTTTCTTCACTATGCTATGACCCAAAAAGTTACTAAATAGCCAATAATTCAGCAGTATATTCTCAAGCCCATAAATCACAATGTTTTCTTCCTGAGAAAGTCTCTTATCTGACTTGCTTTCTACATCATTATTTTTTTCTAGAATTGATTTCAGTTTACAGGCAAGTCACAGGCTTTATTTTTTTCTGCACTTGGGTCACAGTGAGCAAACCTTATTATTAATCAGTTCTTATTTTTTGATACTTTAGCATTTGATCTATATTTTAATTTAGTACATTTTTTGTATATAATGCCTTCACTTCTGAATGAAGCAGAGCTCATAACACAAAAGAATTCTATTCTATCCTAGCAAGTAATAAAATACTTGCTACAATAAGCTACAAAATATAAACAAAATGAAAAGTGTTCTATGTACTTGTGTAGGCTATATACGATATTTTTGATAAACAAACTTTTAAAAAACTCATATAATACTACAGTAAAACCCATCTTCTCAAATATTGAAAAATTGATGGAAGATTAAAATTGACATGTTTCCAGAAAAAAATATAAATATGGTCATCAAGTATATCTAAAGATGGGAAATATAAAAATCACAGGGAAGCATCACTTGGAATAATCTTACAATGTATTTATATTCATTAATATCAAAAAGACTGAAGGTAGCCTTTTGTTTTCACACATAATGCATTATATTTTCACACTGTTGGTAAGAAAGTAAATTTGAACAAACATTAAAGTTATAACGCGTTATCATAATCCTTGTTTACACAAGAGAGAAAAAAAAAGTAGGGATTTTTTTATGTGCTTTCAAAATTATGTTGTTTTCCTAGCCTACATCTAGAAGAAGCAAGAAATTAACAACAGCAACACTAATAGAGAAGAAAAATGTGTCTATAGTTTTAAAGTTTCAAGGTGAATATGACTTATATATATAGCTTTTAGACCATTCCAGGACTGTTCATTATATGCTATTTACTGTACCTCTAAACACATATTATTTGAATTCAGTTGAGCCTTATGTATAATGAGAAAAGGGTAGAATATAAAGCCCCGAAAAAATTGTGTCTCTATGTATTCTATTCATATACATGTGTGTGAAAGAGAACTGATCAGTTCAGATTCTAACCACAGACAGCTTCAACTTGTGTCTTTTTTCCTCTTCCTCTCCTGGGTGGAAGATATCCTGTCACAGTCCAAGTGAAAATGCACATTAGATTAACTCATTTCATGTGAGGTCAAAAAATGAAAGGCTTATATATAAGAGATTAAATAAACAAATAATCTGAGGTTATTTTATTAATCCTTCAAACTTAGTATCATGGTAAATTAAATGCATCCATTTGACAAAGTTAAGATACTCTGACATTCTAAATGCTGCTGTTAAAGTTATAGGTTAGATTAACATCTAAATCAGTGAAGTTTGAGTAGTACATATCACCAAACATATTATTCTGGAATTCAACTTCAACCACAGAAGGAAATGAGATCCCCAAAAGAGGGAAAAAAAACCACATTACTTTTGGATGTACTCCATCCATTCTTTCATTGTTACCAGCTTCTTAGATATCCCTGTAACTTTCAGATCAAGCAAAAATTCCAGTCCTTATTTTGTGAGGCAATTATTTTCTTACTCAATTTCATTCACCACACTTCTAGTCAATTAAGATGTAATTCCTTAATTATTTTAAACCCAAACCACCGACCAAAAACAAAATCTTGACTCATTAGACACATAAAGGCAAGTGGTATGGGAGGTCCTTCTGTCTATGTGTTGCTTTTATTGGTAAATAAATCCAGAAATTGCCTTGGTCTGTTGATAGGGCAGAACATAGTGAGGTGAGGAAAACTGAATTGAAAGCTGGGAGAAGGAAGAGAGAGGGAGACACCATGCACCCACCACCAGACATACTGAAACTTGGCTGGTAGGCCACGACCTCGTGATAATATACAGATTAATAGAAATGGGTTAAAGTAATATGTAAAAGTTAACAAATGAGAAGCTAGACTTAATGGGCCAAACAGTGATTTAAATAATATTTTCTGTGTCATTACTTTGGTTCTGGGCAGCCGGGACTAATAAGTAGCTCCTCCAACATACAAAAGATATCTGTCAATAATATGCATAGCAACCTCAGCAACTGAACATCCTAACTTTCAGTATTTTAATTGCTAATTGATATAAATTGCATACACACAGGCAGTATTGTTGAATCCTGAAGTTGTTTTTATATTTATATCTATTTTATTTTACCTTTTAAAATCAATATAGATGTTTACAAAATTGTTATAATGAATTCATAGACAAATGTTGTATGTAAGTTCTGTGAACAATTAGTAATAAAAATTAAATTTCCATTATACAAGAAGCAGAACCAAGAATATCTTTGAAAATTCAAGGACAGTCTGGTATACATTCAAACATTCAGCTAATGTAATTTATTTAATGTGCTTTTAATGTCTTTGTGTTCATGTGTGAATACCCATGCACTCGCTTTTGTACCAGACTGCAAGCACACATGCTGTGAGCTATATGTGGAAATCAAAGCATAACTTTCAAGAATTAGTTCTCCCCCTCCACCATACAGATTCAGAGTACTGAACTCATGTTAGCAGTCCTATAAATGAATCCCTAAACCATTTCACTGAGATCAATAGTATAGTTTTATATAAAAAAAACAAAACTAATAAATTCTTAGGGAAAAGATCTCAAAATTGTGACATAGGAAAAACATGGAAGAATGGAAGATAATCTTTGCTTTTCCCTTTAACAAAATAAATGACTCTCATTAATTTAGTGTTTGCATTAAAAACAGACCTTATATTTTTCTTAATATATGGCGATTAGACTGATAGTGTGAAAATAATTATCAATGACCTATGAAACAATGACCACTTGGACTTTTGTTTTCATTTTAATAAAATTAGATCAAAAGCAATATAAAAATACTAAGAAATGATGAGAAGTAGAGAAATTGTGTAAAAGTATATAGAGAAAAATCTAAGCTTAGCAGAATAGAAATGTCAACCTGCTAGTTGGTAGGATGAGGCAAGAGAATCTCAAATTCAATGTTTGTCTAGGATACAGAGACAGAACAAAGGCAGCCAGGAGAGCTTGGAGAAAGAAAGTAGCTTCTCTGACTCTGGCTGAAAGCAACCTTTGTGTATGGGTATTGTTGTAAGTAGTAATTAATTTGATACAGATTTATTTAGAGAAACAATAGTAGTGTATTTCCTCATTGGGACAATTCTTTTCCCAGGCATAGGCTTTTGAATGTGTTAAGAGTGCATTTCTTCAAGTGTAATGAGACCTAAGTCCAATCACAAAGTGGGTATTTATTCTCAAAATTGTCATGCCACTGTTTATCAATTTAATATCTTTCCTGGTATGTCACTACAGTGGTATGTATTGTTTACATTGTATGAGACTGTTGATGAGATTTCCTCTTCAGAAGCTTATATTACCATTACACCTCCTTACTTTGTGAATATCAGTCATCTCTGAGGGATTGTCAGTTCTGCTACTTTTTGATTTGTGTACTATAATCAGAATATGTGGGGACCACAGCAGTAGGGTCATGCCTGTTCTTCTTGATCAACAACCAAAAATGATATCACTAGCATATATGTTTTAGGTCCTTTGAGACTTTTTTTGCCATCAACTCACAAGTAGGTCTCCTATACTTGGCACTGAGATTCCTTTCAATAATGCATATGGTTTCTGGGAATAGTATTACCCATAAAGGGAACCTCTGTTTCAACCTCTTTTATTTTTTTTAATTATTCTTCATTAATTATTTGAGTATTTTATATAATTCGTTTTCCAAATATTCCACAACTAACTTCTATAAACAATCAGCTGTCTGCCTTTCTTTTCTTTCTAAAACCCATAGAATCAAAATTGTGCTACCTGCATACTCATGTGTGGCTGTCCACTGGAGCATGGTTGAACTGCTGACGTTCACATTGTTAAGGAAAACAGACCCTCCCTCGCTTATCAGCTCTCATTCACCAGTACTACTCAGGAAGGGATGGAACTTCCTACCACCTACCCTCTCCATATTGAGATATAGTCTGGTTGGTGCTTTCATGTGGTTTGTACATGCTGTCACAACTGCAGAGCTCATATGTACAACTCTCATGCTTTGCAGGGAAAATTGTTTCTTTGTAACCATTCATTGACTCTGACTTTATATTCTTTTACTTATTACCTAGTAAATGATCTCTGAGAGTTGTGAGGGGGTTATGGTAGATATGTTCCATTAGGGATGATCTCTCTGCTATCTTTTAGTCTCTGTAACTTGAAGAATTATAGGCCATTATGTTAGTCATCTTCTAATGTATAAAGAAGCTATTCTCATAAGGGTTGAAAATGGTTTTCTCTATGGACCTATCATTAAGTCATTAGGAATCATTTTAGTAGTATATCCACTTAACAGAACAATAATAGTAGGAACTGCTTTAGGCACTTTGACTTGCATAACCATTGATTCTTTGTGGTAATAATGATGCCAGGTATGGATTTCATCTTGTAGAGCAAGACTTTAATCCAATCAGGAAGTGGCTGGTTGCTCATGACATTTGTGCCATTGTTTCTCTACTGGGCATTTTTTGTTGTCAGGCCATACATTGTCATATACTTCAGAATTCACCTCTCAATAAGACTCATGATTACTTTTCTTCTCCAGTAATGTGTATAGTACCTTCTAGCACTGTGAAAACTACTCAGCAAGAATAAAGTTTCCTAGGAAGTACCAGATTTGAGGTTTCCATATTCCATAATGCAAGTGTACAGTGTCTTTAGCAATATGTTTTTACCATCAAGTTTTGGAGAGTAACCAAAAACACTGGAAATTGCTTAAAATGTTGGGGATTCTACAAAACTGTACTGCCAAAAAACTTCAAAAGAGGGAACTCTATGCTGAAACCAATGTTTGGTAGTGTTATTTTCACATCATTATAGGATTAGTCTATTTAAACTCCTTATACACTTATGTGCATATTTTAAAGGTGATTTCTGTTGTAGTGATTTTGATATATTTTTTAAAACTTCTTTATTGTTAGGTACCACTCCATCCCTCATCCTATTTAATCTTTGTTTTCCCACAATTCCCCTTTACCACTTTATATCACTACATTTTGTTTCATCACCCTTGTTCCCCATCTCCTATGACAATACACACACACACATACACTTTGATGGCCTTAATAATTCCTTGTTCTCTATAGCTATTCTAAATGAAATACATATACCAAAAGTTTCGAACCTTACCATCATCAATAAGGGAAAAGTTGCAACATTTTTCTTTATGTGCCTAGGTTCCCTCACAAGATATAATATTTCCCAGTTCCATTAATTTCCTTGGCAAAAAAATAATTTCAGATGGCCAAAAGGACAAAAATCCCTCAGAATTGAATAAAAATTAAGCCAAAAGACTGAAAATGTGATAATGGTAACAGTAAATTCAAAGATCACTAGAAAAAAAATAATATCTCCAAGAACTTGATAAGTGACTCAGGGATTAAAAGCATATACTATTTTTGAAGAGGAGCTATGTTTGGTTTCAAGCACTCATGTCAAGTAGATCACAAATTCCTGTATCTCTAGATCCTGGAGATCTGATGCCCTCTTCTGTCCTCTCTGGGCACCCTCTCTCACTTGCACATACATACACATGCAGAAAAGATCCTACATACATAATTAAGTAACTAAATACC
This sequence comes from Microtus oregoni, assembly GCF_018167655.1. NCBI lineage: Eukaryota > Metazoa > Chordata > Mammalia > Rodentia > Cricetidae > Microtus > Microtus oregoni. The sequence continues at coordinate 3,164,497 of NW_024543812.1, forward strand.
TAAGGCTAATGAAGTCATGGATTTTTTGGGAAAATCTACAATCAACATTTTACTAAACCTTTATAATACCTGACTAGATTCTCAATACTCATCCTCTCCTTGCATCAAGGAAACTCCCTTTTAACAGATAGAGACCATTATAGAAAACCACAGCCAATTATAATGCTGAGTTGTATTGCTGAGTCCCAAAAGATACATCTAGGAAACAACCCCTGGGCCCACAGTTCCAGGATCATTATGGAGTATTGTAAGATTCAGAGGGTCAGATTGTTTTCATTGAGATTCTTCTTCCTAGCAATGTTAGAAGCTGCACCCAGAAAGCCTCAAGAGCATAACTGCCTAAACTTGAGCTGAACAGCATTAATACACATAATAACATGAGCAGGGGAAACCCTAATGACAAATGTTCATCCCTGGAAACATACATACAAGCAACATTATATTAGACAAAACAGATTATATATAAATGTAAAAACAAATAATGAAAAATGGGCCATAAATTGGAAAAACAAGAGTAGGAATAGGCATATGGGTCAAAAGTGAAGAGGAAATGATATAATTATAATTTCAAAATATTAATCATCAATAAAAAATGGATACAGCCCCCAGGGTACAATAGAATAAATCTTTTATTAAAAAGGCAGTGTTCCAAAATAGAAATACATAAATATATTTAGCTATTATTTGAGAAAGAAACAATGGCAACATAATAAATGAAGTTGAAATTTTTTTAACAAATCATACTGGGGTTATTTGCCATCTTAAATCAAACATATTGGAGGAGAGGCCAATGTTTGTTCTGGGCTGCTCAGCTCCAAAATAATCACACAGAAACTATGTTATTTAAAACACTGCTTAGCCCATTAGCTCTAGCTACTTTTAGGCTAACTCTTACATCTTAATTTAAAGCAATTATAGTAATCTGTATCACCATGTGGCTGCAGTTTACTGGGTAAAATTGCATCTGCCATGTGCCTCTGGTGGGGCTACATGGCTTCTCCTGACTCTGCCTCGTTTTTCCCAGCATTCAGTTTAGCTTTTCCTGCCTACTGGGTTTTGCCCTATCAGCAGGCCAAGGCAGGTTTCTTATTCACCAAGGGTATTCACAACATAGAGAGGGGAATCCCACATCACCTTATCTTTTCTGTTTAAGTAAAAATGAAGGCTTTATCATTAATATCAAGCAAAAATAAGTTACAATATTTATATCTATATTACATTTTATCATAATTAAGGAAAACTATATTATTACTATCTATTCCTCAACTCCATCAAAGACTCCAGAAGAATATGATATTGCCTAAGTAAACAGGAAATACATTGTAAAAGACTTCCAAAACTCTAGAATTGACATTGACATCTTGCTGCCTGGACAGTCACCCAAAGTTCCTCTGTACCTTTGCAGCATCCATCTTCAGCCTATAGGCCCATAGTATCCAGCAGACATTTCCATGAAGCAGAAAATTTCAAGGACAATTCTGCCAGTATAATCAGTTGTCAGTCACTTTCTTCTGTATCCTTCAGAATGATGAAGCTGGAACCCCAAAGAGTGATCTCACCTTTAGGCAAGTGCAGCGGTTATTTCTGTATGGGTCCTGCATGAACAGATCATCAAACCATTCAGGCAAGAGCATTTTCTTGTACAAATGGCTAAGCAGACTCCATAAGGAGACTCTTCATTGCCCATTCTCCTCTTGAAGTAGCTTGATGCTGCCAGGAGCAGATGTCTCTCATTCCATGAAAAGTCCTAAATTCTTAAAACATTTTAAATGCCAGATTCTGAAGTCTTTAAAAGAAAAACATATAGGCATCCTCCTGAATATTAACCTTCATCAGGCGATGAAAGGAGACAGAGACAGAGACCCACATTGGAGCACCAGACAGAAATCTCAAGGTCCAAATCAGGAGCAGAAGGAGAGAGAGCACGAGCAAGGAACTCAGGACTGCAAGCGGTGCACCCACACACTGAGACAATGGGGTTGTTCTATCGGGAACTCACCAAGGCCAGCTGGCCTGGATCTGAAAAAGCCTGGGATAAAACTGGACTCGCTGAACATAGCGGACAATGAAGACTACTGAGAACTCAAGAACAACGGCAATGGGTTTTTGATCCTACTGCACGTACTGGCTTTGTGGGAGCCTAGGCAGTTTAGATGCTCACCTTACTAGACCTGGATGGAGGTGGGTGGTCCTTGGACTTCCCACAGGGCAGGGAACCCTGATTGCTCTTTGGGCTGAGGTTGATTGGGGGAGGGGGAGGGGAATGGGAGGCGGCAGCAGGGAAGAGACAAAAATCTTTAATAAATAAATAAATTAAAAAAAAAGAAAAGTAAAAAAAAATAGATTTGAAAAATCCCTATCCATCTGGAATACATCTCTTTATATCTAGAAAATATGACTAACATGACTATAAGCTCGACTATTATAGATGATTATCTATTAACCTATATTTCTTAATTATATATTGCATTTTTAAATGAGCTGCACAAACACAATGCCTTAATCAAGAGATGAAATATACATATATACAGTATAATAAAAGTGACCTTAAATTTGTATCAATAAACCAAAATCCATACTTATGAAAATCCCTATAGAATATCTCCCTTTAAATGTAAACAAACATTTATAGACAATATTTGGGAATAGGGGCCTAGTTATTCTCCAAACTGCTTCCTGTTTTTTTTTTTTGAGAAGAAATTTTTTGGGGTGTTCACAGCAAACTTTTGGGGGATCTTGGTCCATTAAATCGTATTAGTCTGGAACAAATCCACAGGTTCTCATCCTTTTTGGAAACAAAAGCAGAATCTATTTTCCAAAGTAACATATCCTTAGACTCAAATTCTGAAGTCAAAATACCTTTACAATGTACATGCTGGTTTAGCTTAGCTGCCTATACAATGAAATGTGTCTCAATACTTAGGTCCTTTGCACTCAAAATATTCAAAGAAAACACAATAATAAACATAATACAGACTCTCCATTTTCCATCTTTACATGGCTTATTTTTTCTTTTCCCTTTTAATCTTTGACTATCTGTACTCTTTCTCTTTTAAAGACTTTGTTTATTTAAACCATTTACTTTCATCTTTTCATTTATTTATTTATTTATTTATTTATTTATTTAAGATTTCTGCCTCCTCCCTGCCACTGCTTCCCATTTCCCTCCCCTTCCCCCGATCAAGTCCCCCTCCCTCATCAGCCCGAAGAGCAATCAGGGTTCCCTGACTTTTTTGAGGGAGCCTAGGCAGTTTGGATGCTCACCTTACTAGACATGGATGGAGGTGGGTGGTCCTTGGACTTTCTTTTATGACTCTCTTTTCTTATTATCTTCTTTCTCCCAAGCCTACATACATTTTTAAACATACTTTGAACTATTTAGAGGTTTTCTATGTATGAATCTGTCTTATTGTGTATCTGTAATTCTTACTGACAAGGACAGCTTCGTAAAATGCTGAGTGCTTCTTAAAAACTTAAGCTGCAACCCTGCTAGGGTATAAATGGCCCTGCCTCCTTTCTCTGCACAGTCCAATATAGTGGAAGTCCATTCACAACCTCTAAAACCTGTGCACATTACCCCAGTTTCAAGTATGCAGCAAATCTCTGTTGAGCCATTAAGTAGTTTCTAACATACTGCTTACAAACCCCATTTAAATTCTTAGCCTCTTTAAAGAACCAGAGGTCATGCTGGCATCATGTCCCAGAAGTTAGCATTTTAAATTGATGTGGCTTTTATTCTGCTACCACTGAGTCAGGAAGACCTCTCTTAAAAAAGCTGAGGCACACTGCCAGCAAACATCAAGAAGCTGTTTTAAACTCTGTATTTCTGTGTCTACAATTCCTTTTCAAGTTTTAAGTGGATTTTAGTCTACCATTTTGGGAAACAATTTGGGAAATGGTATAATTGTAATTTCAAAATATAAAAGCCATAAATTAGGGCTGGAGAGATGGCTCAGAGGTTAAGAGCACTGGCTGCTCTTCCAGAGGTCCTGAGTTCAATTCCCAGCAACCACATGGTGGCTCACAACCATCTGTACTGAGATCTGGCACCCTCCTCTGGCGTGCGGGCATACATCGAGGCAGAACGTTGTATACATAATAAATAAATAAATCTTAAAAAAGGCATAAATTAAAAAAAATGGATATAACTCCCAAAATATAATAGAATAAATTTTTTATAAAAGAGGCAGTGTTCCAAAATATAAAAGACACAAATATATTTAGCTGTTAGTTGAGAAAGAAACAATGGCCACATAATAGATAAAGTTGAAATTTTTCAACATATTTTATTGGGGTTATTTGTCATCTTAAATCTGACAAACTAGAGCAACCAAAATTTGAAGATAGACAGTGATTCAATGTTTTCACAAATACATGTACATAACCATACAAATAAGTGATTCAAATGGAACAGTGACCTAAGCTTGTACTGCAAAAGTAAAAAAAAATAAAATAAAATAAAATATGTTATAGAAAAATAGTGTAGATAAACTGAGGTTTGGGTAAAGATTTTATGAACAAATCATCATAATCATGATTTATGGGCAATATATATATATATATATATATATATATATATATATATATATATATATATTCAGCTGGTTTTAGAGTTAGGCAATGGCTCTGCACTTCTATAAATCCAAGCATGTTGTTAAAAGGAACACTCAGAGTTTCTGTTTCATACTGGGAGCCATCTGGTATGGGACAGAAGGAAGACTTAAGGAAAAATTTTTCTTTCTCCATGCTATTTTGTCTATATCATATTCTTTATTGAATGTATGTTTATATGAATGAGATTTAAGTTTTCCATGATGAACAATAGATTTCCTACAGTAATCTTTGAAGTTACCAGGAAAAAGATGGGGCCTCACAGCAACAACTCTGCCTAGTTGAGATGATATTGCGAAGCTGACAGCACTACTATAAGGCTGCTTTTTTGGGTACCACCTTCTGAAATGGTGCACCTTCTCACGACATTCTGGCTAGAACTACAAATAAGAACTTTGAAACAACAACAAAAAAAGTATTGACTGCTCGCAAATTGTTTGCAACTATATTAGACACTAATTTTGAAACTTAACCATCACTTTACTTTTGCAGGATCCCATTAAGAGAATATGGCCCCCATTACAGTGGGAAAAAATTCTCGAAGACAATGCCCCCCTACCTCAAAATAGTTTGTCCGTAATGTTGGGAATGCTGTTTAGTAGTTGTTAATTGTTACTTGTACTAGATAGAGGGTTGGGGTGAAAACTATGTTTGTTGAAAAAACAGGGATAGTAATATTGGGTAATTGTGAGCTGTTATTTATGGATAATTTACATTGGTAGAGATTTTGTATATTGATACAATTTTAAATTATATTTGTTACTTTTGTTTACCATTGTATAAATATGCAAAGTTATTTTGTCAGATTGTGTATATGCATGTCTCTATATCAGTTTAGGACATTTTATATATTGGTACACCTTTTTGGATATATTTTCATATTGTATTATATATTATTTCTACCTCTGGTCAAGATACTTATAGATTGTTTACATCTTGAGGTCATTGTCTTCATTTGTTGCACATTTGTTTATAGATTATTTAATATTCTGACATGGCATTTTAGTCTTAAAGTTATCCAGGCATTCATTATTATAGATCAATAGTTGTTCGTGTTTGTTGTAAATACAGTCAGATCAATTAAGTTTTTTAGATACATAGAGATTGCATTGTATCTGGATAAGTAATCTTTAACCACTTCAAGGATCTGTGGAACATGGCATTTAAATAATTTAGGGTTCTGTTGACATTAGTCATGATTGCTTCTGACAGCACCAATCTATTCTTGAGAGAATGTTGAGCACTTAAGACACTCCACTTGGAGCTTGTTTTCTTCTTGGCAAAGCTGGTCTTTTGGCAAGGAACTGACAATGCCTCAACCATTGACAAGTTACATGTTATCTGGAAATGGATAAGCAGGACTACCAAATCTTGCCAAGACAGGGTAAGACAGTTTTGAAAAAAAAATCCTGACTCTGAAAATGATCTCAGTTATACTATGCTTTAGCCAAAGTTGGTTGCTTCAATGTTGCAAAATGAGACTTTGGGCAATTGCCCAGGTAGCTAATTATCTCCGTCATATATTACTCACTTTGGAAGCTACTTGATTGTATTTTCTGCCTGCTCAAGTAATATTATCTACCTTCTCAGACATACAATTGGGTTAAAGATTAGATAGTCATAATTACTGTAGTCTTATGATCTAGCCAAGCCATTTCTTATTCAAGACTTGGTCTCTATAGGATTGAATGTTTATTAAAACATTTAGCATACATTCCTTGTTTAATATTTTTATGTTGGTTGTAATTCTAATTATATTTGATATCTGTTCCTAGTGTATATAACTTTGCATTGGGTTTGGAACTCTCTTATTTAAGCAAAAGAGGGAGTTGCTGCGGTAGCACATTCTGCTCCTTCAGCCAATAGCCTTTAAGATACCAGCCCACTTATTCATGGAGTCTTATACTGTAAAAACAGTGGTAAATGTGTGCCTGCTCTCTTGCTTCTGGCTCCTAGTTCCAGTTGCTCAACTCTGTTCCTTTTTGTTCAGAGGACTCTTGTCTAGGACAATGATCTGTAAGTTTTCCCCTTAAATAAATCCCTTTTATTATTCATAATTCTGAACTGGTGTGGGATTGTTTCGTGATTTATGTCATCATCGCTGAATTCTTCCTAGTCTTATGTTCCAAGTGCATGGGTCTTCAGCAATATAGTCTTATCTTTAGAGTTCGAAAGACAATCAAGGGCAATGGAAATTCTTAATATTGTTTTGAGTATTTCTAATACTCCAATGACCAACAACTCTTAAGTAGGTTTTCATTGTCTGGCAGTGGGATTCTTGTTAATTAATCTGAGTCTTCATGGAGCGTTATCAACTAAAGTGAGAAGCTTCATTTAAAGTAATATACACATGTATTGTTTTAAGTAAGGTCATACTGTTAAATAAATCCTGGTGATTGGGAGACTAAAACAACCACACTGTTCAGCTTTACAACCAGGCAGTGGTGACACACACCTTTAATTTCAGTAGCACACTCTTTGCCATTGAAACCAGGAAGTGTGTGCCTTTAATCTCAATTTTGCATGCGTTTAGTCCCAGAGACTAGAGAGGATTACAAAATGGGAGATCTGTGTTTACTTTTGATAAGATTCCCATTGTTACTATGTTAATCCTACCTATCCAAGAGTGTTGGATATATTTCTATTTTCTGATATCTTCTTCAATTTCTTTCTTCAAAGACTTAAAGTTCTTATCATACATTTCTTTAATGTGTTTGGTTCATGTTACTCCCAAGATACTGAAGCACAATTAAAAAAATCTTAGAGACTAAAATTGGGGTTCAAGCTGAATGTATAGGATGATGTTTCTCCGATTTCTTTCTTTACCCATTTATCATTTGTATATAGTAGGGTCACTAATTTTTTGTTAACCTTGTATCCTGCTACATTAGTGAAGGTGTTTATCAGCTGTGGAAGTTTCCAGGCAGAATTTTTGGGGACACTTATATATACTATCATACCATCTGCATAATAGCCAAATTTTAACTTCTCCCTTTCCCAATTGTATCACCCTGATCTCCTTTATTGTTCTAGCTAGAACTTTGAGTGCTATATTGAGCAGATGTAGAGGGAGTGAGCAAAATTTGCAAACAACCTAGATGCCCCTCACCTGAAGACTGGATAAAGAAAATATGGTACATTTGCACAATTGAGTACTACTCAGTGGTAAAAAGCAATGACATCTTGAAATTTGAAGCCAAATGGATGGAACCAGGAAAAAAAAAACATTCTGATTGAGGTAACCCAGACCCAGAAAGATAAACATAGTATATGCTCACTCATATGATGTGGGATTTCCCTCTGTATTCTCTGAATACCATTGGTTAATAAAGAAACTGTTTGGGGCCTTGCAGGGCATATTAGAGCTAGGCAGGGAAATCTAAATTGAATGCTAGGAAGAAGAAGGCAGAGAAAAGTGAGAAGCCATGGAGCCCTACTGGAGACAGACCTTGGAACATTATCCAGTAAGCCAAAACCTCATGGCAATATGCAGATAAATGGAGATGGGTTAAATTAAGACATGAATTAGCCAGAAATACACTTAAGCTATTGGCCAAACAGTATTGCAAATAATATGATTTCTGTGTGATAATTTTAATTCTGGGCAGCCAAGAACAAACAAGCAGGCTCATAAGCTAAATCCACATAAAACCTAAGAGGGTTTTGAAAGGAACTCTAGACAAAAAAAAAAAAAAAAAAAGTTTAGCCACACTTTTTTTGGATGGGCTCTGCTTGGTTGCAGCATGCTGCTACTCCTTTAAGAGAGGTTTTCCTGATTCAGCAGTAGCAAAAAACAAAAACATAAAAAAAGCCAAAAGCAAAAAAAAAAAAAAAATCCCCACACTCAGTTTCAAAATGGCAGCACAAACTGCTCTGGCTCTTTCAGGAGGCTAAGCACTTGGATGGTTAAAAGGCTTTTGCAGGCCCAAGTGCTTGCATGCCCACTCAGGGTCAGGTGGAAAGTAGCTGAGGCCATGCCCACAGCTCAGCACTGTCTGCCAGCACAGGCACCAGAATCAGGTCTACTAGGTGTGTACAAGCAGGAGAGCATGTGTATTCCTGTTGCCATACACAGAGATATTTCCAGGGTGAGCAGTGTGCTGCATGGCAGATTAGCTATTACACAGATGAAAGGGATTTATGTGCTGCACACTTCATCCATAGTTAAAATGGTGAGTGTGGGGCTGGGGAGATGTCTCAATGGTTAAGAGCACTGACTGCTCTTCCAGAGGTCCTGAGTTCAATTCCCAGCAACCACATGGTGACTCACAACCATCTGTAGTGAGATCTAGAGTCCTCTTCTGGAGTGCGGGCATACATGGAGGCAGAATGTTGTATATGTAATAAATAAATAAATCTTTTAAAAAATAAAATAAAATGGTGAGTGTGACTCCCACCCAGTAGTCCCAGAGGCAATGAATAAATTTCCACCATGTTTGACTGGGTGGAGCAAGCAGGCAAAGATGTGTTTGCCCTATCAAGACTGTTGTGTAGGATTTTAAGAAGCACCTAGCATTTTAAGAAGCTGTTCTGATCAGAAAAGGATTACAGTTAAACAACAATAATATTCAAACCTAAAAGACCTCTAAATGAGACACAGTGTGTTTTTAAAAATGTACAAAGGCTTGGGAGAGAGAAAAAAGGGTATAGAGTATTATAAAAAGAAGTAAATGGTATTTTAAAAAAACTAAGTATTTAAAGAGACAGAGTACACTTGTAGAAAAAGTGATATGAATAAAGAAAAATAAACCATGCAAAGATGGAAAATACACAGAGAGTATGAATTATATCTATTATTGTGTTTTATTTGAAATTTTTGACTGTGAAGAAGCTTTATACAGAGTGACATTTCATTGTACAGGCTACTTAAATAAACTAACATAAATGTATATTGACTTCAAAATTTGCGGCTATGGAAAAGATGTTCTTATTTGTTGTTTCCACAGAGGATGAGAAATTCTGGATTGCTTCCAGACTAATGTGGTTTGATGGACCAAGACCCACTGAAATTTTGCTGTAAACACCCCCACACAGACCAAAAAAAAAAAAAAAAATTACTTCACCCAACAAAAAGCAGGAAGCAGTTTGGAAAGAATTATGCCCAAATTTCCTAAATGATTGTTTATAAATATTTGTTTACATTTAATCAAGGATATAATATAGATATTTGTGTTGGTATGGATCTTGCTCTATTGACACAAATTTAAGGTTGATTTTCTTGTATGTGTTTTCCCACTCTTGATTAAGGTATTTTGTTTGTGCAGCTCATTTAAAAATATAACGTATAATTGAGAAATTCAGGTTAATAGATAATCATCTATTACAGTCATGCTTGTAGTCATGTTAGTTAGGTTTACTGGGTATATAGAAATTTATTTCAGGTAGATAGGTATTTTTCAAATTTTTCAGATACCTTCAGAATATGACATTAAAATGCTTGTATAACTTAGGACTTTTGAACACAATGAGATACATCTGCTCCTGGCATCACCAATCTAATTCAAAAGGATAATGGGCATCAAAGAGGCTCCTTATGGAGCTTGTTAGCCATTTGGGCAAGAATCTACTCTTGCCTGTACTGTTTGATGCTATGCTGTATGAAAAGTTCATGAAGGACCCATAGATAAATGACTGCTGAACTTGCCTGAAGCTGAGCTGGTCCTTGGGGTTTCTGCTACACGAAAGAGTCTACCAGACATTCTTCAGGACACAGAAGGACTTTGGCATTATAAGGCAGAACAGATCTTCAAATTTCCTGCTTCATGGAAAAGTCTGCCAGATACTATGGACCTGTAGGCTGAAGATGAATGCTCCAATGATAACACAAGAATGTTGGGTGACTGTCTAGGTAGCATGATGTCTCTGTCAAATCTAGAGTTTTGGAAGTTGCCTACAAAGCACGTCCTTTTTACTTAGGTAATATTATATTATATCCTTCTGGAGTATTTGATGGAGTTGAAGAATAGATATTTATAATTATATTTTCCTTAGTTATGATAAAAGATAAAGTAGATATAAATATTTTAACTATAATTCTTGCATGATACCTGTCTTGTTATATGTAATTTACTATGCTAAAGTTAGAACATTCCATTTTATTTTAGCAGAAAAGGGGAGGTGATATGAGATTCCTCTCTGTATGCTGTGAATTCCACTGGTTAATAAAGAAATTGTCTTGGACCTGTGCAGGGCAAAATAGAGAAAGGCAGGGAAAACTAAACTGCATGTTTTGAAAACGGAGGCAGAGAGGAGTCAGAAGCCATGTAGCCCTGCCAGAGACAGATGCTGGGAGATTACATGGTTAACCACAGCCTCATGTCAATACACAGATTAATGGAGATGGGTTAATCTAAGATTTGAGTCAACCAGAAATACACTTAAGATATTGGCCAAACAGTATAGTATAGTATACTTTCTGTGTTGTTATTTCTGTTCTGGGCAGCCAGGAAGAAACAAGAGGCCTCATATTACACTCTTAGGTTAATATTAGGCATAAAGCAAAGGATAACCAGCCTACAATTCACAATTCCAGAGAACGAAGATAACAAGGCAAACCCCTATCATTTAGTTTTTATTACAATACCAAATGAAGTGAATTTCTTTTGTGAGACCATTTTCATCATTAAAATACCAGCGTTATCATTCTCCCTTTAAGAAAGAGATACGTCAAATTTCAAGATGTCATTATTTTTTTCTGTTGTGTAGTACTCCATTGTGTAAATGTACCACATTTTCCTTATCCATTCTTTGGTCTAGGGGCATTTCGGTTGCTTCCAGGTTCTGGCTATGACAAACAAACCTGCTATGAACAAAGTTGAGCACATGTCCTTGTGGCTCGATTGAGCATCCTTTGAATATATACCCAAAAGCGGTATTACTGGGTCTTGGGGAAAGTTGGTTCCTAATATTCTGAGAAATCACCACACTGACGTCCAACCAGGTTTTACCAGTTTGCATTCCTATCAGCAATGCAGAAATGTTCTCTTTTCCCCACCACCTCTCCAGCATAAGCTTTCAACAGTGTCTTTGATCTTGGCCATTTTTACAGGTATAAGATGGAATCTCAGAGTTGCTTTGGTTTTCATTTCTCTGATGACTAAGTATGTTGAAAATTCCTTAAGTGTCTTTCAGACATTTTATACTCCTCTGTTGAGAGTTCCTGTTTCTGTCTGTACTCCATTTTTATTGGATTATGTGTTCTTTTGGTGACCAATTTCTTGAGTTCTTTCTATATTTTGGAGATAGAGCTAGAAAACATTATTTTGAGTGAGTTAACCTAGACACAAAAAGACAAATATCACATGTACTCACGCATAGGTGGTTTTAAAACATAAAGCAAAGAAAACCAGCCTACAAACCACAATCCCAGAGAATTTAGACAACAATAAGTACATGAAGAGAGACTTACATAGATCTAATCTACATGGGAAGTAGAAAGTAGAAAAAGAGAAGATCTCCTGAGTAAATTGGGAGCATTGGGATCTTGGGGGAGGGTTGACAGGGGAGGAGAGAGGCAGGGACTGGAACAGAGAAAAATGTAGAGCTCAATAAAAATCAATAAAAAACAGCAAAAAAAGAGTTACTTGAATGCAAAAAAGCTATATATTCCTAACAATAACAAACTCAAAAAACAGATTTTTTTTTCTTTTTGTTAGACAAAGTCAGCTATAATGCAGTGAGTTCTCTTTGCAATCAGCAAAATGAAACCTATGAGTATCAAGTGACTGAAAATAAAGCATTAAAAAGAAAGGATTATTTTATTGCCTTCTTTCTGTAACAGGATCTCCAGAATCTGTTCTATTAACCACTTTTTTTTTCAACTCACATCTGAAATTGGAAGCTCTACTATAAGTGGTTTAGGTGCAGAAATAATAGCAGTGTGAAAAGCAACTCTTTTTACTATCACCTTCATTTCTATATAGGAGAAATATATGATAACTTGATTTCCCATCATCGCACAATGGTTTTTGTATGGAAATAAGTTGCTGCATTTTATTACTGTCTGTTGTCTCATTGCTAAGCTTCCGAAATGAACCATGTACTTATCAATAATAGGATATTGCAACAAATGTCTTTAAACAATCCTAGTATAATTCTCTCATCCTCTAGAATTAAGTTGGATCGTGAAACCAAATTGATATTGTATAAATGCTTGTTAAGTTCCAAGGTTTTATCCAGAATTTGGTATCATAGATATCAGCCATATTGTGACGCTTTTTTGGCAGATTCAGTAATCATTTGTAGTTATTCTTACAATAAATGGGAATATCACTGTCATATTAATGCAGCAGCAGCACCCAGTAATCTCTCAGACACCAGAATTATTTTATTGGATGCACCATGCTGGTTATTTTGAATTCATCAATATGACTTTAGGAATGATTACTAAATGTAATTTTATACTCACTGAATCACTAATCTGCTTTTTGATAAAGAAAATATACTGGAGGAAAAAAAGTACCTTGATTTTGGTAAGGTACTCAACATGTATAGACTTTCTTGCACTTTCAATAAATATGCTAAAATTTATTTCATCAATGGCATAAACATTTGATATTCCCTAGATACATAAAAAAATGTAACTTTTTAAAAGTTGTTGTTCAACAGATATCAATATCTAATATTTTTATTTGCTTCAGTGGTTTCTTTATGATAAAAAATGGAATGGGGGAGGGAATGTATGCAGTTTAAATATAGAACAAATTGATATTCACAGGTTTCTATAGTGAAAAAAGTTTTCTATTTTCTTTTGTTTTCCAAGCATGTGTTGCTGGCTTAAGTCAATTTGATTTATAGCTTGAACGCTATTAGAATCAACTCATATTCATTTTCATAGAAATGCCCCTTCCTCAAAAATATAGCATAAATGTAGGGGAATTTTTTTTTAAGAAATAGATTAGTCCAGGTTATAGGATAGATAAATGTGTCCAGAGTTGAGCTAAGAGGATACTTACTCCTTTAGACTCCAGTTTCTTCACTTAAATTATACAGAGTTGCCATGATGTAGGTTGCTTGAAGACACATTGTATAATGCTTGGCACATAGAAGGGAATCAAAATATTTTTTATCTGAAAGTAATCTTAAATATTTTTCAGGCAAGTCTGAAATCTCTGATGATTCCATTTTTCTTCACCAGAACTTTTCAAAGTTGTCTTCTGTGATTTCTTGATGTATAGAACTTATGTGTGAATACATATTGTAATGTAATGAGTAGATGCAATTTTTTTCATAGATACAGCAAAGCTATAAAATAATTGCCTAAGTTTTCCAGAAGTCCTGACTACATTATCTGGAGTAATTAGTGATAAACATCACCCAGCATCTGGAGAATAATTTGTAATACGGTTTCATTTATAATTAATTATGTATAGTTGCTATGACATATACAGATGAATTCTAACTTACAATGTAACTCTAAATAGCTTATTTAGTGTCCTAAACTTGCTTGAGATGACCTAAGTATTAGCATTACTCCACTCAATCTCATTTATTATTTGTTGGATATGTAATATTATTATTTACTGTGGATGACTTGATTTTTAAAGTCTAATAGTATAATATTTCTAGTAAATGGAAAAATAAACTTATACTTTTTAGAAAAATCTTTCTATCAAAAATGTATCTTAGAGATAAAAGTAAACATTAGAAATTTAAGCTATACATTAGATAAGTTTTCCTCCTTTGGAACTAAAATGCAGCAAACTATAAATCTCTGAAAATGACTTGGCAGCACAATTTAAAATCTTCTTAAACATTTCTTCTAGTAAATTATGTACCCTTAGGAACAAAAAGCAAAAGGAGACTTTTATGTATTTTTAACTTTATATTCTACAGAAAGAAGATGAAATTTTTTTGAGTGTGTTACTGCTAGAAGCTCCACGGAGACATAAGTTTAATTAATAAATTTTTTCAATTATTTATTTGTTTATAATTTTCTATATACTTTTGTGGACATTTGCTGCTAAAGTGGTTCTCACGCATGATAATCAATTTTTAGACCCTTAGAAAGAATACAGAAATTTAAGAATGGTACTTTCTGAGTGCCACACTAGCTAGCATACCCTGTTTTATTTTTGGTAAATTATGATCATTTATATTTTCAGTATAATAAAAGCAGAATATGACACTTATTCTACAATATAGAGATATTTATTCAAACTACAAATCTGCTTTATCTTAAACAATGCACATACATCTTTAGATTGTCAGCAAAATCAGAGTATAAGAAGCTGATTGTCACTGTTATAAAGTAAAACATAATCATAGAAATAGGAATATACATTCTTGTTTTGAGACATGGTTTTATGTATCTTATGATATCATTGTAATTGACTTTGAACTTCTAATCCTCCTGTTTCTACTTCTGAAGTACTGGAAGTACTGAGGTCATGCAAATAGTCTACTACAATTCATTTATGCAGTGCTAGATATTGAGCATATTTTATAAAATAGAGTAGAACCCAAGTCACATTTTCAGCCACAGAGAATCTATCAATATACAATGCATACCTGTATTCTAAGACAATATATTAAGAGTATAATATTTCATGAGTTGACAGTTTGGAATGAGTTCAGTTTAGCAGTTATTTCATTTTATTTGAGTTTTCTCATTAATTGTTATGCATCTAAAAGTGATCAAAATGACACTTCACTGAAGTTTAACCATCTGCTGGCTTCAACAATTAGGGTCATTGACTAACTGTCCTTTCTTTCAGAGATTTTGCTATGTATCTTCATATAACTTCCTGGTAAGTTTGTAATCATCTGGGAGTAGCACACTACACACCACTTAGTTTTAGAATCTGAGTGAGACATTTTTATCTTCACTGCATTTATTAAAACACAAATGAATACCACTACAACTGCATGCCATTTCTTGTTTAATATTTTTTAAATACTCATTTGTTTTTCTTCTTTTTTTTCCTTTATTACCCCTTCCTCTCCACCTCCTCTGTTTCTCTTCAGAAATGGGTGTTCCTCCCATGGATATTAGCTAGTCATGACATAGCAAGTTGCATCAAGGCTAAGCACTTCCCTTTCCATTATGTCTGGATGAGACAATCAAGCAGGATGAAAAGGGTCCCTCAAACACTCAACAATTTCAGAGATATGCCCCACTCCCACTGCCAGGAGTCACACAAGAACACCAAGTCATACCACTGCAACATTTATATAGAGGGCTGTAGTCTGTGCTGGCAGCTTCTCTCAAATAATTACTCAGAGTCTTAATATTAATTATAAATGCTTGCCCCCATGACAGCTGGAAGTAATTCTAGAGGATGACATCCCCTCTCCCAGTAAAGTTTGCCCTTGGGTTTAAGGACATCATTTAGGGGTTGATTATAATTAGTATATGGTTGAGAGTTGGGGGAGAAATTTTATAAGCTCAGGGATCATTTTGGAAAAAAAAGAGGGATGATGGGATAATAGATTTGTAATTGTGAGTTACTGTTTTTAGACAAATATATTGGTATTGATTCTTGTATATTGATACAAAGTTAAATTATTGTATATATTGCAGTGTACATTTCTACCTCTGATTAAGATACTTATATATATTGTTTGTGTATTGATATATATTTACCATATTACAATGTATATTTGTACATTTTTTTATATTTGGAGGTCATTATCTTCATTTGTTACACAGTTTTTTATTGTCTTAGTCTTTAAGTTAGATAGGTATTGAGAATTATATAGATCAATTGTATTCTAAGTTTGTCATTTATAATTAGACTAATCAGGTTCTTTAGATACATAGAGATTATATTCAGTATAGACAGAAAATCTTCAACCTCTTCAAAGAGCTGTAGAAAATGGCCTTTAATCTAACTCAAAGTTTTGTGGTAGTGAGACGCAATTGATCCTGGAAACACCGCTCTATTCCTGAGAGAATGTTGAGCACCAAAGACATTCCACCTGGAGCCTTTCTTTTTGGCAGAACTGGCCTTTGGGCAAAGAAATGCTCATACCTCAACCACTGACAAAGATACAGAGCATGCATCAATGGATAAAACAGGACTGTCATATCCTGCCAAGACAGGGTAACATAGTTTTGAAAAATTGCTTGCCTTTGAAAATGGTATGTCAGTTATGTTAGGCCTTAGCCAAAATTGGTCACTTCAATGCTGAAAACGTGACTTTGGGTGATTGCCCAGGTAGCTAGTTGTCTCTGTGATTTGTTGCATGTTTTGGAAGTTGTTTTACTGAACTTCCTAATTACCCAGGTAACATTATTTCCTTTCTCAGATCTTCAATGGGGTTGAAGACTATATAAATGTAATTACTTTTCTCTCATGACTTGGCCAAGTTATTTATTATACAAGACCTAAGCTAGTTAGAATAGGATATTTGTACTTATTGTATATAATTTCATAGTAGGTTTAGAACTCTCTTACTTAAACAAAAGGGGGAGGTGTTGCCGGAGCTCCTCCTGCTCCTTCAGCCAATAGCCTCTGAGATACCAGCCCATTGGGGTGTAGTCTCTCTCCCTTTAAAAAAGCGGCCACTTCCCTCTCCTCTCTCTCTTACTTCCTGCTCCGCTTCTGGCCACTAGACTCCCTTCCTGATTGCGCAGAGAGCTGTTGTCTGGGAAGGTGATCTGTAACTTTTTTCCTCTTTAAATAAATAACCATTCTATTAATCATAATTCCAAACTGGTGTGGGATTGTTGTGACTTACACCTTTGCCTTCACCTAAGGTATCAAATTATTTCATAACTAGAAAAAAATATTGATTTTGAGTTATGGTTGAAAATTTATAGCTTTCCTATGAAAGAAATTTTAGTTTTATCATTTGGAAAATGTGTCTATGCTTCTCCTTAGATTTTCATCATAAACTTTTTAACATGAAATCTACTTCTATAATCATATTGTGTATGTGCATGCATCTCTGTATTTCATGGAACCATGCATCCAGCTACATGACTTTATGTTTGCTGCAGTCATTTTATGATGATGGATGTCAAAAACTATCCTACACCAGTTCAGAATTATGAATAATAAAAGGGTTATGTATTTAAGGGAAAGCTTACAGATTATTGTCCTAGGTAACAGTCCTCTTCATGTACAGGAACAGAGTCTAGCAGCCAGAAGCAGGAGTCAGAAGCAAGAGAGCAGGTACATGTTTACCACTGCTTTTACAATATAAGAGACCATGCCCAAGTGGGCTGGTATCTTAAAGGCTATTAACTGAATGAGTGGAATGTGCTCTCACAGCACCTCCCCCTTTTATTTGAATATGAGAGTTCCAAACCCAATACAAATCTATATACACTAGGAACAGATTTCAAGTATAATTAGAATTACAACCAGCATAAACAATATTAAGCAAGGTATGTATGCTAAATGTTTTAGTATACATTATATCCTAAGGAGTCTAAGTCTTGCACTGGGAATGACTTGGCTAGGTCATAAGAAGGGGGTAACTATGACT
The DNA here is from genome assembly GCF_018167655.1 of Microtus oregoni. Classification (NCBI taxonomy): domain Eukaryota; kingdom Metazoa; phylum Chordata; class Mammalia; order Rodentia; family Cricetidae; genus Microtus; species Microtus oregoni. Next base: position 3,182,542 of record NW_024543812.1, read on the forward strand.
AATCTTCAACCCCATCAAAAGCCTTAATAGGAAGATAACATTACTTGAGCATGTAGGAAGTACAGGAATATATGATGGAGACAATTAGCTACCTTATCAATCACCAAAAGTCTCATTTACAATGTTGAAGCAACCAAATTTGGCTAAGGCTTAGGGTAACTGATTGACCATTTTCAGAGGCAGGAAAATTTTCATAACCATATTTCCCTGTCTTGGCAAGATTTGACAATCTTTTTCTTATATCCTGCTTATCCATTTCTAGATACCATGTACTTTGTCAGTGGTTGAGGTATGGGCAATTTTTTGCACAAAGACCAAAGATGACAAGAAGAAAACAAACTACAAGTGGAGTGTCTTGGGTGTTCAACATTCCCTTTGGAGTAGATTGGGGAATGAAGGATCAATAATCTCTCATGTCAACAGAACAATAAGTTATTTAAATGCTATGTTCTACAGATCCTTGAAGTGGTTGAATATTACCTATCTGGACAGAATACAATCTCTATGTATCTAGAGAACCTAATTAATCTGACTGTAAATACAACAAACATGAAAAACTATTGACCTATAATAATAAATACCTGTATAACTTAAAGACTAAAACTTCATGTCAGAATATTAAATAATCTGTAAACAAATGTGCAAAAAATGACAATGACCTCAAAATATAAACAATCTATAAGTATCTTGATCAAAGGTAGGAATAATATATAATGAATTATGAAAAATTATTCTAAAAGTTTTACCAATATGCAAAATACCCTGAACCAAAATAAAAACATGCATATATACAATATGACAAAATAACTTTGCATAGGTGTACAAATAATGTAAGCAAAAATAACAAATATAATTTGAACTTGTATCAATATAAAAAACTATACCAATGTAAATTATCCATAAATAATAGCTCACAAGTTTTCGTTCTCTTACCCACTATTATCCTTTTTTTAAACAAACATAGGTTTCACCCCAACCCTCTATCTATTACAAGTAATAATCAACAACCCCTAAACAGGGTTCCCAAACTTAAGGATAAACTTTTCTTGAGATAGGGGGTGTTGTTCTTTAGAATTGCTTCCCATTGTCATGGGGGTGATGTACTTTTAATGGAATCCTGCAAGAGTAAAGTGATGATTAAGTTTCAAAATTACTGTGTAGTGTAGTTGCAAACAATTTGCAAGCAGTAAATAGGGTTTTTCTAAGTTCTTATTACAGTTCTGGCGAGAACATCATAATAAGTTGCACCATTTTCGCAGATGGTACCCCAAACCCAGTCTTATTGTAGCTCTATCTGCATCAAGATGCCATCTCAACCAGGTAGAATTGTTACTGAGTGGCTCCATCTTCTTCCTGGCAACATCAAAGTTTACTGCAAAAAAAGGATCTGTAGAAAAATCCATACTTCATGGAAAACTTAAACATCACTCAAGCCCAAATTGATTAAAGACTTCAATATAAATCTTCCACACTGACCCTGATAAAAGAAAAAGTGGGAAGTAGTCTGCAACCCATGGGCACAGGAGACCACTTCCTACGTATAACCCCAGTATCACAAACAATAAGAGCAATAATGAATAAATGGGACCTCCTGAAACTGAGAAGCTTCTCTAAAGCAAAGGACACTGTCATTAAGACAAATAGGCAACCTACTGAATGGGAGATCTTCACCAACCCTGCATCAGACAAAGGTCTGATCTCCAAAATATATAAAGAACTCAAGAAACTAGACATTAAAACTCTAATTAACCCAATTAAAAAATGGGGTAATGAACTGAACAGAGAATTTTCAATAGAAGAATTTCAAATGTCCAAAATACATTTAAGGTCATGTTCAACCTCCTTAGTGATCAAGGAAATAAAAATCAAAAAAAAAAAAAAACAGGTGTAAGAGATACCACCTTTCACCTGTAAGAATGGCTAAAATCAAAAACACCAATGATAGCTTATGCTGGAGAGGATGTGGAGTAAGGGGAATACTCATCCATTGTTGGCGGGAATGCAAACTTGTGCAACAACTTTGGAAATCAATGTGGCAGTTTCTCAGGAAACTGGGAGTCAACCTACCTCAGGATCCAGTGATGTAGTTGGGTCTTCTATCTATGTGTTACTTTCATTGGTTAATAAAGAAACTGCCTTGGCTCCTGATAGGTCAGAACATAGGTAGGTGGGAAAGACAGAACATAATGCTGGGAGGAAGAAGGCAGTGAGGCAGATGCTGAAGCTTTCCTTTCCAAGATGGATGCAGGATAAGATCCTTCCTGGGAAGCCACCACCTCATGGTGTTACACAGATTATTAGAAATGGGTAATCAAGATGTGAGAATTAGTCAATAAGAGGCTGAAACTAATGGGCTAGGCAGTGTTTAAAAGAAAACAGTTTGTGTGTTATTATTTCAGGTAAAGCTAGCTGGGGGCGGGAACGCAGCCTGCCATAGATTCTACAGATCCAGCTATTTCACTCTTGGGAATACACACAAGAGATGCCCAATCATACTACAAAAGCATTTGTTCCACTATGTTCATAGCAGTACCTGTCATAGCCAGAACCTGTAAACAACCTAGGTGCCCCTCAATAGAAGAATGGATAAAGAAGGTGTGGCACATATACATATTAGAGTTCTACTCAATGGTAAAAAATAATGGCATCTTGAAATTTGCATGAAAATGGATGGAAATAGAAAACACTTTACTGAGTGAGATAACACAGACCCAAAAAGAGGAATATTGTATGTACTCACTCATAAGTGGATTCTAGTCATAAACAAAGGACATTGAGCCTATAATTTGGGATCCTAGAGAAGATAAATAAGAAGGTGAACTCAAAGAAAAACATATATTTATTCTCCTGGATATTAGAAGTAGACAAGATCGCCAGACAAAAGTGGGGAGCATGGGGGTGCGGGTGGGATTAGGGGACTGGGAGAGAGGGGAAGAGAAAGGATAAGGGGAGTATTGGGGAGAGCTAGGGATAATGGGATGGATGAGACAGAGGAAGAGTGGATTTGGAAGCAGTGAAGGAGCTATCTTAATTAAGGACACCATTTTAGGGTTTACAAGAGTCTTGGCTCTAGAGCAGTTCCCAGGTGTCCAAGGAGATGTCCCGAGTTAGGTCCTTGGGAAGCAGAGGAGAAGGGGCTTGAACTGGCCTTATCCCATAGCCACACTGATGAATATCTTGCATATCACCATAGAACCTTCATCTGGCTATGGATGGAGATAGCGACAGAGACCCACATTGGAGCACTAGACTGTAGAAGGAGTTGTGGGCTGCATTTCTGGCTCCTGTCTCCCGGCCACCTGGCTAGCTTATGCCCCAGAAATAACAACACATAAATTGTATTCTTTTAAGCACTGCTTGTCCCATTAGCTCTAGCCTCTTACCGGATAACTCTCACATCTTGATTAACCCATTTCTATTAATGTGTGTAGCACCACGAGTTGGTGACTTACCAGGAAAATTCTAGCCTACATTCATCTTGGGTCGGAGCTTCATCATGTCCGATCCCCTTCTTCCCAGCATTCTGTTCTGACTACTCCACCCACCTAAGGGCTGGCCGATGAAATGGGTCAAGGCAGTTTCTTTATTAACCAATGAAATCAACACAAACAGATTGACAGATGACAATACTACATCATTTCCCACTTTTCTATTTAAACAAAAAGGAAAGGCTTTAACTTTAACACAGTAAAATTACATATAACAAAACAGTTATCAAGCAAGAATTACAGTTACAATATTTATATCTATTTTATCTTTTATCATAACAATGGAAAAATATAACTATCTATCTATTCTTTAACTCCATCAAAGATGCCAGAAGGATATAATATTGCCTAAGCAAACAAGAAATAAGAAACTTCCAAAACTCTAGAAGTGATAGAGACATCTCGCTACCTGGACAGTCACCCAAAGGTCGTTTGTACCACTGGCCAGCCATCTTCAGCTTTCAGGCCCATAGTATCCAGAGACATTTCCATGAAGCAGGAAATTTCAAAGGTAGTTCAGTCACTATCTGCTGTGTACTGCAGACTGTCTCTCAGAATCTTTCATAAGTCAGGAAACCCAAAAGACCATCTCACCTTTAGGCAAGTTCAGCAGTCCTCTTTCTATGGAGTATTTGTGTTCAGTTTATGCAACAGTCCAGGCAAGAGCAGTTTCCTTCCCAAATGGCTAACCAACTCCATAAGGAGCCTCTTTGATGCCCATCTTCCTCTTTAAGTAGATTGGTGCCGCCAGGAGCAGAGTGTCTCATTGTCATGAAAAGTCCTAAGTTATTAAAACATTTAAAATGCCATATTCTGTAGTTTTTGAAAGATATGAAGAATGCCTATCTGAAATATATCTATGCACATCTAGAAAATCTAACTAACATGACTACAAGCTTGACGATTATTGATGATTATACATTTACAACCTATATACATTACATTTTTACATAAACTACACAATCACAATACTTTAATCAATATCAGAAATGCATACACATATAACAAAATTGACCTTAAACTTGTATCAATAAACCAAGATTCATACCAATGCAAATTATTCATTTCTACATCATATCCCCCTTTATAATGAAAAGGAACATTTATAAACAATATTTGGGAATATGGGCACAGTTATTTCTCTCCAAACTGCTTCATGCTAAATGGGGGCGTTGTTAATCAGATCTTTCATGGTGTAACCTGTGTGCCAGGTTCCTCTCAGTCTGCAGTTGACCAAAGTAATTTTTTGAGGGTGTTCATGGCAATGTTTCAGGAGGCCTTGGTCTATCATACCATATTGGGATAGAAGCAATCCACAGGGTCTCATCCTCTGTGAAAACAAAAGAAGAACCTCCTTTCCAAAGCATCATGTCCTTGGATCCAAATTTTAAAGTCAAGGCATTTTTAAAATATCTATCTTGGATTAGTTCAGCAGCATTCATAAACAATTATCTTTTAGTAGTTGTTGCTCCTTCCTCAGCATTCAAACAATTCAAAGAGAGCATAATAGCATACAGTATCAAGATTCTCATTATATTTTCCATCTTTGCGTGGCTTTATTTTAACATCTATTTCATTTATTTTTACTTTTATTTTTGAGAAAGGTTCTCCATATATCTTTGTCTTGGACTAACTCTTTAGACCAGGCTATCCTTGAACTCTCAGACAGAGGTCTGTCTCTGCCTCCTAGGCAATGAGATTATAGGTGTGTCCTGCCACATCTTGAAGTTACAGAGGTCAATCTACCTCTGCCTCGCAAGTGTTGGGATTAAAAGTGTGTACTACCACACCCAACTACTCTCTTTTTTTTTTACTTGAAGAACTTTAACATTTAGCATGCATATATTTTAACACACTGTAAATCATTTAGTGGTTTTCTTTGTTTTGAATCTTTCTTTACTGTATATCTCTCTTTTGTGACCATATGAGCCTTTAAATTATTGAGCAATATGGGTAGGATTAAAGCCGTGGCTTTGCCAGTTAGATCCAGTCCATTCCTTAGCTTTCCAGCCTCATGGCAGAGGTACTGTTGGAGCTATTTTTATTGCCACAACTCTGTGGCGTTTCAAGGTCCTTGCCAGGAAGCAAGCTGCAGCATTCTGCTCACATACCACACTCTGTCAGACTGTCTGCCTGAAAGAGTCAGAGTTTGCCCTGGCAGGATGGCCCAGAAAGCCGGCTTTTAAAAACAGCACAACTTTTTTCCTGCTAAAGCTGAAAATGAACAAGTATGCAGTCAGCTTTTATCAACACCATTTAAGTGTTTCGTGGAAGGACCTCTTAAAGGAGCTGCAGGGTTTTGCAGCTAAAGCTTAGTCAGGAAGCCTCCCTTGGATGAAAGCATTTGCTTGTTTCTAGCAAGCAGAGCAGACCTGAAAAATTGCTTCTACCAAGAAAACATCCTTTACTCTATTCCCTCCCAAGCTTTCTCAGGCTTTCAGTGGATTCAGTTATCCACATTGGGCAGCCATTTGTAGAAGGAGCGGTGGGCTGCATTCATGCTGCCCAGCTCCTGGCTGCCTGGCTAGCTTATGCCCCAGAAATAACAACACACAAAATGTATTCATTTAAACACTGCTTGTCCCATTAGCTCTAGCAGCTTACTGGCTAATTCTCGCATCTTGATTAACCCATTACTATTAATGTGTGTAGCACCATGAGGTGGTAACTTACCAGGAAGATTCTAGCCTACGTCCATCTTGGGTCGGAGCTTCATCACATCTGACCCACTTCCCTTCTTCCCAGCATTCTGTTCTGTCTTCTCCACCCATCTAAAGGCTGGCCTTTCAAATGGGTCAAGGCAGTTTCTTTATTAACCAGTGAAATCAACACAAACAGATTGACAGAAGACAAATCTACATCACTGGACTGAGCTCCCAAGGTCCAGATGAAGAGCAGAAGGAGGAAGAACATGACAAAAGAAGTCAGAGCCACGAGGGGTGCGTCCACCCACTGAGATGGTGCAACTGATCTAATGGGAACTCACCAAGACCAGATGGACTGGGACTGAATAAGCATGTGATCAGACCTGACTCTCTGAATGTGGCTGACACTGAGGGCTGACTGAGAAGCCAATGATAATAGTACTGGGTTTGATTCTACTACATGTACAGGCTTTATGGAAACCTGGTATGTTTGGATGAACACATTCCTAGAACTGGATCAAATGGGGAGAGCCTTGGACTTCCCACAGGACAGGGCACCCTGACTTCTCTTAGGACTGGAGAGGGAGGGAGAGGGGAAGGAGGGAGAGAGTGGGATGGAAATGGGAGGAAGTGAAAATTTTTAATAAATAAATAAATTTAAAAAAGAAATACATTTAAAAATGAAATTTTAGATTGAAATTGACTTAAAAGGTAATATAGGCCTTTGATTCTATAAAAGTAATCTACAAGAATCAGTATTTATAATTATTTCTCTAAAACAATTAATTAACACACAATAAAAAATAAATGATATTTTTTACTTCAAAGATCTTTTCTAACTCAACAAGTTTTCATAGGATGAATCATCTCTGATTCATACTCTGAATCATCTTCTCTGATATTGGATCAATTAGTATTGACCAATAATAATTCATTTGAGATTATCTTTATGTTACTAGAGAAAGTATGCTTTAGAGACATGAGTAAATATTTTAATTTCCTCCAGGAAATAGCATATGATGTATTCATTAGTTATTTTGGCCTCTATTGAAGAACTAGATCACTTATAATAAAATACTGAAATATAAGTATATAACTTCTACAATTAGAAACAGAGTTAAAATAAAGCTGTACAAAGATGGAAAATACAAAGAGAATTTTGATACTTTATGCTATTATGATCTCTTTGAATTGTTTGAATGCTGAGGAAGGAGCAACAGCTGCTAAAATATATTTGTTTATAAATGCTGCTGAACTAGATATTTTGAAAATACCTTGACTTCAGAATTTGGATCTAAGGATATGATACTTTAGAAAAGAGATTCTTCTTTTGTTTTCACAGACAATGACACCCTGTGGATTGCTTCCATCCCAATATGATATGATGGACCACGCCCTCCTGAAGGATTGCTGTGAACACCTTCAAAAAATCAATTCACTCGACTGCTGACTGAGATGAATCTAGCACACAGGTTATACCATGAAATACCTGATTAAAAACACCCCCATTCAGGAGGAAGCAGTTTGGAGAGAAAAAACTTCGCCCATATTCCCAAATATTGCCTATAAATGTTCTTTTTCATTTAAAGGGAGATATGATATAGATATGAATAATTTGCATTGATATGGATTTTGCTTTAGTGATTTAAATTTAAGGTCAATTTTGTTATATGTATATGTGTTTCTGATCTTGATTAAAGTATTGTGATTGTGTAGTTCATTTAAAAATGTAATGTATCTAGGTTGTTAATGGATAATCATTAATAATAGTCAAGTTTGTAGTCATGTTAGTTAGATTTTCTAGATGTACATAGATATATTTTAGATAGGCATTCTTCATATCTTTTGAAGACTACAGAATATGGCATTTAATGTTTTAATAACTTAGGATTTTTCATGAAAGTGAGACACTCTGCTCCTGGCAGCACCAATCTACTTCAAGAAGAAGATGGGCATCGAAGAGTCACCTTATGGAGTTTGATAGCCATTTGGGCAAGAAACTTCTCTTGCCTGGACTGTTGCATAAACTGGACACAGAGTACCAACAGAGAATACTACTGAACTTGCCTAAAGGTGAGATGATATTTAAGGGTTCCTGATTCATGAAAGAGTATGCGAAACATTCTGCAGGACACAGCAAATAGTGACTGAACTGCCTTTGAATTTTCTGCTTCATGAAAATGTCTGCTGGATACCATGGGCCTGTAGGCCGGAGATGGATGCCTCAATGGTACAGAGAAACTTTGGGTGACTGTCCAGGCAGCGAGATGTCTCTGTCATTTCTAGAGTTTTAAAGTTGCTTATTTCTTGTTTGCTTAGGTAATATTGTACCTTTCTGGAGTATTTGATGGAGTTGAAGAATAGTTAGTTATCGTTATAGTTTTCCTTCATTTTGATAAAGATAAAGTAGATGTAAATATTGTAATTTTACTTGATAACTGTTTTGTTATATGTAATTTTGCTATGTTAAAGTTAAAGCCTTCCGGTTTTTTTGTTTAAACAGAAAAAGGGGAAAAGATGGAGGAAGGTCATTGGTTAATTAATAAAGAAACTGCTTGGCCCTGATAGCTTAGAACATAGGTAGGTGGAGTAAACAGAACAGAATTCTGGGAGGAAGAGGAAGTGAGCTCAAACACCATGCTCCCCTCTCCGGGGCAGATGCGATGAAGCTCCAACCCAGAATGGACGTAGGCTAGAATCTTCCCGGTAAGCACACCTTGAAGTGCTACACACATTAATAGAAATGGTTAATCAAGATTTAAGAATTAGCCAGTAGGAAGCTAGAGCTAATGGACCAGGCAGTGTTTAAATCAATACAATTTGTGTGTTGTTATATCTGGGCATAAGGTAGCCAGGCGGCCAGGAACCGGGCTGTGAGAAGAGGCCTGCCGCTCCTACTACATAAGACTGTCATGTGCCTATATATATAAAATATATCTACAGTTACTAAATAAATATAAGTTACTTTTAGCAATCAAAAGAAAAAGGAGAGGAAAAAGGAATACTACAAATAAACAGGTAAAGTGAACAACTGAAGGTTAATGTGGTGAAAACCTGTAATCCCAACACTAATGTAAACAGATATGAGTATTCTAAGTCTGAGGAGAGAATGAATTCAACAGCAAGATTAAGAACACCTGGGCTACATACTGAGACCCAGTCTCAAAAAGTTAAATAAGCTGGGCGGTGTTGGCGCACGCCTTCAATCCCAGCACTTGGGAGGCAGAGGCAGGTGGATCTCTGTGTGTTCGAGGCCAGTCTGGTCTACATGAGCTAGTTCCAGTACAGGCACCAAAAAAAAACTTTAGAGAAACCCTGTCTCGAAAATCAAAAAAAAAAAAGTTAAAAAATAAATATAGTTAATCAAGCACTTTCATCAAGTAAAATACTGGTATAAAAAGTAATTATCTTTTAGTACATTTTTAAATGTAATACTAATTTTCCAGTAGCTATTTCAAATGTTTGGTGCAAGATGGATTTACATGGAAAAGTGGTAAAAATAGAGACACTCTACTTCATCCCAGAATAGCCAAATGAAATTTCTTAGAGCTACTGTTCAGGTGCATCTCTGCTTGAAAACGCTGCTCACTATTACAATGTCTGGGCCTATGAGGAGAAGAACAAAAACAAACAAAACACTGAGAAACAAATATAAATGAAAAAAACTAAGTTACTAATGCATTTAAACAACCAAGTTACTAGCTAATTCTTTCCTGCTCTGTACTTTTTGTTGAACACTCTGAGCAGAGAAATCCAAGATGATGAGAACTAAGAAAACTTCCTTCGATATATTATTAAGCAGAGTTTTCTGATCTGGTAGGGAACAGCATTCAGAATTGATGAAGGTTCACTTACAATTGCAGAATGTAAGTGAGGAAGGGAAAAGGAGGAAGTTAAAATAATCTTTAAGAGGAAAGAAAGAGAAGAAAAAGTTCTGAAAATCCCACAAGGTTGAGGGACATGGTTTATTGGGTTTTGTTGTTGTTGTTGTTTCCTTTTTAGATGAAGGAAATACAATATAAATACATATATATGAATAAGGTTTGCAGGCCTGAAGAAAGGAACAAATGAATGGAGAATCGGGGTAGAGAAAAGCATGGTGGAAAGGAAAGAATAAGGAAAGAAGGCATATTTTAAATTTCTTAATTGAATGCATCTCTATAGCCTCACAGTATTTACTGCTCCTTTCAGTAAAGGAATTGACATCTGTGAGCCTCCTTCTCTACACATACAGAATAAGAATTCAGTCAATACCTAGCCCATAATCTTGAAAGAAGGAAGATATTATGTAACAAATATATAACACAACACCTACCTCAGTGCTTAACATGTAGCTGCCACTTAGCAAATATTGTTTTATAACTTACTGATATTAGTATGGGTCTATCCTCAGTAAATAGTATAGAGATGCTAACTTCTAGACAAGTATGAGATAAATAACTTTTGTGAACAGAGTCCTGTAAACACTGGGTAACTTACTATTACTATCACAATGTCTCCAATGTGTCCATCATTAATATTGTTTTAGAAGACTTTGTAGTTATTCCATTAGTAGATGTATGCATGCCTCCTCATTTCCCCAATAATATTAATATGCAGTTAATTCTCATACTTATTAGTATAGTATGAATCACAAGTATATTTGATATAGCTTTGGCAGTAATTTAGAGGTACATAGATGAATATATGTAAAAATTGCTAGTTGCTGAACAACAGTTTTATCCAAGTTTAAATCCTTTCAGCCTTAAGGGAAACTCACTAAGACAAAGGATATTATAAGGATGATAAACAATAGGATGCTCTAATAGGAGGTAAAATATTCCATGCTCCAGTGAAATTACTTAAGATCAGGAAGTAACCAACTTCAAAGTTGTAGAAAGACCCTGAAATTAACAAAATACACTAGGCCCCACTGTAGACAAAGGCTGCTTGTTCATTTCCCAGACACTCAGACCCAAAATAATCACAGAGAAATAGTATTAATTACAATATCATTTGACCGATAGCTTAAGTATAATGCTACCTAGCTCTTATATCTTAAACTAACCCAGTTTTATTAATCTGTGAATTACCACAATGTGGTTTCAACCTATATGTAAGGTTCCATCTAGCATCCAGTGTCTGTCTTCCTGCAGCTACATGGCTTCACACTGATTCCATCACTCTCTCTTCCTCTATATGCTTAAAATTTCTGCCCTGTTCTATTCTGGGCTGCAATGGTCCCAAAAATACAGCAGTTTCTTTATTAATCAATGGCATTCACAGCATTCAAAGAGGAATTCCACATCACTCCTCCTTTCCCAAGCATATATAATCTGTAAGGATTGCTAAGAGATACTCTCAGAAAGACGGAGCTGCCTAGAAGGGTCTTAGACTAGAAGACCATCTAGAAGAAACCAATTAGAGTCAGTTACAGGCTGTGATTTTGACAATCCAATAATGGCTGTCTCATGATGAAAAAGCCCCAATCGTAATAGTTGTGCAATCCATGAGGCTAGATGTCCCAGCTGAACTTCTGTCTATACTGGAATTTTGAAGTATTTTCTAGCATCAGTGAAGGAATATTCTGGCAATAGGAAAGATGATCTTACCTGCAAGATTAAGGACAAACAGAAAACTATGCTATAGATTCCCTCTTTCATGTCCATTTATGTAGGCTGTCATCAGAAGGTATGACCATACTAATAGTGTATATTCTCACCTCAAAAGATTCAGATTGAGCATGGGTCTTCCCACTTCAAATGATACAATCAACAAATCCCCTCTCAGGTGTGACCTGTTGATTTGGTTTTAATTGATGACATTACAAGTTCACAACTTGTTGATTTGACCCATGATAATATTTTTCACATGGCATGCTTAATTTCCAAATGAAAGAAATAACAGGTCATAATTCCATCTAGAATGATGTCATCATCCTATGTATAACTACAAAATTGTTTCATATATATTTATCATTATATATATATATATATATATATTCTGTTAGAAATACTTAGTCATCTAGTGTCTCATAAATTAAGTGTAACAAAACCCACTAATATTATCTCATTCTATATTATATCAAATGATAAAAAAATATAAGAAACAAAGCATAAATAATTGCTTAATTGCTAATGTGTGTATTTATGTACAAAAACACACTTAAAACATTAATGGTTAAATCAGTCATAATGTTTATTTCTGCTACTGTTCATGTGACATTAACTGAACATTAACTAACTGGTGTTTATAAATACCTTTTGTTACTATCCATTCTGTATTTCCTCCAAGCATTTGGTTTCCAATAAGGCCCACTAGTATGTAAAACAAAAACTATCTTTCAAAGGGAAAATAGCTGTGAGCAAATGACAATAAAATCTTGATTGAATATTCAGAGGGTCTTCTCTATGGTTCATTTACCAGGGCCAGTTAAAAATTCCAAGCAAAATCCCTATCTGCTGCTTATACCTCAAGTACCAATGGGCAAGCAGATAAAAAAACAAAGCTTCCTCTTTCTATGCTTTTTTTTTAAAGACAGGCATTGACCAGGTATGGGCCAAATTTACAGTGAGTCTTCTTAACTCAAATCATCCAATCAAGAAAATTTCTCATAGGTATGCACAGTTACTTGGGCTTTAGTTAACTCCAGATTCAGTGCAGTTGAAACCAAGATTGAGAATCACATAACCTAGTAAATCTCATTGTTTCATCATGGTTAACTTTAGTGTTATCCTTACATAGATCAGCCATTAGTTCTCTATTTGAAGTGAGTTAATGTTTGATCTCATATCACCAAAAATATTATCACAAAAGAGTTTTTCTTAAAATTAAGTGCACATAAAAATGGATAAGATGACTAAGTCAGTAAATACTTGCTGCCAAGCATGATATCCTGAATAGATCCCTGAGAATCATATGACCAAAAAAAAGAATCAATTCCTGAAGGTTATCTTTTGATCTTGCCCAAAATATAATGCCATGTTTCTACCTCTGCATTACAAAATAAATTTTATAATAATTTTAAGAATTGAGTTATGAATAATTTAGAAAAGTATAGAAAGTAAAATGCATAGCAATTTAATAAGTACAAAGAACAAAAAAAACATTACATATAAGAACGAACAATAGAAAAAAAAAACATTACATATTGGATTGACTCCTAAAATACTGCATCCCTTAATTTTTTCAAATTTGTTTCTACTGTTTTCTTTCCTTACAAAATTATGTTGCTCATGCAATTTTGGTTTTAAGATACTATTTGCAAGTTGGTTTTAAGAAACTATTATTTATGAATTCATTATATAGATTGGGAATAACCTAGGACATGTTTGAAAACATTGCTACACTATATCCTAACTAATGTGCTCTCAAAAACTCTAAAATCAAAACCAGCTATCTAAGACCCAGAATAGATCTTGTTTTGTTTATTGAGGTGTTCTTGTATAATGGCTTATTTGTAATTTGAATGTTAATGAATTTTGGCATAAATTCCAGGACTTGGATAATAAATGTCAGGTTTCCTGATTTCTGTATTCTCAAAAAAAGACATTTGCTTCTTGTGTTTAAATTGGGATAGAAAACGTGCCTTGAAGCATTCAGAAATACATCAAAACTGAACTCACTTGACAGCTGAATTATAAATAATAAAAATTTGATTTTCACACAATGATCTCATTGGTTGGCATTGTTCATCCTTATAAGATATACTGTAATGCATGTATTTATCTATCCTATTTACCATCAAAGATTTCTCAAAATATCTTTCATATGAGCCCCTCTAAAAATTAAGTATAAAAGTTACTTTGAGGTGATAGCTACTTTTTAAAATTTTTATTCCCCAGCAATTCTGAACAGATATGTTCACATCAATTCTGCATTTAGGCAACTAGAGTAGAAAATGTCTACCATAGGCCACACTGAAGACAGTCCTTGGCTTTAGGGTTTTAAGAGTAAGAGACTGAGCTTCACAAAAGCTTAGGTAGAAATTCTTTTGTATTTCTCATATATCTGACTAATATTGAGTGTGTGTCAATGAAAATTAAAACTAGAGATTGTTGGAATACTCTGCTATTAAATTTGTAGTCTACCCTATCTGGACAGCTCTTTAGGCTCAGCAGAAAATGGGTAATTTTCTTTTTTTTTTATAACAGGGCTCCCTCCCTCTCAATCTGGATGGTGTCTCTCTCTAGATCTGAGGCCTGATGTTATCTAAAAGCTGTCCCTAAGCCTGGATGTCTGACCTTTGACACAGATCCATGCAGATGCTCTCACTCTACTGCCAATGTGATAACTAGCTATCATGCTTTATGGTAGGAACATGCTACCAAATGTAGACTAGGTGATATCCCAGATGCTATTCCAATCCAATGTATATGCCCTCACCCTAGAATAAAATTGAGCTGTATTACTAAAAGTGTATCCTGGAAAATTGTTTCCAACAACCTTCTGTGATGTGGGAAGGCCATATGTCAATATGTTGATTTCATTGGTTAATAAAGAAATTGCCTTGGTCCATTTGATAGGCCAGCCCTTAGGTGGGTGGAGTAGAAAGAACAGAATGCTGGAAAGTAAGGAAGTAAGCTCAGATGCCATGCCGCTCCTCTCCAGGGCAGATGCAATGAAGCTCCAGCCCAAGATTGATGCAGGTGAGAAATGCTGAAACTTTCCTGGTAAGACACCATGCGTGGTGCTACACAGATTCTTAGAAATGGGTTAAGCAAGATATGAGAGTTAACCAAAAAGAGGCTAGATATAATGGGCCAGGCAGTGTTTATATGAACACAGTTTGTGTGTTGTTATTTCGGGGGTCTAAGCTAGCCCTGCAGGAGCTGGGCAAAATGAAAAGCAGGCCTGCAGCTCCATCTACAAATGGTGCCCAGATATGGATAACTAAATCCACAGAAAGCCTGAAAAAGCTTGGGAAAGAAAAGAGTGAAGTATGTTTTCTTGGTAGCAGCAATTTCTTGGGTCTGCTCTGCTTGCTAGAGGCAAGCAAGCACTCTCATCTAAGAGACACTTCCTGACTCAGCTTTAGCTGCAAAACCCTGAAGCTGTTTTAAGAGGCCCTGCTATGAAACACTTAAATGGTGTTGATAAAAGCTGACTGTGTGCTTGTTTGTTTTCAGCAGTAGCAGGAAAAAAAGTTGTGCTGCTTTAAAATGCTGGCATTCTATTTTGTCCTGCCAGAACAAACTCTGACTCTTTCAGGCAGGTAATCCGACTACAGACTGTTTGAGTGTGGTTTCTGAATGCAATTCTGCAGCTTGCTTGCTGGCAGGGACCTTGAAATGCCATAGAGTTGTGGCAATAAACATGGCTCTGGTGGGTACCTCCACCATGAGGCTGAAAAGATAAGGAATGGGCACAATCTAGCTGTCAAAGCCATGGCTTTAATCCTTTTCTTAGTCTCATGTAGTTAGAAAGAGATATACAGTAAAGAGAGATTCAAAGACCAAAAACCTCTAAATGGTTTACAGTATGTTTAAAAGTATATGTAGGCTTGAAAAAAAAAAGGTTGAAGTTCTTAAAAAAGAAAGAAAGAGAGTAGTTGGGTGTGGTGGTACACACCTTTAATACTAACACTTGGGAGGCAGAGGTAGATTGACCTCTGTGACCTCAAGGTGTGGCAGGCCACACCTTTAATCCCAATGCCTGGGAGGCAGAGACAGAAGGATCTCTGAGAGTTCAAAGATAGCCTGGTCTACAGAGGTATTCCAGGACAAAGATATACAGAGAACCTGTCTCAAAAATAAAAGTAAAAATAAATGAAATAGAGGTTAAAATAAAGCCACACAAATATGGAAAACACAATGAGAATCTTGGTACTGTATGCTATTATGCTCTCTTTGAATTGTTTGAATGCTGAGGAAGGAGCAACAACTGCTAAAAGATAATTGTTTATAAATGCTCCTGAACTAATCCAAGAGAGGCATTTTGAAAATACCTTGACTTAAAAATTGAAGTCACAAGGTATATTACTTTGGAGAAGAGATTTTGATTTGTTCCCACAGTAAATGAGAGACTATGGATTCATTCTACGCTAAGAAAAATCAGCTTTGATCAAGGAAGACCACCTGAAAAATCTCCAGCAGGAATAGATGGCCCAAATGTCTGAGTTCTTCATCCAGAATAGGTTCAAGACTGCTGCATGAGATGATCAAGACTCACAGGATACTTCAGTCAGGACTTGTTCATAACTTTAAATTTTCTTTAGGTCCCCATAAGATTACCAGCACCCCCAAACAGCTGGAAGTGGCCTAAAATACTCTGCCCACATTCCCCCAAATAACGGGCTATGGATGTTTTCTTTTCTTTTTTTTTTTAAGAGGGGGAGGTGATGCAGGAAAATTGTCTGTAATCTGTCAATCATGTTTTAAATATATGCTGATTGGCCAGGCAGGAAGTATTGGCAGGAAAACCAGGCAGGAAGTAGAAATGATGCAATGAGAACAGGAAAATTCGGGGAAGGAGGAAGTTGATTCATCCCACTCCTGCCCAGACTCCGAAGAAGCAAGATGTGAGCTGCCCTACTGAGAAAGGCACCAAACCCTATTGCAAAAATTGATCAGAATAATGTATTAATATAAGCAATAACAGCTAATAAGAAATCTGAGCTAATGGGCCAATCAGCTTATAACTTATGGAGATCTCTGTGTGATTTTCTTTGGGGCTTGCCAGCTGTGGGGTACCGGGTAGGACAGAAACACCAGCAAGCAGGCCCCAATTGTGTTACAAATTAGCCAGCCGATCATGTTACAACAGGAAAATGTTATTTTCCCGTCTTCACTATAATTCAAATTAGAAAAACATAGTGTTACCTTGTATGGTTCCCCTAGTGAATATATACAGTTCTTTGTGGTAATTCTTTAGTTAGATGACTTTACACAAAAAGCTATTTGAAGAGTGGTTAAGGATACTGCAAAAAGTCTGGTTTTTCTTGCAGTTTAGAACGCATGTCTGTTCTCATTTCTAAGCTATATTTCCTTAGTTAACCTCAAGCCAAACATTTTGCAATATTATTTTTGTGTTTTTATAATCCAAGGAGACATTTTCCTCTTTCTATGTTTGGAATATTTAGAACAGGACTTGCATTTCAAACTCAGCTCCATTATTAACTGTGTTTAATTCACATTTAATTCCCTTTATTTCATGACTTACCAATCAATATTTAACTTAATCTGTGAACAATGCCTTCAAAGTATAATAACTGGACTCTAATTTAAAATCACTTATATGTCCATGGGTAAAATCAATAATAAAACCAAAAGTAAATATGTTTTCAAGGTTTACTATATGATCATTTATCCAGATAAAATGACTTATAGGTATTAACTAGCTTTTCTTTGGTCAGTGAGGTGACATAGGATTCCCTACAGCATGACAACCTTTAAATTAGATGTAGCAATTGTATGGACAACTTGCATTAATTGTTGAACACAACATACTAACCTCCCTGATTCCCACTATACCTTTAACTGGACATTGAAATAGCAATACCTCTCTGTGGCACTCCTCCTGACACAAGTTCATGCTGACACGCACAGTTTCCATCACTTTAATCCATCAGAGCCCTTCAATATCCTAATATGCTTCTTTCAAAAAGATCACTTTGATGCATGACTACCTATAACTTCACACAACAACGTGTTCATTTTTCTTGTTGCTTTTGTTTAAACCAAACTCTCTGCTTCTTTTCAAGATAATTAGTAATTTACAAAGTGGATTGCAGTCACAGTCACACTGCTTCCCTCAGGGACTTTGCCCTTTACCTCTTTTAAAATTAAAAAAATAATAATAATTTTATCATAGATAAGACCCCCTTTGAAGCAGATAAAAAGAACAGTGGCACATTGAATTTACAAATTACAGCAAATTACAAATTAGTGGATGGTAACTGAGAGAGGCATGAGATTTGTTTAAGGAGGTACAAGGTTGTGTGGTGTTTCTAGAACCAAACAGTGAAACCAGTAGGAAAACGTGATTTTTCCCCTGAGGGAATAATAACCCTTGTCTCCAATTTTGAACAGTAAGTTTAAAAGCATCTGAGGGAATGGCTGTTGAACCTCCAGAAGAGAGCTAAATGTTTCTGTGTAATGAATAAAATCAGTTGTGACTTTCATTGTTTTGAGTATCCATTCCTTTCAGTTGTCTCCCATTTACTTCTCCCAATCCAGGTTCCTTTTCAATTTCTACCAAACATTACTCTGAGTAAAAGACAATTCTGTAGCTATATATAGACTAAGAGAAAGTGTTTGCCTTTCCTAAATAAATAATTTATATAATTATTAAATAATTTATATACACCTGAATCTACATTTTTCATTATTTATTACTCACTTTAGTTGTGGCAGTACTTTAGTCCTGGCTATTTTGT
Organism: Microtus oregoni; assembly: GCF_018167655.1. Classification (NCBI taxonomy): domain Eukaryota; kingdom Metazoa; phylum Chordata; class Mammalia; order Rodentia; family Cricetidae; genus Microtus; species Microtus oregoni. The sequence goes on from NW_024543812.1 coordinate 3,201,030, forward strand.
TATTTTAAATTAAGTGGTCTTCTAGAGAGTTGAAAACCAACTGCTTTAAACAAAGACATTTTGTTGCAATTGCTTAATGTAAACAGAATAATGAAACAGATTGATTTGACCCATGTTTACAAAATAAATCTGATCGATGTTAGTCATTTCTGCTGATTTACGATACTGATTATACATACCTGTTGTTATTTAATTTAGGCTCTTGAAGACTACTGATTATATGTCCTGTAGAAATTTGAGGTATACTTTTATAATTTGAATGCATCAAATTCTCTAAACAACTTTTAGTAGTTAACATCATTTAGAATCCCAACCATTAAATACTTCTCATTTCAATTTTTTGCCTCTACTGTAGAATGCATCTAGAAACAAGGTAACTAATGTTTATTAGTAGAATAGTTGATATACAATTAAACAAATACTGAACATGGGCAATAAAAATCCCTCTTTTAATGAAGTTAATCAATCTTTATCATTACCTCTTTTTAGTCATTCTTAAATGTTTTCCATTAAATATAAATCTACCACTGTGTTTTATACAAGTGAGGTGTGTTAGCTAATTTCGTTATGTTAATTCCAAAAATGCAAGGGTAAAAACCACCAACCCAAATCTCTATGGTCAAATTAATTAATTAATGCAAGCAATTAATTAAATCAAGCTATTTTACTGATGTACAAAGGCTCTCTTCCTAAAAGAAGGGTTCAAGAGATCAGCATTTGACATGAGGAAGACAAGGTTTTTGGAGAAAAGCATAAGAATAACAAGTTAGTCATAATGATTTCCAGAAACAAGGACATGATTTTAAGGTATTCATCTCAAGATAGTCATAGCAACAGATAGTCATAACAAGGTAATTATAACAACCTTTTGAAACAAAGGTAGGGTTTCAAAATGGTTTTGATACAAAGATAAGGTTTCTGTTTCTTGGAATAGAGAGTACAGAATAATTTTTAGTTAAGGTTACAGGAGGGGCATAGCTCAATACTTGAGAAATAGAGCTATAATCATAAACAGGAATGATCCTATTTTGTCTTTACTATAAAATGGCTTATGCTGAAGGGGGAGGCTTGCTGCTTCATTAGTTGCTGTTATAAAAGTTCCAAAAGTCACTTATGGTAGAGAAAATATATTTGGGGTTTGTTGTGGGATTCCTCTCTGTGTGCTGTGAATATGTTTTATTATTATTGGTTAATAAAGAAACTGCTTTGGTCTATATCAGGGCAGAATATAGCCAGGCTGGAAGAGATATATAAAGAAAGTAGGTGGAATTGGGAATATGCCACATAGCTGCTGAAGTAGACAGATGCCTGGAAACCTTACCAGTAAACCATAAGCCTCAAGGTAAAATACAAAATAATAGAAATGGATTAACTTAACATGTCAAAATCAATAAGAAGTCCAGGAAATTAGGCCAAGCAGTGTTTTAATTAATATAGTTTCTGTTTAATTATTTCAGATATAGGTAGATGGGAAAGGAACAAGCAACATTCAACTACAGAATGGTGCCCAACATTTGTGACTGATGCACACCACCTTTTTTGGATCTGTGTGCTTGTGTGCCAATTCAGGATTGGAAGGAAAGTAGTTGAGACCCTGACCCTGGCTCAGCAATGCCTTCCTAGAGAGGTGGCAGGATTGGGTCTGCTAGGAGTACACAAGCAGGACAGCATTGCAGATTTCCACTGCCATATACAGAGATATTTTCAGGCTGTGCAGAGTACTGCATAGTAGATTTAGCTTTTGCTAAGATAAAAATGGTTTATGTGTTGTACTTTGGTACCCAGAGTTGAGGAAATGAATGTGGTTCTCACCCAGCAGTACCAGAGCCAGCGATGAATTACCTCCACCATATTGAAAACCTAAGAGAGGTGGAGGAGCCAGCCTGCCATCAAGCAGATAACCATTTTAAAAGAGCTCCACTTCAAAAATTATTACAGATACACAATAAATACAAATTCAGATAAAATAAGACTTCTGAATGGGTCACAGTGTAAAATAAATGTACATAGGCTTGAGATAGAGAAGAAAAAGAGTAAAGAGACAGTAAAAATAATGTAAAAGAATATTGAAGTCATAGATATTAAAGGAATAATGTAGTGATGAGGCAAGCAGGCCTGCTTTTCATCCCACCTAGCTCCCGTATGGCTAGCTTAGCCCCAGAATAATTACATGGAAATTATATTCTTTTAAACACTGCCTGGCCCATTAGCTCTAGCCTCTTACTGGCTAACTCACACATCTTGATTAACATATTTCTATTAATGTGTGTAGCACCACGAGGTCATGGCTTACTGGGAAGATTCTAACCTGTGTCCAACTCAGGGAGGAGAGCTATGGCATCTGACTCACTTCCCTTCGTCCCAGCATTCTGTTCTGTCTACTCTGCCTAGCTAAGCTGCTGTCCTATCAAAGGCTAAGGCAGTAGCTTTATTTGACCAATGAAAGTAACACATAGACAGAAGACCCACCTACATCATTTCCCATTTTTTTGTTTAAACAAAAAGGAAGGCTTTAGCTTTAACACAGCAAAATTACATATAACGAAACAGTCATCAAGCAAGAATTACAGTTACAATATATATCTATTTTATCTTTTATCATAACAATGGAAAATTATATCTATCTATTCTTCAACTCCATCAAAGACTCCAGAAGGATATAATATTACCTAAGCAAACAAGAAATAAGCAACTTCCAAATTCTAGAAATGACAGAGACATCTCACTGCCTGGACAGTCAACCAAAGTTCTTTTGTACCGTTGGGGCGTCCAGTCTTCAGCCTACAGGCCCATAGTATAAAGCAGGGAATTTCAAAGACAGTTCAGTCACTTTCTGCTGTGTACTGCAGAATGTCTCACAGACTCTTTCATGAATCAGGAACCCCAAAAGATCATCTCACCTTTACGCAAGTTTAGCAGTCCTCTCTACGAGGGTTCTCTGTGTCCAGTTTATGCAACAATCCAGGCAAGTGCAGTTTCTTGCCTAAATGGCTATCAAACTCCATAAGGAACCTCTTCAATGCCCATATCCCTCTTGAAGTAGCTGGTGCTGCCAGGAGCAGACGTGTCTCATTGTCAGGAAAAGCCCTAAGTTATTAAAACATTTAAACTGCCATATTCTGTAGTCTTTGAAAGATATGAAGAATGCCTATTTAACTGAAATATATCTCTATATATCTAGAAAATCGAACTAATATGACTACAAGCTTGATTATTATTGATGATTATCCATTAACAACCTATATTTCCTAATTATACATTACAGTTTTAAATGAAGTACACAATCACAGTATCTTAATATCAGAAATACATATACGCATACCAAATTTGACCTTAAATCAATAAGTAAAGATTTATACCAATGCAAATTGTTCGTACCTATGTCATATCCCCCTTTAAATGTAAAAGGACGTTTATAAACAATATCTGGGAATATGGATGTAGTTATTTCTCTCCAAACTTCTTCCTGCTGTATAGGGGTGCTGTTAATCACGTCTTTTATGGTGTAAATTGTGTGCCAGGTTCAACTTAGTTAGCAGTCGAGTGAAGTAATTTTTTTGAGGGTGTTCACAGCAACCTTTCAGGAGGCCGTGGTATATCATACCATATTGGGATAGAAGCAATTCACAGGGTCTCATTCTCTGTGAAAACAAAAGAAGAACTTTTCAAAAGCATCATAACCTTAGATCTAAATTTTGAAGTCAAGGTATTTTCAAAATATCTATCTTGAATTAGTTCAGCAGCATTTATAAATAAATACCTTTTGGCAGCTGATGCTCCTTCCTCAGCATTCAAACAATTCAAAGAGAGCATAATAGTATACAGTATCAAAATCCTCTGTGTATTTTCCATCTTTGTGTAGCTTTATTTTAACTTCTATTTCATTTATTTTTACTTTTATTTTTTGAGACAGGTTTTCTGTTTATCATTGCCCGGGAATAACTCTGTAGACCAGGCTATCCTTGAACTCTCAGAGATCCATTCTATCTCTGCCTCCCAGGCATTGGGATTAAAGGTGTGTAACACCACACCCAACTACTCTCTTTTTTTTTTTTTTTACTTTAAGAACTTTAACCTTTAGCCTGCATATTTTTTTAACACATTGTAAACCATTTAAACATTGTCTTTGACTTTGAATGTTTCTTTTATTGTATATGTCTCTTTTGTGACCACATGAGTCTTTAATTTACCAAGCAATATCAGTAGGACTAAAACTCTGGCTTTGGCGGCTGGATCCAGCCCATTCCTTAGATTTACAGCCTCATGGCGGAGATACCAGCTGTAGTCATTTTTATTGCCACAACTCTATGGCGTTTCAAGGTCCATGCCAGCAAGAAAGCTGCAGCATTCTGCTCACAGACCACACTCAGTCGTACTGCTTGCCTGAAAGAGTCAGAGTTTGCCCTGGCAGGACAGCCCAGAAAGATGGCATTTTAAAACAGTGTGGCTTTTTTCCTGCTACAGCTGAAAATGGAAAAGCATGCAGTTAGCTTTTTATCAACATTGTTTAAGTGTTTTGTGGCAGGACCTCTTAAAAGTGCTGCAGGGTTTGCAGGTAAAGCTGAGTCAGGAAGCTTCTCTTAGATGAGAGTGCTTGCTTGCCTCTAGCAAGCAGAGCAGACCCAAGAAATTGCTGCTACAAAGAAAACATGCTTTACTCTATTCTTTCCCAAGCTTTCTCCAGCTTTGTGTGGATTCAGTTATCCACATCTGCGTGCCATTTGTAGTGATGAGGCGAGCAGACCTGCTTTTTATCCCACCTATTTCCTGCATGGCTAGCTTAACCCCAGAATAATTACACAGAAACTGTATTCTTTTAAGCACTGTCTGGCCCATTAGCTCTAGACTCTTACTGGCTAACTCTCACATCTTGATTAACCCATTTCTATTAATGTGTGTAGCACCACGAGGTCGTGGCTTACCAGGAAGATTCTAACCTGCATCCATCTTGGCATCTGACTCACTTCCCTTCTTCCCAGCATCCTGTTCTGTCTACCCCGCCTATCTAAGCTGTTGTCCTATCAAAGGCCAAGGCAGTCTCTTTATTTGACCAATGAAAGTAACAGGTAGACAGAAGACCCACCTACATCAGAATAATTAGCTTACTCTCATATCTTGATTCACCCATTTCTAATAATCTGTGTAACACCATGAGGTGGTGGCTTACTGGGAAAGATTCAGCATGCCTGACCTGGTGGCTGTCTCCATGGCATCTGCCTCACTGCCTTCTTCCTCACAGCATTCTGTTCGATCTATTCCCCCTATCTAAGTTCTGCCCTGTCAAAAAGCCAAGGCAGTTTCTTTATTTGACCAATGAAAGTAACACATAGACAGAAGACCCACCAACATTCGAATAAAGATAATAAAATAATTATTAAACTTGTAGAAAAAGTCATAGAGTAAAAAAAATAAGCCATGTAAAGATAAAATTTTAACAGAGAGTCTGGATTATGAGTATTTTGTTTTCTTTTAATTTTTTGACTATGAGTGAGCTAAGTATATAAAGACATTTCATCATACGGGCTACTAAACTAAGCCAACATATATACTTTAAAGATATCTTGACTTCAAAATTTGGGTATAAGGTTAAGTTGCTTTGGAAAAGAGGTTCTGCTTTTGTTTCCACAGAGGATGAGAACCTGCATATTACTTCCAGACTAATGTGATCTGTTGGACCAAGACCCTCTGAAAAGTCTCTGTGGGCCCCAAAATAACTTCACACAACAAAAAGCAATATTCCCGAATATTGTTTATAAATGTTTGTTTACACTTAAAGGGGGTATGCTGTAGAGATGAATACTTTGCATTGGCATGGATCTTGCTTTGTTGATACAAATTTAAGGTCAATTTTGTTATATGTATGTTTCTGATCTTAACTAAGGTATTGTGTTTGTACTGCTCATTTGGAAATGTAGGGTATAATTAAGACATACAAGTTAGTAGATAGCCATTTATAATGGTTAAATTTCTAGTCATGTTGGTTGGGGTTTCTGTATATGCAGAAATGTATTTAAGATTACTAGATATTCTTCAAACCTTTCAAAGATCTTCCAAATAAGGCATTTAAAGTGTTTTAAGAACTTAGGACTTTTCATGACAGTGAGACATATCTGCTCCTGACAACATCAGTCTGCTTCAAGAGGATGATAGGCATTGAAGAGGCTCCTTTTGGAGTTGATTAGCAACTATAGTTCAACAGGATTTAGATGGTGCTGTGCCTCCAACTGTGTCATATCTCTCTTTCTCTTCAGCTAGTTCAACTCCTTGAATGCAAACCTCCTTGGCTGTTTTCAAATAGCTACTACATCACCAATATTGTGACAGCTCCACTGCAAAACAGGAATCATATTCAGTTTCATGCAATGGCTTCTAGGCACCTTCTGTTCTCTCAACACTTTATTCTCACAGAAGCTCTAGTACTGCTGCACTCTGCCTAGCTTCAGCATGTCTCTGAAACCTGGAAAAAAGAATATTCAACCCTTCATTCTTGTGTCTTTCATGCATCCAAAGCATGTACCACATGGACAACACAACCACATTAGACTGCCAGCTTGGAATGAACCCTTCTCCAGTTTGAACATACTAGCAGCAACTTGCATATGTTTAAACTAATGCTTTCTAGGAGCAAGCAAAGGCTTAGACTTTCTGTTTTCACAAGTTGGAAACTTTGATGGGAGGGCTCTTGCCTAGCAGCACCCTTCATTTTCTTTCAGTGCAGAGTGGGAAACATTTACTCAACAGTGCTTATCTTTTGAAAAGTCATAGCTGTAATCTTAAGTTTTCTAGTGCTCCTTTTGCTTTCCAAATTGAACATACATGTTTTTGTCTTCTCTACTTGCTCTTTTCCAACCAGGATTTTGCCACCTATAAAAAAACATGTTATTATTAACTCTTAGTGCTACTTTGAAGGTCATGAAGATATTTATAAAGTACTGATTATTGTGCCAGAGTCTACATTGGCTTTGTAAAATAACTTCTTTTCTATTCATTAGAGATCGAATGAAAAAGTAGTAAAGCTTGTATGGATAACTAAAGCTTAGTTGCCATTGGGTGTTCTAAAGAGGCATGCTTGTTTGTTCCTAGCCACACAGTCATTAAATAACCACACAGAAACTGTATTATTTGCAATAATGTTCGTCCAATAGCTCTAGTTTGTTATGGGCTAACTCTTGCATCTTAATTTAACCCATCTCCATTAGACTGTGCATCACCACAGGTTGTGGCCTACCAGCAAAATTTCAGCATGTCTGTGTCCAGTGGCAGCTCATGTCTTCTCCCTGACTCTGCTTCCTTGCTCCCAGCATTCAGTATAGTTTCCCCTGCCTAGTTCTACTCTGCCCAATCAACAAACCAAGACAGTTTCTATACTCATTAGCCAATAAAAGCAACACATATACAGAAGGACTTCCCACACCAATTGAGTCCTCTGCAATGATGTAAGTTCACATTCTTGGTCTTGTTGTACCACTAGTAAAAAAGAAGATATACTGGAATATTAGAAGAAATGGAAAAATTTCATGACTAGAATGTTTAACACTCAGAAAGAGTTGTTACCCTATGCCTGGTTTAGAGAATGGTGTAAAGCATTTTAAATTTTTAAGCTTCAATTTTTAGTTTAAAATCTTAATACAAATTAGTATGACTTTAAATAATATATAGAGATTATACCTAGACTGTTGTATCATCAGTCACTGGCATCTCTTTATTTCATATAAAATAGTTCATTCACAAATCAAAAACTAAGTATTACCTAGAATCAGTTAATTTCCATATGTTAAGATAAACCTGTCTTTGTTTTTTTCCACAGCGTAGTACTCTAATGTGTATATATTCCATACTTTCTTCATCCATTCTTCCATTGAAGGGCATCTAGGTTGTTTCCAGGTTCTGGCTATTACAAATAATACTGCTATGAACATAGTTGAACAAATGCTTTGCATGCAAATGGATGGAAATAGAAAACACTACCCTGAGTGAGGTATCCCAGACCCAAAATGATGAACATGGGATGTACTCACTCATAATTGGTTTCTAGCCATAAATAGGGTCACGGAGACTACAATTGGTGAACCTAAAGAAGCTAAGTAAGAAGGTGAACCAAAGGAAAAGCATATAGTTGTCCTCTTGGCTATGGGAAGAAGACAAAATTGCAAGGGAGAAAACTGAGATCTTGGGGTTGGGGTGGGATGGGGGTAAGGGAAGATGGGGAGAGAAAAGGGAGAAGGGGAGAATGGGGGGAACTTGGGGAAAAAGGAGGATTGGGATAAAGGAAGTTTGGATAGGGGAGCACGGAAGCACAATTCTTAGTTAAGGGAGCCACCTTAGGGTTGGCAAGAGACTTGACCCTAGAGTGGCTCACAGGAGCCCATGGTGATGTCCCCAGTTAGTCCCTTGGGCAGCTGAGGATAGGGAACCTGAAATGACCCTATCCTATAGCAATACTGATGAATATCTTGCATATCACCATAGAACCTTCATCTGGTGATGGATGGAGACAGAGACAGAGACCCACACTGGAGCACTGGACTGAGCTCCCAAGGTCCCAATGAGGAGCAGAAGGAGGGAGAAGATGAGCAAGGAAGTCAAGACCATGAGGGGTGCACCCACCCACTGAGACAGTGGGGCTGATCTATTGGGAGCTCACCAAGGCCAGCTGGACTAGGACTGAAAAAGCATGGGATAAAACCAGACTCTTTGAACATGGTGAACAATGAGGGCTGATGAGAAGCCAAAGACAATGGCACGGGGTTTTGATCCTACTTCATGTTCTGGCTTTGTGGGAGCCTAGCCAGTATGGATGTACACCTTCCTAGACATGGACGGAGGGGGGCGGACCTTGGACTTTACACTGGGCAGGGAACCCTGACTGCTCTATGGACAGGACAGGGAGGGGGAGAGGAGTTTGGGGGAGGGGGAAAAAGGTGGGAGGAGTCGGAGGGAAATGGGAGGCTGGGAGGAGGCGGATACTTTTTTCCTTTTCTCAATAAAAAAAAAAACTACAAAAATGACTGATAAAAAAAAGATAAGCCTGTCTTGTAGTTAGGAATCTTCATATTTTCTGATGTTTAGTTTTGTGTTATTAATTGGTGAATTATGAATAAAAGTGCCAATAAGTGATTACAAATACAAGGTATTGAAATGAATACTGTGAAAACTTTCTTTTACTGGACCTAAAATTCAAAATGAATGAACAAAAACATGTTATCTTAAAGAGCCTTTTTAAAAAATACTGACAAAATTGATCTTCATTCCTCCCATGTCTTTTCCATTAGTGTAACAGCTTAACAATGGAAGGTAATCTTGGCAGGTTGGAGACAATGGGCACCACAAATTCAGAGGCATGTTTGCAGAGGAAGCCTCTGAGAAGAGCTGAAGGAACAGAGAGTGGAGTGAGAATGGCTTGCTTTTATAAGGGGATATAGCACATGTGCATAGGATAATGCTAGAATCAGTGGTAGCAATAGTCACAGTGTCATATCTTGGCTGCTGCTGTGGATGTGTCTTGCTTGACTCCCAATGTCAGGCCAGTGTAAATGCCTGAATGTTAACAATCAGTGTCTCCTAAAAGAAGCCTGCACTGAAAAGCCCAAATGACTTGTGCATATTGTGCCAGAGCAATGAACCAGGGTAGATGATTTATGTCAATGTATTTACAATATTTATATCTATACCAAATGACAAAACCAACTAAGAAACATATTAGTTGCTATAGCCCCTAAAGGCATCAGCAATTTCCCCAGTGACAGACTTTAAGAAATTAAAATGAAATCCATGACTATGTTATATGGCATTCTAGGACAGTCACAAATAAAAAAGCTACTGTAACAAATATGCCCCAGAAAAGAGACATGCTTTTAGCAAAGATATTTCCTTTGAACTCTCAAATACTCTTGGTTTTTTCTATTAAAGAAAGTTCACTTTTTTTGTTCATAAATTTACTTGAACTTACCTAGTTAACTCTGTCTTCCCTTTAAATTAATATTCATATTTTCACCTCAAAATTAAAGTTAAGCTAGTAAGGCTGGAAACTATTTCATTGCTATGACCTTCATAATGTCACTAGGATTGTAAGTGATTGAAAAAGTTAAAATGACGTTTTTGGTGCTATCTAGAATGAAATTTAAGTTTGATTTCCTTTGCCATAAGTAAGTAATTACATTTCAAGTTTCTATTGGTAAATTTTACCAAAAACAGCTTCATGCAAGGCTGAGCTGTGGATAGGTGTAAAGATATCTGGAAACACCAGAAGATATTTATAAAATAAATGGCACTAGAAAGTACTCAAATAGAAGTGAAAGCATACTGTATTTATGCTAACACATTAAGGTGACTCTAAATTCCTCAGAAATCAACTTAATATTGCATACCAACCACAAATTTAGCAGTTCATGATAAGTTGCTAGAAAGTTGTAGCTAATAGTATTTTCAACAGCATAGATGATATTATTCTGTTTATAATAAAGTACTGACTCAGTTGAAAGGAGTGCTAGATACTACATGAAAATATTTCATTTCTTACTTCTATCTCTCTCTGACCTTCAGCAGTTCACATTTCCTGTTAGGTTCTCTGAAGAATCTTGATGGTCTACAATTCCTCTCCAAAGAACTACTTGTCAACATTTGCTTCTATTTGAGTCTCTCATAGTGGATATCTAAAATTTATCATAATATAGAGATGATACAAAAATATCTTGCTGTCTCAAAGCACATGGCCAGTAGCACAATGATGCAAGTGAGCATGAAATACACAAAGCAGGAGCTTCCAAATCTACAGGCCCAAACTATTCTCACTTTGGCAGTGAACAGTGGATTCTTAAGCTAAAATGATAGAAATCTTGCTATATATCCCAGGTTGACCTGGAACTCATAGTTTCTGGACTCAGCCACCTCAGGTCTGGAATTATAGGCATGTATCAACAGTTTCACCTTTGACAAAATGTCTTCTAACTATATATTTTCCTCAGCTGTCTAGAGGTATTTTAATAAGTCTTTATATATAGACAACACAAAATGTTTTAGAATATCTGTATTTAAGAGCTGCAAGGTATAATGGCATAAGAGGAAAAACTTCATATGTTCTCTAGCACAGTGAGGTATTGATGAAAACAATTGTTCACAATAATATAGTTAATAGAGCCTATTTTTAATATTGCCAACCCTAAAAAAATAACAAAATGCTTAAGATGATGGATGCGTTTCTGTTAGCCTCATATGATCATTATATATTACACATATTTATCAAAATATTATAAATATATATGGCTGTTAGATGTCAATCACACAAGAATACACATTTAAAATGTGGATCTTCTTCATTAACTTAACAATAAACACTAAACAGAGTGAAAATCCAAAGTGAGCAGATTTTCTCTAATATTACATTTCTTAAGAAGTTACTCCTCATAAAGATTTTAAATATATGCTAGTGTTGTATCATCTTAAACAAGGAAGGTCATTATCAAAGTAACTTCATTTTCCTGTTGGCCTTTGCTCATTTGGAATAAAACAGGATCTGACTTGCAATAATTACAGTGTGTGCCATAATTAGACTGTGAAGTGGCTTTTCCATAGATTAGATTCTTTAAATATTCTTTTTTATCTCCTTTAATGCTTTTTGAAATGTAGATTATGCAACATAAAGAGTTAAGTAGGGCTTTATGTGAGAATTTTTGTTAAATTTTGTAGTTTGTATTTTATAGTTTGATTATCTAGTATTATGTGAAGTTTTTGCTTCAATTAAATTGAAGTGGTTTAAGTATATATTCAGTGGTGTGCTAAAATCATGCAACTGCTTTATGATATCTGGTGATCAGATTTTTTTCACACATTCAGTGCCATGCTGAGAGCTTGAAATTAGCTTTACTGTACATATTGTACAATGAAAATAAGCAAATTAGAATTGGACTTTTACATGTAACTCCAACGTCATTTGTTAAATATTTTGCAAAATATAAAACATTGTTTACTTAACTAACTTGTGATAAAACAGCATACTGAAGTCCACCAGATGTTGAATATTTCCTAAATTAAAGTTAGTCTTATACCGTATCTCTAATAACTCTTGTGGTGTCCTGGATGCATAACTCTGTTTAGAAGGAAGTTAATCTCTAGTTCTCTATGGAACTCAAGCTATTTTTGTCTTCAACAGTTCAACAAGATACACCTGGCTATAAATATTGCAAAAATATTTGGTGGATGGAAATGTGATCTCAGTTGTAATATTCCTTATTTTGTATTGCCCAGAGCACATCATGCCTACCAGAATAATATATAATGTGTTGCATGGTACAGCGTTATTTATGTTAAACTGCAGAATTGCTGATAGCAAAACTGCAAAACACAAAGAAAACAATGGAGAAGAGGAATCTTTATGCAGAAAAAATACAAAAGCTTGAGATAAATTGATCGGACTCAGCAATCATTTTTTAACTTTATTTATTATTATTATTATTATTATTAAAAATTTCCAACTCCTCCCCACCTCCTATTTCTTTCCCCCATCCTCCTACTCCCCCCCCCTCTCCAGTCCGAAGAGCAGTCAGGGTTCCCTGCCCTGTGTGAAGTCCAAGGTCCTTACCCCTTCATCCAGGTCTAGGAAGGTGAGCATCCAAACAGACTAGGCTCCCATAAAGTCATTACATGCAATATAATCAAAACCCAGTGCCATTGTCCTTGGCTTCTCAGTCAGCCCTCATTGTCTGCCATGTTCAGAGAGTCCGGTTTGATCACATGCTCCATCAGTCCCAGTTCAGGTGGCCTTGGTGAGTTCCCATTACATCAGCCAGAATGTCTCAGTGAATCTGTGCACCCCTCACTGTCCTGACTTCCTTGCTCATCTTCTCCCTCCTTCTGCTCCTCATTGGGACCTTGGGAGCTCAGTTCAGTGCTCCAATGTGGATCTCTATCTCTATCTCCATCCATCGCCAGATGAAGGTTCTATGGTGATATGCAAGATATTCATCAGTATGGGAATAGGATAGGCCCATTCCATGCTCCCTCTCGTCAGCTGCCCAAGGAACTAGCTAGGGACATCTCCTTGGACACCCTCTAGAGTCAAGTCTCTTGCCAACCCTAAAATGGCTCTCTTAATTAAGATATATACTTCCCTGCTCCCATATCTACCCTTCCTCCATCCCAACTCTCCCATTCCCCCAAGCTCTACCTATCCTCCCCTTCTCACTTTTCTCTGCCCATCTCCCCTTACCCCCACCACCACATTCCCAATTTTTGCCTAGCCAGAACCTGGAAACAACCTAGATGCCCCTCAATGGAAGAATGGATAAAGAAAGTGTGGAATATATATGCATCATAGTACTACTCAGCGGTAAAAAAAAAAAAATGATATCTTGAATTTTGCATGCAAATGGATGGAAATAGGAAATAGAAAACACTATCCTGAGTGAGATAACCCAGACCCCCCAAAGATAAATATGGTATGTACTCACTCATTAGTGGACTCAGCCATAAATAAAGGACATTGATCCTATAATTTGTGATCCTAGAGAAGCTAAATAAGAAGGTGGACCCAGAGAAAAACATATAGTTATCCTCCTGGATATTGGAAGTAGACAAGATAGTCAGCCATCATTTTTTTAAGCTGCTAATTAATTGTGAAACTGGGTGGACTGGGTTCTTACCTGTGAAATGAAGACTATGTAAATACAAATAAATGACATAGAGAAATACTTTAGTCTTTAGTGAATTCCTTATTATGATGTAAATCATTGAAATAGTAAATCAGCTCATTACTCAATAACTTCAAATCTGTATTAATTTCTAGATCTTCAAATCTGAAAATATCAGAAAAATAGTAATAATAAAGGAAATATGCATCCAACATGAACATTCTGGGGTCCTAGGGAAGCAGTACCACACCTGCAATAATTTGCTCCCACAAAGTTAAAATAATGTCTTGTTTTTCCACTTGGAGAGTTTATTAGACAGACTGTTCATGAGATAAATCAGTAGTAAATCAGTATGATGATACTATTCCTCAACTATATTCAAGCCCAAATAAAATTCAGAGAGAAAATAAAACACTATAATAAAAGTTACACAAAGTGAAATTTCAATCAATTAGTTATATCGTTAGAGTAAATAAAACACTCCCATCTTAAATTTTGAACTATAAAATCTGAAATGATATAAAATTAACTTGTGAGTTGTGTGTATAAAACTAATCACTTATAATTATTATTTGGCAACATGACATTATATCTTGAGCTATATGCCAATTACTATATATTTACAACAATTCATTATGCCACATGCCTTTTATCAGGAATATAGGGCAAGAGGTATTATTCTTGTTTTAAAGAAAGAAAAAATGTAATGCCCATGTTAAGAAATTTACCAAACTTCTGGTGAGTAGGTGGATGAACTAACAGGAGTTGGGGGTGGGGAAACTGTAATCAGAATATATTGTATGAAAATAAATCCTATTTTCAATAAAATATACAACAGATACTATATGAAGGTAAAAAGTAACTTACTGAATCTCTCATAGTTGACAAAGATAAAAGAATCTCTGATATTTTTCAAATGTTTATGCTCACAAATAAAGATAGAGCTTTCTAGAAGCTCACAACACAGTAAAACTAAAGAAGACCTGTTTGTGTACAATATAGCTGTAGATTCATGTAAGATTAAATGGAGTTAAAGATAAAAGGTACAATCAGATCTTTGCATGGTAAATGGTATGGTGTCTCTTTGTCAATACAAATAAAGACCAAATGTAAAAATGTCCTACATAACCATGGGAAGATTGTAGCTGCATTTCCTACTTCATTTTCCATGAAATCTTATTGCTTATCACCCTCATCTTGATGCATGTGAGTGTGCGTGTGTGTGTTTTCTGTGAGATGCTACTTGCCTTCCAATGGCTATCTTAATTGGCTAAAATCTGCTCAAATGTTTATGATTAAGAAACCAGATATAGTTATTACACTTAAAGTTTAAAGTCCGAATTTTGATCTTCTTGCCATTCGAACATCCTTGTTACTGTTCCTGGATTTTTGTCTGTGTTTACATACAAATTCACTGTGATTTAGCTTATTTTAAAGACTTGAACAATATATCTTCACATTGACAAAATACAAAGGACATTGTTCTTTGGTAGATGATAGCCCAGTTTCTATTGGAGCTGATGAAATCCATGGATTTATGCTGTATGACTTGGAAAAAATATTGCAGACTTTATAACATTTTAAACTGAAATACATAAGTTATTTTCAACATGATATATATTGGGTTATTGTAGGCCCATACTTCTGTATGGTGTACAAGCCAGGATAAAAGCAATAGGCCTGGTCTGAGCCAATCATATAGCTCTGCAGACAAGCTGTCTCTGCCTAACAATGGTCAGGAAGTTTGGAGGATATCTTTTTTTTTTTTTTTTTTTTTTTGGTTTTTCGAGACAGGGTTTCTCTGTGGCTTTGGAGCCTGTCCTGGAACTAGCTCTGTAGACCAGGCTGGTCTTGAACTCACAGAGATCTGCCTGCCTCTGCCTCCCGAGTGCTGGGATTAAAGGCGTGAGCCACCACCGCCCGGCTTGGAGGATATCTTATAGAGATGCTAATTCATGGCCTACCTGACTGCTAGCATACAGGTAGATGAGGATGTGATTAAAGCCCATTCACCTGGTTGCCTAGGAGACAGCCTAATGTGTTTTCCCCTCACTCAATTTATGTGATGATATATAAGGTGTTTGGAGAATAAACAAAAGGAGAGCTTCAGGAGATCATGGGAGATCTTGCCCTTCCATGACGACCGTGTAAGTTGTGTCTGATTATTCCTCGCGACTCCGTTCCTGTCCAGTTAGGGAATCTGTGTTGGACCCACACAGGTTTCAACAGGTTAGTACATTTTCTGCTTTCTTTATCAGGAAATTTTGAGCCTTAGGTACAATAACGAGGAAAATCCATTCATGTGTTTTGTACCATTCATGTAATGACAAATAAAAATAATGTATGGTTTATAAAATAACAGTAAATACAGAATGCAAACACCCATGGCTGACAGTCAAAAGATGGCCTGTCAGTAGGAAACTGATGAAAAAGTACCCAACTGCATTATTTGAAAACAACACTGCCTTTGAAATCATCTTCTTAATATCCAAAAACACAAATGTTAACTGATTTACATAGGATCACATTCTATAATCCTTATTTTTAAAATTCTAAAATAAATTCATTCATGTGTTTTATAATTTTCTTTGCAAAAGATCCATTTAAAATTAACCTATAATAGATGCAGATAAATATGCACATGGTAGTCAGCTACTGAGGCCAAAACAAATGTGTCCAGGAAAAGTGACATGAAGTTTGAATTTCAACACAAATAGGTAGATAATTGTAAAATTCATGCCTATTGGTCTTTCAGAACCTTACCACTCTGACTGAGGGAAGCAGTCTGGAAACTCAAATCCTGGGAAGACCCTTTTTACAGAGGTCTCTAATAAGATTTTTATTGTTCATTATTATGTATTCTAGATCTCCATCACCTTGCTTGCCTATCCCAGGACATAGAAAATTAAATGTGAACAAGAAAATTTTAAAGACAGATTTAAGACAGACACATGGATATAAATATACAAGGTAATAATAAATGCAAAATTTTGCTGATTCTAATTAAAAAATAAAGACACACTAACTACAAAAGAGTATATATATATGTCCTAGTGAGGTTTGTTATTGCTGTAATGAAACATGATAACCAAAAAGCTAATTGGGAAGGAAAGGATTTATTTTGCTTACACTTCCACATAATATTCAATCATTGAAGAAAGTCAGGAAATGAACTCCCACAGGACAGGAACCTAAAGCCTGGAGTTGGTGCAGAGACCATAGAAAGGTGGTTCTTGTCTTGATCCCTACAGGTGTTCATCTTGTTTTCTTATGGAAGCCAGGACTTCCAGTTCTGGGATGGCACCACCCACAACAGGAGAGGCATGTCCTCAGTTGATACTTCCTCCTCTCCAATGAATCCAGCTTCTGTTAAATTGACAGAAAACTAGTCAAAACAAGATAGTAAAAATGTAAGCTCACAAGGCGGGAGGTATGAATTCACCCAGGTTTCTACGAACTAGAGATGGCATCATGTACTACTGTTACATTAACTAATATACAAAAATCACCTGGAACTGAGACAAAAATAAAAACAAGATATTAAGTATAAAATTCTTGGAACAGAAAATTTTCTCTTTAATATGGTGTGAATTAATAACACATTTTTTATAATGGTTAGATTTTATAGGTCTTCTAAAATGCCTTCTGGGTGGAGGGAACATAAAAAGATAGAAATACCGGATATACTCATGAAAAGACAATCAATGCTATTTATAGTAGGGATAGGGAAACAAAATAATCAAAGTAATAATAACAACAACAGCAGCAGCAACAACAACAACAGCAATGATAATAAAGATTCAATCAGAATGTAAGGACTTGTATTATTCAAACATGCAAGGTGAGATTTATTCAAATGTTTTGTTCTTGAGCTTGTTATGAAGCAACACTTATATTAAATGCTTGCTTTTATTATGTTTCACCTTATGCAAAGTTAGAAATCTGCCTGAATAAAAATCAGATAACAGCCATCCCTGTGGTAGTTTCACAAAAAATGCCCCCCAAAGGTAGTGGCACTATTTGGAGATGTGACTTTGTCGGAAAAGCTGTGGAGGAAAATTGTCCCTATAGGAGTGGGTTTTGAGTTCAGTTTTGCTCAAACTTTGCTCAGTGTGACCCTTGTTTCACTTCCTGTTGCCTTTAAGTCAAAATGTACAATCCTCTAACAACTTGTCTGCCTGCACACTTCCATGTTCCCTGTCATGATGAAAATGGGCTGAACCTCTGAAACTGTAGGCTGCTTCCTCAGTTAAATATTTTCCCTTATAAGAGTTGCATAATCATAAGACACGCATTGTGGATATTGACACACTTTTTCAAAGCAGGACACACTTCTTTCTACTCAATTAACAAATGGGTCCTGGGTGGTCATGCTTTTTACATTGTAGCTGGCAGCTGTGTGAATGAAGGCAAACATCACATATGTACCTTCCTGACTAAGAAAACATTTTATTCAAAAGCTTCTTGCATTGTCCATAGGCATTATATATATTCTAACTAATATAACTCTGTGTTTTCTGTAGAGTATGTTTATTGCTCTCATTTTGTTACTCAAATACAAATAAACTATCAAAATATTTGGGATAATTCCATTGTAAAACGATTATTACACAGTGTGGTACGTCAGGCATGTAGTCCCAGAATTCAGGGGATTGAAGCAGGAGAATGGTAACAACGTCAAGGCCAGTCTGAGCTACAAAAGAGATCTGTTTCCAAAGAAAAATATCCAAAAAAATTACATTTGTAAAGAAAAACTGAAATAATCAACTTAAGTGAATCTGTGAGGTTGTAGTATACCTACAAATTAGTTTTTAGATATTTTAACCATAAAGCAAGAAATGCACCAATTTTAATAGCTCAGATGTTTATTTTTAAAACAAATTTTATATGAAATCTTTCACCTTTCCCACACTCACAAAGGGTCATTAATGTTTATTAAGTTTTAATGTGAAGGGGCTATATAATGCTATATTGGCTAACGTGAAAATATCACATAACATGTAGACCCAGCTGTAATTATGATAAGAGTATAAATGGAAAACTGCTCTCAGACTATGTAATACTTTTACAAATGATTATAATGAGCTACTTTATAGAAGAAAGCAATTGAAACACTAATTTAACTTGTTTTCAATTAATGCTAAAGAGAGCTGTGATCTACTACCTACAATCCTGTACAACAATGCAACCAACTATCTCATATTTATTGTGTTCACTTTTTTATTTTATTTTTGTCAAAGAAGAAAGCAATTTTTTTTAATTTTACATATCAATCCCAGTTCCCACACTTTCCTCTCCTCCCAATCCCTCCAACTTCCCTAAAACTCTACCCCCCCCCCATCCACTCCACAGAAAGGGTAAGGCACATTGCTTTGGGGAAGATCCAAGGTCCTCCCGAATATATCTAGGCTGAACAAGGTATCCATACAAAGAGAATGGGTTTTCAAAAAGTGAGTACAAGCAGAAAGGATCAATCCTGGTCCCACTGCCAGTGGCCCCACAATCTGCCCCAGCCTTAAAACTGTCACCCACATTAAGAAGGTCTAAGCTATTTCCTTCCCTGTCCAGCTGTAGTTGGTGACCTCCCTCTAGCTCAGATAAACTCTTTTACTGGGTGCACCCATCATGGTCTTGACCTCTTTTACTCATATTCTAAGTCCTCCAACTCTTCAACCGGACTTTGGGAACCAGTGCTCCTCTGAGTCTCTGCCTCTATTTCCATCAGTTGCTGGATGAAGGTTCTATGGTGAAATTTAAGATATTCTTTAATTTGACTACAGGGCAAGACCAGTTCAGGCACCCTCTCCTCTGTTGCTTTGGGTCTTAGCTGGGGTAATCCTTGTGGATTCCTGGGAATTTTTCTAGTGTCAGGTTTCTTGCTAGCCCCATAATGGCTTCCTTAATCAAAATATAATTTTCCTTGCTCTCATTTCTGTCCTTCCTCCATCTCGACTATCCCATTCCCTCTCCTCCCCATCCCGTTTTCCCTTCCTCTTCCACTTCTGCCCTCCCTATTTCCCCACCCCCATGCTTCCGATTTTGTCAGGTGATATTTTTATTTCCCCTTTCCAGGTGGGTAGATATGGTTTTCTTAGGGTTCACCTTGTTACTTAGATTCTCTAGGATCATGGACTCTAGGCCTGTTATCCTTTGATTTACAACTAGTATCCACTTATGAGTGAGTACATACCATGTTCATCTTTCTGGGTCTGGGTTATCTCAGCATGGTTTTCTACTTCTATCCATTTGCCTGGAAAATTCAAGATGTCATTACTTTTTCTGCTGTGTAGTACTCCATTGTGTAAATGTGCCACATTATCTTTATACATTCTTCAGTTGAGGGACATCTAAGTTGTTTCCAGGTTCTGGCTATTACAAATAATGCTGCTATGAACATAGTTGAACAAATGTCCTTGTTATATGAATGAATATCCTTTGGGTATAGGCCCAACACTGCTATTGCTTGTTCCTGAGGTAGGTTGATTCCCAATTTTTTTGAGAAACTGTCATACTGATTTCCAAAGTGACTGCACAGGTTTGCATTCCCACCAGCAATTGAAGAGTGGTCCCCTTACTCTACATCCTCTTTAGCATAAAAGCTATCATTGCTGTTTCAGATCTTAGCTATTCTGACAGGAATAAGATGGTATCTCAGAGTCATTTGCATTTCCCTGATGACTAAGGATGTTGAACACTTCTTTAAGTGTCTTTCAGTCATTTGAGATTCTTCTGTAGAGAATCATTTATTTAATTCTGTACCCATTTTTTAATTGGATTATTTGAATTTTTATGTATAATTTATTGAGTCCTTTATATGTGATGGAGATCAGTCTGGCTTGGAGTTGTTGAAGATCTTTTTCTACTCAGTAGGCATCATTTTTGTCTTATTGACTGAGTCTATACAGAAGCTTTTCAGTTATAGGAGGTCTCACATATTTATTGTTGCTCTTAATTGTCTGTGCTTTTGATGTTATATTTAGAAAGAGGTTTCCTGTGCCCATGCACTGGAGGCTACTTCCCACTTTCTCATCAGTCAGGTTCAGTGTGATCTGATTTATATTGGGGTCTTTAATCCATTTGGACTTGAGTTTTGTATGTGGGGAAAGATATGGATCACTTTTAATTCTTGTATATATTGACATCTGTTATGTCAGCACCATTTGTTAAAGATGCTTTCTTATTTCCATAGTATAATTTTAGTTTCTTTGTCAAAAATAAGGTGTTCATAGGTATGCAGATTAATATCCGGGTCTTTGATTCATTTCAATTGGTCAAGCTATCTGTTTTTATGCTAATACCAAGCTGTTTACATTGCAGTAGCTCTACAATAGAGCTTGATGTCAGAGATGGTGATGACTTTGGAAGTTCTTTTATTGTGAAGGATTTTTTTGGCTATTCCAGGTTCTTTTTATTTTTGTATATGAAGCTGATTATTGTTCTTTCAAGGCCTGTGAAAACTATGGACTGACTTTAGTGTTCAACAGTCTCTTGGAAATAGATTGATGCTCTTAGGAGCAACTGTGTCTCAAGTCAACAGAACCATAAGTTATATAAATGCCATGTTCTACAGTTTTTTGAAGTGGTTGGAGATTACCTATCTATGCAGAATACAATCTCTGTGTATCTAAAGAACCTGGTTAGTCTAACTGTAAATGTAACAAATATGAATGAGTGTTGACCTATAATACTTAATACCTATATATCTTAAAGACTAAGACTTTATATTAGAATATTAAGTAATCTTTAAACCTCTGTGTAGCAACTGAGCACAATGACCTCAAAATGTAAACAATGTACAAGTATCTTAATCAGAGGTAGAAATGTATAATCTAATATGATAAATATATCTTAAAATTTTTTCAATATAAAAATGCCTTAAAAAGTGTTAGAAACATGTATACATACAATCTGGCATAGGTGTACAAATATATACAGAAATAGGAAAATATTCATCTAATAAAAATAATTTAAACTTGTATCAGTATATAAGAATCTATATCAATGTAAATTCCCTATAAATAATAGCTCACAAGTATTCACTCTATTGCTCACTATTTTTATTAGTGGGAGTAAACTCAAACTAATCTACCTATTATCCAATCCAAGTCCCCTTTTTTCAAAGAGATCCCTGAGCCTACCTAATTTCCATCCAACCCCCAATCCTATACCAGTTAAAATCAACCCCTAATTTATGTCCCTAACCCTGAGGACAAGCTTTATTGGAAGAAGGGATGTCATCTGCTAGCATTTCTTCCAACTGTCATGGGGATGATATTCTCTCTATGGGATCTTGTAAAAGTAAAATGATAGCTAAGTTTCAAGATTACTGTCTGGTATAATTACAAATAGTTTGTGAATAGTTGATAGGGTTTTTCTGGGGTTCCTATCTGGAGTTCTGGCCAGAAAATTGTAAGAAGATGCACCATTTCAGATAATCAAGTTGGAACCATCTTGAGCAGCTGGAACCCAAAACTAGTCTTTTTTTTTAATTTATTTATTTATTAAGGATTTCTGCCTCGTCCCCACACCGCTTCCCATTTCCCTCCCCCTCCCCCGATCAAGTCCCCCTCCCTCATCTGCTCAAAGAGCAATCAGGGTTCCCTGACCTGTGGGAAGCCCAAGGACTGCCCACCTCTATCCAGGTCTCGTAAGGTGAGCATTCAAACTGCCTAGGCTCCCACAAAGCCAGTACGTGCAGTAGGATCAAAAACCCACTGCAATTGTTCTTGAATTCTCAGTATTCCTCATTGCCCAAAACTAGTCTTAAAGTGGTAGTGTCAGCATTATGACATCATATCAACCAGGTGGAGTTGCTGTGGGGCCCCAGCTTCTTCCTGGAAACATCAAAGATTACTGCAGCAAAATCTGTTGTTCATTGTAAAAAATTAAACATTATTCATATAGACATATATTCAATGAAAGCTACAATATAGACAAAATACGCATGGAGAAAAGTGAAATTTTTCCTAAGATCTTTCTTCTTTCTGTCTCACATCAGATGGGTCCATATCAGGCAGAAACAGAATTTTTCTTTTAACAACATGCTTGGATTTAGAGAAGGATAACCATTGTCCAACTCCAAAGCCAACTTTGATTTCTAAGTGAGCTTATATTTCTACTGGGTATTAGATACATAAATACATACATACATACATATATATATATATACATATATATATATATATATACAGAGAAAATACATATAAAATTTTACCCAGCATATGACCTGTCCTCATAAGTCATATTCTTCTTTGTTCGGTGTTCCTTTCTGGATAGTTTTCTTTTCCTATATTGGCATCCAAATGGCCAGGATCTCTTGATTTTTTGAGGATGTGTACATTCCTGCAAAGACAAGACCAGAACCATGCCCCAACCCTTATGAGGTTTTCCAACCACCTGTATGATTATCACCTCTGTGGATGAGGTGCCATTTCTCTGTCTCAAGATTTTTCTTTGAGATATACATACATACATACATACATATATGTATTCATATATATATATATGTATACATATATATAAAATTTCCGCCTCCTCCCCACCTCCCATTTCCCTCCCCCTCCCCCCACTCCTCTCCCCCCCACACTCTTTCCTCTCCCCTTCCTCCCTCTCTTCTCCCCCTCCCTCTCCAGTCCGTCCAAAGAGCAGTAGGTTCAAAACCCAGTGTCATTGTCCTTGGCTTCTCATCAGCCCTCATTTTCTGCCATGTTCAGAGTGTCCGGTTTTATCCCGTGCTTTTTCAGTCCCAGTCCAGCTGGCCTTGGTGAACTCCCAATAGATCAGCCCCATTGTCTCAGTGGGTGAGTGCACCCCTTGCAGTCCTGACTTCCTTGCTCATCTTCTCCCTCCTTCTGCTCCTCATTTGGACCTTGGGAGCTCAGTCCGGTGCTCCAGTGTGGGTCTCTGTCTCTATCTCCATCCATTGCCAGATGAAGTTTCTATGGCGATATGCAATATATTCATCAGTATGGTTTTTATATCAAATCTTTATTAATTTTGATGGCATTGGTAGCTTTTTTTCTCCAGTGAAAGAAAGAGAAAAACCTTTTCACCAATGTAGCACATATCCCCATTTCCATTCTAAGGTCAGCATATCCTTGAAATACACTGGCTGATTTAATTCAGAAATCTTTTTACTATCCAATGTCTCTCTGATGCCATTGTTCCTTTCTCATTAGCGTTAAGAAAGTTCAAACTTAACAAAACACTATACAATCTATTTCTGAGGGTAGTTTCCATCTCTTTCTGTTTGTTTAACATGACTTTTATAGTTCTATTTGATCTTTCTATAACTGCCTGACCTGTAGGATTATTTGGTATACCTGGAATGTGCCTCTAATAAGCAAAAAACTGTTTCATTTTCTTAGACACTTATGCTGGATCATTGTCTGTCTTTATTTGTGCAGGTATATTTATGATAACCATAACTTCTAATAAATCAGCCTTTTCTGAGCTCAAAGAAGTTGCCCATTGAAAACCTCGATAAGTGTCAGTGTTGTGGTGAACATATTTTAACTTTCCAAATTTTTTAAAGTGGAACGTTTTTATTTGCCAGATTTAATCTCTTTGAGTATCATTTGGGATACTCCCTGCAGGTAATGGTATTTGATTATAGAAAGAGCAAGTAGGACATCTCTTTATAATATTCTTAGCTTGTTGCCATGTAATAGAAAACTTTTCTTTAAACCTTTGCTATGACAAGATGTTTCTTATGAAATTCTGAAGTTTTCAGCACACTTCCAATCAACAATCAGTCAATTTCTGCTTGTGGTAGAAGACCTGGCAGACCCAGATTGGATCAGACGTGTGTTATGTATATGGGGAAAAGCCTATTCCTGATTATGTCTTAAAACTGAATGAATAATGAGGTCAATTATGTATCACGTGGTATAAATTCAGTGGCTTCCATATACAAGAAAATTCTTTCTGTATATTGTGAGTCAGGAATTATATTGAGTCACTGTGGAGAACATGTCTCACATGGAAAATTAAAAAATCCAGTGCTTACTGTAAAAAACCATACTGTTCTGGGTGATGAAAGAGACATGGAGGATAAATTAAAAACTCCAGTATAAAATAGGAAACATATATTTTGGCAGACTTCTATAAATGAGCAAAGACCAAAGCTAAGAGTATGGATAAATAACACTGTAATTGAAGGATCACTAGACATGGGTAGGGATGTGAGTATAATTACTCCAGAATTACATCAGAATTGGCCTCTTCAAGAGGCAGATGTTCAATTCCTAGGAATTGGAACCCAATCTCAAGTGAAAAAAAAATGCAAGATGGGTTGAATGCATAGGGCCACAAGGACAGAAAGACAGACTGAGGTCATGCATAGCTAATATTGCAATGAATTTATAAGGTCATGACCTGTTGCAGCAATGGAATATTCACAGTGGCTGGAAATGACTGAACCATATTTGACATGGGATTCTTTGAGAAGTCCCCTTGCAAAAGTGTTTTCCAATGGTATTGTGTTGCTTTGCCTGTCTTTTGTAGATTTACATTCATTGCCCCATTAATGGCATTTGCCCCACCTCTAAATATTGCAGAAGGCAGAGAACACGTATTCTTGCCATTCCCAGAGGAGACATTATTCCTAGGAATTCCGTATCTACAATCCCTTTTCCGATGTCCTATTCTACCACAATTAAAACATTTGGCATTTTGATGTCTCCTCATTCCTCATGGAATTGCTTCTCCTGTCCAAACCTCAGTATTATAGTTAAATGTCTCAATGTTCATTGTATTCAGGATCCATTCCTCCATTGGTGCTTATCTAACCTTTAAAGTGCCAAGAATCTTTTTGCATTCTAAGCTGGCATCTTCAAAAGCCAGAGATTCAATAAGTATACATCTAGTTTCTGGGTCTCTTTCTCCTACTTGTACAGCCTTACTTAATCTTTGTAAAAAAAGTCACTAAATGGTCCTCTTAGGACCTTTATATCCCTGATATATAATTAAATTCTCTTTTCTCATTTCTGAATCCTGTCCCAAGCATTTAAAGCTCCTATGCTACATGAGGACAAGATGTGTTCATTGTACAAAATCTGGTTCTAAGGATCATATTAATGGGCCTCACCAAAAATTTGATCTTGGGAATCTTCAAATCCTTTTGCTTTTCCCTGTTGTTCTAAAATTGTTGCATCTTCAGTAGCATTTTAATAGTAGCTGGGGTCCATTTTCTAGGACCACTGAGATTAATTGAAGCTAATTTTGTGGGGTAAACTTATTGCTTTCCCTAACATGGTGAATGCATGCCATAAGATACTATTGCCTGATTAATTTCTTTTAGACTGCTCATATGTATGGGGTATATGTATATTTTTTGACTGCCTTGGGTTATTTTGTGCCAGATGAATAATCAGAGAATATACCAGATAGGCAGCTAAAGCTCTGGATATGTCATTCTGGATTCTGGCACATACTGATGAGGCTAAATCCTGCCCTTGTACCTTTTTCCCTGCTTATTAGCTTCAATAATTTCCTCAATCTTTTCAAATCTCTATACCACTGCCTTTTGTAAAGTCTGAATCTCCTGTCCAGTGTTCCATTCAAATACCCTCAGTGATGATTCCAAGATATGAAATTTATCCAGTAGCAATAATGTCTCTTCCTTAGACATAAATTTGATGGTACGCACATTGCCTTCTTGGAGAGATACTCATCTGTTAACCTACCATAACTTTTCAACAGATTCTGATTATTAAATTCAAGAACACAAATTCTTTCAGATAATTCCTCAGCACCCTCCAGCATTGGTTGGATTTTTTCTGTCAAACTAATGTTAACCTTTTGAATAGTATTAATTCTTTCAACTAGCTGCTCATTATTTGTCTGTAAAGGCTGTATTATTTCTAAAAGTTCCTCATTCTTGGCTCTGTTATCAAACCATTTTTCTAATGATATAATCATATAACTTTCAAATTCTTTAAATTACTTGCCACCATTAGATTTCAGTAAATTTTTATAGGTGTAATAATCTTTATTGACCAGAAGGTGTCATGTTAGCATCCATGTGGCAGGGAGACACAACCAGTGGTGGAGTGGGACTGTTCTTACCACTTTGGTTCCATGTGTTGGTGCCTGGTTATATACTGACAAATATGCTTTGCTTGACAAATTTAGAGCAATTAAATAAATCCCATACAGGTAGCAAGGAGAACAGAGCTCATGAACAGGGAACACAAACCAGAAGCTGTGCAAGTCACTGTGCAACAGAGAAAGTGGCAAGGAGGGGAAAGCATGCATGAGCCTAAAAATTGTCAAGTCACTACATGGTAGCTTTGTGGTGACTATGGGGGTGTGGCAAAAAAAAAAGCTGCTTAGTCAGTAAAATCAAGCCAGGCAAGCAGGGATGGGAGACTTTCTGGGTTGTGGACCCTTGGGTCTTTTTTGGCCTATCACCATAGGTGTGGATTTGGGATTCACATGGAAACCAGATGAAGATGGAAGCTACAAAATAATCCCACACTAGCTCATAATTGATCATAATAAATGGTTATTTATTTATGGGTAGGTAGACTCACAGATCACAGTCCTCTGCAAGAACAGGGAACAGAAACCAAATCCAGAAGCTAGGAGAGAGAGAGAGATGAAATGCATGTTTTATATGGCATTTATAGTATAAGAGGCCACGATCAAGCGGTATGGTATCTTAAAGGCTACTGGCTGAAGGAATTCCTATAGCATACACCCACTTGTTTCTTAGGGCAATTTGATTGGAAATCTTTTACCAACCCTTTATTCTGGCCAATGTCTGTCTTTGAGGTTGGGGTGTCTTTTTTGTATACAGCAGAAGAATAGATTATGCTTCCATATCCATTCTCTTAGCCTGTGTCTTTTTACAGGTGAATTGAGGCTATTGATATTAAGAGATAATAGTGACCAGTGATTGCTATTTCTTGTTATTTATCAGTGGTACATGCCACACACCGTGGCCCCAGTCTATGCTCTATGTGCTAGACCTCAGTTCATGAGCTTCGGGCAAGGGGCTGGAGGTTGAGAAAACTCACATAGAGACAGACCGACATGCAGACCTTTAAACACTGATACCAAAGCCCTCCTTTAATAGCACCATGTAGGCTTAAATACACTGCAATCAATGGCCAACAGGTGAAAATCTCATCCTCTGATCCTCTAAGCTAGGCAGAGTTTCTAGTAACTTTAATTAAAAGGTTCTAGGAAGGAAGAGCAGTTGAAGGCCAAGACTCATTAATCCCAACATACAGCTAAAAGCCAGACTCATTAATCCCAACATACAGCTAAAAGCCAGACTCATTAATCCCAAAAGGTAGGGTTTGTGTGTTTCCATTCTTTGGGGATTGCTGGTGGGAGGTTATTTGTTTCCTGTGTTTTTGTGGGTATAGTTAGCTTCCTTGGGTTGGAGTTTTGCTGCTAGTGCTTTCTATAGGGCTGACTTGTGGATAAATATCCTTTAAATCTGGTTTTGTCATGGATTAGTTTGTTTTTTTTTTCCATCAGTGGTGATTGACAACTTTGCTGGATACAGTAGTCTCTTCTTGCATCCATGGTCTCTTATTGTCTTTAGCACATCTCTCCAGGACCTTCTGACTCTGATGATTTTCATTGAGGAGTCAGGTATAATTCTGATAATCCTGCCTTTATATGTTACTTGACCTTTTTCCCTTGGAGCACTTAATATTCTTTATTTATTCTGTATGTTTTGTATTTTAAGTATTATTTGGAGATGAAAATTTTTTTAATCCAGTGTATTTGGTGTTTTGTAAACTTTTTTTTTCGGGTTTAAATATACTGAGATTTATTTGAAAATATTCTCCATTGAGCCTGGTGGAGGCAGCAAATCACCAAGAAATCTGCTCAGGTTCAGGCTGCCCTGGCTGGGAGCAAAACCTGGGCATGTCACTCCAATTGGAACTCCAAGCCAAATTCAGACACAAACACACACACACACACACACACACACACACACACACACACACACACACCTTTAAAAAAGACTAATTTGTTTGTCCATGACCTTGGTTGACTGGAGTCAGACACTAGACATGCTAATGCTTAGCATATTAGTAGAGAAAGCGGGGCCGGGAGCTATGCTTACACTTGGAGGTGCCAGGGTTCCCAGAGGGTGGCGTGGGGGCGGGGTGGTACACATCAATTTGTCTTTTTTTGCTTTTTTTGTCCTTTATCTTTCTTTCTTTCTCCACTCCCCCTCCCTTTCCAGTTCAGGACAAACTCCATCATAGCTGTGTTATTTACCCCCTGACAATAAGAGCTCGCTGAGAATAGTGTCAAGTTAGCTTCCAGGAATTCTGTCCCTGGATGGCTCTGGATGGCTGCCTTCTCCACTAGACACACTTGGTGGCAGTTCTTCCCTTTCAGCAGAGGGCTTGGGCCTTCAGTCAAGGCAGATCTCCCACAGCAGGGCACTGCGAATTCTGGCCAGTTTTAAGTGAGGTTGGATATAGCCACAGACACAGGGGGTGAGGGATGCAGCCTGCCTCTTTTTCCTCTCCAAACTTCTTGTACCTTCATAGGGTTATCCTTCTTTAGGTTAGGAATGTTTCCTTGCATGATTTTATTGAATATATTTCCTGTACCTTTGAGCTGGGCTTGTTCCCCTTCTTCTATCCTTATTATTCTTAGGCTTGGTCTTTTCATGGTGTCCCATATTTTCTGGGATAGGAGACTGGAGAGAGGTGGGGACTTGTAGTTTTCAGAATGAGGGTTTGGGGACAGCCTACCTGCAGGAACTTGTCTGTTTGCTGGCTAGAGAAGCTGAGGCAAATAGGGAAGTGGTCCGGGTTTTGTCCCAGTATAGAGGTCCTAGAGAGTGAGGTATCCCTCCAGGTGGGTGGTCACTCACCATTTGGTCCACTCTGTTTATTTGAAACCTGTGTTTCAGAGTTCCTTTGAGGTTGCAAGTTATAGGAATGTTTGGGGGACAAAGTGGGACTTATAATTTACTAGATCTAATGGTTATGATGGGCTTGTTGGACCAGTCTACCTGCAGGAAGCTTGCCTCCTGGCTGGCTAGAGAAGCTAAGGCAGGTGAGGGAGGGGCCTGGGGTTTTACCATATTACAGAGGGCCTAGAGAGTGGGGTGTCCCACTGGGTAGGTGGTCACTCACCTCTTGATCCTCTCTTAGCAGGCTGTGTTTTACCAATTATCTTTTAAAGTGTTTAGTAGATTACACAGAAGTACTGTTCTAACATAAAAATAATTAAATAATTTTAAGTGTGAGTCATTAGTAATTTCATACATGATTTAGATTATAATAGCTATTAAAATATGTTCTATAATAGCTTACTTGTATTGCAAAGGCTGGAGGTTTGAATGTGTGTATATTTCAGTAATATTCATCCAGTAAGTTCATATTATAGAGAAAATATTGTCAAATTATTGTCAGATAACTACTTGTTTTCATAGTACAGTTTTGTTAAAGCATAGCTACCTAGATCAATATAGTGTACAGTAGCAAATTTCAGAAACCACAGGGTTGACACACACTAAAATATTTACTCTCCGAAGTCTATAGAACTCTGGTTAAAAATATTATGCTTACATAACATTTACTAAAATATTCTGTCAAAAATATATGCATGCATGTTTTTGGATTTTTCTTTGGGTTGAAAGCTCACAAATAATGAAACAGAGACATATTAATTATAAAATCCTGGCCTTAGCTTAGGCTTGTTTTTATTTTGCTACTATAACTTAAGCTAACCTTTAGTGGAAAGTCCTTCTGTATATGTGTTGCTTTTATTGTCTAATGAATAAAACTGTTTCAGCAAATGAGAGCAAAGTAAAGCCGAGCAGGAAATTTGAACAGAGATAGAGAGACAAAGTAGGCAGAGTCAGGGAAAGGTCATGTACCTGCTGAAGGAGACGGATGACAGATCCTTACCAGAGAGTCACAGCCTTGTGCTGATATATAGATTAATAAAAATGGGTTAATTCAAAATGTAAGAGCTAGCTAGAATTATGCCTGTATGATTGGCTGGATAGCATTGTAATTAATATAGTTTCTGTGTGATTATTTGGGTCTGTGCAGTCAGGAAAGAAATGAGCAATTCCAGTCATCACTAACCCATTTTTAGTAATCTATGTCCTGTCGCATACTGTCCACCTTGCTTCTCCCATGTCTCCTAGCATTTCTCCCTTGCACCTAGATTCCTTCTCCCCTTTCCTCTCTCTGCCCAGAAGTCTTGCTTATACCTCCTGTCTAGTTATGTAACATTCAACCTTTTATTACACCAACTCCACAATACACCTTCACACAGTATACAAACATCCCACAACACATGCAAGTAAATTGAAGTCACCTCGTGAGATTTATGTCTGGCCAGCACATACAGTTTTCACAACCACCAGAATTCACTCTTGATGCGTAGGTAGAGTTGATAGACACAGACTCAGAGCAGCATGGTTAGTGTCATTTACTTATCAGTACCAGGATAATTAATATTAACTTCTATATTTTCCATTCCATTCTCTTCACTTATAGAGCTATGAGCTTTAAAGGAAACCACAGGGAGCTGATTTTCATTGACATAAATTAGAAGGGCTTAATTTTTCCATGCCAATGGAAAGGGTCTGGAATAAGTCTACTGAAGTTTAACTGATAGTCTCAGAATGACCCTTATTTAGTCACTGGTTTGCTGAAAAAAACCAAAACTCTATTCCTGATTATGACTGTTTGCGACTCTGTAACCTGGAGTAAGTGCTCATCTGTTGGATGAAGAAAGGCAGCTTGTTGGTTGGTTCTAGGCCACTTAGCACCCAAAAATCACACAGAAACTATATTATTTAAAACACTGCTTGGACAATTACTTCAGAATATTGCTATTGAGGGGCATCTAGGTTGTTTCCAGGATCTGGCAATTACAAATAGTGCTGCTTTGAACATAGTTGAACAAATGCTGTTGTTGTATGATTGGGCATCTGTTGGGTATATTCCCAAGAGTGGTATTGATGGATTCTGAAGTAGATTGATTCTCAATTTCCTGAGAAACCACCACACTGATTTCCAAAGTGGTTGTATAAGTTTGCATTCCCACCAGCAATGGATGAGTGTTCCCATTACTCCACATCCTCTCCAGGATAGGATATCATTGGTGTTTTTGATTTTAGCCATTCTGATAGGTGTAAGATGGTATCTCAAAGTTGTTTTGATTTGCATTTCCTTGATCGCTAAGGAGGTTGAACATGAACTTAAGTGTCTTTTGGCCATTTGAACTTTGTCTGCTGAGAATTCTCTTTTCAGTTCAGTATCGCATATTTTAATTGGATTAATTAGAATTTTCATGTCTAGTTTCTTGAGTTCTTTATATATTTTGTAAATTAGACCAGTGTCTGATGTGGGCTTGGTGAAGATCTTCTCCCATTCAGTAGGATTCCTTTTTGTCTTAATGACAGTGTCCTTTGCTTTACAGAAGCTTCTCAGTTTCAGGAGATGCCCCTCAATGCAAGAATGGATAAAGAAAGTGTAGAATATATACACATTAGAGTACTACTCAATGGTAAAAAAATAATGACATTTTGAATTTTCCATGCAAGTGGATGGAAATAGAAAACACTATCCTGAGTGAGAAAACCCAGATGCAAAAAGATGAATATGGTATGTACTCACTCACTAGTGGACTCTAGCCATAAACAAAGGACATTAATCCTATAATTCACAAGCCTAGAGAAGCCAAATAAGAAGGTAAACCCAAAGATAAACATATATAGATCCTCCTGGAAATTGGAAGCAAACAAGATTGCCGGGCAAAAGTTGGGAGCATTGGGGATTGAGGTAGGGGAGGGGTGGGATTAGGGGAAGGGGAAAGGGGAAGAGAGAAGGGAGAAGGGAAAGACTCAAGAGAGCTTGGGGGAGTGGGAGGGTAGAGATGGAAGAAGGGTAGATATAGGAGCAGGGAAGAAGATATCTACATTAAAGTATCCATTTTATGGTTGGCAAGAGACTTGGCTCTAGAGAGGATCCCAAGTGTGCACAGGGATGTCCCCATCTAGGTCCTTGGGCAGCAGAGGAGAGGGTGCCTGAACTGGCCTTGCCCCACCATCACACTGATGATTACCTCTAATATCACCATAGAATCTTCATCCAGCAATGGATAGAGATAGAAACAGAGACCCTCATCAAGTAACAGACTGAGCCCCCAAGGTCCAGTTGAAGAGCAGGAGGTGGGAGAAGATGAGCAAGGAAGTCTGGACTGCGAGGGGTTGGTTTACCCACTGAGACAGTGTGCCGGTTCTAATGGGAGCTTTCCAAATCCAGCTGGACCAGGACTGAATGAGCATGCGATCAAACCGATATCTCTGAATGTGGCTGAAAATGGGTGTTGACTGAGTAGCCATTGATAATGGCACTGAGACTTGTTTCTACTGCATGTACTGGCTTTTTGGGACCCTAGTCTATTTGAATGCAAAGCTTCCTAGGCCTGGATGTAAGAGGGAGGGCCTTGGACTTCCCACAGGGCAGGGTTCCCTGCCCTCTCTTAAGGAGGGAGGGGGAGGGAGGAGGGTGAATGGGATAGCAGGAGGGGAATGGGAGGAGGGGAGGAAGTGTAAATTTTTGAATGGAAAAAATAAATTAATTAAAAAAGAAAAAAAATAGAAAAAAAGAGAAAAAGAATATTGCTAGCTGGCTCTTCCATCTAGAATTAACTCATCTCCATTATTTTATATTTAAACATGAGGGTCATGACCTACTGCCAAATTTCAGGCATCTTTCTCTCTCAGGACTATATGGCTTCTCTCTGACTCTGCCTCATTTCTCCCAGCATTCAGTTTAGTTTTCACCACCTAGCACTGTACCCCTATAGCTCTGCTATAGGCTTAAAGCAGTTCCTTTATTAACAAATGATATTCACAGCATACATAGAGGAGTCCCACATCACCTCCCCTTTTCTGTTTAAATAAAAAAGTTTTTTTTTTACTTTAAAATAGTAAAATTACATATATAAACCAGGTATCAAGCAAGAATTATAATTATAATATTTTTATCTACTTTATCTTTTATCATAACTAAGAAAAACTATAACTATAAATTCTTCAACTCCATCAAATACTCCAGAAGGATAGAATATTACCTAAATAAACAATAAGTTTATTGTAAACAACTTCCAAAATTCTAGAATTGACAGAGACATCTCACTGCCTGGACAGTCATCCAAAGTTCTTCTGTACTGTTGGGGCATCCATCTTCAGCCTACAGGTCCTTAATATCTGGCAGACTTTTCCATGAAGCAGGACATTTCAAAGGCAGTTCTGCCTATTTGAGCAGTTTCTTAAGTCACTTTCTTTTGTATCCTGCAGAATGTCTAGCAGACTCTTTCATGAAGCAAGAACCCCAAAGGATCGTCTCACTTTAGGCACGTTTGGAAGTTATTTCTCTGCAGGTCCTGCATGTCCATTTCATCAAGCAGCCCAGGAAAGAAAGTTTCTTGCCCAAATGGCTAACCAACTCCATAAGGAGCCTTTTTGATGCTCATCATTGTCTTGAAGTAGATTGGTGCTGCCAGGAGCAGATAAGTCTTATTGTCATGAAAACTTCTTAAGTTCTTAAACATTTTAAGTGCCATATCCTGTAGTCTTTGAAAAGTTTAAGGAACGCCTATCCATCTGAAATATATCTCTGTACAACTAGAAAATCTAACATGACTACAAGCTTGACTATCATAGATGATTATCTATTTACCTATATTTCTTAATTATAATTACATTTTTAAATGAGCTGCACAAATATAATACCTTTATCAAGAACAGAAATATGCATATACACAGTATAACAAAATTGATCTTAAATTTGTATCAATAAACCAAGATCCATACCAATGCAAATCTCTATAGTGTATCCCCTTTAATGTAAACAAACATTTAAAAACATTATTTGCAAATTTGGGCGTGGTTCTGTCCAAAATACTTCCTGCTTTATGTTGGATGAAGTAATTTTGAGGGTTTTCACAGTGATGTTTCAGGGGCTCTTGGTGCATCAAGCCACATTAGCTTGGAATAAATCCATATGTTCTCATACTCTGTCAAAACAAAAGAAGAATCTCTTTTTCAAGGCAACATATTCTTAGATCCATATTTTGAAATCAAGATATCTTTAAAATATATATGTTGGATTAGCTTAGAAATCTGTACTTATCTCTTTCTTAGTCAAAAAATTCAATGAAAACACAAATATATATATTTCCAGGCTCTGAATTTTCCGTCTTTATTTGGCTTATTTTTCTTTACTCCCTTTAATCTATGACTACCTGTACTCTGTCTCTTTAAAGTCTTTATTTTATTTTTTAACAATTTATTTCTTTTTTTGATTTATTTCTTTTTTTAATTTATTTATTTATTAAAGATTTCTGTCTCTTCCCCGCCACCACCTCCCATTTCCCTCCCCCTCCCCCCATTAAGTCCCCCCCCTCAGCCCGAAAAGCAATCAGGGTTCCCCGTCCTGTGGGAAGTCCAAGGAACCCCCACCTCCATCCAGGTCTAGTAAGTTGAGCATCCAAACTGCCTAGGCTCCCACAATTTATTTCTTTTTATAACTCTCTATAATCTTCTTCTTCTCTTTCCCAAGCCTACGTATATTTATCCAACAGTGTGATTCATTTAGAGGTCTTTTATGTCTGAATTTGTCCTATTGTGTATCTGTAATACTTTACTGTCCAGAAGTGCTTCTTAAAAAGCTAAGTGTTTCCTAAAATCTTAAGCTGTGTCATTACTAGGGTATATACAGCCCTACCTGGTTGCTCCACATAATCCAACATGGTGGACGTCCGTTCATTGCCTGATACTGTTGGGGGGGGAGCTGTCCTCACCATCTCAACTCTAATAACCAGTTGACCCATGCTGCCAGCAAGTAACTTGCAGCATGCTGTCCACAAAACCCATTTAAATGCTCAGCCTCCTAAAAGAGCCAGACGTCACACTGGCAGCAGAAAGCTGGCTTTTTTTTTTTTTTTTTTTTTTTTTTTTTTTTTTTTTTTTGGTTTTTTGAGAGAGGGTTTTTCTGTGGCTTTGGAGCCTGTCCTGGAACTAGCTCTGTAGACCAGGTTGGTCTCGAACTCACAGAGATCCACCTGCCTCTGCCTCCCGGGTGCTAGGATTAAAGGTGTGCGCCACCACCACCCAGCCGAAAGCTGCCATTTTAAAACTATGCCTTTTTTTGCTACTTCTGAATCAGGAAATCCTCTCTTAAAGGAGCTATACCTCTGCTTTCTTCTAGCAAACAGAGCCCAGACAAGAAAATGTTGCTACCAAATCATGCTTAACTCTGTTCTATGTCTAGGATTGATTTAATTTAAGCTTTCTCAGAGTTTTTTTTTTTTTTTTTTTGGTGGATTCTAGTTGGTCATGTTGGCACCAATTTGTTGGAAGAAGAGAGGCTGCTTGTTGGTTCCGGGCTGATTAGCCACAAAATAATCACACAGAAACTATATTATTTAACACACTGCTTGGCCAATTACTTAAGCATATTGATAGCTAGCTCTTATATCTAGAATTAACCCATATCCATTATTTTATATTTCACCACAAGATTTTTGGCCTACCAGCAAGGTTCCAGAATCTATGTCTGGCAGGACTACATGGCTTCTCTTGGACTCTGCTTCCTTTATCCCAGAATTCAGCTTAGTTTTCCCCCACCTAGCTTTGTTCCCCTATAGTTCTGCTATAGGCTCAAAGCAGTTCCTTTATAAACCAATGATATTCAAAGCAAACAGAGGGGAATCCTAAAATACTCATATGAATATGTCTACCTACCTCACAATGATATGCCCTGCTTTACAAGACTGATTTCAGACTTAGATAATATAATCTTATATATGTAAATGTGAGCACAAATATAATTTCTAATAATAATTGTATATTAATTATACATATTATATAATATGTAAAATATACTATATATAATACTATTTTGTCACATATAATATATAATAATATATCCAACCAGGAAATTATTATAACCATATATATTTATAGCCATTATAGAATGTTATTATATAATATATTATAACATATTATATAATATATATTACATGATAAAACACCTACAAGAAGTCACACATTTCTCTTTCCACTTAACCTTTATTTCTCTCTTCCTACCTTCCTGACAATTAACCACTTCCCCCAACCCATTCTTCACAAAGACAACAATAAACAACCTAAACACACATGACTATGTTTGGTCAATTGTGACATCTTAAAATTGTAGTCCAGATTAACAAACTTAAACGGAAGCAGATGGTAAGTCCAATGGAGGGAGTACAGGTGACTTTGCACTGATTTCTGTATATTACTGCTAGAAGTGTTTCTTCAAGTAGACAGGGCTTACATATTCCCATATACATGGGTTCTGTACCTGTAATTCAGTCATCACAGATCAAAAATATTTGGATCAAGAGAATATATTGGTTCTTGATCTATAAAGACAGGTTTTCCTTGGTTTTGTTCCCTAAACAATGTGATTTAATAATTATTTCTATAATATTCATAGTATAATTGATGTTACAAATAATCTCAACATGATTTCCAGAATAAAGGAGAAAGTATAGAAACTAAGCTATTTCATACAAAAATTTGAGAATATGTAGATCTGGGTTGGGGCTGTCTCTGACTCTTTTGCCTGTATTTAGGGCTATTTTCTCTCCTGTTGGGTTGCCTTGTCTAGCATCAGTGTGAGAAGATTTGCCTTGTATTATGGTATTTTCTTTTGTATTGCCTGGTTGTGTTTTCTTTGAGGCTTATTCTTTTCTGAAGTGAGCCTGACAGGGAGTGTATCTGGGAAAGAGGGGATATCATTTCAGGGAAGGTGAAACTGGGAGGAGTGGAGGGAAGCCAACTGTGATCAGGTTGCATTGCATGAGAGAAAAATCTATTTGAAAAATAAAAAGTGCTAAAAATGAAAGAAAAAAAGATAAAAATAAAATCAGTCATAAATCAAGTCACCTTCTGACACCAATAAGTAGCTATATGAATGAATTCTTTGATCAACAATGCACAAAATAATTTTCTCACTTTACTTGCTTTGTGGAAAGCAGCTACATGTCCATGTTAGCAATTGGGAACAAAACCGTGTCTTGTGATTGGCAGAAACATAATAAAGACACTTTTTGAAATTTAGTCTGTTTTAAAAAGCAAGAGAAGCTTGCTGTAGGAATTCCTATAACCAGTGGCCTTTAAGTTACCTACCCACTTGGGCGTGGCCTCTTATAATATATTTGTCTATGTAAAGTGCTTGTCCAGCTTCTCTTCTAGTGGCGTGATTCAGTTCCTGTTCCCGCTTCGTGCAGAGGACTGTAATCTGCAAGTCTACCCCTAAATAAAGAACCCTCTATTACATTCAATTCTGAGCTAGTGTGGGATTTCTTTTAAGGACCCTTCTTCAGGAGCTATCCAGAATAATGGAGATAATTCCAGGAATAACTTGGTTAATGGTAGACTGTAAAAATTTTGGTATGTCTTTAATAATATACAATAACAGATGTGCAAATTTTGAAAAGCATTGCATGGAGTCAGAAAAAATACTATATCACTCATGTCATTATTTCAAAACTTTAAAAATACCACCTGAGGACAAAAATTATTTTAATGAATAGAAATATCAAAATGGTAAGAAAAGAATCGCCATGGTAGATACTTGTAGAAACACTTCTTGAAAGAATTATTACCATTTCCAACAGATGACAGAGATTAATGCATTTTTGATTGGTGAATTAGAGAAGCAGCTGAAAGGGGGTTTCATTCATCTCATTCAATTATTTGAGGGGAGCTAAAATAACATCTTTGGGTACTGAATAATTTGATGATTACATAACGGCAATCTCAATTGACTGTTCACTAGTAATATTCATCTCATATCCATTAAGGACCAATTATAACATTCTTTCTATTTGGCAGAAACATAAAGAATAAAGTTATTCTTAGAAAACTAGGAGCTATTATGTGTGGTCCCTTTTAGTCAAATATAACCAACAGTATCTGTTTGTTGGAGAAATGGCAAATTTCTATTTATTTTTTGAAAGACATGTATAATGAATTTTAAGATATAAGTCACAACTTTATTTTGTTGAAGAAGGGTCACTCTGCCACTCTATTTTCAAATAAAAATTTCACCTCAGGATATGGTTTTGACATCCTGTTTAGAAAAAAAAAATTAAACATGCCTATACAAAGGACATTTTCATGAATTAGATGCTTAGAACTGTTAATCAAATCTAATTGATACTAAAGCTTGTTATTTTCCTTTTCTCCTTCTGAAACATCACTCTATTTTTACTTCCATATGAGAAAGATAGTATCTGCCACAAATTAAAATCACACTTGAGTTTCTATTTATGAAAAGTATTTTCCTTTCTCTTGTTTCTGGTCTAAAATATCCCTGTGGGGGACATTTTAATGAGGCAGTTTTCTTACTTTTCTGGCTCACACTGAAGAAGTGTAGAGCACAAGTGGTTAAAAAGCCTCCTAACTTAGTTACATAAGCCTGGCCTGAATATCCCTTTACCCCTTTATTGGCTATGTGACCTTGGCAGGTTTCATTAGTTCTTGAACCATGTAAAAATGGGAATATTACTTGAGTCATTATAATGTTTAAATCAAGTTGTGATTGTAAAGAAGTAAGTAACAACATATTACATGAGTAGGTTTGTAAATGAGTTTATCTAAATAATTGGTTAATATCACATAAAATGTTTTTGTAAATTAAAGAACTATGCAAAATCAAGTAATATTTTTTTTGTATAAACAACAAAGGTATTAACACACATATACAAATAATTATGCTCAGGAATACACATATTGTTGTTGGCCAGATTTTGCAAAACCCATTTAACAAATAATATAAAAAAATAGCTAAATTAAATTCAGTTTCAGGCAAAACTTGAATTATTGAGCATTTTTCTCTTTCTACTGCAATTGTTACTAGAATATTTTATTGGTAAAGGACTTTGAAATACCTCCAGAGACAATGTTTCAAAAATGAATAGGTTTTCTTTTATTTTCTAAGCTAAAGTAATGTAGCAAGGCATTTATTACACTAGCCTGACCAACTTCTATCTGCTATAGAAATTTACATTGTTATGAATCTTGGTTTATTGATACAAATTTAAGATAAATTTTGTTATGTATATATCTATATCTATATATCTGCTCTTGATTAAGATATTGTGTTGGTACAGCTCATTTAAAAATGTAATGTATAATTCAAAATATAGGTAAATAGAAAATCATTTATAATAGTAAAGCTTATAGTCATGCTATTTAGGTTTTCTAGATATATAGAGATATATTTCAGTTAGGTATTCTTCAGATCTTTCAAAGACTAAAGAATATGGCATTTAAAATATTTTAATGACTTAGGACTTTTCATGATATGAAACATGTCTGTTCCTAACAGCTCCAATAACTTCAAGAGGACAATGGGCACTGAAGAGGCTCCTTATGGCATTGGTTAGCCATTTGGGCAAGAAACTTCTTTTGCCTGGACAGCTTAATGTTATGCTGTATAAACTGGATATGCAGGACCCACACAGAAATGACTGCTGAACTTGCCTAAATGTGAGATGTTCCTTCGGGGTTCCTGCTTCATGAAAGTTTCTGCCAGACATTCTGCAGGATACAGAAGAAAATGACTGACAGACTACCAATACAGACAAAACAGTTTTTGAAATTTCCTGTATCATGGAAAAGTGTGAAGGATACTATAGCCTGTAGGCTGAAGATAGATGCCCCAACGATTCAGAAGAATCTTGGGTGACTGCCCAGATAGTGAGATGTCTCTCTCAAGTCTAGAGTTTTGGAAGTTGCTTACAATGCACTTCCTGTTTACTTAGGTAATACTATATCCTTCTGGAGTCTTTGATAGAGTTGAAGACTAGATAGTTATAATTTTAGTTTTCCTTAGTTATAATAAAAGATAAAATAGATATAAATGCTGTAACTGTAATTCTTGCTTAATACCTGTTTTTTATATGTAATTTTATTATGTTAAATTTAAAACCTCCCTTTTTATTTAAACAGAAAAGGGTAAATTGCATGGGAAGTCCTTCTGTATATGTGTTGCTTTTATTGGTCAATGAGCAAAAAATGCCTTGGCCTGTGATAGGGTATAATAGAGCTAGGCAGGGAAAAAACTGCATGTTAAATAAAAAAAAAGTAGAGTCAGAGAGATGCCATGGAGTTTCTAGAGAGGAAAAATATGAGCTACTAGCTGGAAACTTTCCGGTAGACCATGATCCTCATGTTAAATATAAACGAATGGAAATGAGTTAATTGTAGATTTAAGAGCTAGCTACCAATACACTTAAGTTATTGGCAAAAAGTATTGCAAATAATATAGTTTTGTGATTATTTTGGGTCAGGGTGGCTGGAAAACAAATAGCCTCCTACTACATCCATCTAGCTCAATATCATTTTTATTATTATTTATTTTGAATGATATATGTTACTGCTCATCACTTATAACAAGCCAGAAATTATAAAATGCTTATACCTCTTCAAGTAAAACACCCACTTGGTCATTAGTACAATATCAAATGAGCACCCCATTACTTCCCATTATTGG
The DNA here is from genome assembly GCF_018167655.1 of Microtus oregoni. Lineage (NCBI taxonomy): Eukaryota > Metazoa > Chordata > Mammalia > Rodentia > Cricetidae > Microtus > Microtus oregoni. The sequence continues at coordinate 3,242,215 of NW_024543812.1, forward strand.
CTCTTCTATGTTAAAGATTGTCACCTGACTCTAAATTTTATGGAAGCCTTCAAAATCAAGAGAACACTAATGACCCTGTTCTTAGAAGTTGTCATATTGTCTGTCACCTTCATGGTGCAAGCTGCCTGCATTTTCTACTACCAAACTAAGCATCAGGTAGGAAGAGATGTGGTGATGTTTGTTTGTTTTATGGGGCTCCATTCTCTCAGGAAAGTAGTCTCCTGTGCCCATGTGAATCTATAAATTGCCTTTGGTAGAATTGCCATTTTTACTATGTTGATCCTCCCAATCCAAGAGCAAGGGAGATCCTTCCATTTTCTGGTATCCTCTTCAATTTCTTTCTTCAATGAATTAAGGTTCTTGTCAAATAGATCTTTCACTTCCTTTGTTAGAGTTACCCCAAGATATTTTATGCTATTTGTGGCTATCAGGAAAGGTGATGCTTCTCTGATTTCCCTCTCTGCTTCCATATCCTTTGTGTATAGGAGGGCGACTGATTTTTTGGAGTTGATCTTGTATCCTGCCACATTACTAAAGGTGTTTATCAGATGTAGGTCTTCTTTGGTGGAGTTTTTGGGGTCGCTTATGTATACTATCATATCATCTGCAAATAACGAAAGTTTAACTTCTTCCTTTCCAATTCAAATCCCCTCGATCCCCTTATGTTGTCTTATTGCTGTTGCTAAAACTTCAAGCACTATATTGAAGAGGTATGGAGAGAGTGGACAGCCCTGTCGTTTTCCTGATTTTAGTGGGATGGCTTTGAGTTTCTCTCCGTTTAATTTGATGTTAGCTGTTGGCTTGCTGTAAATAGCTTTTATTATATTTAGGTATGACCCTTGTATCCCTAATCTCTCCAATACTTTTATCATAAATGGATGTTGAATTTTGTCAAATGCTTTTTCAGCATCTAATGAAATGTTCATATGATTTTTTTTCAGTTAATTTATATGATCGATTACATCAAAAGATTTTCATATGTTGAACCAGCCCTGCATCTCTGGGATGAAGCCTACTTTATCATAATGGATAATTTTTCTAATGTGTTCTTGGATTCAGTTTGCCAGTATTTTGTTGAGGATTTTTGCATCGATGTTCATCAGCGAGACTGGCCTGTAATTCTCTTTCTTGGTTGAGTCTTCGTGTGGTTTTGGCATCAGATTAACTGTAAATTCATAAAAGGAATTTGGCAATGACTCTTCTGTTTCAATATTGTGAAATACATTAAGGAGTATAGGTATTATGTCTTCTTGGAAGTTCTGGTAGAATTCTGCATTTAATCCATCTGGTCCTGGGCCTTTTTTGGTAGGGAGGTTTTTGATAACAGTTTCTAATTCTTTGCGACTAACAGGTCTATTTAAATTGTTCATCTGTTCCTGGTTTAACTTTGGTATATGGTATTTATCTAAAAAAGTGTACATTTCATTTACATTTTCCAGTTTTGTGGCATACAGGCTTTTGTAGTAAGATCTAATGATTCTCTGAATTTCCTCTGTGTCTGTGGTTATGTCCCCCTTTTCATTTCTGATCTTATTAACTTGCATATTCTCTCTCTGCTGTTTGATTAGTTTGGATAGGAATTTATCAATCTTGTTGATTTTCTCCAGGAACCAGCTTTGTGTTTTATTGATTCTTTGGATTGTTTTCTGTGTTTCTATTTTATTGATTTCAGCCCTCAGTTTGATTATTTCCAGTCTTCTACTCCTCCAAGGTGAGTCTGCTTCTTTTTTTTCTAGAGCTTTCAGGTGGGCTGTTAAGTCACCAATGTGTGCTTTCTCCGTTTTCTTTAAGTGGGCACTTAGTGCCAGGAGCTTTCCTCTTAGGACTGCTTTCATAGTGTACCATAGGTTTGAGTATGTTGTTTCTTTATTTTCATTGAATTCAAGGAAGACTTTATTTCTTTCTTTATTTCTTCTTTGATCCAGGTGTGGTTCAGTAGTTGACTGTTCAGTTTCCATGAGTTTGTAGGCTTTCTGGGGGTAGCATTGTTGTTGAATTCTAACTTTAATCCATGGTGATCTGATAAGACACAGGTGATTACTAATATTTTTTGTAACTGTGGAGGTTTGCTTTGTTACAGAGTATTTGGTCAATTTTCAAGAACGTTCCATGAGCTGCAGAGAAGTAGGTATATTCTTTCCTATTTGGGTGGAATGTTCTATAGATGTCTGTTAAGTCCATTTGATTCATTACCTCCATTAATTATCTTGTTTCTCTATTAGGTTTCTGTCTGATTGACCTGTCCATTGGTGAGAGAGGAGTGTTGAAGTCTCCTACTATTAGTGTGTGCGGTTTGATGGCTGCCTTAATTTTTAGTAATGTTTCTTTTATGTACATGGGTGCTTTAATATTAGAGGCATAAATATTCAGGATTGAGACTTCATACTGGTAAATTGTTCCTGTTATGAGTATAAAATGTCCCTCTCCATCTCTTCTGACTGATTTAAGTTTGAAGTCAACTTTGATAGAAATTAGTATGGCCACACCTGCTTGTTTTTTAGGTCCAATTGCTTGATAAGCCTTTTTCCCAGCCCTTTACTCTGAGTAGGTGTCTGTCTTTGTGGTTGAGGTGTGTTTCTTGTAAACAACAGAATGTTGGATCCTGTTTTCGTATCTAATCTCTTAGCCTGTGCCTTTTTATAGGTGAGTTGAGTCCATTGACATTAAGTGATATTAATGACCAGTGGTTGTTAACTCTGGTCACTTTTTTAGTAGTAGAGTTTGTGTGTTTCCCTTCTTTGAGTTGTGCTGGTGAAGGGTCTCTAGATGTCTGAGTTACTGTGATCATTGTTGGACTCCTTGGTTTGTGATTTTCCTTCTATTACTTTCTGTAAGGCTGGATTTGTGGCTATGTATTGTTTAAATTTGTTTTTATCCTGGAAAATTTTGTTTTCTCCATTTATAGTGAACGAAAGCTTCCCTGGGTTTAGTATTCTGGGCTTGCATCCGTGGTCTCTTAGTTTTTGGAGTACATCTATCCAGGACCTTCTGGCTTTCATGGTTTCCATAGAGAAGTCAGGTGCAAGTCTGATAGGTTTACCTTTATAAGTAACTTGGCCCTTTTCCTTTGTATCTCTTAATATTCTTTCTTTATTCTGTATGCTTTGTGTTTTGATTATTATATGGCAAGGGGATTTTTCTTTTTTGATCCAGCCTATTCGGTGTTCTGTATGCTTCTTGAACCTTCATAGGTACATCTTTCTTTAGGTTGGGAAAGTTTTCTTCTATAATTTTATTAAATATATTTTCTGGACCATTGAGCTGCACTTCTCCTTCTTCTAATCCAATTATTGTTAGGTTTGGTCTTTTTATTGTGTCCCATTTTTCCTGAATGTTTTGTGATGAGAGTTTGTTGGACTTGCTGTTATCTTTGATCAGTGCATTTATTTTCTCTATGTTATCTTCAGAATCTGAGATTCTTTCTTCTATCTCTTGTATTCTGCTGGTTATTCTTATTTCTGTAGTCTCTATGCATTTACCTAGATTTTCCATGTCCAGCCGGCCCTCTGTTTGTGTTTTCTTCCTTGTCTCTAATTCAGTTTTCAAGTCTTGAACTGTTTCCATTATCTGTTTGATTGTTTTTCCTTGGTTTCCTAGGGTATCATTCTCTGATTTATTCAATTCTTCAAACTTTCTGTAATACTTCTCATCCATTTCTATAAGGACATTTTTTACATGCTGTTTAAGGACGTCAATCATTTTCATAAAGTCTATTTTTTCTACTTCTTCTTAAGTTGTTCATGTCCTCATGTTGTGAGGTCGCTGGGTTCTTGTGGTTTCATGTTGTTCTTCAGCTTGTTGGGTGAATTCTTGCATTGGCGCCTGCCCATCTCTTCCTCCGAATGCTCCCCTAAGGATCTTCTTTTACAGGATCAGGTTTCCTTGCCCACTGATTTACCTTCCCAGTGATGGCACTCTCCCGTGATGGCTCTTTAGGTGCCCCAGTGATGGCTTTCCTGGTGCCGAGATCAGATCTCCGTCCTGGTTGGTTAGCTCATAAACAAAGCTCCTACATTGCTTGCTTTAGGCAGGCTATTGAAACAAAGGAATTCCTGCCTGCCCAGCTGCCCTCTGGATTCGATCCCAGCACCCAGACAGGCTGAGCTTGGTGATGTTATGCACCCAAAGATGGCAGGGATATAGAAGTGGGGAGGGTTCTGGATGCAAGCTGGTAAGATAGGAAGAGAGAGGCAGTATGCAGGAGTATAGGCCCTGCAGGAAGTAGTTCCTTGTCCTGGGCTGCTGTCGCAGGTCAGAAACTCACTCACCCCAGAGATGGATCTCCTGGTGCCCAGATCAGATCTCCGTGCAGGTTGGGTAGCTCATAAACAAAGTGCCTACCTTGCTTGCTGCAGGCAGGCTATTGAAACAAAGGAATTCCCGCCCACCCGTCTGCCCTCTGGATTCGATCCCAGCACCCAGACAGGCTGAGCTGGGTGCTGTTATGTGCTCAAAGACGGCAGGGATACAGAAGTGGAGAGGGTTCTGGATGCACGCCCAGAGATGGATCTCCTGGTGCCCAGATCAGATCTCCGCGCTGGTTGGGTAGCTCATAAACAAAGCACCTACCTTGCTTGCTGCAGGCAGGCTATTGAAACAAAGGAATTCCCGCCCACCCATCTGCCCACCAGATTCGATCCCAGCACCAAGACAGGCTGAGCTGGGTGATGTTATGTGCCCAAAGACGGCAGGGAGGCAGAAGTGGGGAGGGTTCTGGATGCAAGTTGGGTGAGATAGGAAGAGAGAGGCAGTATGCAGGAGTATAGGTCCTGCAGGAAGTAGTTCCTTGTCAGAAACTCCAGCAATTTAATTTAAAAGTAATTTTACATTCAACTATTGAAAAGCTCGTGCCTTTTATTTCCATAAATTTAGTAAATAAAACAGCTTCTCTCTTTCTTCATTTTTTATATTCTTTCCTTCAAATCAAACTCATATTACCTTCACAGTCATAAATCATATGTTGACAGAGGTTTCTCTCCTGCCCAATCCCGCAGCCTTTCAGACCCATGGAAACACACAGAGGTCTATGGTTTAAGAGGTCCTTCTGTTTATATGTTGCTTTAATTGGTTGAATAAAGAAACTGCCTTAGTCTTTTGATAGGGCAGAACTTAGGTAGGCATGGAGAAGACAGAACTGAATGCTGGGAAGAAGTGCAGACAGGCAGATGCCGTAGAGCTCTTGCCTGAGATGGACGCTGGCTAGAATGTTGCCAGTAAACCACAGTCATGTGGGAATACACAGATTTAATAAAAATGGTTTAAATCAAGATGTAAGAGTTAGCCATTAAGAAGTTAGAGCTAATGGGCCAGGCAGTGTTTAAATGAATACAGTTTCTGTTTGATTATTTTGCGTGTAAGCTAGCCAGGTGGCCGGAACAGAACAAAGGGCCTGCACTCCATGTAACAGGTCTAAATTAATTATAATCTGATTTGTCTATTAGCTCAGGCTTCTTATTAACTCTTACAGCCTACATCAACGCATGATTCTTGTCTGTGTTGGTCATGTGGCTTGGAACCTTTTATCAGTGAGGCATTCTTATCTTGCCTTCTCTGTATATGGGTGGCACCAGGAGACTGAGTCCCTAAATTATTCTGTTCTTGTTGCCCCATCCCTACTTCATTCCTGGTTGCCCTGCCTATACTTCCTCCCTGGTTACTGACCAATCAACATGTTATTAAAACAATACAAGTGACAGGGTACAAGACCATTGTCCCACAGCAATAATGGGCCAAATATATCCCATTTTTTTGTGTTTCTTCTCTTTCCTTTTATTGAAAATACTTTTTTTCTGTGTCTGGATTACCTTCTCAGGATTATCTGTTTGAGTTTCATCCATTTGCCACAAATTTGCTGATGTGATTATTTTTAATAGTGGAGTAATACTCCATTGTGTTATTATTTTTAAGAGCTGGAGTAATACTCCATTGTGGAAATGTACCATATTCCTTTATCCCTTCTTCAGTTGAGGGGATAAAGCCACTATGATCATAGTTGATCAAATTATCTTAACATATGTTTAGGCATCCTTTGTGTATATGCCCAGAAGTGGTATTGCTGTGTCTTGATATAGATTGATTCCCAATTTGATGAAGGACTGCCTTATATAAAGAGGATATTAGCTGTTAAGTAATGGACAATCACACTACAATCCACAGATAAAAAGAAGTTAGATGGTAAGGAAAAGTCTAGGGGAGACACATGGATTCCCCTGGAAATGGAAAATAGAATTGATTTTTTTGCTTGATGGGTGGCAGGAATAAAACAGGGATCAGGTTGGGGACAGAGGGATAGAGAAAGAAACCATGGGGAGAGACAACTGAAATAGAAAGACACTTAGAGGGCTATATGGAAACATAATGTAGTGGAAACATTCTAAAACCTTTTAAGTCACCCTAATAAGGACTCCTAGTAATGGAGAATATGGAGCCTGAGCCAGGCATCTTCTATAATCAGGTCAGAATCCAGAAGTTGAAAGGCTCAAATACCTAATATAAAAACAAACATGACTGACAAATCAATAAAATTATTCCTAATGATATTTTGCTATAGTCTTGTGATCACTGGCTAGGCCAGTCATCAGCAGAGATGCTTCTGGATGAAGAGACCCACAGTCATAAATTACATAGAGCTTATGGAACTCAAAAGAAGAGGGAGAATAAAGATTATAGTAGTCAGAGGTGTCCAGGACACTAAGAAAACATGGCCTACAGAGTCAATTGAACAGGGCTCACAGAGACTGAAGTGGCAACCATGGAGTCTGCATTGATCCATGCTAGGTCCTTTGTAAACCTGCTATGATTCTTTAGTTTGCTGTTGTTGAGTAGGGGTGCTAGGCATGGGGCCTATTATTAGGAGTAGTTTGTTTTCCCAGTGAGAATCCCTTGAATCAAACTAAAATTTTATTTCTGAGTGAGAATCAATTGGACATAAGAATATGTCTACTTCTTTCAGCTCTAGGACTCTGTCTTGTGCAGACCCATACAGTTCCTGTGCATTCTGTAACAGCCTTTGTGAGTTCATAAGTACACCAGTCCTGTTGTTCCTAGAAGGTCTATTAAACTATTTTTTTTAATCTGATGGCTAAAATTTAAACTTTCCATTAGACATTTTGCTACTCTACAAACACAGCTCTTATATGTCCAAAGACAAGGGTATTGTTTTGTACTACTATGAATGTTCATTAGAACAAAATTAAATTATTGATGTTTTTTATTCTAAATATAGCCATTTTCTTTTATAAAAGTTAATAACCTCTAGTTTACTCCCATCCAATCTCGCAGCTGACAAGTACCAAAGAAACTCGCAGAGGCTTATATTAATTATAAACTGTTTGGCCTATAGCTTAGACTTAATATTAAGTAGCTCAAATTAACCCATAATTTTTGTCTATTGTTTAGCCAAGTAGCTTGAAACCTTTTCTCGGTGAGGTATTCCCATATTGTTTCATCTGCATCTGGTTACTGACTAACTCTTTGACATTTTTAATCCCAGAATTCTCCTATTCTGGTTGCCCTGCCTATACTTCCTTCCTGGCTACTGTATAGTCAGCATTTTCTTAAACCAATATGAGTGACAAATCTTTACAGTGTACAAGACCATTGTCACACAGTACCTTAATGTGAGAATTTCCATTATCATCACCTATGGCTTTTGAGTGGGTTTTCACTAACCTTGTGTAATTCTTTTTAATTGGCTTACTTTCATCACATGTCTAGTCACAGTGTTTCACATCCATCTAGTTTAAGTGCTTCTAACTACCCCCACCTTATATGTGAGCTATATGATAACTATTATCACCAAATATGCAGGTGTGAGTCTAAGAAAAATCTCATACTGGCTATTTTTCTCCATCAACACCCTAGTGGCATTTTCTCTCATTAAGGGTAAATCTAAATTTACAGTCAATCATATGCCCACTTAGAAACAAGTTTCACTATACTTTTTGGCTTCCTCTCCTTCATTTCTGTCTTTCCCAACTATCAGTTTTTTATAATCAGGAAGGCCTTGCTAAATTTTCTAAAAATCTTATTATTAACTCACCATATTTATACTTGTGTCCACTGTCAGATGCCCTTCACCTCTTTCTCTGACCTTTATTTTTCTTTAATATATTTTCCAACTTTCTAACATGTAAAAATACATTTGCTGATTCCTCCAGGGAATGTGAAGTAGAGCACAGTTAATCTATTCTTTGTTTACTGACTAGCTTTTACATCTTAATTTAACCCATTTCCATTATTTTATTTTTTTACCATGAGGCTTGTGGCATACTGGCAAGGTTCAGGCACGTCTGTCTCTGATGGCAGTTCCATGGCTTCTCCTAACTGTCTCCTTTCTTCCAGCATTTGGTTTAGTTTTCCATGCCTAGCTCTACTCTACTCTGTCACAGGCCTAAGAGAGTTTCTTTATTAACCAATGATATTCATAGCATACAGAGAGGAGTTCCACATCACCTCCCCTTTTCTATGATTCTTTTAAGAGAAGGCTTCCTGACTCAGCAGTAGCAACAAAAAAACTGCATTTCTTTCAAAAAAAAAAAGAGTGGCTTTCCAATTTGCCAGCACAAATGGCTTTGACTCTTTAGGAAGTCCTGCTGTGAAGCATTTAAATGGGGTTTGTGATCAGAGTACTACAACTTGCTTAATGGCAACATAGACCTACTGTGTGCCAGAAAATGGGGCAATGTGCATGGCTCTCAGAGACAGCAAACATGTCTCCACCATGTTGGACTGGGCAGAGCCAACAGGCAGGGCTGCAGAGTTTGTCTTAGCCACACACACTTAGCATTAAAAATAGTGCTTTAGGTCAGGAAAGGATTACAGATAGGCAATAAAGACAGATTTAGAAAAAAAAAAGACCTCTAAATGGGCCACAGTGTTGGATAAATGTACATAGGCTTGGGAGAGAAAAAGAGTATAGTTATAAAAGAAGTAAATGTTTTAAAAATAAAACAAAGTCTTTACAAAGACAGAGTCATAGGTTAGAGGACTAAAGATCATAAAATAAATATTAAAAAGTAATAGAATATAAAAATAAGCCACATAAAGATGGAATATACACAGAAAGTCTGGCTTATATATACTATTGTGTTTTCTTTTATTTATTTATTTATTTATTAAGGATTTCTGCCTCCTCCCCGCAACCGCTTCCCATTTCCCTCCCCCTCCCCCATCAAGTCCCCCTCCCTCATCTGCTCGATGAGCAATCAGGGTTCCCTGACCTGTGGGAAGCCCAAGGACCGCCCACCTCTATCCAGGTCTCGTAAGGTGAGCATCCAAACTGCCTAGGCTTGATCCTACTATTGTGTTTTCTTTAAATTTTTTGACTAGAGTGACTTTGATTCTGGGGACTGCTAAGTTAAACCAACATATATGCTTTAAAGGTTTCTTGACTTTAAAATTTGAGTCTATGGACATGTTGTTTGGGAAAAGAGGTTTTTCTTTTATTTCCACATAAGATGAGATACTGTGATGATATGCAAGATATTCGTCAGTATTGCTATAGGATAGGGTCATTTCAGGTTCCCTATCCTCAGCTGCCCAAGGAATTAACTGGGGACATCGCCTTGGGCTCTGGGAGCCACTCTAGTTTCAAGTCTCTTGCCAACTCTAAGGTGGCTCCCTTTACTAAGAATTGTGCTTCCGTGCTCCCCTATCTAACCTTCCTTTATCCCAATTTGTCCAACTATAAACAGGAAGCAGTTCGGAGAGAACTATTCCAAAATTTGAAAATATTGTTTAATACTTTGCATTGGTATGGATCTTGATCTACTGATACAAATTTAAAGTCATTTTTTATACTGTGTATATGTAATTCTGCTATTGATTAAGGCATTGTGATTGTGCATCTCATTTAAAATGTAATATATTATTATAAATATAGGTTAATAGATAATCATCTATAATAGTCAAGCTAGTAGTCATGTTAGTTAGGTTTTCTAGATATATAGAGATATATTTCAGTTAGATAGGTCTTCTTCAAATCTTTCAGAGACCTTCAGAATATGGCATTTAAAATGTTTTAAGAACTTATGACTTTTCATGACAGTGAGACACATCTACTTCTGGGAGCACCAATTACTTCAAGAGGATGATGGGAACTGAAGAAGCTCTTTATTGTGTTGGTTAACCATTTGGGTAAGAAACTGCGCTTGCCTGGACTTCTTCTTCTTTTTTTTTTTTTTTTTTTTTTTTGGTTTTTTCGAGACAGGGTTTCTCTGTGGTTTTGGAGCCTGTCCTGGAAATAGCTCTTGTAGACCAGGCTGGTCTCGAACTCACAGAGATCCACCTGCCTCTACCTCCCGAGTGCTGGGATTAAAGGCGTGCGCCACCACCGCCGGGCTTTGCCTGGACTTCTTGATGCTATGGACATGTGGGACCCATGGAGAGATGACTGCTGAATATACCTAAAGAAGGTAAGATAGTCCTTAGGGGTTCCTGCTTAATGGAAACTTCTGCTGGACACAGATGAAAGTGACTGACACACTGCCAATATAGGTGAACTGTCCTTGAAATTTCCTACTTTGTGGAAACCTCTACTAGATATTATGGGCCTGCAGGCTGAAGATGAATGCCCCAACACTACAGAACTTTGGGTGACTCCCCAGGCAGGAAGAAGTCTCTGTCAATTTTAGAGTTTTGGAAGTTGCTTACAATGTACTTCCTGTTTACTTAGGTAATATCCATGTCCTTCTGGAGTCTTTGATGGAGTTGAAAAATAGATATAGTTACAGTTTCCCTTAGTTATGGTAAAGGATAAAGTTGATATAAATATTGGAACTGTTAATTGTTGCTTGATTCCTGTTTTGTTATATGTAATTTTATTATGTTAAAGTTAAAAGCTTTCCTTTTTATTTAAACAGAAGAAGGGGCGTGATGTGGATTCCCCTCTGTTTGCTGTGGATACCATTGGTTAATAAACCGTCTTAGGCTTGCAAAGGGCAGAATAGAGGTAGGTGAGGAAAACTAAACTGAATGCTGGGAAGAAGGCAGAGTCAGTGAGAAGCCCTGTAGCCCCACTGGAGACAGACACTGGAACTTTATCTGATAAGCCACAGCCTCATGGCATACACTGATTAATGGAGATAGGTTAAGTTAAGATATAACTTAGGCAGAAATTTGCTTAATATATTGGCCAAAAAGTGATATAAATAATATAGTTTCTGTGTGATGATTATTTTGGAAGTCTGGGCAGCCAGGGAATGAACAAGCAGCCTCCTACAACACACAGGCACTAGAAAAGTATTTGTCATATATTAAATAATTTCTAAATTATTGTTAAAATAAGGTGAGAATGGTTGGACATGCCTGCAATCCAATTACTCAGGAAAATTAAGCCAGAGAATTATGAGCCTAAGTCCTGGCCAGGTCCACTGAGATTTTAAATTATACATTACCTTTTTAAATGAGCTGCATAAACGCAACACCTTAATTCAGAGAAGAAATATACATATAACAAAATTGATCTCAAATTTGTATCTATAAACCAATAATCATACTCATTCAAAGTATTGATCTCTATTGCATATCCCCATTTAAATGTAAACAAACATTTAGGGATTTGGGTCCTAGTTATCTCCTTACTACTTCCTGTTTTTTATTGGTCAAAGTAATTTGGGGGGGGGTTGTGTTCACAGTGACCTATCAGAGGGTATTGATCTATCAAACCACATTAGTCTAGAATGATTCTATTGGTTCTCAATTTCTGTGGAAACAAAAGAAGAATCTCTTTTTCAAAGCAACATATCCTTAGATCCATATTTTGAAGTCAAGACACCTTTAAGATGTATATGTTGGTTTTGCTTGGCAGCCTGTACAATGAAATGTCTCTCTGTTGTTAGGTCCTTCACAGTCAAAGAATCCAAGGACATTTTATATACATAATCCAGACTCTCTGTGTATATTCTATCTTTACACTGGTTATTTTTCTTACTCTATTAATTTTTCTTCAAGTTTAATATTTATTTTATTATCTTTACTTCTTTAATCTATGACTTCTGTAAACATACTGTGTCTCATTTAGAGGTCTTTTATGTCTGAATCATTCTTATTATGTATCTAAAAACTTTTTATTTCCAGGAGCACTTCTTAAAATGCTAAATGGTCAAGTGTTTTTACTAAAACTAAGGCTTCTTTGCCTTTTGGCTCTACCCAGTACAACATGGTGGAGATCTGTTCAGTATGATCCATGCTCACAGTCCCACTTTCAGTCACACAGTGGGTCTATATTGCCATTAAGCAAGTTGTAGCACTCTGCTCAAAAACCCCGTTTAAATGCTCGGTCTCCTGAAAGAGTCAGAGTTCATGATGGCTGCACAGAACAGGAAGGCACAGTTTCAAAATTCCACATTTTTTTTCTTTTGCTACTGCTGAATCAGGAAGACCTCTCTTAAAAGAGCTGTGACACACCACCAGCAAGCAGAGCTCATCTGAAAAATAAATGTGTCTAAACTTTTTATTTTAGTGTCTAGAATTCCCGTCCAAGTCCTCTCAGCTTTTATGTGGATTTAGCTAGCATATGTTGGAGCACTAATTTGTAGTAGGAGGCTGCAAGTTCATTTCCTGACTGCCCAGCAGCTCAGACCAGAAATAATCACACATAAACTATTTTATTTAAAATACTGCTTGGGAAGTGATCTATATCATATTCCTAGCAAGCACTTACATATAAAATTAACCCATTTCTGTCATTTTATATTTTACCACAAGGCTCATGGCCTCCCTGTAAGGTACAAGCTGGCACCTCACATCTTTCCCCTCTGGACACTATATGGCATCTCCCTGACTCCAACATCTTTCTCGCAGCATTCAGTTTAGTTTCCCCTGCTTAGCTCTATTCTGTCCTGTGCAGTCATAAGACACACTTTTTTTTTATTAACCAATGGTAATCACAACATGCAGAGGGGAATCTCATATCACATTATCCTATGGACTATGCATTAGTTAAACCTAGCAAAAAAAAAACTAGTTTAAAATAAAAGTGAAAAATAAAGCAAGAAATAAAAATAAATATGTACATTCTAAATGGGAAAACCTAGTAGTAAGCAGGAAATGGTTTTAGTCTCCTCTGGAAGTTTTCAAATGGAAACTACTGATGTAAACTCAGTGATGCAGAGTAAAGACAAGAATATTAACTAAGATTGAGCCTTTCTGTCAGAAAATAGTATCAAGAGCACTATTCCACGGTCTGAGTGGAAAGGGCAAAGAAAAGAAAATTCTTTCTCTTGATTCATTTACAAAGAGGCAAGGTAGGCCTATCTCATATATGTGTTGCCTGATTATGTTCAAATATTTTGTAGCTATGGGTAGCTAGCATGTATATTCTTGCTGTATATAATTTTATTCATGTTATTGAACTAAGGTAAATGATGAAAAGTGCCAAGGAAAATCAGTCATTGTCTATATAATAAAGTGCCTCTTACAAATAATCTGCAGAGAAGGATAGTTCTTTGTATCCTGAATTTTACATGAATTTCATCACCTCAGGTAGGCTTTTCATCCTACAAAACTTCTCAGTGGTAGACTTGGGAAAGTCTCCTTCAATTGGTTCTACAAGATGGTCAGTATAAAGATAGTTTGTCCAATATCAAACATCAGCAGAATGCTCCTTTACTTTTTCTACCTTCAAGCTCAATCTGAGTGGATGTGCAACCTTTACCAAGATGCTGATGTTTCTTCTTACTCCCTCTTCTCTTCTCCTGTAAAGCCTACATAAAGATTACTGCATCTTCCTGTTGCTGTTACCATGGCAACCCTCCTTTGCAGTTTGTCTCTGAGACAATCTCCACTATTTAGTTAAGTCTATATAGCATTACATGGGTCAGTTATCTTTGTAGAATCTACAATTAGACAAGTTCATTAATAGTGGATCATTAGCCTCACATAATCAACAGTCTATTTATACCCCTCAAATAAATCACATTATTCACTGTTAAGATGAAGTAAATAGATACCAATGTAGAAAAAATTTTCTTGACTTTTTGAAATTGCACAGCACAAAGTTGTGAGATTATTTTCCTCTTACATTGGTTTAAAGGTATGCCTGATGGATAGGTAGAAACATTAGTGTAGTCTGAGACTGTCAGACAATATTTAGAGTTTTGATACCAGGGTCTTTCCAAAGAGAATAGCTGTTAGGTAAGAAAACAAACAGCTACAAAGCAAATGATTTTTCCTGATTTTTTTCCCTGTTGGTTAGTGGATATTTTAATAGGCACTTAAAAATTCTAGAGCTTACATCCAAACAGATTTTAGCGAAAGTACTTTTTACTTGTCATCTTGAAAAATAATTTATGTGCCATATTAATTAGAGCATTTAGCAAGAGGTCATTAAAACAATGTATGCTCATATCTAATAAAAATTTCAGATACTAATTTAATACCTTTTGTTTTCCAGAGTAGACATATTTGTATAAAAGCACTTTAAATTATCTGATATTTGTAAACTATAGTTGTTGGTTGATTCAAATATGATGCAATAGACATTCCATTTATGTTTTCCAATCTCAACAGTAGAGTCAGACCAAAGGGTGATCTTTTGTGTTTGTGTGTGTAAGTGGGTATTGGGTGTCCTGCTCTATCAATGTCTGTTATTACCTTGAGTAAGGATTCCTTACAGAACCTGGAACTTGCAAGTTCCAACAATTATCCTGACTCTACATGAATATCTCTAACTCTGGGTTATAAGAATGCATATATTACCACTCCTGACTTTTTTTTTTTTTGATTTTTCGAAACAGGGTTTCTCTGTAGCTTTGGAACATGTCCCAGAACTATTTCTTGTAGACCAGGCTGGACTCGAACTCACAGAGATCTTCCTGTCTCTGTCTCCCAAGTGCTGGGATTAAAGGTGTGCATCACCACCACCTGACCACACCTGACTTTTTGCATAGATGCTTGATATACAAACACAGGTCTTCATGTTTGGGTATCAAAAATACTTTTTGCATCCTGAGCCATCTTCGCAGTCCACAAAAGGTTATCTTAAAGTGAATTCACCATCCACAAATTAATAAATTAGTCATTATGACTACAACCATTTACATAATTGAGTCATGATGCTTATTAGTCAAAATTCACCTTCATTTTCAATAACCTCTGTGTAACATGAAAGATACCAGTCCAAAAATTGACAGAAGAGTTTGGCTTCAGTATGGTTACAGTTCAAGTACATAAAAGTTTTATATCATTCATAGAAATCCACTATTTCATAGAAATGTCATAAATTCCATGAAGAAGTAAAACTCAATTGAAATAATTCTTTCATAAATTTGTTAATTATGCATTTTTATATTTTGTTGTCATTAATTAATGAAATATTATTTATCTTCAGAATTGCATTTATGATTTACTCTTATCTATTGTCTCAGGTGATTTTCTCATTCACTCCCATTCTTAATAGTGCCTTTGCAACACTACACATCAACTTTGGTTCACTGACCTAGCTGGCTCTGACTCAAGAAACCCCTCTGGGGCTCACTCTGCAGTTTCGTTTGCAACCACTAGGTGGAGATATTTTCACTAAGTAGCACAGACCCCTAGCTCTTAACCTCTTGATTTAAAGGGGGTGGTATTTAGAAGTAGAGCAACAAGCTAAGAATAATAGCAGTTTTGCTAAATTCAAAGTATAAAGTTGGAGAAAAAAGGTAACAAATAGTAAATTGTCCTGGTGATGATACTTCTAGGGCCCAAGTTAAGATTCAGTTTCACTGTCAAATGCTTTAAACCCAGCATTGTCTGCTTCATTGGCCTAAAGGACTAAAATGCAAAGGATCAAAGAACCTACTTTTTAAGATTAGCATATATGCACAGATACGTATAAAATACCATATCAGAATGAGTAAACACTAATAAATATTTTTTTTTATTCTCCTCTTTCCTTCCATTTCTGAAAATTTGAAATGCAAAGGACAGTTTATTCACACCAGAGAAGCTTCATTCAACATTATGCCCCTTTCCAGTCAGTGCACTTATAAACCGAGTTTAAGAAGACCATGCTTGAGAAGCTCCATGGAGGGTCCTATTGTAGCTTTTTAGTTTAGTTGAGGCACTAACTTCTGCTGTTCTCATGCATACGCATTCTTGCAATGAAAGTGGGCAAACACACTTCCAAGTAGAAATACTTGTTGAGAATAATTAATCTGTGGTATTTTTTTTTTCAATAAGAAGGTACAGAAACAAGACAAAAATGTTACCTAGAGATCACAACATATAATTAATCATATAAGCATTGTAATAATCTACAATGTTGATTGAGATTTTACTATGTACATTGCTGTACCAGGCACTGCCAGATACATCTGTCAACAAGCACAAATCTGCTAGGGCCAGAGACAAGTAATCAATTCTCCACTCTATTTCTTCCTGATTGTAACAATTTGCAATCCCATGAATTCTGAACATTATAAAAATACTTACTTTCAATCTCCTTACTGATATGATTCTAGATATGTTGCTAATTTCCTACATACTCAGTTGTAAGGAAAATTTTTCTGAGACTTCATTTCCCTTATTAAAGGATCGCAAACCAAACAGACATACAATTATTCCTATTTTACTTTCTTTTCGTGTTGTCTAAAAATAAAATGTGGGGAGTGGGGGTGAATTTTGTCATACCATAAGCTATAAAATATATTTCATTATATGATAAATGTATGGATAATGTTATTCTGCATATTGCTTATGGTGTCAGATATTTACTATATTTGGCATATAGCAAAAAAATCATAAAATATTGGTAATTTCTATGAGTAATGCTAATATTTGGACTTCTGTTAACCATCAAGCCGTGCACTGTGAAGATTTTTGTGTTTTAAGACCTATTCAGACATACATGATGACAAACCACCCATATACAAAGAAATTTGTGGGAGAGTATGCTCGGGGGAATTCAAATAACAGGTAACAAAGTACATACTGAGCTTAGCATTCTATTATTTTGCAGCTCAGTAGGATAGCAACAGTTCATCAAAACTCATTTTTATGTTTTATGATGACTGAGAAGAGACAAAAGTATCCAACCATTTAAAATGTGATAGAGAAAAAGAAAGGTAACTATCTTGGTTTGGTCAGTTAGTGCCAAGTACAATAATTAAAATAGCATGCTAAATAACATCACCAAAAATACTTAGTACATTTTTTTGAGACCAAACAAGAAAAGAAAGTAATATAAGTCAGACATGTATTGAAATCTGTTCTAAATTTGTAAGTAAGTACAATCACTAAAAGACTCCAATTCTATCTTCTGTGCTTTAAAGTTTTTCTTTTGTTTGTTTTGTTATTTTTAATTGACAAATATAACTATTTTATTTATAATTTACAATTTGATGTTTTGATCTGTGTATATATTGTTGAAAATGTGATTAAGCTAAGTAATATATACATCATGTTACCAATTTTTTTGGTGAGGACATTAAAAATCTGCTTTTTTTCTCAGAAAGTTAGCAAAAAATATTTTTATATTATATATTATCTATGGCCATATATTATCTATGGATAATATATGGACAATATATCATCTATGGTCACCTTATAGTACAATGGATCTCTGAAGCTTGATACCTACCTATTACAAACATCTTCTCTCTCCCAAAGGTTCTGGTGACTACTCTCTTATTCTCATTCTTAACAAACTTACCTCTTTTGAAACAACTTGTCTTGAACCCTTAGCTTATTTTAGCATCTACCTCCTCTGTATATAACATGTTTCCATAGTGAACATGGCCTAAATTCATGATACCCCACCAATGGTAAGAAAAGAGCAAGGATGGACACCATGGTGTTTTCTAAATTCCCTAATCTTCATCTCAAAGAAAACTCAAGATAGAATGATCCTTACACTTACAATGTAGAGGACTGAGTGGATTTAATTTTTCTGGGAAGAGTAAGAACTATTCTCATTTCCTCCACTGCAAAGGAAAAATAATTTTTAATACAGTTGAACAATAATTGAATCATAACTGTTAGGGAAATAATTAATTTGATGACTGTTACACTTACCACCACACTGACTTTTGCCAAAAAGTAATTAAAAGAAGAAAACAGCCCATTACAGACCTAATGAATGCTGCCATTTGGTCACGGTCATCTACTGACTAACCACAAAATTATCAGGACATTAGTATATTGTGTGTGTATGCATATTATTGAAATAAAAATCTGCATGTTTCATATGTATTCATAGCTCCACTTTGCTGTGGGACAATTGTCTTGTACTGTAAATGTTTATGAGTTGTACTGGTTTAATAAAATGCTGATTGGCTAGTAGCCAGGCAGAAAGTATAGGCGGGGCAACCAGAAGAGGAGAATTCTGGGAAGAGGAAAGTCAGTCTGAAGTTGTGACATAGACACAGAGGAAGCAAGATGGGAATGCCTCAATAATAAAAGGAACCAAGCCACATGGCTGACAAAGACAAGAATTATGGGCTAATGTAAGTTATAAGAGTTAATAAGAAGCCTGAGATAATAAGCCAAACAGTATATGATTAATATAGACCTCTGTGTGTTTCTTTGGGACTGAATGACTGTGGGACAGAAACCTCTGTCAACACCACTTTTCACACAAGGAAGTAAAGGTACAGAAAAAACAAATAATTCACAATTTCATGCAATTAAAAAAATCCAGATTCAGTATGGAATTCAAATACATATCTGCCCCAGTATGTTTTTTGTTGCTATATTTAAAAAACAAAGCAAACAAATACACAAAATCCAAAAACCTAAGAAAAACCAATTTTGGAAACTTTGGAAGTTATTCAGGTTCAATGTTCTGACAATATTCCATCATTGAAGAAAGTTACAACACGAGGGTCTCAAACAAGCCAGGAGTTGGGAGTCAGGAACTGAAGCAGAAACCACAGAGGAGTCCTGATTACTGGATAGCTCTCTGAGAAAATGTTTACTTTTCTTAGACCATAACTGCCCACAGTGGTTTGGGCCTTCCCACATGAATCATTAATCAAGAAAATGTCCTGACAGAATTGCCTACAAGTCAATATGATGTAAGCATTCTTTAAGTCAAGGTTACCTCTTCTCAGATAAACATAATTTGTGTCAGGTTGACAAAAAAAATGAAATAAAACAAAAAAAGCCTGACTGGAACATTATTCAATTTCAAAACCTATAGCTGTAAAAGTCTAGAAATTATACAAAGAAAGCTTTTTAAAACTATATTTTTCTTTAAGTCAACAGAAGATCTGTGTGTGTGTGTGTGTGTGTATGTACACACACACACACACACACACACACACACACATATAATTCTAATGCCAAAATTTGGAAGGGGGAGGCAAGACAACATTTATTTAGAAGTTATGCTAAACATTTTAAAGAAGTATCCACCATCATATAATGGACAAAACATTGTATTGGAGGGGTTAATAGGTCTTATTATGGAGTTTGATGGTAATTTTTTAATTAATTTAGCAAAGACTTACTAAGTTTGTTTTATGACCCAAGCAGAATTCTAGAAGCCTTCAATGTGAAAGTGCTTGTATACAATGAAAAGAACAGGATGCACACTGCAACTTCAGTGAAGTATAACATTTTACTATACATTTTACCTAACTGTGTAAGTAAGGAGAAAAATTTAAGACATTTCTGTGGAGTGAGACTATAAGTTGATGTGATGGTTAATCCTTATTTTCAAATTGAGTAGAGTAGGAAGAATCACCTGTGATGCATATTTCTGGTGTGTCAGTGAAACCTTCTACAGAGGACTAACTGAGGCAAGAAGACCCACTATATAAATGAGTGACAGCCTTTCATTGGATAGGCACTTAGCATGATTGAAAAAGAAAAATGAGCAAGTCAGACAAGTTCCAGCAGTCCCCAGTCTCTTATTCTTGCTGCAGTGGAGAAGTGAATAATCTCAATCACATACTAACATGGGGCATCAATTCCTTTATCATGATAAACTGCACCCTCTCACACTGTTAGCCAAAGTAGTTTTTGTCTTGTATTTTGTTATAATATGAGATATATAACTAATCAGTTTAGTTTCAATAAGATGGTTAAACAATGGTATCTTGGGTTTAGAGGAGGATGGAAACCGGAAAGAATATTTTAAGGGAGAAGAAAATAGTTCAATGGGTATAGAAAATTGTAATTCTTAGATTTTTGTCCTTCACCAACATCCTTAAGCTTAGGTAAGGCTCATTCCATAGACTACCATTCTCAAAATTCTTCATCTTCAAACATCTTCTTCCTAAACATTTGTTAGCATGTTTTACTCCTGCATATATCAATTCATCAAAAGCCAGCCATGTTTGATTAAATCCTGTAGATGCTCTTGGTTATGATAATAGGCTTTGTGTTTATTCACCTGAATCTGTGCCGAAATCACTTCCAGAGGTCTCACTATCTTTGACTAGGAGGAAATCATCAAACTCTCCTTTTCCTGGCTTTACCATTCACAAAACTGACAACTTAGAGAGCTCCCTTGGTTTCATGCAAAAAAAAAAAAAAAAAAAAAAAAAAGTTTGAAAAGAAAAAAAAAATTTCTCCTCTTATTTTCATGTGATTTCTTTAAGGACTTCAGTAAGACTGAATGAGAAAAGGTAATTTGTAACTCTAACTTTATAATTGTTATAATTGTCCTGTGGGTTTTTCTCAACAGACTTCCAAGGTGACAAAAATATTCAAAGAACAAAAACCCCATTTTAATCTCTAAATAAGAGTTTCTCTAAAAGATTGCTTTAAAGCAAGGTCTCTCTACTTAAATAAAGTAGCACAGAGCTAAATTTCCTTAAGTCAATAAAAATGAGTATGTCTCCACTCATATACCTAAGTAATTAGTAGTGTGTTTTGGTTTGATTGGACTCATTCTGAAAGTTGTTTGTGAAATATATTTATTTTGATTGTCTATTTTGATTTGACTGTGAGTCCTGTAGCTGTCCATGTAATTATGGCAATTTTGCAACATACCACAGGGGAGGAGGGAAAAGTTGTTCCTTCTAAAAACAAGACAGAGATTCTGTGTGTAGATTGTATAGAAAGCCTTCTGGCTGAGCATATTAAACTCTGGTATAATGGAGACCTTGTAATATCTTGTATAAGAGGCCAGAACTCTGCTTATACTGCCAGGGATCCAGCAGCATCTGAAGACTGGCATTAGCTACTGCCAAAAAAATGACTAAGTATTATGGAAGCCCCTTTACAGTTTACAGTATAGTCTGTTGATAGAAGGTATCAATAATAAGAAGCTAAGTTTGCAAACCAAATATTTACAGTCTCTTTGAGTTAACTAAGTAGTTCCTAACAGTTATGCAAGTGCACAAACTTTGTGTGTGTGTGTGTGTGTGTGTGTGTGTGTGTGTGTGTGTGTGTGATTGAGTATACAAAGGTATGTTGATTTTGTGGAGATCAGTTCCAACAGAGAACCGGGACAAGTGAAATTTCTGAAGGCCTAAATGATTGTCAAAATGGATGCTGTGTTATAAAAAGACTGCTGCTTTGTTTCAAATACACATAATTTAGCAATTCTTTTGCTCTATTATCTCTATGAGATTTCAGATTGAACTACTCAAAATATATTCACAGCTAGGAGAGTGAGAGGTCTTTACAGATAAAGGCAATTGCTGCCAAGCCTAATGACCTGAGTTCAGTCACTAGAACCTACATGGTGAAAGGAGGAAATAAAAACTTCACCCACATACACATTGTGCTACCTAGTTTTATGTCAGCTTGGCACAAGCCAGAGTCATCTGCAAAAAGGGAACCTTAATTGAGAAAGTGCCCCCATAATATCTAGTTATAGGACATTATAGGTCATCAACGGGGCAAGGCACATCCCATTCATTGTGTAAGGTACTACCCCTGGGCTGGTTGTCCAGGATTCTATAAGAAGTCAGGCTGAGCAAGTAGCAATGAGCAAGCCAGTAAGCAGCAGTTCATGCCTCCAGGTTCCTGCCATGTTTGAATTTCTGTTCTGACTTACTTCTGATGTGCAATGATGTGAAATAAGAGTAAAATAAAACTTTTCTTTGGAGAAAAAGGTTTACATGTTGCTTTGTTCATGGTGTTTCATCAGAACAACTATAATCCTAACTGGGACATTCACAAATTAAATACATTGTTAAAAATAGTTCTATAGTTCTAAAAATGATAATAAGACACTTAAACTTTCCTCCATCAGTGAATATGAATTATCTCCTTCCCCCCATTTTATTTAGTGAAATGTTAAGGAAATAATATTAATATTGGTTGAGTCATTACCATGGCATAAACAATTATACATTAAATGATTTTTCATGTACATTATCTTCCTCCATCTGGGATCCTGCAGAAATTATGAGCATCACTTTCAATTTGTAGGTGAGAAACTGAGGCTCAAGTTTGAAAACAGATGAGGTAGCATTCTTCGGGCTTGACTGATAGTAGAGTTGTTTTTCTTGTTCTTTTTTGTAGAAAAAAAAGTATTCTTTTTTCACTGTTAAGAAAAATAGTATCCTTAAAATGCATTATATTTCTAGGATATATAGCTAAGAGAAAATGAAAACTTCCATCTTTTTAATTAGAAGAGTATTGTCATTAGGGACAGATTTAAGTGTGGACTTAGGAGACCAGGAAAGGGATAAAATTTCTCCATTGTCAGACTTGCAGTCTCCACCTCCATAGCACAGAGTCACCTACATTCTCAGGGCTCTGGCTCACTCACCCACTCACTCACTCAGCACTAAGTATATGTTGAGTTTGTATTCTTTAGAATTACTATGACAGTACAAAACGATCAAAGACAAAGATCAGGGACAGACTTGTTTTCTTCATGTGTGAATTTGCTAATGTCCCACTCTCAGGGTGTTTCTCAGGTCTAAATTAAAAAAAAAAGCTTACAAGTTTTGAAAAGAAAAGGATTAGAAAAAAGTTACTCATTTCATTAATTTATCTAAAGGTCTTGACACATGGTTTCTTTCTTTTTTTTTTTTCCCCACCGCCTGGCGACACATGGTTTCTTAAACAAATACAAAATCTAACCAAATTCTTGCGATTAATGGTGAAAGCTCAACTTTATTCTAAATTAAATGTTATTCATAGGCAGTCATATAAAAATTAAGAGAGAAATAAATATGTAGTGGCTTGAGTAAGAATGGCCCCCATAACCACATATGTTTGAGTACTTCGTTCCCAAGGGGTAGAACTTTTTAAGTGAGGTATGGCCTTGTTAAAGGTATGTCACTTGGGATGGTTCTGAAGTGTCAAAAACTTACATCAATCCAAGTTATTTCTATCTAACTTGTGGTTATCTGAAGATGTGAGCTCTCAGCTACCGCACCAATGGCATGCCTGCAAGTCTTCTGCCATGCTACTTGGCATGATGGTCATGAACTCACCCTCTGAAACTCTAAGTAAGCTTTCAATTAAAATGCCCCCTTTTACAAATTGCCTAGGTCATGTTGCTTTGCCATGGAAATAGAAAAATAACTAAGACACAAAATGACTTTCACAAAGCAACCCTCAACCAAGTAGTTTACATAGCCCCCAAAATACATGTAACTCATATATGTCCAATGGCAAGAAGTTATGTGGTCAAGTTGTTTGTATCTGGATCAAGTGTCACTGCACAATTTCTGATCACTTGTGTCTATGGCCAGTATTCTACTATCATACTGGAATTTCCCCTACTGACTATTGCTTTGGTCACTATAATCTCCCTAGTTTCATCCCTTGTAGACACAGAAAACCCATGTGCCAGAAATAAGCCTTCTGTATAAAAGTTTTGTCTTTTCAGGTAATGGCTAAGTCTGTGACATATATATATATATATATATATATATATATATATATATATATATATATAGATGATGTGACCTCAGTTCCCCTCCTCCCACTAAAGCATAATGGAGAGAGAGAGAGAGAGAGAGAGAGAGAGAGAGAGAGAGAGAGAGAGATAGAGAGAGAGAGAGAGAATACCAAACCTACATTAAAAATTCTACAAGGCTTATTAATTAGAATTTTGCAATTGTGTACAGTTGGAGGATTGAAAATACTAAGCCAACTGTTAGGCAGTATTTAGTCCCTATAACTTTGACCAACTTTTATTTGATATATTATCTTTGTGAATGAATAGCAGATGAAACCCTTTGATGTGTATTACCTTAGCTGATCATTAGATTCCAACCGATGCAAAAGCTAAGAAAGTCATCAGAATTTATAACCTATCACATATATTTCTGTTGGGATTAATGAGTCCTGGCCTTCAGTTGCTTTTCCCTCCTAGAACCTTCTAATATAAGTTACTAGAAGCTGTGCCTAGTTAGAGGATCAGAGGATCACCTGTTGACCATTAACTGCAGTGTATTTAAGTCTACACGCTGTTAATAAAGGGGGCTTTCTGAACCAGCGCTTGGAGCTGCATGTGTCAGTCTGCCTCTGCGTCTGAGTTTTCAACTTCCAGCCCCCTTTTCTGAAGCTCATGAATTGGGTGCCAGTGCACAGAGCTCAGACACGGGGGCGCGGTGTGTGGCATAGTTCCACATTTTACTGTAACCCATTAACTCTATTTTCATAGATGTATTTGAAAAATGCATAGATTTATGGCTTTACTTACCTATGTAACAATAAATATCTTAAGAAACAGCATGTTGAAATATGGTATTGCCAACAATCTAAATCCAATTTCTCAGGCTCTTATTGATAATATTGGCTTTATAATAAGTAATATATATATTTTCCATTAATGCTTTTCACCAGCAATAATATTGTAGAAGTCCATGAAGTCATCAAATTTATGTTAAAATGCTAGAAGGGCCATTGTGTTTGAAAGATCCAAGCCAGGTTTCTTACTGAATTCTTCATGAAGCCCAGTATTTTTACTAAATAGAGACTGAATTCTAGGCACCATGATGATATCTAGCTTCAGAGATGTTAATAATATAGTTATCACCCTAATAGAGTTCAGAGACATGCAACTTTCTTCTCTGTAGGTACTGGTTCTGCATAAACTTAATGGTGGTTGTTGTCAATGAGGTTACAGTGTCCTAGGATCAGGTGCAACCTGAAAGTACAGTTCCCTAGCCAGATATTGTAAAGAAATTCTATTGACAGTCATTCTTCTCTATCTCTTTTATAATATACTGCTCTAGATACTCCTTCTAGGAGATAGAAAATGTTCTTTTATCCTTTTTAGATGAGTTATAGACAAGGAAATCCAACACTAGGTAATTTCTCAATAGGTCATCCCATTAGATAAAATTCTCAATAAATCACACTATTATGTTTATAAAGATCACATTTTGAATAAAATGATTTAGAACTAGAAGTTATTTTCAACAAAGGAACCAGTTAAAAGGCTATTATAGTAATGAAGGGGGAAGATTATGATGCCCTAAAATAGGAAAATGGCAGCAAAGATGGAAAGAAAAAGGATTTTGAAGTCTATATTTGTAGGTAGAACTGATAAGAGCTATAAGAAATGAGGCTCAATATGTAGACCTAAAGGTGTCCATGAAAGACTTTGTAGAACACATTAAACAGTTTGGATTTTCTCTTATGCAGAATTTGTAAACTTGTAGTCCAAAATCCCAGCAGAATGTAAGGTATCTCCTTTCCATTAGTCTTCAGGCTCTCACATATACCATAGTTTCTGCCTGAAGCCACATCCATTTAATTACTATTGTCTTCTTTCTAGCCACATTATGATGGTTAATCTTGATTATCAACTTGATGGGATTTAGAATCACCATGTAAACAAGCCTCAAGTCATGCCTGTGAGGGAGTTTCTAGAATTGTTATATTGATGTAGGAAAAAAAAAACTACTTTAATGACAAAACACACAAATCCTTAGAATAGTGTGAGAGTGTTAAGAAAAGGAAAAACCATGATTAGAGAGGCAAACCATGATTAGAGAGACAGAGTTCAGTAGTTAATTTTTGGCTTCCACTTGGCCATACCCAAAAATCTGAAACTCCAGTTCCAGGGGATACTGAAGCTGTAAAACAATCCCACACCAGTTAAAAATTACAGATAATAAAAAAAGGTTATTTATTTGAGGGGAAAAACTTATAGATCACCTTCCCAAACAATAGCCCTCTGTTCACAACCAGGAAATAGAGAGCCTAGCCACTGTAACAGGAGCCAGAAGCAAGAGAGAAAGAGCACACGGTTCCTGCTGCTTTTTAAAGTATAAGAGACCATACCCCAGTGGGCTGGTATCTTAAAGGCTATTGGCTGAAGGAAAACAGAATGTGCTCCCACAGCACCTCCCCATTTTGTTTAAATAAGAGTGTTCCAAACCCAATACAAAACTATATACACTATGAACAGATATCAACTATAATTAAAATTACATCCAGCATAAACAATACTAAGCAAGGAACATATGCTAAATGTTTTAATAAATATTCTTTTCTATGGAGTCCAAGTCTTGTATAAGAAATGGCTTGGCTAGATCATAAGAATACAGTAACTAAGACTATCTAATCTTCAACCCCATCAAAGGCCTGAGAAGAGAGATAATATTACTTGAGCAGGCAGGAAGTACAATCAAGTAGCTTCGAAAATGAGCAATATATGATGGAGACCATTAGATACCTGAGCAATCACCCAAAGTCTCATTTTGCAACTTTAAAGCAACCAACTTTGGCTAAGGCCTAGTGTAACTGACAGACCATTTTCAGAGGCAGGAAATTTTTCAAAACCCTTTTATTCTGTCTTGGTAAGATTTGATAGTCCTAGCTATCCATTTCTGGATACTGTGTAACTTGTCAGTGATTGAGGCATTGTCAGTTCCTTTTCCAAAGGCCAGTTTTGCCAAGAAAACAAGCTCCAAGTGCAGTGTCTTTGGTGTTCAACATTCTCCTAGGAATAGATTGATGTCAGAATCAGTCATGTCTTATGTCAACAGAACCCTAAGTTATTTAAATATCATGTTCCACAGATCCTTGAAGTGGTTGAATGATACCTATCTATCTAGAATACAATCTCTATGTATCTTAAGAACCTAATTGTTGTAATTGGAGCGGCGGGGCTGCATCTCCGGCACCCCAGCTGCCTGGCTAGCTTATGCCCCGAAATAACAATACACAAATTGTATTCTTTTAAACACTGCTTGGCCCATTATACCTAGCCTCTTCTCGGCTAACTCTCACACCTGGACTAGCCCATTTCTAATTATCTGTGTAGCCCACGAGGTGGCTTACCAGGGAGATTCTAGCCTACATCCATCCTGGGTCGGAGCTTAATCGCGTGTGCCTCAGAGAGCAGAGCTATCACGTCTACCTGGGAGAGGGGAGCATGGCCTCTCTCTGAGGTGTCTGCCCCCAAGAGGAGAGCTGTCGAGTCTAAGCTCACTTCCTCTTCCTCCCAGCATTCTGTTCTGTTTACTCCTCCCACCTAGGTTTTAACCTATGAGGCCAAGCACTTTCTTTATTACTTAACCAATGACCTTCCTCCATCACCTAATTGATCTGACTGTATGTCCAGCAAACACAAACAACTATTGACTTATAATAATATGAAAATATACCCTAAAAGTTGTATCAATATACAAAATGTCCTAAACCGAGGTAGAAACATGTATATATACAATCTGACAAAATAACTTTATATATATATATATATATATATATATATATATATATATATATGCAAATAATGTAAAAAAATAACAAATATGATTTGAACTTGTATCAATATACAAAAACTATACCAATATAAATTATTCATAAATAATAGCTCTCAAGTATTCACTCTATTGCCCACTATTACTATCCCGCTATTTTTTGTTGTTGTTGTTTGTTTTACGAGACAGGGTTTCTCTGTGGCTTTGGAGCCAGTCCTGGAACTAGCTCCATAGACCAGGCTGGTCTTGAACCCACAGAGATCCCCCTGCCTCTGCCTCCCGAGTGCTGGGATTAAAGGCGTGCACCACCATCACCCGGCAAATAACTTATTTAACTTTATTTTATATGGACTGGTGTAAAGGTATAAGATCCCCAGAAACTGGAGTTATAAACAGTTGTTAGCTGTCATGTGGGTGCTGGGAATTGAACCCGGGTCCCCTGGAAGAACAACCAGTGATCTTAGCCTCTGAGCCATCTCTCCAGTCCCCTGCTATTTTTTTGAACAAATATAGTTTTCACCCCAACCTTCTATCTAGTACAAGTAATAATCAACAATAACCCCTAAACAGTGTTCCCAACCCAATGGACAAACTTTTTTGGGGATGGGGGCAACGACTTCTAGAATTGCTTTCTGCTGTCTTGGGGGCGATGTTCTCTTAATGAGATCCTGCAAAAATTAGGTGGTGGTTAAGTTCCAAAATTACTCTCTAGTATAGTTGCAAACAATTTCTGAGAAGTCAATAGTTTTATTTTGTTGTTGTTGTTGTTTTGTTTTTCAAAGTTCTCATTTGGAGTTCTGGCCGTAATATGAGAAGGTGCACCATTTCAAATGGCATGGACAACTGTATCCACAAAAAAACAGGGAAAGCTTGGGAAGTAATTCTAGACTTAAACTAAAAGAGTTAAGAACAGCTTATTGATAGCAGCATTTTTTCTGGTGGGCTCTGCTTGCTAGAGGCAAGTGCTCTCATTTAAGAGAGGCTTCCTGACTCAGCTTTAGCTGTAAAACCTTGCAGCTCTTTTAATAGGTCCTGCCACAAAACACTTAAATGGTGTTGATGAAAAGCTGATTGCATGCTTTTTGGTTTTCAGTGGTAGCATGAAAAAAAGCCACACCATTTTAAAATGCTGGCTTTCTGAGCCATCCTGCCAGTGAAAACTCTGACTCTTTCAGGTCCATCTACAGAGCATTTGAGTGTGGTTTGTGAGCACACTGTTGTAGCTTGCTTGTTGGCAGGGACCTTGAAATGCCATAGACTTGTGGCAAAAAAATATAGCTACAGCTGGTACCTCTGCCATGAGGCTGGAATCGCAGAAAGCTAAGGAATGAGCTGGATCCAGCCATCAAGGCTACAGCTTTAAGCCTCTCAATATTGCTTAGCAAATTAAAGACTCACATTGTCAGAAAAAGAAAGATATAACACAGTAAAGAGAGCTTCAAAGACAAAGAAAACCTCTAAATGTTTTACAGTGTCTTAAAAATATATGAAGGCTTGGGAGAGAGAAGAAAGAGGTTAAAGTCCTTTAAAAAAGAGAGTAGTTGGGTGTGGTGGCACACACCTTTAATCCAAGTACTTGGGAGGCTGAGGCAGGCAGATCTCTGTGAGTTCAAGGACAGCATGGTCTACAGAGTGAGTTCCAGGACAAAGATAAACAGAAACCCCGTCTCACAGGACAGGGAACCCTGATTGCTTTTCGGGCTGGGGGGGGGACTCAATTGGGGGAGGGGGAGGGAAATGGGAGGTGGTGGCGGGGAAGAGACAGAAATCTTTAATAAATAAATAAATTAAAAAAAAACAAAAATTAAAAATAAAAGAAAAAGAGGTTAAATAAAGCCACATAAAGATGAACCACACACAGAGAGTCTGGATATGCTGCCTGAGATGATCAAGCCTCACAGTATGCTCCACTCAGGACTTGATCATAATTCTAAATTTTCTTTAGGTCCTCATAAGATTATCATCACTCCTACCCAGCAGGAAGTAGCCTGGAGAACTATACCCACATTCACAAAAAGTGGACTATGGATATTTTCCTTTGTTTAGGATGTTGGTTTTAAGTTGTTATGGCTAATGGTCAGGAGAAAGGATAAACAAAGGATATTTTATTTAGAGTTCTTGTTATTTAAATAAAAGAGGGGGAAGTGGTGTGGGACGATTGTATTCTATCAATTATATTTTAAATAAATACTGTTTGGTCAGTAGTCAGGCAAGATGTATAGGTGGGACAACCAGTTATGAAGTAGAGGCAGGTCAATGGGAACAGGAGTATTCTGGGAAGAAGGAAGCTCTTTCTGCAGTTATGAGTCCACCACAAAAGAAGCAAGGTGTGACTGCCTCACTGAATAAGGTACTGAGCCACTTAGCTACCATAGGCAAGGATAATGGGCTAATATAAGTTGTAAGAGTTAACAAGAAGCCTGAGCTAATGGGCCAATCAGTTTATAACTAATGTAGACCACTGTGTGATTTCTTTGGGACTTAATGACTGTGGGAACCAGGGATGACAGAAACCTCAGACAAGAGGATACAATGCCCCATTTTACCTCTGTCAGCACTAGGCACGCATATGGTACAAAACATTCACCCATATAAAATTTTAAGAAGGTGAAAGCACTAAAGCACAAAGCAGCATATTTTATTTTTCTCTGCGTCCTGACTGGACATTCATTAGACCATCTGCTTCACACTCCCACCTCAATACTTCCCCTATTATGATGCACTATACTTTTTGACTGTTATCCAGAATAAACCTCTCAGCCATGAGATTGTTTTACACAGGTATTTTTCTGTTGTTTGTTTTTTTCACAGCAATGAGACAAATAACCAATATACAACACCATAGAAAAATAATGCTGTTCTTCTTATTGTAGGTAATGCACAGCAGGAGAGAGCAGCAGGGGAGGGTGTGTTAAGAGATACATCACTCTGGCTTTTGAGTATAAATTAGAGTTAGGCAGGATTAGAGGCACAAAAATCATTTAAAAGACTATGACAATGTTAGACCTGAGAGAAGAGGAGGCCGCTAGGTCATTGACTGGTCAAATGGAATGGAAAGGGTTTATTGATTGCACTTGTAGGGAGATGACAAAGAAGACAAACCTGATTGACTCTCAAGTTTAGGTTAAAAAGAAAGAAAAAAAAACCCATCTGATTAAAAAATACCAATTCTTAGCATCAAATTCTATGTGATTTTCTGAGGAAAATTGGAGCTACTGGGGGAGTCCCACAGAGCGTGCTGATTTTCTTTCAGGGGACAAATCTGGGCCCAGGGACAAATGGTTACATATCTGATGTCTTCTTTTGTGTGGCCACAGAATCTTCCATATTGCATCCAAGACGAGCTATATATTTCAAAGCCAAAATAATTGAGAACATGCAAAAAGGTAAAATGAGGATGTAGACCCATTCTGTTATTCCCTTGTTATTTCCTTGATTTACTGATGAAGCAGTTCGGCTCTATCTGCAAGATGCCTGCAGACACTTATTAAAAGATTACTTTATTAGTTGAGACATAAACTTAATTCCATTGTCTTCTGTGTTAGCTAATGCTGCCAGTGATAATGAATGTTTCCTGTGAAGAAAGATAGGAGATTAAAGCAAATGAAATTACTAGCAATTCAAGTACTCTTTCCATGTACACAATAATATGTATTGCTATGAACATGAGGGTTCATGGTGATTGCTGAAGTGTAAATATTTACCCATATTGAGTTAAGATGCCCTAAAGTTATATGTAAATAGAACACCTTCAGTTCTTTGTCAAAAAGAGATGAATCCTGATTTGCATTTTCATCATTATTAACCATCAGTTGTAAAAGCATTGTCTGGGATGGGAAGCCTATCTAAAACTGGGAGATTTTACAAAGCTGACTTGAAGTGAAATAAAATGTCCTCTTTATCATGACCTAGTTTTCTCGTTGTTTCACCTTCAGAAGAAGAGATGAAAGCAGTCTGAATTGAAGGAAAGATGAAAGTAACTTTTACGCAACTTGTGCACATCAACCCTTGATAATTTGTATTAAAAAGAAGTACTTATCACATTCCCTTTCCAAGTCAAATTAACAACCAGATAAAAGTACTGCTAATTTCTCAAGTATACTTCAGACTGAATTACTGCATTTAGCATGAATTGAGAATCTTATTAAGCTAAACTTGTGATTTCTCTGAATCAAATTTGTTTATTTTCTACAAAAATGATTCATTTTTATTTGTACTTTGTTTTCTACATTATCAATATCTAGATGTTATTCTTCCATTTATATGTCAACAGTTTTCTTTCCCAGAAATTTATCTCTTAATATCACCACCCTGATCAGCATTGGTATACTAATTACATTGCTGTTAGACTCTATGGCATCAGACTAAGGTGATGTTATTATGTATTACAAATGAATAATTTTATTTTCCTTCTTCTTGTATGTGGTATATCAAAACTGTATGATCCAATGGAATTCATTGGTAAAATTAAACCATTCTATGAATCGTAATTCCTAGCCTAATTTGAGGTATTGCTGTTTTAGTTCCGGGATTAGCTACACTTGTCTATGATTATATTAGGATACTATATTATTTACATTGAAAATGAAATTGTCAGCCCGTCCATTGTAGTCACTTGAACAAGTTTGCAGCAATTATGCTGGCCCTTAGTGCTCTACACTAGAATGTGATCTGTTGCACTTTTGCTAAGAAAAGACCACAAACAATATGCAAAATATCTTGGAAAAGCTATTGTAATGCAACGATAGAATCACAGTGTTCTTCAATTCCAGGTGTAACCCCAAAGCAGAAAGAAATGAAATTCAGTATGTGAGGCTATTTAAGCACAAATAACTCATGGAATACTTGCTAAAGTTTTGTTTTTGATGCTGCTGTTGCTATTTTCTCTTTTGTTATAGTCTCTACCATCCTAAACCATCATAAAAATCTAAACAAATACAATTTTAAGACATTGAGAAAAAATGTTCTCTTGATCTGAATCAAATGAATTTATCTTTTCCTTGGATGAGAAGATTCTATTGCGTGCCATTTCAAGCTTTGCAGACTCTGATGATTTCTCTCTCTCTCTCTGACCAACACTTGTTTTTAATTTATGAGGAACATTCCAAGGAGCTTTTTCCCATAAAGAGAACAGTTATATATAGATTTACTCAAAGAATCCTTTGCTTCATAGGGTTCCACTTACTAAGAACAACAGATGAACATTCTAAGCCGTTAATAAATGCAGATGTAAGATGATATGCGTGCTGGCTGTCTGGCTCTCTGGCTAGCAGACTGTCGATACATTCAATAGAATTTTACCAAGATAAAACAATGACTTCAGCAATGATGAATGTTCTGCAGTTGGCTGTAGCAAAGATGAATGAATGCTTTCCAGTTGTTTAATAACTGGGTCAACACTTGCTTTACTAGGTACTAAAGATATGCCAGGTTAACTGGCAATTTACAGACATTTAATATTCACATTAATGTGTTATACACTGATTTCTATGTTGAACAGTTTGTTGTCATTCTCAGTGAAATATTTTAGGAGTAGATCTCATAATTATTTTGTAATTTAATTTAAAAGTGTGGAGGACTAATCAAATAGGTTGCTAATATGAAAAAAATATAATTAAGAAGTCTCCCATCTGCTAATTTCCATAATCTATACTGACCAGAATTGTAGAATGTAACTTTAATGTAAACCTTTATATTATGAATGTACCATACAATCCTCCATTTCTCTCTCCACTGTCAAAGCAAACATAGGATATATACGCAGATATAACCTTGAACCAATAGAGCTTATATAAAAAGGATGATTACCTATCCCAAGCTCATACAAGGTTAACAAATTTAGTCATGCCTACAGTAACTGTGTACTTGCATGCCAAATTAATGAAGCCATTTTCAAATAAGCTTTAGAATTAGGTTTTGAAATGTTTGACAGTGCCTAATGAGCCATCATCATAAGCAATAGAGTGTTAAGATGGAAAAAGGAAAACAGTATTTGAAATGCAGTTTTCCATATTATTTTTAGATTTTCCACAATATTATTTTCTTAATGCAAATATCATGTTAATCATTACTCTTTCCTAGTTTAGATATGGAACCAATGAAATGTGATTAAAAAAAACCAAAAAGGGTAAAAAGTAGGTTTTAACACAGATTCTTTGATACCAAACTTCCTTAAGACTTTATATTCTACCTTTTATAGTACTGATCATCTATCTCTGTGATCCTTCTGTTTGACATGTTT
The DNA here is from genome assembly GCF_018167655.1 of Microtus oregoni. Lineage (NCBI taxonomy): Eukaryota > Metazoa > Chordata > Mammalia > Rodentia > Cricetidae > Microtus > Microtus oregoni. Next base: position 3,276,013 of record NW_024543812.1, read on the forward strand.
GATTTCTGGAAGTTTCCTGAAACAGGCAATTTTAAGGAAGCTATGGCCATTCTGAAAAAAAATACACAGATAGTTTTAAGCTCATTGAGATTCCTGAAAATAATCTCTTTGTAGTGAGATCTAAAAACACAGCTTAGTCTGTACAGCATTGTTTCAGTTGGAGCTGATACTTCTATCCATGGAAAGTGCTTTTGTCCCACCAGTGCTGGAATTGATAAGTTGCATGCTTGATGCAGGGGCTATTTCAGGAATTCCCATGGAAATGGCATGTAGGGCCTGTTTCAACATAACCTAGCCCGCAGAAGGAAGCTGATTGCAGCCAGTCTGGCTTGCATTCTCCATTTCTTTGACTTGATTCTGTGAGGTTTCTTTCTTTTGATATGTGTTTCTAGAAGCATCCACTTTGCCCTCTGAGACTGCCTATTACACCAATCAGTTTTACTTATTTGGTTTGTTTTATTTAAGTTTGTCTTCTCAGCAGTCTAAAAATCTTACATGACAAGAACAGAAGTGCCCAACCTTCTAAAAACAAGAAATAGTGCTTTCAGGTTCAGTGGCCTCTGACCTCTGACCTCCTCTGCTCAGCTTTTCAATTATGAGACATTTCATCCCCCTCCCCCATGACTGATTCGGAAGTTTCATTGCAATTCATTTTCAATTGCAAGTTTATTCATTTCTCTCTCTCTTTTTTCCAATACAGAAGGGTTCTTCCATTAACTTTATAAATATTCATCTGACATATTGTTGTTTTTTTCCCCCTAGCTACCTATAAACATCTGCTTTGCCTAAAAAACCACAATGGACTCATAAGCAGGGCTATTCTAAGCCACTGTGGCTTTGGTTAAGCAAATAACCCATAGACAAACACAATGCACTTTCTGTCATAATCCTTTTTGAACCGAACAAGAAGGCATTTTTGCACAAGCATGTCAATCAATTAAAAAGGCAAATATCAGACAACTACAGAATGTCAGAAAAGACAGCTGAGCCAAAGGAGGGCATGTGAACATGCCCTCCTTGTTTTAATATTCAGAAACTGAGGCCCAGTGAAGTTGAGTTGTTAATGGTTTCACTGGGCTTAGTAGAGCTGAATATAAACTATTTTGCCAGAGATGCAATGATCTCTATATTTTAGTCTGAAAAACACTCAACAATAAGAAGTACTTAAGAATGATTGGAGGAATATATACAGGATAAATAAATTAGAGTAAAAGCTCAATGATAGGATTTAGATTATGAGAAGATTTGCAATCATTGTCTATTCAGTATCACATGTTTGAGGTAATACTCAAAGTATTCATTATTTTCACCTTGTTATATAAATATGAAATTACCAAAAAATATATGTAAGTAAATGCCTCAATATAAGTCTGAATTCCTCTGATACTGTTGAGAAAATTTATCTTGAGGTTTTAAAACCTTAAGAACAAAAGACCATACATGTGAACAATCAACTAGTAGATTCCCTAGTGCTTTCCTTATTTAAGGAGTCTCCCACCAAATTATCACAAATGAAAAGATCAAAGTAAAGTATTCCATTTCAAAATTAAGGTGGATATTGCTGATTTAAAGCAAAAATGTCCTGGGTAATCAGTAAGTCATGAGTATATGCCAGGATAGATATATGACTGTGACCTAATAAAATTGTTTACTTACTTAAAACATGTAAAGTTATTTAAAACATTCTGTCGGCCTTTTTGCTTTGGTTTGATTTGCTTGCAATTCAATTGTGTAGTTCTAGAGCATAAGCTTTGTAGATGACATCTTGTCTGAATATCAAAATTTGGACCTACCTTCTAGGACTTGTTAGAATATTTGGATAATCTAGTAATGAGTTATGGGGATACATGAATTCTTGAGAGGTAAGAGAAGTGGTAAGTTACACAAATTGAATAAGAACACATGATCCGAAAGAACAAGTACCTCCCCGATCTGCGCATGGCGGCCATCCGCAGGGCCAGTGCCATCCTACGAAGCCAAAAGCCTGTGGTGGTGAAGAGGAAACGGACCCGTCCCACCAAGAGCTCCTGAGCCCTACACCCCAGAAGCAATAAAGAGTCTACTGACTTTTTTCAACCAAAAAAAAAAATTAATTCAGACCCCAGTGAGAACCTGTTTGTTTTTAGCTTTAGTTACTTTTATGATTGCAAATGGAAGGCAATCAGTGACATTATTTCTAACCAACCTAATTGCCAAAGATATTTTAGCCTAGGTATGAAATGTCACTAAATAACTTTGTATTACCTAATAGGATACTCATTATTATTTGATCATTATATCATCAGATGTACTACTCAATGAATTTTTTTATCTTCATAGTTATAAATTAAATTAGGCAGAACCAAGACTATTGTAAAAATGCTGCATCTGTCTACCCATTCCTGTTCTCAGAGTAGCACCACTGGACTCAGTAGTGCTGGTCATCAGGCCTAAGCTGCCAAACACTTGCCAGAATTAGATAGCTCATTGCTGTCATATGTGAAGCCAAAGGGCAGAGGCAACAAAGTTTTGGGAGAGCCTTCCAGACTTCCATCACAAGAAAGGGTTTCAAATGGGTCACAAGAACACAAAGGTCAGAAGATGAAGTCTTAATTGCAGTACAGAACCAAAGGTTTCAGATTGCTGCAGAAGATTAAGGCAAGAGACAAGAAGTCATGACTGGCAGAGGAAGATGCCCTGCACAAATCCTGGTGATGATGCTTCTGGCAGTAGATTTGGTGACCTGGTTGAAGAGTACAAGGTGTGGAAAATACTGCCTAGTTTCCAGTAATGTCTGGCAGCCTGCTCACAAATCTAATTTGGTCCATATAAAAATAGCTCTCTAGACCAAGCCTGACTTAAGCACTTCTTTCTGGTTGTGCAGTACAGAGACACCTATTAAAGATCTTAAAATCATGTTTAAAAATGGGAATTTTAAAGGTGTCTTGATTCAATACCTGCCCCTTATGCATGTTTTTGTGAAAATTGACAAATCCCTTTATTTTCCTGCCTTTCTTAGCAATTAGTGAGATAGGGACCATTTTTATTTTTTTGCTTTACTGTGACCAAAGATAGATATGGATAGCACATGAATTGTAAAAATCAGTTTCTATTTATATTCATTCTATAATTGTTCACAAAGGGTATACTATTTGTTTCTCATTCTATCATATGCAATTACAAAGCAATGACGAGTGAAAACAGACAAAATGAGAAGTGTTCAGAGGTGATACTGATAGATTAGTCTCTTTGAGAATCCTGATATGATCTTCATAAGTGACTTTGAAGGAACTTTTATTTTTTTATTAGAAAATTATAAGAATACTTGAAATTGAGAAGGTGATTTGGATGACATTACCAGAGTTGTGTTTTCAGAGGATGACCTCAGTTACTCTGTATAGAATGGACTGGATAATATAAGAAAGAAATGAAGGAAGAGAGGTTATATAAAGATGGATTTAGCATTTTAAACAATTACTTATGACTAATAAGAAATATAAGTTGTTGAAAAGTCACAAAAACTATATTAAACTAAACTTTTGTTGGGATTTTCTGATACCTCTGGTTGGCTAGTTCCATATTGGGATTTTCTTTGTTTCACTGTGAAATTAAGTGTAAGTAGAAATTAGTTTATCAAAAAATAACATCCTTTGTATACAACCACCCTTGATGTCTTATCATCACAAACAGCTGTCTCAACTGAATTTCTCTCGAGCTAGTCTAGGAAGAATCAACCTTATTACTAATGTTTTTTCTTCAAAATCGACCATCAATAAAAATAATAGACTCTTTTTGGAATTGTGAACTGAGTCCCTACAGCTTAGGAACTAGTTATATATGTGTAGTCACATGCCATTCCAGACATTCTGCTTTAAGAAAAGAACTTTTACACTTTGCAAATATTCAGCATGGGTACTATATGATGATAAAATAGATAAATAGAGGACATGATGTTGAAAAAAATAATGTAGATTATTTAATCCCTGTCATGTACAAAGTCTAAAGTTGAAATGCAGACTTATGTTCCCCTTCATTAACCATTAGGGTTCAATCATCTATGACTAAGACTCAATTACTGTTAATTTTATTTCAGAAGTCACAATACTGAGAGTGAGAAACTTGCAGGATTTTTGAAGTGAAATGATGTATTTTAATAGAGAAATATTTCGTTTTAATGATCTTCTGAAGATGAGGGAGGCAGCAGGAAAAGAGTAGTTAGTGGCATTGGAGTCAGCAAAGCTAAGTTTAACTATTGGTTCTTTTATATAGTAGATGTGCAGTTTGGGAGCACATTAATTCCGGGCACAATATATTGCATAAACATAGGCACATATGCTTCATTTGGGAAATAAATAGTAAACATAAAATCAATTTTAAAAGGCATTGATCACAGATTGCTAAAAAGATGAAACTAGCGAGGAAAACTTCCTTAAATTTAACCACCTAGTAAGGTCCATAGATTAGTGGAGCTCTCAGTCTTCACGAGTGAAGCTTCTTTGCATTGTATGTAGTGCTTAATACAGAGATTTAGAACACTTCAAACTGCTTAAAACAAGCTACAGTGAGTACTCAATCATAAATTGGACATCTCTATCAACCTTTTCCCCTGAGGGTAAGGGAAGATCCAGCAAAAAGTGGCAGAAAGAATGTAAGAGCTATAGGATAGAGAGAAGGTTTGTCAAATGCTGTTCTCTGAACATGACATGATTTTCTCACCCATTAACTCATAATAAATATGATTACCTACACAAGACCTGTACAGAATCAAGCCAGTTAAAACTTTTTATGATAAACATGAAAAGCTCTCTGAAGGCCACACCCCTACCTGAAGAATTATTGATAGGTAATTTATGGTTGCTGAAGGAGAAGAAGAAATAGCTTTTTGTCCATGATATGGTTCATGGTAGCTCTCCAGTGTTCCAAAGGATGACTTTGCACACATGTACATTTGAGTAACATTAGTTGGACTCAGTAATTTATAATAAAATTCAAAATAGGTAATGAAGTTGGGAGTGGAACTTGTTGAAAGATAGGTTGGCAGAGACAGAGGGCAGAGTAAGGGGTGAATATGCTCCAAATACATGATATTAACATGTAAAATTCTCAAGTAATAAATTAAATTACATTTAAATAGCTCTTATAAGGAGTACATTACCTATATTTCAGAATAATGCTGAAAAATGGATTAGTGTATACAATTCATAGCCAAGAAGATAATTTAAAAGAAAATACATTCATACATGTTTTAAATAAACAAAATATATTGAATAAAGTAATTGAGAAATCTTAGTGGTCTCTGTATGCACATGAAAACATGTAACCACAATACCCATACCCCACCCCATGAACAAGCATAGGCAAAACTTAAAATAATAACATTTTGTAAAGTACACTTGCATTTCATAGCATATATGTTCCATAAATCAATAATTTCAACTTTGCAAGGAAATCAGGGACAATCCCATTTTGTAGCTGAATAAATGGAAACTCAAACAAGTAATATGCTTTTCCTGATCACATGCAATTGATAAATTTGACCCTCACTAAAATACAATTGGAGATGTAGCCAGGACAGCTTCATTGTCACAAACATTTTAAGAGTCACTACAATGCAAAGTGACAGAGTATTTCATATCATATTTAGCATTAATTGAATTGTTTGCTTCCTTCTTGAATACTGTGCTTTTTTTATTAATGAAAGTATGCAAATAATGACTTTTTCTTCATGCTGTATGACAAAGGTTAAGGGAAAACAGTTAACACTTGCTGAGGTATTGCTTTCTGACAGATATAGCACAGCACTCATAAATACCTGCATAATAACAGTAAGTAGTAAAAAAAGACAATTCTAGCTTTCATCCCACAGAATATGGGGCTGTCCTCCTAGTCTTCACTGAGATTTATCCAATTTACTCTATTTTTCCCCACCCCAACCTTCCTGAAAAAAAAAATGTTTGTTAAAAAATTTTCAGACAGATTGAGGTCATTAACATATTAAGAGTAATTGGTGTTATTTACATAACAGATTCACCATGATAGAATTTTATGATAGTGTTTTCTATGGAAAGAGTCTTCTATTGTATTTTATTTGACTCAGCTGTCCTCGTGAAACATGTTTTCATTTCTTTTATGGTTGAGGAGAAGAAAATTCTGAGAAATGCAATGATATTCCAAAGATCAACATAGCAATGAATACAGGCAGAGTAGGAAAGAACTCAAATATCTTCCAATCTCAAGCTACAGGTTATTCTGCCCAGGTTGTCTACCATTAAGAAGAGACCTGTTCTGGCTATTACAAATAATACTGCTATGAACATAGTTGAACAAATGCTTTTGTCATATGATAGGGCATCTCTTGGGTATATTCCCAAGAGTGGTATTGCTGGGTCCAGGGGAAGGTTGATCCCGAATTTCCTGAGAAACTGAAACACTGATTTCCACAGTGGTTGCACAAGATTGCATTCCCACAAGCAATGGAAGAGGGTACCCCTTCCTACACAGCCTCTCCAGCAAAGGCTATCATTGGTGTTTTTGATTTTAGCCATTCTGACAGGTGTAACATGATATCTCAAAGTTGTTATGATTTGCATTTCCCTGATCGCTAAGAAGGTTGAGCATGACCTTAAGTGTCTTTTGGCCATTTGAACTTCTTCAGTTGAGAATTCTCTGTTCAGATCTGTACCCCATTTTTTAATTGGGTTAAGTAGCATTTTAAAGTCTAGTTTCTTGAGTTCTCTATATATTTTGGAGATCAGACCTTTGTCTGTCGCGGGGTTGGTGAAGATCTTCTCCCAGTCAGTGGGTTGCCTTTTTGTCTTAGTGACAGTGTCCTTTGCTTTACAGAAGCTTCTCAGTTTTAGTAGGTCCCATTTATTCAATGTTGCCCTTAATGTCTGTGCTTCTGGTGTTCTACATAGGAAGCGATCTCCTGTGCCCATCTGTTGTAGCGTACTTCCCACTTTCTCTTCTATCAAGTTCAGTGTGTTCGGACTGATATTGAGGTCTTTGATCCATTTGGACTTCAGTTTGGTGCATGGGTGATAGATAGAAGCCAAGGACAATGGCATGGGGTTTTGATCCTACTTCATGTTCTGGCTTTGCGGGAGCCTAGCCAGTTTGTATGTTCACCTTCCTAGACATGGACGGAGGGGGGGGGCTTGGACTTTCCACAGGGCAGGGAACCCTGACTGCTCTTTGAACTGGAGAGGGAGGGGGAGAGAAGTAGGGGGAGGGGGAGAAGGGTGGGAAGAGAGGGAGGGAAATGGGAGGTTGGGAGGAGGCGGAATTTTTTTTTCCTTTTCTCAATAAAAAAAATTTAAAAAAAAAAGAGACCTGTTTTGTTTACAGGACCAATATTAAAACTGCTGACATTGCAATTTGTATTCCCAAATATCTTTCTAAAATGGAGGTTATGTAAGCAGATATGATGCTTTACAAGTTTTGTCTGTTTGGCTGATGGATTTCCACAGTTTGCACTATAATTATAAGCTGCTGCTGGTTTTAACTACTTGAAATGAAAACGCAAAGCATGTTCAATATTTACATTTCATTTTCGTTGGTCTTACTCATTTTATTTTTATTCAATTTCACGTTGCAATTTTATGATTTTTCACTTGCATGAATATTAATCAGAATAGGAAATGTGCTCAGTGATTCAAATGCACGGAGATTTTAAAGTATTTGGCTAACAAAATCTAATTAGGGTGACAGTGATATGTCCTGCAAAGAAAAACAATCTTTCAGAGAATTGAAAATTACTGCCATGTCCCTGTGTTCCTGCAGACTGCACTGTGAACAAAGATAGTGAATAAAGAGTATGGTAATCACTCTTTTCAAATCCCTGGAGGCAATAAAAAATAACATGCTTTCACTGTATTTTGTTTAATTTTGGTAAACAAAAAGTTTTTTCTCCTCTCAAAGAGTCTGACTATTTATTGATGATGATCGATTGGTCATAGTGAGGAAGGTTGTCTCTGAAGCACTGTAATGTGAGCACCTAAAATAGTCATCTTTTTTTTCTACACGTTATTTGTTGCATTTTCCAGGTTTTGTTCTGTAGGGCTTCGAATGATGTCCAATGGGACCAAGAATTTTGTTTTGTTCCTTCATATCATGTATATCAACTGTCAAAATATTTTTCTTGTCATTGGTTAATGATTCATGAAGAAATATATTTTCAGGATCGTTAATATATGTTGATGTTCTGGTCATATACTTATTTTCAGAAATCCTCAACATGTTGACTAAAATTCAAACTGACCTTACCAACTTGACTAGGATTATAAAAGGTAAGGGCTAGTAGAGTTTTTGAATTTAATTTAACCCACATCATCGTTGATACGTAGTTAAATTAGGGAGGGCACAAGAAAGAATGCTCTTCTCCACCATCACAGGATGTTCTGGTAGTTGGTTTTAACTACAACAAGGGTCCTGGTCTCTTGGCTTTTCCTTACTCATCAGTCTTCAACTTTTTCAAAGGTCTATTTAGACTGTACAGTTTTGCCTGCATGTATCATATCAAACAATCAAGGGTCAGATACATATACAGACTTTGTATTTCATGATCCTTTAAATGTTTCAATCACAGTATTTGTTATCAGCATTATTCAACAGATGCCATACAACTGGATACTTATAAACTGTTCCTCACAATAATAGAACTCAAAGAGGCAGTTGTTCTACCTTATACAAAAATGTCTTCACAACCCTCTGAAACCTGTGTTATCATATATGGCAAAGACCCTAAACACTGTAATAAAACATTATCTTCTAATACTGAAGGCATAAAGAATGTCCCCAGGTTCCTCAAAATTTCCACATAATAGGAAGTAATAGATAGGATAGATGGGGGAGAGTAGATGAGGACCAGTGGGGAGGGGTAACTACACTAAATACTTTTTGGAAAATGTCGTAAATAATCCTTTTACTGCAGAAACCTCCTAATATATTTACATATAATCACAATATATTTACATATAATATATATATAATTACATTATATATTATATTATATAGTTTGAAAAAAGATACCTTATAACTGAAAGGCAATGAATGCCCCTTAGACACAGACGGCTAACAAAAAAGGGAGGTAACACATGCATTTAATCACAGCACTCAGGAGGCAGAGATAGGTGGATATCTTTTCAGTCTGAAGGCAGTGTGGTCTAAAGAACAAGTTCTGGGACAGCTGGGGCTAGAGAAACTTAGAGAAACCCTGTCTCAGAAAAGCAAACAAAAATTTAAAAAAAATCAAAATCAATACCATCAATCCATCTTTTAAAGTTTTTGGCCACTGGGTCCTATAGACCCCCCCCCAACATTACAGGCTACCTATAGATCCCTAAACACTGCAGGTGATTGCCAATACTCTTAGTTAACCTCCATAATTTTCCCATCAGAACCTATTGATGAACACACCATACACTCGATTCTTGGAACATGTAGAAATCAATTCTATATTTCCTGGAAGCTTCATTTTAACTGGCTAGCTTTCACAGTTCTAGAGGGTACTCTAAAAGCTACACATGAGAAACAATCAGCAGTCTTATACAGCTGCATACCCTGGAAAATAAGATAGCAACTAGACTGGTACGATAAGCCCATTGGTGCAATTGTGACATGAATGTTACAGAAGCAGTCAAGCACTTTCTGATTTGACTTAAAACCCATCGCACAAGATGGATCCCATACTGAGCACCACAACTGAAACTAATAACCTGTGACTAAATAAGCCATAGACCCTAGAGGCAAATCTAGTATAATTGTTCTGCTAAATGGAAACAGTATTAATCCAAAGCCTAATAACTGTATCACTAAATAGATTAGTTCATTTCTCAGTCCCAATTAGAGAAGCTTCTTTTTGTGATAAATGGTAATTAACATAGAAAACCACAACTGGTCAAGGTACACATAAGAAGAGACTGTAGAATGGTTAACTCTAACTGGGACATCACAGTCCCACCTCTCAAGGCTCAGGAATGATTAAGAGAAGCCAAATGACTGTTAGAGCTGGAGGTAGTGAATGACTACAGGGAAGCCTTGTTTTCAGGTTATTAGAGAATTGCACCCATCAACTCACAACAGTTCTGGTAGCACATGTAAAACCTGTACAAGAACAAGCTAGACAGAAATCAAACCTAGAGTGAGGAGGTGGTCACAACATCTCACTGCTAGCTGAGGAGTTAGTGACAACTAATGGATGTTGTGATAGAGTAGCCTATGATAAGCTACCTATGATAGAGTAGATGCCCTTACACTCATGATCATATTGGCAGCACTTAGCGAACTCTATGAGTTTAGAGAGAGAGAGAAAGAGAGAGAGAGAGAGAGAGAGAGAGAGAGAGAGAGAGAGAAAGAGAGAGAGAGAGAGAGAGAGAGAGAGAGAGAGAGAGAGAGAGAGAGAGAGAGAGAGAAGAAATTGGTACTGAATAGTTGTAAGCAGTGTAAGCAGGAGAATAAGAGAGGAGAGAAATGTTGATTGACTTGATGAAAGCACATCATATGAATGTAGGAAATTCTTTTGTTTTTTGTTTTTTAAAGGACGTTGTAATTATTTGAAGGGAATTAGTCACAACATAAGGCAATTCATGCCTAATTCAAAAGCAGTAAAGTAATGAGACTTTAGCATGCACATGTAAATACATGAGACTGTGGAGAGAATATATGATTTTTATCTTTGTGAGGTGCCTCCTTTCTCCTCGTGTATGCATACAGATGTATGCCACTGCCCCACAGCAAACAAATATGAATTTCTCACCTTGCCATTCAGCTCTTTGCATCATTTGTTTTCACTTCTCTGTCTAGCATTATCCAGCTGCAGTCTCTTCTCCTGTACACAATTCTCAAACAGTGAAAAATTTAAAACATGCATATCAATGTCAAAATGTGAATGTATGATTTTCATATAATTTAAAGAAGTCTTTGACACTGTCTGTATTATGAAGAATTTGAAGAGTACACTAACTGACTATTTCATAGATCAAAACCAATTTGGAATTTGCTCAGTTCAATAGGCTTTACCATGGTCCCTAGGGAGATGTTGGGTTTACTCCTATGAACTCCATTCTGGAGAGAAAATACCAGAACTGCAGGCTTAAGTGATAATCCCAAGCAAGCCATAATGCACATGAATGGTCACAGTGCAGGTATAAAGTATCCTTGTCAAATGGAACACACAATTAAATATACACCTGAGAGCTTTCACATATTACTGAGAAGTTTATTAACAACAACAAAAAAACAAAAAATGCTATCAATTTCCCCATGTTATCATGATCTAACAGACAAAATATAGCTTCTGTTGAAAATCAGAAAGAAGAATAATCATCCTTAATTTTGAAGTCATATGTTATTCTATACACATGATGGATATTTAGGATTTACACAATTATTTTATAAATCAGTGCTCCTCACTTTTTAAGAAACAGAGAAATTAAGTGATGAATATTATGAACATATATTAACACTAAATGGGTTCAAAATGCTATACTGGAAACCAAGTTCCCAAGTATAGCCATACTTTAGTCTATGAGTCATGCTGCAAATATCATGGTTAGAGTCTGGACAGTCCCAATCCTATTTTTGCAGTAATGTTCTGAGAATGGAATGCCATCGCTGAGGGTATTTATATCTAAATCCCTAGGAGAAGCTGGACAAGACCCGGTTTCGTAGGCAAAGTAATTTAACCCAGGTTTTGTTCAAATGGCATCATTTGCTGTGTCAGAAGGATAGAAGTAAGGTTTGGAGGCATACCTCTAAAGAATAACCTAGGTTTGTTATAATTATCATAATTGCAGTACTAATTATTATTAGTAATATTAATAATAGTAATTATATATTGTCTACATTATATCAGCAATTTTGCATGAAAAGCATGGACATACTCATATAAATCTTGCAAAAATCCCCAAATATAAACTATTAGTGCAGGTAGCTACTAAGGGATTGACCCTATTTCTATGGCTTTGTTCTTTATTTTAGTTTTTTTTAAATTTTTATTTATTTATTTATTTTTCCATTCAAAAATTTACACTTCCTCCCCTCCTCCCATTCCCCTCCTGTTCCCCCACTTACCCTCCTCCCTCCCCCTTCCCCTTAAGAGAGGGCAGGGATCCTGGAAGTCCATGGTCCTCCCACCTACATCCAGGCCTAGGAAGCTGTGCATCCAAATATACTAGGATCCCCCAAAGCCAGTAGATGCAGTACAAACAAGTCCCAGTGCATTTAAAAATGGTTTCTCAGTCAGCCCACATTGTCAGCCCCTTTCAGAGTTCCGGTTTGATCACATGCTCATTCAGTCCTGATCCAGCTGGATTTGGTGAGCTCCCATTAGAACACGTATTCTGTCTCAGTGGGTGGACCAACCCCTCGAGGTCTTCCTTGCTCGTCTTTTCCCTCTTTCTGCTCTTCAACTGGAGCTTGGAAGCTCAGTTCATTGCTCTGATGAGGGTCTCTGTCTCTACCTCCATCCATTGCCGGACAAAGATTCTATGGTGATATTCGAGATAATTATCTGTGTGATAGTGGGGCAAGGACAGTTCAGGCACCCTCTCCTTTGCTGCCCAAGGACCTAGCTGGGGACATCTCCATGGACACCTGGGATCCCCTCTAGAGCCAAGTCTCTTGCCAATGCTAAAATGGCTCTGTTAACATAGATATCTTCTTCCCTACTCCTATAGTCGCCCTTCCTCCATCTCCACCCCCCCACTCCCCCAAGCTCTCCCCAGTCTTTCCCTTCTCCCTTCTCTCTCCCCTCTCCCCTTCTCCCAGCCCCACCCTCACCCTTGACCCTATCCCCATGATCCCAACTTTTGCCAGGAAATCTTGTTTGCTTCCAATTTCCAGGAGGATCTATATATGTTTTTCTTTGGGTTCAGCTTGTTATTTGGCTTCTCTAAGCTTGTGAACTGTAGGCTTAATGTCCTTTGTTTATGGCTAGAGTCCACTAATGAGTGAGTACATACCATATTCATCTTTTTGGGTCTGGGTCAGCGCACTCAGGATAGTGTTTTCTATTTCCATCCATTTGCATGCAAAATTCAAGATGTCATTGTTTTTTACCGCTGAGTATACTCTAATTTGTATATAATCCACACTTTCTTTATTTAGCAATGTAGGCTGTTTTTCTTTGCTTTATTATCTGTACCTTTTCCACTGAAACAAAGATGTATTATCCAATTTCCCATTTTACATGTATACTCAAATATAGATGAAATCCATAATGCATCTTCAGCAGAATATTTTACCTTCTCCAAAGTACATTTTATCCAATTACTCCAGTCAGATTGCCAGAGTATTTTTGCTTTATTGTTCCTCATATATACTACACATGTAGTTCATTACAGAATAAAGCTCAGCTTTCAAAATAATCCCTATCAGTCAACATCTCTCCATTTCCCCTGACACCATCAGCTTTTGCTTACAACAGTGAAATAACCTTGCTGTTCTCCCTTTAAGCAAGTTTGATTGGCTGGAGAAAGGCTGCATGTTTCCAAGTGGCAGCTGGTGAGGCCAGACAGAGCCAGATAATAATAGCAAACTCTTTGAATGTACTACTGTGCTATGGACAACTTGCTAAGTATGTAAGTAGCATATTCAGAACTCACAATAACCCTGCGAGCCATATTCTATTTTTATCATCTCCATTTTACAGAGGAGAACACTAAAGGATGGAGAAATCACATAAGATTTCAAGTTCTTCCAGCCAGTAAATGGTGAGACCAGAATTCAAAGCAAGGTGGCCTGGCTATAGAATGTGATTTGATAATTTCTCTACCTCTAAAGAAAGCCATGTGCTCCTAACAAAGATCATTTGCTTTAGATAAAGAACACTCATTTGGTACTTCCATATGTTTAAACCATTATATACCTTTCTCCATGTTTACTTGTAATGATAATATAAAGTATAAGACTGTATATCAACCTCCTTCATAGATACAGCATTTCCTTTGTTAGCATGAGAAATAGCTCCTAAGAAATGTGGTTTGCACACGAATCACTTTAAAAAGCTGAAAAATGATTTAGTGTATCTCTGGCAATAATCAGTCAGTGAACCCCATTAGTAGGCAAGATCTATTCATGCCAATCACTTCCCTCTAAGATTTTAAGAGGGATATCACGTAATAGAGAAGGCATGCATTTCTACTGTAACTAGGAATGCAATCACTCTAGCACTGCTCATCACATGTCACCACGATCTATTGTTTTGCATATCTTTGATGCAGAATAAAACGAAAATTATTCTTTTCAGATTTGAATCAAAAACTCTTAGAGCATGCCTAGAAAACAGTGAGTTTTTCGTGATAAATTACTGAATAACTGAAGTACAATTGGCATAGCCAGTTATGTTCACCTTAAACAGCTTTTAAATGAACATATTAGATAGCCATTCTTGCCTGGCTTCCCTCCTACACTTGTTAGCCACTTATTTTTAAACTTCTAAAGCTCTTCACATATCTCCTTGATGACTTCATCTACTCAAATGACTTTTTGATGCTATCTTCATATTGAGGGTTCTAAAATGTTTATCTTTAGCTCACACCTGCTGTTTGAACTTGAGATTCATATAGCCAACTACTTATCTACATCTGTATTTAGATGCCTGCGTTCCACTCTAGCATGTTCACTACTAAAATCTTGGGGTTTCCCTTCCATACTTTTACTCCAAAAGTTTTTCCTATTTAGCAGATAGAAATTTTACCATTTCAACAACTTTTAAGCAGATGCATGTCATCCATCTTAATTCAGGCCAACATCCATCCCTTGTCTTAATTATTGCCAAACTATTCTAACTCATTTCCCTGATTCAACCTGTGTTCCCCTACAAATAGCCTGTACACATCAAACCCTGTGATCCTTTTAAATCTAAAGCAAGCAATATCATTTCTCTGTTCAAAACCATCTCATTCCTTCCAAGACTACTTAGAATTGAATCCAATTTTACTTAGAATTAAATCCAATTTCTGTACAATTTTGAACAAGCTGTGCATAGCCTGAGTGGCTTCCATGCATCTGACCTCAGCTACAGCTGGCCACACTTCTTTATTATTTTGGCCTCACGTCTTTCTTACTCTTTGGGGATCATACCAAACATATTTTTTAATATTACCTCTTCTTGTCATAATTTCTTTTAGATTTTTCCCTCAAAGGCTTTGTTTACAAGTTGAATTTCCTATAATCTATGAATTTCAAGATTTTTTTTTACTCTGTCCTTATTTATTTTGATAGCACTTATGGTTTTTACATATATTCACTCTTCGTTTTAATCTTTGTCTTTTTCTAAGCTCCATGCAAACAATGACCTCCTGTATTTGTCATACAAAGAATAGTCTGTGTAATAGACTGGATACTTAGCAACCTTGAAGAAATTAAAGAATGGCAGATTACTGAAAGTAAATGAAAAATTTATAATTCATAATTTTAACTGATGAAAAAAAATTACAAATCCCCCAATCCTTCAGTTCAAAATGCAAGTGAAAATTTAATTTAGAAATGAACTACAATGTTGTCTCTCACATGTATTCTGTTTCCCTAATGATTAGTATATATATAGAGGATGTGGAATGTGCACAATAAATATTTAATGAGAGGACATATTTATTAGGAAGAAAATGCCTAACTATTGTACACCCTAGGTTGTCATTGAGACCTACTTGCTAAAGGAGACTGTAAAATGTTTTACAGTTGTTGGCCACTAGGGCCATGCATGGTAGCAGTTGATTTTTATTTGAATAAAGTAGCCTTTAGCACTGTCATTAATCTGGTGATCTGATTTGTCTTCAAGGGCTCCTTCATATGACTTTCCTAGCCATATTCTTGTGGGAGAATTAACCTCTTCTTATCTGAATAAATAGATGCTTGAGGCAGTATAGGGGGAATTACTGTACTGTAAAAGAGTTAAGTCCTTGACAAAGAATCAAAAATATCAAATGGAAAAAAGAAAGCATATTTAACAAGTTGTGCTGGCATAACTGGATATCAACATGTAGAAGAATGAAAATAGATCCATATCTGTCATCATGTATAAAACTCAAGTCAAATGGATCAAAGACCTCAACATAAAGCCAGCCACACTGAACCTTATAGATGAGAAAGTGGGAAATACACTTGAAAGCATTGGTACTGGACAACAGTTCCTAAATATAGCTAGAGCAACACAAAAACACTGAGAGAAACAATATATAAATAGGACCTCCTGAAACTGAAAAGCTTCTGTAAAGCAAAGGACATTTTCAACAAGACAAAACAACAGCCAACAAAATGGGAAAAGATCTCACTAACCTCTCATCAAACAAAGATCTGATCTTCAAAATATACAAAGAACTCAAGAAATTGGTCATCAAAAGAACTCATAATCCAATAAAAAATGAAGTACAGACAGAAACAGAGAACTCCCAACAGAAGAATCTAAAATGGCTGAAAGACGCTTAAGGAAATGTTCAACATCCTTAATCATCAGAGAAATGTAAATCAAGATAATTCTGAGATTCCATCTTACACCTGTAACAATGGCCAAGTTCAAAAACACTCATGACAACTTATGCTGGAGAGGTTTTGGGGAAAAGGGAACACTTTTGCATTGCTGGTGGGAACGCAAGCTGGTACAACCTTTCTGGATATCAGTGTGGTGATTTCTCAGAAAATTAGGAAACAACCTTCCTCAAGACCCAGTAATACCACTTTTGGGTATAAATCCAAAGGATGCTCCATTGTGCCACAAGAACATGTGCTCAACTATGTTCAAAGCAGTTTGTTTGTCATAGCCAGATTCTTGACACAATCTAAATACCCCTTGACTGAAGAATGGCAAAGGAAAGTATGGTACATTTACACAATGGAGTACTACACAACAGAAAAAAAAAACAATGACATCTTGAATTTCACAGGAAAATGGATGGAGCTAGAACACATTAATTTGAGTGAGGTAACCCAGACACAGAAAGGCAATTATCACATGTACTCACTCATGTGGTTTCTAAACATAAAGCAAAGTAAACCAGCCTACAAACCATAATCCCAGAGAATTTAGACAACAATGAAGATATTAAGGGAGACTTATATCAATCTAATCTACATGGGAAGTTGAAAGTAGAAAAAGACAGGCTTTCCTGAGTAAACTGGGAGCACGGGGACCTTTGGGGAGGGTTGAAGTGGGGAGGGGAGAGGCAGCGAGGGGAGCAGAGAAAAATGTAGAACTCAATAAAAATCAATAAAAAAGTTAAAAAATAAAATAAAAAGAGTTAAGTCTTACATAACTTTATATTTATGTTAGAGTAATCTGGAAATGATGTAGAATCATAAAATTTAGTATAAAATGCAAATGAGCTTATATCTAAATATCAGGAAAATTTAGTTAATAAAATAACTTTAAAAATAAGTGTCTGTATGCGCAAGTCCATGTACATCAGACTCATTTATTATATTTACTATTGCTATTTGTTTTTATTCCCCAAGTACTATTTTCTCAAGTATTTGTAAAAGTGTGGGATAACTATAAAATGTACTGTCTTTAAACAAAAGAGCAAAATGTCTGTTTCTGACCATAAGCTGTTTTTCATCAAATGCATGGTTGGATTTATTGAGACGATCCAGTTATTTGTCACTAAATGTACTTAATATTAATTTACTTTTTAAAATTTGCTTTTTATTTTTGAATCTATGTGTATGTATGTGTCTATGTGTGGATTCATGCACAATTTAAGTGAAAATGCCAGAAGAGGGAGCTGGTGCTAGCGTTACAGAAACTTGTGAGCAGAAAGAATCCGTGAACAGAACTTGTATATTCCACAAACGTAGTATGTGTTCTTAAGCAATGAACCATGCCTCTAGACATAAAAATGTATTTATAGAATTATTGAATAAATCAGATATCAGTTGGATGATACCCACTTGTACACTATGTTACATGCTTCCTTATACTGTTCTTGAAACTAGCTTGCAAATGTTTCATTGAAAATATTTTCGCCGGGCGGTGGTGACTCACGCCTTTAATCCCAGCACTCGGGAGGCAGAGGCAGGCGGATCTCTGTGAGTTTGAGGCCAGCCTGGTCTACAAGAGCTAGTTCCAGGACAGGAACCAAAAGCTACGGAGAAACCCTGTCTCGAAAAATCAAAAAAAAAAAAAAAGAAAAGAAAAGAAAATATTTTCATTTATGTTCAACAGGGAAATTGGTCTGATGATGTATTCAATTTTTGGTCTATATTATCAAATTTTGCTATAAGGGATTCATAGAATGAGTTTAATAGTATTTTTTTAGTTTTCTCTTTTAAGGAATAACTTGAAAAGTGTTGATATTAGATAAGAATTCATCAGTAAATTCCAGTTTGGCCTTATCTTTGTTGGACTATGTAGGTGCCATTTTCAATCTTGTTGCTTGTTATAAGTGTATTTGAATTATTTATATTTTCTAGCTTTAATTTTGATATGCCATATGAGTATAGAAATTTTCTACTTCTTCAAAGTTTTTCTGGTTATTTTGGACATGAGTTTTCAAAGTATTTTCTAATTTTCTTTTATATTTTATTGGTGTCTCATGTAGCAATTCAATTTTCTTCTGTAATTTAGTCATATAGATCTCCTCCCTCTTTGGTTTGGCTAGTGGCTAGTCAAATTTCTACAAGTAGCAGATCCTTATTTGATTGATTCTATTTGTCTTTTATTCTTTAATTATTTATTCATGCCCTAATTCTTTTTTTTTTTGGTTTTTTCAAGACAGGGTTTCTCTGTGGTTTTGGAGCCTGTCCTGGAACTAGCTCTTGTAGACCAGGCTGGTCTCGAACTCACAGAGATCCTCGTGCCTCTGCCTCACAAGTGCTGGGATTAAAGGCATGCGCCACCACCGCCCGGCTTCATGCCCTAATTCTTTCATTTTCTTCCTTTCTTCTTTGTTGAGGAATGGCTTAGTTTTTTATTGATTTTTATTGAGCTCTATTTTTTTTTTTCTGTTTTCCTCCCTGCCTCTCCCCTCCCCGCTTCAACTCTCATTCCAGGTCCTCAGAAACACAATTTATTCAGGAGATCTTGTCTTTTTCTACTTCCCATGTAGATTAGATCTATGTAAGTCTCTCTTAGTGTCCTCATTGTTGTCTAAGTTCTCTCAGATTGCAATTTGTAGAATGGTTTTCTTTGCTTTATGTTTAAAAACAATTTATGAGTAAGTACATGGAACACTTCTTCATTCCTGGTGGGAATGCAAGCTGGTCCATACAGCCCCTTTGGATGTCAGTGTGGAGATTTCACAGAAAATTAGGAAACAACCTTTCTTAAGACCCAGTAAAACTACTTTTGGGTATATATCCAAAGGATGCTCAATCATGCCACAAGGACATGTGCTCAACTATGTTCATAGCAGCATTGTTTGTGATAGCCAGAACCTGAAAACCACCTAAATGCCCCTTAACCGAAGAGTAGATAAGGAGAATGTTGTACAATTACACAATGGAATACTACACAGCAGAAAAAAATAACATCTTGAAATTTGCAGGAAAATGGATGGAGCTAGAAAACATCATTTTGAGTGAGGTAACCCAGACACAGAAAAACAATTATCACATATACTCACTAAGAAGTGGTTGTTATTATTTTTAATACCTAAAGTTGCATCATTAGTTGATTTATCTGAAATACCATATTTTGTTTTTATATGAGCACTTGTAGCCATCAACTATATTTTTGGTTTGGGGATCTACTTTTGTTACACTGTAGCATAATACGCTACAAGAAATACGTTATTTGTTCAATCTTGATTTATGGCTTAGGATGTATTTGTTTTGTTTTATGTGAGTCTGTAGTGTAACACTAGGTATTATGTTTCCTACAACTATTTAGGAAGGACATACAATGTCCCTAGTAATTCATAAACAATATTGTATTGTTTTCATTTCCAGCAATAGAAGTTCCTTGGGTATTACACTGTATCTCCCCTTAAGATTCAGAGACAACTCTACTGGTATACTATATGTTTAGAAACCATTTATATTTTATTTTGAGAGTAAAAGGCATCACCCTTTGAGCATGAAAAAGAGTAAGGATTAGAGAAAAGAGAAAATAATAAATAATATATGAATGAGAAGGTAGGTATTTGGGTTAGACGTATGATAGATTGTAGAGAAAATATTACATACATAGAATATTATAGAGAAAGAAATGTAGACAGGAAGACATACAGGTGTTGTCTCAGTTATTTTTCTGTTGCTATAATGAAACACCATGACCAGGACAACTTATTAAAGAGTAGCAAATAGGAAAGTATGATGTTGGAGCAAAATCTGAGGGCTAACATTTGATGTAGAAATAAAATCACAAAGCAGTGAAAGGCAACTGACAAGGCATGGAGCATGGATTTTTGAAATCTCAGATACATCCCTTCAAACAAGACCATACCTCTGATTCCTTCCCAGGCAGTTCCACCAACTGACGCTCAAGCATCGAAATATTAACATATGGGGTACTTTATCCCTCAAACTACCACGTATGTTTAGAAAAGAGATTCATGAAGATTATTTCTTTTCTTCTCTTTTTCTGGTTAGGCAAATATTACAACACTGTAGATTAACAATGAATGTAAAAAATATGTATAATTTGAAAAAGAAATTGTGGAACTAGAAGATAGCTCAAAGTAAAAGTACTTACTACACAGGCACTGACATCTGAATTCAGATTCCTCAAACCCAAGTCAAAACAAGGAGAAGGAGTATGTCCCTCTATAACACCTAAATTCAGTTGGTGAAGCCCAACATATTCCCAGAGACTTGTTAGTCAGTTTAGAAGAAACAGTTAAGTTCCAGGTTTAATGAGATAAAAGAAAGTGTCTCAAAAAACAAAATCGAGAACAACAGAGGACACTGTATCTTGTCCCTGCAGGGCAAGTACAAAGCACACATACACACACACACACACACACACACACACACACACACACACACACACACACACACATAGAAGAGAGGGAGGAAGAGAGAGAAGAAATTAGACTAATAAAAGTTTAAAGTTATACTTAAGCATTTTTTTTAAGTTTAAAAAGGTAATTGATGAGTATATAGTTCAATCATGGAAAAACAAGTTTCCATTTCTTAGTGCATTGTTAATAAATTCAATTATGATATTGGAAAGCAGCGATAACATAGGTTATTATTACCTAATTCCAGATTTTTACAAGAAAGATTAGAAATTCTCAATAATAGATTATAATATTGGCTGTATTCTTTTCAGATAACTTTCACTTATATTCATGTATTATGCAGAAATGTGTCTTTTAAAGCCAAATATTTTGTGGTTTCAATCTTTCTTTTATTGATTCAAAGCTTAGTTACAGTTTATGCTAAGAGATAACCTTGTATTATACTGATTACTTTAAATTTATAAAGGTGTGATTTATAATTCAGAATATTCTGTATCTCAGTGAATGTTCTATAAGATCATAAGAGGTATATGTAGTTTCTTATTTTTGGATGGATAATTGATGGTTATCTGTCCAGTTGGTTAATAATATTGTTTACTTCTACTATGATTTAAGTGATTTTCTGCTTGCTGAATCTTACCCTTTTTTGATAAGTCTCATTTCCTATCTCACTCATTATACTTTAATGTTTTTGCTCTTATACTAACATTGGAGACATAAATTTTTAATTGGCCCATTGTGTTAGTTTGTTTTCCATTGTGATGTTGAAGGGTCTTTATCTATCTGTTGTTTCATTGGTTAATTAATAAAGAAAACTGCTTAGCCTGATAGTCAGAACGAAAAACAGAACAGAATGCTAGGAGGAAGTGAGGCAGAGTCCATGTCTCTCCTCTCTCTGTCAGACACAATGAAGCTCCAGCCCAAGATGGACGTACACTAGAATCTTCCTGGTAAGACCCCACCTCGTGGTGCTGCACAGATTATTAGATATGGGTTAAGCAAGATATGAGAGTTAGCCAAGAAGAGGATAGATATAATGAGGCAGTGTTTAAAAGAATACAGTTTGTATGTTGTTATTTCGGGTGAATCTAGCCGGTGCGGGAGCCAGGCGGCAGGAAGCAACCTGCAGCTCCCCACAACACCATTGATGTGATTAAACAGCTTGACAAAAATCAACTTGAAGAAGACAAGAAAGGGTCTATTTCAGCTTACAATTTTGAGATCACTTTTCATGACTGAGGGATGTCAAAGCAGGAGCTCATTATAGCAACCTGGTTGTAGGAAATGAAGTAGGGGCCAATAAGAATCATTTCTTACTCCATGACTTTGTTATATTTCTTATACAAGCCAATTCTACTCCTTCCAGTATAGTACTACTAACAGTGGGCTTGACACCCTCATATCAAACAGCTTTCAAGAAAATACATCAGACATACCCAAAGGCCAGACTGATGGATGCATTTTCATAATTGAGGTTTCCTCTTCCAAGATGACTCTAGCTTGTATCAAGTTGACAAAAACCTAACAAGCACACCCATAATTACTTTCAAATACCTAATGTTGCTTCCTTACTTGTTTAGGTATCTTACAAAATAAAAATATTTTCAGTTCTTCCATTGTGTTAATTACTGTTTACATCATATATCTTATAAATATTGTGATTAATATTTCATATAATTCAATTAGTTTAATGTAAAACAATAGAAATGTGTATTTAAAATGTTTCCTTCATCAGTTTTCTAATATGTTCCTGTCTTTACGTCAATGTATAATTCTTTTAGTGAAATCAGTTTGTAAATTTCTCTCAAAGTGTTTTTATTAGAAACATCAGAAAAACTCTACTTTTCCTTCAATTTGGAGAGTCATTTATCTGTATACGGATTTTCATGTTGGTGAATATTTTTCTGTCAACATTAAGCATTTTGATACTCTCTCTTGCAAGTATTATTTCTAACTAAAAATTAGATGTAATTTATATCTATGTTCCTCTCTAGGCAAGAAGCAGAATCATTAAAGAAAACTTTTTCCTCCTCTGTTTTCTTTTAAGATATTCTTTTTTGAGTTTTTGAATTTAAATGCTTAGATGTACTTTTGGTAGAAGGTGGTTTTTGGTCTGCAGGGTATTTTTTGAGTTTCTTGAATCTCTGGTTTTGTAATGTAGGAGAAAGATTCAATCATTATTCCTTTAAATATTTTTCTGTATACATTCTCTCTTTCCGGCAATCACATTATGCAGACAGCAGAATTCTTTATTTCTTCTTAGATATTTGGTTTTTATTTTCAGATATCTTCCTTCTTTTCAGCCTAAGAGTTTTTATTAGTTTCAGCCTTAATATTAAGAACTTTTTCCATAAAACTTTCTATAACCAGTCCACAAAGGCATTCCACTGTTGCATTATTTTTCATTTGCATCACACTTAATAAATATTTTTAGATTTGTAGATCCTCTATTTAGATTAACCATTAACAATCACTCTTAAATGTTAATATATTCCTCAAGTCGTGACTTTTTTTTTTTCTCATTTAAAATGTCCTTCTGGTAATGCCAACATATCTGTTTCATTTGAATCTGGTTTTGTTGTCTGTTTAATCTCTTTAAAACTGTTTTTTTTCTCCTACTAACATCCATCATATTTTTGTTGATGAAAACATATCATTTTAGATAAAAGAATTTATAACAAATTGTCCTTTGTAATATAGTTATAAGACTTGCAGGGAAAAGTGTCACTATGTGGTTTTATATTGCTATCTTGTTTTTTGTTTTTTTTTTTGGTTTTGTTTTTTTTTGACCATGAGCCTATGACTTGTGATCTTTGCAAGTACCTGTTGATTTTTACTACTCTAAGGTGTTGCTATATAAGGGCTTTAGATAGGTTGCTCTGATACAAATCCTTGCAAATACGACTGCAGTAAACTAGATTCTTCTGAGGGTAGGCCTTGATAAGAAGAGTGTGTAATGTTATATTTAAAAACTGATTCATGTTCTGCTGGTGAGGAAGTATTTCACAGCTTTCAATGTGATGAGTTGGGACAACTCCTCGAGGTAGAAGTTCCCAAAGCACAAGACTATACTTTTAACTCAGTCATTCAATTTTTTTTTCATTTATTCTCATACTATTGCAGCAATTTGGTAGTTCCAGTTCAAAAATTTTTCCCTTGTTGCTAGCTCTTATGACAGGCTCTACTCGTGTAATCCTGCTCTAGAGTCTCATTCTGTGCCTGTGTTTCTGCTATTCTTCTTCTGAAGAGTCTAGGAAAATCTTTTTATTTTAAATTTGTACCACATTTTAGTAGACAAAACAACAAACTAAATAAATCCAATATGTTCATTTGCATGTATTACCAACAATTACAAGTCATTTGATTTTAAATGTTCAGTTTTCAATGAATACTACCTGTGGTATATAATAGTTCTCATATAATATTTTCAAATATAATTTCCAACTATTTAAGTTGTCCTTTCATAATCTTACAAGCTTTCTTTTCAAAAAAGGGTTTGTTTATTTTATGTGCATACATGTATGCCTGAGTGTATATGTACCATGCATTTGCCTCCTTCACTCACAGGGGAGAAGATGCTGCCAGCTTTCATAGAAATGGAGTTACAGATGGATGTAAATCACCATGCGGGTGCTGGGAGCAGAACACAGGACATCATAAATTCATTTTCTATAATGAGAAGAGGCTACATTGACGTTATGCTTTTAATTAAGACTTGTTTCTATCAGGAGAGATTAAAATGATGAAGTAGACTGAAAATTACTCCTACCTCTAACCATATCATTCAGTATCAATTATATTATATAAAGAGATTTATTTTCCCTTTCAGCCCAACTAACATCAAAAATGTTGTTCTAAGTAAGGCTGACTTACACCATATTGTTCAGTCTTGCTAATGTTTGGCTGCTTGTCATTGTGTCCCACCAATGTAGTGAGAATCCTACAAATGCTGTCCTAGAGGTATATAACCCAGACTGTTTGCACTTGGTGAGAGACACGATGCTACCACTTTTTGTGAAGGTATCAGAGGAACACATGCACATGAGTGTTGGAAGATTAATATCATGCTTGTTCCCATAAAAACCAAACAACAGATGAATGGAACTTCATCAAAAGTTCCATTGGCATAGGAAATGGGCAATATGAGCTCCACACTCAGTCTAGCTTAAACTATGGTGATGGAGGTCATTTTTCGATTTGTCTTTGTATGGAGTGAATGTATATTATTAAAAGAATCTGATCAAAGTGCATTTTAGGAAAAAAGAATGATTTTAATAAAGTTTTCTATTATCTGTTCTTCATGTTTTTTTTAAATCCTTCACCTAGGTACAACAAACAATATTTAACATTGTCTGGATATTTTTGGACACATTCACTTTGAGTCCTGTGTCTTTTAAGTATGTTTGGAAAATAAAGTGAAAATCCTAAGAACTGCACAGCAAAGTAATTCCCAGGTGCCATGATCCCTATGTAGCCTGTCATGTTATAATAACCTTTTTGAAGCCTTTTGTGCTTATTTGTTGTGTCAGATGAGAGGATATTGGGAATAGGGCTATTATATATTAATGTAACTTGAAGTAATCACTTAATATGTAATTTATGGATATAAAAAGAGATTGCACACAGAAAAGTTCAATTTTCTAAAAGTAATTAAAATATTTTAGAAAAAAATGAGAAGACCAATAAAACATAATATAAATCAACATTCTCTGTCATTGCTTGAAATTTTAAAATGAGAAGGCTGAACTTGATGACCTCTAATATCTTCCTTATCTAGACTTGGCAGTCTAGGATACTAAGTGCATTTTAGAAATAGAATAAGAGATGATTCCAAGCCATATAGTATATACTTTCAGTCCTCACATCACTGCATTAAACCTCTAAAGACATGACTTGACTTTATCAGTAGCTAATATTTTTCTGTCTGACATATAGTCCAGTAACATATATAAACATGAGTTTAGATTCTACAGGCAAATCTGGCCTCATTCTATGTATAATAATTGTATTTGTATTACAAAAATATCAGCATAATTGTCAAAGTTGTAATCTGTCCAAATTAAATGACTTCATCATTTCTTCCAATTATGAAGTAGGGAAGTAACATGACTTAAGTCATAGTTAGAGTTTCTATTGCTGTAAAGAGACACCATGACCACAGCAAACTCTTATGAAGGAAAACATTTAATTGGGGCTCTCTTGCAGTTTAGTAGTTTAGTCTGTTATCATTATGGGGGGAGCTTGGCAACAGGCAGGAAGACATGGTGTTGAAGAAGAAGCTGAGAGTTTTACATAGATATCAGTAGGTAGTAGGGAGAGAAAGTTAAACAAGGTCTATCTTGAGCATATATAAGGCCTCAAACCCTGCCACTACAGTGACACACTTCCTACAACCAGATCACATTCGCTCCAAAGCCAAACATTCTAATAGTGTGTTACTCTCTGTGAACCTATGGGGGCCATTCCGTTTTCATTCAAATAACCACAACTTTAAATATTTGATCTCTGAAATGAGAGTATTCATCATTCTCAGAAAGTTGATATGAAGATTTCACAGGCAAATTTAACATTCAACAATGGCATCTAACACAATTTTCTGTATGAAAATTCATACCATCATCAACTTTAGTCTTAAATAAAAGAGAATAGTTAGTCAAATAAAGATTCCTGATTTCTGATTTCTACATTCAGCTGTTTTTTTTCTTTTAGTAGTTATATGCCCTTAAGCAGATTATTTAATATCTCTATGCCTCAGTTTACTAATTTGCACTATGAAAATTATAATAAGACTTAATTCAGAGAGCTATTGTAAATTTAAAATGAGCTAAACAAATGCAAAATACTTACACTTATGATTCACTTTAAACCATACTCAATAGACTTTCTAAATGATTGTTCACACCTTTGCAATTTCTGACCACATGATAGTGGAAAATCAAGTTAGTGAAGTCAATACTGAAAGGAACGTGATTTCATTGTGAACTGTCTTGATGTTCTCACATCAGCCACGTATGCTTTCACTTTGTCTGCTATGTAAACACATTAAATGTTTCAAATTACTCCAGTGAATATAAGACATCTGCTTTATATGGAATCACTTTCATCATCAGGACTGTTGTTACTATAAAACCTGAAGAAGTTTAGGTACTAAAATGTAGAAGATATGACTTGAATTACTGAGTTTTTACCAACTTGTAAAGTTTGGAGTCTCAGACATAGGCCTTTTCCATTAATTTCAAACTTGGTGATTGCTGAAGATGGGAATTTTCTGTCTACATCAAAAAAGTATAGTAAAATGACAAAATTTCCTGAAATATAAACAAGAAAGTTTCTTAATTATTGCTGGCAAAGTCTACTTAAGCAAGCAATGCACATGAGTTGGAGAGATGGTTCAGTAAGTATTAAGAAGACTAAACTGCTTAAGTTGTGTTTGGTTCACAGCACCTACATACTGTCTCATAGCCATAACTCCAATTCCAGGGAATAGGAATCTGATACCCTTATCTGGTTTCCTGGGACACTATGTACATGTGTGGCACACTAGATATATGCAGACAAATACTTATATATGTAAAATAAATATTATTGGAGAGTAATGTACACACCACCAATGTTGCTCAGTGGGTAAAGACACTTGCCACTTAGCCTAAAACCTGAGTTTGGTTTTGAAATGCCACAGGGATTAAGGAAAAAAATCAATTCCTAGAAGGTAACCTCTGACTTCTTCTGTACATGTATGATAACATGTGTGCACTTAAAAATAATAAATAAATAAAAATGTAAAAATATACCAACAGTCATACTTAAAACTTAAGATCATCTCAACAGTGACAAATGATGTTAAGGTAAACATGTAGTAATTCCTGAGAAAACAATTTGCAGTTTTGGCAGGACTATGAAAGTCTTTATTTATTGAAATTTTAACTTTTTTTATGTGGGTGAGTCTTTTGCATGCATTTACGTCTGCATACCACATACCTAGTGGCTACATTGTCTAGAAGACAGATTTGGATCTTTAAGAGTTGCAGTTACAGACAGTTGTGAGACCTCATTTATTTGCTCAGTACTGAACCTAAGTACTGTAGAAGGGCAGCAAGTATCCTTAACTGCTGAGCCATCTTTGCAGCTCCTTAAATGAAAATTTACCTTATTAATTTGAAACTTCACTAACAATACTCAGTTTCTTTCCTCTCACATTGGACATGCCCATTTTATAAGCCAATAGATATTTATAATTACCTTATTTATAAAAATATGCATCTTTATCAGTATAAAAGTAAAGAATATATTTAAGGGACTATGTGAAATAATGACTATTATAGCTACAGAGGTTTTAACATGATCAAAAATGGCAAAGTGGATAAATACTCTGCATACAAGAATTTATTCAATATTTGAACTATGTAAACTGTGCACAGACACTTTCAGCAACTAAGAATGGACATATACAAAATAAAATGGAAATAAATAATCTGGGCAACTTGGACTAGAAATACATTTTTTCCATCTAATTTTTTTAACAGTTGTCATAACAAGGAAGTAAAACCAAATTCTAAAAAAAATTTCTATTTCTCCACTTTTCTTCTAGCCATATTTTAGTCAGGTGCCTCATGGTTACAGGTTTACTGATATAATTCAGAAATGCTGAATGTAAACTAGAAAACATATGGCTCATGTGTCCCTCTATTATCTTATTGTCAGTCTCTACACATGAAGCTATATGCTGGTGCAAGTCTTTGTTCCCTTTCCTTCACCAATTTGTTATGGCTGCACAGCTTCCCTAACTGGCAAAGGAAGACTTCATCTACACTAGAGAACATCAAATTACAACATAATATTCTTTCCTGGTCTTTGAGTTTCTAAACATTATATCAGTCTTGAGAAATGAAAATTTGCAGATTCCCCATTTAAGTATTTCTATCCAGTTATTTTCTTTCTCACAAAGGTACATATGAAAGGCTTGGTTTCTACCTATCCATTCATACTGCTGTAAATGGAGGTGGCACTTTACCATCCTGGCCACCTAGTCCTGAATAATAACACAGAAGCTTAATATTAATTAAAACTGTTTGGCTTATTGCTAACATGTTCCTACTTTTAAATAAATACATTTCTATTAATCTATGTATTCTCACATGGCTTGTGGCTTTTCCTGTGGTCTAGAATATATTGTTGCTCTGGCAGCTTGCTCGCATTTCTTCAACTCTACCCCTCTTCCAATGAGTCCTCAGTTTGATTGTTCTGCCCTACCTTATTGTGCTTTGCCATAGAGCTAAGCAGCTTTATTATCAACCAATGAGAGCAACACATTTTCACAGAATACAGGACTACCCCACAGCATTCTCCCTTTCTGTTTAATCAAAAAGGAAGGTTTTAACTTTAACATAGCAAAATTACATACAACAAAACAGTTATCAAGCCAGAATGATAGTTACAATATCCAGTCTATTGGTATTTGACAAAATCAGAGAGAACACTCAATTATTCTACCTTGGTTACTCTAAGGCTTTATATCTAATTAATCTTTTATTATAACTAAGAAAAACTATAATTATAACTATCTAGTCTTCAACTCCGTTAAAGACCTAAGAAGAAAATAATATTACCTCAGTAAGCAGGAAGTGCTAGTAAGTGATTTCCAAAAAATATATAAGAAATAATAGATACAGATGGCTTATTGGACAGCCACATTAGGTTCCTCTGTAATTTTGGGGCATCTATCTTTGGCCTAATGCATAGCATTCCTGACAGACTTTCCTGTGAAGTAGGGAATTTTGAAGACCTGTCCTACTTCATCTTGACAAATCATGGCAGTTGCCTACTTTGTGGCCTGCTGGTCTAATTTGGACAGTAACCATCAGCAATTGAGCCAACGACAGTTTCTTTACCCATATGGATAATTTTGTCTTAAAGAAAAAAAATTCCTGGTAGAGTTCCTTTGATGTCTATTATCTACTCTGGAGTATATTCGGACTGCCAGGAGCAGATGTGTTTCACTCTCATGAAAAATCTAAGTTATTAAAACATTTTAAATGCCATATTATATAGGTCTTTAAAAAGTTTGAAGACTACCCATCTACCTGAAATATATCTTTGGATATCCATAAAATCTACCATGACTATAAGTTTGATTATTATAAATGACTAGCTGTATTTTTGTAATTCTGTATTTTTTAATTATACCTTACACTTTTTTTTTTTTTGGTTTTTCGAGACAGGGTTTCTCTGTGGTTTTGGAGCCTGTCCTGGATCTAGCTCTTGTAGACCAGGCTGGTCTCGAACTCACAGAGATCCGCCTGCCTCTGCCTACCAAGTGCTGGGATTAAAGGCGTGTGACACCACTGCCCGGCTACCTTACACTTTTTATTGAGATATATAAACACAATAACTTAAACAAGAACAAAAATATGCACACAGTATAGAAAAATCAACCTTAAAACTTTATCAATTAATTAGAATCCATACCATTGTAAAATTGACAGCTGCTTTTTGGACTAAGTAGATTCAATAATCTACATTTTTTTCCATTATATTAATCTACCATTTTCATCATTTCTATAGAATATCTTTCTTTCTTCTTTAGAAAGAAATTAAATATGGCCAATAAAAATATAATTAACTACCCTTAAATGAAAACAAACATTCCTAAACAATATTTTGGGAATTCGGGCATAGTTCTCTAGACAACTTCTTACTAATTGGATATATTGGTAATCTTATGGGAACCCTGAAAAAAATTAGAATTATGGTCATTTCCTGATTTTGATATTTATGCAGTTGTTCCATTTCAACCAACAGCATTGAAGCTGTTATGGATGTTGAATCACCTGGGTCCTCAATCCCATCGGAGACCTTTCAAGGGTCTTTCTTGATCAAACCATATTAACCTGAAAGAAATTCGCAGCTTTCCATCTTCTGTGGAAAACAAAGCAGACCTCTCTTTCAAAAGAAACCCAAATTTTGACATCAAGATATCTTTAAAATATATATGTTAGTTTAACTTAGCAGGCTCCACAATTAAATGTCTCTCAACAGTTATCTTCTTAACAGTGAAAGAACAAAGAAAATGTTATAATATACATAATCTAGACTCTGTGTATTTCCATCTTTATGTAACTTATTATAATTATATTACTGTATTTATTTTTAAAACACCTTACTTTATATTCTTTAAATTACTTTTTAAATCTATAACTGTCCTTCTTCTTCTCTCTCCCAAGCCAATGTACATTTTTTTCAAGTGTACTTCTCACTTTCTCTTTTTTTTGAAAGAAAAAAATTTCAGCCTCCTCCCAGCCTCCCATTTCCCTCCCCCTCCTCCCGCCCATCTCCCCTTCCCCCCACTCCTCTCCCCCTCTCTCACCAGTCCGAAGAGCAGTCAGGGTTCCCTGACCTGTGGAAAGTCCAAGGTCCTGCCCCCTCCATCCAGGTCTAGGAAGGTGAACATCCAAACTGCCTAGGCTTCCACAAAGCCAGAAAATGAAGTAGGATCAAAACCCTGTACCATTGTCCTTGGCTTCTCATCAGTCCTCATTGTCCGCCATTTTCAGAGAGTCCGGTTTTATCTCATGCTTTTTCAGTCACAGTCCAGCTGACCTTGGTGAGCTCCCAATATATCAGCCCCACTGTCTCAGTGGGTGGGTGCACCCCTCGTTGTCCTGACTTCCTTGCTCATGTTCTCCCTCCTTCTGCTCCTCATTGGGACCTTGGGGGCTCAATCCGGTGCTCCAGTGTGGGTCTCTGTCCCTATCTCCATCCATCACCAGATGAAGGTTCTATGGTGATATGCAAGATATTCACTCTGCGGTAAAAAACAATGACTTCTCGAATTTTGCATGCAAATAGATGGAAATAGAAAGCACTATCCTGAGTGAGGTAACCCAGACCCAAGAAGATGAACATGGGATGTATTCACTCATAATTGGTTTCTAGCCATAAATAAAGGTCACTGAGTCTATAATTTGTGATCCTAAAGAAGCTAAATAAGAAGGTGAACATATACTTATCCTCCTGGCTATGGGAAGAAGACAAGATTGCTGGGCAAAAAATTGGGATCTTGGGGGTGGAGTGTGATGGGGGTATGGGGAGATGGGGAGAGAAAAGTGAGAAGGGGAGGATGGGGCGAACTTGGGGAAACGGGATGATTGGGATAAAGGAAGGTTGCATAGGGGAGCAGGGAAGCACATATCTTAGTTAAGGGAGCCACCTTAGGGTTGGCAAGAGACTTGAACCTAGAGTGGCTCCGAGGTGCCCAAGGCGATGTCCCCAGTTAGTTCCTTGGGCAGCTGAGGATAAGGAACCTGAAATCGCCCTATCCTATAGCCAATGTGCATTTTTAAACACACTTTAGCCCCTTTAGGTGTTTCTTTCTGTACAATACATGTCTTTACTGCTTATCAGTAATCATTTTTGGACCACGAGAGTGTTTAAACTACTAATTGGGCATTGCTGGTATCAAAGCATTGGCTTTGGCTGCTGGTATACCCTGCTGCTCAGTTTCCCAACATGAAAAAGATAGCAACAGAGCAATACTTAACTCCCTAATTCTGGGAAGCTCCAGGGTCCATGCTGCCACTAAGATGCATGCAGTCTGTGGGCCTAAGAACCTCAATCAAGTGCTCTGTAGCAAGACCTCCCAAAAGAGCCACCCATGCTGCCAGTACTAAGACAGGAAGCTATCACTTAAAGGACCCACATATCTGCTTGCCACCACCAAACAGAGCCTATCAGAAAAAAATGTGGCAACCAAGCAGCTGTGTCTGACTCTGTTTTTATGTGTCTAGGTTCCTTTTAAAAAACTATTTTAGGTCTTAATTGGAAATTCCTGCCAATATTGGTACCATATGAGAATGAATGTTTCTCTATCCTGACCTATCACACAGCTGCCTCAAAATAATCACTCAGAGGCTTAATAGTAATTATGGAATGTTTGGCCTATAGTTCAGACTTTTTACTAACTAGCTCTTACATTTAAATTAATGCATTTTTATTAATCCAAATGTTGCCACTTGGTCATGGCTTGGCTATGGCCAAGGTACTCTTGCATCTTGTTTTTCTTGGGTGGCTTTCATGTCTCTTCCTCTTGCAATTCTTCCCTTCAATCTCCCTGTATTCAGTTTGGCTTTCTAGCCTAGCTTGATTTTACCTGGCTATTGGACCAATTTGCTTTCATTATCAACCAATGAGAGCGATAGTCATTTGCAACATAAAGAACAGTTATCACACAGCATATTACCACTATTCTTTCAATTAAAAATCTCTTTTTCTTGTCCCTGTAGATCTTTATACCTCTGGAAGGAATTAAAAGAAAAACAACCCACAGTGATGCCATCAAATTTGCATAATAATCCCATCACTTGAGCAATATCAATCATGTCATGTGCTTTGCTTGCACTGAAAAGTTTGACATATTATCAGCACTTGATTTCAGCTTCCCTGGAAATCTGATGAGATGCACAGTCACCAATAGTCATTCATTATTATTTTGAGACAGCTTTTTTAGGGAGACAAAGTATACACTTCACATAAAAGCTACCAAATAAGTTTCTAATTTGCTCAGTTTCCTTTAAATACTTCAGAAGAGAGAAAAAAGGG
Organism: Microtus oregoni; assembly: GCF_018167655.1. Lineage (NCBI taxonomy): Eukaryota > Metazoa > Chordata > Mammalia > Rodentia > Cricetidae > Microtus > Microtus oregoni. The sequence goes on from NW_024543812.1 coordinate 3,309,483, forward strand.
CACACAAAAGAGAATGCTTTGATGATCACGATTTATATAACTAAGGTATATACCAAAATGATAACACTGCTGCCTTTATCCTGCACAAAAGCTTACTACATTTCTTAAAGGAACTCTTTGATAATGATATATAATTTAAAAAGCAAATTATATTCCACAGTACATATCTAGTATATTACTCAAATAATAAAAATGTCAGTATTTGGCTTGCAATGAAACACATTTTCCAGGGAAGTTACTTTATCCTCAATTTCACCTTTCCTATATGTAGAACCAAAGATAACTACTTAAGCAGATTGTAAAAATTAAATGAGATGCAATGTGTTATGTTTATTATAGTGTGTTACTCTGTACTACAGTAGGTATGCTACAAATAATGCCATTGACATTATCATACAGTTGTAATGAAACACATCATGTAAACTGTACAGTCATAAATATTGATCCATCATTATATCATATTAAATGGGTTAAGTGAAAATCTAACATGGAAAATAGGACAATTAAATATTATATAAAAATGGTAAACAGTTAATCCTATAGAAAATAAAATGTTGATGTAACCAGATACCTGAACTAGGATAAGTACAAGTAAATATTATTATAAGTGTTAGTATTACCAGGAAAGTAAGAATGTACACTGACATGTTGGATTCTATGGTTTACAATTATGATTACAAATTGCTACCTTCAGTTCCTACATTTGACAGAAGTGATCATAATTAAGACTATATTATTACAACTAATACTTGATGACTGCCATCAATATGGCACCTCCAAAATATATGTTTCCTGTCCAAATTGACCAGTTTCTTTCCTATTACGCCTAAAGTTCACAAGCTGTAACACATGAAAGCATTTTAGGCACAAACATTTCTAGTGATCCCAACTATGAATGCAGATTAACAGGACTATCAAGATTACTGATTTTGAAAGTCATTAATTTTCATTATTTCTTAGCAGAAAATAGTCATTTTAGATAAGTTGTTTTAAGAAATGAATTCAATATTAAACAGCCTCTAGAAGAAATATAAAAGTATAAGTGTGTAGTATCCAGACCATGCTATAAGTTCTGATCTAGAGTTACATATGTGAAGAGTGAATGTTTAATCAAATATCTTCACCTTTTATATCTTATTGTCTTGTACATTGAAAGAAATAAATGTATAGAGAAAAGAGAAGTGATAAAATTTTCCAGAGATTATCATGACAATTTATTTTCTCTCTTATACTCAATGATCACAATGTTAATTAAACTCCTTTTTCTTGCATTTGAGTGACTACTTAGGATTACTCCAAGCAATATAAGTGCTATGGCACAATTCATACTAAGGTAGACAATTACATGCAGCATGAGTTTCGAGACACATGAGTGAGCCAGTTCTGAGATGATCCTTTACTCAAGTTATTTGATCTCATTGCACAGAAGTTTTGTAGCAGAGACATTTTGGCTGTGCCCTATACAAACACCTACATCTTACATATATAAATGAATTCTTTCTCAGATTCAGTTTTGATATAAATGGGGATATAGATAAAGGAACTTAAAGATTGCAAAGTAGGTGGTACTAGTGAACTTTCTAAATATTTGATAATTCAAAAAAACTCTTCTTGGAATTGTTTTCAACAAACAACACACAAGTTGAGTGAAGATTGACTGAGAAACTGATGTTTGGTCCTTGTGGCTCTTTGGAACACAGTTTTGCAGTGCTACAAATCTGTGAAATTATCAGGGTGATAAAGATAAAACTATATTCTAATTTGTCTGCAGGCAATGATGATTTATTTGTTCTATGATTATGTTGATTTTGAAAGCAATACTGCTGAGTTTTAAATTATTATTAGGGGAAAACTAGTTCAAAAAATTTAGGAATTATTGTGTCTCATGATTCCCCATTACATTTTTCATGGCACTTAATTTGTCTCTGAAAGATCTTGTTCAATTCCTACATATCAGGTGTGCTTATTTTTTCCCTTGCCTCCACAATGAGATTAAACACACTTATGGTGATATATATTTTCAGCTGCTAACTAAAATTGGTGTTTTGTGCTGTGAATGTCACTTGGATTTCTCCTTCAGAACAATATATTTATTTCATCGACTGTAGTGGTAGCTGATGATAATTCAGACCTGAGTCACTCCATGTAAATTCCTCCTTGATGTCCAAAATCATAACTCTTCCTTTAGCAAATCCCAAATAAAGTGACTGATTTATATTGGTATATAGTATCACTGCCTTTTTTAAGAACATCCCTGAATCATTCTTGTGGTTCCTCCATAGCACCACATAGGCTCAATTGAAGTTTCCATTAGAACTGTATTTAGTGGAATTTTTCTCTCTAGCACACATACAAAAGTTACCCTTCAATATATCCCCATCACATAAATATTTTCCTTAGGATTGGATTTCTTAATGGAATAACTAGCAAAATTCAAAGTGGAAAATGTGGAACTTTATGCAATTTTAAGTATCAGTTAGCAAAGTAAGTATGGTTTAAGGTGATTGTTTTGAAAGGCCACCCTAGTACAAAGATAAACTGTCTTGTTTGTTTTCTTGGTTGGCAGAGAATAAATTGAGTACTGTATTGAGAATTCTGAGATGAAACAGTATTTGAATGAGGAAAATTTTACAGTCTACCAAGTAATGCCTCTCTTGGATATGAGATGGAGTGAGGCAGCACACATATCAAGCAGTCACCAACTTAGTAGTAATTATTCAGTACACAATGTTTTGAAGATGCATAATTTTGCTGTCTCTTCATATATGTTTGTGTTGAAGAAAATGCATATAACATAAAATGAACTGCTAACCTTTTAAAAGCTAATTTTCATTATAATTAAATGCATTCTCTAAGTTCACCCCTTACTTGTTTTCAGGGTCATGACATTTTATCAGCCCAGAATAAACCTTTAACCCATTAAGAAGTCAATGTCCATTCTATTTCTACCAATTCCTGGCAACTATTAATTTGCTTTTAGTTTTTATGGATTTGCCTGTCTTTGATTGCATGTATTCTTAAATTTAACCCCATTATCATTATAAATGACTTCTTTTATCTCCAAGTTTCTCTTACTCTAATGCATCTTGCACCTGAAATTAATATAATTATTCTAGCTCTACTTAGTATTACCATGTCATATTTTTCTTGAGACTTTTGTTTTTAACCTGGACATGATTTTACTAACATGCTTTTCTGGCAGACAACAGATACTTTGGTCTTGCTTTTCATTCTAATCTGAATATATCTATCATACACTAAATTTTTAGATATTTAGAATATTAAAATTTAAATTGTTATTATTGGTACATATTAATCTATCACATAATATACATTTTCTCTTCATATGCATTGTTTTTAATTTCGTTTTAATCAACAGATAGCAGTTATACAACTTAATGATGTGAAATATAACATTTCAGTCATTTATATTGTGTATATTGGTCAACTCAGTATACTCAGAATACCAGAATTTAATTCTCAAATGTTCTTGTCATTTGAGCATTCTATACAGGTTTATTAGACTCTAATTATTCCCCCTCTGTACTATGCCTCCTGAGCTACTGCAGACACTATTGTATTCGCTACTTCTATGGTCTCATCTTCTTTAGATTTTTGCATATAATCTTAATCTTATATATTTTACAATTATAATCTTGCCGAATTGTCCTTAGAAGTGAAGGAAAATTAAAAGTGTCAAAACCAAAATTCCTTTTTTGCTGATTTCTGAGAAGTCTATTATATCATTTCATTTACTCTTTTGTTAGCCAGTTCTTTCATTCCACTTGGGCTCCTTTCATATTTTATTCTATTTTATTAATATTATATTCTTGTAATATGACATTAATGGGTATATATTTTCTTGGCATTTATCCTAGTGGTTTATGAGTTTTCTAAATCTATAATTTTGTAGAATATATCATTCCATGTTGCTTGAACCTTTTTTCTATTTTTCTTTATTTTAATTTTCCACATGACACAGATTTTGTGATAGTCCTATCATTATTAGCTATTCTAGTCTGACTTCCACATTTTACTTTTGCTTAAAAGATTATCTTCTCAACAGAATAGTAATAGGCTTTCCTTTAGGGCCTATGACCTGTACAACTGTAGGATCTTGGTTTAATACTGGCAACAGGCATGGATTTCATCTTTTAGAGTGGGATTTAAATACAGTCAGAAAGTAGTTGACATGATGTTCTTTTCACTATTGTCCCAGTGGACTTGTCTTTCCCAGTCAGAATATATAGTGACTTGAGAGTTTACAAGTGGATAAATAAGACTGATGAATCCTTTTCTCCTCTAGTAGTGTACACACTGCTATGAAAATTAGCCAGGGATGAAGCTTCCAGATCAGTACCAGTTTAATTTCTACATACTCTATGAATCAAGTAGTGGTGTGTTTGGAAATAACATCTCACTGTCAGTTTTAGGAGGACCACCAAGAACAATGACATTTACCTGTTATTTTTAGGAGTCTGTGAGACATCATTGTCCAACCCCTAGAGAATTAAACCATTCCTATAATTGGAACTTTTAGTCATCAGCATCTGGTGTCTAGTAATTGCAATTTTGCTCTACTATTGAGTAATTCTAATATATGTATTGCTTGTCTTTTGTCCTTCTGGGTCTAAGTTAACTAATTCAAAATGGTATTTTTCAAACTCCATTTATATGTAAATTTCATGATTTCATTTTTCTTTATAGCTGAATAATATCTCATTGTATAAATACACCACACTTTCATTATCCACCCATCAGTTTAAAACTATCCAAGCCTTTTCCCTTTTCTGGCTATGGGGAGTAGAACACTGGTAAACAAAAATAAGCAAGTATATCTATACTGGGACATAGTACTTTGAATGTATACCCAAGGGTAGTTAAGATGGTTAATCTTGATTGCCAACTTAACTTACTGTAATCAAATAAAATTTAAGCATATTAGTGTAATTGTGAAGAATTTTTCTTCACCTGGTCATTAGAGGTGAGAAGACACACCCTAACTCTATATTATTTAGGTCAGAGGACCCATTTTAAATCTGAACCAATTTAGCTAAAAAAACATGAAAGTAAGAGGTTTCTGCTTTTTGTTTGTTTACCCTCATTCTAACATGCAAGTTCACCTATTCTGCTGCCGAGGTACATCCCCTGGCATTAGAACATACTTTTCTGGGTCTCACATAGACTAAAGAGCAGCTGAGACATAAAGTTTCATGAACTGAGCAGCTACCAGATTCTTGGCCTTTCAAACCGGAGAAAGTCATTGTTGGACTATCCGGATCACAGCCTAAATATCATTCTAATAAATAGTTATATTGCTATACTATAATAAATAATTATTATAATAATTCATTGATTATTATGCTATAATAATTTTTAATATATTACATGTATATATTTAGATACATGTAAATATGTACATATACAGTCTGTCTATCAATTTCATTTCTATGCTATGGAATGCATATAACATAACTGTAACCAATACAATGCTATAGCTGTATCATGAATACCTATTTTTGGCGTTTTGAAGAAAAGATCTCATGGCTAGCATGGAACTCATTAAGTAAGGTTCAAATTCACAGAGAACTACCCACTTCTGTCTCCCAGAAGTTCTGGAATAAAGGGCATATTCCACCATGCCTGACTGTTACTTTTTATTTATTTTTTAATCTTAATTTTAATTTGTTTATTGAAAATATGTGCATGTACACGGTATATCATGATCACATACATCCCTCACTCCCACATCAACTTCTAACAGGAGTGCCATCTTCTTGCCAGCTTCACAAACTATTCTCATATTTATTTCTTTATTTATTGAACCAATGTTTTCAAATAGTTTTGCTTATATTCAAATGGTTATGAAGTCATCCACTGTGACACAGATAACCCACCAGTGGCCAAATTTCTAGAGAAAAGTGACTTTCTTTTCCCAACAGCCATTGACAGCTAGAGGAAGGGCTCAGGATCTTTGCCCTACATTTTAATCTGGGATTTTTAACTGGATTGATTATGCAGAGATCTTCTGTCACATACTCTCACTAATATGAGAGTCCTAGATTCAAATCTTTTTGCTTATTATAGAGTGCATGTGGAAGCTAAAGAACTATAAATAAGAGTACTAGTAGAAAAGTATATATTAAGGCAGGAGGAATAGTACAATACGGATAAAATCAAAATAGAGAGGTGGCTTAATGGGGAGGCAGAGAGATTCACACATGCAACAGGATGATGGTGTTGGTGAAATGAGCTAAATACTTAAACACATTAAAATATATATGAAAAAGATACTTGTGAACCTGTGGTCTTACAGTCCATATAATAAAATGTAAGAGGGAACATATGTGAGATGAGAAAAGCAGAGAGACGGAGAATACTGGAAACTAAAGCTTTAAGCAGGGATGTTGGGAACAAGAAACAAAAAACTTCAGGTGAATTAAACAAATCTATGAATGCATGAAGAAATTTTATGAAAACACACTAGTCTGTAAGCTAATTTAATTTTTAGGAGTTTGAATACAAATACCCCATATTAGAGAACAATGCTCCTCCTAGAAGACATGGGCCATTAAATGGAAACTTCAGTGTCAGGCATAGCTTATACATCCTTCTGCATGTTTTACTTAAAACAACTTCGGTATATTTAAAATAGTCAATTTAAACTCATTGTTTGGAAATATAACACCTCAGTGGAAATTTCTATCATTTTACATTTCCCAGTTAATAGATTTATTTTTCCTCTTCATATGTCATATTTTTAATGATAGATATTTTGAATTATCTGTAATTGCAGAAATCAAATTTCCTCTTTCTATGCATTTTATTTCCTTGTCTTTAATATATTATTTAATGTATTTATTTGGTATTTAAAGTCTTTTTAGAAAGTATATATCCTTACTATGTGGCCACTGAACCTATTTTCTGTTTTTTAGTGGCTTGATCTTAAATGCCTAAAGTCAATGGAAAAAAATATGCAGCTAATGTCAGCAGATTAATTAAAAACTCAGAGACAGAAATCAGGTTAAACCTAAAGTTCAGAAAAACAAAGCAGCCAGACATTGGCTCTTACCTCTACCTCAGTCTAATATGGTAAACCTGACTCCAGGAATCTCAAAATGAGACTGAACACGACAGCTGTCTCTTCCCATTTCGTTATCTTCTCTAGTTCTGGGATTAAACTCGGTTTGCACCACTGGGATTAAAGCCATGTCTATGGCAACTAATGTGGCTACTGAGAAAAAAGTTGTTTGTTATCACTGCCTGGTCTGTAATTTTGATCAGTGGGGCTGTTTAACTCTCTGATCTTCAGGTAGATCTTTGAACTGTGACACTAACTCACAACTCAGACAAGGTGTTTACAATCTTCTCTTTCACTACTACTCATCCAGAGATTAAGTCCAGGCAGATGTAAAATCTTGGAGTCTTCTAAGATCTTTTCTAATCCTACATTTCAAGCAGAGAACACACATAGCTTTTTCTTATTTCTAAAGTTTACTTGTACCTCTTTTCCAATGCCTTCCTTCACAGATATTTTATCTCTATTTTCCTCAAATATGGACCTTTGTTTGGATGTGACAACTCTCAATATTTTTTCTTTAAATGCTTTCAGGAAAAGCCTCCTATCAAGAAAATTTGTTCATGTTCTAACTTGAGTAAAACTAAAGAAAGCCTTCTGGAAGGCTTTCTGGAGGCTGATGTACAGAACACATCCTCACAACTAAATGCTTTAAGAATAAAGATTTCCTTGCTCTCCCAGGCACTTAAAATATGTAAAATGACTGAAGTATAGGCGGCTGTGAAGATATGAAATGTGGGTGATAGGAAGCTTGCATTTTAAAATACCACAGCCAGCCCTTTCTCAGTAAAATGTAGCAACTTCTGTCATCACCAAGCTTTATCCTGCTTGTAATTTTCATCAGGACTCCAGAAATCAGTAATGATTAGTTGTGACAGTTGAAATTTTGCCAGCTCATTAGTTTCACTTTGAGGAAATCAGGTGTGGAAGAGAGTTTACTATTCTGATATATCTTATGATGTCACTTCCAGTTTATCTGAAAATGTATACTTTGTGGACATTTATCATTTCACTTGGTTTTGTGGACAGGTTACTCTGGGCAATATAAAACTCACATAGAAAAGTTTAAAACAGAAAGACAGCAAACTTTCACCGGCATTGATTTGCTTGAGGCTCGTTAAAAAGATGATTCTTACAACACCTCATCCCATCGATCAGATCCTGTAAGTTACAAGTCCCACTCTACCCCCAAAACGTCCTATACACCACAAAAAACCTCAGAGTACCTCTGAAACACAGACTGTGACTAAACAGAGAGGACCATGCAGTGAGTGATTACCCACCCAGCAGAACACCCACTCTCTAGGCCCTCCAGGCCAAGGCAAAACCCTAGGTCCCTCCCCCATCTACCTCAACTTCTCTAGCCAGCCAGTGATGTAGGTGGGTCTTCTATCTATCTGTTGCTTTCATTGGTTAATTAATAAAGAAAACTGCTTGGCCTGATAGGTCAGAGCATAGGTAGGCAGGGAAGATAGAACAGAATGCTGGGAGGAAGAAGGCAGTGAGGCAGATGCCATGCTTCTCCTACCCAAGACAGATGGTGGTTAGAATCTTCCCAGTAAGCCACCACTTCATTGTGGTACACAGATTATTAGAAATGGGTTAATAAAGATGAGAGAGTTAGCCAATAATAGGATAGAGCTAATGGGCCAGGCAATGTTTAAAAAAAATACAGTTTCCATGTAATTATTTTGGGTAAAGCTAGCCAGGAGCCGGGAATGCAGCCCGCCACTCATATCACTACAGAATGGTGCCCAGTGTGATGGACTAAATCTAATTAAAAAACGGAGAGGGCTTTAAAAAGGGGGGAGAGAGTTTAACACAGCTTTTTGCTGTTTGCTAGGACGTGCCATAGAGAGATTTCCTGTTTCAGCAATAGCGGCAGAAAAAAAGCCATCATTTTAAAACGTGGAGCCAGTAGACAAGCTTCCTACAGGTAGGCTGTTCCAGCAACCTCATTCCATCAAACTGACCCTGTAAAATACATGTGCCACTCTGCCCCAAATATTCCTATGCCCCCCAACAACCTCAGAGAAACTCTGAAACACAGGCTGCAAATACACAGCCTTGCAGGACACTCCACTCTCTAGGTTTGTCATACCAGGGCAAAATCCTGGGCCCTTCCCTCATCTGCCTCAGCTTCTCTAGTCAGTGAGCAGGCAAATTCCTGCATGTAGGCTGCCCCAACACACCCAGCACATCCATAGGACCTTGCAAGCTACAAGTCCCACTCCACCTACCCTCCTTTCCTACCCTCAGCCTCAGAAGAACTCTGAAATACAAGCTGAATCTACACAGAGAGGACCAAAAGAGGAACCCTGAAGCACAAGATTGAACTACACAGAGAGAACCAAGACAGGAACTTTGAAGGCTGTGACTGGACAGAGTGGACCAAGAGAGCAGACAAAGAGAGTGGATCAAGAGAGCAGGGCAAGAAAGACCTCAGTGGTTCTCTGAGACACAGACAGCAACAGTACAAATCCGATCAAGAACAGTTCCCAAAGATACAGACAGCCACTGCAAGGGTTGGACCAAGAGGCAAAGACACTGCTGGCAACAATTGGAGAAAGAGATGGATAAGCATCAATGCAAGAATTCATTCATCAACCTAAAAAGCAATATGGTCAACACAAGAAGCCAGTAGTCTTACAATAGTAAGACTTGATCATCCTAACCCAAAAGAAGCAAAAGAAAAAATGATTATAATCTTAATTTTGTGAGGATGATGGAGACATTAAGGAGGAAATGAAAAATTCACTAAAGGAAATAGAGGAAAAGACAAACAAAAATTGGAAGAAAAGAAACCCAAGAATAAACAAACAGGTAAAGCAAACAGTTCAAACAATTTAATACTTGAAGACTGAAATTGAAGCAGTAAAGAAAACACAATCTGAGGGTATTTTGAACAGGAACTACAGAGGCAAGCATAACCAACAGAATATGAGATTGAAGAGAGAACTTCAGGTGTTAAAGATCTATAGAGGAAATAGATTCATTGGTCAAAGAAAACACTAAATCCATCAAATTCTTAACACAAATCATTCAAGAAATCTGGGACACCATGAAAAGACCAAACGTAAGCATAATAGGGATAGAAGAAGAACTCAAGCTCAAAGGCACAGAAAATATATCCAACAAAATTATAGAAGACAACTTTCCCAACCAATCCCTATGAAGAAACTTACATAACCAAGGAAAAAGGTCAAGTAACATATAATGGCAGACCTATCAGAATTACAGCCCATGTCTCAATGGAAGCCATGAAAGAAAGAAAGTCCTGGACAGATGTGCTGCAGATACTTAGAGACCATGAATGCAAGCCCAGAGTGCTATACCCAGCAAAACTTTTAATTACCATCCATGGAGAAAACAAGATATTCCATGACAAAACTAGATTTAAACAATACATATCCACAAATCCAGCCCTACATAAAACACTAGAAGGATAACTCCAACCCAAGGAAGCTAATTGCACCCACAAAAACACAGGCAACAGATAACCTCCCACCAGCAAACCACAAAGAAGGAAATCACACAAACATTACCAATAAAAATAACAGGAATTAACAATCACTGATCGTTAATATTTCTTAATATCAATGGACTCATTTCACCTATAAAAAACACGGGCTTAGAGAATGGATACAAAAGCAGGATACATCCTTCTGCTGTATACAAGAAACACACCTCAACCTCAAAGACAGACATTACCACAGAATAAAGGGTTGAGAAAAAAAATTTCAATCAAATGGACCTAAGAAAAGAGCAGATGCAGATATCCCAATATCTAACAAAACAAACTTCAAACTAAAATCAGAAGAGATGGAGAATAACACTTTATACTCATAATAGGAATAATCCATCAAGATGAAGTCTCAATCCTAAACATCTATGCATAAAATACATGAGCACCCACATATGTAAAAGAAACATTACTAAAGCTAAAATTGCACATCAAACCCCATACATTAATAGTAAGAGCCTTCAACAACCTGCTCTCACCAATGGACAGGTCAACCAGACAGAAACGTAACAGAGAAATGAGAACTAAGAGATGCCAGGACTCAAATGGACTTATCAGACATGTATAAACATTCCACCCAAATACAAAAGAATATACCTTATTCTCAGCACCTCATTGAACCTTCTCTAAAACTGACAACATACTTGGCAACAAAACAAACCTCAACAGATACAAAAAATGGAATAATCCACTATATCATATAGGGTCATCATGGCCTAAAGGTAGAATTTAACAATAACACTAATTGCAGAAATCCTCCAATCTCATGGAAATTGAACAGAGCTCAATTAAACCACTCCTGGATTGAGAAAGAAATAAAGAAATTAAAGATTTCCTCAAAGCCAACAAAAATGAAGCCACATCATACCCAACCCTATGGAACTCTATGAAAGCAGTACTAAGAGGAAAGTTCATAGCCCTAAGTGCCTTCATAAAGAACTGGAGAAATCTCAGAATAGTAACTTAACAGCATACCTGAAATCTCTAGACCAAAAAGAAGCAGCCAGGAACCAACGAACAGCTATCATCTCCCACAATATTTGTCAGGTCAACATGATGGACTAAATCCACGTAAAACTTAATAAAGCTTGAAAGGAACTCTAGACACAGAGAAACAAAATTTAGCCTCATTTTTTTCCTGGCTGTATGCTGCAGCTCCCTTAAGGGAGGTTTTCATGATTCCCTGATAGCAGAAAAGAAGCTGCACCTTTTTAAAAAGGCAGCTTCCTGGGTCATGCTGCCAGCTCAAGCTCCAGCTATGGGGCATTTGAATGGAATTTGTGGGCCCAGGTGTTTGTGTTCCCACTCTGGGTCAGGAGAAAAGTAGCTGAGACCAACTCAGTGCCCTCCACCTGGGCAGGCAGTGGGATCAGGTTTACCAGGCATGCCCAAGCAGGAGAGCATAGTGGATTCCTGCTGCTGTACATAGAGATATATCCAGGCTGCACAGTGTGCTGCAGGGAATATTTAGCTATTACTCAGATAAAAAGGGTTTATGTGCTGCACAATGATTCTCAGAGTTAAAGTGTTGAGTGTGACTCCCATTTGGTGGCCCCAAAGCTGGCAGTTATGGCACCTCCACCATTTTAAAACTGGAGAGAGGTGGAACCAGCATCCAGAGCACCTACAATCAAGCTGCTTACCATTTTAAAAGCTTTTTAAGACAGAAAATAATTACAGATATCCAATAAAAAACAATCCAGATGGAAAAGACATCTAAATGAGACACAGTGTGTTTAAAAAAATGTACGTAGGCTTGGGAGAGAGAAGAAAAGGAGTATAGAGAGTTATAAAAAGAAGCAAATGATTAAAAAAGCTAAAGTCTTTGAAAAGACAGAATAAAAATAAATAAACCATGTAAAGATGGAATATACACAGAGAGTCTGGATTATGTATATTATTGTGTTTTCTTTAATTTTTTGACTGTGAAAGAGCTAAGTACAGAGACATTTCATTGTATGGGCTGCTAAGCTAAACCAGTATATATTATAATGGTCTAAGGATATGTTGCTTTGAAAAAGATTTTTCTTTTGTTTCCACAAAGGATGAGAACATGTGGATTACTTCCAGACTGGTGTGGTTTGACAGAACAAGACCTCCTGAAGGTCACCATGAACACCCCCAAAAATTACTATGACCAACAATCAGCAGGAAATAGTATGGAGAAAACTACACCCATATTTCCAAATATTGTCTATAAGTGTTTGCTTAAAATGTAAACAAGCAGCTTCCTCCACATACCCAGGAAAAGTGTATGACTAGAAATAATCAAATTGAGGGCTAAAATCAATAAAACAAAAATAAAGTAAATAATACAAAGAATCAGTGAAACACAGGCTATTTCTTTGAGAAAATCAACAATACAGACAAACCCTAATTCAAATAATTAGAAAGCGGAGAGAAAACATCCAAATTAACAAAATCAGAAATGAATAGGGGGATATAACAACAAACACTGAAGAAATCCAGAGAATCCTTAGGTCATACTACAAAAATCTATACTCAACAAAATTGAAAAAAATTTAAAAAATGGGCAGTTTTCTGGATAGATATTACTTACAAAAACTAAACCAAGAGTAGGTGGACAATTTAAAAAGAGTTATAACCTTCAAGGAAATAAAAGCTGTCATCAAAATCTTCCCAACTAAAAAGAGCCCAGGGCCAGATTGTTTCAGTGCAGAATTCTACCAAACACTTCAAAGAAGAGGTAATACCTATAGTACTCAGAAGAAACATTGCCAAGCTATATTTATGAGGTACAGTTATCCTGATACTAAAACCATTAAAAGACTCAAACAAGAAAAAGAATTATATACCAATCCCACTCATGAATGAGGATGCAAAATTACTCAATAAAATGCTGACAAACCAAATCCAAGAACACATGAAAATATCATTCACTATGATCAATTCCACTTCATCCCAGAGATGAAGGGATGGTTCAACATACAAAAATCTATCAATGTAATCCACCATATAAATAAACTGAAAGAAAATACCATTGATCATCCTGTTAGATGCTGAAAAGTCATTCTAGAAAATCCAACTCTCCTTCTTTGTAAAGGTCTTGAGGAGATCATGGATACAAGGAACCTATCTAAACATAATAAAAGCAATATACAGCAAGCCAACAGTCAACATCAAAATAAATGGAGAGAAACACAGTGATTTCACTAAAATCAGGAACAAGACAAAACTGTCACTTCTCCCATATCTATGCAACATAGGTTTTGTAGTTCTGGCTAGAAAAATAAGAAAACAGAAGGGTATCAAGGGGTTTAAAATTGGAAGTAAAGAAGTCAGACTTTGATTCTTTGCTTATGATATGATAGTATATATAATTGAGCCCAAAACCTCCACTAGAGAACTCCTGCAACTGATAAAAACCTTCAGTAATGTGACAGGATACACGATCAACTCAAATAAATCAGTAGCCCTTCTGTATACAAATGATAAAGAAGCTGAGAAAGAAATCAGAGAAACATCACCCTTCACAATAACCACAAATAATATAAAATGTTTGGGGGTAACACTAACCAAACAAGTGAAATACCTGTTCTACAAGAATTTTAAGTCATTGAAGTAAGAAGTCGAAGAAGATACCAAAAAAATGAAAAGATCATCCATGATCATGGATAGGTAGGATCAGCACACACACAAACATACACACACAAAAAAAGGCAATCCTCCCAAAACCAATCAATAGATTCAATGGAATCACCATCAAAATCACAACACAATTATTTACAGGCCTTGAAAGAGCAATAATAAACTTCATATGGAAAAAAAAAACAGTATAGCCAACATAGTCCTGTACATTAAAGGAACTTATGGAGGCACCACCATCCCTGACATCAAGCTCTATTATAGAGCTATAGTAATGAAAACAGATTGGCATTGACATAAAAACAAACAGGTTGACAAATGGAAATGAATCAAAGACCCAGATATTAATCCACACACCTATGAAAACCTGATTTTGGATCAAGAATTTAAAATTATACAATAGAAAAAAAGCACCTTCAACTAATGGTGCTGGCATACTTGGACATCAACATGTAGAGAAAGGGAAATAAAGCCATATTTATTCCCATGCACAAAAGTAAAGTGCAAATGGATTAAAGACCTCAAGAAATTAGATATCAAAATTCCAAATAACCCAATTTAAAATGGGGTACAGAACTAAAAAGAGAATTCTCAACAGATGAATTTCAAATGGCACAAAGACATTGAATATTAAGAAAATGTTCAATATCCTTAACCATCAGGGAAATGAAAATCAAAACAAATCTGAGATACTGTCTTACACTAGTCAGAAATGGCCAAGATCAAATACACCAATGATAGCTTATGCTGAAGAGGATGTGGAGAAAGGGGAACACTCCTCCATTGCTGATGAGGATGTAAACTACAACCACTTTGGAAATCTGTACAGGTTTCTCAGAAAATTGGGAATCAACCTACCTCAGGGGCCAACAATACAACTCTTGGTCATATACCCAAAGGATGCTCAATTATACTACAAGGACTTTTATTCAACAATGTTCATAGCAGCATTATTTGTAATAGCCAGAACCTGGAAACAACCTAGATGCCCCTCAATGAAGAATGAATAAAGAAAATGTGGTTTATTTACACAATGGAGTACTACTCAGCAGTTAAAAAAAACAATGAAATCTTGAAATTTCCATGCAAATGGATAGAACTAGAAAAAAAAACATCCTGAATGAGGTAACCCAGACCCAGAAAGATGAACATGGTATGTTATTACTCATAAGTGGAGAATAGCTGTAAAGCAAAGGAAATGAGTCTATAGTCCATGACCCTAGAAAAGCTAACTGGGTGAACCCTAAGAAAAACATATATCGATAACACCTAGAAAGGGGAAATAGACAAGAGTGCCTGACAAAATTGGGAACATGGGGCTGTGGGTAGAAGGGTGGGTGAAAGGAGAAGAAGATGGGAGAAAGGGAGGGAAGAGGAGAACTTGAGAGAAGAGAATAGTCTAGATGGAGGAAGGACAGAGGTGAGAGCAAGGAAAGAGATTAAGAGAGCCATTCTGGGGCTAGCAAGCAATCTTTCACTAGAGAAATTCCGAAGAATCCACAAGAATGACTCCAGCTAAGACCCTAAGCAGTAGAGGAGAGGGTGCAAGAACAGGCTTTGCCCTATAGTCAGACTGATGAACATCTAAAATATTAACATAGAACCTTCATCCAGCAACTGATGGAAACAGATGTAAAGATCCACAGTGGAGCACTGGACTGAGCTTCCATAGTCCAATTGAAGAGTGGTGAGAGTGACAGTATAATCAAAGAGATCAAGACCATGGTGGGGACACACACTGAAACAGTTTACCTGAGCTGATGGGAGCTCACCAACTCCAGCTGAACAGGGAAGGAACCAGAAAAGGTGCAAACTAGGCCCTCTGTATTTGGGTAACAGATATTGCTGGTGCAGATGGCAGGGCCACTAGCAAAGGTACCAGGTTTTACCCCTACTGCTTATAATGGCATTTTGCAACCCATTTTCTTTGGACGGATAGCTTGCTCAGCCTAGATATAGTAGGAAGGGCCTTGTACCTTCCTCAAAGCAATCTGTCTTATCTGCTCTGAGGAGTGGATGGAGGTTGCTGGGGAGAGGGATGGGGTGGATGGAATGGTAGGAAGGGAATGAATGAGAACTGGGGATGGTATGTAAAATGAAAAAAGATAGTTTGTTATTTTTTATTTAAAAAAAGTAAATCTAAAGATTTCTCTGTCTGAAAAACAAATACAATGGCTCTCATACAGAAATTCTACAGGATACCCTTTATCCAACAAAAATTCTCATAAGACACTGAATAAGTTTTTTCTTCTGTATAAAATGATACATAAAAATAATCAACTAGAGCCAGGTGGTGGTGGCGCACGCCTTTAATCCCAGCACTCGGGAGACAGAGGCAGGCGGATCTCTGTGAGTTCGAGGCCAGCCTGATCTACAAGAGCTAGTTCCAGGACGGGAACCAAAAGCTATGGAGAAACCCTGTCTCGAAAATCCAAAAAAAAAAAAATCAACTAGTCATCTTCACCAAATTAAAGACTGCTTATTAGTCTAAGAAAAAGAAAGAGATTTTGTCTTTTTCTACTTCCTATGTAGAATAGATCTTTGTAAGTCACTCTTAGTGTCCCAGTTGTTGTCTAAGTTCTCTGAGATTGTGGTTTGTAGGCTGGCTTCATTTGCTTTATGTTTAAAAACCACCTATGAGTGAGTACATGTGATAATTGTCTTTCTGTGTATGGGTTAGTTCACTCAAAATAATGTTTTCCAGCTCCATCCATTTTCCTACAAATTTCAAGATGTCGTTATTTTTTTCTGCTTTGTAGTACTCCACTGTGTAATTGTACCACATTTTCCTTATCCATTCTTTGGTCAAGGGGGATTTAGGTTGTTTCTAGGTTCTGGATATGACAGACAATGCTGCTCTGAACATAGTTGAGCACATGTCTTCAAAGGGGAATTGGAGAGGCAAGGAGCAGAGTAAAATGTAGAGCTCAATAAAGATCAATAAAAAATAAATAAATAAATAAATAAGGTGGACAATGGGGAAAAGAAAGCTGAGCAAGCTACTGAGAGTAAGTCATTAAACAATATTCCTTCAAGGTCTCTGCTTCAGTTCCTGCCTTCAAGTTCCTGCTCTAACTTCCATTAATGATGGACTGCGATTGGGATGCATGAGCTAAATAAAGCCTTTCTCCCCCCAACAAAAAAAGAAAGAATTGTCTCATTTAATCTTAAGAGAAGAAACTCATGAGAATAGATTTCATAGATAAAACCATTTTGTACCAGTAAAGTCATAGCTACCACATTTTGTTAAATTCTAGAGAAATCAACAGAAACCAAAGAACGCAACACACACTCAACAAAGACAACACACACTCAACAAAGACAAGACCAGATACAATCACCAAAAATAACTTCCATTGTCCTAATTCCAGATGCCTAGACACTTACATAGATATAATACCCCCAAAAACTCTACCAGGAAGCTTTTACAGCTGAAAAACACCTCAGCAAAGTAGCAGGATGTAAAATTAACACATAAAGGCCAGTAGCCTTCCTATATATAAATGAAAAGGAGACTAAAAAAGAAATCAGGCGGATCTCTGTGAGTTCGAGGCCAGCCTGGTCAACAAGAGCTAGTTCCAGGACAGGCACCAAAAACTACAGAGAAACCCTGTCTCAAAAAAAAAAAAATAAATAAATAAAAAATAAAAAATAAAAGAAATCAGACGAACAGTGCCTTTCACAATAGCCTTAAAACTTCTTCAAAAACTTTAAAGATGTGGGAGGATTAGGACACCCTCTCAGTCACAAAGCCTTTCATCTACAGTTTTCCCTGTCTGCAGAGTATTCTAGAACCAAAACCTAGCCCAATCCTCAACAAAGAAATCAGATACCTCATTCAGCACCCTATGGGAGCAGAGGCAGAACCCACAGTCAACCATTAGATGGAGCTCTGGAGTTCTGGGGAGGAGAATGATCAGGGGAAACAAGGGGGGTCAGAGAAACCAGGAGAACACAGCCACCCCGAAAGTCAATGAATGGAGATTCATGGTGCCTTGCAGCAATCAGGGAACCTGTAAGGGTCTGACTTAGGTCTCCTGCAAGTATGTTATGGTGGGGCTGAGTAACATTATTCTTGTGGGATTCTTAACAGTGGAAGTGCTGGGTTTGCCTATTTATGAGACCCCTTTCCTCTTACTGGGTTACTTCATACAGCCTTGATATAACTGTATATTCCTGGTCTTATTGTAGCACACTATGCTCATGGATTAACAGAATTAATATAGTGAAAATATGTGCCCTCCCCCCCCAAAAAAATCTACAGATTCAATACAGTCCTCACCAAAATTCTAAGGAAATTCTTCACAGATCATGAAAAGAAAATTGTTAGCTTCATATGAAAACAGAAAAAGAAATCCAGGATACATAAACAACTCTGAATCACCATCCTTGATCTCAAATTGTACTGCAGTAATAAAAACTCCATGGCATTGGCATACAATCAATGGAAACAGACAATAGAATCAATAGAATCTGATAAATAGAATTGACTTGAAAACCCAGACATAAATTCACACACCTATTGATACCTGATTTTTGACAGAGACGATACACAAAGGAAAAAATGACAGTAACTTCAACAAAAGGTTCTTGTCAAACTGGATAGCTATATATAAAAGAATGCAGATAGAGCCCATACTCATCACCCTGAACAAAATTTAACTCCAAATTGATCAAGTACTTCAACATGAAGCCAAATGCAATGATTCTTCTAAAAAGAAAGTAAATAACAGTCCTGAGCTCATTGACACAAGAGAGAACTTTCTGAACGGAACACCAATAGCACAGGCACAAAGATCACGAATGAATAAATGGGACCTCATGAAATGGAAAAACTTTTGTACGGCAAAGTGTACCTTTATTCGGACAAAGTGGCAGGCTACAGAATAGGAAAATAGCTTTATAAACTCTATATACAATAGAGAATTAATATCCCAAATATAGAAAGAACTGAAAATATTGGATATCATGCAAACAACCATGAAAAATGGAATACAGAACTAAACAGAGAGGTATCTAAAGATAAAATACAAATGACAGAGAAATATTAAAAAAAATTGACATCCTTCCCTATTCAGGGAAATAGAAATCAAAGCTATTTTGAGATTTCTTCTTATACAAATAAGAATGGCCAAGAATAATAAAACACAAATTGCAGCACATGCTGGTGAGGTTGTGGTGTAATACGGACACTTATTCGTAGCTGGTGGGGTGCAAACTTACACAGAGAGTATGCAAATCAGTGTGGCAGTTCTCCAGGAACCTGAGACTAGATCTTTATCAAGATCCAGCTATACCACTCTTGGACATACAAAGGTCTATACAGCCAACTTCAGAGACACTTGTTCACTCAAGTTCATTTTTGCTATACTAATAGTAGATAGAAATTGGAAACAACCTAGATGCCCATCAACAGATAAATATATAATGAAAATGTGCTACATTCATATAATGGAATATTATTAATCAGTTATAAAAATAAACTATGAAGTCCATAGGTAAACGGATGGAGCTAGATGCAATCATCCTGATTGAGTTAACCCAGACCCAACTGGACAAATATATTACTTGTTTTCTTTAATAAGTGAATGTTAGTTTTTAACCCTTCAATAGGAATGCTAAAACTCATTTAACTGCAGATGTCAGTTATATAGCAAGGGACAGTGGAAGATGGTATGTCCATGAAAGGGGAAAAGGAATAGTTAGAAAGAGATGGTGGGATGAGATTGGAGCAGAGGAATTAAATGTGGAAAAAGAGAAAAGGGGATAAATCAGGGAATACAGGAGAGAACAACTAACAATAGGGGCTATTTCAAGGGTCATATGAAAACCTACTATTGTTAAAGCTTCCTAAAATATATAAATACATAACAGAAATATAAAAGGAATCATCAAATAACAGGGAAGATAATGCCACAACTAGACATCTTTTGCTATCAACTGGAACACACAGTTCTAAGAATAGGTTACACCTAATTGAGTCAATGGGTAAAGGGGACTCATAGAACACCCCCCCCCAACAAATTAGATTATTGCCAAGATTACTGTTTTCTCTCCACAAACTGATGATAAGTAAGGACCTTTTTACTAAAGGCAACACTTAACATATCTGATTGAACTCAAAGAAGTTGAGCTTGAACCTAACTATTAAAGTTTAGGTCCTTGGCTAGCCTAAAGGTGACAGGTGTGGGTTCTATCTCATGAAGTCAACATTACCTCCAATCAGAGAGTGGTTCACTCCCACAATATTTGTGTCACTATTGCACCATCATATCAATTCAAGCAGTTTACCATTATAGATCACAGGTTTTGTGGCTGGATTGGTGGTTACCTTTTCCCTCTGGTAGCATGCAGAAGGCCTTCCAAAAACAGGAACACAGTTTAGTAGGGGCTAAGAATATAGTTAGGTTCAAGCTCAAATGCCCATAAGATTGGAATTTGACATTTCAAAAGCCCTTGCCAAGCTGGAGTTTCTCCTCTCTCTACCTCCCCTTCTCTGTGTTTGAGGACAAAGATGTAGCTCTCTCATCTCCTGCTCCAGTGCCATGCATGCCCCCATACTCCTATCTGTGATAATAATGAAATAATCTCTGAAACTGTAGACAAGCCAACAATTTAATGCTTTCTTTTATGATTTGCCTTGGTCATGGTTTCTCTTCACAGTAATAAAACACTAAGACACAGGTGTTTTCCTGGTAAAAGTAATAAAACACTAAGACACACATGTTTTCCTTGTAAAATATGGTTTTTAATTTTGTGTTTTTATTGTGTGTGTATGTGTGCATATTTCTTGTGATTTCTCCTTGCTTTTGTTTCTTGCGGGAGAGAAAGAAAGCATGCAGTTTGGTAGTCGGGGATGATTTTGGAAGAGTTATGAGAGAGAAATCAGTGGCCAGAATATGTTGTACCATTCAGAAGAGTCTTAGTAAAAGAGACAGAGTGATTGGTCTTTTTTTTTTTTTTTTTTACAAAATCATATGAGAAATTTCCATCAGCAACAGAATTCAACTTAAAAGGCAATCACACTTATTTATATGGAAAATGAGCATGGGTCACTTAAATTAAGCACATAGTCAAGACAAAGAATTAAATACTAATGTATAAGAGAACAAAAACAAATTTTAAATCCCAAACATCTTTTTAATATTCACAAAATAAAACAAACCTATCTGAGAAATTTATTAAAAAGGAAAGAGCAGAAGATATAAAAGCAAACAGGTCCTAAAACCTGGCTTGAATGAAACTCTAAAAGAAAGAGACATGAAAAGGACAAATGTCGACAAGTAGCATACTTGTGGAATTATCCTCAAAGAAGGCTGTGCATACATGCATTGGAATGTATTTATATGAAGATAAAGGGCATACATCTGGGGAATGTGGAGGAAGGGGAGAGATTAGGTAGAGAAGCAGATGGCACTAAAATAACAGCTCAAGGTCTAGGATAGCTTAATTCTGGGCATCCAAGGTCAGAGGTCAAACCACTCCATTCCATCTCACCACCCTTTGTAGTGGAAGAAAGTTTGATGAGAGTGGTAACAATGCTGGAGCGTGGAAGTCGGTAAGAGGAATGTTTTCTTCTAGTCCAGTTTTCAGTAGACAGTGCCCTCTTCATTATCTGCTGTGGGGGGAACACTTTTCCCACTCCTTTGCCTTAATAGGACACTACTTCATGCCAAGTTTCTTCACAACAAACTACTAGAGGTCCTGGTGGTCAGAATGAAAGTGGCCCCCATACACTCATAGGTAGTAACACTATTAGGTGGTATGGTCTTATTGAAGATATGACCTTGTGCGAGGAAGTGTATCACTGTGGGGGTGGGCCATGAAGTCTCATATGCTCATGATATGTTTAGTTTGGTTCACTGGCCTCCTGCTGTCTATGGATCAAGATGTAGAACTCTTAACTCCTTCTCCAGCACCATGTCTGCCTTCATGGTGCCCTGCTTCTCTTCATGCTGATAATGGACTGATCTCTGAAACTGTAGGCCAGCCAAAATTAAATGTTTTCCTTTATAACAATTGCAGTGGTCATAAAGTCTTTTCATAGCAATAGAAACCCTTAAGACGGAGGTAAACTTTTGTACCCTCATATCATCATATCATGGCCTGGGTTTCAGTACCTATCACAATGACAAAGGAAGAGATTTTGTAGTCTGTTTTTGTAAATATGTCAACACCTCACATACAGATCTCAAATCCTCATTGCCCCCCCCATGTGTGTGCAGAAACACATATAATCACATACCTATAAATATTGCATCCTCATGTGGTGTAAAATGTTTTGAGGTGTCTTCCTCCATTCCTTTCTTCCTCTGGTTCCTATTGACAATCCTTGACTAACTTGTCAACCTCTGTGTTCACTCCCCATTCATGTGGGTTCTTGTGCTCCTCAGTTCACAAATCTGTAATTCTTCCTCCCTTCCCTCCCTACTGTCCCTTGTCTCTCCCTTTTCCACTTTGTCAGTATTTACTCTAACACCTTCCCCAGGTTTTCATCTTCCCTCCTTTTCTTCTACTTCATTCTCTTGTCTTCTTTTCCTCCCTCCATTCCACCAGTTCCTCTCCTATATCTCTTGCTTTCATTTTCCTATACCCCATTCTTCCCTTTTTGCCCTTCCTTTCTTTCCTTCCCAATTCCTCTCTAATTCCTCCTCTACTCATCTATCCTTTATTCACTTGATCCCACAGCCTTTAATTACCTCTCCTCTCCCCTCTTCTGCCCTCCCCATCCACTTACCTCCCCATCTTTTCTCCCCTCTCCCCTCTTTACCTCACTCTGTTCTACTCTTCCATCTCCTCCATCCCCTCCCTTGCCTCTCTTACATCTATCCTACTCACTCCTGCCCCCACTCCCTCAAGCACCCTCTGTTCCCCCTACCCTAGCTCCCCTTCCCTCCCCTCTTGTGCTGCTTATTTAATGTCAAGTTGACAGAGAGAGAGAGAGAGAGAGAGAGAGAGACAGAGACAAAGACAGAGACAGAGACAGAGAGAGTCAGCTGAGAAGGGCCTGAACTGAAAGAGAGCATCTGTCAGATTGGACTGTGGGCATGGTTATGGGGCATTTTCTTGATTAGTGATTGATGATTGAGGTCCAAGTCCATTGGTAGCAGTGCTAGCCCTGAACAGATAGAACTGGGTTGAATAAGACATCAAGATGAGTAAGCCAGTAAGCAATATTCCTCCATGGTCTCTGCTTCTCTTGATGTCTTCAGTTTCAGTCTTGAGTTCCTGCTTTGATTCCCCTTCAGGATGGACTGCACTCAGAACATGGAAGGCAAATAGACTCTTTCCTCTGTACATTACGTTTGATCACTATTTTATCACAGCAATAGAAACCCATCTAGGATATGATTCCTTCTTCCCCTTAACCATCACATGGTCTTTCCCCTTGTCCTCCTTTACCTGCTTTCCTACTTCCTTCCCACTTTCTCCTTGCTGACTTCTCTCCTTTATTCCCTTCTACAACCCTTACTCTCTCCTCCTATTACCCTCTATTACCTTCCTTCACCTCTTCCCTTGATACATTCTTATCTTCTCCTCTCTTCTCCCTTCCCCTCTCCCTTCCTCCTCTGTCCTTGGCCCCCACTTCCTTCTCCCTCCTATTCCCTCCCTATTCCATACTTTTCCTTTCCCTCACCTTTCCTTGCCCTCCCCTTCCTCTTTCCCTCTAGTTCCCTCCTTTCCTTCTATTCCACCTCTCTATACTTTCTATAATTCCCTCTCCCTCCATCCTGTAGTTCACCTTCTCATCCATTCCATTCTCCAGTGATGTTCCTCCTACTCTACTTTCCTTTATCCCTTCTATGCCCCACTCTCCCTTCCACCACCCCAATCCCTTTTCATTCCTTCTGCGTGCCTTTCTTCTCTGCAACATACTCTCTCATCTCCCCCTTATTCTTTCCCCTCATACTCTTTCCCTGCATACTTCCTTCTGCCAACTCTCCATCATCTGTCATGTATCTCTGATGCCATCCATAACCCCTGTCCTATACTTCTCCCTTATTCTTTTTTTCTGGGAACCACATTTCTCCATTGTTCATCATTGCTTTCCATTTCACTCCCTTCTGCATCTGAATCCCTTCCTCTCTACCCTCTGTCCAATTATGTCCCCATCTTCTCTCCTCTACTTTACATCCCTTTTCCACTTCTTTCCATACTCAATTCTCTGCTGCCCTGCCACCATCTTTTTCTCCTTATTATTCTCATTTCACTTGAATCCACTGTGATTTCACCTCTTTTCATTATCTTCCTCCTCACCTCCCCTTCCTACTCACCTCCCCTTCATTTTTCCTTTCCTTCTCTATCTCCTTCTACACCCTTCTCTCTCAGCTCTCTAAATACCCCCCTTTAACATCCTTTTCACTGCCCTGTCCATCCCCATCACTACGTCTCCTCCCATATAACTATTCCCCTAACTCCTCTCCTTACTATACCCTGGTTTACTTCCATTCTGTTCTTTTGATGTTTTACTTCTCTTGCCTTCTCTCCCATCTCCTTTTTCCTCCTTCCATCATGATCTCACCACTTTTCTTGGGCTCTTCTTTGACCATTATTCCCTCTCCCTCCTTCTCAACCTCTACCCTTCCAACTTACTAATTCCCCACCCTTCTTGTTTTCCTACTAAACCCACTACCCCTCTGTTTCCTCTATTACAATTGCCTCCCCTTTTCTCTCCTTTCCTCTTGCTTCCCCATTCTGCTCTCCTCTCCTTCTGATTCCACCCACTCCTTCCTCCTTTTGTTTCCCTTCCATTCCCTCCCCTCCAATTTTTTCTTCTTTTTCATTGGTCATCTCTTTTCTTTCTATCCCCCCTCTTTGCCACCTTTCTCCATTGCTCATTCATCTCTCTCCATTCCCTATTACTCCATTCCTTTTTACTTCACTCTCCATCCCTATCTCTCTCTCTGGCTTCCATCTACTTCTGTCCCACTTGCTCTCTATTCCTCCCTCTTAATGCTATGCTCCTCTAACCCATACTCTCATTATCTCCTTTTACCTATCTTCTTTCCCTCACTCCCATTCTTTCACATTTTTCCATTGTAATCATGCCTCCTTTTATTTCCAACTCTTTTCCCCTTTTATACTCTAACATTTCTAATGCTCTTCTTTCCTGATGGCCTTCCCCTTTCCCCTCTCTGTTTCCCCATTACAGTGGCCTTTACTATTGTCTACTTCCCTTACTCCTTGTTCCTTCCTTCCTCCTTCCCTTCACTCATGCTACCCTCCCAATCCTCCCCCTCTCTAACTCCCCCATGCCTTCCTTCCCCTGTTTCATCATTTATATCTATTTTCCTTCTCTGCATTCCTTTCCTCTCCATCACCATCCCCTTTTCTGTCCTTTCTTCATTCAGTGCTTTCCCTACCTTGATGGAGGAAGGTCATTGGTTAATTAATAAAGAAACTGCTTGGCCCTGATAGGTTAGAACATAGGTGGGTGGAGTAAACAGAACAGAATGCTGGGAGGAAGAGGAAGTGAGGCAGATGCACACTCCTCTCCAGGGAAGATGTGATGAAGCAAGCCGCCAGGTCAGACATGCTGAATCTTTCATGGTAAGACTGGTGCTACACAGATTATTAGAGATGGGTTGATCGGGATATGAGAATTAGCCTGTAAGGGCTAGAGCTAATGGGCAAGCAGTGTTTAAAAGGATACAGTTTGGGGGGGCCGGAGATCCTACTTAATGTGCTGGCTTTGTGGGAGCCTAGCCAGTTTGGATGTTCACCCTCCTAGATATGGACGGAGCGGGGAGGACCTAGGACTTACCACAGGGCAGGGAACCCGGACTGCTCTCTGGACTGGAGAGGGAGGGGGAGAGGAGTGGGGGGAGGGGGAGAAGGGTGGGAGGAGGGGGAGAAGGGTGGGAGGAGGGTGAGGGAAATGGGAGGCTGGGAGGAGGTGGAAACTTGTTTTTTGCTTATGTTTTTTTTTCTTCTTTTCTCAATAAAAAAAATAAAAAAAAAAAGAATACAGTTTGTATGTTGCTATATCGGGGCATAAGCTAGCCAGGCAGCTGGGAGCCAGGTGGCATGAACGCAGCCCATAGCTCCCTTCAACACTACCTCCCCTCTTTCCCTTCCCCTCACTTACCTCAAATCTCTTCTTCTACCCTTGCTCAAGTTCACTCCCCTTGCCAAACTTTTCCTTGCCTTCCATCCATTGTGATCTCACCTCTTTTTTTCCTGTTCCTCTAATCTCTTCCTTCCCCCTCATCTACCTGTCCAGTTCCTTGTTTCAACACACCTCTCCATTTCCTACTAGTCCTCACCTCTACTCTCTGTTTCCTCCGTTACAATCCTCACTTTTCTCCTCTTTCTTTCCCTTGATTCCCTCATTCTCTCCCCCTCTTTCCTTTCCTGATTCCACCACCTCCTTCCCCTTCCGTTCATTCACTCTACCCCAACTCCCTCTCCCATCTCTCATGTCCTCCCTATTCTTTTTCTCTAACCTTCTTTTCTGTCATGACTCCCCCTTGCTCACTCATCTCTCTCCATCCCCTATTACTGTTTTTCTTTTCCCTTTATATTTTGTACTCCATACCCATCTCTCCTTGTGTCCTCCTTACAATCCTGTCCCTTATTCTTCTTCCATTCCCACCACTTACCTCTATGCTTCTCTTTACTCATACTCAGGCTATCTCTCTCTCCCTCCAATTCTCTCCTATCTTTCTGTTGAAAGGAGCAGGGTCTCTTGTTGCATCTCACCAGGCTAGCTTACACCCAAAATAATCACACAAAAATTGTATTAATTAAATTACTGCCTGGTCCATTAGCTCTAGCCTCTTATTGGCTAACTCTCACATCTTGATTAACCCATTTCTATTAAATCTGTATATTACCATGTGACTGTGGATTACTGGCAGGATTCTAACCTATGTCTGTCTCAGGCTGGAGATTCATGTCATCTGCAACACTGCCTTCGTCCCAGCATTGTGTTCAGTCTATTTGACTTATCCAAATTCTGCCCTATCAAAAGGCCAAGGCAGTCTCTATTCAACCAATGAAAGCAACACAAATACAGAAGGGCCTCCTACACCAAGCAATTGTAATCCCCCTCCTTTCATCTCCAGTTCTTCTTCTCTTTCATCCTTTCACCCTTCTAATGCCTTCCTTTCCTACTCATCTCCTATTGCTACTAGCTCTCTCCCTTTAATGTTCCCCCATTACAGTAGCGTCTTCTACTTTCTCATTCCTTACTCCTAGTGTCTTGCTCCCTCTTTACCTTAACTCACCCTACCCTCACAAATCTCAACCTTCTTTTTGTCCTCCATGTTCTTTCCCTTCCTCTCTCTAACTCCTCTATGATTTCCTTATACCCTTCTCTGTTCTATATCTCCATTCCCCTCCTCTATCTTCCTTTTACCTGCCCTCTCCATCACCCTATTCCGTCCTCTCCTTCCTCTATCCAATTCTTTTCCCACCTCCTCTCCTTCCTTTCCCCTCACTTACCTCATCTCTTCTACCATTGCTATAGTTCACTTCTCTTACCCATCCTCTCATTACCCTCCGTCGATTATGATCTCACCTCTCTTCTGATTCTGCTCTTTACCTATTCTTCCTGCCCCTTCCCTCTACTGTATTCCTCTAGTTCCTTCCTTCTCTTTATCTCTCATTTTCCTACTAATCCTATCTTTTACCTCTCTGTTTCCTCCATTACAAGTACTTCTTCTTTATTGTCAATTTTATTTTCGTTTTCTTCCCTCTACCGCTTTTTCTATCTTTTTTGTTGGTTCCAGGCCCTCCTCCTTCCCTTCCCCACTGAACTCTTACTCTGTTCTCTTCTGACTTCCTTTCTACCTCTCTGTTTCCTCTCTCCATGCTGTTCTCTATGGCTTTCTTCCCCTTACCTTTTTACTCTACTTTCTCTGCTCTTTTATTCCTTGCCTCATCCCTACGTCTCCCCTTCTTCTACTATACCCTCACCCCCCCTAACCTTTTTTTCATTCTAACTTCCCTTTCAACTCCTCTTCACTCCCTCTCCCCTTTTCTCTCTTTCCCTAGTTCTCTTTCTCTATAACCACCATGGAACTTTCCTGCAAACAATTTCTCCTGCTATAACTTATTCTTACGTAATAAAGCAAACATAATATGTTCCTTATAGGGCTCTGCAGTCTCCTGTCAATGGTGCAGTGCTGCTGCAGTCTGTGATTGCTACCATGTACTGGTTGTTTTTTGGACAGCTAGAATGGTCCAGAGTCTCTTCTTTTCTGTCCATCTGACTAAGATTGGACTTCTTGCCTCTATACCAAATTACAATCACAGTTGATTTCTTATCCTTGTTCAGGCTCTTGGCAAGCATGTCTTTCACTGATGGAGGAAGGTCATTGGTTAATTATAATAAAGAAACTGTTTGGCCTCATAGGTTAAAACATAGGTGGGGGGAGTAAACAGAACAGAATGCTGGGAGGAAGAGGAAGTGAGCTCAGAGGCCATGCTCCCCTCTCCCGGCCAGACACCATGAAGCAAGCTGCCAGGTCAGACATGCTAAATCTTTCCTGGTAAGACTGATGCTACACAGATTATTAGAGATGGGTTGATTGGGATATGAGAATTAGCCTGTAAGGGCTAGAGTTAATGGGCCAAGCAGTGTTTAAAAGAATACAGTTTGTGTGTTGTTATTTTGGGGCATAAGCTAGCAGGCGGCCGGGGTGCTGGGGATGCAGCCCCACCGCTCCTATCACAACAGAATGGCACCCAAACATGGGGCACTGAATCCATGAAAGCCTGAGAAAGCTTGGGAAAGAGTAAAGCATGTTTTCTTGGTAGCAGCAATTTCTCGGGTCTGCTCTGCTTGCTAGAGGCAAGCAAGTACTCACATCTAAGAGAGTCTTCCTGTCTCAGCTTTAGCTGCAAAACCCTGCAGCTCTTAAGAGGTCCTGCCATGAAACACTTAAAGGTATTGATAAAAGCCGACTGAATGCTTGTTTGCTTTTAGCCGTAACAGGAAGAAAGTTGTGCTGTTTTAAAATGCCCGTTTTCTGGGCCATCCTACCAGGGCAAACTCTGACTCTTTTACACAGGCGGTTCTTGCGGTTTGCAAGGACAGGCTGCTGAAGCTCACTTGCTGTCAGCAACCTTGAAATGCCATAGAGTTGTAGCAGTAAACATGGCTAGAGGCAGTACCTCAGCCATGAGGCTGGAAAGCTAAGGAATGGGCTGGATCCAGCCATCAAAGCCATGGCTTTAGTCCTACTGAGATTGCTTGGTAAATTAAAGACTCATGTGGTCAGAAAAACAGAGAGAGATATAGTAAAGAGAGAGTCAAAAACAAAGAAAACTTCTAAATGATTTACAGTGTGTTAAAAATATATGCAGACAAAAAGTTAAAGTTCTTAAAATAAAAAAAAAGGAAGAAAGAGAGTAGTTGGGTGTGGTAGGACACACCTTTAATCCCAACACTTGGGAGGCAGAGGAAGATTGACTTCGGAGTTGAACTCTGTGACTTCAAGGTGTGGTAGCACACGCCTTTAATCCCAATGCCTGGGAGGCAGAGACAGAAGGATCTCTGAGAGTTCAAGGACAGCCTGGTCTACAGAGTTATTCCAGGACATAGATATACAGAGAATATAAAATAAAAGTAAAAATATACAAAATAGAGTTAAAATAAAACCACACAAAGATGGAAAATACACAGAGAATCTTGATACTGTATGCTATTATGCTCTCTTTGAATTGTTTGAATGCTGAGAAAAGATCAATAGCTGTTAAAAGATATTTGTTTATAAATGCTGCTGAACTAATCCAACATAGATATTTTGAAAATGCCTTGACATTGAAATTTGGATCTAAGGACATGATGCTTTGGAAAGGAGTTTCTTATTTTGTTTTCACAGAGGGTGAGAGTCTGTGGATTGCTTCTTTCCCAATATGGTATGAAGGACCACACCCTCCTGAAGGGTTGCTGTGAACACCTTCAGAAAATTGCTTTGCTCAACTGCCAACTGAGATGAAACTAGCACACAGGTTATATCATGAAAGACCTAATTAATGACGCCCCATTCAGCAGGAAGCAGTTTAGAGAGAAATAACTGCGCCCATATTCCCAAATATTGTTTATAAATGTTCTTTTACATTTAAAGGGGGAGATGATATAGGTGTGAATAATTTGCATTGATATGGATTTTGATTTATTGATAGAGATTTAAGGTCAATTTTGTTATTTCTGCTCTTGATTAAGGTATTGTGATTATGTAGTTCATTTAAAAATGTAATGTATAATTAGGAAATATAGGTTGTTAGTGGATAATCATAAATAATAGTCAAGCTTGTAGTCATGTTAGTTAGATTTTCTAGATATATAGAGATATGTTTCAGTTAAATAGGCAGTTTTCGTATCTTTCAAAGACTACAGAATATGGCATTTTTAAATGTTTTAATAACTTAGGACTTTTCATGACAATGAGACACTCTGCTCCTGGCGGCACCAATCTACTTCAAGAGGAAGATGGGCATCAAAGAAGATCCTTATGGAGTTTGATAGCCATTTGGGCAAGAAACTGCTCTTGCCTGGACTATTGCATAAACTGGACACAGAGAACCCACAGAGAGAGGACTGCTGAACTTGCCTAAAGGTGAGATGATCTTTTGGGGTTCCTGATTCATGAAAGAGTCTGCGAGACATTCTGCAGGACACAACAGATAGTGACTGAACTGCCTTTGAAATTTCCTGCTTCATGGAAATGTTTCTGGATACTATGGGCCTGAAGGCCGAAGATGGATGCCCCAGCAGTACAAAAGAACTTTGGGTGACTGTCCAGGCAGCTAGATATCTCTGTCATTTCTAGAGTTTGGAAGTTGATTATTTCTTGTTTGCTTAGGTAATATCATATCTTTCTGGAGTCTTTGATGGATTTGAAGTATAGTTAGTTATAGTTTTCCTTAGTTATGATAAAGATAAAATAGATGTAAATATTGTAATCTTTACTTGACAACTGTTTTGCTATATGTAATTTTGCTATGTTAAATTAAAGCCTTCCTTTTTTGCTTAAACAGAAAAAGGGGAAATGATGGAGGAATGTCATTGGTTAATTATAATAAAGAAACTGCTTGACCTCATAGGTTAAAACATAGGTGGAAAGAGTAAACAGAACAGAATGCTGGGAGGAAGAGGAAGTGATCTCAGAGGCCATGCTCCCCTCTCCCGGGCAGACACCATGAAGCAAGCTGCCAGGTCAGACATGCTAAATCTTTCCTGGTTAGACTGATGCTACACAGATTATT
Source organism: Microtus oregoni (assembly GCF_018167655.1). Taxonomy (NCBI): domain Eukaryota; kingdom Metazoa; phylum Chordata; class Mammalia; order Rodentia; family Cricetidae; genus Microtus; species Microtus oregoni. The sequence goes on from NW_024543812.1 coordinate 3,340,907, forward strand.
AGAGATGGGTTGATTGGGATATGAGAATTAGCCTGTAAGGGCTAGAGTTAATGGGCCAAGCAGTGTTTAAAAGAATGCAGGTTGTGTGTTGTTATTTCGGGGCATCAGCAGGTGGCCGGGATGCTGGGGACGCAGCCCAGCCGCTCCTATTACAACATATCATGTTCTTATTTTCTCCCTCTAGTCAAGAAACAAGAAAAAGTGGGAAAGTGCTTAAGATGTAGAATAAGTAGGAGGCAAGCAGAGCTCTGTAAGAGGGATTGGAGGTCTGGGATGGGTTTTGTAGTGAGAAACTCACGGAGGCAGGGACCCACAGGGAAAGGAGAGGAACTTAGGAAAGTCTACCCTCCTCATATCGCTTGTATTCACTCTGAGCAGGTTCTTCTGCAGCAACAACACATTTTTTTTTGCCTCAGTCTTTTCCACAATGTTGCTTTGTGTAGGATCTTCTTCCATACTTCCAGTGATCTTTAGTTATGCTAACTTCCCAAATATGCATCTTTCTGTAGCCAATGCTATCCCTGGCAATAATGAGCAGGAGGACCTCTGCTTGTTCTTTATATACCCACTCCAGGGTCATGAGAAGCCACACCCTTAGTGTTTATTTGATCACCCATGCCAGGTCTCCAGCCAGTGGAGCTCTTTGCTGGTCTAAACATCACAAAAACCTAACCTTTACACATTCATGGGTGTGGTGGGCTTGGGGGAGTGTGGAGGAATACAAGATGCTACAGTGGATAGTCAACGCTGAACTGTATAGCCCCAACTGACCTGCTCATTTACCAATGTTAAATATTCATAGTACAAATGACATGAAATTGGGTCCCTCAAGCCTTTCTTAAGGCCATCCTTATTACATAGACCTTGCTCCTGAATCCTTATACTGTTATTTACTAGTTTCTTAAAATCCTTTGTATTAAAGTACTCAAAATTCTGGAGTAAAACTTCAGATTCAACTTCAAGACAATTTATCTCCTGGCTTACATCTCATAGCCATATTTTTATACAATCTGGTTCTTTTCCATCTCCATGTAGATTTCCTCAGTATTTTTTTCTCCCATGGGAAATCACAACCTCTGTCAATACTTCAGTGAATAAGCTTTCTAAAATATGTAATGTGATAACTTTGCTGCCCCTAAATGTAGCATTCTGACAAAAGTTTCATCATACAGGGGAAGCAGTTACCCTTATGATAGAAGTCCCTTTGCTTGTTTCCATGTAGGACTGATGGTGTGTTGAGTGGGTAAACTTTTTAGGTCTCAGCATGATGGTGCGGTATCCTTGTCATGGTTGACAACCATCATGCTCATTACGTCAGGAAAATAAAGAACACACTCTGTGCATTGTGTTTTAGATTCATCTTTCCAATCAAATCACCTGAATGCTACATTCACTAATATATAATATTCTCTTCCATACATCACTTCATTTATTAAGAAACACATTTGCCTTTCTGAAGGCTTGGGGCAATGTAAGAATCTCCATTTTTCTTCCTATTTAGATTCAGAGTGGCACTGTACTCTATTATGGAGGTGGGTGAGTGTACAGTACAGAGATGTCCATTGCTAACAGAAGTGCTCTGTTCATTCCAGGAGGGTGATAATTCATCTTTCACCCTCTCATCCACTCCCGAGCCCTTTCAGCTAAATGAGAATCAAAGCGACCACAGTTCTGTGGATGTCATATAGCTTGCACAGCAGTTTCAGTTGGGAGACCAGGGCTCACAGTACAGCACTTGTCTAAGTTGTCCAGATTGTAGTGGGCCTGGGGTCATCTGCATTGTCAAATGTCAGCTGGAGCTGAGTCACTGTGGCAGGCAGCCTTAGGTTGACTTTAATTGACTTTAGCTTGAGCTCCCTGCCTTTGCACTATTTCTGGGAGTCAGCCAACTGTCCTTTATAAATGTTCCTCTGTTATTCATTATTCTTGTGTTCATCATGCATCATGTATCTGTGTTGCCTCTCCACATGCCACAGACCTTGGTTTTCCAACTCCTCTTCACATCATCTTCCCTTTCTTGACAGAACATAAGGACAGAGATGGACTTAGAATGAGTTATAGCCACAATGCCTGACTGGTCAGATTGGCGTTCAGGTCCCTGACTCAGTTTTGCCTCCACATATCATCATTCCTTCTTCAAAATGCCTCACATCTGTTTGTACTAATGTTCTCCTGAAATAACCAGAATACCATTCGAGTATAGTAAACACAAAGAATCTGCAAAGAATTGTGGACTGTCCTTGTTGCTGTTGGGATTCAGCTAATTAAATTATGTCTATGTCTTACCTGAAGAGAAGAGTCATGGGAGAGGAGAAAAGGAGGGATTTATCCATTTGAATCACTAATACAAAATTTGAATAGGAATGCTTAAGAGAAGTTTTAGTCCTAATGACCACTAACCACAAACATAAATACTTTTAATGGGGGAATGTTCTATGCCTTTGACTGGGGAGAGATGAACAGCATACCAAAGATACCATTTCACTCAGGCCTATCAGGATGAACAAGTGAGTTTTCTGGGGTTACCAACAGTCTGGATGACTCAAAGGCAGCAGCTTTACTAGAAAGTCCACGCCAGCCAGGGTGATGACTCATCAAAGCTGTATCCCTGGAGCTCTTTACACAACTTACAATCAGCTCCATCAAAGCCAGTCTCCTCTCCCCAGTGACTGTTCTTATTTAATATAGCCTTGGGGACAGGCCTTGTTAATGTTGTCACTTTCTGGGATCCAAAACCTCCCAAGCTTTCTTATCTTTGTGAGTCCTGTGAGCTTCTTTCTCTCCCTTGTCTAGAAAGGAATGTTTCAATTCAGAGGAAATTGCACAACAGAGAGTGACTAATGATTGGAATGTGGCACGTCTATGGTACAGACTGACGCTTAGAAAAAATACTGGTCACAAAAGCTACTTGAATTATTGTGCAGAGAATTATACTGAGAAAAAAGAGAAAGTGAGCAGACTGCATATGTCAACACTGATTCTCTATGATCTTGAAAAGACAAGGGTATAAGAAGGAGTCCAGCTTCTTAATGTCTCAGAACTTTCAGTTGGGCATCACTTTGGCTCCAGAAGAGAAACAGAGAAACCTGATAAAGTGAAGGGTCTCTTTCCTTGCTAGTGTTCATGGATACAGGGACACACAAGTGATAAATTCATAACTGTGTACATATAAAAATTAAGTCCTGAGGTCTCAACTGGAAATTCCTACAGAAGTCTGAACATGCAAGTTCTGTTCCCAAAATTGACATCCTGAGGAACAAGAAGATTTGATGTTTCATTCCTAGTCTTAAGGGCAGAATAGATGAAATGCTATAACCCACACAGTCAGGCAGCAGGAGTTCACTCTTTTTTTTTTTATTTTTGCAGACACCTTTACTTGAAAGGTATAATCCAATAAACAATGGACCACTTAGATAGTGGGCATCCCATTCTACACATTTCAGCAAAACAGTACTTATCACCAAGTAAAAGCAAAACAGAAGATAAACAGAATCATTCTTACATGGCAGGTGGTGGTTGAGGAGACAAACAATTGGAGGCATGAGACACAACTGAGTCTTGGGAAAAATGAGCTAAGTGTTCAATTGAATGGTTTAGGTGGCTGTGAGGTTACAGGGACAGTGAAGTGGGAAGAGTAAAAAGCACAAGAGGAATCAGGACAGAAGTTAGAAATACAAACTTTCAAATGCTAGCAGAGGAAAGGGGGCTTTTCAGTAGAGTGGGAGATATGGTTGACCTCAGAGCGAAAAAGAATGAAATGAGAGAATGATGTCATATAAAGAAAGCTATGTTTGCATCAAGAATAACATGGTCACAGTGTGGGATACTGTAACAATTTCTGTAGGAAAATACGACGGTGTGAAGAAAAGGTGCTGTGTTTGTGCCTTCACTGAGTAAGTCATGACTGTTAATTGTTTTCTGTGGCAAGTCACTATTCTTCTAATGAGAACAAGAGAACACACAGATAGAAGAAGTTGAAAGTCCAAATTAAACAAAACACAAAACAAAATTAAATTATCTGAGTTTCATAAATAATTGAAGTCATTCTTATAACATTTTCAATGAACAAGGAGTGTGGAGGTGTAATTCCCACCACTATCAATCATTTTTGATACTTTCCGAACTGGGCACTGATGCCAAAAGAGTGGGCACAGACATTGGTGGCTTAGAATTGCAAGTAAAGAAAACAACTGATATTTTGAAACTAACCCAGACAACCTGACTCTGTATCCTCAAAAAGTCTTTGTAGCAGTATTCAGAGATGACTCCAGGCAGTAGAATCACATTGTTGACCAAAGCATAGCTTCTCAGCTGGCTGGGCCAGTGTTTTGCAGGAAAGGTCAGAGTGCAATGTTGTTGTCTACTGAAGGCCTGAGCAGATGTTGAGTTGTGCAAAGGCAAATACTGGAGACAAGTATTATCACATAGAAAAGAAGATAAGACCTAGCTTCTTGCCCATATGGCTCCAAGCAGGCCAGGGCCTAAAAATGGAAGGCATTTTTAAGAAAATCACAAAAATCAGACAAAAGAAAGTTTTATCTACTGGGAGCCAATAAGTCTTGAAGAGTGCTAAGAATGATGAGTGGGCAGGCAAAATAAAACCCAGTGAGGCAGATATAGAAGGATACCCTGCATTATAAAGCCAGTGGAGGTCAATCAGTCCCTGAAGAATGTCAATCATGTCAGTACTCATTGCTGACACTGAAGATGCTCTATCCTTGAGGTTGTACCCCATATTTCACCCCCAGTCAACAGGTCAACTTCTGATCATATATAAAACCACAAGTTTTATGCCACTATCTACAAACAAGCTTTCAGTTGAACCTCTTTCCTACCATTCCATCAATGAAAATGTATTTATCACCTTCCTTGACCATGTGGTCACAAATACGCTGACTGTAAGTGATGGTATGAGCTATACTTCTGGCCTCTCTTTCTGGCTTATTGCTAGCAATACCAAATGATTAAAGGCATGTGCCACCACTTCCTGGCAATGTTATGGTTTTGAGAGCCAGAAAAATACAACCATTTGTTTTTCAATATCCACCACAGTAAAGTTATTTAAAATACAGGTAGAGTTGACATAAGGTGGTGAATGCTATCAATATTCTCTCAGAATTGTGAGTAACCATAGTTAAAAGCCTGACTATCTGTAAGGCATTGATAGCTGGCACTTCTAAATAGATGTTGAAGAAACTACTTAGAGTAGAAAATAAAAAAAAAACTTTTTAGTCAAAAAAGTTTGGTAAACTGAGGCATTTTAGTGTATTACAGAGTTTCAGAGACAGTGTTAGTTCCAATAATATACTACTATATGGTTTACAGTTTCATTAAACTAAAAGCCCTGAATCCATAAAACATTCACTTTCAGACTTCCAATGCTAGAATATTTTTGAAAAACAAACATGCTTTTTGTTATTTGGCATTATGTGATAGAAGTGGCATTGTATATAGATGGTCGATGCAACAGAAAAAGCTTAAACTAACATATCTTTACCAAATCTGAAACCTCAGCATCAATTTGACCTCTATTTATTCATTAGTAGCAATCATGAAAGTCTATCTTTGGAATCGTGTCAGTTTCTTTCATATTTCTGTGCTGTCACTGCTTGATCTCTGGCTATTATCTCTCAAATTTGTCCTTTTGTCCTCAGTTATAAACAGGCCTTCTTATAAAAATTAAACATGAATTTTTGTTTTTTGAGTCAGGGTTTCTCTGTAGCTTTGGAGCCTATTATATATGAGGCTGGCTTCTAACTCACAGAGATCAACCTTCCTCTGCCTCTTCAGTGCTGGGATTAAAGGCCTGCACCACCACCACCTGGCCTTAAACATGAAATTTTGTCCTGTCATTCCAAGACCATCTACAATGAAGCCCAAAACTCTCCTTTCCAGAAACATCCCTTATGTCCCCATCAACTTATGGGGCATCAACAAAGGCCATTCAACTATCTTTTTTGAAAACGTAAGGAACATTAATTCCCTACTGATTTTATTCACAGTACTTTCTCAACCTTTTGTAGTCTTTCACCTTCTCAACTTCATGTCACCCATTTCTTGCCAATCAAAGCCTACTCAACTATATCAGTGACCTTCTCTGACCCCAAAGAAAGAATTAACCAATTCCTCCTTTACACTCCCACAGATCTTTAATTATTCTTTTGTCTGATGATGCTAGGAGATACTATCCTTAAAGGGGAAGAGTCAAATGTGTGTTTAAATTTCAGCACTTTTACATATTTTATGTGGGTGACTTTAAACATTTAGTCCCTCTATGACTGAACTTACTCATTTCACAGTGAACAATATTCTCTTCATCCGTCTGTCTGTGTATGTGTCTGTCTATCTATGAGTCTGGTTGTCTGTCTATCTCTACAATGGAAGTATCCAGATATTAAATACATATTTGTTAAATGTATTAAAATGAACTATATTCTTAAATAATGACTTTCAGATGTAATGATTTGCTCTGTTTAATATTCATATTCCTCTCACATAATCAATCTATGATGAACAAATGAAAGAAATGCAATCACTCCTTACAGCCATTCCAGCTAATTCAGAATTTACAAACTTTGCCTTTGTCATCGTCAATGCCACCATTTCTGACTTCAGCCTGAAGTATTCTTCCTAAAGAACCTTTATTTCAAAGAGATAAAAGTATATTATTACACTAATAATTCTACTTTATATTTAAAACCTACTGGGGAAACAAGTGGAGAATTTCTTCTTTTAAAGCAAAATTCTTTCCCACAATTGTCTCTGGCATCATTTCAGCAGGGACTGTAACACTGAAGATAGAGATCTCTGACTCTGCAGATCAGAAATGCCAGACACACCTGCTGGCAGCTGTGGAAAGTACAAGCACTTAGCCTCTCACTTAGATAGCTGCTCAAGATTATCTACAAGAGTAAATAAATACAAGAGGCAAAAAGCCCATTTACAATTAACTCTAATATTCATTATCTAATGTGTATTACAATGCCAAAGAAGTAGTAGTATCTGTTACCAAAATCATTTCTAGTTTTGAAAAAACAGTGGATACTTAGTTAATTCAACTACCCTATTAAATAAAAAAATCAAAACAATGCCCATGCTTCCTGAAAAGTATATAGCATTTATCTAAGAAAAATACGCTTTCAGAATTGATTCTGAAATACTAGTCCAAGATTATAAAACATTAAATCATCATTTATCTACATTTTTTTACTCCTATAATAACACAAACATGGAAATAAATAAGTAATAATGCAATGATTGATTTAAAACGGTAACATTATCATTCTGGATATAAGTTAATTTATGTAAACAAGCAATGATATTTACTAATTGTTCAAGAGAGTAAATGTCTATGTACGTGCATAGTTTACATTTATCACCAAGAGCTCATTTTCTTCATAAGTTTTCTTTCCTTTAAATGTTGGCATTTCTTGATGGGGGAAAAATTAGTAGGGGAAAGAGAGAGAGCAAACATAAAATATTTTTCATTCCTCTCTGTCCTAAAGTGATATGAGAGGTACAATAACTAATTAATGGTGATATGAAATGCCAGATGTTGCAAAAAACTTAGAAAATCTCATTCCATAATGTCTCATAAAGGTGTATATCAACCATTAACACAACACCAAGTGAATATGTCATTAAGTGTCTATTATTTCCTCCATTTTGCATATTAACCAGTAGAGGCTCAGCTTAATTTCTTCAGTTGAGAAATATATATATATATATATATATATATATATATATATATATATATGGAAAGAGAAAATCTTGAAAATAACTGTGTGAAAATTGAGGGGGTAGGAGAAGAAACATACAAGCAAGCAAATTAAGGATAATCTCTTATTATGGAGAATAGTGCTGCTGACACATCATGTGTATTGAGCTTAAATATTCAAAAATTTATGAATTCTGTTCTCTACACTTGTTTAAGTCCACTTTAGAGGCACACAGATAAATCAGATTCCAAAGATATTTTTTTTCCTTCTAACTAGAAAAATGTCCATTATTGCCAGATAAATTGGGTTCTTGAAAAGGAACAGGTCTGTAGGGGAATAATGAAGGCAAAGTTGACTAATGAAAGATACTAACCTAAGATGATGATATAAAAATGTATACTCAGGTTCTTATTTCTGTGAGAAATAGCATGTTTATGACAACTCTTATAAAGGTAAACATTTAATTGTTTAAGATATATAGTCTATTATCATCATGGTGGGAGGCATGGTGGCATGTAGTTGACATGGTGCTGGAGAAGGAGCTGAGAGTTCTGCATCTGAATCAGCAGGCAATGAGAAGAGACAGTCACACTAGGCCTGGTATTTGAGACTGCAAAGTAACATGCTTTCTCCAACAAGGCCACACCTCCTAATAGTGCCACTTCCTATGACCAACCATCTGAATACATGAGTCTATGGGAGGCATTTCTATTCAGCCTACCACAGGCAATGTGATGCAGTTTCAAGTTTTCAATGGCCTTCATGGCTGTCTTCATTAAAATCAGGGCTTCTTGGTTTTCATGTTTCAAAATTACCCAGTTATCCAACCTCAAGGAGAGGAATAGACCCAAGACAATGAACTTATCTAGGTGATTTCCAGTGATGTAAGGACCAGCAGCCTCACTCAGTGTATCTGAAAAATATATCTCTCTGCATACAGATCTACATAAAAGAGTCTCTATGACTACCAATGAATGAAAAGAATTTAAGTACATTGGGATGGCTAAACAGACAAATATTGTGAAGAAAAACTTTGGAATATATGGCGTATTCTCTAGATGAACTTTAAGAGTTCTCAAGGAGATTTAAATTGTGATGCATAAAATTTTGTGCTGTAATTAGTTCATGCATTAAACTTGATAATAACCCATACTACACATTTTTCTAAATGAATTAACAATTTACTCATAAATACATAATGGAAATAAAATTAAAATCAACTAATCATTTTTGTTCATATGGAATCAGTCATTACAGGATACTCATTTTTCCCAAAAGTAAGTATTGTTTTTACTAGATTTCTTATAAATTTATGCCAGCTTGGTCTTGACACAAATACTGCTATGTCATTCTTTGGCTCCAGTAAGCCTGCTTCTCCATGATGGAGGAAGGTCATTGGCTAATAAAGGCACTGCCCTGGCCCATTTTATTGGTTAGAGGATAGGTGGGAGGAGTAAACAGAACAAAATGCTGGGAGGAAGAGGAAGTGAGCTCAGAGTCTCGACAGCTTCCTCTCTCTGGAGCAGATGCCTGAGAGAGACGCCATGCCCCGCTCCCTGGATGAAGCTCCGACCCAGGATGGACTAGGCTAGAATCTCCCCGGTAAGCGCACCTTGGGGTGCTACACACAGATGATTGGAAATGGGCTAAATTAATATGTGAAAATTAGCTTAGAAGAGAATGGGCCAAGCAGTGATTAAAAGAATACAGTGTCCGTGTAATTATTTCGGGGCATAAGCTAGCCGAGCAGGCAGCCGGGGTGCTGGGGACGCAGCCCCGCTGCCCTTATTACTTCATCTCCATGAATCTTTATTCCATGTTTTAAAAGCACTTTCTGAGATCATGTTCAGTTATGAAAATAAAATGCTTTCTAACGTCTTGATTGTGGTCATTGTATGACATGGATGTCTTTACTAGGACACTGTCAATGGGAATAAAAACTGCATTTAACGCAGTGGATCAGAATGTGGGCTCACCCAAATCATTGCTCTTTAGGGTAATTCAGGTAAAAGGATCCACATCAAAGGCCTATCCCTAAGTAAAAGGTAAAAATCTATATTTTTCCTGACCTCTGGTCTCATTTTTAGAATACCTTTACTTCAAATTTTCCTTGACAGGGTGTTCTCTTTAATTTTAGATAAATACTTAACACTGTGCTGAGAAGGACACCTCAGGGCACCACAGCTGTATCAGCACTGCCTTCCAGACACATTAGTGGGAGTCTAAAAAGCCTTCACCAGCACAGCAAATTTGGAGAGGAATGGGTTCAAAGATCTAGAATTCCAATTCAGCTATACAAGGTTGAAAGATGTTTTATTATGTGTTTTCTCTTCACAGTCCTGGTGCTAAGAAAACTAAAGTACACAGTATCTTCTAATCTGAGAAAGCTGTTAAATAAATGCCTTAAAGCTTTCTAACATTTCTCTGTGCTAGAATGGGGGGTGTGAAAAGAAATTGTATTTGTGATCCTGTTATACCAATTGCTAACTGTAACTTTGCTGGTGTTACTTAAGCCTCCTGAGCCTCTGTTCTCTCAGCTTCAAGAAGGAAATCACTGTGAATGAGATCAGACATAATACTTGATGAAATCTGCCTCACAATATGACTGTGGTTGTTCATTGTTATTTTCTCCACTTCTTCATTGTTAATTCATCTATTCTTTCTTCTAAACCTGTCTCTCCACTTTTCATTCAGACACTAAGATATTGTAATCATCCTTACTGCTAAACCTAATGAATATATTGCAGTCCCTATCTAATATTTCCAGTTGTTAACATTTGATAGTTTTGGCCACTCCATCCTTCTAAAGTCTATTTACTGATGCTCTACTGATAGTTCATTAGTCATAATTATGTGTCAAGCACTCTTCTAAGTATGTTGCATATAAACCTCTATAAATGTACTATTTATATTGTCTTAGCTACACAGATGAGATAATTATTCTCAAAGACATTTTTTTATATTTGGTAACAGAGCTAAGGACAGATAGAACTGGGATTCAAGAGGAAGCATGACATTCTTATCTCACTCTAAAAGTTTGACTAGTGTGCTCCTACATGGCTGTTGTGTTCCCAGATTGTTTTTCTTGTGGTATATCATTTTTATTTATTTAGGTGGCTGAATTATAAATTCATCCAACATTGTAATTATATATGTATATATATATAATACTAAAGCAACATTGTATATGTATGTATATACTAAATATATATTTTATAAGTATATATGCATATATATGTACATCCTAAAGTAATGTTACATAGGCATTTTAGACTCTGATTTATTAAATAGTAGATCAAGATCTGTTTAAGTTATATAAATGCTAGTGAAAGTCATAAAAATAGGGACAATTATAAGTGTTCCTAAATCACAGCAATCAAAATTAAATGAATGCAAAGCAACTATGCAATGAATCTGACACATTTTCTGTTTGAGCTTACACATGTTGCATTACAAGATGTCATTACATGCTTGGCTTTGAACGTACAACATGTGCACTTTGCACTATGCACTCTGTCTCAACATACAACACTAATAAATGCTACCTGAATGTTGGCACATTTGAGAATATTATATATTAGTAATTACAGTAGTTTTATTGAAAATGTAAATTTTATGCTCATACAGAAATGACATAATATGATTATAGAAATGAAGGCTTTGAATCAATTTTCCTACTATTATTTCTCAGCACATAAGAATAAAATTTTGTATACCCTTGAATTATAATGTGTTAGAATGCATAGTCATTTGAGTGAAAAGATACTTCCCATAGGCACAGGTTTTTGAATACTTGTTCCCCAGTTGGTGGCACTGTTTGTGGAGCATATGGAGTCTTTAAGGCATATAGCCTTGATGGAGGAACTGCATCATTGAGGTTAGACTCTCTGTTCCATTAAGGAGAAGCTCCCTAGTCTAGATTTGGAATAGGAAGGTACTCTCAGAGCAAGACCTCACCCAGCTTAAATTCCAATTTATAAAAGAGAGCTTAAGGGGTTTTCAACAATTCCATACAAAGGCTGCTGGTCATTTGGTTTAAGGGCTAAGGCTCCATCCAAAGCTGGATGAAATCTAACTTGATAATATTAAGCAAGTGGTATTGATTTTTGAGACATGGAAGATGAAAGAATAAGAGTATTATGTGTTCTTTGTCCATAGATTTAGAGGGCAGTTGAGGCCAGGGAACATGAAAAGGGGAATACCTTACAAAGCCACGATTGGCCATTGTGTGGAGGGAGCTGTGAAAGTGAAGCCTTGGTTCAGGTGGAGACCCCAAGATGTTGCTGATGCCAGAGTCAGCAGACATCTGTCAAATATAGCTTCTCACTGTGCATAAAAGGAGCCAAAGAGAGAAATGTAAGCTGCATATGACAAAGCAGAACGAGTGCAATCATCTGATATCTGAAACTAAACCCCCATCACTGGTCAAGGAACCCTGGTGTTTGCCCTACTGGTTTTTGTCTTTGTTTTGATCCCTTATTTCCTTGCTTTATAATAGAAATATATATATATATATATATATATATATATATATATATTCTATGTCATTGTGTATTAGAAGTATGTACTTTGCTTTTTAATTTCCTGAGAATTCAGTGTAAAAGGATTGCCTTTGGTCTTAGAAGACACTATGGACTTTTAAACACTGTTGAGCCTATGAAAGTCTAAGGATCTTCTGAAGTTGAGTTAAATGCACTTTGCAGTTGGATATAGGCATTAGTCCCTGGGGCTCGGGGAGAAGAATATTATAGTTTGAGAAAGATATCCCTATATTCCTGGGAATATGAATATTTGTTCTAGAGTTGTAGATACGGCATAGGTTTAGGAGATAAAACCTTGCTCATGAAAATGTGTCACTGAAGGCATGCTTTTGGGTTTTGAAATCCATAGGTCGCTTCTAGTGTGTCCTCTTGGCTTTTGGCTTGTGGCTCCGGATATAAGCTCTCAGCTTGCTACTCCAGTTGCTGTGCCTGCCTACTGCCATGTATCTATACCATAATGGTGACAGGGTCTTAGTCTTCTGTAGCCATAAGCCCAAATAAACCCTTTTTATTACAAATTCCTTTGCTATGGTGTTTTATCTTAGTAACAGAGCTGCAATAAAGGCACCACCCACATTGAGTTGCACAACCCCATTAAAACTCATTAGTTCACCAACAAAGACGTTGGTGGTAGACTTACTTTAGATTATTTTTGGTTCCCTACTATTTGGTCATATTTCCTCCAGAATAATGTCATACCACAACCACAGAAGGCATAAAGGCATTGACTCTTTCTGAGATCCAGACAGTCTCAGGCTAAGACTCATACCGAAAGGCTACAACTTTAAAACCATCCTTCCTTCCTCCAAGCCCTACTACTATCCAAAACTGCCAGTGACCCCTTTTTTATTAAGACTTAATGTTTAAGGGAGGAGGAAAATCCTGGCCTTCTGGATAAAGTAACAAGTCTTCCAAGACACAGTCCAATATGACCACAAAACTTAGCTTTCCTGTTTTCCCTATTACATTTGATAACAGTAGTTTCTCTCAATGTCCCTGTGCTCTGTTCCCATGCTTCCTTACAGAGTCATGTACAATGACTTAGGAATCAAGGTCCGAATCTTTTCCTTTGCAATACCTATAAAAAAGCATGTTCCTCCTTAAGGTCTTCTAGCTGACTTCCTGAAGATAGTCCATATCTCTTGTCTGACCTCCCTGCTGAGAAGCTGGATAACACTGCCAGCCTCCTGGATTTGTTCCCATCACTCTTCCTTACACACTGGTTCAATTTGTAGACTCAAATTCTATCAATGTTCAACCCATACCTAAGCCATTTCCCTTGCCAAGCATTTTTGTGTTCAGGAACCAACATCAAATTTCAAACCAGGCACATCACACACCACATTTAGGGTCCTGCGGTGCTGTGTCCACTCTTATTCCTGACATAACAGGTTCAACCAGAAGTCTTCAAATAATTCCAGCCCACCCCCATCTTGTCCTAGATGTCCCTTTCATTAATGACACAGCTTTAATGTCACCCTCACTGCCTCCTAGAGAGATTTAGACAATTTTGTCTAGATTCTGGTAGCATTTTGCCCTCCACTCACACACACCTCATGTTAGGCACTTGGGAGTTACCTCAGGCTATACCTGTTTTCTCAGAATCTGTGCTAACACAGAATCTCTGGGATCATCTCAGACAAGAGCTGTTTTGTCTTGTTTGCACAAAGTGGTTCCCTGGCCACAGTAACAGCTTAGGGAATGCTGGATCCATGAACAACTGCTCTCTCATTTATAGAGAGATACACCCAGTTCTTACCCTGAAGAAGTCACAGGAAACAAAGCACATGGAGGTGAGGCAAGAGATCTAGTTTCCATGAAGCCTGCTGGAGTTATAAAGCATTACTTACTTAGATTCTCATCTGTGCTGTCATTGCCTAGTGAGTCCTTACATCTACAAGCAGTTTTAAGTCATGAGCAAGGGTTTCCTGAATGTGAACTTTCCTTCCTTCCTCCTAAGTTCTGGTAAGGAGGGAAACTACAATTTAATTAAGGTGACTCATCCTCACAGTACTTGGCTGCTAGTTTGGAAGCTCTATGATTGCAGTACCTACAAGTTTCCTCTTGGTTCACACAGATGTCTAGCTGTAGAAAGTAGCTAAAAGTAGAGGGCACACTGCAGCAGTCTCCCAATGTTTGAAGAGGGACTGATGTGTCCTGTGATAGTGGAGTGCAAAGTTTTGATCAATGTGTTACAGGTACGAAAACTGAATGAATGAGTCAGATGTAGACAAGAATGAAAGGTTATTGATTTATACAGGTGCTGGCCATTCACTTCCTTCTCATAAATCCTTCAACAATTATTGTCCCAACAACAGCTGGACAGAATATATTCATGTAGTAACCAGTAGAAATCATTATGATTTGACATGTTTCTTTGATCAAAATTGAGGGGAAATAGAGATCAAATCACCTGCCAAACACCTATTTTTCAGGATTGAAAAAAAATAAGGACTAGATAATGCTAAGGAAAAAAAAATTGCCCTGAATCCTGTGTTGGCAGAAAAGCTGAATACATGATCCCCAGGGCAGGAAATGTAAATTCCATTCAGTTATTCATGGAAGCAAGTGTTTCCAAAGATATGATGTAGGAGCTGCTTCCTGCATCTTCAATTGGATGAAAAGATGGCAGTAGAGAGCAAGAGGCATCCTCTAACATAGCCCAGAGGTGAGTGTTTTAAAGGGGCTTCTGTCAGTATTGGAGAAGATTTTCCTGCATCTGTGCTCAAATGTGTTCTATTGTGGGTATGAAGCTCCAGGGCCACAGTTTTTCTGCTTAGTATGTTTGTGATTGTTTCAGAGTTTCCTGCACTGACATAGGTTAAATTTCAAATGATGCAGAACAATTCTCTAGTGACTAACAGTTTGCTTCTGGCAGAGAAGCTGAACATACCACAAATGAAACAATTTTATATAGTTAGTGTGGTCCGTGGAGAAATCAAAAAGTACAGGGCATTGTTGGTGTGCTGGTAGAGGGACACTAGGTGCTTTGTATGGTCATGAAACCACATTCTTAGGAGTTGTTAAGCTCCAACTTGAATATTAGAAGGCAAGAATCCTTATTAAGTTCTGGAAGGAAATATTAATCAAAACAGGATGAATTATAAGACATTCTTGAGGACAAAAGCTTATGCAAAGAGCAGGAAGGAAGTTTAAGAATCTGGGATGAAACAGTATTGTCACAGTTGTACAAGGGCTCTTTTCTATGTCTCGCTTCTAGAGAAAAAAAAAAACATTTGTACATGAAAACCCCAAAGTGGGGAAATATCCAAAGTCTACTGGGATTAAACTAGTGTGGGACACAGAATGAAATATGCTAACTCAGGATAGACTTGGGCATGTTTTCAGACAAGGTGGACACTGAGTGGGCCCACATAGACTTATGGAAGTGAGTATATTAATCAAAGTTCAGCATGTCAGGTATATGGAACAGAAGGAGCCTGGGCACTTGCTAGAGTCAAAAGATATCCAAGAATGGGTTGGAGAGCTTCAGCGAACATAAACTAACACTGAATAATCTGGTTATAGCCATATTTTTCATACTTCACAAAATGGGATTAGAAAAACATTTTATCCTCTCTCCCCTACATCACTATTTGTGGACTGTGAGAGTGGGAGCCAAGCTCTAAGGTCTATGGTGTGCTGAGGGCCTGAGTCCTTTCAGAGTGAAGGTGAGAGCTTGAGGATAGCCTGAGAAAGTCCCACTCCAGATAAGCTACCAAATAATGGAACAGCATGTTTGGTAAGCCTGCCACATACCTGGGACTCCCTTCTATGACTAGCCCATTTAGCCTTTCTGTCTATAGGGAACTGGATTTTGAGTTTCCTAGATTGGAGAGTGCCAGAGTCATCTGAAGTTAAGGTGAGGGTTTAGGCTGGACGGTAAAACTTCTGTTCTACATGGAGGGACACTGATTAATGTCACTGATCCACTGTGGTAAGTGTGACATCAAATTGTGACCCATAGTGTGCATAAGCCCCCATCTCCTATTTCCACCCCAGTATTCTGTGAATAATAGATACCTTCCAAGATTCCTAAAGTGGAGAGGGACTAGTGAGGGTGGGTTGTAGAAAGTTCTCCATCAAAGGGACTGACTAACCAGAAGAAAAACTCACTTGATGTTTTTTTATGAATCTTCCTCAGAAAATTTAGGAAAGTTTTAACAATTTTTGAGTAACCCTAATTTTGAGGGATACCTCGGTGTTAACTTCAGGAATTAGCCCCTCCTCACCATTCCACACCCACATATAAGGTCTTGGGATATGAGGGATTATTTTGTGATTTTCTTAGACAAGAGATAGCCATTCCCTATGGTATTTTCAGAGTGTAAGAGAGAGCTCAAGGTGGACTACAGTGGGCCTTTGAGAACAGGAGGGCCCCACAAAATTCAGTGTCATCCCCAGGGTCAGCCTAGATTTAGTTGGAATAAATGTAGAAAAATGAGACTCTCCTATTTTGTTTGCTCTGTCCTCGGAATAAGCACTGTTTTCTGTCCTGGAGGGCTAGAGAGGTGCCTGGCTTGCAGAGTAAAAGTAGGACTGAGAGTGGAATGTGGAAACTCTACTCTGGATAGCCAGACAACAGATAGTATCATTATTCCAGGTTGATGTGCACTACTGTAAACTGGACTGACTTGTTGAGAATATCCCTTTCATGTCCCTCAGGGGGGTGGGGAGATTCTGCTCATCGGAGCCATTTCAGTTTCCCAGAGGGAAGAGGACAACTGATTTTTTTGAGTTCAGATGGAAGCTGACTGTAGATAACAGAAACCCATTCTAGATGGAGAGGGTTGAATAATCAAGCTACATTGCGTTGTTTTGAGGGTATTACATGAAACCGAGGCAGTGTTGTAGCAATGAGCATGCACCCAAACTTCCGCATCTGCATCCGGGGACTTGGATGACTCAGCGCCCTTTTGTGAGGTTCTGGGAGGCTAGAAGATTCCTCAGTGCTGATTTGTGGAAATGATCCCCTCCCCACTGTTTCACATCCGCCTCCTGGTAGTTTAGAGACTCGGAGCCATTTTGCAAGGCTTCTTGAAGGGTGAAGTACACTCGCCGTCTGCATCTGGGGACTTAGCCAATTCAGAGCCAGCACACCAGGTTTTCTCTATCCAGGAACTTGGGGAACTCACAGCCTTTTTTGTGAGGGTTCTGGAAGAGGTAAGTACTTAGCGCCTTCTTCATCTGGGGACTTAGCCAATTCAGAGCTAGCGCACCAGGTTTTCT
Source organism: Microtus oregoni (assembly GCF_018167655.1). Taxonomy (NCBI): domain Eukaryota; kingdom Metazoa; phylum Chordata; class Mammalia; order Rodentia; family Cricetidae; genus Microtus; species Microtus oregoni. Next base: position 3,358,395 of record NW_024543812.1, read on the forward strand.
GCATTGAGGAACTTGGGGCACTCAAAGCCCTTTTGTGAGGGTTCTGGAAGAGGTAAGTACTCTTAGCACATTCTGCATCTGGGGACTAAGGCAATTCAGAGACAGGGCACCAGGATTTCTGCATCCAGGGACTTGGGAGACTCACAGCCATTTTATGAGGGTTCTGGAAAAGGTTAAGTACACTTAGTGCCTTCTGAATCTGAGGACTTAAGGGACTCAGTCACTTTGTGAGTGTCCTGGAAGCAGGGAGTCCTTCACGCTTTCTACATCCAGGGACTTCAGAGGCTCAAGCCATTTTGTGAGGTTCCTAAAGGCGGAGTTCCTGTCAGCACTATCCACATCCGGGTACTTAGGAGGCTCAGCGCCATTTGTGAGGTTTCTGGAAGGTGGAACTCTAGTCAACACTTTCTTCTTCCGGGTACTTCAAAGGCTCAGAGCCATTTTGTGAGGTTCTTGAAAGGGAGCCGGTCTTGCTGTGCTTTTGGAGCCCGGGTGAGTACTGAGGGTGGGCTCAAAGTCCGCTTTCAAGTTTAAAAGACCCCAAATAATGCAGTCAGACCCCTAGTGTTAGTATGACTCCAAGTGGGGCCTTTTTGTAGGTATAAGCCCATCCTTGGGAATTTCACGGCCAAGTTTTCAGGGTTATGAGGAAAAAGTCAGTTCTTGTCCAGGATTAAAGTCTGACTGGACAGTGGACTTAGAAAACTCCAATTCCGATAGAGGGTCCCACAGTATTATAGCTGTACCTCTGTGATGAGCAATGTACCAAATGGGGATCCTCTTTAGTAGTTATTAACCCTTTGCTTATGTACTCACTGGAGACAAATATAGAGAGATTCTTCGAGGTTTCTTTAGATAGATAATGACTTCACTTTCACTTTCTGTGTGCACATGTTGGGGGAGGGGCAGAGGGATCTAGATCAGTGGTTCTCAACTTAGTGTTTTGTAACCCCCTTGGAAATCAAAAGACCCTTTCACCGATGTCACCTAAAATCATGTGAAACCACAGATACTAATGTTACAATTCCTAACAGTAGTGAAATTTCAGTTATGGAGTAGCAACAAAAGTAATTTTATGGTTGGGGGTCACCATAAAAGAGAAATGTATTAAAACTATATTAAAGGGTTGAAGCATTAGGAAGGTTGAGAATCAACGGACTAGAACAAACATAAGCATTAATTTGTCTGGGATCTTCTTGAGGAACTAGTTTCTTCCTCACACTCTCCAATGAGTTAGTGTACAGGAGACTCTAGAAAGAGGAGGTGCCCAGGCATTTGTCCATCAAGATGAGTGCAGGGAGTAGTTTGAGAAACCTGTCTCTAGATAGATAGGCTAAGATAAAAAGCTACATTGTATACTTTTGACCATACTGTTACAAACTAAGGCTGATGTGTGGGAATGAGCCCCTCCCCTATCTTCAGTTACTGCCTTCTGGGATTTTGGGGGACTTAGAGCCATGTGCAAAGTTCAGGGGATGCCTTTCAACAGGTCCCTGCTCCACCCTACACACGTGCATATGAGGTTTCTTGTGGAGAGATAGCTAAATTATCAATCCAGGTGAAAGCAGAAACTGCACTGCAGAGACACTTTCTAGGTAGAGATTTCCCAGTTAATACATCCTGTCACCGAGTGGGACCCAAATGTTGAAAAGAGATTCTTGTCCTTTAGATCATAGGTGGGCCTCCACTCTTTCCTAATTACTGGCAGGAAGAGTAATAAGATTCAAGTACCCCCCCCCCTTTTTTTTACCCTGTAAAATGAGGGCAGGGTACTTCTGAGGAGTAAGGCCTTAGATCTGGAGAGGTACAGTATCAGGGCCCTAAAGGAGGAACAAAGATACACCTGATATTATAGAGGAAACAATTGTATATGCTCTCCCCTATAAACTTTCAGCCCATAATGGTTCTGTGGAAGACTGGAGACCAAAAATTTCATCTCTAACTTCCTGTTCGGGGATTTAATTGGAGATCAGGTTTGTCCTGGGCCTGGATAATGGATCCGGGGGTCAGCAGGGGCCATATGAGGAAAATTTGGAAAACCTCCAGAATCCTCAAGACAAGAGAGGAAACCTCTTCATTCTACTTCCTATATTGATAAATCCCTAGGGATCTCAAGATGGACTTTGTTCTCACTTCTTTTTCCTCCTCAGGAAGGTGAGCCCATACATTGTGTGGTATCACCAAAGCAGCAGTGGAACCACCTGAGATTACCAGAGGGAGGTGTTCAGTATCTGTCAGCAATCCAGGTAAGAAATATGATGAATGTTAGAAATATTCTTAAGAGAAGCCTCTCCACCAACACAAATAATTCCAATCAGACCAATTTAGGCTGAATAAAAGATGCCCACATTTACTGCAGCACTCCTGGGTGTCCAGGAGCATGGTGAGGGGAAGAGAAAGGGGGAGGGAACCACACAAAACCCGAAGACCATGTGTTTCCTTTTCCAGCAGCAGCCTAAATAGCCTGTGGGAGTGGTCCTGACCCTCCCTGGGGAGGTGTTAGCGCTTGGGCTTTTCCGGAGGTGGAGTCCTCAGGACCAAGGCAACTCCAAGGCCAGGGGCTACGGTGATGCTTCGAACCAAATATTCCAGGGGAAAGGGCTAAAGATGGATGCCAGGGACTGGGCTAACACTTCCAATCAGTGAGGACTAAAGGTAATAAAAACCCTACATCTACTAACAAGGAACTGCAGTCTGTATGGCTCAGTTCCTATGCCTGGAGGGCCCTGAATGGGTGGCTGGGGTTGAGGGTTTACTTTTAGTTGCATACCTTTTGGTGAGAGTTCTCTGGGAGAAGATGTATTTGATACTAGGATTATAGTCAGTTCAGAGGAGGTAGCTAAATATGGAGATGCGAGCTGGTGACACATCTCATCCAATCCTATGTGGGATCTGCCATGGTGACCTCATGACCTGGGCTCATCTCTTCTGAGATATGGGTTCCCTAAGTCCACCTGAAGTTCATCTCACCTATTCTTGAGACTTTTCCTTTACATCATGTAGTAGGAGTGGCGAGCTGCGTCCCCGGCACCAGGCCGCCCGCACAGCTAGCTTTACCCGAAATAATTACACGGAAACTGTATTCTTTTAAACACTGCCTGGCCCATTAGTTCCAGTTTCTTATTGGCTAGCTCTTACATATCGATCTAACCCATTTCCAATAATCTGTGTAGCTCCACTAGCTGGCTTACCAGGAAAGATCTTAACCTGCATCTGCCTGGAGTGGGAGAATCATGGCGACTCCCTGACTCAGCTTCTTTCTCCCAGCATTTTGTTCTGTTTACTCCGCCTACCTAAGGGTTGGCCTATCAAATGGGCCTAGGCAGTTTCTTTATTAACCAATGAAAGCAACAGATTAGAAAGAAATCACTCCCACATTAACATCAGACCTTATCTACCCTCAAACTCCCATCTCTTCCCTGAGTTAGTTTAAGTAAGAAAGCCACTTAATGGCCCTGAGCCATGACCCCAGGGCATATATAGTATGTACAGTACATTTTCTCTTGACTTCTGATATAGCCCTCCAAGGAGCTCCATACTGATTCCTTCTGCTCTCCAGGGCTTTAATAATCTCAGGGAGAGGAAAAATGTGAACAGAATGGGAGACCTTGGTTAATGACAGGGCTTCAGGATCTGACAAGTTCTAGTAAGGACCTCAGAGGATGGTTGGAGGGAACTCCAGCCCATAGCACAAACATGGGTCCCAAAAAAGTCTTCCCTGAAACTCTTTCTCCACAGTAGTGCTGTACATGGTCATAAGTCTGAATTCCCTGTGTTATTTCCAGGCATTAGTCTAAAGAAGCTGAAAGTACTGTTAAGAATATCTTGACTCAATTAATCAGAGGGAAGATCAGGTACATTGGTACGAAGTTGAGACATGAGGGAGTCCCATCAGCCCAACACAGAGACTCAGTACCTTCCCGCCCTCCTGTCAGCAGTGAGAAAACCTAGACAATTTGGGTGGATTCCACCCTTTCACCTCCACTTCCCTCTGTGTCATAAAACATAGAGCCTAGCCTTAAGGAATACAGACATGGGAGTCACCTGGAACAACCTCTTCCTTTATGCATTTATTCAGGTGAGGCTCAAACTGGTCTCATATGTAGGAAAGTCAGGCTATATTAATTTGGGCTATCTTTTGTACTTCTAAGGACCTGGTTTAAGGACATGTGAGGCACCTTACTTCCTTTCTTTGAATCTCAGAGATACAGAACTTTTGGGTATTTGCCTCAGGCAAGATGAGCAGTGTGCCTACAGAAACTATAGTCTTTTCCTCTTTAAGGCTTTTAAGAGTGTATGCAGCACTGTAGTTATTTGGCCTTAGAGTATCAGCCAAGCCAACTCCTGTAGCAAGTTTTTTTGAGAGGTGCCTCAGGGACAGAATTAGAGTTGCCTAACATTTTCCTTCTTTCTCAGGCTTGTAAGTCTTCATCCCTGTGACCTGAACAGTAGCTTGTCTGCTCTTGCAAAAGAAACTCAAGATGGATTCTATTGAGAACAACCAGAGCATCAACCTCCCAAATAGCCCTCAGGCCCAAGTGGAGGAAAGGGGCCTGGAGGATGCCCAGGTCTCCATAGCTGAGGCAGGCGAGGAAGAAGCCACTGCAGCTGCCCCAGGGGAAGTGTCTGCTGGTCCCCAGAGTGCTGAGAGAGCTTCCACTCCTCCCACTACCATGGGAGGGGCATCATCTGGTGAAGCCTCTGACAATGAAGAAGGGGAGGTGGCTGAGCCCGAGTCTTCCCAACAGAGTATACTAAATGGAAAGATAGTTGATTTGGTGAGATTCCTGCTCATTAAGTTTCGAAGGATGGAGCTAACCACCAAGGCAGAAATGATGAATAGGGCCATGAGAGATTTTGAGGAGTACTATTCTGTGATCTTTAGTAAGGCCTCTGAGTGTATGATGTTGATCTTTGGTATTGACATGATGGAGGTGGACCCTTTTGTTCATGCATATTTCCTTTTTCCTGCTTTGGGGATTACCTATGATGGGATGATGCATGGGGTTCTAGGTGTACCCAAGACAGGCCTGGTGATAATTGTACTGTGTGTCATCTTCATTGAGGACAATTGTGTCAGTGAGGAGGTGTTCTGGGATGTGATGAATAGCCTAGGCCTGTATGCTGGGGTGAATCATTTCATATTTGGGGAGCCCAAGAGCCTCATCACTGAATATTTTGTGCAGGAAGGCTATGTGGAGTACAGACAGGTGCACAACAGCTGTCCTCCTCGCTATGAGTACCTATGGGGCCCAAGGGCCTATGCTGAAACTACCAAGATGAAAGTCTTGGAATTTTATGCCAGTATTGTTAAGCAGGATCCTAGATCATACCATGAAAAGTATGCGGAGGCTTTGAGAGAGGAGCAAGAGCGGGCCTAGGCCAAAGAAGTACAGCAGATGGCTACTCCTGCTCTGAGCCGCACCAGTTCTACCACACTAACCGTTTTAATTCCATATTATGGCAGGCAGAGCAGAAATGTAGTGAACTTCCTTGAAAAGAGTGTGAGCCATTCTTTTTTTACTATTCTGTTTATGTGACTTTAGAAGGCTCTTTAAGATTTTGCTACTTATACTACAAGGTTTATTTGCTTGAGATTTTTAAGTTTAGAAATGACATTAGTAATGCATTTATTGTTGATCCAGGTTAGGAGAATTTTGTTATCTTGAAATCACACAGAAATGTTTTCTAATTTGTAATATGTAACAAGATGTGAAAACATTAAAGTTGAAACTTCCTGGACAATGGAAAAGAAATAAAAAACAGTATGATATAATTTTGATTGACTTACTGTTTTTAGTCTTTCATTCCAGTTAATTAATTAAAATTAAAACTAAAGTAAGCTAAATGGAATCTCTTCCTGAAACCTTCACTGAGGACCTGATCTTTGCAAAGTTCTGAGTTAGCAGTGACATGTAGGAGAAACCAGATCCCTCTCTACCCATGGATAATTGGTACATAGAAGAAGCCAGATCCATGTTTTCTTCTAGATAAGGTGTGTGTAGGAGCCGCAGCCCTGTGGTGAAGAGAGAAGTTCTTTTATACCATAAGCCCCAGTACAGGAAGGACTGCAAAGGGTTCTTCTGGGGTGAGTAGTCCAGTGTGCCTTAAACCAAGACAACTTGGGAGGCTGGGGGAATTGATTGTTATTAAACTGAGGATTATTAAAGCCAGGCTCTCTGGAGGTGTGGCTGCTTTAGGGCTGAGAGAAGGGAAAACTGGTATTTTTAGTAAACTTCAGAATAGTGGAATCAACCTGGGATTCTCACTCAATGATCAAACTCTTTGATGTCACATGCAATCAGGAAGACAGTAACCCCAACACCTCAAAACAAAAAACTTAAAATTTTAAAGAAGAATCCTGTCCTGAGACAGGATTAGGAATTACAGCTGAATACATTTCATGCACTCTAAACTTTACTGCTATGCTTTAAAGGATGTTCTTCACATACATGGGGGAATAATGGAAAAGTGAGGCCTATAACTCCTACAAAGGGCCACTTTTATTTATCTCCTTGGTCAGAGGAGACAGAGTTGACTGTTAAAATTACTTTAACTATTTCTTATGTGTATCAGTGTTTTTCTGGCATGTAAGTAAATGGGGGTACACATGTTCTGGTGCCTAGGGAGGCCAGAAGTAGGTGCCAGATTCTTTGGAACTGGAATTAGAATGTTAGCCTGCCAGTACTGAAAACAAAACTTTGGTGCACAGAAAGAGAAACAAGTGCTTTGAATAACCAAGCTATCTGGCCTCAGGTAAAGCTAGATTGAAAAAAGAATTATTTGTGTTTGTCTGTAAAGTAAGAGGTCAATGCATGCATACCACTGTACATGTGTGGGCAGCAGAGGACAACTTTCACATTGTTTCTTGACTTCCACCATGTTGAAGCAGGACCTCTCTTGCTTCTGTTGCTGTACTTTGTACTCCAGGGCTAGCAGTCCTGAGAGATTCAGGCCAATTCTTCCTCTACCACCACGCTCAAAAAAGAAGTGGCAGGATTTCAGCCGCACTCTATTGAACCTCACTCTTTATGTGGTTTTGAGAAGTATATCTCAAATTGGCCACCTGAAGCATTTAGCACTTTTACCCTCTGATTCAGCTTTTCAACCCCAAGATAACATTTACTTGAGTTATCTCCAGTACAGTTGGTGAACCATTGAAGATAGTGGTTTGCCTGAAAACTCCTCTGGGAGGGATGGAAGTGAGAAGCTGGTCTGTGACTCACACTCTAGGAGCATACCTGTAAGGGTGGTTAATCTGCACTCAGATTTTGAAGTGTGTCCAAAAAGAAGGAGGATTTAGTGAGTTTTATTCCAGAAATTTTATTTTGAGTGATTAGCTATATTGTGTCCCACTGCTCTACACGTTCTCTGCTATATCCTAGCAACTGTGGACAACAGTATGTCCCCAAGGTGGAAGAAATAAGGATAAAATTCTAAAAAAAAAAAAAAAAGTCATCTGTCTTTCACTATGGTTACCCTAAAAAAACTGTACAGGTACCTTCAAAGGCAGAATACATATTCCAGCAGCCCTATCAGACTAGCTCTATCATTTCTTAGTTGAAGAGCCCTATGGCTCCCAGACTTGGGAATTTTACAAATACCCACCTAAGAGGAGACAGTGCTGGGAAGAGACCAGGGTTCTTTATGTACCTCTTTCTTAGCAGATGCTTCAATTGCCTCCTCTGGAGGCCAGAATGAGTATCACACCATCTCTATATCTGACTTCCATGCTGACTTGTGCAGCTAATTAAATGTTCAGGCAAAGAATGGTCAGGTTGAACATGGAAGAAAATTACCTTAAAAAGAAGAATACATGAATTTCAGGGTAAATCTGGTCTTAGAAGCTTAACCAACAGATAAAGATACACAGGATACAGTAGCTATTTTTTGTTTTACATGGACAACAGTTATAAAATTTCTAGTTACCCCACTGCAATTGCTATTCTACTACTACCTAAGCAGGAAGAAACACACATACTATTTTTGTGATAATATATACATTTATTATATATGATATTAATTAGTATTGCACATACTTCATAATACATGAATACATGGGTTATATGCATTGCTGCTACAAATATTCAAAAATAAAAATGTGTCACAATTCTCTTAAAAAAATCCTTCATCAAGTGGCCTCCTCACGATAATTCCAATATTCTTTCTATACAGCTCTTCTCAATACTCTAGCATGACAGGTTTAACTCTATTTGATGTGGGGAAAAAAACCTGGTGTAATTTTTTATGTTGACACATACTGTCATTCTTTAGGCTACATGACCCTGTCTGTGTATTCTTCATAAAAGAACCATGTTGGGTTATGATTCCCAAATAATATTTCCTTCTGTGTAATTTGAGCATGGAAGCAACTATGAAATCTTGGTCATTGACAAAAGCAAAAGTGGAATGAAACAAACTAAAACAAAACATCTGTCATGTCTTAAAGGGAGTATGTATGGAAAATTACTACAAACAAGTAAGAGAGACAGATATGTGAAGACAATGGAACCATAGGAGCACATTACTCTACATGGTAAATACCAGAGCAAAGGGGCACAGTGTGATTAAAATATCACGGTTAATCCTGGAATGGGTGTAAGCTCACCACCACCCCAACAAAGAAGGAACCCCAAAAGGCTGTTCACTTCATATCACATGTAACCATTCTCTAAGGAAAATCAGGGATTATGGAGGCATAAAAAATGATATCACATAGATCAGCTCAAGATACCCATACCCACACCAAGCAGTATATATCAACAAAAGCCCTTTTGAATGCTGTTTTCAGTTGTATTCTGTTCATGGCATTATGTTTTATAGTGACATTTCATGTTTTTTTTTTCCTGACAAACTATGAGTGGTCTTTAAATTTCCCTGTCTGGCTAGTGTTGCAGCTTTCACAAACCTGACTTTTATAATTTTATTGGTTTAATTCTGACTTCACTCTCATTGGTTTTGATGTTCTTTTTATTTCCTTGCTTCTAATTGTTATGGATATTTTGATTTTTCAGATCAATTAATATTAATGTTTGCTTATTCTTGACAGTTGATTTTAATCTGGGCAATAAATCACTATAATTTTTTCTGTATTTGCTCCATATGGGATCTTTTCATCATTATAATCATGCTAATATCATCAAAAGAATAGTAATGCAATGTTATACAAAAAAAGAAAAGTTTATCATTCCCTGTCAAGAATGGAAGAGGTACTCAAACAAAAAAATACCAAGCATATAGTTAAAGTGCTGCCACCTATTTTATTGTATTGCATCTGATAACTATTTTCATATTATGTAAAGCCTAGTAAGGCAGACATTGAAAAATACATGCTAAATGCAATCTTTTATATGGTCTTCCTGAATTTTAATTTTTTACATATGTATGTATTTGTGATGTAAGTTATGAATCTTAAAAGACAGCCATGAGAAGGAAAATGAAGTCTTAAGAAACTGGAGCAAGGGTAAGAGTAGTAATAGAGTATATATGACATAAAAGTGGAATGAGGACTACTAGGTAAAGAAAAAGACAAAAGAGGGGAAGAGGATAGGAGAATGTAGTAAGGGAAAAAATCAGCAAACACCAGATATTTATGAAAATATCTAATAAAATGTTTTATATTTTGTGCCAGTGTAAATAGAGACTGCTCTTTGGTTTTTCAGCCACTCAAACCCGAATAATCACACTTAATTTTAGCTAGCTCTTACAACTTAAATTAACCTATTTCTATTAATTTGTGTATCACCACAAGCTGTGGCCTACTGGTAAGTTCTGGCATCTTTTTCCTTTGGCAGCTACATGGTGTTTCGATGACTCAGTCTTCTTTTCTTCTCTATCTTTGTTTGGATTTCCTGCTTTGCTATGTCCTGCCCTGCCATAGACCAAAGCAACTTCTTTATTAAATCAATGGTAATGAAACACATTCACTGCTGTGGGACTGGCGCTTGGATTTTCAATAAACACTGACTGCCCAGTAGCCAGGAAGGAAGTATAGGTGGGGTGACGAGGCAGGAAGTAGAGGTGGGACAATGAGAATTCTGGTAAGAAGGAAATTTCAGTCTGCAGTCATCACCCAGCTGCAGAGGAAATCAGACACAGAGCAAGCAAGATGTGACTGCCTCGCTGAAAAAGGTACCAAGCCACATGGTTAACACAGACAAGAATTATGGGATAATGAAAGATGTAAGAATTAGTTAATGTGAAGTCTGAGCTAATGGGCCTATCAGTTTATAATTAATGTACACCTCTGTGTGATTTCTTTGGAACTTAACTGTGGGACCTGGTGGGACAGAAAACTTGCCCAACAAATGATGCCCAATGTGTAGACAACTGCATCCAAAGAAAACCTGGGAGAGCTTGGGAAGTAATTCCAGACACAAAATAACAGCAATAAGCATAGCTTCTTGGTAGCAGCAATTTCTTAGGTTTGCTCTCTTTGCTGGAGGCAAGCACATCTCATTTAAAAGAGGCTTCCTGACTCAGCTTTAGCTGTGAGACTTTTCACCTTTAAAGAGACCTAGCATCCAAAGAATTAAATGATGTTTATGAGTTGCTGACAGCCTGTTTCTTGGTGGTGACAGGGACCTTGAAACTCCATAGAATTGTGACAATAAACATGGCTGTGGCAGGTACCCCTGCCTTGAGGATAGACTCTCAGAAAGCTAAAGAATGGGCTGGATCCAGCCATAAAAGCCATGGCTTTAATCCTAGCCATATCATTTAGCAAATTAAAAACTCATGTAGTTAGAAAAAGAGAGATATACAGTATATGTAAATTCAGACAAAAAAGTCTCTAAACCATTTACAGTTTAAATATATATATATATATATATATATATATATATATATATATATGTACATATATATAGGCTTGGGAGAGAATAGGAAAAAAGAAAGTTCTTAAAATAACAACAACAAAAAGAATAGTTAGGTGTGGTAGCTCACATCTTTAATCCCAACTCTTGGGAAGAAGAGGCAGGCAGATCTCTGTGAGTTCAAGGATAGCCTGGTCTACAGAGTGAATTCCAGGACAGCCAACGATACACAGAGAAACCCTATCTCAAAAAGCCAAAAATTAAAAATAAAAATGAAAGAAATAGAGGTTAAAATAAAGCCACAAAGAGATGAAAAATACACAGAGAGTCTGGATACTGGATGTTATTGTGTTGTCTTTAAATTGTTTGATGATGGAGAAAGGAGCAAAAGCTGCTAAAAGACATTTGATTATACATGCTGCTGGATTAATCATTATACATACACACACACACACACTCACACACACACACACACACACACACACATATATGAAATGCTTTAACTTCAAAATTTAAGTCAAAAGATATGTTACTTTGAAGAAGAGGTTTTACTTTTGTTTCCACAGGAAATGAGGGACTGTCGATTCATTCAGTGTTAAGAAAATCAGGTTTGACAAAGGAAGATCCCTTGAGAAATCTTTGGTAGGAACAGATTGATGTAGGAGGGTCATCTGTCTATGTATTGCTTTCATTGGTTAGTAAAGAAACTGCCTTGGCTTTTGATAAGACAGCAGCTTAGATAGGTGGAGTAGACAGAAAAGAATGCTGGGAGAAAGAAGCAGAGTCAGGCAGATGCCATACTTCTCCTACCCAAGACGGACAGTGGTTAGACTCATGCCGGTAAGCCACAGTCAAGTGGTGATACAGACAATAGAAATGGGTTAATCAAGATGTGAGAGTTAGCCAAGAAGAGGCTAGAGCTAATGGGCCAGGCAGTGTTTAAATGAATACAATTTGTGTGTTGTTATCTCGGGTGAGTCAGGGAGCCAGGATCCTGGCAGGAACGCAGCCCGCCGCTCCTTTTGCAACAACAGATAACCCGGATGTCTGAGTTCCACATCCAGAACAGATTCAAGACTGCTTCCTGAGATGATCCAGCCTCACAGGATATCCAAGTCAGGACTTGACCATAATTCTAAATTTTCTTTAGGTCCCAATAAGATTATTAGTGCCCCCAATCAGCAGGAAGTAACCTAGAAAACTATGCCCACATTCCCCAAAATAATGGATTATTGATATTTGCCTTTGTTTAGGACGTTGTTTACAAGTTGTTATGGATCATGGTCGGCAGAAAAGCTAAACAAAACCAACCCTCTAAAAATGTAAATACCTACATAGGAGTTGCATCTGTAAAAGTTGATAGATTTCAACATCATAAATGTGTAGAATTAGGCATGCTGTAGGTCCAGAGCCTAATTATTATTTATCTTTGGCTATTTTTGTTCTTTAAATAGCCATTCCTTGCTTATATCTTTACCAGATCTAAATCTTTTGAGTAACGAAAAACACTTGGAATTTTGCATAGATAATTTTAGAGTCAAGATGAAAGCTGAGGGTGGTTTGTAGAAACGCCATCCTAGATAAGTAAACACTCAGGGTGAACTCTAAAAGCCTCTTTCAGGATAGAACGCTCCCAAATAATACAGTTTCATGCCTGTGTTCAGCATAGTTCCAAGTGAGGCCCACTTATATGTTTGTATTCCTTACTCTTTCGCTCCCTGGGACCTTTCTTTCACCAGTACCATTTTTAGACTTTGTCAGAGATAAGTGAGGAGACATGAGAGTGGACTGTGTAAGCTAGACTCTTGGCAGAGAGACCTCAGGTTATATAATTTAGCTAGTGTCCATCACTTGTGGAAATGAGCCCCTTCTGCTTCTTCTAGAAGATGGGGAGTAACCCTATCTATAGGTGGTGTAGGAGGTCTTTCTGTATTTGTGTTGCTTTCATTGGTTGAATAAAAAAACTGCCTTGACCTTTTGATAGGGCAGCCCTTAGATGGTCAGTGTAGACAGAACAGAATGTCGGGAAGAAGGGAAATGTGGCAGACACCATGAATCTCCAGCCTGAGATGGCTGTAGGTTAAAATCTTGCCTGTAAGCCACAGTCACATGATGATACACAGATTTAATAAAAATGGGTTAATCAAGATGTGAGAGTTAGCCAATATGGCTAGACCTAATGGGCCAGGCAGTAATTTAATTAATACAATTTCTGTGTGGTGATTTCAGGGGTTAAGCTAACCAGGTGGCAGGACACAGCCCGCTCCTCCTCTACAACACATAGGAATTGCTTCAGAGTTTTCCAAATGAAGGCATATGATATATTTTGAGTAAAATGGGAATATTGGAGTAGGACTCTGAAGGCCCATCCTAATTAATAAGTTGGGATAATAAAGTTACACTGTATTTTTTGAGGGTTCTGTGCCAAACTCTGAATGACTTGTAGGAACTAAGCCTCCAAAAGCTTCTGCTTGATGGGACATGGGGGAGTCTCAGAGCCATTTTGTGAGGTTCCTGGAGCTTAGAGGACACCTCAGTGATGACTTATTCATTCTTTCACATATTCATTCATTCACACTCACATCCAGGTACTTGGTGGGGGGGGGTATTACAGCCATTTTATCAGTTTTCTGAAAGGGAAAAGATCACTCCACAATTTCAGAGTCAAGCTGAAAGCATGGGATTGATTCTAAGAGCCTCTTTTGTGATAGAAGAACTGCAAATAATGCAGATTCACCCCTTTGCTTAACATTATACCAGAGAGGTCCTACTTGAAGGCAGCAGTCGCTTGCCCAGTCAGTCCTCGGAAATTCTACTGAGGACCCATTTTAGAAGGTTCTGAAGATGAAGACTGCTTTTGTCCTTGGTGAAAGTCTGGTCAGAGAGTGGACTGAGAAAGCCACACTCCAGATAGAGGCTCCCACAATAGTAAAGCTGTACCAGTGGGGTGAGAACTGCACCAAATGGCAGAACATATGGGCAGTAGAGGTCCTGAGTTTTTTATCAATCTGTAATTGTGGATAGTGCAGAGGAGTGATGTTTACATGTCTGTTTAGATCATATTTCAGCTTTCAAGGTACGTTTAGCACTGGAGAGTGGACTGCAGAAATCCTACTCCATCTAGATAGTACCCAAATAAATCAACTGTGGTGTATTTCAAGGAATAAATCTCTTATTCTCCCTTTCCTAGGAGGAACCAAGAGCCAGATTCAGAAAGAGATTAGGAGATTAAGAAAGAGAAGAGGCAATGTACCTATTGGTAAAAATGTAAATACTTATTGGGCTGTGAAATCTCCACCATAGATAGAAAAGATGAGACAATCAAGCCACAATGTGCACCCCGAAACAAAGTATGGTTCAACTGGGGAAATGAGCTTCTCCCCTATCTTCACCATCTAATTTTGGGGATGAGATTCCTGCCCTTCAGATCACACATGGGTCTCCATTCTCTCATCAGTCCTGGAGACACTGGGGAGAATATAATCAAGCTCAATGCACCACTTTGTTACAGCTTGTAAAGTTATCAGGAAGTGTGGGTCTTGTTCTGGGGAAAAGCTTCATAACTGCAGAGGTAAAATACTGGAGCCCTGAATGAAGTAGGATCTACTATGGAATAATCCTTCTGTACACTGTAGGAATATGTCACTATGGCTGCTTTAGCTAACAAGCTGAATGGCCAATAGTGGAACATTATAAAATTAGTTGGGAAGACAACACTGACAATGTTGAGCTGAGGAAAGGTAGAGTGAGAGGAGGGGTCAGCCAGCGGGAAAGGAAGCAATACCTGTAGAAAATGAACTTACAAGCCACAAACCATGTGGCAAAGTTTATGTAAGAAATACGTGTTAAATTAGATGTAATTGTTACCTAGCAAAAAACCTGAGCATTGGCAGAGCATTTGTAATTAATATTAAGCCTCTGAGTGATTATTCAAGAGTCTGCAAGGCAGGATGAATAATCTCTGTGAGGACCCAGAAAGACGTCTGATTCAAGGTGTCCGAAACTGCCTCCGCTTTCAGCCTAGACTGCTCCATGGAAAGACCATGGACCAAATATGCTTCTTCCTTTTCAGAGAGTAAGGTGGGAATCAAGGGTGACCTGAGGGCTATCAGGGGCTTTTTGAGGAGTAAATAGGAAAAGCTTCATAATTCCTAGGACAGTACATAACTACCACTCAGTCTGTGAGTCTAGAGAAACTCCATACAGATGTGCTCCATTTTCACTTCTGTCTCCTCTTTAAGGAAGGGCAGTTTATTAAGCAAGAGACGCAGAGTCAGAGAAGCAGAGGGAGCCAGGTGATTTTGCCAGAGGAGGTATCTGGTAACTGCAGGCAGTCTAGGTAAGTAACCATGGTATGAATTGGACCTGTGATAAGAATTAACCTCCTCACAAGCCAGGGACCATATGGAGCTGTATGTACACTATTCTGATGCCTTCAAATTTCTGACTGGGGGGCTGTTGTGAATGGCCTCTTTTAGGCTTCTCAAATTGGGGTAAAAATGCTGGGAGTGGACCATCTCAGTGCTAGTGTTGATGTCAGGTGAGCCGAGAGACACACATGAAAAGCAGAAGGAGTCAATGTATGGACTTTCCTTAAGGACTGAAAATAAAGCAAACTATAAAAGGATAATGCTATCTGGCTATGTGATAGTGTCAGTCCTTAGCCACATTAAGTGTTTTGATTTCTTAAATTATCTCAAAAAGAAATGTGCGCATATTTGGAGAGATGAATTCTGGTGTAAAAGGGAGATATCAAGAAGCACAAAAAAGTTCAAGTGTACTTAGGGAATACCATCTTAGCAGAGGTAAGTCATCACTGGAGATCCCATACAAAGGTTGACAGGATAAAAGTGTGTCAACAACGCACTTCACCTGGAAGGTTAGGAACTAGAAGAGAGTGGGGCATACAGGTAGAGAGATCTCAAGATATGGCAAGGTCCAAGTAAGGAAACTAAAGGATGACCAAAGGAACATCCAGTTCAGACACAAACAGAGATACCACAAAAGTCTCCTAGATCCCTGTCTCTCTCACAGTCCTCTGCAAAACTCTTACTCTGAAACTTGTATTCTGTTTTCAGGACTTTGTCTAGGGGAAAATAAGGATCTTCTAAAACACCACTTGGCCAAAGTCATCAAAAGGAGGATCATGTATGTGGGAGGACTCAAGGTGAGAAATGAGATAGTCCCTCCAGCAACACAGGGAACCAAGTATCCAGTTAGCAGTGGGAAAATCGAAGCACTTTGTTAGGATCCTTTCCTCTTAGCTCTATTTTCCCCTTAACAGAAATAAACCTTTGCTTTAAGAAAGGAGTCACTTTGATCACAGAAAATTTTTAGACCTCTCCATCTATCCAGGTGAAGATCAGGTTGGTATCCAATGCTTGCATAAAGGGCCCATAATGAATTAGGAAGCAGTCCTCCTGAAAAGGTATAAGGAGGTGTGCGGAACCCACATTATTCTATCTCACAGCCTTCTGTTCTATCTTAGAAGCTCAGACACTTGTTCTGAGACTGTACTCAGGCAAAAGGGGTACACCCCAATGAGCCCCTTTCAGACTCTTAGAGCGCAAGAAGGACCATATTTCTTGGCCCTAGAACACCACTTAAGGAAAACCTGTAGCATTTTGAGAGCCATCCAAAGAGCAGCTTTCAGAAGTTATTCATCTTCTCCTTTTCTTTCCCATGTCTGTGAATCTTAATCACTGGACTTGTTTGTGAACCTGAACTTGCCTGTTCTTTCAAAGGAAACTTAAGGTGAATCCTACTGAAAACAGGAAGATCTTGAAACTCCCAGACCATCCTCAGGCCCAAAAGGAGGAAAGGGGCCCAGAGACTGCTCAGGTTCCCATGCATGAGATAAGGAGGTGGAACCTACTGCTACAATCTCAGGGTATGTATCTGTTGGAAGAATGCTCAGTTCTTCCCAGAGTTCTCAGAAAGCCTTCTCTCCTCCCACTGTTGTAGGCTCCATTGCAGGAGCACCATCTGCTGAGGACTCTGGCAATCAAGCTAGCAAATTGGCTAACCCAGAGTTAGTCCTGCATGATACACTAAACCAAATGATAGTTGATTTAGTGAGTTTCCTGTTCATCAAGTATAGGAGGAAGCAGTGGGCAACTAGGGCACAAATGCTGCATAGGGTTATGAGAGATTATGAGAATTACTACCCTATGATATTTAGAAAGGCCTATGAGTGTATGAGGCGGGTCTTTAACATTGACATGATACAAGTAGACCCCTTTGTCTAGTTGTACATCTTGATACTGTCCTAGTGATCACCTATGACAGAATGTTACATAGTATTCTGGGAGTACCCAAGATGGACCTGATAATTAAATTGTCATGTGTTTCCTCCTCACAGAAGAAAACTGTCGGTGAGGACACAGTCTGTCATGTGTTAAATATCATGAGGCTGTATGTTGGGAGAAATTATTTCATATTTGGGCTTGCCCAAAAGTCTCATTATTGAGGAGTTTGTGTTAGAATGGTATGTGGAATACAGGCAGATGCCCAAAAGCTGTTCTCCTCTCTATGAGTTCTGTTTTTTGCCAGCTTCATTAATCAGAATCCCAGAGCCTACAACTCCAGGTATACAAAGGCTTTGGTAGATGAGATACAGAGGACCTAGGCCTGAATTACCCAACAAATAATATTCCTGCTCTGACCAGACCACACTCTAGTGTCCTGGTAGTTTTCAGTCATTATCAGGTCAGGTAGTGCAAGAGATCTAAGGACTATACCCTCATTGGAGTGCTGGTGGGAGGAGTGTGGGAACCATTTCTTTCTTCCTATTATGACTGGGTGACTTAGGCAATCTTGGCATTGTAAAATACTGATACTTTTACTACAAAGTTTATTAGCTTGAGACTTTTAAGGTTACAAATGACATTAGTTATACATACATAATTGTTGATCCAGCCGGGCGGTGGTGGCGCACGCCTTTAATCCCAGCACTCTGGAGGCAGAGGCAGGCGGATCTCTTTGAGTTCGAGACCAGCCTGGTCTACAGAGCTAGTTCCAGGACAGGCACCAAAGCCACAGAGAAACCCTGTCTCGAAAAAACCAAAAAAGAAAAAAAAACAAACAAACAAACAAACAAAAAAAAACCCATAATTGTTGATCCATGTTAGGAAGCTATTATTATCTTCAAAACAAATGAGAATGACCTCTAATTTGTCACAAAATAACCAAGACATTGAAATTGAAATTTTTTGGACCATGGGAAAGAAATTGGCATTAACATGAAGAACAGAATAAAATTAATTATTTTCTTGTCTTACAGTGTTTACTTTCTCATTCTGGTTAAGTAATTAAAATTAAAACTAAAGCAAGCTGAATATAATCTGTTCCCCACTGAGCAAATGCACTTAGCAAGGCCCCGTGCTAGCAAGGGAACATAACAGAAGCCATGTCCATCATTAGTCATACAAAGGTACGGTGCAGGAACCAAAGCTCTGTGATGAAGGCAGTTAACAGTATTTTAGACTCCAAAGACAAGTGCAGGAGGGCTGCAGATGACTCTCCTGGAGTGATCATCCCAACGTCAGTGCTATAAACCAAGGAACTTGGGAGACTGGGAGAGATGATTGTAATTAACTGGAAAGGAGCTCAGGCCAGGCCCTTGGGAGATTTGGCAGCCTTAGGGATGAGTGTTTTTGATCTTAGCCTTTCTGATAGGTATAAGATGTAGTTCAAAGTCATATTGATTCACATTTCCCCAATGGCTAAGGATGGTAAACATTTTTTTTAAATGTTTCTCGGCCATTTGAATTTCCTCTGCTGAGAATTCTGTTTAGATCTGTACCCCATTTTTAATTGGATTATTTGCTTTTTTGATATCTAGGTTCTTAAGTTCTTTATGTAATTTGGCTATTAACCCTCTGTCAGATATGGAGCTAGAAAAAACAAATCTCTTTTGTGGGGTGCTGTTTTGTTCTCTTGATGATATCGTTTGTCTTAAAGAAGCTTTTCACTTTTATGAAGTCCAATTAGTTAATTGTTCTTAGTGCCTGTGTTATAGGTCTTCTGCTCAGAAAGTTATCTCCTTAGTAGAGAATAGTTCAAAGCTATTCTCTACTTTCTTGTCTATCAGATTTAGTGTATCTGGTTTTATATTGAGGATTTTGATCCACCTGGACTTGAGTTTTGTGCAGAATGATAGATATGGATCTATTTGCATTCTTCTACATGCTGGCATCCAGTTATACCAGCCCCACATGTTAAAGACGCTTTCTTATTTCCATTGTATAATTCTGTCTTCTTTGTCAAAAATCAGCTGTCCCCAGGTGTGTGGATTTACATATTGGTCTTCAGTTCAATTCCAGTGAAAGACCTGTCTGTTTTTATGTCAAACCATGCAGTTTTTACCACTACAACTCTGTAGCACACCTTATAACCAGAGATGACAATACCTCCAGAAGTTCTTTTATTGAATAGGATTATTTTAGCTATTCTGGATTTTTTGTTTTTTCTTGTGAAGTTGAGTATTAATCTTTTAAGGTCTGTAAAGAATTGTGTCCAGATTTTAATTGGGATTCTGTTGAATCCGTAGATTAATTTTGGTAAGATGATCATTTTTATTATGTTAATAATGTTGGTCCATAACATGGGAGATATTTCTTTTTTAGCCTATTTATCATTTGTATATGAGAATGCTACTGATTTTTTTTAGTTAATCTTGTATGCAGCCAATTCACTAAAGTGTTTATCAGTCATAGGAGTTCCTTGGTAGAATTTTTGGGGTATTGTGTGTATACTATTCTATTATTTGCACACTTTGACTTCTTCCTTTCCAATTTATGCCCTGTTGATCTCCTTTAGTTATGTAGATGTCTCTCAGTTACATTTGATTAATAATGTCTTTTAACTCCATTATTATTCTGTTTAGTTTTTTTTTTTGGTCTGGATGGCCTGTTCATTGGTGAGAGCAGTGTAATGAAATCTCCCACTATTAATGAGTGAGGCTCAATGTATTATGTAAACTTTATTAATGTTTCTTTTACAAATATAGATGCTCTTGCATTTGGGACATAGATATAAATAATTGAGATGCCATCTTGGAGTATTTTCTTTGATGAGTATGAAATGTCCTTCTCCATCTCTTTTTAATTAATTTTGTTTTGTTCTATTTTGTTAGATGTTAGAACAACTACCCTAGTTTTCTTCTTAGGTACATTTGCTTGGAAAATCTTTATCCAACCCTTTAATCTGAGGTAATTTCTGTGCTTGCTGTTGAAGTCTGTTTCTTATATGCAGCAAAAGGAACCACACATAGGCAGCCTACCAGCAGTCCTCCTCCATTCACTCAGTATACCCAATTCCTATTCCCCTCTTAATTACCATATCCTAAACCCAAACTGAAGCAGAGACCCCCTGATGCACCAAAGGTCAAGCTAACCACCAGAAGTTCAGCCCCCAACTTAGACAGAGACCTCTTATTGGATCAGAGGTCACATTGACCACCAATTAATCAGGTCCTGTTTTAATATCCATTCTGTTAAACTTTTCTTTTTATTAGGTAATTGAGTAAATTGATATTGAGAGATATTAATGACCCATGATTTTTAATTTTTGTTATTTTCGTGGTGGTGCTGGTGATAGTGTGTGTGTGTCTGTCTGTGTTGGTGTCTCTGTGTGTATATGTATAACCCTTCACTGGGCTATGCTGCTGTGAGATTATTTATCGCCTATACTTTTATGGGTGTGCTTAAGATCCTTGTGTTTGAATCTTCTAATATCTTCTGTATGGCTGGATTTACTGAAAGTTATTGTTTAAATTTAAGTTTGTCATGAAATATCTTGTTATCTCCATCTATGTTGATAAAAAATTCTGTCTGGGATAGTAGTGTGGGCTGGCATCTGTAGTCTATTAGAGTCTACAAGACATCTACCCAGGACCTTTGGGCTTTTGGAGACTCAATTGAGAACATTGTTATAATTCCAATGTTCTGGTTTTTTATATGGTACTTGGCATTTTTTCTTTGCAGCTTTTAATATTCTTTCTTTGCTTTGTCTGTTTAGTATTTTTATTTTTATGTGGTACAGGGACTTTCATTTTGATACAATCTATTTGTTGTTCTTTAAGACTCTTTTACTTTTACAGGCATATCCTTTGTCCTTCTTTAGTTTAGGAATTTTTTTCTTCTATTATATTTTAAAATATATTTTCTGGGTTTTGGGGCTTGGATTTTCTTCTTCTATTCCTATTATGCTTAGGTTTGGTCTTTTCATAGTGTCTCAGGTTTCCTGGATGTTTTGTGTTAGGAATTTTTTAGCTTTAATATTTTTGACCTATCAATCTGTTGCCTTTATCATGTTTTCAACACCTGAAATTCTTTCTTCTATCATTTGTACTCTGTTGGTGATGCTTATGTCTATAGTTCTTGTTCAGTTACCTAGACTTCCCATTTCCAGAATTCCTAAAGTTTATATTTTCTTTATTGTTTCTATTTCTATTTTCAAATCTTGAACAATTTCCTTCATCTTTTACTTGTTTTTGGTTTATTTTTTGTTTTTTCTTTGCTTTCTTGTAATTCTTTAAGGGTTTTATGTATTTCCTTTTTTATTTGTCTTTTCCTTGATATCTTTCATGTTTTTTTTCCATTTCCTATGTAATGATGACTATCATCTTCATAAAGTTGAGTTTAAGGTTTTTTCTTAAGCATCAGCATTTCTTGCTGTTGTAGGATAGTTAGACACTAGTAGCGACATATTTCCCTAGCACTTGTTGATTATATTCTTACATTGACATTTAGCCATCACAATTATAGGTCAAGGAGCCAATTTCTGAGCTTGTCCTTATTAATGGTTGTTTTATTTCTTAGGATCTTCTGATATTTATGGCCCTAATTAATTGGTGGTCAATGTGACCTCTGATCCAGTAAGAAGTCTCTCTCTAAGTTGGGGGCTGAACTTCTGGTGGTTAGCTTGATCTTTGGTGCATCGGGAGGTCTCTGCTTCAGTTTGGGTTTGGGATATGGTAAGTAAGAGGGGAGTAGGAACTGGGTATACTGAGTGAATGGAGGATGACTTCTGGTAGGCTGTCTATGTGTGGTTCTGGTGGCAGGTGTGGTCTCTGGTAGAGTAGGAAATCTCTGCCTGAGCTTTCATATCTGTTTTACTGACTTTCTTGGCCTATACCTGTTCTTTAATCTGTCATGGTCTGTACCAGTTCTTCTGACAGGTGTGGCCTTCACCTGTACAGCAAAATTCCACCATAGTTGAGGACAGAAGCACTGCAGTGGGGTGGGGGTTGGAGCAAGACAGGGCAGACTGTGGAATAGGTCTTGGGGAACTGAAGCAGGGGAGCAGGGGGTTTCTGTAGGTAGTTGAATCATTTACCCATTTTTCTGACTGGTATGACCTGCTTCTCGTTAGTAGACCCTTACTATTTTTTTTTATAGCTTATGCATGATATGCTTTATAAAGTCTAAACAGCTTTTTTTAAAAGTATCTTCTTTCATTCTTTTCTGCCTACAATGTTCAAAATACTTTCCTCAACCCATCAGAGCAACTAAGAAAGTTTACATTTTGTGGTCTTGCTTGGTTTTAAAATCACAATTAAGAGCCTAGTACCCTTTTACCACCTGTGTGGTACTTTTGCCATCCAGTACTTTTGGAACATTTTCATCCTTAAAGTATGAGCTTCACACTGCACTCTAACCCCTGCCAACTACAAAATGAGACATGGCCAGAAGCGCAAAATCTTCTTTTTGCATCTTCACACATACTATAAGTCAGATCCCATATCTGACAGACAGGCAAGATTTTGCTTATCAGTGAATATACCTGAGTGCCTGACATAGTGGTGACTTGGGCTCTATAGGGCTCTTGCCGTGGAATGGGAACCTAAATACCTATCTGTCATCTGCTATTGTCTCCTTCCAAAAATATCTTCACTCCTAAAATCTGCTAAAAGGTCGACTGTGAGGAATGCATGCCAAATAATGGAAGAACACCCCACAAATTCTCAGCAGTGTGGTAACCCTCTCCAAAAGAATTCCTCTTTCCATGATGGTATACATGCTCTAATAATCCTAAGTATCTTTTGAGATACTATACTCTTCATTCTGAAGATTCAGAGGATTAGTTATGTCCATGCTTTCTGATATATTTTATATTTATATATATGTAAGTAGGCATATACATGTAAATACTTTAAGAATATTTAGACTACTAATGATCTTTAAACTTTCTTAAATACAAAACTGTTTCGCCAATGGCTCGGGTGATGTGGCCTCCTTAACACTTAAGCATATTCTTAGATGGCTCTTCCATCTTAAGTTAACCCATTTCTATTAATTTATGTATTGTCATGTGGCTGTGACTTACTGATAATGTTCTAGCACCTTTCTTCTTCAGCAACTACATGAAATCACTTTGACTCTGCATACTCTCTAAATCTCTGTTCAGGTTTTTTGCCTGGCTTTACTCTGCTAAGTGATTGCCTAAAACAACTTTATTCATCAACCAATGAAAGCAATACATATATAGAAGGACATCCCACATCAGTCAAAGTTCAAGATCCTTAGATAAAATTTAATGTTTGAATCTCTTAATAATGTTTACTGAAAAAAAACAAAATGAAAACAAAACCAAATAAAAAAACTTTGTTTATCCTTTTAAGAAATGGACATTTAAAATTTGTAATTAGATCATAGCTTTATATATTCTCTGTTGGACAGAGCCTTTACCCTTTAAATAGTTAATCATTGCTTTTCATGTAAAATAATCTGTTTAGAGCGTTTTTCCTATTTAGAACATTCATACTCAATTATATAGTAATTCTAAAACTAAGTTTATTAAAGAAGTATTTAAATCTATATATAAATTTTGTCTTTTATATAGTTGACATGATAAATGGATTATAAATGATATCTAACTATGATAATGAATATTCTAAATTAGTAACAGATTCTTCTTCAAAAAGTAAAGAAAATAAGATATTTTATCAACTTAAAAACTACCATATCAAAGACTCCATTCTGTTTGAAGGAACAGAATTGTACTGAGGTACTTCTAACTCATTCCTGGATTAGAAAACTCCAGGTAGTGAAAATTCTCACAAAATTTGAGAAGACATTTGTTTGAAAATGATGGATGATATTAGTCTTAAACATTGTTTACAATTGAGTACCCTGAGTGGCTAAATATTTCTTTCAGTTTCTATCTTTCTTTAATAATTTTATAATTAGAGTATTATAAATTATTTATGATATTTAATATTTCATATAGTATATTCCTAAATTATAAAATAATGCTAATCTTCAGTTTAAATGAAGTATCAAAATATATACCTGTATTAATCATATTATCATTGTGACTCTTTGCTTACCCAAACCCCTACATTATTCAAAATTAGTTTTTACATTTTAAAGATTCAAGTGTTGTAATTATCTTTATAAATACACCTTTCCCATATATCAGTATAATTCAGATAAAACAAAAAAGCTAGTTTTAAAGTTAAACTTTAGCTCCATTATTCTAGCTAGAAATACACAAAAATCTGGGTTAACTCTTTTTATCTAGAATATAGAAAACTCATAAATTTCTGATAGCAACATTCATATGTATTGATGTTTGATGATTGAATTAATATCTAAAATGCATTGTAATAAAATTAGGTGGCTGATGTGGGATTCCCCTCTTATGGTGTTAATACGATTGGTTAATAAAGAAGTTGCTTTGGACCTGTTACACCACAGAATGGGGCAAGGAAGGAATTCCCTGCAGATAGAGACGAAGAGAGTAGGCTGAGTCAGAAAGAAACCATGTAGCTGCTGCAGAAGACAAATGCTTGACAGAATTTTACCAGTAGACCACAATCACATGGAGATGAATAGATTAATAGAAATGGGTTAATTAAAGAAATAAGAGTCATTTTTACTATGTTGATCCTCCCAATCCAAGAGCAGGGGAGATTCTTCCATTTTCTGGTGTCTTCTTCAATTTCTTTCTTCAAAGACTTAAAGTTCTTGTCATATAGATCTTTCACTTCCTTGGTCAGAGTTACCCCAAGATATTTTATGCTATTTGTGGCTATCGTGAAAGGTGATGCTTCTCTGATTTCCCTCTCTGTTTCCTTATCCTTAGTGTATAAGAAGACCACTGATTTTTTTGGAGTTGATCTTGTTTTCTGCCACATTACTAAAGGTGTTTATCAGCTGTAGGAGTTCTTTGGTAGAGTTTTTGGGGTCGCTTATGCATACTACCATATCATCTGCAAATAACGAAAGCTTAACTTCTTCCTTTCCAATACGAACCCCCTTGATCCCCTTATGTTGTCTTATTGCTATTGCTAGAACTTCAAGCACTATATTGGAGAGGTATGGAGAAAGCATTCAACATAGTAAAAATGGCAATTC
The DNA here is from genome assembly GCF_018167655.1 of Microtus oregoni. Taxonomy (NCBI): domain Eukaryota; kingdom Metazoa; phylum Chordata; class Mammalia; order Rodentia; family Cricetidae; genus Microtus; species Microtus oregoni. The sequence continues at coordinate 3,383,572 of NW_024543812.1, forward strand.
TACCAAAAGCAATCTATAGATTCAATGCAATCCCCATCAAAATTCTTCACAGATCTGGAGAAGACAATAATCAACTTTATATGGAAAAACAAAAAACCTGTATTATTGTTGAATGCAAACTTGTGCAACCACCTTAGCAATCAGAGAAATGCAAATCAAGACAACTTTAAGATACCATCTTACACCTGTCACAATAGCTAAAATCAAAAACACCAATGATAGCCTTTGCTGGAGAGGTTGTGGAGAAAGGGGTACACTCATCCATTGCTGGTGGGAATGCAAACTTGTGCAACCTTTTTGGAAAGCAGTGTGGCGGTTTCTCCGGAAATTCGGGATCAACCTGGACCAAGCAATACCACTCTTGGGAATATACCCAAGAGAGGCCTTATCGTACAACAAAAGTATATGCTCTACTATGTTCATAGCAGCATTGTTTGTAATGGCCAGAACCTGGAAACAACCTAGATGCCCTTCAATGGAAGAATGGATGAAGAAAGTATGGAATATATACATATTAAAGTACTACTCAGCAGTAAAAAACAAGGACTTCTTGAATTTTGCAGGCAAATGGATGGAAATAGAAAACATTATCCTGAGTGAGGTAAGCCAGACCCAAAAAGAGGAACATGGGATGTACTCACTCATATTTGGTTTCTAGCCATAAACAAAGGACATTGAGCTTATAATTCATGATCCTAGAGAAGCTAAGTAAGGAGAACCCAAAGAAACACATGTAGGCATCCTCCTGAATATTAACCTTCATCAGGCGATGAAAGGAGACAGAGACAGAGACCCACATTAGAGCACTGGACAGAAATTTCAAGGTCCAAATCAGGAGCAGAAGGAGAGAGAGCATGAGCAAGGAACTCAGGACTGCGAGGGGTGCACCCACACACTGAGACAATGGGGATGTTCTATTGGGAACTCACCAAGGCCAGCTGGCCTGGATCTGAAAAAGCCTGGGATAATACCGGACTCGCTGAACATAGTGGACAATGAGGACTACTGAGAACTCAAAAACAATGGCAATGGGTTTTTGATCCTACTGCACGTACTGGCTTTGTGGGAGCCTAGGCAGTTTGGATGCTCACCTTACTAGACCTGGATGGAGGTGTGTGGTCCTTGGACTTCCCACAGGACAGGGAACCCTGATTGCTCTTTGGGCTGACGAGGGAGGGGGACTTGATTAGGGGAGAGGGAGGGAAATGGGAGGCGGTGGCGGGGAAGAGACAGAAATCTGTAATACATAAATAAATTTAAAAAAAATTGAAAAAAAAGAAAAAAAAAGAAATAAGAGTCAGAAATATGCCTAAGTGATTGGCCAAGCAGTGTTGTGATAACACAATTTCTATATAATTAGTTTGGGTCTGGGCAGCCTAGAAATGTACAAGAAACCTCCGCCTACAGGTGGCTTTTAAAAGAATTTAGCAGCATTTGTATCTTGATAATAAAAATGGCAGTGCTACAGTGTTTACTTCCATAGTCCCATTTTTATCACTTAAATATAATTAAGATAATTATTATAGCACAAACAACTGTAAATACAGGGAAAAACATATAATCAATTCAATTTAAAATTGTTATTTTTTTTTAAAATAAATGCATGTTTTCTTCCTCTATTACTTCCACTCCATTAGATCAAACTGTGTTATTGAGTATTTTAATTTCAGGTATAGTAATCCCACTATATGTGACATGGTTAGAATCAAGTCATGATGGCAAGTAGTTTTAATATGGTCTAGGGATTTCTTTCTTATGGGCCTATACTGGGTGACCAGGTATTTTTCTCTCCTGAAACCTTTTGTCATGACCATTATTAAGCCTCATCAAATCTGAACCTAGGAACAATCATCCTAGCTACAAGAGGCCCTATTGGATTTAGCAACTAGTGTATGGGCAGTCACAAAAACAAATATGATAGCTGGCTAGCAAGGGGAGCTGTCAATACTGAGGAAATGTATCTGTAAAGAATGATTGACCGACTAGAACTGTAGTGATGTGAAGAGGTTGAACGATTACAGGTCCAAGGCTGATTACCTCTAGCAGATTTCTTCTGACTACACGTGTTATATAATATTTTGTTAGTGTTTTGACAAATAAACCTTACCTGGAGATCAGAGGGCAGAGCTTGCTACTAGTTAACCATGGAGTCCAGACAGTGGTGGCATGAACCTTTAATCCAAGCATTTGGGAAGAAGCAGGAAGATCAGTTCAAGGCCACTTTAGGCTACATGAGATTAAATCAGTCTAAAAGAGAAACAAAGCCTGGTGTTTGTAACTAACACTTTTGTTTCCAGCAATTGGGAGTATCACGCCTTTGATTCCAGTACATAGAAAGTTAATGTCTTTAATCCCAGAGGTGGAAAAGGGAATATAAGGTGGGTATAGAAAGAATCTTACCCTCACCAATTCAATATGAGGATTTGACACCTAATGTGGGATTCCCCTCTGTATGCTGTAAATACCATTGGATAATAAAGAATCTGCTTTGGACTTATTGCAGTACAGAATAGGGAAAGGCAGAAATTCCAAGCAGATAAAGAAGGAAAATGTAGGCAGAGTCAAGGAGATGCCATATAGTCGTCACTGCAGGGTGTGCTGAAACCTTGCCAGTAAACCTCATTTACAGGGGGATATAATATAAAGATAAGTATTTTGCACTGGTATGGATTTTTGTCTATTGATACAGATTTATGGTCGATTTTGTTACATTATATATAAGTATTTTTGCTCTTCTTTAAGGTATTATGTTTGTGTAACTCATTTAAAAAGTAATGTATATAAAAAGTAATGTATAGTTAAGAAATATAGGTTAATAAATAGTAATCTGTAATAGTCAAGCTTGTGGTCATGTTAGTTAAGTTTTCTAGATGTACAGAGATATATTTTAAATGGATAGTTATTCTTCAAACATTTCAAAGACTAAAAGAATATAGCATTTAGAATGTTTTATGAACTTAGTACTTTTCATGACAATGAGATTTATCTGCTCCTAGCAGCACCAACCTACTTCAAGAGGATGATGGGCATCAGAGAGACTCCTTATGGAGTTTGTTAGCCATTTGGGCAAGATCCTGCTCTTGCCTGGACTGTTTAATGTTATGCTGTATGAACTGGATATGCAGGACTCGCAGAAAATGACTGCTGAACTTTCATAAAGGTGAGACAGCCCTTCCGGGTTTCTGTTTCATGAGAGAGTCTGAAAGGTATTCTGCAGGACAGAGAAGAAAGTAATTGATAAATTTCTAATACTGTCTTTGAAATTTCCTGCTTCATGGAAAAGTCTTCCAGATACTATGGGCCTATAGGCTGAAGTTTGGGTTCCTCAATGTTACAGACAAACTTTGGGTGATTATCTAGGAAGCAAGATGTCTCTGTCAATTCCAGAGTTTTGGAAGTTGCTTACAATGTACTTTCTGTTAACTTTGGTAATATTGAATCCTTCTGGGTCCTTGATAGGCTTAAAGAATAGATACTTTTGTTATAATTTTTTATAATAAAAGGTAAAGTAGATATAAATGTTTTAACAGTAATTCTTGCTTAATATCTGTTTTGCTATATGTAATCTTGCTATGTTAATGTTAAAACCTTCCTTTTTATTTAGACAGAAATAAACCACTGGTTAATAAAACAGCTGCTTTAGGCATATTGTAGCACAATATAGGGCAAGGCAGGAATTCCAATTAGATAGTGTAGGAAAGAGTAGGAGGAGTCAAGGAGATGTCATGTAGCCACCACGGGAGACAGACGTGCTGGAACCTTGCTAGTAAACCATGAGCCTAGTGGTAAAATATAAAATAATAGGAATGGGTTAAATCGAGATATAAGAACTAGCCAATTAAAAAGAGTGAGTTAATAGTTCAAGCAGTCTTGTAATAATACAGTTTCTGTGCAATTATTTTGGGTCTTGGTGACAAGGAAATTAATGAGCAGTGTCCAATAACAGATCCCCCCCCCATTCAGTGTGAGGATTCATAGAGACAGGATCTTTCCCATTCAATCTGAGGATTTATAGAGACAGGAGCCCCTCCATTTGTTCTGAAATTTAGAAGAGGTAAGAAGTCTACAGTGGCTGGCTTCTCTGCTTCTCTGATCTTTTACTTTTACCCCAATATCTGACTTTGGGTTTTTATTGTTAAGACTAATAAGACTTTGCTTTGGAGAAAATAGAAGGAATTATCCACCTACACCAGAAAGGTGTCAACAGACAAAAGAAGGAAGCTCAAAAACTTAGGTTTCATGAAAGAATAATTTCATTGGCAGTTGCTGTAAATGCAGATTCCTGGAAAGAAGCTGTGTTTTCAAAGGCTGACTCTTTCCTTTTGTTATAAAAAATGTATATTCTGTTGTCATTTTATGATGGAACTATATGTTGGAGGTTGTAATTTGCTTTCTGATTCAACAGGAAGTCACAGGATATTGTCTTGCATTTTAGAAGATACTTTAGAGTTTTCAGCATTGTTCTGATTGTTAAAGTCAATGGAGACTTTTGAAACTGGACTGAATGCAATGTGAATTATGATACAGTTAGGAGACTATTGGGAATGGTGGAATGTAGTGACTTCATTTAGAAACGCCTTCCTTAGACTCAGGGATCTAGACACTTGGTCCCCTGTAGGTATCACTGTTGGGGAAGTTTATGGGGCCTTTAGGAAATAGAATTTTGCTGGAAGAAGCATATCACTGAAGGTGGAGTTTCAACCAGGCTGTTTCATTTCTGAGGTAAAAGAGGGGATCTATGACATTCCTTTTCCAGCACCTGTTGATATGGATTTTTCTTGTGGAAACCAATACCAAAATAAGCTTTCTTCCATAAGTCACTTTTGATCATGATATACTATCTCAGTGAAATAACTAATACAGGATGCTTGGTTTTTAAATTTGCTGTATGGACATCAAGCTTTATTTAAAAACATATCAAATGAATTCTGGAATGGAATTAGCACAGAATTTATATAACTTCTGGACCAGTCCTAAACATATTTCTGCCAGTTTACACCATAATTTTCTGCAAATTTGTGTTTTCAGAATTAATGATTATGAAATCTAAATATCAGTCACCTCTGGAAAACACTGAAGATGCTCTATGTATAATAGGAACAGCTATTCAGTCAAGAATTAATTCTCTATGTAGAAGTAAACATATCTGTTTCTATATTTAGCAGTCCATGATGTTTCTTGAGAACAGAAAGATTTTACAAGTTAGAGAACTGGGTTTTCCTCTGTGTGTTAATGTCTTCTGAATATAACAAGGGAGTTGCACTCATAAAATCTCAAAAATATGTCACATACATAAGACATGGACAATAACAAAAATAACTGACATGCCAGTGTTTATGGGGGATGTTTCATAAGGCTTTACTACTAGATAAAGTGCTACAAGCAATTAATGTCAAATGAAAGAATCAATCTTCTCAAAAATGAATTCCCTGATAAATTATCCATACACATATGAAGAAAGTTAAATGAACTCAGCAGGACATATTTTCATATCCCCCTCTCTATGTATGCATGTATCAATAATTAAAGAAGTAGAGAATTTGAGGAGTGGAAGAACTAGATGCCATTTGAGGACTTAGAAATGCTAAGCCCTATGAATTTTCACTCTTGCTCATCTCTGATTGTTTCCATCTTGATTTAATTTCTTATATTAGATAAGTCAATCTTAGCATTTGACTGGATTTTTAAATATCCACTCAGGTTTGTTATGACTATTTATTTTGTGATAAATACTGTGGTGTACATTCTATGTATATGTGTTATGGGTGTATTGGCTATATGAATGAATGTATCGTGTAAATGATGAGATAGATAGGTCACCTAGCCCCCAAATAGTCTTTAGAAAGATTCTACAATCAATTACAATTAGAGAAAGCAACTGAGGATAACATAAATTAAATTTCTATTATTTTGCTTATAAATATCAGAGTTTGTCTAATACTAAAACCCTGTTCTTCGTAATCATATTTATAAACAAAAAACACACAAGCACAGAGACAGACATAAACACAATTTCCAAATATTTTAGCTTCCCCACCTTTATGCAAAAACTAAATTTATACTAACTAAATTAAATTCTACTGCAAGGTTAACCTGTTTGTCTTCATATACAAATTACCATGTTTGCAACTAGATGTGTCTTCCTACTAGTATCAAAATTGAATTCTGAAATAAAATTCACCATTCCATCCCTACACCTTATAAGCATCAGCCCATTAGAGCCCATGAGGAAGCACTACAGTCTTGTTTGTAAAGTCAAACTATGGCAGAAAGTGGAATTTTAACTTTATTGATAAAATAAAATCTAGATGTCCTCAGTCCTGTGAACATCAGAAGGCCCATTCATTTGCCATCTTTTAAAAGTCTCAGAGTGGGTCTTCCTTACTCCTAGGGCTGCTATCACTGAACCAACAACCCACCTATCCATATCAATGCAGAAAAGAGGAATCCTCAAGAAGACTTGGAAATGGTTGTATTTGTCATTAGAGAACAGAACATTTTTATGATTTAGCATATTTCTCTGCATGGTTCTTTTAAAGATTATAAATAATTCATACTAAGTTATAGTTACCAGAAAGATAGTTTAAGCTAATGTTAGAATTAAAGCAATTAATTCCTAAAAACCACCTTTAAGAGGAGAAATGCAAATATTTTGACTATCCTATTAGCATTTTATAGATATTTAATACCTTATCAAACATTCTTCAAATTAATAGTGATTTCCACCTGAAAGTGAAATATTTTGCATAATTTTTACATTAAAATGAGATATTATGTAATTAACAAGCTTATCAGAATTCTTAAATTTTGGGGGTTGGAATACAAAGGTACAGATTCAGATGCTTATTAAACCAGGTGAGTGATCATTATATCTTTTTCATAATTATAAAACATTCATAGTCCTGATATAATACACCATATAGTATTTATGTCACTTGTGCAATGAAATCTGTACATACTTCAGCAGTAGCATAAAGCAAAGAATCTGCACTATTTCTAAAAGTCTCTTAAACTTAAAGCATTGGCTCAGAATTGCACAGAAAGCTCCAATTCATGAGAAAGGAGATATTTTTTAAAAACTTTGAATTAACAGATTTTGCTTCAAGTCTCTAGTCATATCACCAGTAGAGATAGCTACCATTATTAAGCATCTCTCCACATGAATGATAATTTTTCTGTAGACCTTAACCTTCCCTATCACCACTTGCCTATTTTTAGAAAGAAAATCATTTATGCTTAAACATTAAAATATGACTGAATATTTTATCATCAGTGCAAACTTTGGAAGTCTTCCAGCAGAAAATAGATTATACATGAATGAAAAGTGTTGTTTTCTATAAGCACCATTGATTTTTCTTTCTTTTTCCAGCATATAGATGAAAAATCCAGTAAATTCATAAGGCTGAGAGAGCTCACTCCAAAATACGTATTGCCCATCTGCTTATTCTGTATCAGTGAGTAGCATGGGCCCAGAGAATGTGAATTTTAATGGCTCCTCCAAATGTTTCTGATGTACATTGTCCCTATATTCCATTTTTATATTTGTTTCTCCTAACAGGATGGCATTGTATCGTAGTGAAACCAACAGATCATGTTATACAAGAGTAGAAGTTTGAGCTTGGTGTGAGGGCTTACACCTTTAATCCCAACAAGTAGGTGAATCTCTGAGTTCAAGGCCAGTCTAGTCTACAGAGCAAGTTCCAAGACAGCCAGAGTTCCAAAGAGAAACCCTGTGTCATAAAACAAAAATCAAATCAAAACAAAGCAAAACAAAATTAGAAGTTTGAGAACTAGAACAGGCACTCTGAGTTTGACTGCAGAATTGGCCTTTATCACCATGTAGGCAAACATAGTTTTAGATATTGTACTTCACCATAGTTATTTTTCTGTTTTCTGTAAAAGGTGGAAATTACTATTTGTCATTTACCTCTTAAAATATTATGGAGGTTAAAATGACATAATGGTCATTTGCTATAAAAGTAATATTATGTGATAGCGAACTTATTTTATTTTCCCCCTGATCACAGTTAGATTACCTTTTCTAGACTGTCCACTGCAGTTAACGAGATCATGTAGTTATTTTCTAGTCAATGGAAAGTCATATGTATTACAGTTCACCATGCCTCATCACTGACTCTGTTCTTATTTAAACATCTATATATTAATTTCCTGATTGGAGACAAGACCAAAACCCTCCCCACTGCATTAAGGCTGCACACAGCACCTTTCCATAGAAAATGGGCTCCAAAAGTCAGCTCAAGCACCAGCAAAAGATTCTGTTCCCACTGCCAGGGGCCCCACAAACAAACCTGCCCACACATACAGAGGGCCTAGTTTGGTCCCATTCAGGCTTCCCAGCTGTCGATCTAGAATCCATGAGCTACCAGGAGCTCGGATCATTTGTCTCCGTGGAATTCCCCACCATGGTATTGACCCCATTTGCTCATATATTCCTTCCTCCCTCTCTTTGACTGGACTCCTGGAGCTTGGCCTGGTGTTTGGCTGTGGATCTCTGCATCTGCTTCTATCAATTACTGAATGAAGGTTCTATGATGACAGCTAAGGTAGAGGTAGTCATCATTCTGATTATAGGGAAAGGCAATTTAAGGTTCCCTCTCCACTGTCCCTAGGAGTCTTAGCTGAGCTCATCCTTGTGGATTCCGGGAATTTACCTAGCATATCATTTTAGTGTACTAAAAAGATACCTGCTGAGAAATTAAAACATCCATTTTTTTATGATCACCTGTATACAGTGTCTGGAATCCTGGTCATTCTAAGATTCTTTAATTCATGGTACTTACCCAAGGCATTTGATGAGCTAGTGATATAGAATAATGAAAACAGCTTGTTTCTAAGGACTGGGACAACCTTCTGAACTGATCTACATCATGAAACTTGGAGTACCATAGAAGAAACTGAATTTATTTGCCTTCAAACACAAACAAAATTAGTTATTCCTGTAGTAATGAAAGCAAAGTGACACATACAAAATTGAATATTTATAAACTTTATGAAAACACTCAAAATATGAGCTTAGTTAACTAGTTAACTTTTTTGATTAGTTTAATTTAAATGTTTAGAAATGTTTTCATTTTTCCAACTTAACTGAAAGTACAGCTCCTGGACCAGATCATAGATTACAAAAAATGACGAGTTTTGTACCCTAGGAAGATAGCTCAAGTGTCAAAATATTTTCCATGAAAGTACAAGGACTTTTGTTCAATTGCCAGTACCCATAGAGGAGAATAGGTTATATATGATCAAAGTGCATTTAATTGATATATAGAGTTCTCAGAAAAAGACAAGAAGGATATATTAACAATAGACGTGCAAAAGTATCAAAATAAATATATAAAAACAGTTATTAATTAAAAATAAGTGGCCTATTTCAAAGAAAAAATGGAATATATTTTTTTAAATGTGAAATCATCTTGAGTGATATAGTACTGGGGATTATGAGACTGGAAAGATGGCTTAGTGGTTAAAAGTCCAGCTGTGATTGCAGAGGACCCAGGTTCAGTTCCCAGAACCTATTTGGAACCTTAAAACTGTCTGTAATTTTAGTTCTAGAGGGTCTAATGGCCTCTTCTGGCCTCTGTAAGATACTTGGTGCATAGATATGCATGCAGGCAAAGCACAAGTACATAAAAAAATGAGTGATTAAGTTAAGGAAATTAAAAAAATTAACATGACATTGTCTGACAAATAGTACTCAAAGTTGTTCTCTGGCCTTTATTAGCAAGCATGTACACCTGGATACACTTAACTCCAGTCTTGTCAGAATATGTATACACACAAAAGAAAATGAATATTTTGGAAAAAGAAAAATGCAATGAAAATTTGGGGATGACTTGCTCTAAACATAATAAATTAAACCTATCACAACATAAAAATGCTATAGTAACATAACACTCAAATAGTCTAATCCAAACTAATGATGTAGTTTTTTGACTTTTGTAAGGGGACCTGTCACAGCAGAAGACATGTAATGAAACTTACTGTTTCAAAGATAGCTGGATGGAGGCTCTGGGATAGAAGATTATTATGGGTGGTTTCAGTCTGCCCAGTCCCAGAATAATCACACAGAAACCATATTATTTGCAAAACTGTTTGGCCAATACCTTAAACGTATTTCTGGCTAACTCTTACATCTTCAGCTAGCCCATACCCATTAATCTGTGTATTGCTATGTGGCTGTGGCTTACTGGATAAAGTTTCAGTCCCGGAATCTATCTCTGACAGGACTATTATGTCTTCTCTAAACATCACCTTCTTTCTCCCAGCATTCAGTTTATTTTTCCCTGCCTACTTATATTCTGCCCTGCACAGGCCTAAAACAGTTTCGTTATTAACCAATGGTATTCACAGCATACAGAGGGGAATCCCCCATCAGAAAATTACATATTAGATTGTTTTACTATCATAAAAATTAATTTACCATTAAAATAAATTCTTAAACAGAAAAACAATGCCTGAGTTTCAGTGAAAAGTTTAATAGTTTCTAATGATTTTCTTAAAAAATTAAAGGAAAAAGCTAGCAAGTAACAAATATTTGTTTAACAACAACAAAACAAACAAAATTACAAAAATCAGAAAATTCCATAGGAATATATTATACATGGTAAGATGACATATGATAACAATTCATTATAAATGCAAATGCCCATAAGTGCCATTTATTTAGTAAAACTAGACACTGAGTAGCTTTTATTGGAAAACAGACTCACCAATACATATGGTAAATATCTGACTATAGCAAGAGACACATAGCCATGTATTGTAGGCAATATTGCAGGACTGATTGTAACAAAGGAAGTTCAGTAAAAGAGAGAGATTAAGCAGAGTGCCAATTTGGTGACAGATTAGACTAACTTAAGCAAGGGAGGTGTCTGAAATCCAATAGTGAGCATCTCTGGCTTACATGTCTTTGAAAAGATTGTCAACCTCCTTCTGGATACTGTGTTCATTTTCATATAGTGTGATATGGTTAGCTTGATAGTCTGAACAGAATATTCATTCTTAGCATCATAATAAATCTGAGCAGGCTCTCAAAGAAAGACATATGTGATTTAAACTTAAACAACAACAGAGCATAATGCCAAGGAGGCAAGTGGGGAAGTGATTATTTATGGTCTTAAATACCACATTAAGATATGCAAATTTTGTCCTCAGGGGAATGGAGAGCCATCTTGTTCTGAGCAGACAAGGTATGTGGTCATATTTGCATTTTAGAAAGATCATTCTGACTTCAGTTTAGACAACAGAGTAGAAGGGCAGGACAACCCATCTAATTCATTTTTACATGAAACATAATGAGTTCTGAGAATGTGGTAGTGGTGGTTAGGCTAGAGAATGTAGAATCTGGCAGTAGAAGTGTGATGAAAAAGATAAATCATAGAGGTTCCACTGAGAAAATTGACTGGCCATTATACATTATTGGATTTCAGAGTATATGGAAGAAGATACAAAATTATCCTTTAAAATTCGATCTGAATGGATGGAAAATAAGTATTTAAATTATATGTTGTAATAGTAGCGGCGGGGCTGTGTCCCCAGCACCCCGGCCGCCTGCTAGCTTATGCCCGAAATAACAACACACAAACTGTATTCACTTAAACACTGCTTGGCACATTTCTATCTAGCCTCTTCTAGGCTAACTCTCGCACCTGGACTAGCCCATTTCTTATAATCTATGTAGCCCATGAGGTGGCTTACCAGGGAGATTCTAGCCTACGTCCATCCTGGGTCGGAGCTTCATCGCGTGCATCTGCCCGGGAGAGGGGAGCATAGCATCTCTCTGAGCTCACTTCCTCTTCCTCCCAGCATTCTGTTCTGTTTACTCCTCCCACCTATGTTTTAGCCTATTCAGGCCAAGCAGTTTCTTTATTGCTTAACCAATGAAATCAACAGATTGATATGACACTCCCACATCACTTCCCCTTTTTCTGTTTAAACAAAAAAAAAAGAAAGCTTTAACTTTAACATAGGAAAATTACATATAACAAAACAGTTATCAAGCAAGAATTACAGTTACAATATTTATATCTATATTATCTTTTATCATAACAATGGCAAACAATAACTATAACTATCTATCTATTCTGCAACTCCATCAAAGACTCCAGAAGAATACATTATTACCTAAGCAAACAAAAAGTATGCAATTTTCAAAACTCTAGAAATGACAGAGACATCTCGCTGCTGGGACAGTCACCCAAAGTTCCTCTGTACCATTGGGGCATCAATCTTCAGCCTTCAGGCCCATAGTATCCAGCAGACATTTCCATGAAGCAGGAAAATTCAAAGTCAGTTCAGTCACTATCTGTTGTGTCCTGCAGAATGTCTTGCAGACTCCTTCAAGAATCAGGAACCCCGAAAGATCATCTCACCTTTAGGCAAGTTCAGTAGTCCTCTCTCTGCGGGTTCTCTGTGTCCAGTTTATGCAATAGTCCAGGCAAGAGCAGTTTCTTGCCCAAATGGCTATCAAACTCCATAAGGTGCCTCTTCAATGCCCATCTTCTTCTTGAAGTAGATTGGTGCCGCCAGGAGCAGAGTGTCTCATTGTCATGAAAAGTGCTAAATTATTAAAACATTAAATGTCCTATTCTATAGTTTTTGAAAGATATGAAGAATATCTATCTAAAATATATCTATGTACATCTAGAAAATCTAACATGACTACAAACTTAACTATTATAGATGACTATCCATTAACAACCTATATACATTACATTTTTAAATGAACTATACAATCACAATACCTTAATCAAGATCAGAAACACATATACATATAACAAAATTGATCTTAAATTTAAATCACTAAAGCAAAATCCATATCAATGTAAATTATTCATACCTATATCATATCCCCATTAAATATAAAAGAACATTTATAAGCAATATTTGGGAATATGGACGTAGTTATTTCTCTCCAAACTGCTTCCTGCTGAATGGGGGCATTGTTAATTAGGTCTTTCATGGTATAACCTGTGTGCTTGTTTCATCTCAGTTGGCAGTTGAGCGAAGCAATTTTCTGAAGATGTTCACAGCAACCCTTCAGGCGGGCGTGGTCCATCATACCATATCGGAATAGAAGAAATGAACAGGGTCTCACCCTCTGTGAAAACAAAATAAGAAACTCCTTCCAAAGTATCATATCCTTAGATCCAAATTCTAAAGTCAAGGTATTTTCAAAATCTCTACATTGGGTTAGTTCAGCAGCATTTATAAACAAATATCTTTTAGCAGCTGTTGCTCCTTACTTAGCATTCAAACAATTCAAAGAGAGCATAATAGCATACAGTATCAAAATTCTCTGTTTATTTTCCATCTTTGTACACCTTTGTTTTAACCTCTATTTCGTTTATTTTTACTTTTAACTTTTTGCTTTTTGAGCGTATATCTTTGACCTGGAATAACTCTGTAGACCAGGCTGTCCTTGAACTCTCAGAGATCCACCTATCTCTGCCTCCTAGGCATTGGGATTAAAGGTGTATGCTACTACACCTTGAACTCACAGAGATCTGTTTGTCTCTGCCTTCTAGGTACTGGGACTAAAGGCATGTGCTACCACACCTTGAAGTCACAGAGGTCAATCTCCCTCTGCCTCCCAAGTGTTGGGATTAAAGGTGTGTACTACCACACCCAACTACCCTCTTTCTTCCTTTTTTTTTGCTTTTAAGAACTTTTAACTTTTAGCTTGCATATATTTTTAACACACTGTAAATCATTTAAAAATTTTCTTTGTCTTTGACGCTCTCTTTACTGTATCTTACTCTGTTTTACTGACCACATGAGTCTTTAATTTACCAAGCAATCTCAGTAGAACTAAAGCCATGGCTTTGACGGCTGGATCCAGCCCGTTCCTTAGCTTTCAAGCCTCATGACTGAGGTACTGCTGTAGCCATGTTTATTGCCACAAGTCTACTGTATTTCAATGTCCCTGCCAGCAAGCGAACTTCAGCAGCCTGTGCTTGCAAACCACTTGAACCTCCTGCGTAAAAGAGTCAGAGTTTGCCCTGGCAGGACAGCCCCGAAAGCTGGCATTTTTAAACGGTGCACCTTTTTTCCTGCTACGGCTGAAAACCGAAAAACATGAATTCAGCTTTTCGTCAACACCGTTTAAGTGTTTCATGGCAGGACCTCTTAAAAGAGCTGCAAGCTTTGCAGCTAAAGCTGAGTCAAGAAGCCTCTCTTAGATGAGAAAACTTGCTTGCCTCTGGCAAGCAGAGTAGACCCGAGAATTGTTGCTACCATGTCGGGCACCATTCTGTAGCAATAGGAGCTGCAGGGCTGTGTCCCCAGCACCTTGGCCGCCTGCTAGCTTATGCCCGAAATAACAACACACAAACTGTATTCATTTAAACACTGCTTGGCTCATTTCTATCTAGCCTCTTCTAGGCTAACTCTCGCACCTGGACTAGCCCATTTCTTATAATCTATGTAGCCCATGAGGTGGCTTACCAGGGAGATTCTAGCCTACGTCCATCCTGGGTCGGAGCTTCATCGCTTGCGTCTGCCCGGGAGAGGGGAGCATAGCATCTCTCTGAGCTCACTTCCTCTTCCTCCCAGCATTCTGTTCTGTTTACTCCTCCCACCTATGTTTTAGCCTATTAGGGCCAAGCAGTTTCTTTATTGCTTAACCAATGAAATCAACAGATTGATATGACACTCCCACATCAATTATATTAATGTCTATACAAAAGAGGAAATATATATTGATAGTAATATTGAGTACTTGGGAAACATAGAAGAAAGTAGGAAAATGATAAAACTCCAGGAATATAATAGATGTTTGTGTTCACCATTTATATCCCCAATGCCTGGCTCAACAAATATTAGAATGATAAGAAAACTGAAATAAATTCTTTTTTTTTTGGAAGTATCATTAAAGTAATTTCAATATATGGATTCTAAAGAAATCTCAGTCTGTATATTGACCTAGGGTTACTGAACAACTATTATAGACCAGATAGAATTTTAGGCACATGTTGACAAATACAACAACATAATGAGGCTACAGAATGACTGGAGGTTTTTGTTTTGTTTTTTGAGAACAGGTTTCTCTATATAATATCCCTAGCTGTCCTGGAACTAGCTCGGTAGACCAGGCTGACCTCGAACTCACAGAGATCCATCTGCCTCTACCTCCAAAAAATGTGGGGATTAAAAAAAAATATGCTACCACCACGAAGCATGGTAGGGTGATTTTAAAAGAAATTTTCAGGGACTGGGGAAATGGCTACAAAACTTTCAGCACAAGCATGAAGACCAGATTTCCAATATCAGCAGTGGCATTAAAGCCAGACATTCATGGCAATCTGCTTATCATATTTGAGCTCAAGATGTAGAGACAAGTGATTCCCAAGGCAAGGTATCTAGTAGCATACTGAATTGGTGAGGCCTAGCTATAGAATGTTTGCCTCAGTACATAAAGTGGAAATCAATTGAAGTAGACATAGAACATCAGCCTCTGGCCTCCATAAGCACAAACAAACATGTATATATGTATACTTACACATATGAAAGAGTACACACAAACAGAAAGAAAAAACAAATAAAAAGTTTTAAGTTATAGTTTACTGAAAAGGTTTTAAAACTGACCTGAGTGAAATGGAGTATATATCATGTGTCTATCTGTGGGGAAAATAAACACAGCAGTTAAAAACATCCAATGGCCCAGCACTTGGGAGGCAGAGGCAGGCGGATTTGTGTGAGTTCGAGACCAGCCTGGTCTACAAGAGCTAGTTCCAGGACAGGCTCCAAAACCACAGAGAAACCCTGTATCAAAATAAATAAATAAATAAATAAATAAATCCAATGGCAGAGATATACTGCCACCTTTATGTTCAAAGACTAAAAAGCAGATCACTGTGAGGCAGGGAGTTAAACAAGAGAAAGAGAGAAAACTGATAGGGTCAAAGAAAGAAAAGACTAGGCCATGCAGAATTTAAAGCTATTTTTGACATTGCTGCTTAGTCAGATTGAGTGAGAACCACTGGCTGGTTTGGACCTGAGAAGTGACAGGGTATAATTTGTGTTTTCACAGGATCACTTTGGTATACAGACAATAGTTAGTAGAGAGTCAAGGGAAGAAACAAGTAGACCAGTCAGAAGACTCTGAACATTAATTTTGCAATAAGTTTTTAAAATATTTGTCTTCTTATCTATTCATTTATCTTTATAGCTTGCATCAAGGTAGAAACAATTGTAATTGATTGAGTTATAGGTGTATTTCCTGATTTATTTTATTTTTATTTGTTTTTTAATATGTTATTGATGGGGATTATTGTAGTTATTTCTGTGTGTTATGGGATGAAAAGGAAAATAAGGCTGATGGCAATACATTGTAAATAACTACAATTAACTGAGATGGATAAGATGGCAAGAAGGACATGTTTAAGGTTGGCTTATTATTTGGTATTTTCAACCTCACTTATAAATAATGCTTATTTCATACATAGAGTTAGCAGATACATGAATCATTATTTCAGGTGAGAAGTTTAGTTAGGGGATGTCATAACCATATAGGTAATGTTATAGCCATGCAACTGGTGAGGATTAGCCAATAAATAAATGTAAATAGAAGAGAAAATAGATCTAAGGTTAATATGGGGTCAGGAAGGTAGGTATAAATTATAAAAAAGGATACAGCATAAGAGTTGTATACTAGACAGCATCCTGATATTGTGGGAAGAAAGAAATAAAAGCATTAGATAAACAATTTCCAAGGAAGAAAAATTCACATTTGCTGAAATGAGAATTACAAGAAATCTCAGTTCCCTGTCAGTTGACCTTGTTATTTTGATAAACCAGTGGCTTAAAAGAGTGTGGTTGCTAGTCTGTGGTAGAATTAAGTTTTTTTTTTTAACATCATGATACCCTAAGAAGAGAAAGAAAGAGGAAGACAAGTTTGCCCACATCCCCCTCCAAGAGCACGCCTTGAGATCAACTCTTAAATTTATTATTTATTCAGGGAATAACAGATTCAAACAAGAGCAAAAGGATAGTATGGTGAGAGAAGAAACAAGGACTATGAGAATTTTAGAAACATGGAAATTAGTACATTACAAAGAAGAGATAAACTTTTCAAAATGTTTTGTGCAAGTCAGGTAAGAAGATCAAATAGCATTGCTTGCTATATTTAGCAACTAGGAAGTCACTTTTGACCTTGACAGCAGCTGTTCAGTAGAATAGAGAAATATGATTTGGATAAAAAGTATGTTTAGAAGGAATCAACAAAAATGATAAAACAGAGAAAGAGGAGTCAATAAATAGGCTTTTGCATGTATTAAAAAATATGGCTATTTATTCAGGATTCCCATAAGTATTTAATAATGCATGACTTTGGGGTATGTCTTTTTTGAGATATATAGAACCATGATTCTTCAGAAGAATATGGGGGTTCTCTACTATTTAAAATTTGGGGGAAAAGTGATGTAATGTTGGTATCAGCATAAGGGACAAATATGTTATAACTTAGGTAGGATACAACAGTAAGAAAATATTTATTCAGAAACCATAACAGAAGGATTAAAAGGTGATCTATATTAATTGCTATTTGAAGTCAAATAGGGCAGTGCAGTAAACTTGACAAAATACGAGCTGGGGCTTTTCTTGTCTCTTCTCTCAGTAGAATGAAATTCTTTCAGTAGGATGAAAAGGGACAATATAGAGACTAAAGTGTAAAAAGTCTATTAATCTTAGATTGAGGGCATTGTCCTCAATGATATGCTTGCAAGGAGAAAGTGTCTGTCTGTGTGTGTGAGTATGTGTGTGTGTGTGCCCACACATATATGTGTGAGTATGTGTGTATCTGTATGTATGTGTGTAACAATGTCCATGTATTTAATAAAATGTCTACTGACTTCTTTGAAAAATTAATAGTATAGATGGAGAATTTCAACATTTATACACTGAATTCATTTCTTAATAAAGGAAAACTGAATAAATGACTAATATAATCCTAAATTTTATAAAGGTGAATGTTCAGTGATGAAAACATAGAACACAGTGAGTGAAATTCATATCTTAATGACTTTACAGCTGAAATTAAAGCTTAGTTACAATAATTATATCCTCCCCTTTTCCTGGTATAATTACCTGTTCAATTTCAATGGTTTTTGAACTATTCCTGATGTTTTTTTGAACCACACTTTGATAATGTTCTTCTACTAAGAACTTTTCCCTGTTTGGTCTCTGGGAAACATGTAATTGTAAAAGTAAAATTAAATATAACTTAGAAACTGGCACTGAGACAGAGATCTTGAACAGGAGATAATTCTATTTTGTGTTTCTCTGCTACAAGACTGTATCTGGAAAAGTCACTCAGTAAACAGTTTGACAAGTGGAGTTCTATAGAAAGTAAAGAATTGAGGATTTTAACAATATTCCCTTCCACTAATGTATAGTGGTAGGCTAATATATAGTCCTACTCGATCAAAGGAAAAATATTTTTAAATATCCATTCACCAAATTTCTGAAAAAATATGGACTTTCTTTTTTTTATTTTTGCCCTCTTTTTTCACTTCTTAATTTTATATAGACTTTATCCTCCAATTGTGATTTAACTATTATTTACTCAGCAACCACAGTAATTTACATTTTTAAATCTAAAATATAAAGTTCAGTAGAATGTCAAATTGAAATTTTTAATGACTTTTAGTACTCAGAACAAATATCTTTGCAACCACTATTACTAACCTATTTTACAAGTTGAATTAGGATGCTGAAAGAATTTTTTTCAACTTCACACAAGTAGGTAAAAAGGAAAATAGACTTGCAATCCCATGTTGGTGGCACTAAAATCTATGTGCTTAAGTCTCAAGATATATTGTTGCAAATGAATGTTTCCTGTTTGAACCTCATAGTTTCAAATAACTGACTCAGAGGCTAAATATGAATTATAAATTCTTGACCAATAGCTGAGGCTTATTATTAAGCAGCTCTTACATTTTAATTTACCCAGTATTCCTTATTTATGTTCTGCCATGTGGCAGTAACTTTATTAGCATGGCACAGTCATCTCCTGTTTCCTCTGTATCTAGCTAGAAACTCCTGACTCTGCCCTTCTCCTTCCTATAATCATTAGTTTGGTCACCCTGTCTTTACTTCCTACCTGACTACTGGCCATTCAGTTTTTTATTAAACCAATTTGAGTGACAAATCTTTACAGTGCACAAGGGGATTATTTCATAGCATATTTTCTTCTTAGGATTAAAATTTCCTATTAAACTCAGAATGCTCATTACCATTTCACTGAACCAAAAGTTGAATTTCAAAGGAAAGGATCAGAAAAAATTCTTAGATAATACAAATAGAAAACAGTATTTTTAGGCAAAAGGTACTGTTATTTTCAGACTTGTAAAATGTTTAATTTGTTTAGACCATGCCTTTTCCTTAACTCGGTAGTTTCCAAAATCTGTTCCTTCATTGGATATCATAGACAGTATATTTTTTAAGGTTTCCATTGGCCTCTTATTCTCTTCATTTTGTCTTGGTATGCATATCTCCGTTGACTATTGTGCCCTGAATAAAGAAGTTGCTTTGAATAAGGAAGAGAGCAGGAGAGGTCTATGTATATAAAAGTAAATATTTGAGAAGCCAATTTTCAAGCATGATCATTTAGGAAAATAGCAATAGCAGGTTCCACTATAAGATGTATGACCTCCTTACCTGTGGCTTTTGATCGGCATTACAGTATCAGGCATTACATTTCCTCCCATAAAGCATACCTCAAATCCCATAAAAAGATGAGAATTATCCTATAACAGTTATGCCACTATAGCATCCATAGGCAGATCTTGCCTGTCGAGTCAGTATGGCAATATGCAGAGCCTAGAACTAGATAAGATTTTTGTTCCTCAGCAGCCTGAATATCATTGCTTGGCACTATGTAACCTAGTCAGCAGGGATAAAGTTTCCCAATTTATTTGACATTGTTTTTTCTATGTATTTTTTTTTGAGACAGGGTTTCTCTGTGGCTTTGGAGCCTGTCCTGGAACTAGCTCTGTAGACCAGGCTGGTCTCGAACTCACAGAGATTCGCCTGCCTCTGCCTCCCGAGTGCTGAAATTAATGGCGTGCACCACCATCGCCCAGCTGTTTTTTCTATGTCTTACAGCCAATTAGGACATCTATATTAATCCCACCACAACAAGGCTCAGGAAACATTGCAGAAGAGAAGGCAGAAAAAAATATATGGGGAGAAGTGCTGTGAAAATGCTTTACTCTGGACATTATGTGGCTATCACAATCATGAAATCACAAAAGATGTTTTTACCTGCTCAACATCAAGCCAACACAGATGAAGTACATGATCTCCAGCTTCCATATTACAATGAATTGGATATTGTCAATGGATAGTTGCTCGTGTAGGTAGAACAATTTGTTTTTTAGGATGTGGCCACTGGTAGGTTTCCTTGAAAAGAAAAACAGCATGAAATTGGGGTAGGAGGTCATGTTGGGGGGATATTGATGGAATTAGAGGGGAGAAATGGGTGATATAATCACTTCTTAGTAAGTACATAAAAGAAATTTTTACAAATAGTGGAAAATCTAGCACTTCTATCAGAAACAACATTTGGTTTATTCTCAGTTCATTAATGCTAAAGATGAATATTTGTCATTTACTTATTGTTTAGATTTATTTATATTGTTTTATTATATGAGTGTTTTTGTCTACATATATGCATGAGCACTGTGTACATGCCTGATAACCATGGAGTTGCAGATGGTTGTGAGCTGCCACATAGGTACTGGTAACCAAAACCCAGGTCATCTACAGGAGTAGTAAGTGCTCTTAATTACTGAGCCATCTTTGCCCCTTCCACGCACAAAGAGATGTCATTTTGCAAATCTTTGCATTGCCTTGGATAGGCTAATATGTCTTTGAAACTTTGAGTTATGAGCATGTATTGGCAATTTCACTTGGAACTTGTTTATCTCAAAGTACCTTGCTCACATGTGTACCCTACACATTTTGGCTAACTTGATAATCCCTATGATTCTCTGGTATGTGTTGGAATTAACTAAAATACACTCAGATATCTGCATCCACTTAAGAAACACAGTGTTCCTTCTTGTAAGATGCAAGATATGGTGTTTCCAAAATAATGCCTTCTATACATGGTATTCTTCATGGGGGATTATTGTAAAGATGTTGGTTCTTTTGTAATAACTCTTTTTTTACTATCAAAGTAATGGCATGGGATAATGTTCTTTTACCCTTTAAAGATTTGTCACTCATGTTGATTTAATACAACACTGATTGGCCAGTAACCAGGCCAGTATAGGTGGTTGACCAAACCAGGATAATTCTGAGAAGAAAAAAGGTTCAGTTTGCAGTCACCATCCGGATGCAGAGGAAGCAAGATGAAAATGCTACACTGAGAAAAGGGACCAACCCTCTTGGCTAAACATGGATAAGAATTATGGTTTGATTTAATTTGTAAGAGCTAGTTAATAATTAGCCTAACCTAATAGACAAAACAGTTTATAATTAATACAAATCTCTGTGTGAATCTTTGGGACTGAAAGGATGCAAGACCAGGTGGGACAAAAATTTCTGTCTACAATAATATCTTCAGATTTTGCTCCAAAGTTCTATAGAAAGATTTTATAGATGTCCTGTTACTCACATACTCGTAACTATCATCAATGGTGTCCCTAATACTAAGAAATACAAATTTGTGGTTTCTCATCTTTGTAAATCTTAGGTGAATACAGCACTTTGATTTTTTCCAAAAAAGTCTTTGTAATTGTATGGTTTTATCTGAGTAGTAGCCAATATAAACACTAAGGCATTTAAAGCATAAGAGAATAAGAAAGTGAATTTGTTTCTTGATTATTATCATAGTTTGACTTTAATGAGGTCATGTATAGTATTATATTTCTTTAACAATGATGTGAAAATGTTTATAGTAATGGGAAATCACAAGATATAAATAAATTGGAGAAGTGATACCTTGATTCTCACTTTTTTTTTGAGAAAAGTAAACCCCTCAATTATATGTACCAAAAAATTACATGCTGAAATGTAAACTTATTTTCTTCTAGAATGCTTTATAATTAAAAGGTAACTATAATTTTGTGCCCAATTTTATGGCTATTAAGTGAAAAGGAGAAATTTTATTTCCTTAATTAACAAGACCAATTGAGTTGTGAGCAGGAAAGGTTCTCACAGAGTGGTTACATCTGAAGCCTTGTACAGACTGAAAGGAAGAGCATGCTCATGCATGTTCACCCCACCACAAGACATTTGTACTTAGAATTTCCAAATTGATATAATCACAGGAAATGATAGAATAACAGAATTTAAATAAGCCACTCACTCATATACCTAATTGTGTCAACAATATATGTACTAGTTTCAACAAGACATAAAACATTTCTATAAAAAGATTCTATAATGTTTTCATTTATTGCTAAAGAGCATAAAGTCATTGGTCATTTTGGGAGGGTAAATACTACAATGGCAGGAATACAACTTTGAGATGCAAAATAACTTGTAAATGAATGTATAAAAATGTGCCTAGTTATTCTAATACTATCAAAATTTCAGTTAATAACAATAATATATACAGTACAATATTTACAGCTATGACAAAAAACAAAAAATAAACATGTATGCACATGGCATGATTTTTGTGTGGCTTCAGCACTTATGAGAAATGTGTATTTCTTATTTTTGTTGTATTGGTAATCAGCATTGTGAGTGTGAAGAATTCTGATTCATCTTGCATGTTTGTGTCATCACCACTGTAAGGGAAGCAAATATAGTGATCATCTTAAATGGCTTTAAAAATCATGTCCTCAAATAATATATTCAATCTTAACATGTTCATGGATGGAAGATGCTGACTTTAGCTACTGCAATACTGCTTACATGACCATGTGGAAATTTATTCTTCAAGAGTAAAATAGTTCTACTCTACCTATTTATAGGTGTGTTGTAAACATTCATTTAATGTCATTCATAAAATGTCTCAAATTTTCTCTGGCCTAAGCATTGCATTTCTCCTCCTGCAAGCTTTTCCTCCCCTTTATTCTAGTGTTCTTTAATACATCTTTCACAAATCACCCATTTGAATATTTAAAAGTAGCAATTCTGTCTGTGCATACTTATCTGCATCTAAGCACTGGACTGAGCTGCTAAAGTCCAATTGTAGAGCTGGAGTAGTGAGAATATGAGCAAAGAGGTCAAGACCATGATTGTTATACCCACTGAAACAGTCTATCTGAGCTAATGGGAGCTCATCAACTCCAGCTGGACAGGGAAGAATAGGTCCAAACTGGTCCCCCTGAATGTGGTTGACAGTTGCAAGGCTGGGGCAGACTGAGGGGCCAGTGGCAGTGGCACCAGAATTTATCCCTTTTGCATGTACTAGCTTTTTGGGAACCTATTCTCTTTGGATGGATACCTTGCTCAGTTTATACATGGTAGGGAGGACCTTGTACCTTCTCCAAAGCAATGTTCCTTACCGTCTCTGTGGAGTGGATGGGGGGGTGGAGGGAATGGGAGGAGGGGAGTGAGTGGCAACATGGATTGGTATATACAATGAAAAAGAGATAGTTTGTTCTCTTTTTTAAAAAAATTAAAAGTGCAATTTAAAATGTCAAACTTTCAAGTTATCATTACTATTTACCATTGGGTGACCTAACCTAAACTTGTTATACATGCCAAGCTTGCCTTGAACTCACAGAGATTCACCTGACAGTGATTCCAGGGTGCTGGGATTGCAGGTGTGTGCCATCACATTCAGATTCTTACATACTTTCTTGACACTTAATCTTATGTTCTTTCCAAAATTTTACATATGCAGCAAACATATGCTACAAAGCACCTGGAGTGTTTATTAAAAATTGTTTTGAGAAACTTCTTGCCAAAAATAAAATTTTTGAGAGTTGGTCTCAGAATTCTACACTTATAATTGTAATGAATAGAACAAAATCCCAGTTGGTTTAGTTGTTCTGCTAGGATTGGGAACCTCTGATGTGAATGTCGTCCTTCTACCTCATATACAGGGCCAGCAATTACCCTACCAAGAAGTTTTCTACTAAATATCACTTTGAACCCAGATAGGAACATACACAGAAGAAACATAGATTATGCTACAATATAAAATAAATACAATCTTCATCTTTAAAATTGAATTATTTTTCTATTTAATAAAATAAAACTGGAAAGTCATAAAACTTATCTACAAAATATCAAAGTATAAGATTGTTAAGTGTTACTAAAATATATTAAAGCAGTATAGTGGTAACAAAAATATTAATAATAATTAATAAATAAATGTTCTCTAATCACAAGTTGTAGTCTTGTAAAGTTGTTGACTTTGCTTAAGTTAATTTAAAAATTGAAGCAATTCAGTGAAGTTTTAACAGGTTCCTTTTTTATAAATTGACCATATTAATTATAAAGTGCCAGAATAAATGTTATAATTTTGATAAAATGAATACACTGGAAAATCAGTTTCAGAGTTATTTTAAAGCAGCCATAATTTAAGCAGAAAGATGAAGAGTATAACATAATGTAGAACTTCTAAGTTATATAGTAGAACTAGAAAGAGACACATACATACACATAGTCAGCACCTGTTTCTTGACAATTTTCAAGGGCAGGACTGAAAGGATGGACAGCATCAGTTGTTAGAATAGATATATGAAATGACTATCTTTCTTATATTGTTTGTGAGCACAGCCATTGGTCTTAAAGTTGACATGGGTAACTGTTTGATAGTTTCTTATAAAATGAACAGTTGCTTACTATATGAACCTATAATCCTATTCTTAATATATTTATTATTCAAAGAAGTAAACAATTGACTGCATGAAAATTTCATATAAATACTTGTAGTAAATTAATTCATATACGGTAGAAAGAAAAATGCATGCCAAATATTGATTTGGCCATAATTTCATTTTCCTGGCTAAAATTTCCTTCACATTACTGAGACTGAGTGTGTTCATTTCCTAGTATTTTCAGACTTCCATAATTTCCTTGAAAGCAGATCAACTTCATGCAGAAACACAATAAAGACATATTTCTCTCTTGTCTTCCCCTTGTGTCTTCAAAAATGTGGAGTCATGCGTACTCAAAGTTAAAAAGGATTTGAACTTCCAAAAGAATGTTCTGTGTTGCATAAGACAATTTAAAGACCATTACAAGGAAAAGTAAATTGGAAATCATAGAGCAATGATTTTCTTATAGAAAAAAATATTTATACAATATATTCTGATCATGCTTTATTCATCCCTTAACTCTTTCAGATCCCACTGACCCATCCACCCAAATCTATGCCTTTTTCTTTCTCTCTTTAGAGAAAAAACAAAAATCTAAACAATTCTCCCCAAAATCTCAAGAATATATCCTCCTCCCACTCTATATCTCCCTACTCTGTTTCTTGCATGTACATGTGTACACACATACACACACAGACAGACAAAACACTAAACTGGAAATCATAACATACAAGCAAAGGACCAATGAAAAACAAGCAAAACTGTCCACACAAATAATATGAAACAAAAAAAATCTACAAAAATGCCATTGACTTTGTTGTATGTTGTCCCTTACTACAGGCATGGAGTGTATTCTTAAGTGTAGTTAATATAAAGAATGAGACATCATTGGAGAAAACTAATTTTACCTTAGCAACCAAGTACCGACTGTAGAGAGTTCCTTGATTATGTGTGGGAGTCCATGTCCACTCGCTTCTCACAGCACTGGGACGTGTCTGGCTTGAATCAGTGTAGGCCCTGTGCTGTTGTTGGAGGTTTCTTTCCCACCCAATCCCGCAATAAATACACAGAAACTATATTATTTAGATCACTGCTTGGCCCATTAGCTCTAGCTTCTTATTGGCTAACTCTTACATCTTAATTTAACCCATTTCTTAACCCATTTCTATTAATCTGCATATCACTACAAGTCTGTGGTTTACCAGGTAAAGTTCAGGCATATATATCCGGTGGGGCTACATGGCTTCTCCTGACTCTGCCTTCTTTCTCCCAGAATTCAGTTTAGTTTTCTCCACCTACCTCTGTTCTGCCATGCTATAGGTCCAAAGCAGTTTCTTTATTAATCAATGGTAATCACAACATACAGAGGGGAATCCCACATCATTGTGTGTACTAACTCAGTTTTTGAGGGTTTACATGAACATCAGTCCTGTTGTGTCTGAAAGGCTTTGTTCTCTGGAGTTATCGATCCCCATCTGGCTCTTAAAGTCTTTTCACTTACACTTCTTCATAGTTTCCTAAGCCCCGAATCAGGGGGTTTGAAGAATACATCCCATTTAAGATTAAGTATTCCAAAATCCCTCACTTTTTATAAATTGTCAGTCATGGCCCTCTGTATTTGTTCCCAATTACTGAAAGAGGAAGCTTCTCTGATAATAACTGAATGAGGCACTGATCTATGGGTACAGTAAAATGCCATTAGCAATCATTTTATTGCTATCTTCCTTTAGTAGAAAAATTATATGTGATTTTCCCCTAGGCCCATTGTCTACCTAATATCAGGATTTTGGATATCATAGATGTGGGTTTCATCTCCTGGAGTAGGACTTAAATCCAACTAGGTAGTAACTGGTTTCTCACACAGTTTGTGCCATGGTTGTACCAACAATTCACACAGGCAGTTCACCAATGTAGACTGCAGAATTTGTAGCTGGATTAGTGGTCCCTTTATCCACAGGTAGTATACAGATTTTCTCTAGTATAATGAACACTACTAAGAGAAGAAGAACTAGTTAGGTACCAGCTTAAATTCTTGGTGTTCAACGAAATAGGTAAGTGTTGCCTTCAGCAATAGAGCCTTATCATCAGTTTGTGAAGATCAAGAAATAGCCTTGGCAATAATAGTATGAGATATCTGAGGGTTTCCAGAGTCTATTTGGCCAAGGACTTGACTAGATGCAAGGCATTACTGGCACTGCAGTTTTCACTTGGTGGCAAAATATGTCGATTTGTGGGCAATGTCTCCCATGAACCTTAGTTATACCATATAGATTTATTTCAGATATGTATATATTTTTAGGAAGCTTCTATAGTAGATGATTTTTATAAAACCCCTTAAATGGCCATCAGGAACACTATTTTTGGTATTTGCATGCATGTAACACAATATATAAACACAGAAACTTTGTGGCACAAGTCCAAAAACCCATAGTGAAAGAAGTGACGTAAGTCTCTAAGCACATATAGCGTGGTAAATGCACTCTCACATACATATACACATGTATAGACACACACACACACACACACACACACTTACACAGAGAAAGAGAGCGATTGACAGAGTAATTTTATAGCAAATTATTAGACTTGTATATATGTGTGTGTATGGGTATATGAGTGTATATGTGTAAAATTCCATTATTTGACATTTCTGAGTATGCATGTGTCAGTACGTTGTCTTCTACCTCTTCTAAAGTGCATACTCAGAATACAGGTTTTCTTTCCAGAAGTAACTTAGCATAGTGAAAGTTATGTACAAGTTAAATTGGAAACCTGTGTTTTTACTTTAATTTTACAATGTATTCATCACACAATTGGATATTCTTTAGAATTATTTGACATTATTTTAATCTCATGTAAAATGAGAAGTACTGTGCATTTTATCACAAAGTATTTTGTAGAATGAATATGACAATATGTGTTAAAATCTTGCCAAATGTATTGAACAGATTTTTGTGCCAACATAATAAGACTGTCTATTTAATTTCCAAATTAGAATGCAGCATCCTTATTAATAGTTTCAATTTTATTATAGAATAATCTATTGATTTAACTTATTCCTTAAATTATTATTTCTAGAAATCAATTAAATTATATATGTATAAATGCAATTTAATTTAAATAATAATTTCATGGTATTATTAATGTTATTAATTATTATTAATGTTCTTAGTAATAACATTAAATTATTATTTATAGAGCATAATATTTCTAGAAACAACTGAAATCATGTTTTCATCATATGCTCATATATTTGAAGAAAAAAAACTTTGTGGATCAGCAGACAGACATTGAAGATAATATGTTACATGAAAATTTTTTTTTCAGGACTGAGGAATATTTATTAAGAAGATACAATTAATTACCACTATAGTGAG
Source organism: Microtus oregoni (assembly GCF_018167655.1). NCBI lineage: Eukaryota > Metazoa > Chordata > Mammalia > Rodentia > Cricetidae > Microtus > Microtus oregoni. The sequence goes on from NW_024543812.1 coordinate 3,411,692, forward strand.
TAGAAACTGCTTGTAAGATTGCTTGCTTATCAGCAACTATGCATTTATAGGATAAATAGACATAATTTATCATTGCTAAGGCCTAGCAACTGGTAGAGATAATTTAAAAGAAAAGTTTCATTAGCACGTATAATTCAAAGTGGTAAATCATGGTGGAATAGCTTAAGTAGTGTTGGCCAGAAATCATAAGGAGAAGAAATACAGGAAGTCGTCAGAGAAAGATAGATTCTTCTGTGGTATTCCCCATGTTGTATTTTTCTGTTATAGCCCCTACATCTTGCTTTGCACAGCTTTCAATAATTGCACCACGTTATGAATTTATCAAGGGATGACTCCTTTGATATCATCACAGCCTTCCTGGTAGAATGTTCTCTGGTAATGAAATCTGCAAAACTCCTACACTAAGCTGTCTGTACAGAAAAGGAAACAATAGACTTGCAAAGGAAGCCTAGAGGATGAGAGAAAATATTTGTAAGACATATATTTTATAAGAAATACTGCATGGAAATTAGTATATGATGATTTTACACAGCTCAACAGCAACTCATCCAAGGAAAACAAAACCTAACTATGAACTTATAATGATTCAATTTAAAAAAGGTTTAAGGACTTTTGATTTTCCTCCAATTTAGACATGCATTTGCCCAACAGGTACATGAGAAGAAGCTCAGCACCATTAACCATCAGGGAAATGAAAGTCAAATTCAAATAATAAAATCTCCATTCTTATTAAGGTTGCTACTATATGAATACAGTACAAGCACTGGTGAGGTTGAAACTATTGAAATCATTCATGCACTTGATATTTTAATTCTTCAAAACATTAACCTAAAAATATTGTATGGCTTTTCAATACAAATTCTGGACATTTAAGCCAAATTGAAAGCTCTATATCAGATATATACTCCTGTGATCCTTATATTATTCCTTATATATTCCTTATATTATTATTCACAATAATCAAGGCATGGGAACATCTTTTTTTCACTTTTTGGCTAAGAACAAAGGATAGATATAAACAATCTTATTTTGATGAAGAGATTAAAAAGGTACAGGTATTACAGTATATTTAAATAATAGAACACTGTTAACATTAAGTAAAATTGAGATAATAGTGTCTTATTTAACATCATGGATTAACCAGAATGGTAACACACTAAGTGAAGTAAGCCAGCCACAGAAAGATAACTATTAGATTGTTCAATTATAGAAGGAATCTAGAACAAACTTACTTGAGAGAACAGAGTGGTATGATGGTTGTTAGGTCACAATGAGCTGTTTGTCCAGGAACTAGCCTAATATCAGTTATTAATTGGTGCTAAATTTCATAATTCTTATATGTATATACATGGCGAGCCAACAAGTCTAAGTCAGTAAATTAGATGCTTTTCCTTAAAAAAAAAGACGTAATAAATTTGCTTATTAATGTGACTAAATTTATAGATTTCTTGGTAACTTAACTTTAAATGTTCCAAAAAATATCAACAAAGACTATGCTTCTCTAAATTTGTCGAGTATTTTGTTTGTCTTCAAGTTCAGACAACCAGAACTATGAGACAAAATCATTCATTTTGCTCCAGCATGGGAACTTGTCCTTAAGTTTTTAAGATTCTTTGATACGCTGAGATTTCCTTGAGTTGGACAGTTCAGTGTACTTAATCATTCTTGTTTTTAGCAGCACTCCTATAGCAAGCCAGCAAGAAAGAAGAAAAATGTTCATCACCAGATGGAGAAAGGCATTAATGATACTTGACCTTTCAAGTGTTGCATTACTGTTTTCTAGGCCCACATAGAGATATTTCTGTCAGGTAGATGACAACACCTCAGGATGATACCTTATTGAATGCAGTGTGCCCCAAAGTGAAAGCTAAAAGAGAACATTAATGAACAAAAGAACAGTGTCTCAACACATTAGTCTACAAAAAGAAAATTCCAGAGTTACCTTTAGAAGATGTATGAGGAAGTGGAAGGCAGAAGAGTGGCAAAGGAGAAAATTCTGTTCACTGCTTTTAATAAAAATAGCATGAAAAGGATTTTTTTAATCTCTAATTTTTATAAAATAAGTACTCTGACTTTGTCTAACTCAAGTTATTCATCATAGCCAAAGTCTTTTGAGAAATTATTTATTTTTGTGTCAAGGTCTCACGATGTATTCCTTTATGGCTTGAAGCTCACTATGTAGACCAGGCTGCACTGGAACTTGGAAAGCTCTGCCTACTGAGTACTGAGATAATGAGGTGTGTGACACCACTCAGGTGACAAAAGAATTTTTAATCTATTTTTGGTGAATTCTGTCTGAGATTTCTAAAATGTCTTATTTTTTGTTGAGTAAAGTAGCTTATACTACTTGTAACATTTAATTTCCTTGTTGCCTTATTCTGAGCTGCCACAAAGAACAGAATGACAGTAAAATAAGTTTGAGTCTGATCATAGTAACAAACAAATTTATATACGTAAGGAAATAAGGAGAGATAATCATTACCAGCTATGGCATGACAAATGGTGGAGTATTTGTTAAAAATTTTGAAAATTTTCAGCTCTTTCTACATTTACCAAAAAAATACCACAGCAATTAATTCTGCTCCCTCCACCACATATAAAATGAAGTAAAACTCAAATATAGAACCTCAGAAGTGTGAAATGGCATGTTGATTTAACAAATGGTTCTTGGCCTTCCTCTCACTTTTAGCTTCAGGTTGAAGTTAAAGCCAGTCTGACTCTGTACCACTCTGCGTTGGAAACAGACATTTCTGTTTTTCTCTTCTGAATCTTTATAAGGTAAGGAACTGTCCTGCTTTCCTGCTCTCCCCAAATCTGTTCTCCACAGGGCCTCACTGCTTTATATTTGCCAACATATATGGAATCCTATGAGAAGGGGTAGACACAAGTGTTTTGTCAGGAGAATACAGCATCGGTTTCACTATGAACTGAGTGGAGTAGGACACACAGCCTATAGTTAGAGTGGACTCACTATCTCCAGCCTTTTGATATTTGATCCACAATAGTCTATCATTTAAGAACCACGTAGAACTGAAAAGATAATCCAGCCTTGCTTCTTTGACTCTAAGCCAAAACAGAAGTCAACCTCTGAATGTTGGCATTGTTGTCAGAAAGGATGAGCTCACCAAGACCCCCTTTTCTCAAACAGCATATCAGAAATTGCACAATAAGGAAAATGAAAACTGGCTCTTTCTTACAGAGAAGGAGACAAAACTGAAAATACGGACAAAAGAAAGTTAAAGATCATTTCCTCTGTACCTTGAAATCAGACTCTAGGTCAGCTGGAGAACATAAGGACCCTATGTTAAAATAGCTAAGCAGGCAAAGGGAATTTCTCTTGCTAAGAACTATATAAAATCTGCACTGCTTAATTCCTTCAACCATGGTGTGCCTGCAATGAATTAGAACAGCACAAATTCCTGCATCAAAAGTTTCATTTGAGCTTAGCACCTTACACCCACTGATAGAAGTAGGAATTACTCCCCACTAGCTTGGGCTTCAGGACTTTAAAAACAATAAATCCCATCTTTCTTTAAGGGCCTTGCTGAACTCAAAGGAGATACAAACACTGGCAATTGGCTAAGAAAATACCTTGACTTTTGTCTTTCCTAATTTAAATCGAAAATGAATAGGTGGAAGTGCAGGCAAGTGTATAACAGAATTTTTCTGTGGTATTGAAATGAAGTGAGATTTTTGCCTAAACAATGTAAATCCTCAGAGTCTAGGAGAAGCATCACTACAGGGAATTGTGTGAAGTGCTGTATCTTTGAAGGAAAAGGAGCCTTTACTTTTCTAAGCAAATACTGCAAAACTACCATGTTGGGTTTATTTCTCCTTATGTATTCATTCAATGAAAAAAACACATTTCAGTATCCACACTGGCAGGTCTACTGCTAGCACTGTCTAAATATGCTCCATACATGGCCCTTTCCTTAAGAAAAACAAAAATGAATTAAGAAAAACTGAATGAAACATAAATCTGAACATAAGTAAAGAGATAATTTGGGTTTTTTTAAGTTTATTTATTTTTTTTAATTGAGAAAAGGAGAAAAGAAAAAAAAAACAAGTTTCCACCTGCTCCCAGCCTCCCATTTCCCTCCCCCTCCTCCCACCCTTCTCCCCCTTCCCCCACTCCTTTCCCCCTCCCTCTCCAGTCCAAAGAGCAGTCAGGGTTTTCTGCCCTGTGGTAAGACCTAGGACCTCCCACCTCCGTCCATATCTAGGAAGGTGAACATCCAAACTGGCTAGGCTCCCACAAAGCCATCACATTACGTAGGATCAAACCCCCGTGCCACTGTCCTTTGCGTCTCATCAGCCCTCATTGTTCGCCATGTTCAGAGAGTCCAGTTTTATCCCATGCTTTTTCAGTCACAGTCCAGCTTTAGGGTTGGCAAGAGACCTGACCCTAGAGGGGCTCCCAGGTGCCCAAGCTGAGGTCCCCATTTAGTTCCTCGGGCAGTTGAGGATAGGGAACCTGAAATGACCCTATCCTAGAGCAATACTGACGAATATCTTGCATATCATCATAGAACCTTCATCTGGTGATGGATGGAGATAGAGACAGAGACCCACACTGGAGCACTGGACTGAGCTCCCAAGGTCCCAATGAGGAGCAGAAGGAGGGAGAACATGAGCAAAGAAGTCGGGACCACCCACCCACTGAGACAGTGGAGCTGATCTATTGAGAGCTCAGCAAGACCAGAAGTTTATTTATTTTTTATTGAAAAGAATTCCGCCTCCTCCCCCTCTCCCATTTCCCTCCTCCTCCTTCCACTCCTCTCCCCCTCCCCTGACTTTTCTCCCCCCCCCAGTCTGAAGAGCAGTCAGGATTCCCTGCCCTGTGGGAAGTCCAAAGTCCTCCCCCCCTCCATCCAGGTCCCAGAAGGGAGCACCCAAACAGGCTAGGCTCCCACAAAGCCAGTTCATTCAGTAGGCTCAAAACCCAGTGCCATTGTCCTTGGCTTCTCATCAGCCCTCATTGTCCGCCATGTTCAGAGAGTCTGTTTTTATCCCATGCTTATTCAGTCCTAGTCCAGCTGGCCTTGGTGAGCTCCCAATAGATCAGCCCCACTTTTGTTGAATGGAGGGAGGGTCCTTTTGCAAAGAGAAGGGTTGTTCCATAGTCAGGCACGGGGAAGAATGAAGAGTCAAGAAAAAATTAGGAGTCAGGAAGTACAGTGAATGGCTGGGGGATAGTTAGACTGAATCTGAGAATACATTGTCTAGAAATCAGGCAGCTTTGGAAAGCAGCCCATAAAGAAGGCTGAAGGCAGGTCAGAGTTCAAGATCTTGGAAGAGAAGAAAAGACTGAGAAAACCTGGTTACATTTTAGTTAATAATTTATGAACAAAAGATTAAAATATGGGAGGTCAGAGTTTACCTGGGTCCTGTATATCCCAGTGAAATATTCTCATGTGTTTCTCATATATCATACACAATTTCAGGGTAAACCAGGGTGAAGTGTTTGTTAAAACTGTCATTCCTCTCCAGGAGCAAAAGACTGAGGAAAAATTAACATCATGAGCAGGCCATGACCAGGACATTCATTTACATGAGCAGCTAAAAATGTATCTGATACATTACATTGACATTTTTTGTTAGTCATGTTTGATTCTATGCTAGGTTTCTGGGCTTTCCAGCCTTCGGGTCCTGGACCTCCAAGCAGTGTCAGGGAGCTTGTATGGGTCTGACCCAGGTCCTGTACATATAGGTTATGGCTTTGTATCTTAGAATTCTTGTGGGTCTCCTAACAGTGGTAAAGCGGGGTATCTCTGTCTCTTTTGCCTACTTGTGGGACCTTTTTCAGCACACTGATTTGCTTTGCCCAGTTATTATATAAGGGTTTTTGCGTATTCTTAATGTAACTTGTTATGCCATGTTTGGTTGATATCTCTGGGATGCCTGCTCTTTTCTGAAGGGAAACTAAAAAGGAGTTAATGGGAAATAAGGAAAGGAGGAGGAGGGCTGAGAGGGAAGGAGGGAGGGGGAAACTGAAGTAAGGATATTATCTAGGAGAGAAGAATAAAATTATTAATTAAAAATGAATGCATACAAATGTATGAATTTTATACAAAATTGATTAAAGACTGTTTGGCATATAGAGGAGAATCCCATTAAGTGGGATTAATGACAAAATTACATAGAACAAAAATTACTCTGAGGTGGGGTCTCAGAAACTGATTCATTCAACTACAAGACTGAACTTCCTTCTCATAGTTTTTTCAACCTTCCTACACTAAGACCTTCATCTACATACATATGTCTTTCCTGTGCTATACAAATGTGAACTTTCATCTTACAGTTTTAATCACCCTGTCAAAATTATTATGACTTTTAGAGAAGAGTTGATATAGATGTTAGGGATATAGACTGAATAAATCATGTTAGCATTCATAACTTTGTGAATTTTATAATTAGAGATAATGATGTTCTACATGTAGATGATAGTTACTGACTAGAGGAAAGTGGGAAGATTCCAGATCTACAAAAAAGATATAATGAATGATATTTGTTCAGAGATTGAGGATGGCTTTCATAGGCAAACATAAGAAGAAGAAAGGAGGAGCTATTAAGTTCATCCTGTGGTGTAGTTATTTTGTGGGTATAGAGTTATACTGTGTATGTACTATTTCTCATGCCTCATGCATGACTTTTAGTGAGTTTTGGAGCACTTTCTAATATTTTAGAAAATTCATTTTCTTTTCTTAAAACAATTCAGATTGGCTTTATCTCTTTTTCTAACAAATGGACACAAAGAATACATACACAGCACTGTTTCCCACAAACCTTTCATACACTACACCTCACTTGCATTCCTGAATCTCCTAATTAGGTGTTTTGTTTTTGCTGCTTTTTCTACCTCCTTGCCTCTCATCCTAATAATTTAGGACTTAGGTAGGACTTTGGTCTGTGACAATCATGATCATTTTCTTAATTAGGCACATTGGCAATACAGTAAAATTTAAACTCCTATAGTTTGCTTTTAGTACACTTAACTCTTTCTAGAATATGTAATGCTTATTTCTACATATGACTATATGTATATACAAGTTTTATATTCTGTGAATGGCAAAACCATGGTAGATAGGTACCACATGTTTTCTATGTCTGTGGATCAGTGACACACACATAATATCAAGATCTTTAATGAGTGAATTCTTTCACCTACTTACTTATCTTCATTAAACCATTTCTGTGTTATCAATTGCTGTTGGAGGGGCCTACTTGTTTGTCCAGGCCTCCAAGAACCAAAATAACTACACAGAAACTGAATTATTTAAATCACTGCTTGGTTCATTAGCTCTAGCTTCTTACTGGCTAAGTCTTACATCTTAATTTAACCCATCTCCATTAATCTGTGCATCATCATGAGGTCGTGGCCTACCAGCAAAATTTCAGCATGTTTGTCACCAGCAGTGGCTCCATGACTTCTCTCTGACTCTACCTCCTTTCTCCCAACAATCATCTTAGTTTCCCCCACCACCACCTAGCTCTGTTCCCCTATAGCACTGCTATAGGCCCAAAGCAGTTCCTTTGTTTATCAGTGGTAATCACAGCATACAGAGAGAAATCCCATATCAGATTGCCTTGGTCATCATTGACTCTTCTTTATCCTTACCCTGCATCCAATCATTTGCTTTTCTTTGTGTTTCACCATTCTCTCATCTTCTAAATTCATACCATCTATCATCTGGAGCAACATTTCTAAAGCTTTCATCCCATTGTGCCAGACTTCAGGGACATAATATTCCTATTTGTATCAGGAGCTGAAGGAGATCACACTATTATTAAGTAATGATCACTCCTTCTCATTTATCTTGTATGGCAGGAGTATTTTCTCTGTCCTGTTGATGCTAGGCTTGCCTTTATACCTGCTTTGGTCAATTGTCTGATGCAGCAGAAGTTTGCTAAGAGCTATTGTGGTTGAACTTGCCCTCCTGTGCTTCTGGCATTCTCAGAAAATAACTTCTCGTAGGTGGCTAGCTGTGTATAGAACAGTAACAAAAATAAAATAAAGACAGATTTGAAGCTATACATTGAAAAGAGATATGCTTTTATCAGGCTATATCAGCCATTCTATTGACATACATTCTGAAGCAGAACCTCTGAAATTAGCTAAAAGAATCATTCTTCAAAACAATTGAATGATGATATAGACTCGAGTTTGGAGGAAAAATTTCAGGATGTAAAAGTTTATTGACACTCTAATTTTATAATTATATTAGTAACATCATAACCACTTTATTTTCTCTTTAATATTTATAGAGTTCCATCTCATTCTCCTAAAATAAGAAATATACCCATTCAAAAAACGTCGATGACTCTATGTTGTCTGTAAAAAGATCAAACTTATCATAACATTCAAAGTTTCTAGACTTTATCTCAAACTTCATCTGCTGTCATAGTCATTATCATATTTATTAATTTAGTAAACATTAGGTTACTAAGTGCCAAATTAGGTGTAATGAGAAAAATTGCATGGAAACTGGAACATAATATAACAATATGACAGAATGTGACCAAGAGAATTGTTTTGAGGAATGTAGAATATACCTGCTGTATTCAAAAGCCTAATGCTAAAAGAGAACAACACTTGAATGCAATTCTATCCATTTAGTTCAGTAGATTATACAAAATATTAAAAGAAAAAAAGGATCCATTTGCATGAATACATTGTTGTCTGAATATTAGATAATTAGCCATGAATAATGAATAACAAAATTGGAATGGCTGATTAGCATTTTGACTATCGTTAGTGATGTATTGGAGAATATGTTTAAAATCTTTTTTATCCATTTCTTTCATTTTTCTTACTTTTTTGTATGTGTAGATGTGTGCAGGTACATATATGTATGCAACTTGAGTTTTGTTTATCTGGAACATTCCACCTATGTGGACTATTGTGGCTTCTACAAAATATTTTTAGAAAAGTTGACAATAAAGAACCTTGAACACAATCCTTAGGCATGACAGAAAAATATACAAGTGTAACTATATGAAACTACAAAATTTCCATTTATGACAGGTACAATGAAAACTTATTCTAAAAATTGGCAGAAAATATCTGCAAATCACTTATCTGATAAACAGGTAATATTAAAAATAATAAAGAATTCACACAACCCACAGGAAATAATAACCTCAATCAAAATGAACAAAGGTAGAAAAAGACATTTTCAAAGAAACATAATAATGACCAAATATTATAAGAAAAATTGTTTGCTATAATTCATCATTAGGAAAAAAGTAAAAGCTACAATGAGGTTAACAAAGCAAGAGTAACAGAAAAAACCTTCATACACTATTGGTAGAACGGTAAGCTAGTACAACTGCTGTGGAAAATAATATGTAGGATTCCCAAAAACATGAAAAATAAAACTAACTGCATAACCAAGAAAGCTCTCTGCTGGATGTACAAACAAAGGAAATAAATCCAGGCCATATGGAGACAAGTTTCAAGTTTCAATTCATCTTTGTGTGTGTGTCTGTGTGTCTGACGTGGACATGTTGTGTACAACTTAAATATATAAAACAAAAATCAACCATGTGAACTTCAAAAATAATAGAACAAAATAACAATAATTACTTCAAATGGTTGTAGGCAATAAGAACTTGACAAATCAAAGTGGATTTTCTCTATTTTAATTTCATCCTGAAGGCAAATGGAAACCATTGAAGGGGCTTCAGTAAGGCTTGAGGCTAAAGATATCTTCAGTAACTGATGTTGCATGGAAAAATTAATGATAAACTATGTCAGAACATGGAGAACAGCATCAGGGTGGCTTAATAAGAGTTAAATCACAGCCCATCATGTGGTCAATGGGGTAGAAAGGAGGCCATGGGGATAACATCCATATCTTCTTGATGTACGATGATGGAAAAGGATCATGATGAAATCAGCCAGTTATAGTATCCATATAGCTGAGGAGTAGACCTCCTAGAAGACAATGACAAGACAACAGTTGTGTGAAGGGAGAATGGTAAAGTCATTTTGACACCTCTGAACTTGAGGTGTAAGGAATCGTGATGGCCATGGCATGTAAGTAGAGTTGCTGCCACTCAAGGAGTGACAAGCTTTGACCACACTGAGTTATTTATTCCCCTGAGAAGACTGTGCTCACTTACCTTTCTCTGTTTTGCCATTAACTATTGGTTATAGGCTAATTTTTCTCTCCTCTTATATTAGAGGTACATTTTGTCAACTTTAAATAAACAAGGGTAATCTGGGAAGAGGATATCAGTTGAGAGAATGAGTCTATCTAACTGGCCTGTTAGTGAGGCTGTAGGGACATTTTCTTGAATATTGATAGAAATCGGTGCATCTAACCTATTGGAATCTTTGCCACTCCTGGACAGGTATTCATGTGCTATATAAGATAGGTAACTGAGTAAGCCATGGGATCAAGACAGTTAGCAATGTTCCTCCACGACTCTGCTTCGGTGTCTGCCTAGAGGTTCCTGCCTTTGAATCCCTGTTCTGGCTTCCCTTCATTTTTTTCTCCACAGGTGGCTTTTGGTCATGGTGTTTGCCATAGCAACAGAAAGCAAATAAGACACCCCATATTATCCTCAAAATTTTAGATCACCATGCTCCTCTACCATGAAGTTTTTCTTCCTTTTCATCGCTAAACATCAGATTTTTGTGAGTACATTGCCTTTATTAATGAGCATTGAGTATGTATTGCTCCAGCTATTCAGTCATTTTCTTTGAATATTTGTATCTTCTTCTAGACTCTTACTCTTGTATACTTGTGTATTTGCTCTAATGTTTCTGCCTCCTTCAGTTTCATCCCAGAGAAAACACAAGGTACATAGGCAATAAATATGGATCAACTTTAATTTAAATAATATATTCTGTTAAGGAGCTGTTTGCAGAAATAAAATAGGAATGTATTTTTTCTCTCAAAAAAGTGTTACAATTCAATCCTTTCACCAAAAATCTAAAGCACAAAAACTCCTGTTTGTCACTTGCCCTTGGTAGTGCAGGACAACAAGGTATAGAACGTTTTAAAAGGTGATAGATTTTGATGAGCTTTTCTGAAGCTCACTTCTCCTGCTTTGAATCTGCCCTTTAACTTCCTCTTGGCATAACCCTGCTGCTGCTAGATTTGCTGATTCTATGATTCCCTGAAGAATCCCACTATCTTTTCTACACTCAGCTTTTGCTTCGGTATTGCTCAGTATTTTTGACCTGATTCTTGTCTAGCATTTCTCAGTCTATCCCTTGTCTACGCAATTTTGTTTGAAATTCTTGATCTTTTTGTAGGACATAGAGACATACAATTGTTTTTGTATTTGTCTTGTATAAAATTCAAGCAGGTCTTACACCAGAAGAGCCTGGGTAGGCAGCTCTGCTGTCTTTCAGCAACACTAAACCCAGTTGGTCATTGTGTTATTTTTTTAATGCCACTTTTGCTTCCTGAACTCTTTAGGCCCTTGGTTTTCCCTTTGACTATCTAGATAGATACATAAACATACATACACATACACACACACACACACACACACACACACACACACACACACACACACACACACAGCTCTGAGCACCTTAGGTGATTTGGATGCAGAGGGCACACAGAAAAAGAAATTAGTAAAAACAAATCTCAAAGCTACAGTCATACAGTCATTGATGGGCTTTGCTTTCTGGTCTTGTTCCCTTTTATTACACTTCTCCTTAGACATTTATCTCAATGGAAAACATCTTCATAAACTTATGACTGTAAAGTCACTTTCACCATTGATCCTCATTTCCATTTTATTCTCTACTTCTGCAAAGTCTGTATAACTCACAGCTGGTAATCGTGGTGCTTACTTTAATCCCTGCACTTACTCACAAGACAGAGACAGGTGGTTCTCCATGAGTTCCAGGGCAGCTTCGACTACCGAGTGAGTTAATATTTTCCCCACTTAAACTCTGCTCCTCACTCCTTTTAGTTGATCTTCAATATACCAGATAATAGCTTGTCTTGTCTTAAGCAAGATTTATGATGCCATTGCTTTTGAAAACTTTTGTTGACTTCCTAATGTATAGGAATAAATTCTACTCATAACAGGCTCTTCACTAGCTTGGTATTCAGTCCCTTGACCCAGAGGCCAAATTTGTTCACCGTTTTATTTTTATCAATAAATGTTATTAGAAACACAGAAACATCAATAAGTTTACTTATTGTTTCTCTCTTTCTTATCCTACAAGAGCATAGTCAGCTACTTGTAATGGAGATACCATGGATGCTGAATTCTCTAATATTTATTCTCTGGTACTTTGCAAAAATGTCAACCTATAGTTAGAAATGTCTACTATTGTGATGCAGCTGTTACTTTCCTCACCACATGGGTGCATAGCTCATATTGTTCCCTTAGCCTCATATACCTCCTCCAACCCGTGTTCAACAACTAATATGAACTTCTCAGTATTTTAAATTGAATGTCATTTCCAAGGAAGATCTTTAAGTGGCTGACCCTGCCCTTTGTTCTGGTCTGATAGTGAATTAGACTGAATTAAAGAAAAGTCTTTATAACAGTCTCACATATGACTCCTTGAGAGTATATTTAAGTCCATCTCACTCACTACTGATCTGAGCTGTACTAGCTTGACATGTGATAATGATAAAAGAATCTAAGAAAGGCCTGGTCTGTCATATGCCTGAAATATTATCATCTGTTTGATTAATGCATTCTCTTTTCCTACCTCTTGACATTGTCTTTTAAAATGACATTTTAAAATCTGGTATCTGGCTGTGAATTAGGAAAATACACTAATAAACAAAAAGCAGCTTTAAACATAAATTTTTAGTATGAGTTACAGTACATGAATGCTGTCATGAAGAAGGTGTTGAGTGAGCTGTTGTGGGACTTCCAATGCGGGATAAAGTGGTAGTAGCATCAGGGTTACATGACTATGGAGATAAGAAAGATAAAGGATCATTATGCCTGCCCTCATCAACATTTAAACATGTTAGTGCTTGAATTGAAAGAAGTATTTTTATTTCTCTCTAATTTTCTTAAATTTAATGAAAAATTAATTAAGCAAAGATTATTTATTCATTTAACTCTGTGACTAAAAGAAGTGAAACAGGAGTTCAAAGCATAAATCTGTTAATTTTGAATGAGTTACCAGTACCTGAAGGAATAGATTTTGTAATTAAAAGGCTCAGGGACTATGGCATAGTTACCTTTGATGAGTTTCTCACTAATAGTATTGAACTAAAACAAAATCATAATTGCATTAACAGCCATCACAGAATGCTCCCCAAATCTTAAAAAAGCATAGAAAGACTGAAGAATAAAAATCCTTAAAATCTGAAGACATATTTTTCCTCTTCTTTTAAAGATAACTTTCTATTTCAGTAAAATGAATTTGCAATGAATATTAATGAGTACATCTTTTTATAGTGAAGATAATTTTCACTTGTTTCTAGTATTTTCTATTGATCTACAACCTAAACTACAACAACTATAATTCACTGGAATAAATTATAATTGCATCTAATTAAGTGTAATTATTTTAAAAAAATGACCCAAATACAATTACCGAAGAGGATACAATGATACCAAACTTTGTACTTCATTTACTATCTCAAAGTGCAGCTAAAAAATTGAATTTTTGGATAGAAATAATAAATACAAGAAAATCCTTGATTCTGGTACTATAATGCCATCTTCAGTGCAGTGGATGGAGGAAGCTATTTTTCTTTGGAAAATGCTACCACTCGAAGCAAAAGCATTGGCAATTGGAGAAATTATTGAATTTTTTTATCTAATAAACATGATGCTTAATATATAAATAGCATTTGCTGATTATTGATTGGCATGAATTAATGCATAGAAGGTAGAAGGCATTGTCTACTAATAAACTAAAATAGATCAAGTTTTTTAATGCCCAGGATACATTTTTCTTGATAATTTTGACTTGAATTGTACTGGCACGTACTCCAGAAACTTTTTACATACACTTCTTCCAAGATCATTTAGTGTAAGCCTTTATAGGAATGATTGCTTTTACATACCTTTTTTTTTTTTCTTTTCTGGACCATTCTCACCTTGGACACTGAGGATAAAGAAGTCCAGGCCCTATAGCTAGTTCTTTCTACTTGCATGCTGCTGCGGAACCCTATAAAAATTACAGTTGTGCCTCAATGGATTTTCTTGTATAGCCTTACACATAGATTCTCACAGTTTCTCTGGAATTCAAAATAAAACAAAACAGTACAATGAAAATATTATCCTGTGTGTCAGGAGATCCTCGACCAGAGTGGCAATGATAGATCATGTGACCTTGTGTAAGTCATCCTCCTGTTCAATACTTTTTTGAAGTGATAGGGACCAAATCATCTTCTTTTGATGATCCTTAACAGGGAAGATGTCTATTCACAAATATTTACTTGGTCTACCTTTATTATGATGAAGAGTATGCTGTTTCAAAGACTATTTAGTGTAGTTTTACCCAGGTATAATAAGATTAATGTGAAAGTCCAAGCTTTTTAGATATATTTTTATTCAAATGACAATCTGAATTCATATATGCATTTGGGATTAAATAATCAAGCCTGTGATCACACAGTTGGCTTTGTGGCATGGTATAAGCACCTGGAAATAGTAAACAGAGAGAAGAGAGTGGAAATGCTGCCCACAGGCTAAGCATTACTTCTTTATAATATACATAATGGAGCCTATTGACAAAAATGACAAATTCAAAGGGAGATTTGTGGACCTAGATGTAATTTTTAATTAAATGCTTCTATTTGATTCTCTTAATACCTTCTTTTCTTAAGTATGCGCTGACTGACTTTTTTAATTCCGATGGTTTTATTCAGTTTCCAATACACATTTCTGTGTAACTGCTTAATTACTTACTGAAAATAAGGATTTGTGAATTTCCATGATAAGAATTGATGCAACAGCATTTCAGCAGCTGTACCAAATCTAACAAAAAACAAATATTTTTTGAAGTTCTGAGTGTGAGGAGAAAATAATAGCCATGTCTGTGGCAACCATGTGGCAACCTTACCAACAGGTCTGCAATAGTGTACTTCCGTAATTAAAGTAGGGGGTTTCAGAGTGCAAAGTGATTGTTCAGATTCTGTCTTGACCAAAAACATCTTGCAAAAGTTGAATTTTCTGCTGCTAACTCTGTCTTCTTATACTTATTTTTGTTTCAGCATGATATACTGCACTGAATTTTCTGTATTTCTAAAACTTTTAAGAAGAAACTGGTAATGCAAAGTGTGAGAATTCTTTCTTATAAATAAGTGTGTTTCCAGAGTGGAGAGTAGTTTCTACTTTGAAGAATAGTATTTTTTTTAGACTTTTTTTTATTTTTATTTATTTATTAAGGATTTCTGCCTCCTCCCTGCAACCGCTTCCCATTTCCCTCCCCCCCCCATCAAGTCCCCCTCCCTCATCTGCTGGAAGAGCAATCAGGGTTCCCTGACCTGTGGGGAGCCCAAGGACCACCCACCTCTATCCAGGTCTCCTAAGGTGAGCATCCAAACTGCCTAGGCTCCCCCAAAGCCAATACATGCAGTAGGATCAAAAACCCACTGCGATTGTTCTTGAGTTCTCAGTACGGGATGTACTCACTCATATTTGGTTTCTAGCCATAAATAAAGGACATTGAGCTTATAATTCATGTTCCTAGAGAAGCTAAATAAGAAGGTGAATCCAAAGACAAACACATAGGCATCCTCATAAATATTAATCTTCATCAGGCGATGAAAGGAGACAGAGACAGAGACCCACATTGGAGCACCGGACAGAAATCTCAAGGTCCAAATCAGGAGCAGAAGGAGACGGAGCACGAGCAAGGAACTCAGGACCACGAGGGGTGCACCCACACACTGAGACAATGGGCATGTTCTATCGGGAACTCACCAAGGCCAGCTGGCCTAGGTCTGAAAAAGCATGGGATAAATCCGGACTAGCTGAACATAGCAGACAATGAGGAATACTGAGAACTGAAGAATAGTATTGAATAAAATGACAAGCAGTTCCTGTGGGAAGGAGGATAACTGATGAACAAAAAGAAAGATTCAGTGTGGAAAATACACAAAACTCTTGGGTATCGTAATCTTATGCTGGCAAATTGATGCTTAGCCCCAGAATCTTATAGTTACATATATATTACCACTAGAAAAAAAAAAACTCCCTAAGCTAGTCTGTGCCATAGATAGTGCTGGCTGTTCATAACAGCAGAAGAGAATAATTTTCAGCAGGAAGGACTTGGCAAAGATGGCATATCCTGCTATGGAGCAAAAGGATCCATGGCAGATACATGATTTCCTGGGGATCCATGCAGGAAATGGTTTCTGAAATAGGCACTTGATATTTTCTACTGAAGTAAATTTTCTGAAAACAAATCAGAAAACCTTGCAACATTTTATTATGCCATTGGAACTTAAATGCTTAAAACAATCTATTTGAGTCCCTAAAATAATCTTTGGTACAATATGCATGTTTTATCTACTTCTATTATACAAAAATATTGCTTGACATTATTTTAATAGAAATATCAAATAAGAAGGCTTTAACATCAATCCATAAATTCTTCCAACAACAGAAAAAAATGTATCATCCAAGGGATATGTTTTATTTTACTAGTTTACCTGAAAAAAGATAATTAGGATTGCTGTACTGGAACTTCTTAGATTTCATATTAATTTAAAAGAAATAGATCACAGTTAAAGTAAAGAAAATGAGTTTAACATTTGGTATATTTTTACCAAGAAGACTTTTCAGCAATTAGGTTTTGAGATCTGATATCTGTTTTTGTGAATACTTCTTTGACCTTATTGTCGTACCTAATCTCTAGTCTCCAGTTTCAACCAAATTCTCCTTCTTTTAAAACAGATTTGCATGTTCTAGTAATTTTTAATCACAAATCTTACCAAAGAATTCCTTGTTTTTTATATAGATGATTTGATATACATAGTACCCACATGCTTCTCTGAGCTTGTTTATACATCTTGTAGCAAGCTTGATTTGCATCATGGCTGGTGTTCTGTAAATAGCACGTGATATTCATTTAATAAGCATACAAATTATGAGCCAAATGAGAAATTGAATAAACGAGGAAAATCAAAAATCAAATCACTTGACAACTGTGTGACTGAAAACCGAGGTCATAAGCTCAGTCCAATTCCTACTATATACTATGCAATGGTTATATTTCAATTTAAAATGAAAAAAGTTATCAAGGAGGATGAAATAACTATGATATCTGAAAAATTTAAATAAGTCAGGAACATTTCAATATTTAACAACTAGTATTTGTGTATATCATGCAGTGTTGTGTGTATTATTTTCTGTGTGCATGTGCAGATATAACTTTCATACTTACTTTACATAAAGTAATAGGGTACCCAATATCAAGTAAATAGCAAATTAATTGAATTTCTCTTTGTACTTGAGCTTTGCTAAAATAAGACTAATAAAAACACTGAATGGCTACACATATGACCTATAAGAAAAAACTTTTATTCTTGAAAACAGCATTAAAGTTACTCCATACCAATTCCAGAATTTTATCACAATAATTCAGTTCACATAAAACAATGATGTAAATATACATTGTAATTTCTTAGTAAGGAGGACAATGCTTAATGCAATTCTTAAATGTTTCCATAATTAATATCAATTGCACAACATGGGTTCCTTAGATGTTTACCAACAGCATTTGATACAATTTGTTTGTGAGTTCCTAACTGAGAGAAATACATTGTTCAGGTTCTCTAAAAGACTTCCTTGTCTCTCTATAGCCATTTTAAAAGTAAAGGCAGGTATTTATTCATTACATACTCCCATTAGCTCTCTAAGAACTTTATTCATAAATTTTAAAGCAATTTTCCATTATATCATAATATTAGAATGGCTAGAATTTGTGATTATGTGCAAGCAATGTCTACAAAAGCAAACTATAGTGGAATATTTACTTGTTATCACTTGGTTCTGGGTTCTATTGCAATTGTAACTTGTAATTACCAAACAATGTAGAACTCAGATCTTTTATATTCCCAGTGTCTTATTTTCTGGACCCAAAGTATTCAATTGCCTCAGATCTTCAATGCATTTCCCCTGTGTAAATATAAGAACAACAAAATAAAAAAAAAGTTTTGCAAAATTATAGAATACCATAGTATTTCATATAAAAGATAATAGAGCCAATTTCTTTAATTTTTCCTTCTCCAATTATATTCTATAAATCACTAGAAACTAAATAAAATAAAGAAAATAATACAATAAAATTAAATTAAAATTTACACACACATAGCTTTTGTAAAAAACAAATAAGTTATTAAGGTTCATTTAATCTCCCATTTGGTTTTAATTTAACAAAAGAGAGATCCCCTAGAAATCTGCAATTGAGAGATAACAATTGTCAGTTAAACTTGAAACTATCCCTAGTAAGGGACATTGCCAACAGTTCAGTTCAGTTAATCTGACCTGTAACTAATTGAATGAACACTGAACATGAGTATGGCTCTTGACTTGATGTCACTTGTCTATACTGGAGTGGTTAAGAACCTTGTGCTTCTGATCTATATTGTGCCAAATTCCAGCACAGTTTATGTATAGTTATAAAGCCACAGAAATCTCATTTTATACTTCTGTGCACTCTTTTTTCAATTAGCTTAAGAATACATGATTTAAAATCACTTTATGGCATATGAGTCTTTCAATATTTTTTCTGCACTCAATTTAACAATAATGCAATTAGTGCATTTTTTTCAACCACAGAAAATATATCAAGTAATTGACTGATATTTTTGGTTACCTTAAAAGAAGCTAAGTTAAAAATAGTCATTATGTGTGTAAGCAACTTGAAATTAGTCAAGCTTGCTATGGAATGTAGAGGTTCTGAAGTTTCTATGAAAATATTTGAGTTGATAGTTCAGATTGAATACTAATATTTGCCTATTTGAAGTTATGTTGGATTCTAAATGATGAGAATACAGAAGGATCATAGAATGTTGATTTTGACACTGTCTGACAACTGTTCTCTGAGGGACTGCCACTACAAAGGAATAAAATTGAAACTACATTTATAAAGGAAAAAATCTTTTAACAGAGGCTTAAAAATTAAGTTGAGTGTGAACAGTATTATAAAGCTATATATATGTATATATATATGTACACACACATATATATCACCCTTAAATTTGAGTTATATAATCAGTTTGGTGACTGTTTTATTTATTTTTTTCTGAAAAACAATGAAAAGATAAATATACTTAACAAACAGTGGCTTCAGAAATAACTTTGTACCAAACAATTTTATTAATGGTTCCAGAAAAATGACATCTAATAAATTCTAATACCTTGGTGTAAATCAAAGCAAACAAAATTCATTAGAACTGTTCTTTCTGTGATTTACATTAGATTTTATAGCATCACCTGCTTTTATTAATTAATCTAAAATAGAAATAATTGAACCAGGGTAAAAACAATATAATACATACTCTCTACTTTATTTCAAAATAGTAACTATAAATACATTCTTAATATATTTTCTTCCTAACTCTTTGGATGCAATGATGAGAAAAAATTAAAGAAAAAAATGAAAGATGAAAGAAAATCTCACTGTGCTCATTTCAGAAACGATCCATGTAAGTCTTGCAAATGATATTTTAGATAAATATTATCACTATACATTTCTATATTGACTTTGATATTTCTGAAATACCTGTGGCATTACTCATGAGGCCATGTCCTTTAATATTTTTGCTTCCTTATGGAGCACAAAACTAAAGGTTTATGAAAAGCAACAAATGGTAATGGTCTGTAATATCTTTTCAATTAACATATTTGTTGATAGTGTTATTTAGAATAGAAAACTAAGTATTGGATATAAATTGCCTTATGTATTTGAATCACTGTACTTTAATAGCTGCTTTCTCATAAAATTACACAAAGATTTACTTTTAAAGAATTGAATCATTTTTATTGATTTCATAAAAAAATAATTTAAAACTTGATTTATATTACACGAACACAATATATTATCTCACCCCTTCACTGATTTCATAAGATCTAGTGTTCTCTGCAACTGTTCTAACACAGTTCATACACAAGAATACAATGCCAAGAAGACCATGATGTGTTATTCCACATTAGAGATGATCACTTCTTGGCTTTTTAAGATTTGAATCAAAGCCTACTAAAAAAAAATGTTTTACCATGTACATATCATATCTGAAGGGGTTAAACTACATCAAGAATATAGGCTGAAGCCAAAAAACACAGATACAGTATTTAAACTGCTCTTGTACTCAACTAAGAATTTATACGTAACTACAGTACCATAAATGATACAAGAACTAATGATAGACAGGTGCAAAATAGCATACACTGTATAATGTAGGCACAATGACTTTAGTTAAGGATAGCATATTAGCCTTAACCAAGAATTCATTAACTTCCATTTACAAGTAGAACCTCCAAATAAGCACATACAGTTAAATTACTCTTTTTTTCTTAAAAGTTTTTGAGCATTTATAGCTTTCAGCAGTAGAGTGTGAGATAGCTGATATACTACAGCAAGCTTTGAGATTGTGGTAGGTACTCTTGCCGCTGACAATTCTGCAGAAACCTTGAAACATCTTCCAAGCATCATCACACTGAATAAAAAGGCATGATCCCAACAACCTATTAGTCCCAGATTACGCATGGAGTTTACTGGTTCCTCCTAAGTGTCCATTTAAGATTTCTGAATTCACACTTTATTGACAGGAAAAACAAAAACACTTTGTTGGAAGCCTTCGCATCTTTATCTTGTCAGTGTGCATTAGGAGCCCTTTAATCCATGGATGCATGCATGCATGGTAATGGCATATTAAATGTCCTTATGAAACTGCAGATGAAAATTAGCATTTGAACGCACTTTTCTTTCAATATCAGAAAGCATTGTTTGTTTGGATGTACTTATATTTATATAAAGTTTCACAGATTGTCATGAAACTGAAAATTACACATTAAAGTTTTAAGAGCACCAGCACATACATAGGGAGATTTTATTTGCTATCTAAAAAAAAACCCACCAAATTAACTATATATATGAATATACACCCAAATACACATGCGTGCACACACACACATATACATACACTTGTAATAATATCAGATTTTCTTTAAAAAATTGGAACCAACAAATAAAATCTTGAAATTAGTATTTAATAAAGGGACTGTTGTTACAACGTTAACTGTAATATCCTTTTAGAAGCTACACCAAAATATCTGCTACTTGAAATTCATGAAGAATACCTGTTTGCTTTCTTGGCTTCCTTACTGAATAATACAATAATTAATCACACCACAACACACACACACACACACACACACACACACAAAATTGGACAAGAAGGCAAAGGCAATGAGTTTCAGAATATTGATTTTCTAATCAGAGATATTAAACATCTTCAGATATCAACAAATTATCAAATACTTCATTCATTTGATCAATTTTGATCTAGAACTTAACAGCACACACAAACACAGGGGCATATCAGCTGTAGTTGTAGATCATGAATTCATCTGAGTCCAGTGCAAGCATTTTACACTGTGGCTTTGATAGCCAAGATTTGCTGTGATGTTTACAGTTCTACTAGATTATCTGATAGTAGTCAGAATGATGAAAGAACAGGATATTGATGCATACAAGATGTATTAACCTTAGTCATTATTTTGTTAAATATTGTAATTAAAACTATTTGAATTAAGCTCATAGAATCCTGAAAAGCAAGACAATTGATGGCAAATAACAACTGCCCCAGACACAATACTATAAAACTAAGCAGCTTATTTTAAAATGCACAGTTGGTAACAAATCTGAAGATAATACGCTAAATTCACAAGAAGAGCACAGATTTTTTTTTTAAATTTTGTGGGTATTTTTTGTATTTTTTTTCTACTTTTAAATTACACCTGATCAGAAAGCCCAAAATATTTCTGTACACATTAGCTTCAGTTTCATTTTAATGTTTTTTTTTTCTTATCGCAATTTATACTTACTGATAAATTTGCTGTGATCAGGAATATAAGTCGGGCATATTAAATACATATTAAGGAGTACATGTTCTCCTATTTAGTATATAAAGTACTTCATAAATGTGAATTATGTTACAAAAATAGCTTTGGGTGCGCTCACACGGTAAGCACTTTGCTAATTTGGGACAACCTTTAAGGATTGTGGGTATTTGACATAACTGAGAACAAACTCTTGTTTAATTTGAGCCATGTTTAATTCTGATAAACATCATATTTTTCTCTAGATCACCACAAATGCTATGCAACTCACATTGATTTTTTTCTCCTTTAGGATTTTATATATAGACAGGTAATATTTAAAGTGTTCAAATTTATTTTATAGTTATGTAATGCATGATATATTTTAAACAAGTATTTGCACAATTTAACATTATAAATCCAGCAGTTTCAAGATGCAGGCCATATATTTTACCAATTTACAAATACTATCAAATGTTCTCTCTTTGCATGCTTGTTTTGTACACTTTTCAGGTAATCTTTACACAGAGTTGTTACAATGCCACAAATCAAGAAGGGTTATTCCAGTTTCACCAACTTAATCTACGTGCAAGATGAAGGACCCAGCTGAGGTACAAACACTGGTACCAGTTTTCTTGAGTTTGCTTTACAAAGCAAAAAGAGACAAAGGTTTTGTATCAGAGTACAAAACTGATTTGCCTCTTAAGGTTAAATTCAGTATATTATATTTATAAAGCATCCCTTTGGCAATAGAGTTTGCAGTATCCCCACAGGACTCCACAGTATACGTTTTATGTAGTAAAATCTATTAAAGAAAGTCTCTTCTACTTGACACATCTTTAGAGCTACAGTTAATCAGATGCCCTTGGAAACACCTGCCTCTATGCCTAATGATAATATAGTATTTGGAAATTAGAAGTCAACAAAAGGCACTTTCATCATTAAATAATGTCCTCTGTATGAAGTCGGATTACATGGCCTATATCTTATTCAAAGCTGTTTGCTCCTCAAGGACCTGTAGGTAGTCAGGGGAACTCTGAAGTTTTGCCTTCAGTTCAAAATACTCACTCTTCCTTTGTTCCACAACAATTTTGCTGTGGTTACCACCTATCAGTGACTTCTTGTTTTTTTTATCTTGTTTTTCTGGATAGCGAATCTCAAAGCCACTGACACCAATGCTGTTATACTCCTTTTTGCTTTCAAGAAAATTTTGAATAAACACATTGGAATCTCTGCTTGGGAATAGTTCATCCAGCTCATCAATTGTGCTCAGTCTCTTCCTGGTATCTACATGCAGTAAATCTTTGTCTTTGTCAGCAGCATTTCTCATCATGACCTTCTGCCCCGGAGGATCTGAAAACATGAACCCAGTTTCAGACTCTTTCAGGCCACAGCTGTGACTCTTGCTCATCTGTTCTATGGTTTGTGGAATGAATGCTTCTGTGCTCTGTCCATCTTTTTTATTGGTTTTGTGGTCATGCTTCCTTAGTTGCAGCTGCATGGAGCCACACTCAGGATTCCCCAGACCTTCGTGCTTCACTGTGGGTTTCTTGTTGCGTCTCAGCACAAAAACAAGAAGGCAAAATGCAACAAACACAGTTAAAATGAGGACCACCAATATGCTTAAGATTAAAATAGACAGAGGCACTGGACCCCCTGGAGGACTTCGAATGGGACCCAATGGAGTGGTAAATGTAATTGCAGGTGGAGGGCTTGTGAATGGTGAAGATGGCTTGTTTAAGAGTTTAGGACATAAGATTTCATTTTTGAGGGACTTCAGTTCAATGTTGGCAAACTGAACAGGAGTCTCACATTTCAGTTCTTTCACAACAATCCCATCATTTAGCTTCTCTAGCCACAGCTTTAATGCTACCAAGTCACAAGTGCAGTCCCAAGGGTTGCCCTCCAAATCAATCTGGGTAAGAGACTGCAACTGATCAAGGACTCCACTGACAGGTAAGTACATGAATTTGTTGTTCCTCAGGTTCAGTCTAGCAAGGGGTGCTCCAGAGAAAATGTAAACTGGCAGGCTTTTTAAGAGATTGTTGTTCAGGTACAGTAGCTGCAAATTGGGCATGGAGTCAAAAGTGCCTGCTAAGATTTCCTTAATCAAATTGTATTCCAAATACAGATACTGCAGGTTGTGAAGGCCTGAAAATATTTCAGGGTACAGCCTTTCGATTTGGTTGCCATTGAGATAAAGCCTGCGCAGATTGGTAAGATTGTGGAACACTTCACCTTTGATCACTGTGATTTGATTGCTGCCTAAATGGAGCAAATCCAGTCCTTCAAACTCCGTGAAGTCTGAAATGTCCACATCTTTGATGTTATTGCCATTGACATGCAACTTCTTGGCATTTAAAGGTTTTGGTATCAGTTCAGACATGGACTGTATATTTTTCTCCTGGCAATTCACACTCAGTCCTAAATCAGAAGGATGTGTTTTGCAAAAGCAAGGTGCTGGGCAAGGTGTAAGAGGAGGCACTCTTGTTTGGTATGACACAATTTGACTGAGATTTCGGTTGGAGAGGGCTTTGCCTGCCACTATTCCAGAGATTTTGGAAGGATTTGTTGTTTTGGGTGGTTTGGTCACTAATCTGTGCAAGGTTGTTTGAGTAGTGTGACCATTTGGAGTAGTGAAGCCATTTTCCAGTTGAGATGGGGGCAGAATGCGAACGTCAAAATCACTCCCTGTGCCCATGGGGCATAATTCTTGCTTGTTGGTTTCCTTTAAAAGCCTTCCATACAAGTCACTGGGAGTTTCACAGATAGCTTCTCCTATGTAAATGTTATATGGCATATTCTCCAACCAAGCCTTTAGAGGCAACAAATCACAGCTACAGTTCCAAGGGTTATCTTCCAGCTGCAATTCAACAACCCGGCCAATATGTTCCAGAACTCCAATATAGGGGAGTTTCTGGATTCTGTTTCCTCGTATATCCAGATGGGTTAAAGATGCGAATCGAAAAATATTATCAGGAAGGAACGAAATCAGATTGTCATTAAGAATGAGAACTTTCAGTTTGTGGAGCTTATTGAAGGCTCCTCGTTCAATATACTTGATTAAATTGTAGTCAGCCTGGAGATACTCCAAGTTCTCTATGCCAAGGAAAGTGTCAGCTCGGAGAATCTTTAATTCATTGTTGTTCAAGTGCAACTGCTTTAATGCACTGAGCCCAAGAAAGGCTCCTCCCTCAATGTTCTGCAGCTTATTATTTCCCAAATGCAGAGAAACTGCATGTGAAAAATTCACGAATGTATTTGGATAGAGAATATTTAAAAAATTGTTTTGGAAATTGAGGTGATAAAAATTAGACCAAGGTGGTTTCAGCTGGTTTGGCCTGTAGACTGAAACCTTCTCACAGTTGACATAGAGCACATTCTCTACTGACACGCAGGAACACACATTGCAAATTTCCACTGATATGTCAGAATCAGTATTTGTTGAAGAAATCAGGGCTGACACAATCAGAAAGAGCCAAAGAAACATCTTCTTGCAATCAGCAAACAAATCTATGCTTCTGAATAAAGAGAAATAATCTAAAAAATAAAAAGAAAACAGTTTTTCAATGATCATTCCTTGAAAAATATATGTGTACTTAAATTATCTCATTGTGAATACATGGCTACAATCTCTAGCATTGTAATTTTTAAGGAAGCCAGATTTGTACACCACTGAACAGTACTTTATATCTGTAATTTGTGCATGTGTAGAATATACAACAAATGGTAAGAAAAGAGACTTTAAATTATACTTACATGTTAATAAATTCAATTTTTAACTTGAACCACCAAAATTTGCCCTTAAGCACTAACCTAGAGCTTGAAATTTGCAACTAAAATGAATATACCTAGAGCATCATTCATTTCATGTCCTCTACACCACAAACATACCACAATTGGTTTAAATCTATTCTCTAGGTTTCTGCTAGAAACTGAAATTAGTTAGAGACCATAATTGAACTCGGATTTCAGTGAAGGATGGCAGTGGGAGGACTGGATTCCTTTAAAGAAGACAGTTAAAAGAGCTACATGGAATGTGCCCTGGAAAGAAATTTGTCTGCGTTTTGGTACTTAGGTAAGCACATTGCCACGAATCAGTTAGCTCATGTAATCTGCTTTCAAAAGCACAGGTGACCCTATGGGGTTCTAGAAAACTGGAAGATTAATAAACAGCACCTTCTTTGCTGTCTGTCATTTCCAAAATAGAGTTAAAATGTTTTTTGTTTTGGGGTCCCTGGAAGCAGAAAAGGAACCAGCTTATTCTTGCACTGCTCAGCTGATTTCCAGGCAGAATTTCCACCCACCAGAAATGGCTTTTTTGCCTGTCTGGTCCTTTCCTGTTCTTCACTTGTCAGTTTGAACCCAGTCTCTACAGACCCCTTCATTTAAGCGCATATCACCTTCGCTTTGGTCACAGCCTGTCACTGCTGAGGAAGAGGAGTCCACATGTCACAGTCCTTGGGCACAGTCCTTGGGCACAGTCCTTGACAGAAGCAGATATATTCAATTCTAAATATTTCAGTTCCAAAACACCCTCCCTAAAAGATAACTTCATGTCCCTGCCTGTAAACAAATGAAGAATTACTTCTTGCAAGAGTTTAATGGCTCAAAAATTAACCCTTTGAAGCCAGCCCCATAAAAACCTGTGTGCACACACACATACGCGCGAGGAAGAAAGGGAGGGAGGGAGAGAGAGTTTCTGCCTCATGGAAAGGAAATTAATGGAACACATATGGGACACAAACAGTATGCATTTTATCATTTTACTGATGCAATTTTAGGCTTGTGAATCTTTCCAGTAGTGAATGGGAGGAAGCTGGCTTCAATTGTCATATGATCACCACCAAATATTAATTAAGTAAATAAATTCCTCAGCTAAACAATGAGAAAATGGGGCAAAGAAAAAATGTGTCACACAAAAAATCTTTTTTTCTTCTTCTCCTTTTCCTCACAAGGAATCAGCTAGTGGTAAAAATCAAATGTGACTCAAGGTAGACAATCATTCGCCAAGATCCAGGAAGGCTTTCATTTTAAGAATCTAGCCAGCGTCACGGAGATGCTATTTGTTTGCCATATAGGTGGGCATTTCCTTTATTCACTGTTATAGCATGACTGTCGTTGCAAAAAGAAGTCATAATTTTTTAAGCATGACATCACCCAAAACAACTTCAATTGCAAAATCAAAATTTCACTTGGTCCTTTTTGCCTTGTGTTGATGTAGCTTTCAACAGCTATTTTAGTTCAATTGAGTCATTTCTTGTTCCCAACCACCCCCACCCAAAAACAAAGAAACCAAAATGCAACCAAACTAAAAACAAACAAAACACAAAAAGCAAAACAAAACAAAATAAAATTCAAATAACCAGAATTCAGCACAAAAGCATAACAGATGTGAAAAATATATGAAGCTGCCCTCTTATTAGTAATTTCTACTTTAAGTAGCAAAGGGAGTGGGGGAGGCGCAAGGATGAGCTAGGAAGTTCCCAAATGCAATTCCAGTGAAACAGACTAAGCCAAAAGCAGCTGGATCAAACAAGCAAGGCAGAGTCAGCCCACCAAGGAGAGCCCAACAGGCAGTGATAGGGCAATAGATACTGAGAGCTGGAGAACTGTGGAAAACGAGGTTAGAAAAAAAAAAAAGAAGCCAGGAAGAGTAACCATAAGGAAAAGAGATGCCATTAATATATTCTAAAAATCGTGACAAACAGCAAAAATACACACCAAGAAGAAAAAAAAAAAACAGCATGTAAACTATGGGTTGGGAACCCCAAACCACCTCTCAGGCTTCCAAGAGAGTCGGATTTGCCTTTCAGCATTTCCATCTCTTGGTGATGCCTAGCAAGACCTTCAGCTCCCTAGGCTGCCCAGGACTGCACAAACCCATCATCCACCAGAGTGCCGCTCCTAGCGCTCCATGCCCAAGCGGAGAAAACGAGCCTGCAGAGTGCAACCCACTGCCAAAGGGGTCAGCAAGTCGATGTGGCACCATAGCAGAAGACATGAGAAACCTTAGCTGCCCCCTCCCTGAGAACCGAGGTGGGGGTAGGGTGGGGGAGAACAGTGGAGAGCCCGGCCATTGTCGCCCCCATTGAGCGCTAGCTTGAGCTGGAGGCGACGGATGGAGGGGCCACTGGCGCGTACCGCAATGTTTTGCCGCATCCTGGTGCCCAGAGTAGGCGCGCAGCCCCCTCCTGGGTACCCTGCCTGAGCAGCAGCCTCTCAGGCTGGGTGGCACGGGCGGGGGCGGGGTACTGTGCTCGGTGTCGCGGGGGCCTTCAGTCCCGCTGTGCACACATTTCTCCGCGTGCTCCCATCCCACAAGAGGTAGCTGCTGGAGTTTTCTTTGGCCTTTCTAGATCCGGACATGCATTTGGTGTGCAAGAAGAAGAGATGACTAGTTCAGGCCAGGAGGGGTATAGCACTGGGGCATCAAAGACCCATTTGACACAGTCAGAGTGACTCTATAGTTCTGTTCCCTCGAGCTGTGGCCGGGTCATTGCACCCTGCCACCACCTGCCAAGCCAGCAATAGGATCCTGTTCACCCACCCAGGCAGAAATCAGCTCAACATTTAGAAACCTAGCAAAGTGTCGCTGTCCGGCTTTGCTGGGCTCTCAGAGTTACCCACAGGCTCTTCCACACATATTGCCTATCTTGCTGAGTACCAGCAGTCTCCGAGCAGTCCTCCGGCCACCGCCTGAAAAACCACATCCAAGTCCCCACACAGTGCCTGAGAGTAGGACACTGAGCACAAAGCCCAGCCCAGCAGAAGCCCCGACAGCTCACAGTGCCACAGACCAGGACACTTTTCCTGTTGCCCAGGCTCCTCCAGGGGCAGGGATGTTAAGGAAACCAGGATTCTTTCAGCCCTCTAGAACAAGAGATCACGCCATGGATAGGCAAGTGGGAGGTGTGTGTGTGTGTGTGTGTGTGTGTGTGTGTGTGTGTGTGTGTGTGTGTGTGTGTGGTGTTGGGGGTGGGGGTTTGTCAACGTTTCCACTTTGTCTACTCAACGGACCCCAAACCAACACGACTCCAACTAAAAATAATAAGATACCTGCTTCCCTCTGAGCGCGCGCACATGCACTGTGCCAAGCCCAGCCTGGAAGAGGCTGCGCGCCTTTCCTTGGAGCTCGCACAGCCCGGACTAGAAATTTACTCACCTCTGGAGCCCGAAGTCCTGTAGAGGGCCCACCGCGTTCCGGCTCACTCCTCAGTTTCCGCGGCGGTCTCTAAGATATCGGGATCCAGCTTCTTGGCGCCCGCTTGCCGGTCAAAACCAACGAACAGCCTTTAGCAGGCAAGCAAGCGGGCAGTGGCGCGCGCGCGCACACGGCCAGACACCGCGCGCGCACCCAGACTCTCGCACATAGGCTGCACCTTTACTTACACGCGCCCGAATCTCCGCCCCCGCCTCCGCCCCCTGGCTCTCACGCAACCCTCCCTCCGGACACCCGAACCACTTCGATCTGGGCTCATTCCTGAGCCGCTTGACCCTCCAACAGAAACCCACACTTAAGTCCTTTTCTACCCACGCACTGGGAAAGACAAACGCTTTTCTTCCGGTATCCACCTCGTCTTTTGCCTAAAACATCCCCTAGGAAGGAGCGACCCTGATCCCCAGGCAATGGAACCCTAGTTTCCTAACGCGGTTGCACTAACCTCCATCACCCTACCACATAAGCACACTCGAGTCCGTTCTCTTCCTCCAGCACACTAACAAGGAAAGGAACGAGCGCGCGCACGCGCTCGCGAACACACACACACACACACACAGAGAGAGAGAGAGAGAGAGAGAGAGAGAGAGAGAGAGAGAGAGAGAGAGAGAGAGAGAGAGAAACATACACGAGGTGTTCCGCTGAGAGAGCAAACAAGAATCCAGGAGGATTGAAAAGAAATTTTGGAAAGCCTGGGCTGAGGAGGTGGAGTGGGGGCTGGGGCAGGGGACGGACATTAGGGTCTTCAAATCTACAGTGGAATCGAATAATTCCAGAGTAGAGGGATGAGTCAACAACAATGACATTGAAAAGCACCAGTTGTACTTTGGTTTTCTATCGTGGCTATGGTACCTTTGGCTAATTGTCACCAGGCAGAACAGGGGGCTCTGGGACTATTTCAGTAGCCAAGGATTCTGGATGGAGCCTTCTTGGGACTAATTTCCTGGATCCAGTGGTGTTCGCACTCCCCCTACCTGTCTGTGCGTGAGGGACCAGAAGCTTTAAGGTAAAAGTGTGAGGCTTTAGCCCAAAGTAAGCTTATTTAGCAAGGTTAGGAGATGATTTAATAATTCTATGTATTTTAAAACTCCACAGGCCTTCAGCTAAAAGGCGTTAAGTAGGAATTTAAGGAGCTAATGGCAGGGGACAGGGGATTAAGGGTAGAGGAAAGAGAGGTGTGGGACAGGGAGAAATGATGGGTTTGAAACTAAAGGGGAAGGGAAAAAGGAAATAGAAAAAAAAAACGGGGAAAAAAGATGCTTTGGCTACTGAGCATGCCCAGTTTCGAGCTCAAGCCCTATAACAGAGGCATTGTGTGCATTGCACTTCTCCGGGCTTTGGAGGTGACCAGGAGGAGACTTTGGTTGGGGGTGGCCAGGGAAGGGGTAGATGGGAGTCTTTAGGGAGGGGGTGAAGGATATATGGTTTAGGCTGAACAAAGGGAACTGCTAAGAGTGAAGAAGCAGCGAAACACTAGGGAGATAGAAGAGGGAAAATGATTAAGAAGAGTCACTTCTTTGGTACCCACTTGCCTATATTAATGAGACTTTAGCATCCGACTGTCAAAATCTAAAGGTTGCAGATCTCAACCCTAGATAATCTACATCTCTTGTTCCTAAAGATTAATATTTGCACAAGAGAGTAGGAATGTCCTGAGGAAGAGCTAATTTTCAAACCAGTTTCTTGCAGATTGACAATTTAGTTAAAAAAGCAAAGGGACCCAGGGGAGAAGGAAGGTATCAGTTATGTTGCCTGCACACCTTTCAAATATTTGATTTCTAAACAAGAAACTTTGATTTTCCTTCTTTCCCTTAATTGCTATTTTGTAGGTGTTTGGCTAAGAAAAAAAGTCTCTCTTTACTTTCTGGGTGAAAAATGACTTTAGGTAAATAGGTCCAACTTATAAATGAGATACTTTCCCCTAGAGTTTTGAAAACCCCATTCTTTGCCATAATTCCATTACAACTTTCAGACCTATTTCTTTGAGATCTGTCCTCTGCTCATTTCACTCACTCAAATCTCAGTGTCTCACGCCACAGTCCAGCATAGCCAGTATCCAGAAATGCTTTTGATTAAAAATGATAAATTCATTAAGCTGAAACTAGCAAAAGTTTTGAAATCAGAGTTGTTAGATACCTGAATTCCCAAAGTTAAACATTTTCAGTAATTGGTTGATGTCTAAGGCCCGAAATCTTGGAAAACAAACAAACAAACAAATAGTGGGCAAAGGATTCATGATGCTACTTTCAATAATATCTTACCCTTTACATTATATAGATTTCTGTTTCTGTTTTCTTTATTAATTTTTGTCATTTCATGAAGCAGCCTTCAGTTTATATTCATGCAAATGCAAATCTTAGTTGAACACATTATGTTTAACAGAGATGCATATACATTATTTACATATTTTAAATAGATATATGTGTGTAGACTTATTTCTTCACAAAACTTCATAAAGAATTCTTCCTCTAATAACACTCTCCATTGCCTTGATTTTTTATTGTCTTATCTTTTGAAAACAACTTAGAGGCAGAAATTGAGTGGGCAACAAAGGTAAAATTTGTCATATCCATTGTGAAACCCACTATGAAATAGTGTAGCTTAAAGAAATACTAAAGGATCAGTCCAAAGCAACATGTGTAATGGTGTGTCTTCTCTCACTGATGTGAAATCTGTCTTCTACATAGGTAACAGGTGCAATATGTTGAAAAATTCCTCCACTGTTGTTTATTTGAGCAAAACAGGTCAAGAGCTCAAATTTGCGTTAGATATCATAGTGCAATTTAGAACTGGCGATGGCTAACAAAACAAGTTGGCATTTTATTTTAAATGCAAAGAATTCAGGAAGTTACCATGTACTTTATCAGGCTAGGTGAATTGTTTGTCCTTTTCTATAAATGTTAAAAAGATTCAATAGAATGAACAATTTTGGACAGAAAATATAATGCGAGTTTCAAGTACTGAGGTATCTCAAAAGGCCAGAGTTGGACAGTAAATATCAAATTATTTAAATGCCCAAATTTATTCAACTTTTGAAAGTGTTCTCAGGCTTAACTATATTTAACATCGATAACAAGGGAAAGTTTTGTTTTACACAACTATGGCGAGAGAAATTTGAAAGCAAAAGCATCTAGAACACTGATAAACTGCAATTAATATTACTACTTAGGCTGTATTGGTGATAGATATTCAGTTCCCTAAAATGAAGCTTTAAAATGACATTTTTTCTACTTAAAATGTTAAACATAACAATAAAATAGAAGTAACAGTTATATGCTTTGCGTTTCTTTTTCTTAAGAAGTTATTTAAAATTGAGACTTGGATTCCTGCAGTTGCTTTTCCACTTCCTAGATGTTTGGGTAGTACTCAGGTAAAACAACAGCAAACTCAAAGAAAATTTAGGTATACAGAAAGAAATCCATATAGAAAATAGAAGTGCTAAGTAAACTTTAGTACTATTGATGGTAATTAAAAAAATAGAGTTGATGCCCTTCATGAAGTACAGAAATTCAAATATGCACTGTTTTTTAAGCTACCTCCCTTATTTCTCCAAATGTTGTACTGAATATAATCTTATCTTTATAAGAGTACTTCCCATAATATGATGATTTTCACATATGTTATGTATCTCTCACTGAGGACAAACAATTTCAATAGGAATTTAAATGAGATCTTTAGTATCTTGAGTTCCAAACAAAGTTTCAATTATTAAAAAACAGTAAGTCTACATGAATTTAATGCCAAATCATGGCCTTAAGCACTATCATTTCACTTTTGTAGCATTCCTCAACTTTCTGCCATCACATTTTTACAATCTAATCTTGTAACATGAACGGGGCAAGGCCTGCTTACTTGTGTTTCTGCCTTGCCCGGTTCCCCACAAGTGTTTAGCCCCAAAGAAAAATCATACATAGGTCTTGGAGAATTGTCTGTATTCCGTCAATCATGTTATAAATAAACGCTGATTGGCCAGGCAGGAAATATAGGTGGGAAAACCAGATAGGAAGTAGAAATGATGTAATGAGAACAGGAGAATTCTGGGAAGGAGAAAGTTGATTACTTCCACTCCTGCCCAGACCGCCGAAGCAGCAGGATGTGATCTGCCTCACTGAAAAAAGGTACTGAGCCACATGGCTAACATAGATCAGAAAAATGGGTTAATGAAGAGGTGAGAGTTAGCCAGTGAGAGGCTAGAGCTAATGAGCCAATCAGTTTATAATTCATGGAGACCTATGTGTGATTTCTTTGGGGCTAAACAGTTGTGAGGAACCTGGCAGGACAGAAACCCCCAACAACAACAAACAGAACCCACCATGTTACATAGTCTTAATTTTGGTATGCAGATACAACAAAGCATTAAAGTTAATATGAAATATTTACTCTACATAATCTGGTATTTTAGCAGTTAAGAATTTGGCAATTCTTATTTCTCTAACTGGAACAGGGGAAAAACATTCATAACTAGTTAATAATCTGGGAAGGGATCTTTTCATGATGCAATGAGTTTATAAGTTTGATAGTTTATAAAACTGAACAGGATCTTTTATAAATTTTAGGATTTCTCAAAATATTTAATTACTTTTAAATTAATTTTTATTTACTAAGGTAAAGGGGATGTGGCATGTAGCAAACTTCTTTGACAATTGAATCTACTTATTATTACACTTTAAAAATCTTATACTGATTGTTTATTTGTGCAAATGTAATCTAGGAGGTGAAAGAAAGCATTTGGGTCATAATTTAATGGTATAATGGTAGCTATTACTTAGTGAATGCCTTTCCTTAGCCAGTATTTAGTACAAGTTAGAGTGATTATTATGTTTCTTTAAAAAACATCCATCAGGGAAGCTAAATAATTTCCTGAGGATCACAAAGTAAATTAGTGACAGAATTTGATTCTATGTCTTGCAGTCTTTCCTACTACTTCAAAAGTCCTTTTCTTTAGAGTGGTTTTGGCACCATTAAGTTTAAAAATAGAATAGATTTAAATGCATGATAAATATTCCCAAAGGTAAATACTCAAGACATAATTGTTTTTAAGTATTAAAATATCAATATTTAGCACAAGAATAAATCAATGAAGTGTGTGAAAATCAGTTTATATCAATAATGTATGATAGAATATCTTAAATCAAGCATATTTACCCTTTGCCAATAGTGTGCTTGTGGTATGAATGTGGTCTGCTGGTTCTCAAATCAAGGTGATCTTGTTTCCAATGATGTCTCAGTTGTCCCTTGTTAGGGACAATTCCTTTTGCTACTGCCAAGAGAAATTATGTAAAGGAGTAATGTTCATCCCATGGTTTATTCCAGGCTAACAACAAAAGTCCTCCTATCTAATATGACAGAATGAATTGGAGGATGTGAGTGAGACTGTTTAATCATTTATATAGAATGCATTAACTAACTTGACCTTTTGTTTTATCAAGATTTATTTATAAAATGGCTAATAACATTTCTTACTGAAAAATTGTGTGGTGCGTGGTTAACACCTTAATGTCTGAGTATTCAAGTCATTGACAAAGTCATGGAACTACATTCATACATTAGTATTTGTTGAAGAGCCATAAAGAAATGTGTACTGTATTGAAGGATATATCTAATTATGTTTCGTAATGAGTATTTGTTCACATGGCTCATTAGTACCACTTGCATTGTCTACAATAATATTTGTTTTTTTCCCCATGGATGCTAACATGGAAACATTGTTGCTTTGTTTACTATTTTTCTTTATGTGTATTCTTTAACTTGGGCAATTTTAATCTTTCTCACTGACTGTCAAGGATTAGGGCCTAGAAAAAAGCTGAGCTAACATCAACAACTCTAAGATAATAAAGATTGGAAAATAAAAAAATATGAAGTTAGGATCTACACAATCTTGTGTAAGACTTAATCCCACGCGCTGAACAAGTTCCATAATACCACCTAAGGCTTCATCAGTGAGACAGAAATGATAAGAATCTTTTAGTTTACCATTCTCAACTCTGTTTAGGGACAAAGATTGCTAAGTCTAGCCAGCAAAACATTATCATCATTAATGTTTTTCAGAAGGACTGAGGATTCTTTTTACCCCCTAATGCTTTTGTAAGAGTATTATTTTTCCTCAGAAATATGAACTTATACCTTTCTTTGAAAATTGATCCTCTTACTAACATATCCTCTTTTATTTTAGAAACTCCTTGAACATTTTAGATCTTGGGTCAAAATCAGGAGCATTAAAACAAAGCAAAAATCCCATAATATTAAATACATGAGTTATAGTATGACTATACCCAATTACTATATCAAAAATAAAATTTATCACTTTCTGATCTTCAAAGAATGAGTCAGAGGAAGACAGAACATCTGTGTAAGCTAGTGTCAGATATCTTTGATTGACTACTTTTTTTTTCAGTTCAAAATTGGAGCTTCTAATTCCCCACTCTGACTCAAATTGAATAATGTCCACCCACATAAGGTTGTCATAAGAAAACTGTCCTCAGTACCATGCCAAAGGATTAGTATAGCAAAAAAAGTGTCATCACAGAGAATTGCTGCTACTTTTAATGCACAAAATATTCTTGTTAAATGAAAATTTAGAGCTTTAAGAGACTAGGAAGTTCTATTTTAACCACCCTCAAGTTTGAAGTATACATTAGGTAAACAATCACTGTTTTGATGAAACCCAGTGACAGAAAGCTCACTGAGAAATATTCTTCAGTCATATCCCAGAATAAAAATTATAGAATATTTGAAATCTGCCTTTGTAAATGAAAGGAATAAAGTTACACCTATTAGGACATAAGGCATGTGAAATTGCTCCTCAAATAAACACATCTGAAATTCTTACTTACCTGCTTAATATGTGTATGATATTTAGGACAGTTGTCTTCCCTGTTTGAATTTCTTCATCTGTCAAAATGGGAATGAGAAACCATTTCTCCCTGAATTAATGAAGATTAGCTAAACAATGTTCGCCAAACACCTAATATTATATACCTTTCTAGAAAGTTACTTTTATTTTCATTTTTCATAATCAGAATAATCTTTACATATACAAAAAGCAAAGCTTAGAGATTTTACATTAATTTCCTACTTAAGTGTAAATTTAGCAAGTAAACAATCAGATGAAATTAAATGTAAAGTTTGTGTTTATAATTGTTAAATTATTTCAAAGTCAGTTATTGTTTTTTAAATAAATCTACAAAGTCTTACTCTTACTGTTATCCTTTATTTTTTTTTATTTTCACTTCATTAATTGTGGGTTTTTTAAATTAACAACAATATCACTGGCAAGCTAAGCATTATAAACTCAGTAAGCATTTTCAAAATCTGACTTGTCAGATTAGATTGAAGACTCTGCATTTCCAAAGCTCAACACAATAAGCATTGCTAATATTTCAGAAAAATCCCTTGTCATGTTGCCAGAGAGATTATTAAAAATTATTGTTTTCAGAATCTTATCACTAAAAATCTTTAAAGGAAAATAGGAACTGAGAAAGAAATTGAACAGAGTGTTTTCAAATTTATTTTTAGCATGTAAAATAGGTTCAAATGATTTGGGAGCATTAATTTATTGTTTTATCAATAGAAACTAATATATTATAGTAACTTAATAACCTAACTCATATTTTTCTGTCTGAGAACAGTATGTAATAAGAGTAACATGTGCTGTTTTTAGAGAATAGAAAGTCATACCTGGCAAGATGTAATACAATCATACTTAAGATAACATTAATGTGATAAATTACCTGCAAATTAATTTAATCTCAGTTATACAATAAATATTCAAAGAGATATAATACCTACTATACCTACTGTTAATTAAGTATTCTTAGATATTCATTGCTGGAAGAGCTGAGCTATAACTTATGTTAACTGGATGATTTCTTTTTTTTTTTACAGTCTTATAGAAAAATTATTCTAAGCTAAAACTAAATAGTTCAGGGCTGACCTCTAGTTACTACTTTACCTTTACCACAGAGGTAAATGATAGGTAATATCCCTAACATTTATACTTTATCACAGTGGTAAAGGTTTTGAGTATCCTACTTCCATTTATAACTGAAGCTATTTTATAAAATTTCATTTTTATTATCTTTATGGGTGAAGGAATATTTAGCATGCCAAAACTATGAGATTCAAGTACTCAGGTTGATGAGAAAAAAATATAAATGAACCATACAGTGATGACTCCTTTCATCTGCCTGTGTCTCAAGAGATATGAGTTTCCTGAACCTTAACAGAAGATTCTCACGGGTAGTCATTCTAATTTTCTCCTTGAAAATTTGTCCTATGTAACACATGATAGGGCATCCCTATCTCTGGACTATCATTCTGGAAATCTGTTGGAGTTTTTTCCCCCATATAACTCTGCTTGAAGACCAATTCTGAGTATTGATTTAAGTATAGGAAATAACAGACTTGTGCTTGTTATTTTTGTTCAACTGAATGTCTCTTTAATATCCCTAACATTTAAACTTAATTTTAACTATACTAACAAGAGTTATTTCCTTTGGTAAAAAGTATGTTTATAAGTTTTACTATATTTTAGGAAAGAGAATTTTTTAAGACAGCAAAGTCTCATAAAAGCAATTGAATTTGAGAAACATAATGGAAATGCTGTAAGAAAATTCTTCCATGTATAACTACCATAGTGGTAATAGATATACAAGACTTAATGGTTAAGTGGAATTTATCTCAAAAGATAAATGTATCTGGATCACTTTTTCAGCTCACCATTGGAAATTATTATATAAGATGCCTCCAATTCATTAGAGATTCTGCTTTTATCATTTATTAAGACTAGTGGCAAGAACAGACTAGCCTAGAGGGGGAAAATGGATAAAGAAGAAACAGATGACATTTCAGCATACTCATGAATTTAATTTATAAATAACACAAAACTCTAAGAAGGTATTTTTCCTCATTCAAATTGTTACTTATTTCAAATAATTAACTGTTTGCTAACCAAAGATTTTCTACTCTTTCTCATTCACTGAAACCTCTGAGCTTTGAGTTGCACTCAGAGCTTTTCTAGAAAGAAAGTTATTGCTTAGGTTCTTAAGAAGTCTGTTGCATCATATAATATGCACATAAACTCTCAAAATTATGAAAAATTGAATCATAACTGTCCATATTTCCTATACTCATCCTATAGTAATATTTGGTAGCTTCCCATTAAAAGATCAAACAAAACAAGGTAACATTTTTCATGCAAGCTATCCTAAAAATAGAAATTTCTTTTCAGTTTAGACTCAAAAAACTTTAAGAATTTCCAAAACGTAGATATTTTAGTCAGTGATGCCTACAGTGAAATTTTCTGTTCAATCAGAAATTTTAGGCCATTAAATCTTCATTGAACACTTAATGAGACATCAGGTTTTAGATAACAAGCAAAACGAACTGCCTGTCCTCAAAGACATGGCATTTTAGTGATAATTCTTGGAACTGGATTATAACAAATGCTGTATTATAATGCATAAAAATGATCTTGAGCTTCTGGATGTTCACCTTCAAACTTTATAAAATATCTTACTTTTATTAAATGTTGTGAAATACCAGAGTAGAACGCAATAATAGTAGCTGTCCATGGCACATAGTCAAAGAAATTAAGAAAATCAGTACATTGTCTTCCATCAAATGGTAAGGTCGGTAATTTGTATGTCCTTCTGGAGATGACACAGTCCAAAACTTTGATATTCCTCCAGAATACAGTCACAATTCATTATGTGCCAGGCATATTTGGAAAGGACAGCAGCAGGAAATGTTCTATAAAATAAGAAATCAAATCACTTGGAAAGGCCAGAAATGAAAATAACCCACATAAGCAAAAGACAGAAAATGAAAGAAGACATCAAACAAATGGGATCTTATTGAATTTGTTGTCCATACTATGGAAACTTAAGGGTGGGTGAAATAAGAATGGTCAGAAATCACACAACTGTTGGGGACTTGGTTTGTCAAGTGGAACTAAGAACAACATACACATCTTTCACAATATATATATATATATATATATATATATATTCATAAGCCTCTAGTAATTGAAAACCAACAATGACAAGAAAAATTGAACTTAGTCTCAAAAAACATGAGCAGCTGACAGTAGCACCCTAAGTAGAAGCATTACAGTTTTATATTACTATGTTTTCAATAATTCTCATATAGGTGCAACAGTATTTAAATGGGTCATTCAGAAAATATTTCAAAAATGAGAGGAATCCTATTCAAACAATTTCACCAAAATTGAAAATTTAATTCCTATCTGCCTTTGTTTTCATAGGTCAAAAGCCTGCAGCTTCACTTCTTGTCTTCTTTTAGCCTTGGGATTCCCACCTTAGCTGAATGGTTATTCTCATTCTTGATTACGGCTATCAATATACTTTACATTTTCTTTCTTCCTCTGTTTTGATCTGATTTTTTTTTCTAAGATAGAATTTAATTTGTGTATTTTTTCATCCCACCACCAATAAACAATCTCACCCATTGCTGGTGGGAATGCAAACTTGTGCAACCACTCTGGAAAGCAGTGTTTCGGTTTCTCAGGAAATTCGGGATCAACCTACCCCTGGATCCAGCAATACCACTCTTGGGAATATACCCAAGAGAGGCCCTATCATACAACAAAAGTATATGCTCAACTATGTTCATGGCAGCATTGTTTGTAATAGCCAGAACCTGGAAACAACCTAGATGCCCTTCAACGGAAGAATGGATGTCCTAAGTTTTTGAAGACATTGTTTCATCAGAAAAAAAAATGTAGCATTCTAAAAACAATAATTATTGCTACTTTATTTATCAAACGGTTGTGCTTCATAAAACAGTATGAGTACTTCATCTTTTAGAAATAATCAGTCCATCCTTCTTCACACATTGTTATAGTTCTCACAAGACTATTGTTTTATTAATCTTCGTATGTCCCCATTAAGACAGACTACTATGTAGTTTTTATATTTCTAATACATGCGCAGTCCACCTAATGAATGCCACACAGGTGAAACAGAATGAAATGGATAATATGGAGTTGGACTTATTCTTGATAAAATAGAATAATGTTCTTGTTTTTCCTAAATTAAGTATAACTGATTAGAAAATCATGAAGTCTGATTCTGAATTTGATTAACTAGCCAATATTAATCTAGAGATATTTATTTAAAAAGCTTGTCAGAAGGTACATAAATAAAGCCCATGCCAAAGAACTGGAAATAAGAAAGAAAAAAAGAAACATTTGGACCCAGGCTAGGCATTCACATTTAAAGTGTTCACACTTATAATCAGTGGCTAATTTCTCTGCACTTGAATTTGTTTGCCAGTGCCTGGTGACCTTCCAGCAGTTTTGCTCTTGTTCCCCTGGCCAATCAGCTAGTAATTACAGCTTCCTATGTGTCACACTAAATTGTGGTACCCCGCAAAGCAGGTTAAAGTATTGCTTCCTGGATAACTTCCTTTAGTTCATCAGTGACTAATGCTAACCCACCCTGATGAAATTGAATTTTAATGATTTATGTTGCCTTTCCAAATAAGTCTATTGTAAAACCCTGTGAATCATTGCACATTCCTGACAGCAATATCAATGTATTTAATCATTTTTCTTTAAATAATTTTTAATAAGCCAACATCTTATGATCTTCTATACAATTAAAAATGTCATCCTGGATTGTAGAATGTATCGTTCAATATATTTTTGGTTTGCTGTGGTTTGGCTCTTCTAAATGTATTTGTTGTATCATCGGTTTTAAGATTATAATATTTATGCTACTAGAACATTCATTTGTGAAATATGCTCATTGATATTTGCCTCTTTTGTCAAATTATACAGTCAAAACTTTATAATTTCTTGCAATAATTTTTCTTACAAATCACAAAGGACTCTATCCAGCAGATCCCATATCACTAAGCTCTCTTTCTACTTTCTTCTGATCTATACCCTGATACAGTAAATGTTCTTGTTATTTTACCATAGTGCTTACATTTCAACAACTTCTTTCATTGTCCCAATTTGCTTAATAAGCGTCAGCCTTTCCCTATTTTAACTCAATTTGGCTATACACCTGCTTCCTGCATCTTACACTTCCCTCATCAAATACTTTGCTTTAGGGTTGTTAAATAGTGACTTATTTGTATTCTTTGTACTCTACATTTGTACCATTTTTATACTTTCATGCCATTTATATATTTTTAAGACTGTTCTTTTTTGTCTAATATAGCTTATTAGGTTCCAAGAAGAAATCAATGTTATTCATTTTGTATAAGACTATACAAAATTAGACTTCCCATTGCTACAAATGATGAGCATAGTATTTTAAAAGAGAGAAAAAAACATATGCTTCCTTTGATTTAACAATTAGTGCTGGATAGAAGAGATTTGCTTCATCAATGCTGTAATATATTTGACTTAATTAATATTTTTCCTACTGTTAGGGCCTGTTATTATGTTCTATGTTGTTCTTTTTTATTTCTTTCACATTGTGAGCATTTTTAGGTCAATTTTAACTTTACATCAAAACTGAGTGTAGAAGGAATAGAGACAGCTCATGTGTCTCTTTCTCCACATATACATAGACTCTTCCACTATCAGTGATCTCCATTAAAGCTGTACATTTCTTAAAACTGAAGAACACACATGGATACACCACAATATTCCCAACCTCTGAGTTAGTTTAGCATTCATTTTTAGTATTGTATATTCTCTTGCTCTGTACAAATGCATAATGATATTTATCTGCCAGTACATTCTCATACATCATAGTAAGACTCTGAAATGATGTATGTTTTTATATTATGTGTTAGTAAGAAAAAAGAAATGAATAAAAGAGATATGAAGAGTCTTTATAGATTCCTTCAATTTTTTAGTCTCTATATTAATATTGTATTTTTGTTAATATATATATAAGAAAATTTATGATACATTTAAAATCTACCTTATAATTTCATGTAGCAAAAAGCAAATCCATGTGAAATAAATACGTTTGTACAAATATATATATATATATATACATCTATGC
Organism: Microtus oregoni; assembly: GCF_018167655.1. NCBI lineage: Eukaryota > Metazoa > Chordata > Mammalia > Rodentia > Cricetidae > Microtus > Microtus oregoni. The sequence continues at coordinate 3,453,896 of NW_024543812.1, forward strand.
ATCATTTATATTATATATATATATGATATATAAGTAGCACAAATATATTTCATCACCCATAAAACAATAATTTGTCAAGATTATATTCATATGCTGATGTTACATTCAAGAAGTACAACAGTATATACACTGAATCCATTTCCATTAATATCAATAGTGTCTGGCAAAATTACATACAGGTGTTTACATGAATATGATCAGACAATTATATGACTAGGACAGAATATGATATATAATTTTTAAAATATATATATATATATATATGGTTAAAATTGACATAACACCACAGTTTGACAGTGTTGTGATAAACCACATAAGCTTCTATGCAGTTCACTTTCACATGTTCTATTTAAAATCTGCTGGCACCTTCAATTTTGACTATTTAAATACAGCTTCCTCCATCACGACTACTTGCCTGTGAATGAGAAATATTTAAATACACCGCTGTTTTCTAAATGCAATTTTTTAGCAATTCCAAATTGTTCATATGAAACTTTATCTAAATCAGCATAGTAGTAATATATATCTTTCTTTTCTAATTCCTTTTTAGCTAATTAGTATTAAAACAGATTGCCAGGATACCTAATATGATCTCTTAACTGCTGCTTAACACTTAAGATTAAAATTGCTTGCACTGATAATTCACTGAAAGATATTTAAATGTTCTTCTCATAGCAATGATAATTATAAATGAGCTGAAACTAGATTGTTGGATTCGTATAGCAGGAAAAAGGGTACAAAAGGTAGATCACAAAGAGAAAAAATAATTTTATTATTTAACTTTTTGACAAGTTATTTATGATGACTTTTAAGGCAGGATCTCAGTATATAGCCCTGGCTTACATCAAACTCACTATGTAGACCAGGATGGCATTGAACTCAATGAGATCCACCCACCTCTACCTCGTAAGTGTTGGATTACAGGTGTACATGGAACCCATAATGAATGTGGTCTGCCCAAGATAATTAAAGAATTTTCAGGCAGAGAACTGGTTCAGATAGTATAAATAAAAGTGACCATGTTGTTCTTTCTTTCTTTTTTTTTTTGTAGAATAAGAAAGTTTGGATGACTCATATACATTTCTACACAAGACACTGTGATCAGATATGGATCTTGTCTTTAAAAGGCTAAATAAATTTGTAACAATGTGTGTGTATGCTGCATTTGAAATTTATATACAGTGTATATTATATGAAAACTTGTAGAATTAGTTAGGCAACAAATCCACAATACTTATGCTTATTAATGTTGTCATTAAGTTATATATAAAAGCTTATAATAATATGTGTTGAAAACATTTACCACATAGTTTTATATAACAGATGTTCAAAATATTGAACAATAGTTTCAAATGTGATCTTCACCTACTAAAATTACTCTGTCAACTTTTATCTACATACATATATCAATGCCTTATTTTTCAAAGTTATCCTATTAATTTTAGTATAGTGGTACAGGAATAAATTTTTGTGATTTTTCAACCTGAATACTAACATTAAGTGCATGACTTAACCAAAGACTGTGTATAGGAAGTGAGATAATGATAATGTCTTTACCATAAGCTTATTATGATATTTTTAAAACTCATTATTGTAAATTACCCAATAAATTGTATGTTCTAATTCATTGTGGTTTTCTTGCACCTACCTGCTCACCATAACAAGCACCTACATTTGTATATGAAAGAAATTTTTAGTAAAGCACATCAATTGATATTTTAGCATTTAGAAATATTTTTTCATAAAAATCACTTTAGCATATATTTTCATTTCTCTTCCAGCTTATTTTTATTTATTGAAAATATATAAAATTATATTTACATTGTTAAAACCTGATGTAGTTCTTCAACTGTGAATCTCTTTATTTTTAATGAGCATATTATCTACTAGTGATCTTCTCATATAATTCTAGGCATTATCACAACCTATTTACATTTGTAAACACATTATCTATTCAAATTGTGGATCTATTTCATTAAACTGTTTGAATACAACAAAACAAGCAACGAATATCAAAGAGGTACATTTGTAGATACTATGGGCTTAATGCCATTTCCATTATTCAAGAATTTGTTCAAGCCACAAAATAACAAATGTTCTTAATTCCTTAATCACATTTTGATGTCTTTCCCTTATCATCTCTGTTAAGTGGGCACACACTCTAAGAAAGACATTTAATGCTAAATACAACAGAAACACGTTTTTGTTAACCTTTGGATGCTACCATAAACAGTAGTAGCCAGAGTTCAATAACACTTGAGAAAGTAAATGAAGTTTTCCTCATTAAGCTGACTATATATTTGAAAACATCCTCAGTCACAATATGCCCACTTTGAGACATCTTTACTGATACTTACTTTAATTCCTGGTACCAGGATAGGGTGATAAGTTATAAGTCTAATTTCAAAGCATATTACAAATGTATAGTAACCAAAAGCATATGGTATCTAGAATAATAGAAAATAGACTCTATAAATAAGCCACCATGTTTATGTTTAAAATATCTTCCTCTACTGTATCAGATTATATAATGCATCTTAGCTAGTTAGCTTTGTAAACTTGAGAAAAGCTTTAGTAATTCTATTTATCACGTTGATCAATGGATATATCTATGAGGGATTATCTTGATTTTTAATTGATGTGGGAAGGTTCAGCCCACTGTGGGCAAGACCAAAAATATCTAGCTAATCATGAAATAGAAACAGCCAACGGGCATTATTCATCACTCCTTCGTTCCTGCCACCAGGTTCCTACCTTGAATTTCTGCCCTGACTTCTCTCAATTATAGATTATAATTTAGAAGTGGAAGTCGAATAAACCCTTTCTTTCTCAAGTTATTTTTCCATCAGTGTGTCTCAAAATAACAGAATGAAACTAGAAAAGACAATGGCCTGAACAGTGGTGCTGTGAAAAACATAGAATCTTGCTTTATACCACATACAAATTTAACTTAAAGTAGATTAAACATATAAATAAAAACTTTGGAATAAAGGAACTTTTCCAACAGTGCCTAATTATGTTCTTCTATGTTGGCTGAAGGATAGGAGTCAATTTTCCTCCATGTTTTAGGTGTCCAACACACCTAGAAAACAAGCCCTACTACATGAACATCATTTAAATCTTGCATAGTAAGATATTTATGGTGTAACAATACTATGAAATTTCAGAATTCATGTCAATCCTATGAAGAGATTTAAAATATTTAAAGTGAGGTTATTTCTTCCATTTGATATAGCCCACATTGAGTGTCAAATTTTGAATAATTAAAATTTCACACTGTAGCATATCTTGTATTAAAATTTATATATGTTGTTGATTAGAAATAAGTTCGGTGAAATAACTGGAAACACTTGTTTTCCAGATGTATTTTCAAAATCAGTTATGTTGTATATTTCTTTCAGCCAGCAGATGGCATCTGTTTTACTGCTAAAATATATAAAGAAAATGGATAATAATAAAGTGTGTCCTAAAAAACATAATATAATTATACATGTTTAACAGAAAGATAAAGTAGATTCGTCGGTGAGTTCAATCAATGAAATGCTACATGTTAATAGATATTATACTTGTGAATATGTCAATTAAACTTAGAAGTAGAAAGGCACACAATCATAAATTAAATAACTGATTTAAAACACTTGAGCATGATTATTTCAACTTATAGATCTTTTACTTATAGCAATAAATTTATTAATGAGCTCTTAATCTATGGAAGAAATACTAACTTCTTTATCCTATAGTACATTTTATAATTTATTAATATAGTTTTAAAGGATTAATCCACCCATTATAATCCAAGTATCAGACCAATACAGGTAAAGATAGATGTTTCTTACATTAAACAAAACATTTAGAAAATTTTGAAAATCATTATAAAATATATTAAATTATAATAAAACATAATAAAATATTTGATAAAATATATCCCCATATTATATTAATAGTATATATTATAATTTAAAATATATAGTATATTTATATAAGTATGTGTAAACATATTTATGCAACTATATATAAATTTGTTACATATAATTTTAAATATTAAAAACAACAAGAAATCATTTTCTTTAAAAACTACTCTATAAACAGATTCACAGAAATATTGTTTAAATAAGTGAATTTTTTAAATGTATTTAAATTGTTACCTGACTTTACAATCATACAGGGAATGAAAATTTAATCAGGTGCTTATGAACTAATAACATCACTCTGGATTCTTAAAATGCCTTCTTTTGAGGAGTGGCAATATTAACCGTTGATTTTCTAAATAATTTGCATTCTTTTCACTTTCAACCTCAAAGCAAAATATTCACGTCTTTTTTGTTTTTTTTTATTTTTAATTCAGGAGAATCATATAACAAGGAAGAAAGCAATCAAAGGTACTTTTCTTAGGTTGAGCTTCAATGCTTCTGTGTGTGTGTGTGTGTGTGTGTGTGTGTGTAGTGATTTTAGAAATTTTAAGAAATGTTTATTTTCTTAAACCCCTAACCATATCCCTTTATTTTTACTTAGTTTTAACTGACAAGTAACATTTCAAAGTTTTACAGTACTAAACATGATTTACAATTTAAATACATTTTGTAATGATTCAAATAAACTAAACAACATATGTATTACCTCATTTATATCTTAAACTTTTTGTATTTAAGAGCACTTAATATATACTTTCATATAAATTTTCAAGAATAAAATGTATCTACACAATACAACCACCAGTTTCCCAGTCTTTAGTTGACACCATTCTATGTATTTGTATACATGAATTTGTATCTGTGAGTTTGAATCTTTATAATCCACATAAAAGTATATCATTTCAACATTGTTTATTTCACTTGCCATGATTTATTTCATGTTCATCAATCCATGTTGTCATAAATGTCAAAAATTCCTGATTTAAGTTTGGATAATATTCCAGTGTGTATTTATTCCAAATTTTTAAATCCATTCTTGAATTAAAGGGCACTTAGATTGATTCTACATTTTGGCTATTGTGACTCATGGACAGTGATCATGGGAATGCAGATTTGTCTTCTACATACTTATTTCATTTACTTTGGATGTATACATAGAAATGGGACTGTTAGATCATATGTTAATTTTGTTTAGTTCTTGTTGTTTCCTTGCATCTGGAGTATTCATGAATGCCTTCCTTCTACATATTCACTAATACATATTTTTATCATTTTAGTAGTAGCCATTCAAACATCTATGGTCTGATACTTAATACGGTTTTGTTATGTGGTTGCCTATTGATCATGATGTTGAACATTTTTTTATCTATTCATGATTTCTTTTTGAAATGTCTATTAAAGTATATTTTTAATTAGGTTACTTTTAAACTATTGATTTTTTGGATTTACTTGATATTTTGGATATTATCAAATATTTGTTTTAAAAATGTATTATCACATTTTGCACAATGTCTCTTTATTCTCTTGACATTTTTATTATGAAGATTATTTTGCTTTCATTTTTATGTAATCCCAACTTTCCATTATTTGCTCTCTTTGTTTGCTTTTTTGATCTTTACAATTATTTATTCATCCATTCATTTACTTATTTGCATCCTTAATGACTTGCTTACTTATTTGTGTTTCTCTGTAGCTGTGTGTCTGCATGCTGTGAATATCCTGAAGGTTATACAAAGGTGCCACGTGTCCAATCTACCATTCTCTGTCCATTTCTTTTGAGGGCAGGATCTCTCCTTGAACCTGGTACTTTCATCTTCTTGGGTAGGCTGGAAGCCAGCAAGACATAATTGTTTTCCTGTCTCTGCCCTACTCACACCCATCTTGATGTATGGGCTGCTGTAATTTGAATTCCTACCCTCGCAATAAATAAGCATATGTTCTTAAAGAGTAAAACATCTCTTAAGGACCACTTTTTTTTTGCTTTTAGGTGCATGCTGCATTAATCATTGTTTATAATATTGTTGCAGACTTTTCAAAAATCATGTATGTGTGTGTGTGTGCATGCTAGTGTGTAGTTATATTATACTATATATGACATTTAGTTTTATATTTTATATTATAGTTATATATGAAATTAATTTTGTAGTTTAATGTTCTAAGAACACTGGCTGGTTTTGCAGAGACGGGGTTTAATTTCCAGCACCCACAGAACACTTTACTTCCAGATGCAAGGGATCTATCTCCCTCTACTGGCTACCACAGGTACTGCATGCACTTTGTACACATGTAGGTAAAACACCCACTGTACATTAATAATTTTGAATAATATATTTTAGAAAATTCATGGAGTAAATAAATAAAATTAACCCTCATCAGAGCTCTCTACTTGGACAAATGTTACCAAGGATCGGATGACTCTTTTATTCAACAGTATCTTTCACATGATAGCAGTATTATAAACTTTACATGAAACCCTATGTTAGGAGCAACATTCACAAATATTTTGAATAACTAAAAAATACTTTTTTGCATAACGTAACATATATAATATACTGCTTTGAGAATTAGATTCTCTATTCTTTTCTGAACTAATTTCCCTAAACTGTACTTCCTGTTGCTCTTCTGGTGTTTTTAAAGTTCTATGTAAATATTGGCTATTGTCAACATCATAGTAGGACATTCAAGATGGCACTAGATGGACATCAATTAGTTCAATAGATACAGGTAATTATAATAGCCCAACCTTGTCACTTATGTTATTTGTAAGAGATCTTTAAGGAATCTCACAGTATATGTGTCTTCTCATATGAAGATTTGATAGGGTTATATAAGAAAAGCGTTTTTTTACTGTCATATAAAGCACTAATATTCTAAACACAAATTCTGGCATGCCAATCTCCATTTATAAAACAGTGCAATGTCATTTGAGAAATGTCTGGATAGAAAAATTGCCCAGTAAGTTACTGAAGCATGTGTAGAAACAAGGATATAGAGAACCATATATGCTCTAATCTATGTAATTATCTATAATCAGCTCTGCATGATTTGGGATACAGTATCACTCCTGGTGAGACAAATCCTTTTCATCTTTTCTGATTCTTTTTTTTTTGTCTGTGCTGTGAGGCCTAATTTTCATTGAACATCTCTATCTGATTTTGTCTGTCTAAATTGCTGATATTGAAGAATTTCTCATCTCTTCCTTTTCACCCTATTGATTGGCATATAATGATACATCTTATCACATCACATAACAGTACTGCCTGATTGTTGTCCATTTTATCTGAAAGCTAGAATACAAGAAGGGGTCATCTGAATTTTGCTGTGCATAGACTATATGTTAATAGTCATTCTAATCATGGTCATACACATTGTCCTTATCTTTGTCACATTCTGAAAATTGTTCTTCTATAAGAAATGATTCTTTTAACTTCATTTGAAACTTAAAGCAGATCCTGCTTTCCTCAGGCCTGATAATCATAATTAGCATCATCATTCACTACTGCAGTTAGCAGACATCAGAATTGGAATAAGTATCAATTTCATGTCCTAAATCCTGGGGATGATACCAGGATTAACCACTCTAAGAGATGCAAGGGAATGTTACTTTAAGTAAGTTGTCCTTAGAATTTTTCTTAAAAGGTGACTGACAATTTGATGTTGCACTAAGATTGAGAAAAGCTTAACAGAAGGAGCAATATTATGAAAAAGGACTTCTGCCACAAGAATGTTGGTTGTATATTAAGAATGACAGAAGTTTAGTCTACCTTGTGTGATAAAGGGGATTTCATTGTAAAGGAATACATTTGAGCTAATTTTATTCAAAGACCAAGAAATCAAAGAAAAAATTCATGTTAGTAAATGAGCCTACATCTTCACCATCCTCTTCCTACAGCTTTGTGGGTGTCTTCCTTTTGGTAATTTATACACAATTCACAAAATGTTTGGAGTATGAAGTTTCTGTGTGAAATGAAAAAATCTCTAAAATAAATCCAAGGGTTGGAGAGGTGGCTCAACAGTTAAAATCACTTGGTGCTCTTTCAAAGGACATGGGTGCGGTTCTTAGCATCTACACAGTGTGTTACAGCCATCTCTAAGTCCAGTTACAGGGATCCAATTTTCTCTCTGACCTCCTCAGACATCAGGCACACATGTATCACACAAGTGTATGCACTTGCAAAATACTCATTCGTATAAAATAAAATAAGTAAATCTAAAAAAATAAAGTCAAATATTAGACATAGTGATGGAAATATGAAAGGAGAATTTTTGAAAAATAAGTTTTGGTAAATGGAAGGTAGTGCAAGTTTCTATTCATAAGAAGATTCTGCTCACTAAATGACCTATATGGAAACAAGCAAAAGCACTTAATCTTTTTTTTTTTAATTTGGAAGAGAATTGTACTAAATATCTTCTCAAATGTTTAAATATCATTTATTGTTTTTAAAAAAGAAAATGTTTTATAAAACAACTTAGAAGTTGTAATATTAAAACTTGTGCCTGATAAAATGTTAATTTGAACCTCATTCCCAAGATTTTATTTTATTCTTGTTTATATTAGCTACAAGAGCTGCTTAATATTTCAATATGCTTCTTAAAACATTTTGTTTTGATTGTTTCCTTAAGAAATCCTTCTACATGTAGAGTTTTTGAGACAAATTCTGTGATTGTATAAATTTTAATAGTTTCAAAGTGGTTATCCACTGTGATTTATTTTATTGATATTTTTACTTCCTCATTGCATAGAAAGTATAGATAGATTATTTTTGTTATAATTAAAATTCTTTCAATTAACATGAACTACTTTTTCTTGTTTTTGCTCAGCTACTATTTACATTTCTTGTAAGAAACAAGAGTTTTTGTCAATTGATAAGTTGTGTTTTGGATTTTGGTATTATTGCCTATATTTTTCATTTATGTGGTTTTGAGATATGTAGTTACCATACTTTTCTATTATAATTTGTGTCCATAGTCATAGATTTATTGAATACCCTCTATTAACTATTATTCATTAAGTATATCATCACTGAAATGGAAAAGAATAACTAGAAGTGCAAGGAGCAAATACTTATGTAGGCCTTTAAAATTGCTTCGTTAATAAGTAATGAACAATAATATACAGTTTTGAGAGTGTCACAAAAGTATAACTATTATAGTGACTCTGATGAATTACTTTGCAGAAGAATATTCCTTTCAAAGTTCATAAGCATGCCAGTATTAAATTATTATTTGGAGTACAGCTAAAACACGGATTTCCTTAAATAATATCACAGAATATTTTCTTTATACATGACCTTAAAGTTATGCAAATAAAATTGAAATGACAGATGTTGATGGTAAATATTTCCTAGACTCTTTCAGGTAAATCTCGCAATTGTTAGATAAGAGAATGTAAAATATCAAGTAACAGTCACATTCACAGACTTTGTATACTATTTCTGAGTATTTTATGACATTTGTAAGAATTGTATTATCTTTGCATGAAATATTTGATCATACTACCAACTGTTATAATAAAGTGGAGGTATTAAAATTGATTATTTAAATTAAAATGCTTTAATTGCAGAGAAAATATTGCAAAATGAGAATTACTTGTTTAATGCATGTTGAGAATATACTCTGTGTGAGAATCTCTTTCAGAGAACATACATGCATTGCCTATTTTAAGAGAAATCACAATGCAATATTAGAAGAAAGTTATTGTTTAAATCACACTTAAGAAAAACAGAAACTGAGAAACATAAACTTAAATCTGTCCAACACGATGACAATCCATCATACATAAAGTGTGGATGATCTAGTCCCTCTTTTTGCTTATTCACACATTTTGTATAAGAAGTTTGCACTCCTTTTATACTGATAAACAAGGCATGTTTAAATAGCTCTTGACTATTTCTTCCTAAGAGGAACATATATTTAAGTTTTTACCTGCTTAAAATAAAAATTGTTGTTTGTTCAATTCATTCAGTTAGGCTTGTCAGTAGTTACTACCTGTGTATTCAGTTTCACCCACAGGACACAAAAATAGAAGCGACAACATGAGGAAAAGCTGTATCTTCATTTATGAAATAATAAAGGGGGAAAAGATATAAGACATGAGTTCTTATAAGAAGGATGTTCAAACAACCAGCCTCCTAGTAAAACCAACAAGAAAACTGTGGTTGCGCAGAGATTTTTTTTTTGAGAAAATGAAAACAATATTTTGTAGCAAGTCCAAGGTGAAAATAAAAGATGTCACAAAGATTGTTTTAAGATCTTATGATTATGTAAACTGTAGTGAAAATACACCTTCTCCGATTCTCAAAAATGAAGGCTTTGGTTTCAAAGTCTTCCTTACAACAGAGTTAAATGCTGCAGAAGGAAAAGTGGCCATCTAAAAGGGCACCCAAATAACATTGTAAAAGCCACTACAGTTCCCTTCATCCTGACAAGCAATTATTGAATGCATAATATATACAAGGACAAAGGAGGCTAGGTTCTATGAATATAAAGATAAATAAACAAGCTTCTTGGCTCGTCCAAACTTTTTACGTAATGAGGATACAAACGTAAAACAGTTCATTTTATTGTTAGTTGGGCTAATGTATGACATACTTTCAACATGTTATTTTGTAGCTTTTGAGAAAATGTCTTAAACATATGCACACAGGTGGCTGGAGTTGCTAACAGGTACAAAGGCTGCATTTTTCTTCCATGTATGTTCCTAGTCTCTAACATCTGAAGAAAACTATTAAGCTGACTAGTTTCTTAAGGAATAAAGCTTAACTGTCTACCTTACCTTAAAAGAAAGAAAAAAGAAAGAAAAACTTTTCTCTCATTTCCTTTATTCCACACAATTTTAATAAAACAGTACTTCGTAAATTGTGTGTCACACCTGGCCCTGTTTTCATGTGTCTCATAAGGTAAAAACTAATTTTTATATTGGAAATGGTTATAGACAATCATATCTTATGTCCTTTAGCTCATACAGATTAAATTATTTACTGTGTGGCTCTTTACAGAAAAAAAAATGATTGTCAAACTTTGTACTGAAATGTAGAAAACAGAGATAATGAACAAGTTGTGGACAGATCTTCTATAAATTCCTATTCTTGTTATACAAAAGAAGTTGAGTTTGTACTATATTTAAGGGAAGACGCTAATGAGAGTAAGAAGAATGAAAAAAAGATGAACATTATTCCACACAATGCATAAGTCTGTTAAAGATTGGCTTGAAGTCAAAACTGTGAATAAATTAGACACTGCTCTTAAAAAAATGCGAGGGACAACAAGGTCTGGTATAATGTACATTTATTTGATAGATAAAGGAGCAAATTAATGAATTAATATGGAGAAACAGCTTTATATATCAATTTTATCTGTACCAAAGTTAGCCATATATCCTTATGATAATTTATCACCTATATTTTAGGTTTCTTGAGATGTTGCTAATTTTTCGATCTAGATGTGATCATTTTAATTTAAGTTTAAAAAATAAAATGTTTTGAAAAGTCAAGCACTTCACAAGGAAAGGTAAAAAGTAATCAGACCTTTTCACTATCCAGAATTGACATTCTCCATTCCTTTTTTTTCTTTATCCCTCTCTTTATGTGCAGATCAAATGTGTTAGCTAGCCAGGCAGGATCCTTTGTATATTTTTTTTGCATTTATAGAAACAAGTCTTTGTATTTTCTCTGCTTTGCAAAGATACAAAGGCTGTGTTGTCTTGCATATTGAGTAAATTTAGTAATATATCATAGCTTGTACGTATTTTCAACTTACTATTTTCCCATGAATCTTTTCCATTTTAATAGCTGATGTCACTGGACATCTCTGTAAAATACTATTATGTACATGCTATGACTTGATTCAACTATTTAATGAGTCTTCTGAAATGAATGATTGTGACATTTAAAGGTCTGAAGACATGCATGTGGGTTTTTCATTTCCCCCATTGGCTAGCCACTTATCTTTTTCCATTTCCCATTTTTATCTTATAAATCATGTAGCAGATTCAGATAGTAGACTTTCTAGAACAGCATCAATTTTCTTAAAATGGAGTGTCTCATATGGCTGAAAAATGAAGACATGTTCTTTCACAATATCTTTAGGATCTTTTAAAGTGTTTTTTCCAATTATTCTATGAAAATGTATCATATATTTGCCAATTTCCTGTAATTCTTTTTACTTTTATTTTCCTTCTCTTTCCCCAAATAAGTAAATAATATGCAATCATTGTAGTAGGAGGCCACTTCTTCATTTTCTGGCTGCCCAGACCCAAAATAACCACACAGAAATTGTATTAATTAAAGCACTGCTTAGCCTATTAGCTCTAGACTCTTATCAGCTAGCTTTCACATCCTAAACTAGCCCATCTCCATTAATCTGTTTATTGCCATGTGGATGTGTCTTACAAGGTAAAGTTCCATCCCCAGCATCGGTCTATGGCAGGGCTACATGGTGTCTCCTGACTCTGCCTCCTTTTTCGCAGCAATCAGTTCAGTTTTTCCTGCCTAGATTTACTCTACCCTATCACAAGCCAAAGCAGTTTCTTTATTCATTAACCAGTAAAAGCAACACATATATGGAAAGACTTCCAACAACATCTCAACTTTTCTGTCTAAATAAAAAGGAAAGTTTTAACTTTAACATAATAAAATTATATAACAAGACAGGTATCAAGTAAGAATTATATTTACAATATGTATATCTAATTTATCTTTTATCACAACTTGGTACAGGGCAATTGTGTTCTATCAATTATGTTTTAAATAAATGCTGATTGGTCAGTAGCCAGGCAGGAAGTATAGGTGGGACAACCAGACAGGAAGTAGAGGCAGGGCAATGAGAACAGGAGTATTCTCAGAAGAAGGAAGCTTCCTCCACAGTCCTGTACAAACACTGAAGAAGCAGGATGTGACCTGCCCCTCTGAAAAAGGTACTAAGCCATGTGGCTAACATAGATAAGAATAATGGGTTAATAGAAGTTATAAGAGTTAACAAGAAGCCTGAGCTAAGGGGCCAATCAGTTTAGAAATTTTGGAGACCTCTGTGGGATTTTCTTTGAGGCTAAACAGCTGTGGGACCTGGTGGGAGGACAGAAACCCCCAACAAGCAGGCCCTCATGTTACAATAACTAAAGAAAACTTTAGCTATAACTATCCTTCAACTTCATCAAAGACTACAGAAGGATATAATATTACATATATAAACAGAAAGTGCATTTTAAGCAACTTCCAAAACTCTAGAATTGACAGAGACATCTCATTGTCTGGATAGTCACCCAAAGTTCTTTTGTATCATTGGGGCATCCAATCTTCTGCCCTCTGGCTCAGAGTATTTGGCTGACTTTTCCATGAAGCAGGAAATTTGAAGATCTGTTCTGCCTTGTAATGATAAAGTCTATCAGTTGCTTTCTTTTGTGTCCTGCTGAATGCCTGGCAGACTCTTCCATTAGACAGGAACTCTGAAAAACTATCTCACCTTCTTAGGCAACTTCAACAGTCATTTTTCTGTGGGTCCTGGATATCCAGTTCAAACAGCATAACACCAATTAGTCCAGGCGAGAGAAGATCAGTTTCTTGCCCAAATGGCTAACAAACTCTGTGAGGAGCCTCTTCAAAGCCCATCATCCTCTTGAAGTAGATTGGTGCTTCCAGGAGCAGATGCATCTCACTGTAATGAAAAATCCACAGTTTTAAAAACATTTTAAATGCCATATTCCATATGTCTTTGAAAGGTTTGAAGAATATCTATCTAACTGAAATCTCTCTCTCTCTCTCTCTCTCTCTCTCTCTCTATATATATATATATATATATATATATATATATATTCTAGAAAACTTAACTAATATGACTACAAGCTTGACTATTATAGCTATTTCTTAACCTATATTTCTTAATTATACATTACATCTTTAAAGGAGCTGCACAAACACAATGCCTTAATTGAGAGAAGAAATATACAAATAAAAAATTGTCTGTAAATTTGTATCAATAAAGCAAGATCCATATCAATGCAAATCTCTATAGAATGTCTCCTTTTAAATGTAAGCAAAAATTTATAAACAATATTTGGGAATAAGGCATAGTTCTCTCCAAACTACCTCCTGCTTTATCTTGGGTGAAAAATTTTGTGGGATTTTGACAACAACTATTCAGAGGGTCTTGATCCATCAAATTGCATTAGTCTGGAATTAATGTACAAGTTCTAATCTTCTGTGGAAGCAAAAAGCAGAACCTTTTTTTCCAAAGCAACAAATCCTTAGACCCAAATTTTGGAATTAAGATACCTGTAAAATATACAGATTTTTTAAATCTAGCAGCCCATACAATGAAATTCCTCTATGTACTTAGCTCCTTAACAGTCAAGAAATTCAAAGAAAACACACTAATATATATATATATATATATATATATATATATATATATATAATATAATATATATATTCCAGATTCTTTGTGTATTTTCCATCTTTATTGCCTTATTTTTCTTACTCTGTTAATTTTTCAACAATTTTAATATTTATTTTATTATCTTTACTCATTTAATCTATGACTGTACTCTGTCTCTTTAAAGACATTCTTTTTTTATAAATCATTTACTTCCTTTTATAACTCTCTATACTATTTTTCTTCTCTCTCCCAAACCTACACACATTTTTTTAACACACTATATTTTGTTTAGAGGTCTTTTATGTCTGAATCTGTTCTAGTGCGTATCTGAAATTCTTTTCTGTCCAGGAGCACTTCTTAAAATATTAAGCAGCTAAGTGGCATTACTAAAACTAAGGTTGCTTTGCCTTTGGCTCTGTCCAGTCCAACATGGCAGGGCAGAGTTTTATTTTCTGTGAACCATGATCACAGCCTCATTTTCAGGTGCACAGCGGGTCTATGTGCCATTAAGGAAGTTGTAACACTCTGCTCACAAAACCCATTTAAATGCTTAGTCTCCCGAAAGATCCAGAGCTCATGCTGGCAGCATGGCCCAGGAAGCCACTTTTTTGAAACCACTCATTTTTTTTCTGCTACTGCTGAATCAGGAAGACCTCTCTTAAAAGAGCCACCAGCAAATGGAGCAAGAAGTTGCATTAATCTCTGTTTTTTTTTTATTTCTAGAATTTCTTTTTAAGCTTTCTCAGGTTTTACGTGGATATAGTGGCCTCCAGTTTTTAGTACAAGGCCACTTGTTTGTTATTGGTTGCTCACTCCAGAAATATATACACACAGAAGCTCTATTATTTAAATGACTGCTTGACCAATTACTAAGTGTATTGCTAGCTAACTCATATCTTTGATTAACCCATTTCTATTATCTTATATTTTACCAAGAGGCTTGTGGCCTACTGAAAAGGTTCCAGCTGGCAGCTCACTTCTTTCTCCTCTGGCAGTTCCATGGCATCTTTCTGACTCTGCCTTCCTTCTCCAGAAATCAGTTTAGTTTTTCCCACCTAGATCTATTATGCCTTGCCAGGCCCAAGACAGATCCTTATTCATTAACCAATAAAAGCAATACATATATAGAAGGACTTCCCACATCAACTCTCATAAGTAAACTTAAATTTAGGACAGTTTTTAACAGTGTACATGATGTAAACATCTTAAGGAACATAAAAAGTTTTCAGTTTTCACATCTGAGAGTAGTGGTAAAGTTAGTAGTGAATTATATGACATCTTAGTGGTCTAAATGAGTGTTGTAAGAATCCAAAGTGGATACATTAACTATGTTTGGGGAGAGTAGAATCAAGGAAGGCTTCAGTGTGTAGTTGACTATTTATCTGAGTATTTAAGAAAGAGAAGGGTGTTACAGATAGAAATTCTTAAACATCCAGTTAGCAAACATCACATATGCAGTATCATCATATAGAAGCAAGACCTATGACTGTTATTTTCTTCATTTTAAAGCTGAAAATAATTAATCACACAGGTGAGGGTTTGAAAAGATACATTCAGTAGCAATCATTCTCTTAATCACCAGTCTAGACTCCTCAGACAGAAATTATAAAAGATTCAGTGTTGATTGCCTCACAACATATACTTCTTGTTGTTCCTGGATAAATTTTTAGGTATGCCATGCAAATACACATTAAACTTTGAAAAGCAACTTAAATCTGCACTACATTTAGAAAGTTTGTCAAACATTGATCAATGAAATTATATTGAAGACAGAAATAAGTCCACATTCTGTAAATACCTCCTTTTCAATAAAAAAGCTAGAAGTGCAAACTGGAAAAAAATACAAAATCATCAAAAATTGGTGGTATCTGCATGTAGAGGAATGCAAATAGATCCATATCTATCATCCTGTACAAAACTCATCTCCAAATGGATTAGGGACCTCAACATTATAGAAGAGAATGTTGGAAATAGCCTTGAACTCATTTACATAGGCAAAGACTATCTGATCTGATACCACTGGCACTAAGATAAACAATTAATAAATGAGTCCTTATAAACCTGAAAAGCTTCTTTACAACAAAGGACACCATCATTCAGATAACGTGGTAGACTACAGAAAGGGGAAAGAATTTTACCAGCTACACATCAGACTGAAGAATAATATATCAAATACATGAAGAACTAAAAACAAAAATGGATATTAATAAAACAAATAACCCAATTAAAAATGTGCTCCAGACCTAGAGTATTCTCAAAAGATGAAGCACATATAGTTGTGAAACAAATTTTCAACATCCTTAGTAATCAGGAAAATGGAAATGAAAGCAGTTTTGAGATTTCATTATATTGCAGTCATAATGTCCAAGATCAATAAATAAATAACAAGCCATGCTGGTGAGGATGTGGGGTAAGGGAAACACTAATCCATTGTTGGTGGGAACTAATATGGAGAACCACAACTAGACAACATTCAGAGAGTGTGAAATTTTGGAGTACCAGTCCTACATGGGAAAACTGCATCAAAGCCTTCCCCTCAAGACCCAGAGAATTTAGCACAAAAGGAGGCTGAAAGATTATAAGATTAAGTAGGAATGGAGGACACGAAGGAAAAAAAGTCATTTAGATACAACAGGGCTGACACACATAAGAAGTCAAAGAGATTTTGGCCGCATTCACAGACTCTGCAGTTTTAAAGCAGGTGGGGATGCAATGCTTAGAGGCAAAGTGAACAAAAGCTCCCATCCATAACCTAAAGTTATTTCCAATTGACAAGTAATTTCAAAAGAAAAATTATGTTTCTATAATATAGTCTTACTGAGTATGCAAACCACACTTAAGGGGCAGGCACCAAGTCCAACAATAGATGACCACAAAACACACTCAATGGTGACTTTGAAGGTTTTATTTATTTATTTTTTGTCTCATCATGATGGAGGAGGGTAATCTGTCTATGTGTTACTTTCCTTGGTTAATTAATAAAGAAACTGCTTGGCCTGATAGGTCAGAACATAGGTGGGTGTATTAGACAGAACAGAATGCTGGGAAGAAGGGAAGTGAGGTCAGATGCAAAGAAGCTCTGGCCCAAATGGACGTAGGCTAGAATCTTTCTGGTAAGCCACCACCTCGTGGTGCTATACAGATTATTAGAAGTGGGTTAAGATATGAGAGTTAGCCAAGAAAAGGCTAGATATAATGGGCCAGGCAGTGTTTAAAAGAATACAATTTGTGTGTTGTTATTTCTGGTGTAAAGCTAGCCATGCGGGAGCAGGGGGGTGGGGTCGAAAAGCAGGCCTGCTTGCTTCATCACTACATCATCATGCGTGTCTGGGCATGTTTTTAGCTTACATATCTTTCGATTAGATATTATGATTTCTGATTTTGTGTTTTTAGAGGGTTTAGTATATGTGAATGTGCATATTCTGCATCTGTATGTGTTTCTTGTGCTATTCCATTGGTTCATTTTTTCTGTTTGATTTGTCCTATTCTGTTTTGTTATTGTTGTTGTTGCTGCTTGTTTGTTTTCCAAGGAAACAGAAAAAAAAGGTTGTAAATTTGGGTGGATGGGAAATGTGGAGGATTAGGAGGAAATGGGGGAGGAGAAACCGTGATCAAAATATATTGGATGAAAAAAAACCTATTTTCAATAAAAATTAAAATTATAAAATAAAAAAGAAAATTTGTCTATTGTATCTTTTAAAATTCAATCACCAAAATAAGCATTTACCAATTATTTCCATACTTCCTTCTGTGAATGTAAATTTCTTTATCAGTATCTGGCTATATATTCAAAGGTTATGCACACAATTATTAAACTGACACATTCTGAGATCTTTCAAGAGTTTAGAAGCTATGTCAAAGTCTTAAGGGGAAATGCAAGGTTATAAATTTGCCAGTTTAATCATTTAAACCATATGTTGACAAAGAGACCATTGTTCTTCATGCATGGATGTGCTAGACAAAAAGTATATAACAGAAGAATGTCCTTCAAAGTTAATCTGCAATTTAATTTTAACTGTGTACTAATGAAAAGTATCTATGAACCCTCAAAGGGATTTCTACTACTCATTAACTGCATATGAATGCATGGATAGTAGTTTGCCCTAGAATATTACCTTGAAGGTGACTTAAATGTATAGCTTTTGGTATATAGGCAGACCTTTCCTCCAGGCCTCATCAATTTGGGTCACTGTAGTTAAAATTGTTAATAATTGTGGTATATATTGTTACTTCTGATGGGGTTTAGGCCGTATTCTGCACACCAGTGTCAGAGTAAAATAATGTAATCATGGAACTAAGTGTATGTGTATGTGACCTAAAACTATGTTTAAGTAGTTCAGGTTTAATCCTTCAGAAAGCATCTCCTCCAGAGTTCAGACTACCTTCCTTATACAAAGATACAAGGAAGTGCATCAAACTACCTGAAGATCTTCATGGAGAATCACAGGTATTTGTTTCTTTTGCCTCTATTCATTGGATATCATTTTTTCATTCTGGAAAAACAGGTTTTTCTTTTTAAATTTACACACTTAGGTTTGTATATTTTTCAGATTTTGATTATGTATAGTTACTTAAAAATACTGCATGTATGACATTTTCCTTTCTAGTACATTTAAACAATATTAGATTATCCATTACCAAAGGTGAAAAGCAATCTTTAAAACTGCTTCTGTGTCTTATAAATTTATTTTTTTAAATGGGTAATTGTTTTTATAATCAAATCCTTTGTGTGCATTTTTATATGTAGCTTAGTTTAAAAAATTTTTGCTCTTTATTTAACGACATGCATTGTAGTGATATTTTGTTTGTCCTTTAATAAATAAAACATGCCTGGAGATCAGAGTAGCAGAGCAGCTAGCCACTATATCTTACCTTTATTAAATCCTTAGACACAATGGAGTGCCCTGTCTCTACAAATCCTAAAATTGAATGCTGTCCCTATGAAACCTCAGACTGAATGCTGATCTCCTGTCTCTTTCTGCCTTATATTCATCTCTCTGCTCAGCCATATCACTTTCTGTCTTTACCTCCCTGGTGCTGGAATTAAAGGTGTGAGTCACTACCACTTGGATCTGTTTCTCTTTTATACTAATTTAATCGTGTGTATCCCAGGGTGGTCTTGAACTCACAGAGACCCATCTGCCACTGTCTCCAGAGTGCTGGGATTCAAGGTATATGCCACCACTGCCTGACCTCTATGACTAACTAGTGGCTAACTCTGCACTCTGATCTTCAGGCAAGCTTTATTTGTTAAAGCACAAACAAAATATCACCATATAGCATAGCATGAATCTTACCTTGCTCACTCTCCATTTGGTTTGTAAAATAATTCATTAATTTTGATGTGTGGTTTTAGTTTATGTATTATTACACTGTGTGCTTATAGGGAAAGAAACAGAAGGAAGGAAAAGAAATGAAAATAACATCTCAATGTGTATTTTCTCCAAATGTTGTTGCTTCCTTATTACTTTCTTGTGCACCATCTTTGAAGTACAAGAAATCTTTACCATTTATATTTTTATTATTTAATGATAAGACACATATGCATATATATTACAAATTCTATTCTAAATCATGAGGATTTTTTTCAATTTGTGGGTTATCTTCTTTCTTGGTAGTGTTCTTTAAAGCAGAAAATCTTTCAATTATGTGCTCTTTTGATATATTTAGTATTTTTATTGCTTGTGATTTAGTAGTCATAGTGATGGAACTACTGCCTAACTAAAGTCACCAAATGCTTATTACAGTACTTTCTTCTACATGTTTCATAGATTTGACTATCACATTTAGGTCTTTGATTTATTTTACATTAATTTTGTTCATAGGAACTGTTAGAAGTCCATATTAATTCTTTCATGTGGTTTAAGCCATTGCAAAGGAGGTCACAGATTTAAGGAGAACATAACCTCTACTTCTCAATAGAGCTGTCAATTTCACATTTTAAGAAGACTATACTGACTGCATCTTTCTTTATATGATACAATTTATCTTACCTTGTAGGAGTCTGTTGTGGAATATTACCTTAAGATGTGTTGCATTAGTTTATATTGTGAAATATTTGTTTAATGAGGCAAAGACATATTGCATTCTTTTATTTTTTGTTGTTGTTTAACTCTCTAAAGCTGTCCTGTTTGTCTGTTTAAAACAGCTGATTGTTCCAAAAATGCCAATAGGTAGGTAGATGGGTGGAGCTGATAGTCAGAATTAATAGGAACAGAAATCTAGAGAAAATAGAAGAGTAAGAAGCGTAAAAAGGAGGAGGGGAGCCACCCAGTCACATAGCCAGCCACAAAATAAGAAAGAGAGAAATATATAGAGAATAAAGAAAAGTAATAAAAAAACCCAGAGACAAAATATAGTTAAAGAGAAATGGGATAATATAATCTAGAAAAGCTGGTATTTCTACTGTCAAGCTAAGGCTGGGCATGCATAAGTAATAAGATTCTGTGTATTTATTTGAAAGTTGGGTGGCAGGCTCCTGAAGAGTCAAAGAGTAAACAAAAAAGCAACTACAGACATCCCTTTTTTCTTTACAGTCTGTTGGCTACCAGTCCATCAGGGCAAAGTAGAAGAAAAAGCAACAGAGAGCTTTGTTTGACCTGTGAGCCTTCAGGGAGACAGCTTTAGTAAGGCAGCTCAACTTTATTCCAGAGTATAGTGGTTATATAGGATTAGGGCCAGTATCCGATAAATTACTTAATTTGTGTTAAGAGGCATGCTCCTATCATATAGTTGGAAGAGTAGCAGTATGCCCCTATCAAAATAGCTAGAGCATGTCACCTAATTACCATATGGAGAGCAGGGGAAGAGCATTTGCAAGGAATTGGGTCAAGGGTCACACTAGAGATAAGTCAGTCATCTGGGCCTAGAGACATTCTCCAAATAAGATCAGATAGAGAGAAAGAAGTCCTCCACTGGGAGGAGGGAGTCCTTCATGTTGCTAAGGTCAGAGAGAACTGCCAGGCCATACCAGACTGCATCCTTTGACCAGCAGGATTTCCTAACATTACATAAAGTCTTTGGATAATCCTGGAGATGGTACACCAAGTCCCTTGAAACTCAGCATTTTATATGTAGTCATGCTTTTAAAATTAAAATCTTTCTGTAATACAGTCCATATCCAAAAATTTGAAAAAATAAAATTTAAAAGTCTAAATGACTTATAATTATTTGTTACTTCTTTGAAGGTGGAAAATTACAAGCTGAGGTTCTTCAACCTTAATGTTTAAGAAGAAACACTGTCAAGTAAATTTTCAAAACTTAGGAAATTGTATGAACATTGCTAAAAAAGAAAGCCTGGGGGACAGAGCTCTTTTTCTCTCACATCATATTACATTATCAGGTAAGTCATGAAGAACAGTATATTGTATTCACATTTCATAGTTCAAATTTATATAATTTACATATTACAGTCAATCTCTAAGATGTCTAACACGCACCAAATTTTGAGTTGATATAAAAACAATTAATCATTTCTGTGTTGTATTTTCGCTATGCAGTGATGTGTGATGTTTCCGGTGAGATAACAATTCAGTTTTAACTTACTATTCTTGATTTACATCAGGATTTATTGTATAGTCATCTGGATGGTTTGTATTTAAATTCCTTTATCTTCATCAGCTAATAAAAAGGGGAAAAGAAGACAATCAAGTATGTTGATGCATGGTCTCCTAAACTTATTATAATTGTGATAAAAGATAAATGGTAGTATCTCTAAAGCTATAAATTTTTATTTTTCTTAAACTTCAGTCCACTAAATGGGTAGTGATATCTAAAGGAAAAGAACCACATAAAAGAAATACAGGAAGGGATAAAGGTACATTGCTCCCTGTTTTTTGTGGAGTCTAAGTCAGTGGGACAGAAACCCAAAATGGTTTTTATTCATTCTCTAGATATTGCCTTTAGCCACACTTACTGATCTCCTTTTCTTGTTCTTTAATGATATCTTGGATGGATTCTATAGTTCTCTCATCACTTCCTTTTATTAAAACCCAGTATCTGTGTCCATCTCGATCTCTTCACATGAATGTAATCCACATGGGAAGTAGAAAAAGGCAAGATCTTCTGAGTAAATTGGGAGCATGGGGACCATGGGAGAGGGTTGAAGGGGAGGGGAAAAAAGGTGGGGAACAGAGAAAAATGTATAGCTCAATAAAATCAATAAAAAAGAAAAAAAAACCCAGTAAATTTTATGGCATCCATCTCATTTTCTACTTAACTAGCATTCCCATCCCTTTGGAGAGAGTTGTGGGAAGGATAGTTCAGTGTCTAAAAGAACTAACTCTTCTAATCTCTTTCGTGTTCTAATTTCTCCGGTATGTTGTGTACAGGAGATTGAGATAAATAGACACATGAATGTAAAATTCTCTATTCTTATCAAGTAATGGTAGCTCTGTTCTTTACTCTCAACAGTGAGTATAGTCCAATATTTGCTGCTGTTCGTCATAGGTATTCCCATTTCTCTGTTTATTTTCCTGGTCATCAAGACTGTTTGTAAGAGAGGCATCAAAACATTGGGTGCCTTGTAGATCAATGTTTTGATGTGCAGGAGGCCAGTGGATACATTTATTTACATAGGTAATGATTATTTGGAATATGAAAACTCTTCTTGATGTGAATGGTTCTTTCCTACCAACCAGGGAGTCTTTTAAAGCCTGTGAAAGCATTATTGATTGCTAGAGTGACTGAGCCAACATTCTGAATTCTAAAGTCAGAGAAAGTAAAATTCTTTCAGTGTTTTGTGAGGAATAGTGACATCCTAGTATCAGTGCTCTCACTCCAATGAGAAACGCTGTTATAGTGCTGAAATAATTTGTTTCTTGGCAACTTGGTATCCTTCATTCTATCCTTGCCTGCATCCATGCATATCTTCAATCCTTAACTTATCCTGTTAACCTTATTTTCTCCATGATCCACAAATATAGGCAGCACAAATGGCATAGGAAGAGGTTCTCATAACATGATTCAGACCCAAAGTCACAGTTCATTTTGATTAAATGAAGCCTGAACACAAGACAATTCCACTGTAGGAATGATCTTGAGTTACAGTTTTTGTTCATACTGGTGAAGCTAACCAGGATGTCAGTGGCTGGAACCATCAGGACATGGCTTACTTACAAATCAGTAATGTCATTGGAATCTTAAAGATGTGTCTGGCCATATTTTCTGGCAGGTATCTTAACAACAATTTTTAGTGCCTCTTTTTCTTCAACTCTTTTATTTATTTTTTAGATAGAGTCTCACTGCACAGCTCTGGCTGGCCTGGAACTGACTATGTAGGCCAAGCTGACCTTCAATTTACAGGAATCCTCCCGTCTCACATTTGAAAGTGAGAAGTAATTAAGATCTCTTAACATTTCTAAATTAACTCTCTGGGAGTACAGCCCAGTTTTCACAATTTCACTTTAATACACATTCCCTTCCCTTTCCCTATGTGAATAAATTATGAACAAATATCAGTGACTAAATATAGACAAGATAGGTCTAGTTACTTAAATCTATTAATTTTTCATTTATTAGACTTTTAAAACCTGTTTATTCTGTGGACTCATTAAGAAATAGTAGACTAGGTGTTAATCTGTTGGCTTAAGTCACATTTCTGTTCCTAATGCATGATCTATTGATGTGAAGATATCAAGGAAGAAGATGAAGTTTCTGGCCTGCCTAAAATGTTAAGTGGTAGTATCACTTACTGAGATGAGCTCACTAGAGAGATATATTAAGTAAAAAGATGATGAGTATTGTTTGGGGCAAGCTGACTTTGCAATTGGAATTCATAACCTATAAAGTGATATTGAGGAGACAGATGGTGACATGCTCTTATTTTAGAAAGAAATATATGATTTGGAACTTTGGAACTCTATATGTAGAAATGGAAGGTTCTAGGGATATTGAAAAGTCAAAGACAGGGAGATGAGACTGAGTCATGAGAAAATGTAGAAATTTTTGCTCATATAGAGTAAGATGAGAAAGAGATATGAAAGGATAAAACCAAGACAACAAAAGGTTGTATATTACCTGGTATCCTTATCTAACTTATTACTAGACTTAATAACTGCAAGCTTGATTCTATCTCAAATATCAGTGAATACATTGTCGTCCAGATATTTTCACAGAAAAAAAAATAGATGCTTACACAGTATTGTTTAAACTACAACTCTCATCCAATAAGGCAGTAGGCATTGTTGTTGCCTTTTTTAAATTGTTGGAGTCCTGCAACAATTTAAAAAATTGGTTTGGTCTGCCACCATCTTATATTGTGGAATATTAGTTAAATATGTGTTATATTTGTTTATGTTGTGGAATATGCGTTTAATGATGCAAATATGTGCTTCATTTTTTTATGTTTTATTCCTTTAACTCTGCGAAGCTGTGTTATTCTGCCTGTCTTTAACACCTGATTGTTCTAATAAAGAGTTGAACAGTCAATAGTAAGGCAGGAGAAATGATAGGCAGGGCTTCCAAGAAGAGAGAATAAATAGGAGGTGAAAAAGAGAAGACGGGAAGTGAGAAAAGGAAGAAAGGAGGATATCAGGGGCCACCCGCCCAGCCACATAGCCAGTCATGATGTAAGAATAAAACAAAGATATATAGAACAAAGAATAGTTAAAAACCCAGAATCAAGTGTAGCTAAAAGAAACAATTTAATTTAAGTTTTAAAAGCTAGCTAGAAATGAGCCAAGCTAATGCTGGCCATTCATATAAGAATAAGTCTCTGTGTAATTTATTTGAGAGCTGGAAGGTGAATCCCAAAAAAAGAAAAAAAAATACAATCTCATCCTCCTACCCTGAAACCATACATTTTAAATTTGTTTCAAGATTTTATTTATTTTTATTTTCTGTGCATGTATGTTTTTCTGAATGTATGCCTGAGTCACATTCATGCAGTGCCCATGGAGGACAGTAAAGAGTGTCAGATCCCTAGGAATAGAGTTGCAAATACTTTTAAAGCACCATATGGGTGCTCAGAATTGAACGTAGGTCCTCTGGAAGAGCAGCAAATGCTTTTAGCTACATAAAATCTCTATCTCTCCAGTACCAGTTTGGTTTTGTTGTTGTTTTCTTGTTTTTAGTTAAATGTTGGCCATATTCTTGATTTATTTAGAAAGTCAAAATTGTCTACATTAAGGTGAAATTGAAGAACTGAATAGACTGTTAATAAATGACTACTCACTAGTAATTCTTGTGATAAATACTTGTAGTTCCATTTTTCATTATATTTTATAATTCATGAAGGACTAGTCTGATTCTTTACATTGAATTTTGGTAGCTTCAGTGTCAAACTGTGCAACTTCTTCACTTTTTCATATTTTTACTTGACTGCAGTTTTTTTTTCAGTACTGCTAAGAAGACATGTTGTAGTGGTGACAAATAGAGATTAGCAAAATATCAAATGGATAAACATTGCAGGCTCCACTAAGACTGTGATTAAAAAGTGTTTTTATGTTTATCCTTAAGGGTGAAATGTAACACAGGGCCGCAACTTAAGTCTTGTACCTAGAGAGACAAAACTGACAAAAATGTTATTGCTTCAAGTAAGAACTTTGGCAAATTTTCCTGGATACTCAATTTTTTGTTGTGAGTAGGTGAAGATACAGCAGCATTGCCAGGAGGAATTGATTGTAAGCTGAGAGAATTTGGTCTAATTCACTCAAATGAAATCTAAAAGCAATTTTGATTTGCATTACCCAGGTGGCTAAAGATGATGATCACTTTTTTGAATATCTGACCCTTTGTGTCATTTCTTCAGAGAAATATATATTCAGTTATTTCACTGGCTTATTTATTGATGAAATTTTTGTTGTTTTAATGTTTAATTTTGACAGGTTTTAATATATACAAGATTTTAAAGTCGTGTCTTATATATGACGGGCAAGGATTATCCGCAGGCTATATAGCATGTTTTTTTTTTTTTTTTTTTTTTTTTTTTTTTTTTTTTTTTGCTCATGGATTAGCAGGGGAAGTCTTTCTAACTTCCAGTGTCTACTAAAATGTATTATATCTCTATCTTCAACTTTTATGATAGAGGTCTTTTTTTGAAGACCTTGGTTAGCTAATTTTGAACTTGTTTTTACTGTATTTCTTCACTCACCCCAGATTTATGTGCATGGTAGCTATTGTTACGCAAATAAGCTATTAATTTTATATGTTAATTTTATACTCTGCTACTTTGTTGACATGATAAATTTCTTACAAGCTGACTTTAATTCATATATTCTCATGAAATTAATTCTTGTCTATTGTTCTTATGACTGAAACTCCTTCTTGTTCTGTGAATAATAGTCCTGTAATAATATTCCTCAGTGCTAGATTGGTGGTCATGAACTTCCTTAGTTTGTACAGATCTTCAAATGTCCTTATTTCTCTATCACTTTCCAAAAATACTTCTATTTTACGTAGATATCATAGTTTTCAGTTATTTACTTTCAGGACTTAAACTATCGCATGCTATCTTTCTTTGGAAGATTGCTGATTATTCTAATGTTTCTGCATTTGTGAGTAACTCAGTGTTTTGCTCTTTCAATATTTAGGATTGTTTTGATTTATATTTTTGACAATTCTGTTTCTCTAAAATTATGTCTGTTTGTGGTAGTAATGGTCTCTTTAGCTTGGATATCCATTGCTTCCTCAATTTGAATTTTTCTGATATAATTTAATTGATGAAATTATCCATCTCTTTGATTTTTTCCTTATATTCTTCTTCTGTATGATAGATTCTTTTGTACTATCTCTTGAATGTGTTGCAGGATTTTTGGAACATTTGGACATGTTTCTTAATATTTTTTTCTGTATCTTTGAATGTATTTTTGTCTCAGCTTTGTCCTCCACCCACGAAATTCAGAACTGGATCAAAGGGTGACAACATTACGAAGGTTAAGAAGCACTGTTATAGAGGACTGTTTCAGAACAACGTTTACTGGACACTCACAGTGCTTGGGACTGTATGGATAAGGCCTGCAAAAGATCATCTTAGTCAAAATCCCAGTCAGGAAGAAGGAGGATATAGCATGAATTCTAAATGTTCTTAATATTCAGAGCCCAGAGGCAGATATAGGGGTTAATGCTGAAGATCAGAGAAGCAGAGCAGCCAACCACTAGACAGTTCTTACCTTTACCAATGCTTACACCAAAGGGTCAATGCTGTCCTCAGACTGCCTCCTCAGACTAAAGTCCTCAGACTGCTGCCTCCGACTGCCTGCTTCAGACTACTGCCTCTGCCTGCTTGTTCAGACAACTTCTCAGACTGACTGCTTCAGACTGCTTCCTCAGACCGCACTGAGCTCCTGTCTCCTCCTGCCTTATATTCATTCCTCTCTCCACCCAGCCATATCACTTCCCAGATCCACCTCCCTGGTGCTGGGATTAAAGGTGTAAGCCATTACCACAGGGCTCTGTTTCTCTTTGAGACTGGATCAATCTTCTGTAGCCCAATGAGGACTACTGAGAACTCAAGAACAATGGCAATGGGTTTTTGATCCTACTGCACATACTGGCTTTGTGGGAGCCTAGGCAGTTTGGATGCTCACCTTACTAGACCTGGATGGAGGTGGGCGGTCCTTGGACTTCCCACAGGGTAGGGAACCCTGATTGCTCTTCGGGCTGATGAGGGAGGGGTCTTGACCAGGGGAGGGGGAGGGAAATGGGAGGCGGTGGCGGGGAGGAGGCAGAAATCTTTAATAAATAATTAATAATACAAAAAAGAAAAAAAATCTTCTGTAGCCCAGGGTGGCCTTGAACTAACAGAGATCCATCTGCCTGTCTCCCTAGTGCTAGGATTCAAGGTATGGGTCAGCAGTACCTGGCTTCTAGTGGCTTATCTCTAAACTGATCTTGAGGCAAGCTTTATTTGTTAAAGCACAAAGAAATTATCACCACGGGAGGGTTCTACCCCTAACTGATAAGATAGAGCCTGCTGTGGGAGAGACACTTGGTTTTCTTCAGAGATGAAGTCCTTGTCTAAATGCCTACGCTCCCATACATAACTCTACCCCCATACATGCATGGACTCAGTGGCTTTAAAGAAAACTTTATAAAAAGTAGAGAAGGAACAGTGGTATAGGATGGTATTCCAGAAGATAGTGGGAAGGGAGCGAAAAATAGATTAAATGAAAACACATTATATGCATGTATGAAATTCTCAAACACATTTTAAAAGCATGTTTCCTGAGTTGTTCTCAAGCCCCCAGGATAACTCAATTGTAAACATTTAGTTTCTTACAAAACAAGGTGTCCAGCCACTACCCACCAAGTCACGTAACTGACAAAATGGTTTACTTTCCAATGTTGACCTGTCTACTGAAGGAATCATTGTCTCATACAAACCTGAAACTGCATTTAAGATATATGAGGGCTGTGGTCAATATCCTTGAGGATATTGGGACTGTTAGTCTCTTTCCACCAAGGTTGCTTAGTTTGCCTTTTGCAGGAGGCTTCTGCTTCCCCTCCCAATCTAGGAAGCAATGTAACTGAACTTGTTTTTGCCATAGCTTACTTCTTTTCAGTATTACCCTCCTTTTCCCAGCGCATTTCTGATATTCCATGGCTGCCCTTTGAATATCTGAAGTTCTTTCTCTTTGGAATGGAGTCTTCTCCTTGCTCTCTATTTTGGTTTCTTGTGATAGAAATTTCTGTGCCTTTGACTGACCTGAAACTCCCTATGTAACTGAGGACTACTTTGAACACTCCCCACCCCCTAACCAGGGCCTTCACCTTCCAAGTAAAAAAATTGTAGATGTATCCCACCATCCCTAACAGGGTCTATCTATTCATTCTTTGTAATTGCTCATATATATATATATATATATATATATATATATATATATATATATATGCAACTTCTAGTGAACCATCATGTTAAGAGTCTCTATTAAACTTTCCATGTTTATGTCCACAAGTCTCTAGGGAAAAAAAAAACTTTGTCAGCCATAGATGGAAATTGTTTTAAGAGTTACTAATAGGAAAAGAGGGAAATTTCTTTTGAGATCAGTGAAAATGTTCTGAAATTTGATTGCAATGATGGCTGTAAATATACAAAAATATTTAATTATGCACCTTTAGTGAATGAAGTTTGTTTGAAGCTCTTTAACATATCATTTTTTTTAATATTTTCAAGATACCATTTCTCTGCATAGCTCTGGCTGTACTGGAACTCACTCTATAGACCACGCTGGCCTCAAATTCGCAGAGATCTAGCTGCCTCTACCTCTTGAGTGTTGGGATTAAAATCACTCTTTAAATTTTTAAAGAGAAAAAATGAAAGAAACTGTTCACCTGTCTAGAAGGATAGAGCTAGGGACCTGTAGTACCTGGAGGCTAAGAAATGATTGATCATTTCCTCAGGGTGGAACAACCAGACTAGGACAATTCTCAGAAGAGGAACCACCCAGATGCAGAGGAAGCAAAATGAGAATGCCTCACTGGTAAAAGGTACCAAGTCATGTGGCTAACATAGACAAGAATTATGGGTTAATTTCCTCAGGGCCTATAAGCTGCAGTGACTTTAAAAAGGGAAGTATAATTTAACCTTGTATCATCCAGTGAACAGCTTAAATTTGCAGGTCGGGGTTCCAAGAGAACAGCTTAGTTTTTCAGTGGTTTTTAAGACCAAACCACAGGCCTGTTCAATAAAAGAATTCCTTGATTGAAAAAAAAAAACATCGAATAATAAGCACAGTTGATGCATAGACTCATTTTCTTCCAGTCACTCTGATAAGTCCTTATGTATAATGAATTAATCTTCAAAATCACTTTATTAAACAACTTTTAGCACTAATCTATCTTCCTTTATGTAGAAATAAGAATGAAGGTTCAGCAAGGGGATGATAATTGTCCAACAGTAAAGGAACTGCTATGCAGAAGCCAGGTGATTTTTGCTAGTGTTCAACTGTGAGTCATGTTCTATAGAATCTCTCTATAATTCACGTATACATTTTTACAACCTTCCTCTAACTTTCTGGGGTTAGTATGTTTACAAATTTCAAATAGTATTACTGGAAGAACATGGAACAGGGGTGAGGCTGACAGAAACAACCAGTGGCTGTTGGTAGAGGCTGCTTGTTCGTTCCTGGCTGTCCAGACTCCTGAAATAATCACACAGAAACTATATTATTTAAGTCATTGCTTGGCCAATCACTTATGTGTATTTCTAGGTATCTCTTATATCTTTGGTCAACCAATTTCTATTATTTTATATTTTACCATGAGGATCATGACCTACCTACAAGGTTCCAGGTGGCAGCTTGTGTCTTTCTCCTCTTGTGACTTCATGGCTTCTCACTGACACTGACTTCTTTCTCCCAATATTCAGTTTAGTTTTTACATCTTGCTCTATTCTGTTATGCCACTGGCCAAACAGATTTATTCATTAACCAATAAAAGCAACACATGGACAGAAGGACTTCCCACACCAACTGGCCAGCAAAGGAAAAAAACAATGTGATTGTTAATGCTATAATGCTTGTCTGTTGTGCGATAATGCTCTTGTATGCTGTAAAGTTTTGTCATTTGTATTGGTTTAATAAGACACTGATTTGCGAATAGAAGTACAGGAAATATAGGTGGAGCAACCAGACTAGGACAATTCTCAGAAGAGGAACCACCCAGATGCAGAGGAAGCAAAATGAGAATGCCTCACTGGTAAAAGGTACCAAGTCATGTGGCTAACATAGACAAGAATTATGGGTTAATTCAGAGCTAGTTAAAAAGCCTGAGTTAATAGGCCAACCAGTTTATCATTAATATAAGCCTCTGTTTTGTTGGAACTAAATGGCTGTGGGACTGGGCAGGACAGAAACTTCTTTTTATACTTGTCATCTCCCAAAGTTGTCAGTGTGACCTAAAAAATCACCTTTTAACCTTTCTTTACTAGGTGCCAGAGGATGCCAACCTAGATGGCTGCAAGAATTTCACTCCTGTGCTTTTAGCTGACATTAGGTTGTTGCATGACATTATGTCTGTGTTCTGATGTATAAAGCTTGCATAGAGATCAGAGCATAGAGCTAGCCACTAGTTAGCCATAGAAGCCAGACAATGGTGGCACATACTTTTAATTCCAGCACTTGGAAAAAGAAGCATAATATCAGGAGTTTAAGGTCACCCTGCGCTACACAATATTGAACAATCCTAAAAGAGAAACAGAGTCTGACAGTGGAGTTTCACACCTTTAATCCCAGCACATAGGAGGCTCATGCCTTTAATCACAGCATTGGGAGGTAGAAATGGGAATATAAGGCGAGTGAAACAGGATCTCATACTCATTAAGTTCAAGGATTTCTAGAGACAGGAGCCCCTATTTGGTCTCCTGTAGAGGTTAAAAAGATATAGTGGAGGTAAAAAGTTTCTGGTGGCTGGCTGCTCTGCTTCTCTTATCTCTATTGGAGGAAGGGTTGTTTATTCATCCTGGCCACGCAGAACTGAAATAATAACACAGAAATTGTATTAATACAAACACTACTTAGCCCCTTCACTCTAGCTTCTTATTGCCTAACTCTTACATATTAGTTTAATCCATTTCTATTAATCTGTATATCACCATGAGGTTGTGGCCTACCAGCAATGTTTCAGCACGTCTATCTCCATGGCATCTCCTAAACTACACCCTTCTATCTCCCAGCATGCTACCTACCTTTCCCCACATAGTTCTTTTCTTCCCTGCCATAGGCTCAAAGCAGTTTTTTATTCATGAACCGATAAAAGCAACACATAGACAGAAGGACCTCCCACACCATTTCCCCTTTTCTGTTTAAACAAAAAGAAAGGCTTTAACATAGTAAAATTACATAACAAAAAATAACAAAACAGGTATCAAATAAGAATTACAGTTAGAATATTTATATCTATTTTATCTTTTATCATTATTAAGGAAAACTGTAACTATAACCATTTATTTTTTAACTCCATCAAAGACTCCAGAAGGATATATTACCTAAGTAAATGGGAAGTACATTGTAAGCAACTTCCAAAATTCTAGAATTGACAGAGACATCTCACTGCTCAGACAGTCACCCAAAGAGCTTTTACACTGTTGGGACATCCATCTTTGGCCTACAGTCCCATAGTGTCCAGCAGACTTTTCCATGAAGCAGTAAATTTCAAAGACAGTTCTGCCTATATTGGCAGTTTGTCAGTTACTTTCTTCTGCGCCCTGCAGAATGTCTTGCAGAGTCTTTCACAAAGCAGGAACCCTGAAGGATAGTCTCACCTTTAGACAAGTTTAGCAGTTGTTTTTCTGTGGGTCCTCAATGTCCAGTTTAACAGTACGTAATATGTTAGAACAAAAACAAAATATCAGACATTAGGCTAAGTTCAGGGATTAAGAAACAGACAATGAAAAAAAGAGAAGAAGAAAAGGGCAAAGAAATTATTCTTCTAAATTAATGCTGTAGTATCATAGTATCCTAGCATTATCCATGGTACTATCTATACCTTATAACTCCTCTCGGGATACTGCATATATCCTAAAGTAAAAGACATTTTATTTGGGTTCCAGTAATTCTTCTTTCTTTGATATTTTAGGCCTAAAAGTGATTGACATATGTATCAATGCTTCATCATAAGCAAAATTATGCAGGTTTGTTGCTGAAAAATGGGGATTTCAGTAACTTGGAAAAAATTCCATTCAATAAATGACAGAGACAGAAACCAATCTAAAATTTGTTTTCAAATTTCATGTCTTGGTTCTTCTGGTGGAAGCTGATACCATAAGTGATAGTCTACTAGTTCTATCTACTGAAAAGCTTGAAGCATAAGAAAAGAGGGATAGGCATATATACATACATACATATATACATTTGTTTATTTACGATATACATGTTATATCATACAGAAAAATACAAACATACATTATATATGTTTAAGGTATATGACAATCTATAATATGTCTAATATGAAATAATATAAATATATAATAACATATGAATACATATGCAAATAAATATATAACATAAATTTAAATATCAATCTTATAAATATAATACAAATTAATATAATATAATACATAAACATAAAACATATATAATTGTATATAAATATATAATATGTGATATATTGTATATATTATTTGAATCAGCACTACTCATTTTGAAATTTGGTTGAATTTCTCTTCACATGTGTTGTAACTATAGCAGAATGGCTCAGATTTGAGGTGGTGGTCTGAAAAGGGCAATTAGAAACCTTTGCCTGGCTATATGACACGGCTGTGAGACTTTGTATAAAGTCTATTATTTTCTTTTTTATTTTTCTTATATTTGTTTTAAATTAGCATAATAGTGAACCAAGCTTTGTAGCAAAAGGAGCAATGGGCTGCGTTCCCACTATCCAGCTCCTGGCTAGTTTACACCCAAAATAATTACAGGGAAACTGTATTCATTTAAACACTGCCTATCCCATTATATCTGGCCTCTTCTTGGCTAACTCTCACATCTTGATTAACCCATTTTTAATAATCTGTGTAGCACCACGAGACTGTGGCTTACTGACAAGATTCTACCCTACATCCGTCTCAGAGAGGAGAGCCATGGCCTCTGCCTGACTCTGCCTTCTTCCCAGAATTCAGTTTGTTCTACTCCACCTATCTAAGCTGCTGTCCTATCAAAAGGTCAGGCAGTTTCTTTATTTAACCAATGAAAGTAACATATAGACAGAAGACCCTCCTACATAATTTCCTCTTTTTCTGTTTAAACAAAAAGGAAGGCTTTAACTTTAACATAGTAAAATTACATATAATAAAACAGTTATCAAACAAGAATTATAGTTATAACATTTATATCTATTTTATCTTTTATCATAACTAAGGAAAACTATAACTATTCACTCTTCAACTCCATCAAAGACTCCAGAAGGACATAATATTACCTAAACAAACAAGAAATAAGCAACTTCCAAACTCTAGAAATGACAAAAGTTCTTTTGTACCATTGGGGGATCCATCTTCGGCCCACAGGCCCATAGTATACAGCAGACTTTTTCATGAAGCAGAAAATTTCAAAGACAGTTCAATCACTTTTTTCTGTATCCTGCAGAATGTCTTGCAGACTCTTTCATGAATCAGGAACCCCAAAAGACCATCTCACCTTTAGGCAAGTTCAGCAGTCTTCCCTCTGTGGGTCCTTGGTGTCCAGTTTATACAACAGTCCAGGCAAGAGCAGTTTCTTGCCCAAATGGCTATCAAATTCCATAAGGAGCCTCTTTAATGCTCATCTTCCTCTTGAAGTAGATTGGTCCTGCCAGGAGGAGACGTGTCTCATTGTCATGAAAAACCCTAAGTTATTAAAACATTAAATGCCATATTCTGTAGTCTTTGAAAGATATGAAGAATGCTTTTCTGAAATATATCTATGCACATGTAGAAAATATAACTAACATGACTACGGACTTGACTATTATAGATGATTATCTATTTACCTATATTTTTAATTATACATTACATTTTTAAATGAACTACACAATCACAATACCTTAATATCAGAAATACATATACATATAACAAAATTGACCTTAAAATCCATAACAATGTAAATTATTCATATCTATATTATTTCACCCTTTAAATGTAAAAGAACATTTATAAACAATATTTGGGAATATGGGTGCAGTTATTTCTCTCCAAATATATTCCTGCTGTATAGGGGTGCTGTTAATATGGTCTTTCATGGTATAACCTGTCTGCTAGGTTTATCTCAGTTGGCAGTTGAGTGTAGTAATTTTTTGAGGGTGTTCACAGCAACCTTTCAGAATGATGTGGTCTATTATACCATATTGGGATAGACGCAATACACAGGGACTCATCCTCTGTGAAAACAAAAGAAGATCCTCTTTTCCAAAGTATCACATTCTTAGACCCAAATTTGGAAGCCATGATACCTTTAGTACATACATGTTGGATCAGCTTAGCAGCCCACACCATGAAATGTCTCTCTCTATTTAGCTCCTTCACAATCAAAAAGTTCAAAGAAAATACAACATACAGAATCCAAACTTTCTGTGAATTTTCCATTTTTACATGGCTTATTTTTACTCTATCACTTTATTTTGTCTCTTTAAAGACTTCACCCTTTTTAAAGCATTAACTTTATTCTCTATATTCTTTTTCTTCTCTCTCCCAAGTCTATGTATGTCTAACAGTGTGACCCATTTAGAGGTCTTTTATGTCTAAATCTGTCCTATTGTGAATCTGTAATTCTTTAGTATTTAGGAGCAATTCTTAAAATGCTAAGTACTTCTTAAAAACTTAAGTTGTACCATGTAGAGGTAATATGGTACCGCCTGTTTTCTGCCCAATCTAAACCTTAAATGCGCTGTTATAATTTTTTTCTGACCCATTTTTCTTTTTTTTTATTTCTGTTATTTTTTTAATTTATTTATTTATGAAAGATTTCTGTCTTTTCCCCGCCACCGCCTCCCATTTCCTCCCCCCTCCCGCAATCAAGTCCCCCTCCCTCCTCAGCCTGAAGAGCAATCAGGGTTCCCTGCCCTGTGGAAAGACCAAGGAACCCCCACCTCCATCCAGTTCTAGTAAGGTGAGCATCCAAACTGCCTAGGCTCCTACAAAGCCAGTACGTGCAGTAGGATCAGAAACCCATTGCCATTGATCTTGAGTTCTCAGTAGTCCTCATTGTCCACTATGTTCAGCGAGTCCGGTTTTATCCCAGGCTTTTTCAGACCCAGGCCAGCTGGCCTTGGTGAGTTCCCAATAGAACATCCCCATTGTCTCAGTGTGTGGGTGCACCCCTGCAATACCACTCTTGGGACTATACCCAAGAGAGGCCTTATCATACAACAAAAAATATGCTCTACTATGTTCATAGCAGCATTGTTTGTAATAGCCAGAACCTGGAAACAACCTAGATGCCGTTCAATGGAAGAATGGATGAAGAAAGTATGGAATATATACATATTAGAGTACTACTCAGCAGTAAAAAACAAGGGCTTCTTGAATTTTGCATGCAAATGGATGGAAATAGAAAACACTATCCTGAGTGAGGTAAGCCAGACCCAAAAAGAGGAGCATGGGATGTACTCACTCATATTTGGTTTCTAGCCATAAACAAAGGACATTGAGCCTATAGTTAGTGATCCTAGAGAAGCTAAATAAGGAGAACCCAAAGAAAAACATATAGGCATCCTCCTGAATATTAACCTTCATCAGGCAATGAAAGGAGACAGACAGAGACCCACATTGGACAGAAATCTCAAGGTACAAATCAGGAGCAGAAGGAGAGCGAGCACGAGCAAGGAATGCGCTGTTATAATTACGATAGTTCCTACCTGAGTTCAGCACAGTTCAGCATGGCAGAGCAAGCCAGAGCCGCTCCTGCCTCAGCCATTTGGTGCCCATGAGCCACACACAGTTCCAAACACACAGCAAGTCCACATTGCCATCAAGCAAGCAAGCATTTTACTCACAAAACCCCATTCAAATTCTCTGTCTCCTGCAAGAGACAGAGGCCACCTTAGGATCACAGCCCAGAAATCTGGCATTTTAAAACTGCGCAGCTTTTTTTTTCCACCACCAGGTGGGATGCACACTTAGCACTTTAACTCTGAGAATGAGCTTTTTATCTCAGTTACAGCCTAATTTGCCAGGCAGAGCACTGTGCAGCCTGGAAACATCTCTGTGTATGGTGGCAGGAATCCCCCATGCTCTCCTGCTTGAGCATGCCTAGTAAACCTGATTCCGATGCCTGCCCAGGTGCGGGCAGAGAGCGGTGAGTCATTGGCATGGTCTCAGAGTACTTCTTCCCGATCCTGAGTGGTCACACAAACATCCAGGCCCAGAAATGCTCCATAGCCAGAGACTACACTGGCAGCAGGGCCCAGAAAGCCTCATTTTAAAATGGCAAGGCTTTTTGAAATAAGTCTGCTGAGTCAGGAAATTCTCTCTGCAGCATGCCACCCACAAACAGCAAAAAGCTGTGTTAAACTCTCTCTCTTTCCTTTTTAGCCCTCTCAGGTTTATGTAAAGGTAGTAGACCACATTGGGCAGCCACTCTGTAGCAAAAGGAGTGGTTGGCTACATTCCCGCCATCCAGCTCTTGGCTAGCTTTACACCTGAAATCATTACACAGAAACTGTATTCATTTGAGCACTGCCTGGCCCATTATATCTTCATATAATCATAAGGATGAAATTAATTAATATTTGTTAATTGTATAGAATTTTCTATATTCATTTATATTTATAAATGGACTAAGTGTACATATATAAACGATAAAATAATAAGAGGTCTCTATAATCAAGATATTGTTATTATTGTCACTGTTGTTTTAGTTTTCAGTGTAGCTACTGCTCTGATATTAAAGCCTATGGCACTAATTTTTCCAAAAGAATTTTTATTCATTCTCTAGATCTGACTTGTGATAAGCAGTTACTCTGGGGGGTTCATTGTTTAACATGGGAGAACAAAGACCACCATTTTCATCTAGCCATACTTAAGTTAAGACTTTTTGGATTCTTCTAGTTGTCATGCTCTACTCAGTATGAATGTAAGGTATGTACAGAGAGGGTCAAGGTAAAAATGAGCTTAGTGACATACTCAATAAGGTATGAGTAAAGACCTTTTATTATGCTAGGTTATCAAGTTGTTCCTTTATTGTTCAAAAATGATTTTATTTTATTTGTATGGTGTTTTGCCTACACATGTGTCTATACACCACATGTGTGCTTAGAGTTTATGGAGTTCAAAAGGAGCATCATATTCATGGGAACTGTAGTTAAATATGGTTGTAAGCTGTTCTGTAGATGTGGAAATTCAAACCTGAGTCCTCCGGAAGAACATCCAGTGAATGTTCTTAACCTCTCCAGCCCTTCTTTCACAGTTCTCTTGATGGTCAGAAGCATTTTAGCACTTTTTACAAGAGGGGCAGATCAGTAACTAGATAGAAATTAAGCTTGTTATCCCGGGTCTGTAACAGAGGCTGAAAAGGGTAGCTAGAGAGTTATGAGATATGGTTTCAAAGTAAGCTATTTGTTTTCCAACTCTATAACTTGGACCAAGGTTCAAACAAACACACTCAGATTTTATCTCTTAGTCTGCCTAAAGAATTTCAGCTGAGTGATTGAGAATGACTTTTATCTCTCTAGGCATATGATGCTGTGACTTAGAAAATTCCCTCTTATCTTCCTACATGATCCTAGTGACCAATAGAATGAGGTATCAAATACAAACTTATTTAGTATGACCAATGACAAGTTATTAAATATTTCAAAGAAACCTTAAATTCCTACTCTGTAAAGGGGATAAATTTGCATGTACTTGCATATCAAAACATTGTTGGTAGATAATTTGTATCAGTTTTCTGATAAACTATAATAACTCAAATAGTCTCAAAAAGTAGTATATCATTGGAGAGTTTAGTAAAAACTTTGTACTAGTGCAAGTTGTGAATACTTTCAAAATGCAAATGACAATATAAGAAGGAATAATATTGCTTTAATATTTGTACAATATTTATATAAAAATTATATGTATTGCTGCGTGGTGGTGGCACACATTCTTAATACCAGCACTCGGGAGGCAGAAGCAGGTGAATGTCTAATTTCGAGGCCAGCCTGATCTATAAGAACTAGTTACAGGAAAGGCTCCATAGCTACAGAGAAACCCTGTCTTGAAAAACCACAAAAAGTAAATTATATGTATTTATAAATGTTTTCTCCATTTCTATTTTTGAAGAAATATCTTGGTTAAATTATGAGACTATGATATGGAGAGAGCAGAGCAAAGTGTGCAGTGGCCTTATATGTAAACTAAATGTCAGTATGAAAGCAGTTTGGGGGAGAGAAGAAATAACAAATATTTGCCCTTGGCAGATACTACCACTTTCTTAGCCTCATAAACTACTTCTAAAATTATTCTACCATGGGTCAATAATTCCTTATAAAAAGTTGCTCAAATCGCTGCCCTATTCTCTAGGTTTTTATAAATTCCATCTGCTGCTAGCTCTAAATCCTTTAAAGATTGTTCAGTAAGACTTGAACTCCTTTAATTTTAAATTAAAATTAATTTTTAAATTGAACTTCTTTAATTTTTAATTTCATTTTTTTCTTTTTTTATAGAGGTAATACAAACAGTAAAATGGACTCATATTAGTAATGTTGTTTGATGAATTTTGACACACAATAAATAAGCATGTTCTATTTTCCTTTCTGTTGT
The DNA here is from genome assembly GCF_018167655.1 of Microtus oregoni. NCBI lineage: Eukaryota > Metazoa > Chordata > Mammalia > Rodentia > Cricetidae > Microtus > Microtus oregoni. Next base: position 3,493,325 of record NW_024543812.1, read on the forward strand.
GACCAAAAGCAACTTTATTTAGCTAACATTTTCAGGTCACAGTCTATTCCTGAAGGAAGTCAAGGCAGACACTCAAGCAGGATCTTGAAGTAGAAACTGTGGGAACTGCTACCTGTTGGTTTTCACAGACTCACTTTTAGTTAGCTTTCTTATATAGCCAAGAGCCTGCTGTCTAGGGATAGTATCACTAAAAATGGCCCAGGCTGTTTAATGTCAATTAATAATCAATATATTCCCCTACAACATGAAGAGACGCTAACCTGCTCTGAGAAGTATGTTAGTTGAGACTCTCTTCTCCTTTCTTGGGAACCATAAAGATACTTTGTCCAAAGATAACGGGAAGCAGTTTGTAGAAATCAATATCCACATTCCCAAATGTTGGAGAGATATACATGTTCTTTGGTTATTTGGTAGATAGAGTACAATGTTTGTTATATTTAGGGAAATATAAGATGTAAAAAAAAAAACCTGGTAATCTCAAAATACTTTACATTGTTATGGATTTTGTTTTATTGATACAAATTTAAGGTAAATTTTGTTACATTAGTTGTATATTTTTACTCTTTTTTAAAGGTATTATGGTTATGCAGTTCATATAAAATGTAATGTATAATGAAAAATATAAATTAATAGTCATCTAAATAGTCAAAGTTGTAGTCATTTTAGTTAGGATTTCTAGATATGGAAAGATATATTTCAGATTCATTGGTATTCTCCAAACACTTCAAGGACCTACAGAATATGGCATTTAAAATTTTTAAGAAGTTATTTATTTTTCGTTTTTCAAGGCAAGGTTTCTCTGTAGCTTTTCTTGACAGTGAGATGCATGTGCTCCTGGCACCACCAATCTGCTTCAAGAGAATGATGGGCATCAAGGAAGCTCCTTCTGGAGTTTGCTTTCAATGTGGCAAAACTAGCCATTTGGGCAAGAAACTGCTCTTGCTTCAAATGCTTGACAATATGCTATATAATCTGAACATGTAGAACTCACAGAAAAATTACTGATAAACTTACCAAAACAAGGTGAGATGGTCCTGTAGGGCTCCTGCTTTATGAAAGAGTCTGCCAGACATTCTGCAGGACATAGAAGAAAGCAACTGACCTATTTTGCCAAAATAGGTTGGGCAGTCCTTCAAATTTCCTGCTTCACTAAGAAATCTTCCAGATAATCTAGGCCCGCAGAGTGAGTACGGATGACCCAATGTTACAGAAGAAAGTTGTGTGGCTATTCAGACAACCAGAAGTCTCTGTCATTTCTAGAATTTTGGAATTTGCTTACAATGTACTTTCTATTTACTTAGGTAATATTATATCCCTCTGGGTATTTGGAAGAGTTGAAGACTAGATAGCACTTAGTTATAAAAGATAAATTAAATATGAGACTTTAGACTTACCAAGACAAGATAGAAAATAGAGTATTTTATTTACTTTTGCCATATATGAATTGACTAAATATTATAACTATAATTCATACTTGATACCTCTTTCATCATATGTAACTTTACAATGTTAATGTTAAAAGGTTTCTTTTAATTAGACAGATATGGGAAGGTGATATGGGACACTTTTCTGTATGATGTGAGTATGTTTTCTTACCATTGGTTAACAAAGAAGCTCATTTGGCTAAAAGCCAGGCAGAACAAAATCAGAAAGGAAATTTAAGCTAAGATATAGGGAAAAAGAAGGCACAATCTAAGAGTCACCAGAGATGCAAGATGTGAGTCACAGAAAAAAGATGTGAGTCATGAGCCTCCTAGTAAAATGTAGAATAATAGAAATGGGTTAATTTAAGTTGTTAAAACTTAATAACAAACATGAATTTATAGTCCAAACAGTTTGCAATTAATTTTAAGTATCAGCGTGGTTATTTAGGAACTGGGTAGTGGGAGAGAAACTGTTCCAGTGAGACTGGATGGGACAGAGAAAATCTTCCAGCTACAGGATGGTACCAACAATAATGGCCCAGGCTGTTGAATGTCAATTGATAATCAAGATAATCCCCTAAAACATGAACAGAGGCCATCCTAATCTGAGCAATATTTTAGTTGAGACTCCCTTCTTTCACTCTGAGCTGTATCATATTAACAACATTAACAATCCATAATATTAATAGAGAGTATTTCCTTCTTGTCCCCAAATTCTTTTATGTATATGCAATTAAGTTCTTCTTTCATAAGTCAAATCATTGCAAATCAACACTGTGTAGAGTTTTATATTCTTTTGTTTCTTACTCAGTATATAGAACTGTTGCTGAATCATAACCTATGAATGTATTTAGCTTCATAAACAATTCCAGACTGTGTTCCAATGAGGTTGTGTCATTCTGCATTCCCATCTGCAAAATCCAACTTTTCCCATTCTCATCAGCACTTAACATTGACATTTCTTTATTTTCTTTCTTTATTTATTCTTCTCTCATGCAATACATCTCAACTACATTATCTCTTTCCTCCCTTCCTCCCAGCATTTCTCTCCTCCCGTGGACCCCAGATCTATTGCTCTTCTGTTATGCTTGAAAAACTAGCAAACCTTCCAGTAATATCAACTGAAAGAGTCATGATAAGTTGCAACAAGACTAAGCATATACCCCCATATCAAGACTGGATGAGACAACCCAACAGAATGAAAATGGTCCCAAGAGCAGGAGTCAGAGATACTCCAACTTCCAAAACAAGGAGTCTCACAAAAACCTAGGATAAACAGTTTATGCAGAGGACCTAGCACAGACCCATATGGGCCCCCTGATTTTTGTTTCAGTCTCCCATGATCCCCTCTGAGCCCTGATTAGTTGATTCTGTTGACCATGTTCACCTGGTGTTCTCAACCCCCTATAAATACCACAATCCTTCCTCACCCTTTTCTGAGGAGTTCCCTGAGCTCTGCATACTGTTTGGGTTGTACATATGCTTCCACTAGCTGTGGAGAAAGCCTCTCTGATGATGACTGTATTATGCACTGATCCTATGAGTATGTCAGAATATCATTAGGAATCATTTCATTGACTTTTTTTGACAGTCATGTTTTGTTCTACACTAGGTCTGTGGGTCATCCAGCATTCAGATACTGGCAATCCAATCAGTGTTGGCATGTACTTCCTTTTGTGGTGTGGGCCTCAAGATAGTCATTTGTTGGGCACTCCCATATTGCCTCAACACATCTTCTAGACAGGGCAGGTTGTGGGTCACAGATTTTGTGGCTGGGTTTGTGTCCCAGTCTCATCACTGGGTGACTTGCCTGGTTACAGAAGATGACTGATTTAGGTTCCACATTCTCCATTAGTAGGAGTCCTCATCAGGGTAAACCTCACAGGTTCATCACGTTTTCATTGCACTAGATTTCCATAATTCTCCCTAAATGACCATCTATTTCAGTTGTCTCTTCCAATACTTTCTCCCATGTCCCTCTCTCCCCAACCTGATCCCTCCTGTGACATTGACATGACTTTTTATGGCAATATAGTAATAAACAATTGTGGTTTTGACTTATATTTCTTTAATGGTACAGTACTGTCAATGCCCAGAAATATGGATATTGCCTCTTTTGCCAGGTTGTTAAAGTAGGTTAAGTCAACTTATTCTTTTTCTGCTGTAACTATCTTACTCATATACATATACATTTTGGAACTGATAGATTTATGTAAAAGGTCACAACACTGTAACACTATGTTTAATATGATACTTTAGATTATTAAAATCAATCTCTTCTCTTTATTTCTGATGTGTGTATGTGTGTGAATCCATGTGCATATGTGCATGCATGTGTGTGCGTGTGTGTTTGTGTGTTTGTGTTCTTATTCTACTGCTAGCTTTAAGTGTCCTTGGGTACTTGTGCCATAGACTGGTTTGTTGGTTTGGTAGGTTCTCAGTTCTTTTCAACTTTAGCCTCTTTGTGGCAGATGACATGCTTATGTGTTTCCAAAGTGGTATTTCTGGTGATTTCTGTCCCTTTTTTCTGGTGATACTCAATTTCTGTCCTGTATCTGCCACGTTGAATAGAAATCTGTTTCCAAAGAAGCACTGAGATTTTTTTTGAGTTCTTCTTTTCTACTTAGTAGATAATTTTTGCTTGGCTTGTGAATAAAGGTATAGAGTGAAAGTGTTGTTGGGAGAGGCTGCATGTCCATCCCGGCTGCCCAGCTAGCTTAGCCGTGAAATAATCACACAGAAATTGTATTAATTAAAACAAACCTTGGCACATTTGCTCTAGCCTCTTATTAGCTAACTCTCACATCTTGATTTAACCCATTTCTAGTAATCTGTATATCACCATGTGGCAGTGGCTTACCGGGAAAAATTCAGCATATCTAACTCTGGCAGCTCCATGACAGCTCTCTCTCACTTTGCTTTCTTCCTCCTAGCATTCAGTTCAGTTTTCCCCGCCTACCTTAAGTTCTGCCCTATCAAAAGGCCAAAGCAGTTTCTTTAATCATTAACCAATGAAAGCAACACATAACAGAAGGAACTCCTACACCATTTTCCCTTTTCTGTTTAAACAAAATGAAGGCTTTAACATAGTAAAATTACATATAACAAAACAGTTATCAAACAAGAATTACAATTACAGTATTTATATCTACTTTATTTTTTATTATAACTAAGAAAAACTATATCTATAAATTCTTCAACTCCAGCAAAAGACATCAGAAGGATATAATATTACCTAAGTAAACAGGAAGTACATTGTAAGCAACTTCCAAAATTTGAGAATTGACAGAGACATCTCACTGCCTGGATAGTCACCCAAAGTTCTTTTGTACCATTGGGGTACCCATATTCAGCCCACAGGTCCATAGTATCCAGCAGACTTTTTCATGAAGTAGGAGATTTTGAAGGCAGTTTAGGCACTTTTTTCAGTATCCTGCAGAATCTCTAGCAGACTCTTTCATGATGCAGGAACCCCGAAGGATCATCTCACCTTTAGTCAAGTTTAGCAGTCATTTTTCTGTGGGTACCGCAAGTCCAGTTCAGCAATTCAGGCAAGAGCAGTTTCTTGCCCAAATGGCTAACCAACTCTATAAGGAGTTTCTTCGATGCCCATCTTCCTCTTGGAGTAGCTGGTGCTGCCAGGAGCAGATGTGTCTCACTGTCATGAAAAGTACTAAATTCTTAAACATTTTAAATACCATATTCTGAAGGTCTCTAAAAGAATTGAATAATACCTATCTAACAGAAATGTACCTCTAAATATCTACAAAATCTAACTAACATGACTACAAACTTGACTATTATAGATTATCTATTAACCTATATTTCTTAATTATATATTACATTTTAAATGAATTGTACAATCACAATACCTTTATCAAGAAAAGAAATATGCCTATAACAGAATTGACCTTAATTTGTATCAATAAACCAAGATCCATACCAATGCAAATTATTTATATGTATATAATATCCCCCTTTAAATGTAAATAAACATTTATAGACAAGATTTTGGAATATGGGCACAGTCTGTCTTACAGACAACATATCATTATCTATATGGCTACAGCACTGAAAACATTATCCTCTTATGTCTTAGTGTCTCCCTTGTTTCCCTTGAGCAGTCAATGGAAGCAGAAAAGGTTGTGCATGAGTAGAGAGTCCCTTTCAATCTGACCATAGATATAATTTTTAAATATTCAAAAGTCAACAGTAGATCTCTAAAGTTCATTAGACTTCTAGTAAAATTTTTCAAACACTTATTGTTTTTCTTTGCCTCTTGATGTTTCCCTAAAGCTTAAAAGAAAGTTTTCCATGTTTTATTTCTCTTCAAAGGATATTTTTTTCATTTTTTGAGATTTAATTCACCTTAGTACTTTATAAATTTTCTTCTCTTGTCTTATTATCCTGAAGATAATAATATTCTTTTGAAACTATCTACCTACAATGTGATACCTCCTATACCTTGGAACCAAGTATGTTTTTGTGTATATTATGTCAATAATTACTTTGTGTCACTGCCAAGACTTTAAAAACAATTCTGGTTTTCTCTAACATGGCATTATGTGTCTAAAATGATATGTGAAACCTGGAGGAAATAGGTCTTCATTTGAATGATTAAGAAAAGAAAAATTTAACACAAAACAATGCAGTTTAAAGGATACTACATGAGGAAATAATGACATATTCTTTCTCACTTCCATTCTCTTCTGATTGAGGAAAGCCAGGATAATCTAACTGTTGCATAGCCTTTATAGGGATCTTTGGTCTGATGTGGAAGACTTCTTCCCATGGAAGATCTTTCTTTGTCTAATTTCAGGTCTTTATCCAAAATTTGTAGTTGTGTAATGATTCCCTAGGTAACTTGCACATGTCCAGAAGGAAATCTTAACAGAAAATTGCCTTCTGGCAAAGTCTCAGTTTATACAAATCATCAGCTTGTAACCTGCCAAATGTCAGCATGCTTTTGCTGTAAGCTTGAAAAGATGGTGTTTACTTACATTTCCCAGCCTATAATTTCTACTAGTACAAAAACTACTCTACTTGGAATATTCATTCACTTCTCCCTATGGAACTACTTGATACCTGAAAAGGCCATTTTTATAAAGTCCTTTCTATAATGATGTCTTGAAAAGCTGACTCTTCAGAAAAAAATAATTTATAGTAAATAAGTACAGTTTCAGCCCTTCTGAGATTCATATAACAGTGATAAGATAAAAAAGAAACCATGTGTTTTCTGGCACTATAATTCCTAAATTTGGTCATGTGCCCAATGTAGTTGGCAGTGAATTATTTAGAGGTAGACATTACTTAAGTGGAAGACTACCTTGTTAACAAGAGAAATAATAAACAAGTCATGGCAGTGCTAAGGTCAAAAAAGTACTTATTTTTCATCATTGTTCTGAAAATAAAAGTAATTTGATATGAGACAGTGATTGAACATTCTTCGTGCCTCAACTTTCCAACCTGAGAAAAACAATGATACTGAATTTTAATATTTTAGGGACTTGATTATGTGTGTTATCATATATCTAACCTGTAGTGATAGCATTTCTCTTTGATGGTATAAAATTATTACTATAAAGAGAGGAGATGAATAGATACATTTATACTCTTTTTCAACTTTCTATTTGCCAGTTAGATTACCATGTACTGAAAGCATTGATTTGGCATTTCAGTGCCTTTTCTTCATTGATTGTTGAACATATTCCAAGAAAAAATCATTTAAAAAAAAAAAAACTCCTGAAACAGAGGTCTTGGAAATGAAATGACAGCTATTTGTAATGCCTTAAAAACATAAGAAGATGAGTTTGATTTCAGTCATGGTGTCTCATTGCCTATTTTGGCACATGCTACAAGGCACTGAGAAGAAAAAAATCATAGCCCGTGTGAAAAATTATCTCATGACCTTTTCCTACTCAGCTTCTTGCCAAGAGTGAAATCAACATGTGTATGACATATACAAAATCATTCACTCTTTAGATTTTAACAGGTGTGTCTTGAAAAAATAGGGAAATCATATGCTGTCAAAATCTGTCAAGTGTATTTTTCATCTACCCTCTCTCTCTCACCCATTTATTTACCTACCAATAACTCTAATAGTTTTTTTACTTCCATGCCATGTTTGTTAAATATTGGAAGTTTTTTTGCTGCAAATTTTTCAGTAAAATCAACTTAGCTTCCAAGTTTAGAAAGCCATGTGTTTTGTGTGATGCTATGTAAATTACCAACTTTATTACTGTTAAACCGCACAACAATCAGTTAAGTTAGTTTCTTCTTTTTTTAAAGTTTATTCCTCTCTCATAAGCTATATTCTGAAGACATTTTCTTCTCTCTCCAATTTTCCTGGCACTCAGACTCTTTTCTCCCCCAAAATTCACTGCTTCTCTGTTTCTCTTCAGAATAAATAGACCTCCCAGGGATATCAACTGAACACTATAGCAAGTTAAAATAAGACTAGGCTCAAACCCTCATATCAAGGCTGGACAAAACAACCCTGTAGGAGGAAAAGGGTCCCTATTTTCTACCATGCCCATATAATGAATTCATCTTCCAAACTACACATGCTTGTGTATAGGCCATAATTTGGAAACAGTCTTGTCTCATTTCAAAATGAATATTTGTTCTACTTACTATAAGTTTTATTGATCAGCATATTTTTCTAATTTTAAACATTTTTTTTCTGATTGTAATACTCATGTGTGATCAGGATGGCAAGATTCTAAAGGGCTCTTCCCTTCCCAAGTTTCTATACATTTATTATTTAATACACACACACTTTTGTTGATATTTGGTTTATGTAGTTAAAATTTCATGTAAATTGATCTTAAATAAATGGGAATCATCATAATGGTCCCCACTATCACATGAGCCATTTAAACAGTATTTTTCCTATACAAGGATGTTAAAGCATGCCTGATATTCAATGCAAAAATTCATGTTGCTCACTGTGATATTGGTAGATGAGTGGCCTCTGAGAAGGTCCATAGCAAGTATCTGTGAAAAGCTTTTAGTAGGTGAAACTAGTATTTAAGCAAAGAAATGAGGCGTTTAATCCTGCAATGCTAACAAACAAATTCAGGGCATCCCACATCTCAATGGAAGTATTAAATTTAATTGTGTATTTCATATTCTGCTTACAATGCATTATTTTCCTCTGTGGCCCAAGAACAAGAATGTTTAATATACCTACTGTTATTTCAGTGAGGTGCTTAAGAGTCAGAAGGTGCATGGAAGTGAATTAATCAACAATTAATAGTTTTATTGTTAGAGAAATGAGAAAAGAAACACACATGGAGTTATGACAGCTAATACCAGTACCCATGGATTTCTTTCAATAATCTGTTAGAATATGGTCAGTTATTACATACTTCTACGCTAGAAGAGATATGCCTTATCGAAGAACATTAAAGATATATCAGAATCTGCTACTAATTTGCTAAAAAATATCCTAAGAATATGTAGTGTTCAGAAACAAAAAAGTAAGTAGCTGAAGCATAGGAAGTATTCTCAGATATGTTAAAAATCTATTACAAATGCTAATTTTAAGGATTAAATCATAGCAGAGGATGCATAAGATATTATAATAGTCTGAGTTCCAGAATCCAGATGACGTCTTTGGGAATTCTTTTGGTAGAAAAACATTGTTTTCTTTTGTCTTCTTTGAAGTCTCATCTGAAGAACTTTTGAGGAAACAAAGCTCTCTAAGAAAGCAGAAAATACTGTTTAGATTAATTTGTATATGCTTTTAGTTGATTTTTCACTATTTGGAGATCATCTCCTTTTCAGGCCATAATGTCATAGGGGTTTCACTTCATTTTTTTTCTGCATCTATAGGAAACTTCCAATCTCTATTTATTAAATACATACTTCTATTAAAAGTGTTAGTGATAAAGATAGAGAGATGTCTTCGTAGGAAAAGTACTTTACACACAAGAATATGTGAATTCAAATCTCCAGAACTTATATAAAAGCAGGCATGATTACAGGCATATAATCCCAAGGAGCCCTCAGAAAAATTGGAGACAGAGATGGGAGACTCCTCAGAAGTCAATGAATCTACTGTTGGGTAAACATATCAAAAATATTAAGAGATTCTGCCTCAAACACGTTGGGATAAAAGACCAAAACATGAGGCTATAGTGTGACCTCTACACATACCTAATGACATCCATAATCACACTCACACTTTTTGTCCTTACTGTGATGAAATCCCTGTAGCGATATTTCATTTGTATTTTACTAAATAAAGCTTACCTGAAGATCAAAGAGTAGAACAGCCACACTGATCAGCCATACAGACCATGTAGCAGTGGAACACACCTTTAATCCCATAGACACACTAGTTTTACATGGAAACTGGGCAGTAGTGGTGCACTCCTTTAATCTCAGCACTAAAGAGGAACATAAGACAAGAGAAGAAAGCTTGAAGACACAGTCTCATTTTGAGATTCCTGAAGGCAGGATTGCATTTTTGGATAAAGGTAGAGGTAAGAGCCAGTGGCTGGCTGCTTTGCTTTTCTGACCTTCAGGTTGAACCGCAATATATGTCTATGGGTTGTTATTCATCGTGCTACAAATCCCTGACAAAATGAACTTAAGGAATTAAGTGTTTATTGTGCTTCAGTATGGGGGAACTTCATGACAAGAAAGTCATGGTAACAAGAATGTGAAGCTGCTGGTCACATTGTGTCCTTAGTTAGGAATCAGAGTTAAGGAATGTTCATGCTCAGTTTACTTTCTCTTTTCAATTCAGCCCAGATACAAACTCATAGAATGATGCCATACATATTCAGGGTAGAGATTTTACCTCAATTAAACCAATTTTGAAATTCCTTCACAAATATATGCAGAATTTTTTCTCCTAGGTAACTCTAGAGCCTGTCAAGTTGACATACAGTACACAACACAAGCAAATATATGGAGATAAACAGTTCAAATTTTGGTTTAATAATATCCAAAGTATTTATAAGCAGCTCATCAAAGCCTTCATTTGTCTTAGACTTGAGTTTATTCTCTAGAGGCCATATAATAGACTTATTTTTTGTTTGGAAAAAATAACTGTACATATCTGTATTCTCTTTGCTCTTTAATAAGTAGAATCCAAGGTGAGCCATGACTTGTGAATAATACGAGGACATTACACACTACTTCCAGCATGTATCTGTCTTATTTTGTGTTTGAAATGTGAGACAAGTAATATTAGTTTACTGTGAAGTTCACATTAACAAAATTGATCTTCTATAGAAATAATTTTGATTGTTTTTACTTTTAGTCATTAAAACTACTAATAAAAATTTACTATGATTTCTACCTGGACAGAAAAGTAAGTTTAGGCAATTGGTTAAGTACATTATGTTAAGCCTATGCCAATAAAACTGATAAACTGGGTGTTTTCCATTTGAGTATTACAAAAAAAAAAAGAAATCAAATGCAAATTTTAGCCACATTGTTTCCTGAGTCAACATGCAGATTTCTTGTATCTATGATATGTGAATTTGTCCTTGTTTTATTAGTGCTCCATTTCATTTGTTAAGGTAGATACTTAAATTACATGTATGTGTGTTCTTCAATGTATTTGTAAAACATGAAAATTACCATATTTATAGTTATTATTTTTTTAATATTATGGTAACATTAATGCTATACAGTATTTTCAATATTCTAGGACATATTTTATATAATAACTGTTAAGAAAAATATACAAAATGTTAGGAAAAATAAGGAAATGAGTAAGTCATAGCAGTTCCAGCTGCCTTGAAACTAGCAACACAAAATTCACTTACAATTAAATTTTTATGTAAACTAACTTTGTTGTTTCAAACAAATGTACATTTATATCATTCAAGTTGTTGTGGATAATACTTTCTTTGGTCACAGCTTAAAGGGGGCTCTGTCTCAGTATTTTACAAAATTACCATCTAGGTACTGACCAATAGTGTAGTCCTGTCTGGGACTCAACCAGGACAAAATTTCCTTTCAAGCTCCAGTGGTTTTTGACAGGGTTGGTTTCTTGCAATATGTCAAACTTGAGGCCAATTTTTTTCCCTAGCCATCTGCTGGAGAATCCTTTCACTTCCTTTCCATGTGGCCCTCTCCACAGGGAAATCTCACAGCATGCCAGCTTCCTTAGTCAAATCCAGAAAGGAAGAGTCTGTCTCCTGATAAGAGTGCTGACACAAACTGTGAAACATTATCCCAGCACTGATATCCCATCATCTGAGCTGAAATTTATTGACTATGTCCATACACAATAGGAGAGGATGATACAGCAGTAGAAACAACATCAGTGGCCATGGAAAAAAAAGTTTGTCTACCATAGATAAAACTTTTCATGTTGCTAACATTCTTCACAATGATGTTGTGAATAGTCAATCTATAGTTGACTGATTTAATAGTTTCCATTTCTTTAAAAAAATATTTTGTGTGTCTGTGTGTATGTATGTATGTATGTATGTATGTATGTTGGATGCTGGTGTCCACAGAGGCCAAAAGAATGAGTCACATTCCCTGAAGCTGGAGTTATAGGCAGTTACAAGTTATGCCATATGGTTTCTAGGGGGATGAATTTGGATTCTCTATATGAGAAGTAAGCATCCTTGATCACTGCGCTACCTCACCAGCACCTTGTTTACTATTTTTATTGTTGGAATTGCACTGTTAAGTACTTTGCATGGTAATTTATAATTGGAGTTTCTAACAAATATGGACTATTTCACCATTCCTTACTATATAGATAGGTGTGATTATAGGTAAACTTATTTAGTTATTAGTTAGATTGGACTTATGAGATTCTGAATAAACTCTGTTATGGCAAATAGTATATTTAACTGTCCTTCCTTCCATTTATTTTTCTTATTTTTTCTATTTTTGTTTATTTTTATGATAAAATCAGTATATAGTTCAGGTTGTCCTTGTAACTCACATGCCTCCTTTCCAAGATTTCCAAATGTTACATTGAAACCCTTACACCACCATTTCTGTTTCAATTTTTTTGATGTTTTTCATTTTATATTGATATTGCATATATTTCTGGGTGATTATTTAGCACTATTGATATATTAAAAGTTTCAGTCTGTCTTTTTCTTGGATATGAAAGGTTTATTTTCAGTTTTTCCTATGTATTTTTTACAGAGATATGAAAATTACAAGACATAAAATCTTCGACACTTTTCACATGGAATTTTTTTATAACTTGTTATTTCTTTCATGAGGTAATTATCTTTTATATCAGTATTCTTGTTACTTTTAGTCCTGTACTTTATTTTCATTATCATAATTAATTAATAAATATTTTGTATATATTTTATTATAATTTTGTGTATATTTTCCAATGTTTAAATTTGATGTCTCTTTATCATGAGTTAATTCATCTTCTATTAAGTTCAAACTGTTTTTTTTATCCAGAATTCTTTTATCAAGTACTGTTTTGGTATAAACAATGGTTTATATCAAGAAAGGTTATTTTATTGTTCTCTGATTTATTTTAAGGCAATTTCCCATCAGTTTTATACACCATGCTTTTATAATATCCTTAAAAATATGATTAGTTTATCTTCAAGTTAGAGATAGCATGGTTATTAATATTTTATTCAATTCTGAGAATTTTAGTTTGATGTGAATGCCCATCAAACTAATAGCAAAGAGATACACTGACACACAAAGATCAAATATGATAATGAGAAAAATTATGCAGTAATCTGTAACATAGAGATATATGTTCACTTTTATAACATATACGTTACTATACAAAACTATTCTTAACTGCAAAGTATAGTGTGTGGATATATTTTAATTAAATGCAATGTTTTTAGTTTATTTTGCAAATCCAGAAACTAACAAAAAGCGAGGAGATGAAAATCTATTACTGGGTTTCTTTTCATTTTATAGTTAAGGACCAATATTTGACCTAAACACAAATGCCACACAAAACCCAATACTTATTTTGTGTTATCACACTCAAAATAGTATGAAAAATATTATATACATTCACCAGACTTGTCAAATGAAGGAATTTTCATTCCTACCTGGATATTCATAGCAGTAAATCAACATGATAGATAAAAGTGTGTTTTTTTTATGATTGAGCAATATCTGATAAACCAAGTTCTTTTTTCAATCATATATTCACCAGTTAGAATAGTTGTTTTAAATTGTTTATTTTTATTGAGATAACATATTTCATTTTAGCAAGGATTATATATATATATATATATATATATATATATACTTTATACACACAGAAAACTTTCTATACTTCTCAAATACCCAGATTTTGAAAGGAAGCATAATTTTTACTTATGTACAAGAGCAGTATCTGCATAATCATTCTTATTTAGCAGCAGAACGGTTTATAAAGAGACCGTGACAACTTATAGACAACAATAGAGAGAGATTTATAGATTATTTTTACATGAGTATTATATATTATTTAATTCTAGGAACCTAAAACAGCAAAGGGTCCTGTCTCAGAAAATTCCAGGCTATGAAAACATTAAGCTGTCAGTACATATGATATTTTTATGACTTGGAAGTCACAATGGAGTGTATTTGTTACACAGAAGTGCTGTACATTATATTTTCGAGCACAAAAATCTGCATTGGGAGAAGATTCTGAAAAATAGGACATACTAAGACTTATTGAATAAATGATATGCCATGCATTATGCTAATCACTAATGTCTAATTTTATCATGATGATGATGCTACACATGATAGCCTTATCAGACAGCATGATTAAAATTCGAATGCTCACTCAATTTCTTCACTATACTATAACTGTTGTGAAAGTAAAATAGTAGTCACTAATAATTAAGGCAATAGTCATGACATGGAACATTCTTAAGAACAAAAATATCCCTTATTATAATCTAATTATAAACAAAGAAATTGTGATTCAAAGAGATTAACTAATTTGGAAAAGATCCACTGCTAGAATATGACAGATCTAGGACTCTAACATTTTTTACAGAAGAGCTAGTTCACTTAGAAGCAATGATTTAGAAGATGTGTGAGAGAAGATGGCAAGTTCATAACATTTTCACACTTTTCTTCAGTATAACACTACAGAAAATAATAAAAATTATAAAAGACAGTAATAAAATTTGTGTCTCTAGTTTAAACTTAGAAGTAGGTCAAACCATGAAAAATGTAGAATTACTAAATAAAAAGGCAATGATATGAAAGGGATGGGAGCTAATTGATTGTTTAAAAATAATTAAAATGAAGTATTATATTGTTTCCTCAGAAATGTAAGAAAAAAATAGACCAACCATATGACCTAAGTATACGACTCTTTTACACTTACCCAAAGGAATCTAAAAGAATTACAGAAGTACCTACACACCCATGTTTATTTAAACACTATTCACAATAATCAAGATAATGAATCAGTTTAGCTATGGATGAGGACAGCGTGATATATATATATATATATATATATATATATATATATATATATATATATATACAGAATTATGTTTGATTCAGCTATGCAAAACAGGGTCACTTGCAAGAAATTGAATGGAACTGGAAATCATTAAACCAAACCTCAGAAATATAAACAACATTGTTTTCTCTTAATATAAACTCACTGTGTGTGAATAACCTGAAAGAAGATAAAGAAAAGTACAGAGAAGAAAAGAAATAGAAAATAGAAAGCAATGGAAGGAGTGGTATAAGAAAAGTAGAATTACACAGTTAGCTGGATAGTTATGGAAAACTAAGGAAATGGAAAGTGAAAGTGAAAGAGTACTTTTATCCAAGAATTTGATTGAAATGTCCTGAAATCTAGGAGTTAAGTGTTTGGCCACAGAACTGTGTATGATGTATACCTATGCAACTTTGAGGCCAGCTTGATCTGCATAATCAATGAGTTTTCTACCTACTTCTCAGGACTACATGAAACCTTGAAAAAGAAAGAAACTGGGGCAGGGAGAGAAAGAAAGAACAAAAGAGAGAAAGAAAGAGAGAGGGGGGAGAGAGAGAGAGAAAGAGAGAGAGAGAAGAAGAAGGAGAAGAAGAAGAAGAAGAAGAAGAAGAAGAAGAAGAAGAAGAAGAAGAAGAAGAAGAAGAAGAAGGATGGAAGAAAAGAAAAAAAGGAAAGAAAGACAGAATGAAAGAAAGAGGGAGAAAGAAAGAAAGAAAGAAAGAAAGAAAGAAAGAGAAAGAAAGAAAGGATGGAAGAAAGACAAAGCAAGAAACAATGAGTTATAGTTTCTTCTGGATTAACATGATTTTGAAATGGAAATTACCTAAGTCAGGTAGATATAGCAACTGAATAAGAAGAACAATATAGAGTAGCTTGTTCTATGGAAATGGAAATGGAGCTATTGATTTTTTTTTAATACATGAAGGATGGGAGAGCAATAGTATCTCACCTGAAAGTCCAGCCATTACCCATTGCTACCCTACCCCAGCTACTTGTGATCTTGAGAGAAACTAGAGTATATAGAAAGTGAAAGACTACCTGAAAGGGGGATTCCATCTAGCACTTATAAGGAAGTCATAATCCATGCCAAAGTACAGCGGCTTTAGAGTTGCCCTTGATCCTTTAAGTAGGCTCTCACCCATGCTCTGCAAGTAAACCCAATAAATATATATGTTCCCCAAGCTGGACTGGTGAAATTATAATTTGGTCTGCCACTGGTGCCTTATCTGAGTAGAATGGATGTTGGCTCACATCTCCCGAAAATATGTTCATTTGAAAGAAAAGAAAAAAATAAAGGGAAAAAGGACAGAAAGACATAAAGAAAGAGCATAATTTTGAATTTGACATGACTAACAATATTCAGAACAGAGACTGACTACATAAAGGATATATTAAAATTTATATTTTAAATAAGAATGTTAAATGATAATGAAGCGTGTTTAAGTCCAAAGCATATATGACCTTTGAGTTTAAACTTACTCATTTTCTACCTGGAAACCTTTAACTTTATGAGACTCACAAACAAGATTATAAACTTTGTTTATATCCCAAATGCATAAATTGACTCTCTACTTGCGGAAGTATATCCTACATCACATCCCCATTTTGTTTAAACAAGAGAGTTCTAAGCCGAATACAAAATTATATACAATAAGAACAAATATCAAGTATAAATTCAGAATTACCACCAGCATAAACAGTATCAAGCAAGAAACAAGTGATAAATGTTTCCACAATTATCCTATCCTATGAAGTCTAAGTCTTGTATTATAAATAACTTGACCAATTCATGAGAGGAATGTAACTATGCCTATTAAGTCTTTATCCCCATAGAAGACCTGAGGAGGGAAATAATATTACTTGAGTAGGCAGGAAGTGCAATCAAGCAATTTCCAAAATGTACAAAGAATGAGACACAACTGGCTACCTGGGCAATCACCCAAAATCTCATTTGCAACATTGGAACAACCAACTTTGGCTAAGGCCTAGAGTAACTGACAGAGCATTTTTAGAGGCAGGAAAATTTTCAAAACCGTCTTACCCTGTCTTGGCAAGATTTGACAATATGTTTTTTTTTTCTTGTATCCTGCTTATGCTGTCCAGACATCATGCATTTTGTCAGTGGTTGATTCATGGGCAGTTCCTTTGCCTAATGGCCAGTTTTGTCAAGAAGAAAAAAAGCTCCAAGTAGAGTGTCTTTGGTGCTCAACAACGTCTTGGGAATAGATTGGTGCTGCCAGGAACAATCATGTCTCTTGTTAACAGAACCCTAAGTTATTTAAATGCCATATTCTACAGCTCTTTGAATTGGTTGAAGATTACCTGTCTATGCAAAATGCAATATCTATGTATCTAAAGAACCTGATTTGTCTAATAAACATGGATGACTTTTGACCTATAATTCTTAATACCTATATGGCTTAAAGACTAAGTCTTCATATAAACAATATTTGAACAACTATGCAACAAATGAGGCAACAAACTATAAACAATGTACAAGTATCTTGATCAGAGGTAGAAATATATAGTGTAATATGATAAATACATCCTAAAATTATATCAATATATAAAATGGTCTGAAGCAGAGGTAGAAGCATGCATTCATACAATATGACAAAATAACACTGCCATGTTGTATAAATATTGTAGACAGAAATAGGAACATATTCATTATAATTTGAATTTGTATCAATATACAAGAATATATACCAATATAAATTGTCTTTAAATAATAGCTCACAAGTATTCATTATATTGCTCACTAGTATTATTAGTGTGAGTAAGCTATCTATTATCCCATCCAATTTCCCTTTTTTCCAAAGAGATTTACCCCCCAGTCCTATACCAATTCTAATCAATCCCTAAAAAATTGATTTCCCTAACCATGAGGACAAACTTTGTTGGGATAGGGGATGTCATCTTCTAGAATTATTTTCAGCTGTCATGGAGGCAATGTTCTTTCTATGGGATCCTATGAAAATAAAATGATAGCTAAATTTCAAGATTACTGTCTGGTATAGTTGCAAATTAATATTCAGTAGGAATTTTCTGAGGATCCTATTTGGATTTCTGGCCAGAACATTGTAAAAAGGTGCACCATTTCAGCAAACCAAGTTGAAACCATCTTGAGCAGCTGGTACCCAAAACCGGTCTTAGAGCATCATGATGTCATATCAATCAGGTGGAGTTGTTGATGTGGAGCCCCACCTTCATCCTGGAAATTTCAAAGATTACTGCAGGAAAATTCATTGTTCATTGTGGAAAACTTAAACATTATTTATACAGATATATATTCAATGAAAGGTATGATAGAAACAAAAACAGGTATGAAGAAAAGTAATTTTTTCCTAAATTATTGCTTCTTTCTGTGTCACATCAGATGGGACATGACACAAGACAGACACTCTGAATTTTTGCTTTAACAATATGTTTGAATTTAGAGGACTTCAAAGCCAGCTTTGATTTTTAAGTGAGTCATGATTATTATTCTAGTTTATGTTTGGTGTGTCTTACCCTCAGATGACCTGTCCTTAGAACTCATAATTCTCTTTGCTTGATGATCCTATCTGGATAATTATCTTATTATCTTTTGACATCTAGATGGCCAGGGCCTCTTGATTTTTTAAAAATGACTGTTTTCTTGCAAAGACAAGAACAGAAACCAGCCCCAACTCCTATGAGATTTCCTTACCATATGTATGTTTGTCACCTCTGTGGATAGGCCAACATTTCTTTTTTAAGATGTTTCTCTTTTTCTAACCAAATCTTTATTAATTTTGATAATATCGATAGCATTTCTTCTCCCATGGAAACAAGAGCAAAACCCTTCCCCAATGTAGCACATTTCCTGGTTTCCATTGTGGGGTCAACAAATTCCATAAAAATACCAGCTGATTTGATTCAGAATATTTTTTCTATTATTCAATGTCTCTCTACGGCTGCTGTTCCTTTCTCATTAGCAGTAAGAAAATTCAAATTAACAGAGCTTTATACAATCTATTTCTGGGGATATTTTTCATCCCTTTCTATTTGATTAACATATCCTTCGATTTGATCTTTCTATAACTGCAAGACCTGTAGGATTATTTGGTATACCTGTAATATGCTTTATATTATAATAAGCAAAAAACTGTTTCATTTTCTTAGAGACATATACTGGACTATTTTCTGTCTTTATTTGTGCATGTATACCCATGATGGCCATAACTTCTAATAAATATGAGATTAATGAACCAGCCTTTTCTGAGCCCAAATCAGTTGCCCATTGAAAACCTAAATAAATGTCAAGGGTATTGGATACATATTTTAATTTTTCAAAATCTACAAAGTGGAACACATCCATCTGCAAGATTTTATTCCTTTGAATACACTTTGGACTACTCCCTGAAGGTAGCAATATTTGCCTATAGAAAGATCAAGTAGTACATCTCTTTATAATCACCTTAGCTTGTTGCTATGTAATAGAAAAATCTTTAAACTTTTTCTAGTGACATGATGTTCATTATGAAATTCTGAGGCCTTCAACACACTTCCCATTAATAATTTAACAATTTCTGCATTACCTCATGCTAAAGGACCAGACCGGCCCATATGGGATCAGATGTGTCTTATGTATATGGGACAACGTCTATTCCTGATTATATCTTGAACCTGTATAAATAATAAAGTCAATTCTGTATCACTTGGTAGAAATTCACTGGTTTTAATATGCAAGACAACTGTTTCTGTGTATTGTGAATCAGTAACTATATTTAGAGGTTCTTTAAAATTCCTATACCACAAGAATAGCATATAATTCTACCCTTTGGACACAAAATTATAAGGGCTTTCTTCCACCCTACTTAAATCTTCATATTTGTACCTTGCCTTTCCTGATTAATTTGCATCAGTATAGAATGTACAGGTTCCAATTATTGGTGTGTCATGTACAATGTGGGGAAAGATCCACCTAGTTCTCTTCATAAAGTTAATTCTATCACTTTTGGAATAGTTTCTCTTAATGTCTCCTAAAAATTAGCACAAGCTCTTTGCCAAGATTCATTGTCTTTCCATAATTTTCAAATTTCATCAGTAAGTAGTAAACTATAATCTTTGCTTGGTCTATACCTGCATTGATGAATTATTAATTTTCATTTTATACTTAATTCAGAGACCTTTTCCACATATGGTTTTAATATTTTACTTGGTTTATATGGTAAAAAGTTCCATTCAAAGATAATATTTTCCCTTTGCATTAAAATTCTTATAGGGAAAATTCTGGAAAACAATATGACTAGAATGCAATTAAGATTTGGATTCACAATATGTACATATGTCTCCTATAATTTTTCAACAATAATTAATACCTTTTCAGCATCAGCTGTTAATTCCCTAATATTATTTAAGTCTTTGTCACCATCTAAGGTTTTGTTTAAATGAACTATTAGATCGGGTGTGATCCTAACTGCTAGCCATTGATGTGGGATTCCCCTCTGCATGCTGTGATTACCATTAATGAATAAAGAAACTGTTTGGACCTATAGCAGGGCAGAACTTAGCTAGGTGGGCTATACTAAACTGAATGCCTAGAGGACAAAGGCAGAGTCAATGAGAAGCCATGTAGTTCCACTGGACACAGACACCAGAACTTTACCAGGTAAGCCATGGCCAAGTGGCAATACACATATTACTGGAAATGGGTTAAATTAAGATTTAAGATTTAGCCAATAAGAAGCTAGAGAAAATAGGCCAAACAGTTTTTAATTAATATAGTTTCTGAGTGGTTATTTCAGGTCAGAATGACCGAGAAGCAGAAAGAAACAAGCGGCCCTCCATGCAACAAATTGGCACATGATGTGGTGGATATAAAAATCTAAGAAGGCATGGAAATGAATTCTAGACACTAAAAAACAAAGTTTAGCCACATTTCTTTTCCCAGATGGGTTCTTCTTGCTGAAGGCATGCTGTGGCTCCTTTAAGAGAGGTTTTCCTAATTTAGCAGTAGTAGAAAAAAAGTCACATCATTTTGAAATGCCAGCTTTCTGTGCCATTCTGCCAGCATGGTCTTTGGCTCTTTCAGGAGTATGAGCATTTAGATGTGTTTTGTGAACAGAGTGCTACAATTTGCTTGGTGGCAACATGGATGCTCTGTGTGTCTAATAATGGTTTGTGAGCTTGGCTCTCAGAGGCAGCAAATAGTTCCTCCATGCTGGACTGTGTGGACCAAATATGAAGTGCCATATTTCCGCTAGCAACACTTTTCAAGTTCATTAGAAAGGCTTAACATTTTAAGAAGCACTTCTGCTCAGAAAAGGTTTACAGATTTGCAATAAGGACAGATTCATAAATAAAAGACATTTATAAATGGGTCACAGTATGTTTAAAAAATGTACATAGGCTTAGGAGAGAGAAGATAAAGACTATAGAGAGTTATAAAAATAAGTGAATGTTTTTTTTAAAAAGTAAATTCTTTAAAGAGATGGAGTACAGACAGTCATAGATTAAAGGAGTAAAAATAATAAAATATAAAAAGTAATAGAGTAAAAACAAGCCACATACAGATGAAATAAGCACAGAGTCTGGATTATGTATATTATTGTGTTTTCTGTCAATTTTTTGACTGTGAAAGAGCTAAGTACAGAGAGACATTTTATTGTATGGGCTGCTAAGCTAAAATAGAATGTATATTATAAAGGTACCTTGATTTCAGAATTTGGGTCTAAGGATATGTTTCTTAGGAAAAGAGGTTTTTCTTTTGTTTCCACAGAGGATAAGAACCTGTTTATATATTCAAAGCTAATGTGGTTTGATGCACCAAAACCCCCAAAAGGTTGCCTTGCACATCTCTCAAAATATTTTCTTCACCCAATAAACAACAGGAAGCAGTTTGGAGACAATTATGCCCATATTTCCAAATTTGTTGATAAATGTTTCTTTACATTTAAAGGGGAATATGCTATAGAGATTTGCATTGGTATGGATCTTGGTTTATTGATACAAAGTTAAGGTCATTTTTGTTATACTGTGTATAAGTATTTCTAATCTTGGTTAAGGTATTGTATTTTTACAGCTCATTTAAAAATATAATGAATAATTAAGAAATATAGGTTAATTGATAATCATCTACAATAGTCAAGCTTGTAGTCATGTTAGTTAGGTTTTCTAGATGTACAGAGATGTATTTCAGATGAAGAGGCATTCTTCAAACCTTTCAAAGACTACATAATATGGTATTTAAAGTGTTTTAAGAATTTAGGACTTTTCATGACAGTGAGGCACATCTGCTCCTGGCAGCACCAATTCAAGAGAAAGATGGGCATCAAAGTGGCTTCTTATGGAGTTGGTTAGCCATTTGGGGAAAAAAAAACTGTTCTTGCTTGGACTGCTTGATATTATGATATATGAACTGGAAATGCAGGACCCACAGAGAAATGACTGCTGAAATTGCCTAAAAGTGAAACTGTCTTTTGGGGTTCCTGCTTCATGAAAGAATATAAAGAGTTTACTAGACATTCTTCAGGACAAAGAAATTTCCTGCTTCATAGCAAAGTCTTACCAATACTATGGGCCTGTAGGCTGAAGATGGATGCTCCAATGATACAGAAGAACTTTGGGTGACTGTCTAGGCAGCAAAATGTCTCCATCAATTCTAGAGTTTTGAAATTTGCATACAATAAACAGCATATTAACTTAGATAATATTGCATTCTTCTGTAGTCTTTGATGGAGTTTAAGAATAGATAGATAATTATAATTATAATTATAATTTTCCTTATTATTATTAAAGATAAAGTAGATATAAATATTGTAACTAATTATTTCTCAATACCTGTTAAATGTAATTTTAGTATGTTAAAGTTTTTTTTTTTTTTTTTTTGGATTTTTGAGACAGGGTTTCTTTGTGGCTTTGGAGCCTGTCCTGGAACTAGCTCTGTAAACCAGGCTGGTCTCGAACTCACAGAGATCCGCCTGCCTCTGCCTCCCGAGTGCTGGGATTAAAGGCGTGTGCCACCACCGCCCGGCTTAGTATGTTAAAGTTAAAATCTTTATTTAAACAGAAAAGGGGAGGTGATATAGGATTCTCCTCTGTATGTTGTAATTACTATTAATGAATAAATAATCTGCATTGTGTTGTGGGAGCTCCTTCTGCTCCTTCAGCCAATAGCCTTTAAGATATCAGCCCACTTGAGCATTGTTGCGATGAGGCGAGCAGGCCTGCTTTTTGTCCCGCCTGATTCCCGGATGGTTAGCTTTACACCCAAAATAACAACACACAAATTATATTCATTTAAACACTACCTGGCCCATTAGCTCTAGCCTCTTACTGGCTAATTCTCACGTCTTGGTTAACCCATTTCTAATAATCTGTGTAGCACCACGAGGTGGTGTCTTTCTAGGAAAGATCCTAACCTACATCTGTCTCGGGTCAGAGAATCATGGTGTCTGCCTGACTCTGCTTTCTTTTCTCCCAGAATTCTGTTCTGTCTACTCCACCCACCTAAAGGCTGGCCTATCAAAAGGCCAAGGCAGTTTCTTTATTAGCCAATGAAAGTAACACATAGACAGAAGACCCACCTACATCAGAGCATGGTCTCTGCTGCTTTTTAAAGCTTTGGTAGCCATGCACTCTCTCTCTCTTGTTTCAGACTCCACTTCTGGCTACTAGGCCCCCTTCCTGGTCGTGCAGAGGGCTGTTGTCTAGGATGGTGATCTTAACTTTTTCTTTTAAATAAATAACCCTTTTATTAATCATCATTCCAAACTGGTGCGGGATTGTTTTCTGATTTATGCCTTCATCTGGTGCCCCATGTTGGGCACGCATTGTTGAAGGAGGAGGAGAGGGGCTCCTATTCATCCCAGCTGACCGGCTATGTTACATCCAAAATAACCACATAGAAATTCTATTAATTAAATCACTGCCTGGTCCATTATCTCTATCCTCTTATTGGTTAACTCTCACATCTTAATCTAACCCATTTCTAATAATCTGTATGTCACCACAAGGTCATGGCTCACCGGGAAAGATTCAGCATGTCTGACCAGGCATCTTCATGGCAACTCTCTCTCACTCTACATTCTTCAGAATTCAGTTCTGTCTCCCCGCCTTTCTAAGTTCTGCCCTATCATCAGGCCCAAAGCAGTTTCTTAATTAACCAATGAAAACAACACAAATGCAGAAGTCAGGTTACAAATCAGATGAATTGAGTAAGGTGGAACAACGCCCTTAAAATTCTGTCCAGAAGGCAGAATTATATGCCATTCTTATGGTGTTAAGTGATTTTAAAGAACCTCTTAATATAGTTACTGATTCACAATATGCAGAAAGAGTTATCTTGCATATTGAAACCACCGAATTTATACCAGATGATACAGAATTGACTTCATTGTTTATCCAGGTACAAGACACAATCAGGAATAGGCTTTGTCCTATGTAAATAACATACATCCAATCCCATATGGGTCTGCCAGGTCCTCTTGCACAAGGTAATGCAGAAATTGATCAATTATTGATTGGAAGAATGTTGCATGCCTCAGAATTTCATAAAAAAAAAAAGTCATGTCAATAGAAAAGATTTAAAGAAAGAGTTTTCTATTACATGGAAACAAGCTAAGGAGATTATAAAGAGCTCTATTTGCTCTTTATATAACCAAACACCATTACCTGCAGGGGCCAACCCAAAGGGTACTCAAAGGAATGAAATCTGGCAGATGGATGTATTTCACTTTACAGAACTTGGAAAATTAAAATATGTACACCACACCATTGACACTTATTCAGGCTTTCAATGGGCAACTGCTTTTAGCTCAGAAAAAGCTCATTCAGTAATCACACAATTATTAGAAGTTATAGCCATCATGGGTGTACCTTCACAAATAAAAACAGATAATGATCCAGCTAATGTCTCCTGGAAAATGAAACAATTTTTTGATTTTTATAATATTAAGCATGTTACAGGTATACCACGCAATCATACAGATCAAGCAGTTATAGAAAGATCAAATCAAACTATAAAAAATATGGTAAACAAACAAAATGGGGTGGGAAAATGCCCCCAGAAATAGATTACATAATGCCTTATTAACCTTGACTTATCTTAACACTAATGAGAAAGAAACAAAAGCAGCAGAAAGACATTGGGTAATGGAAAAGTCTGCTGAACTATATCATCTTGTTTATTTCAAGGATATGCTGACCTTGCAATGGAAGCCAGGAGATGTGCTGCACTGGGAAAGGGGTTTTGCTCTGGTTTCCACAAAAGAAGAAATATTGTGGATACCATCAAAATTAATATAGGTTCTGTTTGAAGAGGAGAAATCTCTTGGAAAGGAAAAATGACAGCTCATCCACAATGATGATGATCATACAGCTGGTAAGAAAAACATATAGAATGGGGGCAGGCTTCTGTTCTTATCTCCACGGGAAAACACTGATCTTTCAAAAATTCAAGGGACCCTGGATGTTTGAATACTGACAGATGGAAAAAATTACTACCCAATATTGTTCAGCAAGAAAATCAAATAGTTTCTGTAAGTAACAATGTTTATTTATATACATGTGCTTATTTATATTCATAAGTAGAAAGAGCTGGATTTGGAGATGGACTCTGGCTCAGTCCCTCTCTAATTCCAAGCCTGTTGTTAAGAGAAAAACCCAGAGTTTCTGTCTCATGTCAAGATCCATGATATGGGACAGAAGGAAAAAAGGAATTTAGAAAACATCTTTGCTTTCTTCATATCCATAATACCTTTCATTGAATATATATGTCTGTCTATGTCTATATAATTAATGTTTAAGTTTTCCACAATGAAAAATAAATTTTTTCTGCAGTAATCTTTGAAGTTTCCATGAAGAAGATGGGGCCCCATAACAACAACTCCACCTGGTTGATATGATGTCATGATACGGATAGTGCTACTACAAGACTTGTTTTTGGTACCAGCTTCACAAGACAGTTCCAACATGGTTAGCTGAAATGGTGCACATTTTCTACAACATTCTGACCACTCCACAAAATACTCAGAGACTATTTGCA
Source organism: Microtus oregoni (assembly GCF_018167655.1). NCBI lineage: Eukaryota > Metazoa > Chordata > Mammalia > Rodentia > Cricetidae > Microtus > Microtus oregoni. Next base: position 3,519,189 of record NW_024543812.1, read on the forward strand.
ATCTTATCAGACATTGATCTTGAAATTTAGTTATCATTTTACTTTCACAGGATGCGCTAGAAAGAACATTGCCCCCATGACAGCTGCAAGTAATTTTAGAGGAGGATGTCCCCTCTCCCAGCAAAGTTTATCCTCAGGCTTAGGGACATCATTAAGGGTTTGATTATAATTGGTAAATGGTTGAGGATTGGGGGGAGAATTTTATAAGCTCAGAGATCTTTTTCAAAACAAAAGAGGGAAAATTAGATGATGGAATAATTGATTGATATTTGTGAGTTATTGTTTATAACAATTACATTGGTATAGATTCTTATATATGGATACAAAATTAAATTGTATTGGATATTGTATGCATGTATGCTTCTACCTCCATTTAAAACATTTTTATGTAATATATATATATATATATATATATATATATATATATATATATATATAATATTACAGTGTATATTTCTACCTCTGGTCAAGATACTCATATATTGTTTGTATTTGGAGGTCATTGTTCTCATTTATTGTACAGCTGTTTATTGTCTTAATCTTTAAGTTAGATAGGTATTAAGAATTATATATCAATAGTCATCTATGTTTGTCATATTTATAGTTAGACTAATCAGGTTCTTTAGATACATAGAGATTATATTCTATATAAATAGATAATCTTCAACCTCTTCAAAGAGCTGTAGAAAATGGTATTTAATCTAACTTAGAGTTCTGTGGTAGCGAGACACAATCTCTCCTGGCAACATCAATCTATTCCTGAGAGATTCTTGAACACCAAGGACACTCCACTTGGAGCTTGTCTTCTTCTTGGTAAAAACGACCTTTGGGCAAAGAACTGTCCATACCTCAATCAATGACAAAATACATAGTATCTGGAAATGGATAACAAGAATTGTCAAATCTTGCCAAGACAGGGTAAGACAGTTATGAATAATTTCTTGCCTTTAAAAATAATCTGTCAGTTATTCTAGGCCTTAGTCAAAGTTGGTTGCTTCAACATTGCAAATGTGACTTTGGGTGATTGCCCAGGTAGCCAGTTTTCTCTCTGATTTGTTGCATGTTTTGGAAGTTGTTTGATCGCACTTCCTAATTACTCAGGTAACATTATTTTCCTACTTGGATGTTTGCTGGGGTTGAAGACCAGAAAAATGTAGTTACTTTGCTCTCATGACTTGACCAAGTTATTTGTTATACAAGACTTAAGATAGTTAGAATAGGATATTTGTTCTTCTTGTATATAATTTTGCAATAGGTTTAGAACTCTCTTACTTAAACAAAAGGGGGAGGTGCTGTGAAAGCTCCTTCTGCTCCTTCAGCCAATAGTTTTTAAGATACCAGGCCACTTGAGAATGGTCCCTCCTGCTTTTTAAAGCGGAGGTAGCCGTGTGCTCTCTCTCTTGCTTTGAATTCTGCTTCTGGCTACTAGACCCCTTTACTGGTCATGTAGATGAGCTTTTGTCTAGGATGGTGATCTGTAAGTTTTTGCTTTAAATAAATAACCCTTTTATTAATCATAATTCCAAACTGGTGTGGGATTTTTTTGTGACTTATGCCTTCAGCATTGGACATATAGCATGACAAAACCTAGCTAGATGGGGGAAAATAAACTCAATGCTTGGAGGATGAAGGTAGAGTCAGTGAGAAGCCATATAGTCCCAACAGACTCAGATGCTGGAACTCATTACAGATGGTTGTGAGCCACCATGTGGTTGCTGGGAATTGAACTCAGGACCTTTGGAAGAGCAGGCAATGCTCTTCACCTCTGAGCCATCTCTCCAGCCCCTCTCCCTCCATTTTAAATTCAGTATTTTCTCCTATTCTACAGACTATAATAAATATGGTAAAACTAGAGACTCAAACAGTACTTCCCATACCTGCAGATGCCTGTGCATGGGCATCAGTGTAAGTCAGAGCCACATGACAAAATACAAATTACTGTAAATAGGTTAAATTAAGATGTAAGAGTTAGCAAATAAGAAACTAGAGCTAATGGGTCAAGCCGTTGTCTAATTAATACAGTTTCTGAGCGGTTATTTTGGGTAGAAATGACTGAGTGGCAGGGACAAACAAGCGGCTATCGTTGCAAAATGTTGTAGACTGGAAATGTCTCCTAACAGTCTTTGAAAGTCATTAAACATCTGCAATCGGTCTCTCCTAAATTGTGCCTTTTGTGTTCTAATTTTCCATAAAACTATTTTATAACCTAGGTAATTGACTGAATCTCCTCTCTGTATTTTCTCAGGAGCAATTGTAATTCCTATTTTGGCAAAACTTTCTTTAGTTCTTCAAACATTCTTTCTAAATTATCTATGTTTGAATCAGATAACAAAATGTCATTCATGTATTGGTAAATTATAGATTTAGGAAATTGTTTACATATTATCTCAAATGGTTCACTTACAATGTATTTGCATGGGGTTGGGCTATTTAGCATTCCCTGTGGGAAAATAGCCCACTGGTATTTCCTAGTAAGCTGAGAATTTTTATAATTAGGCATTGTGAGGGCAAATTTTTCTCTGTCCATTTCTTGTAAAGGTATAGTGAAGAAACAATCTTTTAAACCATTAACTATAAGAGGCCATCCTTTTGGTAATAGAGAAGGCAGAGGAATTCCAGATTGTAGAGGGCCCATAGGTTGAATTACCTTGGTGATGGCTCTTAAATCTGTCACTGTTCTCCATTTACCATATTTCTTTTTAACAACATATACAGGAGAATTCCAAAGGCTGGTTGATTCTTCAGTATGGTGAGCATCTAGTTGCTCTTGTATTAGCTGTTTTAAAGTCTGCAACTTTTCCTCAGCTAACAGCCACTGCTTAACCCATATTGGTTTCTCAGTTAACCATTTTAAACATTGGTGAGTTGGTACCTCCCAAAGTTTGCTTGTTGATTTGTAATCTTTTACAGCCTGAATGGCTGGTGCCCTTTGTGTATAGTACCTTATAATATTCTTACCAGAAATATGAGTTTTTGGAACTTCAGGAATGTTAATTCCATTGCTGCTGCAGGTTACAACATCATAAATTCACTGTAAAATTAGCCACATATGGCCACATATTTCCTTTATATCCTTCTGGCCTATGCATTTAACCCATCTTATGCTTTGTTTTACTTGCAATAGGGTTCTAATTACTAGAAATTGAACATCTGCCTCATGAAGGGGCCAATTTGGATGCCAAGACTGTCGAGTAATGATATTCCTATCTGCACCTATGTCTATCAAACTCACAGTTACAATGCCATTTATACACACTCTTAATTGGTCTTTGATCATTTATAGAAGTCTGCCAGATTATACATTTCCTATTTTCTATTGAAATTTTTGATTCATCTTCCATGTTTCTTCCATCATCAGACAAATTAAGTGTTATATATATATATATATATATATATATATATATATTGCATTAAATTTTTTAATTCTTATGTTGAGATATGTCCTCCACAGTGACTGGCAATGACTGGACCACTTTTTACTTGGGGGCCTGCAAGAGCCCCCCCCCCAAGGAGTTTTCTGATGGTATCAGGTTGCCTTGTCTGTCTTTTGTTAGTCTGCATTTATTGGTCCAATGTCTGCCTTTGCCACATCTCCTATATAATCCAGAAGGTTGATACCTTTTATTTTTGCCATTCCCAGAGAAGACATTATTTCTAGGAATTCTTTGTCTACAATTCCCTCTCATATGTCTTATTCTACTACAATCAAAACATTTGACATTTTGATGTCTCCTCATACTTTGGAGATTTCTTTTCCTACCCAAGATTCAGTATTATAAGAGAATGTCTCAATATTCATTGTGTGCAGGATCCATCCATCTGTTCGTGCTGATCTAATTTTTAAAGGTCCAAGTATCTTTTTGCATTCTAAGTTCACATTTTCCAAAGCCAGTGATTCAATAAGTAGTCATCTAGCATCTGGATCTGTTACTCCTATTTGTGCAACCTTAGTCAATCCTTTTTTAAAAAGTCACTAAAATCTTCTCTCTGACCTTTTTAACCCTGGAATATGATTCAATTTGTTTTCCTTGTTCTGGAATACTGTCCAAGCATGTAATGCTGCTTTACAGCATAGGGACAAGATTTGTACATCCTAAAGAATTTGAGCCTATGGGTCAGCATAAGTGCCCTGACCAAGAATTTGATCTTGGGAAGTCTCATGTCCTTTTGCTTTTCATTGTTGTTCTAAAATTTTTGCCTCTTCTATCAAATAACATTTCAACAGTAATTGTGGCCCATAATCCAGGATGGCTGAAACCAATTAAAGTCAATCATGCAGCTTGCCCATGTCTTCATCATCTTCCTAACAAATGCTGTATGAAAGCCATAAGATACTAATGCTTGCTTAACTCTTTTAGACCATCTTCCTTCTTTGTTTTTTTTTTTGTTTTTTGTTTTTTGTTTTTTTTTTTGGTCATTTTAACTTGATGGTTTTTCAGAGCTGATTACAAGATAGAAAGCTAAAAGAACAATTCTCTGGTCCTCATTCTACATAAGTGATTCCAAAATGTGAAGTTTTTCCTTTAAAGATAACATATCATCCTTGGACATTATTTGGACAGCATACAGATTGCCTTTTTGGAGAGATACTCTATATGCTAACCTATCATAACTTTTTAATAAATTTTGATTTTCTAATTCAACAATATGAATTATTTCAGATAATTTCTCAATATTCTTTGACATGGATTAAATTTTGTCTTTCAAATTAATGTTATCCTTTTCAATAATATTAATTTTTTCATGTATCTTTTGATTTTCAATGATTTTATTCTGTCTGCTAGCTGTTCAATATTACTCTCTAAAGATTGCATCATTTCTACCAATGCCTTCTTCTTGGCTCTTTTATTACAACATTTTCTTAAGGATATAATATGAAGATGAAAACTGAGTCCCAATATCCAATAAATGGATGTATCACAATAACCACATAAGCCTTGCAGAATATAATCCATAGTATCAGTAAAAATGTTGTTAAAATTCTACATGGTTATATTGTCTACAATTGTAAAACTTTCAGATTTATTGCTTTATTTATTAATCAAACAATTATCATTGTTATAAGATTTCAGTAAATTGTTTTAGCTATAATAAACTTTATTTTCTAGCAGGTGTTGGAGTTGCAACCACATGGCAAAGAGTCACAACCAGTAGGTGATACAACTGGTGATGGCACAAACATCCTGTACCACATTGATTTTCTGCCTTTTTGCCTGGTTAAATACTGACAAATATGCTTTGCTTGACAAATTAAAAGCAATTAAATCATTACTGTACATGGAGCAAGGAGCCCAGAACTCATGAGCAAAGAGCACATAACTAGAAACTGCAAAATTCACCACGTGGCAGGGAATGTGACAGTGTGTGTGTGGAGGGGGGTGTGCACAAGCCTTGAAAATTTCCAAGTCTCCACGCTTAGCTCTATTGTGGTGGGGTTTTACAAAAAACCGCTTAGTAGGTGAAAGCAGGACAGACAGGCAAGGGTGGTAGATCTTCCCCCTAAAGGTAGACATGGACCTTTAGGGGATTTAAGTCTCGTCTACCCAGTAGGTGTGGAGTTTGGATTCCCATGGGGCAATAGATGAAGAAAGACACTAAATAAAAATCCCACACTAGCTCAGAATAAAGAAAGGGTTAATTATTTAGGGGTAAACTCACAGATCACAGTCTTCTGCACAAATGGAGAAACAGTAATGGAATCCAGCAGCCACAAGAGAGCAGGAGTGCATGCTTTACATTGGCATAGTATAACAGGCCATATCAATGTGGGCTGGTAACTTAAAGGATACTTGTTGAAGGATTTCCTACCGCAATCATCCAGCCATGGTATATCAAATTGCAGTAAGACTAGGCACCTCCTCTTCTATAAAGGCTGAATGAGGAAATCTCTTTAAAAAAATATATCCCAAGAGAAGGCAACAGAGTTAGAAATAACCCCTGCTCTCAATTTTAGGAGTCTCACAAGAAGACCAAGTTTCACAACTATAACATGTATGCATAGGTCTTCAGTCATACCCATAAAAGCTCTAGTTTTCATGAAAATGAGAGATGATGCAGTGTTGAAGAATATTATTTTATCTAGGCAAAGACATGATTTACATGTATTAAATGATGTTTATGCTGTGGAATATTGTGTCAACTGTGTATGATTGTGCTGCTTTTGCTTATGTTGCATTTGTTTAATTATATAAAATATGAGATGCATTTTTTTTCACTTTGCCTACATAAGGCACCTGAAAGGTCTAATAAAAAGCTGAACAGCTAATAGCTAGGCAAGAAAAAAAAATAGGCAGAGATGCCAGGTTATTTCATTTAGGAAAATCCACCACTTATCTTGGATACACTCTCTGCTGGAATCACATATAAGGAAATAAAAAAAAAAGAAAACATTAAAAGAAAAAAAAGAAGAGAGCCAGGCGGTGGTGGCACACGCCTATAATCCCAGCACTCGGGAGGCAGAGGCAGGCGGATCTCTGTGAGTTTAAGGCCAGCCTGGTCTACAAGAGCTAGTTCCAGGACAGGAACCAAAAGCTACGGAGAAACCCTGTCTCAAAAATAAAAAAAAAAAAGAAGAAGAAGAAGAAGAGGAGGAGGAGGAGAGAATAATGGACATGCCCAGAAGAAGCCAGTCACAGATTAGACAGTCAAACAGAGGAACAGTGAAAGTAAAAAATACAGAAGAAAGTTAATAAGCTCTGAGGCAAAAGGTCAAAAAAGAGTAACAGGTTAATTTAAATTTAAAGAGCTAACAAGAAACATGCCTAAGCTAAGCTTAGCATTCAAAACTGATAAGTCTCTCTGGCATGATTTGGGAGCTGGTTGGCAGCCTAAACCAGCCTGGTACAACAAGATATGATGTAAAACTTGCCTTGTATTCTAATGATTTCTAGATATTGTGCTATATATGTACACAATGGAATGTTGCTTGGGTTGTTTTTGCAATGTTTCAATTATTTAAGAATTTCATAAAAATTTTAAAGCATATTCACCACCTTCTGTACGCTTCCCCTTGCTACTCTTTTTACCCCTTCATTTCTTCCTATCAGACTTTGAGATTACTTCTTTATTTATTTTTAATTCTACAGCAAGGCTTGTTTGTATTTAATTTATCAGTCCCTGTGTCAATCCTATATTTCTTAGGAGCTCTCTTTTGTTTATCAGCATTTGAAAAATTCAAAGACAACAAAATAACATACAGGAGCTAGACTTCCTATGTATTTTCCATCTCTGTGTATCTTACTTATTATTCTTTTTATATTACTTCTTTCTTTAAAACTTTTTATTATTTATTAACTAATTTTTATCACTGTATATACCTGTCTTCTTCCTTAAGCCTAAGCACATTTTTAACCACACTGGACCCTAATTAGAGGGTTTTATCCCATTTGAACCTGCCTAACTTGATATTATCTCCACTTAAACTCAAGCTGATTTGCAATGGCAGCTCTGACAACTTGCTCCATTACACTCAATCCTTGAGATGCAAGCTCTATGCTCTGTAGGCGTGGCTGAGAGTTCACTGTTTGTTGTTGTTGTTACTGTTTGTTTTGTTTTGTTTCATTAAATCAGGAACTGTGTTCAATTGTCCCCAGGTGTTCCTATGTAGCACACTGTTCCTATACTGGTAAGGCAGAGCCTCTTGAAGGAGCTGTATCTATTTTTTTTTTTGGCTTTGCTTGTTTTTTTTTATGTTTTGTCTTTACCTCCCCCCCCCCACCAGCTTTATTATGCCTTACTTGGAAATACAGGCTCCTTATTGGAATGCCAATATGTATTGGGATTTTTTTTAGTTCATAACCATCTCCCAAATCATCACACACAGACTTATTATTAGTTTTGAATGCATGACCTAGCTTAGGCACATTTCTGCCTAGCTCTACTAGTTTAAATAACCTATTTTCTTCATCTACCTTTCACGTTAGGGCTTATTTTATTTCATACTTCTGTATACCTTATCTTCACTGCTTCTCTATGTCTATCTGTCTTACTGTTGTCTGCTTGAGTTCTTACTCCAGGTATGCCCAGTGTTCTGTCCTCCTCCCATTCTTCTTTCAAGTCTAGATTTCTATTTGTTTGCTGCCTGGTAGTCTCACCTATTTTTTCTCTGCCAAGCTTATGCCTATTAAGCTCTTTAATGGACTAATCAGGTGCCTTAGGCAGGCAACGTAAAACAAATGCAACACATTTTTTTTCATAGTTAAACAAATGGAGCATAAACAAAAGTAGCACACCTTTACACAGTTTAAATAATATTCAGCAGCATAAACAAATATAACACATCTTTGCCTAGTTGAAATAATATTCTACAAAAATCTTCCCTATTTCAGTTAATAAGACACAAACATGGGTTGTAGGCATATATTTAAGATTTCATTTCCTTTTGGATATATGTGCAGTAGTTGCCTTGCTAGATTATATAATTGTTCTATTTCTAAATGTTTTCTAAGAAACCTCCATACTATTTTTACAAAGATTATAGCAATATATGCTCCCATGAAAACCATCTCTTTGGGCCACATTTTACTCATACTTTCAGTAATAATTCCTATCTTTTTCTTGTTTATAAAGATTGATCCTAGCATATGTGTTTTGGTCTCAATGTGGTTTTGATATTCATTTAGTTATTTTGAATGCTTTTCATATAGCTGCTTGCCATTTAAATATATTCCTTAGAAACATACCAAATCTTTTTTCATCTTACGTTAAGTGGTCTATTATGTGCTTTTTGATTTGAGGTATATGAGTTCCTTATCTATTTTGGAATATTAATCTATAGAGTAATTCTCTAAAGATGCTATCCCTTTGTAGATTGCAAAGAAAAAGAATAAACTTCATAATATTGTATGTGTATATAAACTCATATTTGTATTCATATATGTGTATATTTGTAACTTATGAAAATAGAGTAAACTTTATCCAGTCATTGTTTATATACCCATTAAACCATGTTTCTTTATTAAAATATGATTCATTTCTCTCCATTTATTTTCTTTCCTCTAACTTTTCCCATTACCTCCCAAATTGTTCCCTTTCAAATTCATGGCTTCATCTTCTTAATATTGCATTGCATGTGCATGCATATGTGTTCACATTCATGTACATGCACATATGTGTGCTTGTACATACAGAGAGAAAGAAAGAGACAGAGAAAAATAAATATGACATCATAATTCCCTTCAGTTTTGCCTTGAATGTATATGGTTTTAGAGCTGACTACTTGGTACTACATGACCTATTGGGGATTCTCCCAGAGAGAGAAATACTTCTTCCACTCTGAGCATCGCTTAAAGTACCTGTAATTCCTTGTCTATGAGTGTGCTTCTGTGAGGTTTTCCTCTTCTATGTTAACATGTCTACTTGTGTTGTCTTTGCTTGGACCTTTTCTTAATCAGTTAAATTATGGAGATATTAAGGGTGAAACTTTCCTGTATTTCTAAAAGAAACAGTCTCATTGGAGATTTTGTGATCCTCTGGCTCTTACAATTTATCTGCATTTCTTTCCCGTGTTCCTTTAGCCTATTTTGTAAATATATTCAGTATTGGCTGGGATCTCCATGGTTCATTGATCTCTGCATTATTGCCAGTTGTGGTTTTCTGTAATGGTCTCCATTTGCTATTTAAAAAAAAAAACTCTTTTATTAGGAGTAACAGAAAAACTTACCTATGTGCCTATGGATGTTTTAGAATGCAGTTAGGAATGATGTAGGTCTAGCAAATGGCAATAGTAATATTGCCTCAATATCCATGACCTCACTAGCATTGGAAAGTTGCCAATGTTAGTAATACCAGGAATTATTTTTCTCTTGTCGATAATGCTTTAATCTGACAGTGTTGGGGTACTACCACTATTGATTGCACTTTCAGGAATATATTGCCTTGATAGTCACTGTGGTTCATAGGCTTCTCAGCTGGGTAGGACTATTAATTGCTTTCCTTTCTTGGCATCTTACATAGTACTTTCTGTTGCTATGAAATCTAGCCTCAAGTAAGAGATGTTCGGGTCAGATCAAGCTCAACTCTTCTGATTCTTGTGTCTGAAGTATGAGGTGTCTTCATCAATAGAGACTTACTTTCAGATTCTGGGAGGAAACCAAGAAAAACAGCAATAGATTATATTGTTTTGAGATTCTCTTGGACTGCAGCAAAGTAACACCTTGAAAGGTGTAGTAATATGGGCGGCGGGGCTGCATCCCCAGCACCCCAGCCGCCCGCACGGCTAGCTTATGCCCGAAATAACAACACACAAACTGTATTCATTTAAACACTGCTTGGCCCTTTAGCTCTAGCACTTACAGGCTAATTCTGATATCCCGATCAACCCATCTCTAATAATCTGTGAGAACCAGTCTTACCAGGAAGATTCTAGCCTAGTCCATCCTGGGTCGGAGCTTCATGGCGTGTCTGCCCGGGAGTGGAGCATGGCGTCTCTCTCAGGCATCTGCTCCAGAGAGGAGAGCTGTCAAGTCTGACTTCACTTCCTCTTCCTCCCAGCGTTCTGTTCTGTTCCCTCCTCCCACCTATCTTCTAACCAATAAAATGGGCCAAGGCAGTTCCTTTATTAGCCAATGACCTTCCTCCATCAGAAAGGAGTTTCTTATTCCTGGTACTGGGGTCTTTATTATATAGTTTATGATTCTTGTGGTAAACATTAGCTTACATGGCTTAGATTCATGTAATCTATATATGTGTATACATAAGTTTCTATGTTTTATATGTAACGTTGGATAAGTGAAAGATAATGATTTTTTTATTATTTTAAATATGCTTATGAACTCGTATAATTTACATACATATTTTACTAATTCTAAAGTGCAAATATACAGAAACACTTTACTATTTCAGAGAACTCACAATAGTGATAAACTTACAAAGGAATAAATTGAATATGATGAGATTAAGGCATGGCTGTCAAGTGTAATCATTTATAAACCCTCATGAGAAATGGCAAGAACTTGATGAGTTGGATATTTCCTGGCATGGTGAAGAAATATCAGCTATCTAGAGAGACATGTCTATAAAATAAAATACTTGATTACAGGTAATGATTACCAAGATATAGGAATAAAATGTAGACCTCAAAACTTTCTATTAATGACTGCATACAAATAGAATAGGTTTTGATCCAGTCTCCTCATTTTGAAGTGTTCCCTGGTATTTAAGATGATATATTCAATGGGTAGAAAGATAAGAACATGCATTAGGTAAAGAGGTAATAGACACATGGAAATGAGAAAATCAATCTAAACAAGGAACATAAACTTCAAAATAACTTGTATATACAGAATATTTAATTTAGTGGTTCAAAGAAAAATAAAAGAATTGAGAATATGAGTTATTTCAAGTAACATACAAAACAGGTTGTATCTGTGAGACAGAGAAATCACCAATAACTGAGTTTGATTATATATATATATATATATATATATATATATATATCCCTTTTAAGATGGTTTCATGAATTTTATACATTGTCACATAGAAATATATTCCGTTATGACATTTTTATAATTGTAGAATGTCTTTTGAATTTTTTCACCCCCATTAATCTCTTATGACTATTTTCCACTTCCCTTGATCATCTTCGTTCTAATTTGTCTATGCTCTCTCTATCTCTGTCTGTCTGTCTGTCTGTCTCTGTGTGTGTGTGAGAGAGAGAGAGAAAGAGAGAGAGAGACAGAGAGAGAGAGAGACAGAGAGAGAGAGAGAGAGAGAGAGAGAGAGAGAGAGAGAGAGAGAGAGAGAGAGAGATCCCATAAATAAGAAGATCATTAAGGTTGTTTGGAGAAGCATGGAAGTGGAAGTTATTTAAAGGAGCATTAGCAGTGGTGATACTTCGTGTTTTAACAAATAAAGCTTGCCTGAATATCAGAGTGCAGAGTTAAACCACTGGAGGCCAATGAGTGCTGGGACACACCTTTAATCCCTGAACTCAGGAGGTAGAGGCAGAGGGAACTCTGTTAGTTCAAGGCTACCTGGGTTCCATGAAATTGATAGTGTCTAAAAGAGAAACAACTCACGCAAAGGTGATCACAGCACTTGGGATACCATGTTTTTAATCCCATCACTATGGAGGTATAGGCAGGAGTTATATGACTGGGCAGAAAGAGGTATATAAGGCAGGAAGGGACAGTATCTCATTGCATTCTGAAGATGCGATCACAGGACAAAGTCTAAGGAGCCAGTCTGAGGAGAGGGTTGCCATTTTGGTCTGATGATTTGGTAGAGTGAAAAAGTCTTTTTAATGGCTGGATGCACTGCTTCTCTGATCTTCATAACTAACCACTATATCTGATTCTGGGTGCCAATGTTAGAATGAAGTAGATTCAAGTAATAGTTTTATATAGTATACATTCCCCTTTTGTGAGGCAATTGTTAAACTCATGGTCAACATGTATGCTGTGGAACAATGGTCTTTTATCCTGTCACTTGCATTATTTTAATAAAATGCTGATTGGTCAATAGCCAGGCAGGAAGTAAAGGCACAGTGATGATGAATCAGCAGGGAATTGAGGTGGGGAAAGGAGAATTCTGGGAAAAGGGAAGTTTCAGTCTGCAGTCATCACCCAGACGTAGAGGTAGCCAGACAAGGAGCAAGCAAGATGTGACTGCCTCACCAAAAAAGGTACCAAGCCTCATGGCTAACACAGACTTAGAATTATGTGCTAATACAAGTTATAAGAGTTAATAAGAATTCTGAGCTAATAGGCCAATCAGTTTGTAATTAATGTAGACCTCTATGTATTTCTTTGGGACTGAACAACTGTGGGACTGGGTGGGACAGAAACCCCAGTCAACACATATAATAGATTTATCACTGAAGTATGGAGAAACATGGTTATAGCAGTCTTGGATCCTGGTCCACAAGTAAAATGGAGTACCTGATTGAAAGAAGAGACTAAGTCTATTGAACAATGGAATAGAATTGCAGTATTGAAATCAACCAAGATAAACTTCTTGCAGAAGGAAATTATGCTAATAAAGAAAGGTAATCCCTATACAATGGCACCATCCTGGCTTTATGCTGTGTAGCAGCTTTGAATGCTTGGGAAAGAATTGAAGAAGTATATAGATGAACACAATAAAGTAGTTCCACATGAGCTCAGAATTAAGTATAGTAAAGTGTTCTTTATTTAGAGGTAGACTCACAGTCCTCTGCACTATTGAGGAACAGGAACCAAATCCAGCAACTGAAAGAGAGAGAGAGAGCATGCAAGTGATTGCACAAGCTTTATATCTGCATTTATAGTAAAAGAGACTACACCCACATGGGCTGGTGTCTTAATATTGGCTAAAGTATTTATCACAGCAGAAGTAGGACAGATGATTGAGTCATTTACTAAAGTAATATGGGGCCGAAAACAAACCTTCATGGATTTCTTAGTAAGATTGACAACAATAAATAAAACACCACCAAATTCAGAAGCTAGACTAATAACAATTCAATTTCTAGATTTTAAAAATTTTAATTCTCAATGAAAAATTAAGGGCCTTTAAAGGCAAGATCAGAACCCTTGGAAGAATGGATTTGAGATATAATCAATGTTGAATCCCATGACCATAATGATGCTTGGATAGAAGTGATTTCCAGAGATTTGAAGAAAAATTGAAATCTCATGTGTTTCAATTATGGCAAGCAAGGTCTCCTTAAAAGAAATTGTAAAGATGACATTCCTAGAAATAATGTTTTATCAACATTCTCCTGAGTGCCTTTCCCTTCTGAATTAGGATGAGGTTGTAGCAAAGGCAGAAATAGGCCTAATGAATGTAAATCAACAAAGGACATTTAGTGTTCAGTCATTTCCTGTCATTGTGGAAGAAACTCCTTTGCAGATTAATAAAAAACAACAACAACAACAACAACATCTAATTCCTATTTTAAGAAAACATACTGTTCTGAGTGATAGAAGAGAAGATAAAAAATTCAGGGAAACCATAAAGCAAATATTTTTACAACCTTCTTTAAAATAAAGACCAAAGCTAAAAATTAAAAAGTTAAAAGTTAATAAAGTTGTTATTGAAAGTCTAGTAGACACATGTGCAGATGTAACAAAACTGTACCAGAGTCTTGGCATCCATATTAGCCTCTTCAAAGGAAAAGTTCATTCTTTTAGGAATTGAAACTTTATCTAAGGTAAAACAGAGTGCAAGTCAGGTTTAATGTATATGGCCAGAGGGAAAAAGAGGAAAGTTAAATCCATATATGTGGCTAACATAGCAATGAATTTTCGGGGATGTGATTTGTTACAGCAATGCAATATTCAGATTAACATTCCCACAATTTTAGAGACAAACAATAAATAACATATATTTCTAGGAACAATATTACAAGATACTATAAAAAACAGTCACTGACCATTTAGGTTGTATAAGAACAAGGCACAACAGTATCTGATATTTCAAAGGCACCAAGAGTCCTAACTTTAAACCAATTGTCACTCAAACTTATATGGGCTAAGCAATTACCTTTAACAATAGAGAAAAATTAGAGAAAAAAAATAGAGAAAATCAATTCTCAGCATATTGAAAAATCAACCAATCCTAGGAATGCTATATTTGTTGATAAAAATTATTCTGGAAAATGGAGAATGGTAATAGATCTAAGAGATGCAAATACAGTAATAAAATTAGACCCCAAAAGTTATAATTTAGGAGAGAACAATTGCAGACTTTAAATGCCTTTCAAAGATTCCTTGAAAACACTTCCTATTTATGGCCCACTATTGGGATAGATGCTGATGAACTGAGTAAATTATTTAAAATCTTAAAGGATGACAAAGACTTTAAAAGTCCCAGGAAATTATTAGCTAAAGTTGAGAGAGAATTGGCTTTGTTGTAAAAGAAATTACATTATGTACATGTGGATCATGTAGATCTGAACCTAAACAGCATTCTGGTCATTTTTATACTCTGAGCATTCCTGTATAGGAATTTTAATGCAGAGGGAAAATATTATCTTAGAATGCATATTTTTGCCACATAAATGAGGTAAAAAATTAAAAACTTATTTGGAAATGTTCTCTGAGTTAATTCTGAAAGGAAAACTAAGTCTTGGTCAGTAAGCAGGATTAGACCCAGCAGAAATTATGGTACCGTTTAATAATGATGAAATTTTCCAATTATGGGCAGAATGTGAACACTAGCAAAGAGTTTGCAGTATTTTTTTTGGAAAAAGATTAGCAACAAATATCCCAAAAGCAAGAGAATTTAACTTATAACGAGAACTAATTGTATCCTTCCTCACATTGTATGGGAATCACTGGTGTGGGAGGTCCTTCTGTCTATGTGTTGCTTTGATTGATTAATAAATGCAGGAACTGCTTTGGACCTATAGCAGAGCTATAAGAGAACTTAGCTAGGTGGAGAAAACTAAACAAAATGCAGGGAGGAAGAAAGCAGAGTCAGGAGATGCCATGGATGCACCACCAGAGATAGACATGCTGGAAATTTGCTGGTAGGCCACGACCTTATGGTGATACACAGATTAACAGAAATGGGTTAAATTAAGATGTAAGAATTAGCCAATAAGATGTTAGAGCTAATGGGCCAAACAACCAGAAGCAGGAGCCAGAAGCAAGAGAGAGTAGGTGCACATTTACAGCTGCGTTTACAGTATAAAAGACCATGCCCAAGTGGGCTGGTATCTCAAAGGCTATTGGCTGAAGGAGTGGAATGTGCTCCCACAGCAAACCACCAATATCTGGAGCCTCTAAATTCTATACTGATGCAAATAAATCAGAAAAGGAAGATTGCAAATCAGAAATTTTAGGTTAAGTGACTCTAAGCCATTATGATTTTGTCAAAAAGTCAGAATTTTATGTATTTTATGTACTAATGGGTTTTACAGTACCTCTCAACATAGTAACTGTTTCAAAATATGCAGAAAGAGAGTTGTTCTGCATATTGAAACCACTGAATTTATATCATATGATACAGAATTGACTTTATCATTTATTCAAATACAAGAAATAATCAGGAATAGGAATCATCCCCTAATCGCTTCTTGGCATTTTGGCTAAGGTCAAGTGTGGAATCATCCCCTATATGTAACACACATTTAATCCCATGTATGTCTGTCAGGTTGTCTAGCACAAGATAATAAAGAAATTAATCAATTATTGATTGGAGAGGGAAAAAAAATCCCATCATGTCAATAGCTTAGGTTTAAAAAAAGTCATTTCCATCATGTGGCAAGAAGCTCAGGAAAATATAAAGAATTGTCCTGTTTATTTTTTATACAATCAAACACCACTACATGAAGAAAAATACCCCAAAGAGTACTCAAGTGCATGACATATGTCAGACGGATGCGATTCATTTAGTAGAATTTGGAAATCTAAAACATGTACACTGCACCATTGATACATAATCAAGTTTTGAATAGACAACCGCTTTGAGTTTGGGATAGGTTGATTTGGTAATCATGGATTTGCTAAAAGTTATGACCATCATGGGTATACCTGTACACATAAAGACAGATAATGCTTCAGCATATGTCTCTAAGAAAATGAGACAGTTCTTTGCTTATTAAATCATATTACATGTATATCATACAATCCTACCAGACATGTAGTTATAGAAAGATCAGATCGAACTCCAAAGGCTGTGCTAAGAAAACAGAAGGGAATGATAAAGACCCCCAGAAATGTTTGCATAATGCTTTATTAACTGTGAATTTTCTAAATGGTAATGACAAAGTAGTGACAGCTGTGGAGAGACATTGGATAATAGAAAAAAAAATCTGCATTAGATCAGCCTGTATACTTTAAAGTTGCACTGACCTCAGAATAGAAACCAGAACATGTAGTACATTTGGGAAGGGGTTTTGCTTTTGTTTTCTCAGGAGAAGAAAGTCTATCAAATACCTGTCAATATAAAAATTGAAAATGGTTATATTTGAAGAAGAGCTTCTTAATTAGAAGAGATGATAGTTCTTCAAGTGACATGGCCATTTAATCTAAACTAACCTATAAAACTGAAAAATTATTTTTATATGATCATACATACCTTGCCAAAGGATAACCTCTCCAAAAATACTATCGGGGAAGGGTTTTGTTTCTCCTTTTCAGGGAAATTAAGGCATCTAGTTAAGGAATCTTAAGACCACTTTGCAAAGGAGACATATGAAGAAAAAGGACAAATAATCCAGAAAAAAAATTCCCCAAGAAAAAGAGTAAATCAGCCTATTGGCATATCACATTTCCAACAGGAGATGATTTCACAAAACTTTCAAATATTTGTTTCTGGTGTTCTCTACACACATGAAATGCAAATGGTATTTTTGTAGTCCTAGTCTAAGAATGAAAGCTGTCTTTAGAATTGGAATGTGACTTTTCCCTTCTCTATACGCAAGCATGCTTGTAAAGTAAAACCTAAAATCTCTTGTCTCATGTCATAAGAGATACCTGATATGGGAGAGAAGATGAACAAAAACTTTAGGAACTATTATGTTGCTACTAACCTCAAAATCTTTTAGTTTTACTTTGAATCTTTTACAGCATTTCTTAAAGTAAAATATTATCTCAAAATTTATAAGATTAATATACCTATATATAGAGAGAGATTTTCAAATGTTTTGTCATTATAATAATGATCATATAGACTACAAACTAATTCTAAAAAAGGGCTTCATCTATGTAACTGTAAATGATTTGGGATTTTGACTCTCTCAGTTTTCTGCAATGAATCATTACCACACCTAACAGCAAATTTTGAAATCTTCAAAAGGAAGATAGGACCCCACAATGACAATTCCTCCAGGACTAGAATAGTACTGCAAAGGTGTTAAAGCACCACTTAAAGATCAATTTTTGACTACAAACTGCTCAGAACAATTTCAAAGTGGATATCTTAGAGGATCCAGCTTCAAAGACTTAGGCCAGTTATTATTGGTAATGTTCAGAAGAAAACCTAAACAAAGGAGATTAGATTCAGGGTTCTTGTTTGGAAAAGTAAAAAGAAGGATACACATATGGTAAAATTAAAGAGTGTTTTATTGAAACTACTTCTAAAAAAATCTACTGGTTTTAAATATTTTACATAGGATGGGATTTTTGTATATTGTATACACATTTTTATATTGACATAAATTTGAGATTAATTTTGTTAGAATATACTATACATCAATTTCTACTCTTTTTGTTTTTCTTTTTATTGATTTTATTGAGGTATACATTTTTTTAAATATGTATTTATTTATTTGTTATGTATACAATATTCTGCAGGCCAGAAGAGGGCACCAGAACTCATTACAGATGGTTGTGAGCCACGATGTGGTTGCCAGTAATTGAACTCAGAACCTCCGGAAGAGCAGGTAATGCTCTTAACCACTGAGCCATCTCTCCAGCCCCTGAGGTATACAATTTTCTCTGCTCCTCTCACTTCCTCTCCCCTCCCCTTCAACCCTCTCCCATGATCCCCATTCTCCTAAATTACACAGAAGATAATGTCTTTTTCTACCTCCCATGTAGATCACAGCCATGTATGCCTCTCTTAGGGTCCTCATTGTTGTCTAGGTTCTCTGGGATTGTGAATTTTAAGCTGGTTTTGTTTGTTTTATGTCTAAAAATCACTTATGAGTGAGTAGATATGATATTTGTCTTTCTGGGTTTGGGTTACCTCACTCAGTATGATGTTTTCTAGATGCATTCATTTGCTTGAAAATTTCAAGATGTCACTATTTTTCTACTGTGTAGTATTCCCTTTTGTAAATGTATCACATTTTACTTATTCATTCTTTGGTCGAGGGGCATTTAGGTTGTGTCCAGGTTCTGGCTATGACAATTAATACTGATATGAACATAGATGAGCACATGTCCTTGTGGGATGATTGAGCATTTTTTCCTTTTTTTTCCGTTTATTTATTTATTAAAGATTTCTGTCTCTTCCCCGCCACCTCCTCACATTTCCCTCCCCCTCCCCCAATCAAGTTCCCATCCCTCGTCAGCTCATAGAGCAATCAGGGTTCCCTGCCCTGTGGGAAGTCCAGGGACCACCCGCCTCTATCCAGGTCTAGTAAGGTAAGCATCCAAACTATCTCTGTTAGTTTAAGGCCACAATGGGATATACAAATTTGATGAAATCTAAAAGAGAAACAGAGCTTGCACAAAGGTGATCCTAGCACTTGGGCTCCCAAACCTTTATACCCAGCACTAGGGAGGTATAGACAGGAGTGAAATGGCTGGGCAGAAAAAGAGAGGAATATTAGGTAGGAAGGGGCAGGAGTTCATTGCAATCTGATGATGTAGTCTGAGGCAACATTATGAAGCAGTCCTCTGAGGTTGCAGTCTGAAACAGTCTGAGGATGCACTCTTGGGAGGCAATCTGAGGAGAGGATCCCTTTCTGTCTGAGTATCGGTAGCGATAATTCTCCAGTGGCTGGCCACTCTGCCTCTCTGATCCTTAAGCTTTTACCCCCTAATATCTGACTATGTGCTTTTATTTATTAAGACCAATTATAATTCATATAGCAACAACCGGTCTGATAATGCAGTCAGAGAAGGCACTCTGAGGACAGGATAACCATTTTGGTTTGAGGATTAGGTAGAGGAAAAAGGTCTTTACAGTGGCTGACTGTACTGCTTCTTTGATCTTCAGCATTAACACCTATATCTTACTTTGGGTTTTTATGAGGAACCATTAGAATTCATGTTACAGAGCATGAATGAACACCTTACACCTGAAGTAAAATGGTCTCTTTCTAGCAGGAACCATTAATTGTCTCTATATTCTTAGAGAGATATGATGGCCCAAGAATCCCACCACACTCTTAATGAGGAGATGTTGAAGGGCCAATCTTATGCAGGTTTGGTGTAGGCAATCATGGTTTTCTTGAGCTCAAGAGTGCAATGGCCCTTGTCATATAATTTTTGCTCCTTACCACTCCTGCTTCTACCGTGTCCTCTGGACCATTTTTTGGGGGGCAGTAAAGTGAGTAGAGAAAAATTTCTTGAATGTTCCACATAGCTTAGGTTCTCTGGACCATAGAGCTGAAGACAAAGACCAAAGCAAAGAAAAAAAATGCATTTTGAAACTCAATCCAGGAACACAAGTAAATAAATCAAAGGAACAGAGGAGGAGGAAAATCAATACACTTAAGTAATATGTAAAATTTCGATTGCAATAATTGTGAATGTTAGGGAACCAGTTGTGATATGACCTCCTGATAAATACACAGAATGTCTACAAGAATAATCCACCTGGTTGACAGAGACAAAAAGGGAACCACTTAAGGATTATTCTTGGGGACATTAATCTCACATTTCTAGCACAGGGGAATTTTCATTTCCATGCTGTTAGAGAATATCCTGGGAAGACAGTAGAAAGGCAGTAAATCCAGTTCTTTTTTATTTTATTTTATTTATTTTAAAATATGTATATTTCTTTTTTAATTTATTTTTTGTTGAAAAGTTTTCTGCCTCCTCCCCGCCTCGCTTTTCCCTCCCCCTTTCCCCCCTCCTCTCCCCCTCCCCACACTCCTCTCCCCCTCTCCCCACTCCTCTCCCCCTCCCCCCACTCCATGCTCCTCCCTCTCCAGTCTGAAGAGCAGTCCAGATTCCCTGCCCTGTTGGAAGTCCAAGGTCCTCCTCCCTCTAGAAAGGCAGTAAATCCAGTTCTTGAGGTGAGAACCTCTCATCAGAAGATGAGCCTGACCTCACTAGAAATCATTCTCTGAAATTGCAGGTGAAATCACATGGGTTTGTGGGAAATATGTCATAGAAAATCAAAATCAATTCTTACATATATCTCAATTTAATAAAAATAAGGAAACAAAACAGTTCTTATTTTGTCCCATATTGTTGCTGTAAGAAGAATATTTTAGTACTATACATGGCCATTGCTATTATAAGCGAACCTAGCTTGTTTTGGGACTATGGACTCAACTGGAAAGTAAAAGAGAGAACACAGATTTACTCAAGCATCATACTAACTAGAATCATAAAAGGGACAGACATTCCCTTCCTTTTGCCTTTCTCCTATTCTTTTCCTTCATCTAAAAGAGTTATAGCAGTATTTCACTTTTATCTGTTTCTGTAAATCATGTTGAAATATCAATTCTCATTTTTCCCATAGTCTCCAAACTTGAGAGAGACCTATATTTATCATTCAAAATGAGAATGATGAAGAAACTGCAGAAACTTCCGTATATTCCTTGTCTGGTTTTCTTTCCGTGATGTAAATCTTGAAGTTAGCAGATAATTAAGCATTCACTAAGGCATGGTACTTATAATAGCTGATCTTGATTTTCAACTCGATGGAATTTAGAATCACCATGCAAACAGATATTTAGGTTTCTCTATGATAGTTTATGAAGAACAGGATAATTCAGATGGAAAGATTCCATTTTTAATTGAATTATTTGGTTTGTTGATGTCTCCTTTCTTGAGTTCTTTATATATTTTTGGAAATCAGCCCTCTGTCAGATACAGGTGTGGTCAAGACCTTTTCCCATTCTGTATGCTGCCTTTTTGTCCTATTGACAAATTGTCCTTTTTGTCCTTTGCCTTAGAGAAACTTTTCAGTTTTGTGAAGTCCCATTTATTGTCTATCTTAGATCCTTCTCTAGAGCCAGTTCAGGAAGCTGTCCCCTGAGTCAATGTGTTCAAAGATATTACCCAGTTTTTCTTCTACCAGGTTTATGTTAAGGTCTTTGATTTACTTGGACTTGAATTTTGTGCAGGGTGATAGATATTTATCTATTTGCATTCTTCTACCTGCTGTCATCCAGTTAGACCAGTAACATTTGTTGAAGATGCTTTCTTTCCTTCCATTGTATAGTTAGGGCTTCTTTATAAAAAATAGGTTTCCATAGATATGTGGATTTACATCTGAACTTTAATTCAGTTAGATTGATTAACTTGTCTGTTTTAATGACAATACCATAGAGTTGTTATTACTATAGCTCTGTAGTAGATCTTGAGCATTGGGTACATATTTAAACTGAGAATTCCTAACAGAGAAATCTCAAATGGGTAAGAAACACTTAAACATATGTTCAACATCCTTAGCCACCAGGGAAATGCAAATCAAAATGACTATGAAATAATGGCTTACACCTGTCAGAATGGCTAAGATAAAAAAACAGAAATGACAGCTTATGTTGAAGAGGATATAGAAGAAAGGGAGTACTGTTCCATTGCTGGTGTGAGTGCAAACATGTACATGCACTTAGAAAATCAATATGGTGGATGCTCAGAAAATTGGAAATGAATGTATCCCAAGACGCAGCTATATTACTCCTAGATATAACACCAGGAAATTTGTTAGAAAATGGATAAAACTAGAAAAAAAAACTCATCCTGAATGAAGTAACTTATACCCAGAAATACAGACATGACATGACCTCTCATAAGTGGATATTAGCTGAAAAGGAAGGGATAATCAGGCTACAGTCACAGACTCAGAGAGGCTAAGGAACAAGGAAGGTTCAAAAGAAAAACACATGGATCTGGCAAGGGGAAATGAAATAGGTATTGAGGGTAGCAAGAGGTGGGTGATGATAGGAACAGGAAAAACCATGCAGGGGTAGGGTAGAGGAAGACAGTACAAGAAGATGCAAGTAAAATTGGAGGGGGCATTTCAGGAAGGAGCTAGAAACCTATGGCAATGGAGACTCCCAGTAACTACAAGAGAGACCCTAACTAAGAAGTCTAGCAATGGGGGATATGAAGCCTGAACAGGCCATCTCCTGTTGGAAGGCACGACTTCCAGTGTAGCGACTGTGTCACTAACCCAACCACACAATCCTCAACCTACAATTTGTCCTGACTATAAAATATGCTGGAGTAAATGTGGCACAGAAATCGTGGGACCAACCAACCAATGACTAGTCAGTTTTTGATTAATGCCACTAGAGGGTGCCAACTCCTGACACTTTCTGGAATGCCAGGACCCGGAGTTTTGATGGCCCAGAGACCTGGGATAGAAGCAAACAGGACTGGGATAATGTCAATGTAATGATTCCTAATGTTATTCTGCTATACCCATACATTGGTGTCTAGTTCAGTTTTTGTCAGAGAGGCTTAATCTAGCAAATGATGGGAATAGATGCACAGACATACAGCAAAACAGTAGTCTGAACTCAGGGGATACTGCAGAAGAGGCAAGAGAAATGTAGATGCTAGAGGAATCAAGGGTACCACAAGAAAAACTATAGATTCAACTAATCTTGTTCTCAGTGGAGCCCACAGAGACTTAACAGTCAGGGAGCAGGTATGTAAAAGCATGTGGCCTGACCCAGGCTTTATGCTTTTATGCTTCACTTATATAACCTGATCTTCTTGTGGGACTCCTAACAGTGGGGACAGGAGCTATCTCTGACTATTTTGTCTGCTTTTCACACCCTTTTCCTTCTAGTTGTATGAGGGGAGGTGCCTAGTCTTATTGCAACTTGATATGTCACGTTTGGTTAATATCCATGTACAGTCTGCCCTTTTCTGAAGAGAAATGGAGAAGGAGTTGGTGAGGATAAAGCACTAGGAAAGGTTGAAAGAGAGGAATGTGAATGCTTGGAATATAATATATCAGAGAAGAATAAATAAAATTTCATTAAAAAAATATAGAAGTACCCGCTCTAAATGTGAGTGGTATCATTTGGTGTAATAGGGTCTTGAATTAGAGAAAAAGGAGAAATTACGCTGTGAATGGTACCACTCAGTGGGATAGGGTCTGGGATTAGAGAAAAAGGAGAAAGGATGCTGAAAAAATATTTCACTGATGTCTGCTTCCTTACTGTGGTGACAATATGTCCATCTGCCTTTCCTTCTGTACCCATAGATTCCCTGGTGAGAGAGACTATATACCAAAATATTACTACAATAGACATGGAAGATAAGACAATTCTGATATACTAACTCCATTTCCTTTCGATAAATACCCAGCAGTGGTGTTGTAGATTGTGATAATCTTCTGTTTTGGTTTTGAGTGAACCTATATATCATTTTCCTAATGGTTACTCATTTACCATTAAAACAGTAGGGTATAGGTGATTCCTTTGCTTCCCATCCTCACCAAGATGTTAGAGTGTTTTGCGTGACAGTTATTCTTACTGGAGAGGAGTGTTATATCATTACGGTTTTCACTAAAGAAAAGATTGTTTCAAATCACCATTTAGTATGAAAGATAGCACATCTAAAAGCTGTAGGAACAATCTAATAGTAACACATTAGAGCACACAGATAAATACTATATAGAATATAATGCTCTGGGGGTAAGCCACACTTAAAGGGCCATTGATGAATCTTATCTCACTAAACATAGTTCAGTGATATCAATGACTGGAAAAATAATCTAAGAAAGATAACTAATCCAATCATCGTGTTATAGAGATTTCCAATATAACAGTTCATGAAATATGGAAATGTTTAAGAAGAAAGAAGTCATATTGTTTTTAAATTTGGCCAGTACCTTCTGGCTGAATTGTCTTGTTTTTTTCTCTTTCCCTTTCCACTCAGTATAAAGGTCATCAACAAGAGGATGCAATCAGAGGTAACGTTGTTCCTGCTGGTGCTGAATGAAAGACATGCATCATGGCTCTAATGTTTCTGTTTCTGAAAGGGCTTTTTTGTTCTAAATAGATCTCCATTATATTATTTTTCAGCTACTCAAAATACATCATGGATATTTAAATCTTGATAAGATGAATTCTAAATCTACCTCTCATGATTTCCTGTTGTGTCTCTTCTCAAAACAACACATGCTTCTTTTTATTTCATTCATTTTTCATGTTTTTACAGTCTGAGATGAGAACTATACATTTGGTAGTTCTTCACCTATTTTTAAGTTGTACCATTTCTTTTCAAATTTAACCTTTACTTAGGAGGAATAGTCAGTTCAGATTGAATGACATGACAATTTCTTTTGTAACCTGAATCTAAATAGAGACTTAGTCCCATATTTATCTCTAATCAACTTCAAAGTGGATTTTTTCAATGAAAATTTAAAAGAAATTTATTTATAGGTGCAATGTTCTCATTCTATTTAAGGTCTATAACAACTGCTTTTCTATACTATATCTGCCATGACAGTGTCTTAAACAACAGCTGCTTCCACCTAATTTTATATAAAATCTTTAAAGTTATTTCTCCTGTTTATAACGTCAGTGGTATTATGAAATGTTAATTTAGAATGTGTTATATTCATTTATGCTGTGGAATATTTGTTTAATGATGCAAGGATTTGTTGTATTCTTTCATGATGCATTTGTTCAACTCTGTAAAACTGTGTTACATTGCCTGTCCAAAACTCCTAATTGTTCTAATAAAGAGGTGACTGTCCAATAGCTAGGCAGGGGAGAAGACAGACCAGGATGGCATGCAGAGAGAATAAATAGGAGAAGAAGAGAAAAGAGGCAAGTAGGAAATGGAGAAGGAGAGGTGTGTTGCTGGAGCTCTTTCTGTTCCTTCAGCCAATATCCGCTGAGATACCAGCCCATTGGGGTGTAGTCTCTCTTCCTTTAAAAAAGTGGCAACTTCCCTCTGCTCGCTCTCTGGCTTATGGCTCTACTTCTGGTGACTAGGCTCCTTTCCTGATTGTTCAGAGGGCTGTTTTCTGGGATAGTGATCTGTTAGTTTTCCCCTTTAAATAAATAATATTCTATTAATCATAATTCCAAACTGGTGTGCGATTGTTTGTGATTTACGCCTTAATCTGGTGCCTGAACGTTTGGTTTTAGGACCCCTCTTTCACCCCACTGGGCTGCCTGCCACCAGCTCGGTTTGGCACGAGCCCTTCCTCAGCTTCGGCCTGTGCTCTGCCTCTGCACATAGATTTAAACTCCACAGGCCTGCATAGTCTTGGCCTGCCAGGTTTGCTCTTTTTTGAGTCATTTTAAAATCACCCTTACAAGCACTTAAGTGGTGCCAACCAGAGCACAAGTGGTTGTTGAAAGCTGCAACCCCTTGGGGCGACTCTGTAACATGGAGGCATACGTGGCTTCCAGGTTGCTCTTCTCTACCCCTGGATTCTGGGTTTCTGGTTCCATGTATGGAATTGATTTAATTACATTTACTTTGCTGAGAAACTCGCATTTCCCAGTTTTTAACAACTACTAAGGCAGACACGGAAAGAGGACCCCATTTTCATCACCTTTGCAGCAGTTCTAGTAGTGACTTGGCAACAGCACCACCTGCTGGATAATAGGGAATATGGCAGTTTTTGTTTCCATTGCAAATTTTACTGCATGGATTATATCATGCAAGGTTTATATGATTATGGGGATACTTTAATTTACTTGTTACTAGGTTTCAGTTTTCTTTTCCATATTATATCATTAAGGAAGAATATGGCACTCCAAAGAACAATAGAATCTTTATGGACTAATAATGAACAACTAGTTGAAAGGATTAAAATTATTGAAAATCAGAGGTTATCTGAACAAGTGGATACTATGATAGACAAAATTGACTCCATATCCAAGGGTACTAGAAAGTTACTGGAAAGGGGTCAGGCTGTTGAATTTGACGTTCAAACGTTATCACAAAGTTTTGATATGGTAACAGATAGAATGTACCTCCAAGATGGGAATCTACATGATATACAAGAAAAGTTTAAGGAGGACATGTTATCTTTGAAGGAGAAAATCAAAGCTTTTGAATCACAGGTGCAGAATGGGGACCAAAAAAATGATACCTTAGTGAAATCACTAGAAACTCATGCAGGTCAGGAGATTCAGGATTTAAGAGAGACAATGATAAAAAGATTTGAAAAGATTGAAGAAATTATTGGAGCTAACGAACAAAGTAAGGAGGAACAAGGACAGGATACAAGCTACCACGAGGTATTAGAACTGGCTTACCCAGGGTTCTAGCAACATACCCTATACTTAATTCTGACAAAGCATCAACTTCTAAAGGCTCAAAGGGAGTCAAAGAAGCTAGATGGATGCCAATAGCAATGAATGATCTAAAAGAAATTAAGCAAGCTATTGTTACTTTTGGCTTGCACTCTGCATATGTAAAGGAAATGATAAGGAGTTGGGTTTCTAATGCCAAAGCTACCCCCCATGATTTCTTTCAGTTAGTGTCTGCAGTTTTAGATAATGGAAGTTCCTTGGTGTTTGGAATCTATTTCAGAGAAGAATCCAAACATATGGAACAGCAAGGAAGAGCAAAAGGTGTGGAGGTTTCCTAAGATGAAATTCTTGGTGCAGAAGCATATGCTGATCCACAGGTCCATGCTCTTTATGACGAAGAAGTATTGTGTCTATGTCACCAAGCAGCTTTAAATGCTTGGAATAGGATACAAGATCCAGCAAAAAGGGTTGAATCATATACCAGGATTAGTCAGGGACAGAGAGAACCTTTTACTGACTTTTGCAAAGATTAATTAAGGCTCTGGACATAGGGGTAGCAGACCCAGAAGCTAGACCAATATTTCTTGAATATCTAGCTTTTGAGAATGCAAACATAGAATGCAAAAAGATAATTGGGCCTTTAAGGTCTAGATCAGCACCTATGGAAGAATGGATTCAACATACAATGAATGTTGAGACGTTTGGCTATAATGGTGAATCTTGGGTAGGAGAAGCAATATCCAAAGCAATGAGGAGAAATCAAACTGCCAGATGTTTTAATTGTGGTAAATTAGGATATTTGCAAAGGGATTGCAGGCAAAGAATTCCTAGGAATAATATCTCCTCTGGGAATGACAAAAATAGGAGACCTCGCACTTAAGGTATATGTAGAAGATGCAGTAAAGGCTGGCATTTGTCCAACAAATGCAGGTCAACAGCAGACAGACAGGGCAACCCAATACTACTGGAAAACTCCTCGAGGGGCCTCTCACAGGCCTCTAAGCCAACAGTGGACCAGTCATTCCCAGTCTCAGTGGAGAATGTGCCTCACCGAGAAAATTAAAAGTTCCAGTTTCTGCTGTAAAAGTAATATTGGACTAAATGCTGAATTACATGTGGAGAATGAGTCAAAAAATCCAGTAGGACAGAGTAAATGTATATTTTGGCAGACTTCTATTAACAATCAAAGGCCAAAGCTAAGAGTCTGTATAAATGGCATTTTTATTGAAGGCTTATTAGACACAGGTGCAGATGTAAGTATCATTACTCCAGAATCTTGGCATTCGAATTGGCCTCTTCAAGAGGTAGATGTTCAGTTCCTGGCAATTGGAACCCTATCTCGTGTAAAACAAAGCACAAGATGGGTTGAATGCATAGGGCCCGAAGGGCAAATAGGAAGACTAAGGCCATATATAGCCAATATTGCAATAAATTTATGGGACCATGACCTGATACAGCAATTGAATACCCAGATCAACATTCCTGTAGTTCCAGGAACTCATAATTCTGGGAAGGATATAATGAGGTATTATGGAAAAAGGTCACCAGCTATTCAGGCTGTTCAAGAACATACAGCAAATACCAAACCTTTAGAGGTACCAACAGCCCTACCTTTAAAATGACTAACTGAGAAGCCAATATGAATCAAACAGTGGCCTCAAGCTGAAGATAAATTACAGGCATTGGAACAGCTGTTGTAAGAGCAACTAGATGCTACCATATTGAAGAATCAACCAGCCCTTGGAATTCTCCTGTATTTTTTTTTAAAAAGAAATCTGGTAAATGGAGAATGGTGACAGATTTAAGAGCTGTCAACAAGGTAATTCAACCTATGGGCCCAATACAGTTTCTAATTCCTTTGATTTCTTTATTACCAAAAGGATGGCCTCTTATATATTTGAAAGATTGTTTTTTCACTACACCTTTACAAGAAAAGGATAGAGAAAAATTTGCCTTCACAGTGCCTACTTAAAATAATTCTCAGCCTACAAGGAGATATCAATGGACTATCCTCCCACAGGGTATGCTAAATAGTCCCACATTGTGCCAATATCTTATAAGTAAGCCATTGGAAATAATTCATAAGCAATTTCCCAAGTCCCTAATTTATCATTACATGGATGACATTTTGTTGTCTGATTCAAATAAAGATACTTTAGAAAGGAAATTTGAAGAAATAAAGAAAGTCTTATCTTGGTGGGGATTACAAATTGGCCCTGAAAAGATTCAAAGAGGAATTCCTATTAATTATCTAGTTTACAGAATAGGGTTAGAAAAAATTAAAACACAAACGGCACAAATTAGGAGAGACCGGTTACAGACTCTTAATGACTTCCAAAGATTGTTAGGAGACATTTCCAGTCTATGACCAGTTGTTGGGTTAACACCTGATCTAATAGTTCATTTAAACAAAACCTTAGATGGTGATAAAGATTTGAATAGTCCAAGAAAACTGACATCTGAAGCAGAAAAGGAACTGACAATGATTGAGGAAAAATTACAGGAGGCACATGTGGATAAGATGAACCCAATTCTTAACTGCATCCTATTCATATTGCCTTTCAGAATTTCTCCAACAGGGATTTTAATGCAGAGAGAAGATATTATTTTAGAGTGGATTTTTATACCTAATAAACTGAGTAAAAATTAAAAACTTATGTGGAAAAAGTCTCTGAAATAATTATAAAAGGTAAGCTGAGACTTTGTCAACTAGCAGGTATAGACCCAACAGAAATAATAGTGCCTTATACTACTGAGGAAATAAAAAAAGTTATGGGAAGACAATGAACCATGGCAAAGAGCTTGTGCTAATTTTGGGGGAGAAATATCCCAAAAGTGATAGACTTAACCTCATAAAGAGAACTTCTTAGATTCTTCCTAGAATTGTACGTGATGCTCCAATAACTGGAGACCATACATTTTATACTGATGCAAATAAATCAGGGAAAGCAGGTTACAAGCCAGATGAATTGAGTAAGGTGGAACAAAGTCCTTGTCATTCTGTCTAGAAGGCCAAATTATATGCCATTCTTATGGTGCTAAGGGATTTCAAAGAACCCCTTAATATAGTTACAGATTCACAATATGCAGAAAGAGTTATCTTGCACATTGAAACCTCTGAATTTATACCAGATTACACAGAGTTGACTTCATTGTTTATCCAGGCACAAGACATAATCAGGAATAGGCTTTGTCCGATGTACATAACACACATCCTGTCCCATACAGGTCTGCCTGGTTCTCTAGCCCAAGGCAACACTGAGATTGATCAATTATTGATTGATAGAGTATTACAGGCCTCAGAATTTTATAAAAAGCATCATGTCAATAGTAAAGGCCTAAAGAAAGAATTTTCCTTTACATGGCAACAAGCTAAGGACATTATAAAGAGATGTCCTACTTGTTCTTTCTAAAATCAAACATGTTGCCTGCAGTGAGTAACCCAAAGGGTACTCAAAGAAATGAAATCTGACAGATGGATGTGTTCCACTTTATGATATTTGGTAAATTAAAATATGTACACCACACCACAGACACATATTCAGGTATTCACTGGGCTACTGCCTTGAGCTCAGAAAAGGCTGATTCAGTAATCACACATTTATTGGAAATTATGGCCATAATGGTTATACCTGAACAAGTAAAGACAGACAATGGTCCAGCATATGTATCTAAGAAAATGAAATGCTTTTTTGCTTATTATAATATAAAACATATTACAGGTATACCGAATAATCCTACACGTCAGGCAGTTATAGAAAGATCAAACCATACTATAAAGGATATGCTGAGCAAACAGAAAGGGACCAAAAATACTCCCAGAAATAAATTACATAATGCTTTATTAACCTTGAATTTTCTTAATGCTAATGAGAATGGAACAATAGTGGCAGAAAGACATTGGCTAATGGAAAAGTCTGCTGAACTAAATCAACCGATTTATTTCAAAGATATGCTGACCTCTCAATGGAAGCCAGGAGATGTGCTTCATTGGGGAAGGGGTTTTGCTCTTGTTTCCCACAGGAGAAGGAAAATTGTGGATACCATCAAAATTAATAAAATTCGATTTGAAGAGGAGAAACCTCTTGGAAAGGAGAAATGACAATTCATCCATAATGATGATATTCATACCGGTGGTAAGAAAAACATATAGAATGGGGGCAGGGTTCTCTTCTTATCTCTGCAGGAAAACACTCATCTTCAAAAAATTCAAGGGACCCTGGATGTTTGAATACTGACAGATGGAAACTATTTACAACCCAACAAGAATCGACAAGATAATCGAATAGGTTCCGTAGGTGAAATTATTCTACTCTTATCTTTAAATATGTATTAATGTGCATTTATTTATAAATATATAGAGCTGGTTTTGAAGTTGGACTCTGGCTTAGTCCCTCTCCAATTCCAAGCCTGCTGATAAGAGAAAATCCCAGAGTTTCTGGAGTTCCCGTCTCATGTCAAGAGCCATGATATGGGACCAAAATAAATATGAGTTTAGAAAACATCTTTGCTTTTCTTCAAATCTATCATACCTTTCATTGAATATATCTATCATGCCTTTCTTTGAATACATGTATGTCTATATATGTCTATATGATTAATGTTCAAGTTTTTCACAATGAACAATGAGTTTTTGCTGCAGTGACATTTGAAGTTTCCAGGAAGACGATAAGGCCCCATAACAACAACTCCACCTGGTTGATATGTCATGATACTGATAGCGCTACTACAAGACCTGTTTTGGGTACCAGCTGCACAAGACGGTGCCAAATTGGTTAGCTGAAATGGTGCACATCTTGTACAACATTCTGGCCAGACCTCCACAAAATACTCAGAGACTATTTGCAATTTTAAAAGACATTGATCTTGAAATTTAACCATCATTTTACTTTCACAGGATCCCCCAGAAAGAACGTTGCCCCCATGACAGCTGGAAGTAATTCTAGAGGACAACACCCTTTCTCCTAGTAAAGTTTTTCCTTGGGTTTAGGGACATCATTTAGGGGTTGATTTTAATTAGTATACAGTTGAGGGTTGGGGGGCTTGGGAGAAGAATTTTATAAGCTCAGGGATCTTTTGAAAGAAAAGAGGGATAATTGAATGATTGGATAATAGATTGGTACTTGTGAGTTATTGTTTTGAGACAAATATATTAGTATCGATTCTTGTATGTTGACACAAAGTTAACTTATATTGACTATTGTATGCATGCATGCTTCTACCTCTGTTTAAAACATTTTATGTACTGATATATTTATTGTATTGATATTGTATATTTACCATATTGCAGTGTATATTTCTACCTCTGATTAAGATACTTATATATTGTTTGTATATTGATATATATTTACCATATTGCAATGTATATTTGTACATTGTTTATATTTGGAGATCATTATCCTCATTTGTTGCACAGTTGTTTATTTTCTTAGTCTTTAAGTTAGATAGGTATTGAGAATTATATAGATCACTAGTATTCTAAGTTTGTCATTTATAATTAGAATAATCAGGTTCTTTAGATACATAGTGATTATACTCAGTACAGATGGATAATCTTCAACCTCTTCAAAGAGCTGTAGAAAATGGCCTTTAATCTAACTCAGAGTTTCATGGTAGTGAGGCACAATTGCTCCTGGAAACACTGATCTATTCCCAAGAGAATGTTGAGCACCAAAGACACTACACCTAGAGCCTTTCTTTTTGTCTGAACTGGCCTTTGGGCAAAGAAATGCCCATATCTCAACCACTGACAGAGATACAGAGTATCCGTAAATGGAAAAAAGAAAAAAAACAGGACTGCCATATCCTGTCAAGACAGGGTAAGATAGTTTTGACAAGTTTCTTGCCTTTGAAAATGGTATGTCAGTTATGTTAGGCCTTAGCCAAAGTTGGTTGCTTCAACACTCCAAACGTGACCTTGGGTGATTGCCCAGGTAGCTAGTTGTCTCTGTGATTTGTTGCATGTTTTAGAAGTCGTTTGATTGCACTTCCTAATTACTCAGGTAACATTATTTCCCTTCTCAGATCTTTGATGGGGTTGAAGACTATATAAATATAGTTACTTTTCACTCATGACTTGGCCAAGTTATTTATTATACAAGACTTAAGCTAGATAGAATAGGATATTTGTACTTATTGTATATAAATTCATAGTAGGTTTAGAATTCTCTTACTTAAACAAAAGGGGGAGGTGTTGTGGGAGCTCTTTCCACTCCTTCAGCCAACATCTACTGAGATACCAGCCCATTTGGTGTGGTCTCTCTCCCTTTTAAAAAGCAGCCACTTCCTTCTGCTCGCTCTCTGGCTTCCAGCTCCGCTTCCGGTGACTAGGCTCCTTCCTGATTGTGCAGAGGGTGTTGTCTGTGACAGTGATCTGTAAGTTTTCCCCTTTAAATAAATAACCATTCTATAATCATAATTCCAAACTGGTGTGGGATTGTTTGTGACTTCTTCCTTCAGATATGAACATCAGGGACTAGGCACCCAGACACACAAATAGCTATAGAAAAATAAAGAAGGAAAGAAAGAAAGAAAGAAAGAAAGAAAGAAAGAAAGAAAGAAAGAAAGAAAGAAAGAAAGAAAGAAAAAAAATGAAAGAAAGGAAGGAAGGAAGACAGAAAGAAAGAAGGAACGAAAGGAAGGAAGGAAGGAAGGAAAAATGAATGAAAGAAAGAAAGAAAGATAGAAAGAAAGAAAGAAAGAAAGAAAGAAAGAAAGAAGAAAGAAAGAAAGAAAGAAAGAAAGACAGACAAGCAGGGCTGGCATGCAAAGAGAATAAATAGAAGATGAGAAAGAGGCAAGCAGAAAAAGGAAGAGAAGCAAACATCAGGGACTAGGCATCCAGACACACAACCAGAAATGGAGAGCGAGGGGGTGGGGGCGTATATAGAATATAGAAAGGTAAATTCACAGAGGCAAAAGGTAGATGGGATAAGTTAAGCAAAGCTGCCTAGAAACAAGCCAAGCTAAGGCTGGACATTCATAAATAAGAACAAGTCTCAATGTATTTATTTTGGAGCTGAGTCCTAACCAAAACAAATTCCTCAGATATTATTTTTTAAATAATAACTGTCTATATTTAAGAATAAAATAAGTAATATTACCTGGAAAATGATCATTGGAGTTTTTTTTTCTCTCAATTGAATACACTGGTCACCAGAGAAAATATTTTACGTGGAGAAGAACTTAAATTATTGAAATAACTTCTGTTTCACTACTTGCCTTTATTGCATATGTATCATATTTTGCATTCTCTGTTGAAAGCCTTTCTTGGCTTTTTGTTGATGTTAATGATGAATTTTGGCTCCTTCTCATGATCATTACTCAAATCACAGA
The DNA here is from genome assembly GCF_018167655.1 of Microtus oregoni. Lineage (NCBI taxonomy): Eukaryota > Metazoa > Chordata > Mammalia > Rodentia > Cricetidae > Microtus > Microtus oregoni. The sequence continues at coordinate 3,553,312 of NW_024543812.1, forward strand.
ACAGGTGTTTTAAAGTAAAAAGAACATAAATTCTTGAAATAAAATTTGTGGTAGAGATGACTATCAATCAGTATACTGAAAACATGTGGAAAACCAAACTTCCCAGTTGCTGGGGGAGGCTGCTTCTTTTCCCAATTGCCCAGACTTGTTTTCCAGCTGCCCTGACTTGAAATAATCACATAGAAATTATATTATTTGCAATACTGTTTGGCCAATAGCTTAAGCATATTTCTGGCTAACTCTTATATCTCAAATTAACCCATTTCTGTTAATCAAGGTTCCAGTGCCTCTGTCTCCTGCAGGGGCTACATGGCTTTTTCCTACTCCTGCTACTCTCTCTTCCTCTATTTACTTGGAACTCCTGCCTTGCCCTATTCTACTAAGCCACAGGCTGGTTGAGTCTGAGCAGCAAGAAACAAATGAGTAGCCTCCACCAACACCGAGGTCTTTCACATATCCTTTTTTTTTATGGGACATAGGAATTTATAGTCAGTTATTGTTCATTAGGCATTAAATAATCTAGCTGAGTTAGATTCAGTGATGCTTGATATTACTAAAGCACACTATAACAAACAGATCAAAATTGAGTTGTGTAGAAAAATTCTAATGTATTTAATAGTCTGAATACATAAATCTCCCTCACCTCTTCTGAGACTATGTACTATATACACTGAAAGGGAAATAACTAATTTTACTAATTTTTTTGATAAGAACAGCATTGTCTGATGTCTTCATTCAGTACACATGGTGATATGGAAATTTTAAGATCTGTACAAATTGCTATCTGGAATAAAGCCTATGGAACTGAGACTACTATGTAGAGCACCTTTCAACAGTGCTAGTTGGATACACAGACTACTTTTTGCTACAGCTACATGAGTGAGTTTTTTTTTATTTGTTGCAAAGAAAATTTCCTCACAAAGCAATTGCTAACATCTATGAGATTTCTACACACCTACTCTTATACAGATCTTAAGTTTTTGTGCCTAACAAAATGAATTCAATGTTATTTTGGAACTATTTTATTTTGTCTCATAATGCATTGTCTGTTCACGTTTTTAACCTTTTAAGTTTTTTCTTATAAATTATGCCTTCTGATTTTTTGTTTTTATGAGATTTCTGTGTGTGTACATATGTGTATCTTTTGTGTATTTCTGGCTTTGTATGTGTTTCTTGTGCTTTTTCTTTGGCTCTTTTTGCCCCTGTTGGTTTTTTTCCTTTTCTGTTTTTTTTTCTCTACCCAAGTAGTGTATCTTTTATTATTAAAAGTCACCTATTTGTCACCTTCAGCTACTTTGGGATATCTTTGAACTTTTTCTTTGGCTCTAAGATATTCTAGCTTTGCTCTTTGACAACCATTTTATTTTTCTTAAATGCTAACTTTACAGCTTTTACATTAGGATTTCCTGCACTCCATTCTCTTCCTTATATTATACCTCAGTGATAATTTGACTAAATCAACAATATACTAAATCAATTAGATAGGCATGAGCATGATATAATCAGTTTGTTACAAATAACCTGATATTAATTAATTCGAAGTAAAATATACTAGTTAAACAATATGGTTAACTATATGGTGAAACATGGCTAATTAAAAGAAATGGAAATAATGAGGAAACTGCCAATGTCTCATTAGTATTTATTGTAATATCCACAAAATTTACTGAATCATACACTCTGTGCTTGTTTGGTGTTTACAATAATACAAGTCAAGGTTTGAACACATCTTATAAAGTACCGTATTTGAAATTTGTGAAAAAGGCAGTAAAGTATAAGAACAAGAGGGAATGAAGGAGATAAAAGATGCAATGTCTTCTAAATACAACAGGATCAACACACATATGAATGCCCTGAAATGGAGGCAGCAAGCACAGGATCTACAGGGATCTGCACCAGATAGCATCTGAGAGCTGAAAGTAGAAGTAGACACAAGCTTCTATCACAAATGCAGAATCAATCTCCAATTAATAATCACTTGCACATGAAAAGTTGGTTTTCTCAGAAAGAGTCTTACTGAGGAAAGAAACTAACCCTAAAGATAGGTTGCATGCCCAGCAATAGATGGCTAACAGAAAATGAACTCAGTGGCATCTTTGGTGGTTTCTTATCTCATAATGACATGTCATGACTTTTGTTATAAATTTTAATCTTCTTTCTAATTTTTATTTTGTTATACTGTAACATGAGGGCCAGATGTGGGGATTCCCATCCTTCCCAGTACACCACAGCCAGAAAGCCCCAAAGAAAATCACACATAAATCTCCATAAGATTATAAACTGACTGGCCCATTAGCTCAGGCTTCTTATTACCTCTTATCACTTATATCAACCCATTGTTCTTATCTATGCTAGCCAAATGGCTCAGTACCTTTTCTAGCTGGACAGCTCACATGTTGCTTCTTTGGTAGTATGGGCTGGACTGTGAGGAATGGACTTCCTCCTTCCCAGCATTCTCCTGTTCTACTTCCTATCTGGTTTACCCACCTATATTTCCTGCCTGGCCAATTGGCGTTTATTTAAAACGTGATTGACAGAATACATACAATTCTCCCGTATCAGTTATACATTTTATATTTTTCTCTCATTAACTCTATGGGCTCTTTGTGCATATATTATGACTTTCAACATAAGGTTTTAAAGGGATTCCTTAGTATGCAATCAAGTGAGTTCCTGTGTCTATATCTGTTTTGTGTGCCTTTTCTTGTTTTTTTTCCTTCTGTTTTTTTTGTCCTATTTCAGTGATGTGAAATTTTTAGATTTTATATCTTATGTTATATTATTGTTCTTTATAAATCTTTGCTTTCTAATGACAGACAAAAAAAAAGGGCTGTAGATTCTGACAGAAGGGAAGGTGGGGAAGAACTGGGAGGAATGAAGGGAGGGGAAACATAATCAGGATGTATTATGTAAAAAAATCTATTTTGTGTAAAAGCAACAATTCCCAGGTATTCTGCCTGTAGAAGGATTTTTTCCCCTGTTTATTTGTATGGGATTATAAGAAGAATGGTTGTTATAAGTGCTGGGGGATTACATGAAAATTGCAATATTTTTTAAACATTGTAGGAATTAACTGCTGTATTATTTACAGAATTCACAAAAGGTAGGTGTGATGGTTACTGATTGTCAACTTGATGGCTGATAGTCACCAAGGAAACAAAGTTTTGAGCATATTTTTGGATGACTATTTAGATCAGGATAATTGAGGTGGGAAGACCCATCCTGACTGCAGGTAGCATTATTATCTAGGTGGAGGCCCTGGATTCAGAAAAAAAAAAGATGAGTCAATCACCAGCATTTCTATTTCTCTCCTTCTTGGTTGAGGATGCAATAAATTACACTCTGCTCCTGCCACCATACCACCATACCATCATGGTAGAATGTATTCTCAATTGTAAATGAAAATAAACATTTCCTCTTTAAGCTGCTTTTGAGGGTATTTGGTCACAGCAATAAGACAAGTAACTATACCGTTTGCATTCTTTGGGAAAAGAAAATGAGGCTTCAGTATACTATGTAATAAAAGAATGTTTGTAAAGTTGGTCACTGGATTCAGAAATTTTTGACTCCAAATCCATTGTTCTTAATGGTCTAGTTTACTCACGATGACATGATACAGTGTTGACCAAGTCCAGTGATATTCCTGACAACTTGAGGTTTATTCTTAGAATCTTTCTGAACTCAGTGACCAACAAACCATTTTAAATTAGAGGTAATTGCCAAAGGAATTGAAACTTGCTTTTTTCCGCTGACAAGTTTCTTAATTTATATTAAAATATGGAGGTCGAGATGGGAATAAGATGCATCTTAGGACACCATCAAGAAAAAAAATTATTTGAAACAGGAACAGAGCAAAAGAATTATGATTTAGGAGCTCTAGGTTCTTATACTACAATATCGACTGACATCTCTTTTCCAGTAAAGGCAGCATGTCAGAAATTTGTAACACTTTATATCAATCTGACAATTGATCTTCTGAGGGGCAAGGTTCAGTGCACTGAGAACTCAAGCATTTTTAGAAGACTCAGTAAACACTTCTTCAATATTTTCACACAGTGTCATACATCTTAGATGTCTTGGAGGTCATTTGGAATTTCAGAGAAGGGTCATTGATAAACTTAGTTTGATTTTCCATCACGCAACAATGTTAAATTGGGCCTACTTCTAAAGATCAAAGTTGAAACTGACTCATAAAGCATAGAGAAACTATATAAAGTACAGTGGTAACAGAGGATGAGATGGGAAGAAACAGAAAGTAGAAATGAAATGAAAATAAAGATAAAATCATGAAACAAAAGTGATGTTTATTAGGAGAAGGAGGCTCTACAAAATATCTCATCACCATCCTTGACCTCAAGCTGAGTTATTTTTGCTCTCAAGTATTTAACCTCAGCAGGAGTCTTTGGCTTTCTTAGTACTTCTTGGTGCAAGCTCTCCCTTTCCATTCTTTAATTACTAGATGTCCATCACCTTCATTTCACCATTTCCCACTTAGCCACTCTCCAGTTTGTTAGGTCACTATTTGAAGATGTGAAGTGTACCATGAACCCTTGAAGGTAGTATAAGTGCCTATTGTCTATTGTGGTTGATTATGGCAGAGTCCCCTCTTCTGGGGATTGTGTGAACACCCACATGTTCATAGTTAAAAACAGGTTTTGGATAAGAAGTTGCAGGTCTAGAGAAACATTCAAATCTTTTAAAGCAAACTCTATGTTCCTAAAACACAGCGTGATACAGGAAATAAGGATGTTGGCTATTTTTACAAAAAATTTCTTTACAGTTCACTTTCTATTAAAGTATTGCATGTATTTAATCTTTCACAATGCTAAGAAAGCAGGAAAAATCTGGCATTTCATTGTTCTGGCAGAACAAGAACATTATTGAATGAAAAATATGAAATTAAAGAAATCCTATATTATTTTAAAAGCATTTGACAGAACATCATATTCTGTGCAATTTAAATAGAAAAATAGAACAGAGTTTAACAAAAGCAAAATTGTGTGAAGAAAGCAATTGCTGAAAAGAGTGCTTAGTTATATCTTCACTTAACTTATTTTATTCCTAAAACTCTAATACTATTGCTGGAGTTATCTAACATCATAAATTTGTTTGCTTTGACAAACAAAAGTCCAATCAGTGTGTAAGTTTTAAAACTAATATTTATTATCTTTCATTGACAAAATATATTGTCTCTGTGTCAGACAGGCATGTGTATGTTTTTGTGTGTGTATTTTAATGAAAAAAACTCTTTGGTATTTTAAACTTGCCAAGTGATGTTTCATTGAGACATGTCTGATGCCGTAAAACAATCCCACACCAGTTTAAAATGAGGATAATTCAAGAGTTATTTATTTAAGAGGAAAACTTACAGATCACTGTCCTAAACAATAGTCCTCTGAGAGCAAACAGGAACAGAGTCTAGTAGCCCAAACATGAGCCAGAAGCAAGAGAGTGGGCACACGGTTCCCGCTGCTTTTTAAACTATAAGTGGGCTGGTATATTAAAGGTTATTGGCTGAAGGATCAGAATGTGCTCCCAGAGCACCTCCCTTTTGTTTAAATGAGAGAGTTTCAAACCAAATACAATATTATATACACTAGGAACAGATATCAAATATAATTAGAATTATATCCAGCATAAACAATATTAAGCAAGGAACATATGCTAAATGTTTTAAAAAACATTCTATCCTATGGAGTCTAAGTCTTGTATAGGAAATGGCTTGGTTAGACCATAAGAGTACAGTAACTATGATTATCTAATCATCAACCCCATCGAAGGCCTGAGAAGGGAGATTGAGCAGGCAGGAAGTACAATCAAGTAGCTATATGATGGAGACAAGTAGCTACCTGAGAAGTCACCCAAAGTCTCTTATTGCAACATTGAAGTACAACCAACTTTGGCTAAGACCTAGTGTAACTGACAGACCATTTTCAGAGGCAGGAAATTTTTTCAAAACCGTTTTACTCTGTCTTGACAAGATTTGACAGTCCTTCCTATCCATTTCCAGATACTATGTAATTTGTCATTGGTGAGGCATTGTCAAATCCATGCCCAAAGGCCAGTTTTTCCAAGAAGTAAACAAGCTCCAAGTGGAGTGTCTTCGGTGCTCAACATTCTCTCAGGAATAGATTGGTGCTGTCAGAAACAATCGTGTCTCATATCAACAGAACCCAAATTATTTAAATGCCATATTCCAAAGATCCTTGAAGTAGTTGAAGAATACCTTTCTAGACAGAATACAATCTCTATGTATGTAAAGAACCTAAACTGATCTGACTATATGTACAACAAACATTAACAACTATTGACCTATAATAATTAATACTCATAAAACTTCAAGAGTAAAAATTCATGTAATAATATTAAATAATCTGTAAACAAATGTGCAACAAATAAGGAAAATGACCTCAAAATATAAACAATCTATAAGTATCTTGATCAGAGTTAGGAGGAAAATATACCCTAACAGTTGCATCAATATACAAAATATCCTAAACTGAGATAGAAACATGCATATATACAATCTGACAAAATAACTTTATATATATGTACAAATAATGTAAACAAAATTAACAAATATAATTTGAACTTGTATCAATATACAAAATCTCTGCCAATGTAAATTATCCATAAATAATAGCTCACAAGTATTCACTCTATTACCCACTATTACTATCCCCCCCCTTTTTTTTGAACAGTTTTCTCCCTAACCCTCTATCTAGTACAAGTAATAATCAACAACCCCTAAGCAGTGTTCCCAACCCTATGGACAAACTTTTTTGGGATGGGGGCGTCATTTTCTAGAATTGCTCCCTGATGTCATGGAGATGATGTTTTCTTAATGGGATCCTACAAAAATTAGGTGGGCATTAAGTTCTAAAATTACTGTCTATAGCTGGAAACAATTTCTGAGCAGTCAATAGGGTTTTTTTTTTCAAAGTTCTCATTTGGAGTCCTGGCCAGACTATGAGAAGGTACACCATTTCAGCAGCTGGTACCTAAAATGGTCTTATAGTACTGCTGTCTACATCATGATGCCACCTCAACGAAGTATCAGAATACTTTTCTATTATCCAAAGTGTTTTTGCTGCTGTTGTCCCTTTCGCAATAATATTAAGAAAATTCAAGGTTAATAAAGCATTATTTAATATATTTCTGGGGGTATTTTCCACTGCTTTCTGTTTGTTTAACATATTCTTTATACTTTGATTTGATATTCCTATAACTGCCTAACCTGTAGGATTATGTGATATACTTCTAATATGCTTAATATTATAAAGCAAAAGACTACTTTGTTTTCCTAGATACATATGCTGGACCATTGTCTGTCATTATTTGTGTAGGTATACCCATGATGGCCATAACTTCCAATAAATATGTGATTACTGAATCATCCTTTTTTGAGCTCAAGGCAGTTGTCCATTGAAAACCCAAACATGCGTCTATGATGTGGTATACATATTTTAATTTTCCAAATTCCGTAAAGTGGAACACATCTATCTGCCAGATTTTATTACTCTGCGTAAACTTTGGGTTAGTCCCTGCAGGCAACAGTGTTTGATTATAGAAAGGGCAAGTAGGACACCTCTTTATAATCTCCTTAGCTTGGTACCACATGGCTAACATAGATCAGAAAAATGGGTTAATCAAGATGTGAGATTTAGCCAGTGAGAGGCTAGAGCAAATGGTTCAATCAGCTTATAATTTATGGAGACCTATGTGTGATTTTCTCTGGGACTAAAGAGCTGGGGGTACCTGGTGGGACAAAAACGCCAACAACAAGCAGCCCCCTCATGTTACACCATGTAATAGAAAACTCCTTCTTTAAAACCTTGCTATTGACATGGTGATTTTTATAAAATTCAGAGGACTGCAACACACTTCCAATCAATAATTGATCAATTTCTGAGTTAATTTGTGCTAGAGAACTTCACAGACACATATGGGATTAGATTTGTGTTATGTATATAGGACAAAGCCTATTCCTGATTATGCCTTGTACCTGGATGAATAATGAAGTAAATTCTGCCTCACCTGGTATAAACTCGGCAGTTTCAATATGTAAGACAATTCTTTCTGCGTATTGTGATCAGTAATTATATTGAGAGGTTCTATAAAATCTCTTAGTACCATAAGAATAGTATATAATTCTGCCTTCTGGACAGAATTATAAGGGCTTTGTTCCACCTTACTTAATTCTTCTGATTTGTAACCTACCTTCACAGTTTTATTTACAGCAAAATAAAATGTACAGGTGCCAATTATTGGTGCATCATGTACAATTGGGGGAAAAATCTAAGAAGTTGTCTTTATATGGTTAAGTCTACTGCTATTGGGATAATTGCTATAATTTTTTTCCCAAAAAATTAGCACAAGCCCTTTGCCAGGGTTCATTGTTTTCCCATAACCTTTTTTTTTTATTTCATCAGCAGTAAAAAGCACTATAATCTCTGCTGGATCTATACCTGCTAATTGTTGAAGTCACAATTTATTTTTTATAATTAATTCAGAGACATTTTTGACATAAGTTTTTAATTTGGCTTATATGATAAAAACAGCCATTCTAAGATAATATCATCCCTGTGCATTAAAATTCCTATAGCAGAAATTCTAGAAGGCAATATGACTAGAATACAATTAAGATTTAAATTCACTGTATGTACATGTGCCTCCTATAATTTCTCTTCAACAATCATCAATTCCTTTTCTGATTCAGCTGTTAATTCTCTGGGACTATTCATGTCTTTATCACCATCTAAGGTTTTGTTTAAATGAATCATTAGATCAGATGTTTTCCCAACAGCTGGTTATAGACTGGAAATGTCTCCCAATAATCTTTGAAACTCATTAAGAGTCCACAACCAGTCTCTCCTAATTTGTGCCTTCTGTGTTCTAATTTTCTGTAAGCCTATTCTGTAACCTAGGTAATTAAAAGAATATCTTTTTGAATCTTTTCAGGATCAATTTGTAATCTGCATTTAGGTAATACTTTCTTTACTTTTTCAAACATCTTTTCTAAAGTATCTGTATTTGAATCAGATAACAAAATGCCATTCATTTAATGGTAGATTATAGACTTAGGAAATTGCTTACATATTATTTCCAATGACTGGCTGACAAAGTATTGGCAGAGGTTGGGGCTATTGAGCATTCTCTGTGGGACGATGGTCCATTGATATCTTCTACTAGGCTGAAAATTATTATAAGTAGTCACTGTGAGGGCAAATTTTTCTCTATCCTTTTCTTTTAAAGGTATAATGATGAAACAATCTTTTAAATCAATAACTATGAGAGGCCATCCCTTTGATAACAGAGAAGGCAAAGGAATTCCAGATTGTAGAGGGCACATAGGTTGAATAACTTTGTTGATAGCCCTTAGATCTGTCACCATTCTCCATTTTCCAGATTTTTTTAAACAACAAATACAGGATAATTCCAAGGGCTGGTAAATTCTTCTATATGTCGAGCATCTAGTTGCTCTTATACCAGTTGTTCTAAAGCCTGCAACCTTTCCTCAGCTAAAGGCTACTGCTTAACCCATATTGGTTTCTCAGTTAGCCATTTTAAAGTTAGGGTTATTGGTACCTCTGAAGGTTTATCAATTGCTTGACATTCTAGTACAGCCTGAATGGCAGGTACCTGTTGTCTGTAATATCTTCTAATATTTTCCTCAGAGACATAAGTTTTAGAGGTTGCAGAAATGTTAATCTGGGTATTCTACTGTTGTAATAAGTTACGACCCCACAAATTCACTGCAATTTGGTTATATATGGCCTTAGTCTCCCCATTTGCCATTCTGGACCTATGCATTCAACCCATCTTGTGCTTTGTTTTATTGGAGATAGTGTTCCAATTCTCAAGAATTGAACATATAACTCTTGAAGAAGCCAATTTGGATGCCAAGATTCTGGAGTAATGATACTTACATCCACACCCATGTCTAATAAGCCTTTAGTAAAAAATGCCATTTATACAAACTCTTAGCTTTTGTCTTTGATCATTTATAGAAGTCTGCTAAAATATACATTTTCTCTGTCCTGGAGTTTTTGACTCATACTCTACATTTAACCCATCATTCAGACCAGTATTGCTTTTTACAGCAGGCATTAGATTTTTAAATTTTCCTGGAGAGACAAGTTTTCCACTGTAACTGGTAATGACTGGACCACATTCATAATGGGGGCCTGAGAGAGCCCCCCCCAATGGTGTTTCCCAATGGTAACACGTTGCCTTGTCTGTCTTTCAGTGTCCTACATTCATTGGTCCAATGCCGACCTTTGTCACACCTCTTACATAGACCTGAAGGCTGAGTCCTCCTATCTCTGCTATTCCCAAAGGAGGCATTATTCCTAGGAATCCATTGTCTACAATTCCTTCTCAAATGTCCCATTCTACCACAATTAAAACATTTAGTATTCTGATGTCTTCTCTTACCATTGGAAATTGCTTCTCCTACCCACACTTTTAGTACCATAATCAAGTGTCTCACCATTCATTATATGCAAGACCCATTAATCCATGGGTGCTGATTTGATCGTTAAAGGTCCAAGGATCTGTTTACACTCAATGTTGGCATTCTCATAAGCCAAAAATTCAATTATTATATGTCTAGCTTCTGGGTCAGTTTCCCCTATTTGTACAGCCCTAGTTAATCTTTGCAAGAAGTCACTAAAATATTCTTTCTGACCCTGTTTAATCCTAGAATATGATTCAACTATGTTTCTTGGTTCCTGAATCTTTTGCTAAGCCTCTAAAGCTGCTGTGATACACAGGGACAAGGTGGTTCATCAGAAAGAGCTTAATCCTGAGAATCAGAGTAAAGTCCTTCACCTAGAATCTGATCTCGGGAAATCTCAAGTCCTTTTGCTTCTTCTTGTTGCTCTAAAATTCTTGCTTTCTCTTTTAAAAAGCACATTTAAAGCAATTGCAGTCCATTTTCTAGACTGCTGAGATTAACTGAGTCTAATCTTGAGGCATGACTTTGCTGCTGAAAGCCCATATTTTGGCTATTTCCCTAACAAAGGAAAAATGTAGTCCATAAGCTACAACTGATTTGTTTAATTCTTTTTAGATCAGTCATATGTATGGACTCCCATGTCTATTCCTTGACAACCTTAGGGAATTTGGAGCCAGATACTTTTTCTGATGTTATTACTGGAAAGGCAGGCAGAACTCTGGGAAAGGTATCCCAAAGATTTTTATGAACCGATGAGGTTAAATTTTGCCTTTTTACCTTTTGTTCCTGGTCATCCAATTCAATAATTTCCACAATATGTTTTTAAATCTGTTACCACTGCTTTTTGTAACATCTAGATCTCCTGTCCAGGGATCTGCTCTTATGCCTTCATTGAGGATTCCAAGGTATGAAGTCTGTCCAGTAGAGATAATGTCTCATCCTTGGACATAATCTTTATAGCATAAATATTACCTTCTTAGAGAAACAGTCTATCAATCAATCTGTCATATAATTGGACCAAGGTCAATTGATACAGTCAACAGTGTGAATTATCTCAAATAATATTTCAGCACCCACTGTCATTGATTGGGTTTTATGTGCCAAATCAGCTGTTTTCTTCTCCAGAGTGCCAAATCTTCCTTTAAAGCAATTACACTCAGTATGTACCATTTCCAAAAGTGTATCAGGTGACCAAGTTTTGTTAGTTAAATTGGTCATATCATTCTTCAGATTTCCAACCTCTTGCCTGAGAAGTGTGGTTTCAGCCTGAAAAGACTGTACCATTTCTAAAAATGCCTCATTCTTAGCCCTATTGTCAGATCATATTTTTACCAAATAAATACTGAGTACAAGACTAACTCCCAGAAACAAAAATAGTGATTTAGAAGGGACATCATATAAGTCATGTAAAAACTTTTACATGGATTAAGTAAAGAGGCAGGCGGATCTCTGTGAGTTCGAGACCAGCCTGGTCTACAGAGCTAGTTCCAGGACAGGCTCCAAAACCACAGAGAAACCTTGTCTCGAAAAAACAAAAAACAAAAAAAAAAAGAGGCTATTGAAAGCTTAGACGGTTAGATTATCTGACATATTGTCCTTTTAATTTAGCAACTTATGATCTACAATTAGGATATTAAATCTTACCTGGGTTTAATTAGCCTGATTAGGTGTAATAACCATAACCTGCCAATAGTTGTTGTGGGATACCTTCAAAACTAACCCAGTAGGGGCATAGCAGTGCACGCAAATTCACCCATGGCTGGTCTGAAATCTGGGTTTTAGAGCAAAATGCTAAAAGATACATCACAGAATGTGTGCTCTGCAGATGTCTCTAGAACAATGGAATAAGCAAATGCAAACAAATCATTAGAAAGCAGAACAGCTGGCTCTGACCAGGGAAGCGTATTTCTCACCCAAATGTCTGTCGTGTGCCCTGGTAGGAGGCAAACAGTACTGTGCATGGGGACTTGAAGCCAATCTGAGATGTGTAAAGAGAAAATATAAAGACATGTGGCTGGTCCGAGCAAGAAAGGCAACTGTGTGAGATACTATGGTGAACTGCTTGCTCTATGCAAAGGTTGCAGTCTGCTGAGGGTTGGGTTCATGCCAAGCTGGGCAAACTGAGCACGTGGTGGGCAATAGATTCAGGGGATTCTAAAACCAAATATTGGGTGCTAATTCATGTTGTAAAACAATCCCACACCAGTTCAAAATTAGGATAATAAAAGGGTTATTTATTTAAGGGGAAAACTTACAGATCACCATCCTAAACAATAGTCCTCTGAGTACAAACAAGAACAGAGTCTAGCAGTTGAAATGGGAGATGGAAGCATAAGACTGGGAGCATAGTTTCCACTGCTTTTTAAACTATAAGAGACCATGTCCAAGTGAATTGTTCTCTTAAAGGCTATTGACTGAAGGAGAAGAATGTACTGTGACAGGAAATGTCTTTAATGAATTCACTTAAGTCAATAGTGTGGTCTGCAGTTGCAATGTCAGACGTGGTCTAGTTTCTACATTGTCTTAGGAGATCCTGTTGATTGTGTGTGTGTGTGTGTGTGTGTGTGTGTGTGTGTGTGTGTGTGTGTGTGTGTGATAGTAACACAAACAATAAACAAACATTTTTCATATATTAGTATTTTCAGGCAAGTCTATGGATCTGTGTATTACATCTTTGAAACCATTCCCACTAAAATCTTTTATTTACACACACTGTCTTCTTTTTTTTTATCTTATATCTTCATACTCCAAAAACAGTTCACTTTTCCCAATATACTTGTCTCAGTTGCTATTTTATCGCTTTGAAGAGAAACCATGATCAAGTAATTTATAAAAGAAACCATTTAATAGAAGCCTTGCTTATAGTTTCACAGGGTGAGTCCATGACCTTTATGACAGAGAAAATGACCATAGTGCGGCAAGCATAGTGCTGGAGCTGTGCTGGAGCTTGTGGTGAGAGTTTATATCTAATCTGCAAGCAGTAGGCTGAGTTTGACAAAAGGCCTGACATGGGCTTCTGAAACCTCAAAGCCCACACAAGTGATACACATCTTCCAATAAGTTCTCACCTCCTCATCCTTCCTAAATAGTCCACCAATTGGGAACCAATTATAGGTGCCTATGTGTATCATTTTCATTCAAAATAGCACAATACCTTACTCAAGATTAGGATAATTTTATCCAGAAGGAAGTTGCTTAAAAATAAGGTTTTTTATACTAATGGAGAAAAAAATGAGGAAGCACACATTAAAGTACACGTGGAATTCTTTATGTATATATAATTTATTTAATTTTGGATAAAACATAATTGCCTCACTTCCCTCCTTTATTTCCCTCCTTTCAGTTTCCCTTATGTCCTTCCCCTTTTGCCCCTGCTATCATTTTCGTTAATAAAATTATATGGAGAAAGGAATTAAAATATATGAATGGTCTTCCAATTAAACCTACTTAAATATGAATTTATGGAATTATAAGAGAAGGCACTGTATAACACTTATTTCTGAGGATTACCTTTTGGGCACATTTGCATTATTTCAATGGTACTTCCTTATTTACTAGTGCTAGAGCTCTATGGCCTGACCTGTGTACCCAGTAATTAAACTGTTCTCTTCTGGTTCAGATGTAGTAATTATATTTCTAGTTTAGTTTCCTGTGCATGTGTTACTGACTCACTTTCCTTTTTACAGAACCTCACAGACCTGAATTTCAAAGTGAAACTTCTTCTTCTAAGGCTTTAACTGTTGCCATAATTCTTGTAGTAGATAAGCATACAAAATATAATTGATAGTAAAAGTGAAAATTCCAATGGAAAGCACAATGTGTTCAGTATGTCTATTCTAATTTTATAGGAATTCATGGAGATGCATAGAGTTTGGTTCTGGCTTACTGACATTATTATATTTTTTTTATTTTTAAGGTCTTTACATTAAAGTTGTAATTAAAAGCTCATACTGCATACAATAGTACATTCATCACATTATTACACCTTCATTTTTAAAGCATAATAATATGTCTCTATAGGTTATGCTTTCTTTACCTTTTCACATTTTGTTCATTACCTCCAATTATTTATTGCCTTTTTGAAAAGACAGAGAAATTTACTCAGTAAGTAAAAAGTTTTTCATACAAGCATGAATTTCTGCATTCAGATCCCAAGCATCCATATTGATGAACAAAACTAAACTAAAAAAAATCAATAGTGAACTTAAAAATATTTGGAAAGAAATTAATTCAAACCACAAAACCTGATAAAATTTATGCTATGCTATCAAATTAGTATTAAAAGGAAATTATGTTGGGATGAATATATTCACAAAAATGAAGAGTAAAAATAATTTTCTATTAATTTTTTAAAGTCTGACTGTGAAAAGACCAAATTTTAGACTAATAGGAATAGAAGAAGGAGAAGAATATCAACTTAAAGGCATAAAAACAAAGTCATAGAAAAATACTTTTCAAACCTAAAAGAAGGACATATCATAAAGATGCAAAAGATTACAGAACACCAAATAGACTGACCCCAAAAAGTCACTTTATCACATAATCAAAGCACTAAATATACAGAATAGAGACTTTAACAAGCTGAAAATGAAAAAGGCCAAGTAAAATATGAAGGCAGATCCATCAGCATAATACCCAAATTCTCAGTGGAGACTCTAAAAAAAAAGACATTAAGAGACTACAGATGCCACCCCTGAATACTATACCCAACAAAATTTTCAATCACCATATATGAAGAAAACAAATATATTCCATGAAAAACCAAATTTAAACAATACCTATCTATAAATCCAGCACTACAGAAAGAATTAGAAGAAAAACTCAAACCTGTAGATGGAAGTTTCTGTCCCACACAGACCCACAGTCACTTAGTTCCAAATAAACACACAGAAACATATATTAATTATAAACTGTTTTGTCTATTGCATAAGTTTATTAATAACTATCTCTTACAACTCAAATTTACCCATAATTCTTATCTATGTTTAGACATGGGGTTTGGTGCCTTTTCTCAGTGAGGCATTCTCATCTTACTTCCTCTGTGTCTGGCTAGTAACTTTGTCTCTGCCTTTCCTTTACAAGAATCCTCCTAGTATCATTGTTTTGCCTATACTTCCTGCTTGTAAGTGACCAATCTTTACAGTATACAATAACATTATTCCACAGTATTTCCCTTTTTGCTTTTCCAAACAAGGACACTGAATCTAATTTCCCTTGTTAGCTTTTTCCTGACCATTATCCATTACAACTTGTAATCTACACACTAAACAAAGACAAACATCCATAATCTGCTTTTTAAGAATGTGAGTATAATTTTCTAGGCTACTTCCTGCTGAATGGGGCACTGATAGTCTTATAGGAAATCAAAAAACAATTTGTATTATGGTCAAACCCTGACTGGAATGTTCTGTGAGACTGGATCAAATCAGCCAGAAATCTTGAGGTTGATCTGGATGTAAAACTCAGAGGAAACTGTAACAGAAGTGATAAAACTTGGGAACATCTGAGCCATCTGTTCCTATCATATATCTTTCAGGGGATCTTGCTTAATCAAACCTTATTTTTCTTTACACAGAATGAACCCATATCCTCTCCTTTCCTGTGGAAACAAAATCTAAACCCCTTCTTCAAAGTAACATAACTTTTGACTTAAATTTTGAAATCAAGGCATTTTCAAAAAATATAAATTGAATTAATCCAGCAGCATTTACAACAAAATGTCTCAATCTCAGAATCATGGGTTCATGCCTCATATTGGGTAGAACCAACCCATAAAACCACACGCAATAGATAATCCCACGATTGTAAATACCAATGAAAGGAATCAGACATACACTACCACTACCACAAAAAGAAACAAATAACAGAAATTAACAATCACTAGTCATTAATATCCCTTAATATCAATGTACGCAATCTGCCTATAATAAGACACAGGCTAACAGAATGGAGATGAAAACAGGAGCCGTCTTTCTGCTGGATGCAAGGAACATACCTTAACTTCAAATATATACATTACCTCAGAGTAATGGGTTGAGAAAAGATCTTCCAATCAAATTGTTCTAAACAACAAACTGGTGTAGCTATCCTAATATCTAGCAGAATAAACATCAAACTGAAATTAAGTAAAAGATATGGAAAAAGGCATTTTATATTACCAGAAGATATATCCATTAAAATGAAGTCTCAGTTCTGAATTTTTATGCCATGAATACACGGGTACCCATATTTGTAAAAAAAATATTAAATTTTAAATCACACATCATCCCCACACACTAACAGTAGGAGAATTCAACACCCCACTTTCACTACTGGACATGTCTTCCAGACAGAAACATAAGAGAGAAATAAGGGAACAAAGAAATGCCATGTCTTAAATAGACTTAACAAACATCTTAGGAACTCTTCAAGCAAACACAAAGAATATATCTTCTTTTCAGCACCCCATGGAAACTTCTCACGATTTGACCATATAATTGGTAACAAAACAAACCTCAACAGATAAAAAAAAATGAATTAACCCTTATAATTTTGTTGGATCACCATGGCTTAAAGTTAGATTAAACAACACAAATTACAGAGAGAATACAAACTAATGGAAAGAGAATAAGAGTCAATCTAATCATGCCTGGGTAAAGGAAGAAATAAAGAAAGAAATTAAAGTCTTTCCAGAATTCAATGAAAATGAATGCAGAACATCCAAAACTTATGGGACACTATGAAAACAATGATAAGAGGGAAGTTTATATTACCAAGTGCCTACTAAAGAATTGGAGAGCCTTTGGATGGTCTGTTCTAGGGTGGTGCTAAGATGATACACGCACAAGACAGACAACAAGCCAGGAAGTGAATCCTCACCAGGTTCAAGGGTCTTGATGTCCCACCTTCTAGAACAAGGTGGACGGAACCCGGTCGCAAAGGCAGACGGAACCCAGTTGCAGAGGCAGACGGAACCCAGTTGCAGAGGCAGATGGAGGACGCCCCCCCCCCGCAGCCGGTGGGGAACGGATGGGACCCGAGTGGCAGCAGAGGACATGGCTGCAGGCGGCGGGAACCATCGTCCAGCAGATACAGGCTGCAGGGACCACACACCGAGACCAGATCACCCCACTACAATTAAATCAAAGAGGTAGGCCTTTGGTTGGCAAAGTCCCTGGCAAAGGAGGAGCCAGGCCCTATTCCTGAAGACCCTTCTGAGGGGTGAGAGGGATCTTGCCCCCCCCCGGCAGGAACCATGAAACGGAGCGAGGGCATTTTGTAAGAGGAACCCCTGGCCAGCAGGGAAGCCTGAACCACTTTTAAAAGACCCATTAAATAGCATCCATAGGAGGAGATGGGCAGGCGCCAAGGCAAGAATTCACCCAATAATCTGAAAAACAGCATGAAAACACCAGATCCAAATGATCTTACAACAGAAGGTCTTCAACACCCTAACACAGAAGAAGTGGAAAAAAATGATTTATGAAAGCAATAGAGTCCCTTAAACAACATGTGAAAAATGCCCTTATAGAAATGGATGAGAAGTATAAACAAAAGTTTGAAGAAATGAGTAAATATGTACATAATACCCTGGGAAACCAAGAAAAAAACATCAAACAGGTAATGGAAACAGTTCAAGAATTGAAAACTGAAATGGAAGCAAGGAAGAAAACACAAACTGAGGACCAGCTGGATATGGAAAATCTAGGTCAACGAGCAGAGTCTACAGAAACAAGCATAATCAATAGAATACAAGAAATAGAAGAAAGAATCTGAGATTCTGAGGATACCATAGAGAAAATAAATGCAATGATCAAAGAAAACTGCAAAGCCGACAAATTCTCATCACAAAACATTCAGGAATTATGGGACACAATAAAAAGACCAAACCAACGAATAATAGGAATAGAAGAAGGAGAAGAGTCACAGCTCAAAGGGCCAGAAAATATTTTTAACAAAATTATGGAAGAAAACTTTCCCAACATAAAGAAAGATATTCCTTTGAATATTCAAGAAGCATACAGAACACCAAACAGACTGGATCAAAGAAAAACATCCCCTCGCCATATAATAATCAAAACACAAAATATACAGGTTAAAGAAAGAATAATAAGAGCTGGAAAGGAAAAAGGTCAAGTTACTTATAAAGGTACACCGATCAGACTTACACCTGACTTCTCTATGGAAACAATGAAAGCCAGAAGGTCCTGGATAGAAGTACTGCAGAAGCTAAGAGACCATGGATGCAAGCCCAGACTACTATACCCAGCCAAGCTTTCATTCACTATAAATGGAGAAAACAAGACATTCCAGGATAAGAACATATTTAAACAATACGTAGCCACGAATCCAGCCCTACAGAAAGTAATAGAAGGAAAATCACAACCCAAGGAATCCAACATTGCCAACACTGCCTACAATAACTGAGGCATCTAGCAACCCGTCACCAGCACAACTCAAAGAAGGGAGACACACAAATTCTACTTCCAAAAACAATAAGAATATCCGGAGTAAACAACCACTGGTCATTAATATCACTTAATATTAATGGTTTCAATTCACCTATAAAAAGGCACAGGCTAAGAGATTGGATGCAAAAACAGGATCCAACATTCTGCTGTTTGCAAGAAACACATCTCAACCACAAAGACAAGCATCTACTCAGAGTAAAGGGCTGGGAAAAGGTCTTTCAAGCAAATGGTCCTAAGAAAAAAGCAGGTGTGGCCATATTAATTTATAACAAAACTGACTTCAAAGTAAAATCAATCAGAAGAGATCGAGATGGACACTTTATACTCATAACAGGAACAATTCGTCAGGATGACGTCTCAATCCTGAATATCTATGCCCCTAATATAAAAGCACCCACTTATGTAAAAGAAATATTACTAAAACTCAAGGCAGACATCAAACCACACACACTAATAGTAGGAGACTTCAATACACCTCTCTCAGCAATGGACAGGTCAATCAGACAGACACTTAATAGAGAATTAAGAGAACTACTGGAGGTAATGAAGCAAATGGACTTAACAGACATCTATAGAACATTCCACCCAAATAGGAGAGAATATACCTTCTTCTCTGCAGCTCATGGAACCTTCTCGAAAATTAACCACATACTTGGAAACAAAGAAAACCTCCACAGATACAAAAAAATTATCAGTGTCCTCCTGTGTCTTATCAGGTCACCACGGATTAAAGTTAGAAGGCAAAATCCACGCTACCCCCAGAAAACCGACAAACTCATGGAAACTGAACAGTCAACTACTGAACCACACTTGGGTAAAGGAAGAAATCAAGAAAGAAATTAAAGTATTCCTTTAATTTAATGAAAATAAAGGGGCAACCTACTCAAACCTATGGGACACTATGAAAGCAGTGCTAAGAGAAAAGTTCATAGCACTAAGTGCCCACTTAAAGAAAACGGAGAAAGCATACATCGGAGACTTAACAGCACACCTGAAAGCTTTAGAAAAAAAAGAAGCAGACGCACCCAGGAGGAGTAGAAGACTGGAAATAATCAAACTGAGGGCGGAAATCAACTAAATAGAAACACAGGAAACATTCCAAAGAATCAATGAAACAAAAAGATGGTTCCTGGAGAAAATCAACAAGATCGACAAACCCCTATCCAAACTAATTAAATGACAGAGAGAGAACACGCAAATAAATAAGATCAGAAAGGAAAAGGGGGACATAACCACAGACACAGAGGAAATTCAGAGACTCATTAGATCTTACTACAAAAGCCTGTATGCCACAAAACTAGAAAATGCAAAAGAAATGGACATTTTTTTAGATAAGTACCATATACCAAAGTTAAACCAAGACAAGGTGAACAATCAAAATAGACCTGTTAATCGCGAAAAACTAGAAACTGTTATCAAAAATCTCCCCTCCAAAATGAGCCCAGGACCAGATGGTTTCAATGCAGAATTCTACCAGAACTTCCAAGAAGAGCTAATACCTATACTCTTTAATGTATTTCACAATATAGAAACAGAAGAGGCATTGCCTAATTCCTTTTATGAAGCTACAGTTACCCTAATACCAAAACCACACAAAGACCCAACCAAGAAAGAGAATTACAGGCCTGTCTAGCTAATGAATATCGACGCAAAAATTCTCAATGAAATAATGGCAAACCGAATCCAAGAACACATTAGAAAAATTATCCATCATGATCAATTAGGCTTCATCCCAGAGATGCAGGGCTGGTTCAACATACGGAAATCTATTAATGTAATCCAGCATATAAATAAACTGAAAGAAAAAACATATGATCATTTCATTAGATGCTGAAAAAGCATTTGAGAAAATTCAACACCCCTTTATGATAAAAGTCTTGGAGAGATTAGGGATACAAGGGTCATACCTAAACATAATAAAAGCTATATACAGCAAGCCGACAGCTAACATTAAGTTAAACAGAGAAAAACTCAAAGCCATCCCACTAAAATCAGGAACATGACAAGGATGTCCACTCTCTCCATACCTCTTCAATATATTGCTTGAAGATTTAGCAATAGCAATAAGACAACATAAGGGGATCAAGGGGATTCGTATTGGAAAGGAAGAAGTTAAGCTCTCGTTATTTGCAAATTATATGATAGTATACATAAGTGACCCCAAAAACTCTACCAAAGAACACCTACAGCTGATAAACACCTTTAGTATTGTGGCAGGATACAAGATCAACTCCAAAAAATCAGTTGCCTTCCTATACACTAAGGATAAAGAAGCAGAGAGGGAAGTTAGAGAAGCATCGCATTTCACTATAGCCCCAAATAGCATAAAATATCTTGGGGTAACACTGATCAAAGATGTGAAAGATCTATTTGATAAGAAATTTAAGTCTTTGAAGAAAGACATTGAAGAGGACACCAGAAAATGGAAGGATCTCCCCTGCTCCTGGATTAGGAGGATCAACATAGTAAAAATGGCAATTTTACCAAAAGCAATCTATAGATTCAATGCAATCCCCATCAAAATACCATCAAAATTCTTCTCAGATCTGGAGAAGACAATAATCAAATTTATATGGAAAAACAAAAATCCCAGGATAGCCAAACCAATCTTATACAACAAAGTTTCGTCTGGAGGCATTACCATCCCTGACTTCAAACACTATTACAGAGCTACAGTATTGAAAACAGCTTGGTATTGGCATAAAAACAGAGAAGTCGACCAATGGAATGGAATAGAAGACCCTGACATTAACCCACAAACCTATGAACACCTGATTTTCAATAAAGGAGCTAAAAGTATACAATGGAAAAAAGAGAGTATCTTGAACAAATTGTGCTGGCAAAACTGGATGTCAACCTGTAGAAGAATGAAAATAGACCCATATCTATCACCATGCACAAAACTCAAGTCCAAATGGAATAAAGACCTCAATATCAGTACGAACACACTGAACCTGATAGAAGAGAAAGTGGGAAGTACTCTACAGCACATGGGCACAGGAGACCACTTCCTACGTATAACCCCAGCAACACAGACACTAAGGGCATCATTGAATAAATAGGATCTCCTGAGACTGAGAAGATTCTGTAAAGCAAAGAACACTGTCGCTAAGACACAAAGGCAACCCACTGACTGGGAGAAGATCTTCACCAACCCCGCAACTGACAAAGGTCTGATCTCCAAAATATATAAAGATCTCAAGAAACTAGACCGTAAAAGGCTAATCAACCCAATTATAAAATGGGGCACAGAGCTGAACAGAGAATTCTCAACAGAAGAAGTCCAAATGGCCAAAAGACACTTAAGGTCGTGCTCAACTTCCTTAGCAATCAGGGAAATGCAAATCAAGACAACTTTAAGATACCATCTTACACCTGTCAGAATGGCTAAAATAAAAAACACCAATGGTAGCCTTTGCTGGAGAGGTTGTGGAGAAAGGGGTACACTCATTCATTGCTGGTGGGAATGCAAACTTGTACAACCACTTTGGAAAGCAGTGTGGTGGTTTATCAGGTAATTCTGGATCAATTTACCCCTGGACCCAGCAATACCACTCTTGGGAATATACCCAAGAGAGCCCTTATCATACAACAAAAATATATGCTCTACTATGTTCATAGCAGCATTGTTTGTAATAGCCAGAACCTGGAAACAACCTAGATGCCCTTCAATAGAAGAATGGATGAAGAAAGTATGGAATACATACATATTAGAGTACTACTCAGCAGTAAAAAACAATGACTTCTTGAATTTTGCATGCAAATGGATGGAAATAGAAAACACTATCCTGAGTGAGGTAAGCCAGACCCAAAAAGAGGAACATGGGATGCACTCACTCATATTTGTTTTCTAGCCATAAACAAAGGACATTGAGCCTATAGTTAGTGATCCTATAGACGCTAAATAAGGAGAAACCAAAGAAAAACATATAGGCATCCTCCTGAATATTAACCTTCATCAGGCAATGTAAGGAGACAGAGACCCACATTGGAGCACCGGACAGAAATCTCAAGGTCCAAATCAGGAGCAGAAGGAGAAAGAGCAAGAGCAAGGAACTCAGAACTGCAAGGGGTGCACCCACACACTGAGACAATGGGGATGTTCTATTGGGAACTCACCAAGGCCAGCTGGCCTGGGTCTGAAAAAGCCTGCGATAAAACCAGACTCGCTGAACATAGCGGACAATGAGGACTACTGAGAACTCAAGAACAATGGCAATGGGTTTCTGATCCTACTGCACGTACTGGCTTTGTAGGAACCTAGGCAGTTTGGATGCTCACCTTACTAGAACTGGATGGAGGTGGGGGTTCCTTGGACTTTCCACAGGGCAGGGAACCCTGATTGCTCTTCGGGCTGAGGAGGGAGGGGGACATGATTGGGGGAGGGGGAGGGAAATGGGAGGCAGTGGCGGGAAGAGACAGAAATCTTCAATAAATAAATAAATAAATAAATAAAAATAAAAAATTAAAATAAAATAGAAAAAAAAGATTTGGAGAAATCTCCAAGAAGAAACTTAATAGCACACCTGAAAGCTCTAGAACAAAAATACAGAACTCACCCAGGAGAAGAAGATGCCAGGAAATAATTAAATTGAGGGCTGAAATCAATTAAATAGAAACAAAAAAATAATAATAAAAAGAAACAGCAAAACAAATAGTTGGTTCTTAGAAAAAACAATATAGATGAACCCCTATCGAAATTAACCAAATGACAGTCAGAAATTTCAAACTAACAAAATTATTAATGGAAAGGGGTATATAACAACATACACTGGTGAAATTCAGAGAATTTTTAGGTCAAACTTCCAAAAACTCTATTTAGTATAATTGTAAAATCTAAAAGGCATAGTCAATTTTCTGCACAGATACTACATGCCAAAATTAAATCAAGACCAGATAAACAATTTAAATAGGGTTGTAATCCCAAAGGAAAAAGAAGCAAGTAGTCATTAAAAATCTCCCAACAACAGCAGCAACAACAATAAAAACAACAAATCCCTAGGGCCAGATAGTTTTAATGCAGGATTCTCCTAGTATTAGAAGAGCTAATACAAATAACCTTCAAATTGTTCCATACAATAGAAACAGAAGGAACATTGCCGAACTCTTTTTATGGGGCTAAAGTTATGCTGATACGCAGACTATTCAAAGACAAAACTAAAAAGAGAATGAGAGTCCAATTTCCCTCATGAACAATGATGCATATATACTCAATAACATACTGGCAAACCTATTCCAAGAACATGTCAAAAAAATCATCCAATATTGTCAAGTAGGCTTCATCTCAGAGATGCAGGGATGGGTCAACAAATGAAAATCAGTCATTGTTACCGTCCATATAAACAAACTGACAAAAAAAAAAACATACGGTCGTCTCATGAGATGCTGAAAAGCCCCTTTACAAAATCCAACTCCCCTCCATAATACAGGACGTGGAGAGATGAGGGATAAAATGAACATAAATAAACATAATAAAATAATGTAATTCAAACTGAGAGACAACATCAAATTAAAGAGAGAGAAGCAAATTGATTCTACTGATATGGCATGATATGATATGATAGTATATATTAATGACCCAAATAATTCTACTAGGTGAAACCCTACAACTATTAAAACCCCTTCATTAATGTGACAGGATACAAGATTAACTAAAAAATAATCAGTAGACCTCCTATATACAAATGATACTCATGCTGAGAAAGAAATCAGAGAAACATCACCCTTTATAATAGGCACAAATAATATAAAATAACTTGGGGTTACTCTAACCAAAGAAGTGAAAGACCTGAATGACAAGAACTTTAAAGAAAGAGATTGAAAAGGATATTAGAAAAAGGAAAGATCTCCCACGATCTTCGGTAGGTAGGATCAACATAGTAAAAATGGTAATCTTACCAAAATCAATCTACAGATTCAAAGCCATTCCCATCAAAATTCCAACACAATTCTCCAGAGACCTCAAAAGGAAAATTTCAACTTCACATGGAAAAACAAAAAAAAAGCAGGATATCTAAAGCAATACTTTACAATAAAGGAACTTCCAAAGGCATCACCATCCCCACCTTCAAGCTCTACTATAGAGCTACAATAATAAAAACTTCTGGGTATTACATAAAAACAAACATGGGGATCAACAGAAGTAAATCGAAGATGCTGACATGATGTGGGAGTGTCATATATTAATCTGTTGATTTCATTGGTTAAGCAATAAAGAAACTGCTTGGTCCTCATAGGTTAAAACATAGGTGGGAGGAGTAAACAGAACAGAAGGCTGGGAGAAAGAAGCTGAGTCAGGAGTCACCATGATTTTTCCACTCCAGGCAGATGCAGGGTAAGATCATTCCTGGTAAGCCAGCTCGTGGGCTACATAGATTATTAGAAATGGGCTAGTCCAGGTGCAAGAGTTAGCCGAGAAAAGGCTGGAACTAATGGGCCAAGCGGTGTTTAAAAGAATACAGTTTCCGTGTAATTATTTCGGGTAAAGCTAGCTGGGTGGCGGGACACAGCCCGCCGCTCCGTATTACAACAGAGTGGCGCCCAGCGTGGTAATGAACTCCACGTAAAACCTAAGAGAGCTTAATTTTAATCAGAGAAAAAAAGCAGAGGTTAACACAGCTTTTGGCTGTTAGTTGGTGGCATGCTGTAGAGAGATTTCCTGATTCGGCATCAGCAGCAGAAAAAAACGCTGCGTCATTTAAAAGCGCGGCTTCCTGGGACTGTGCCGCCAGTGCAAACTCTGGCTTTAAAGCATTTCAAGGGCTTTTATGGGACTGGATGTTTCTGTTCCGGCTTGGGATCAAAAGGAGAGTGCTCTGAGACCATGCTGATGGCTCAGTGCTCCCCGCCTGGACTTGGGCAGATGGCAGAATCAGGCTTAGGCAGACGGAAGAGCATGGCGGATTCCTGCCAACATACAGAGACATGTTTTCAGACTGTGCAGTGCTCTGCTTGTCAGATTTGGTTGTAACTTGGATAAAAAGAGTTTCTGTGCTGCACGCTCAGTCTCAAAATTAAACTGCTGAGTGTGGCTCCAATGTGGACTTGCTGTGTGCCTGGAACTGTGCTCAGCTCAGGGGCATCAAATGGATCTGAGGCAGGAGCAGCTGCTCCATGCTGAACTATGCTGACCTCAGGCAGGAACTGCCATAATTACCATAATAACAGCGCAGTTAAGGTTTAGACTTGGCAGTAAACAGGCAATACCATATTACCCCTACATGGTACAACTTAAGTTTTTAAGAAGTGCTTAACATTTTAAGAAATGCTTCTGGAGAGTAAAAAATAAAAATGTTACAGATTCACAATAAAACAGATTCAGACATAAAAGACCACACTGTTGGATAAATGTACGTAGGCTTGGGAGAGAGAAGAAAAAGAATATAGAAAATAAAGTTAATGTTTTTTATTAAAAAAAAGGTAAAGTCTTTAAAGAGACAGAGTACAGATAGTTATAGATTAAAACAAATGAAAAATAAGCCACGTAAAAATAAAAAATTCACAGAGAGTCTGGATTATGTACATTGTGTTTCCTTTAAAATTTTTGACTGTGAAGGAGCTAAGTACAGAGAGACATTTCATTATATGGACTGCCAAGTGTAACCAAAACGGATATCATGAGGGTATGACTTCAGAATTTGGGTCTAAGGATATGATGCTTTGGAGAGGGTCTTCTTTTGTTTTCACAGAGGATGAGACTCTAAGGATTTCTTCTATCCCAGTTTGGTATGATAGACCATGCCCTCCTGAAAGGTTGCTGTGAACATCTTCAGAAAATTGCTTTGCTCAACTGCCAACTGAGATGAAACTAGCACGCAGGTTATACCATAAAAGACCTAATTAACGACGCCCCCATTCAGCAGGAAGCAGTTTGGAAATAAAAAACGGCACCCATGTTCCCAAAATATTGTTTATAAATGTTCTTTTACATTTAAAGGGGGATATGACATAGATATGAATAATTTGCATTAGTATAGATTTTGTTTTATTGATAGAGATTTAAGGTCAATTTTGTTATATGTATATGTATTTCTTGATCTTGATTAAGTTATTGTGATTGTGTAGTTCATTTAAAAATGTACTGTATAATTAAGAAATATAGGTTGTTACTGGTTAATCATCAATAATAGTAAAGCTTGTAGTCATGTTAGTTAGATTTTCTAGATATATAGAGATATATTTCAGATAGGCATTCTTCATATCTCTCAAAGGCTACAGAATATGGCATTTAAAATATTTTAATAACTTAGGACTTTTCATGACAATGAGACACGTCTGCTCCTAGCGGCACCAATCTACTTCGAGAGGAAGATGGGCATCGAAGAGGATCCTTATGGAGTTTGATAGCCATTTGCACAAGAAACTGCTCTTGCCTGGACTATTGCATAAACTGGAAACAGAGAACCCGCAGAGAGAGGACTGCTGAACTTGCCTAAGGGTGAGATGGTCTTTCGGGGTTCCTGATTCATAAAAGAGTCTGCGAGACATTCTGCAGGACACAGCAGAAAGTGACTGAACTGTCTTTAAAATTTCCTGCTTGATGAAAATGTCTGCTGGGTACTTTGGGCCTGAAGGCTGAAGATGGATGCCCCAACGGTACAAAAGAACTTTGGGTGACTGTCCAGGCAGCGAGATGTCTCTGTCATTTCTAGAGTTTTCTTATTTCTTGTTTACTTAGGTAGTATTATATCCTTCTGGAGTCTTTGATGGAGTTGAAGAATGAATAGATAATTATAGTTTTCCTTAGTTATGATAAAAGATAAGATAGATATAAATATTGTAACTGTAATTCTTGCTTGATAACTGTTTTGCTATATGTAATTTTGCTATGTTAAAGTTAAAGCCTTCCTTTTTTTGTTTAAACAGAAGAAGGGGAAGTGATGTGGGAGTGTCATATATTAATCTGTTGATTTCATTGGTTAAGCAATAAAGAAACTGCTTGGTCCTCATAGGTTAAAACATAGGTGGGAGGAGTAAACAGAACAGAAGGCTGGGAGAAAGAAGCTGAGTCAGGAGTCTCCATGATTCTTCCACTCCAGGCAGATGCAGGTTAAGATCATTCCTTGTAAGCCAGCTCGTGGGCTACATAGATTATTAGAAATGGGCTAGTCCAGGTGCGAGAGTTAGCCGAGAAAAGGCTGGAACTAATGTGCCAAGCGGTGTTTAAAAGAATACAGTTTCTATGTAATTATTTCGGGTAAAGCTAGCCGTGGGG
Source organism: Microtus oregoni (assembly GCF_018167655.1). Classification (NCBI taxonomy): domain Eukaryota; kingdom Metazoa; phylum Chordata; class Mammalia; order Rodentia; family Cricetidae; genus Microtus; species Microtus oregoni. The sequence goes on from NW_024543812.1 coordinate 3,581,435, forward strand.
GCAGCCGGGTGCCGGGGACGCAGCACCACCGTTCTTATTACAACACTGACATTAATCCACACATCTATGAGCACCTGAATTTTGACAAAGAAGCCAAAATTGTACAACACAAAAAAGAAAGCATCTTCAACAAATGGTACTGGCGTAACTGGATGTCTCCAAGTAAAATAATATAAATAGATCCAAATATATTGCTATGCACTAAAATGAAGCCTAAGTAGATCAGATACCCATACATAAATCTAGTTATACCAAACCTGACAGAATAAAAAGTTGCAGGCACTATTACATGAATCCATGAAAGCCTGAATAAATAGATAACAGAGATTTATTAGGAAACACTTAGGAATAACAACAATATATACAGCTTCCTTGGTCTTTTATTTTGACTTGGGGTCAACATATGCAGTGACCCAGTCTCTGACTATCACACAAATGAGTGAAAGAACCCACTTTTCTTCCCTTATAAGAGATCATTCATGCTCACAGATGCCACACCCTAAGGTGGTAGCCCAAAACTATTGACAGAATAAAATCTCACAACAGAATTTAAGAAATGACCATGAACACACTGTCACAGGGAGCAACTTCCTAAATATAAATCAAGTAGCACAGATACTAAGACCTATTTGGATTCCAAGATTCTGGAGTAATGATACTCACATCCACACCTGTGTCTATCAAACCAAAATTGCAACGCCATTTATACACACTCATACCTGGAGTTACTTCCCCTCCTTCAGGCAATAGCCTTTAATATACCAGCCCACTAGGTTGTGATCTCTTTTGCCTTAAAAAGTAGTGGTAGCCCTGCTCTTGCTCTCTTGCTTTTGGCTTCTGCTTCCAGCTGCTAGACTCTGTTCCTGTTTGCACAGAGGGTTGTTGTCTAGGACAGTGATCTGTAAGTTTTCCCTTTAAATAAATAACCCTTTTATTAATCATAATTCCAAACTGGTGTGGGGTCGCTTGTGACTTTTGCTTTCATTCTTAGATTTTGTCTTTGATCATTTATAAAAGTCTACCAGAATATATTTTTCCTATTTTGACTTATCCTCCATGTTTATGCCATCATCTAGAACATCATGATCTTTTACAGAAGGATCTGGATTTTTCAATTTTCTTGGTTAGATATGTCTTCCATAGTGCTGGGAATGACTGGACCACTTGGGCCTTGTGGGCTTGTAGGAGGCCTGATGTGGGAGTGTCATATATCAATCTGTTGATTTCATTGGTTAAGTAATAAACAAACTGCTTGGGCTCATAGGTTAGAACATAGGTGGGTGGAGTAAACAGAACAGAATGCTGGGAGGAAGAGGAAGTGAGGTAAGACACCTCAGAGAGAGACGCCATGCCCCACTCCCGGGCAGACGCACGCAATAAAGCTCTGACCCAGGATGGACGTAGGCTAGAATCTTCCCGGTAAGACCGGTGCCCACAGATTATTAGAGATGGGTTGATTGGGATATCAGAATTAGCCAGTAAGGGCTAGAGCTAAAGGGCCAAGCAGTGTCTAATCCACCAGACCCTGTGGATTTCTTCTATTCCAATTTGGTATGATAGACCACGCCCTCCTGAAAGGTTGCTGTAACACCCTCAAAAAATTACTCTGCTCAACTGCCAACTGAGATGACCCTGGCACACAGGTTATACCATGAAAGACTTAATTAAAGACGCCCCCATTCAGCAGGAAGCGGTTTGGAGAGAAAAAACTGCGCCCATGTTCCCAAAATATTGTTTATAAATGTTCTTTTACATTTAAAGAGGGGAAATGATATAGGAATGAGTAATTTGCATTGATGTGGATTTTAAGGTCAATTTTGTTATATGTATATGTATTTCTGATCTTGAATAAGGTGTTGTGATTGTGTAGTTCATTTAAAAATGTAATGTATATAGGTTGTGAATGGATAATCATTAGTAATAGTCAAGCTTGTAATCATGTTACTTAGATTTTCTAGATATATAGAGATATATTTCAGATAGGCATTCTTCATATATCTCAAAGGCTACAGAATATGGCATTTAAAATATTTTAATAACTTAGGACTTTTCATGACAATGAGACACGTCTGCTCCTGGCAGCACCAATCTACTTCAAGAGGAAGATTGGCATCAAAGAGGCTCGTAATGGAGTTTGATAGCCATTTGGGCAAGAAACTGCTCTTGCCTGGACTGATGCATGAACTGGACACAGAGAACCTGCAGAGCAAGGACTGCTGAACTTGCCTAAAGGTGAGATGGTCTTTCGGAGTTCCTGACTCATGAAAGAGTCTGCAAGACATTCTACAGGATACAGCAGAAAGTGACTGAACTGGCTTTGAAATTTCCTGCTTGATGAAATGTCTGCTGGATACTTTGTGCCTGAAGGCTGAAGACGGATGCCCCCACAGTACAAAAGACCTTTGGGTGACTCTCCAGGCAGTGAGATGTCTCTGTTATTTCTAAAGTTTTGGACTTCGTGTTTGTTAGGTAATATTTTATCCTTCTGGAGTCTTTGATGGAGTTGAAGAATAGATAGTTATAGTTTTCCATTGTTTATGATAAAAGATAAAATAGATATAAATATTGTAACTGTAATTCTTGCTTGATAACTGTTTTGTTATATGTAATTTTGCTATGTTAAAGTTAAAGCCTTCCTTTTTTTGTTTAAACAGAAAAAGGGGAAGTGATGTGGGAGTGTCATATATCAATCTGTTGATTTCAATGGTTAAGTAATAAACAAACTGCTTGGGCTCATAGCTTAGAACATAGGTGGGTGGGGTAAACAGAACAGAATGCTGGGAGGAAGAGGAAGTGAGGTAAGACACCTCAGAGAGAGACGCCATGCCCCGCTCCCGGGCAGACGCACGCAATAAAGCTCTGACCCAGGATGGACATAGGCTAAAATCTTCCCGGTAAGACCGGTGCCCACAGATTATTAGAGATGGGTTGATTGGGATATCAGAATTAGCCAGTAAGGGCTAGAGCTAAAGGGCCAAGCAGTGTTTAAAAGAATACAGTTTCCGTGTAATTATTTCGGGTAAAGCTAGCCGTGGGAGCGGCCGGGTGCTGGGGACGCAGCCCACCACTCCTATTTCAACAGAGGCCCTTCAGGGAGTTTCCCAATGGTATCAGGTTGCCTTGTCTGTCTTTTGTTGATCTGCATTTATTGTTTCATTGTCAACCTTTGCCACACTTTCTACATATACCTGAAGCTGAGCCTTCTTATGTTTGCCATTCCCAGGGGAGATATTAATTGCTAGGAATTCTTTGTCTACAATCCCTTCTCAGATGACCTATTCTACCACAATTAAAACATTTGGCTTTTTGATGTCTACTCATTCCTTTGGAAATTGCTTCTCCTACCCAAGATTCAATATTATAATCAAATGTCTCAATGTTCTTTACATGCAGGATCTACACATCCATAGATATTGATCTAACATTTAAAGGCCCAAGAATATTTTTGCATTCTAAGTTGGAATTTCAAAAGCCAGAGATTCTAAGAAGTACTCGTCTAGCATCTGGGTCTATTACTCCTATTTGTATAGCCTTAGTTAATCTTTGTAAAAAGTAACTAAAGGCTTCTCTCTGGCCCTATTTAACCGTGGTATATGATTCAGTTTTTTTTCTTAGTTCTTGAATCATCTTCCAAGCATTTAAGGCTGCTTTGTGGCATAGGGAAAAGATTTGTTCACTGTAAAGGGCTTGAACCTGTGGGTCAGCATAAGGGTCTTCACCAAGAATTTGATTTGGGGAAGTCTCAAAGCCTTTTGTTTTTCCCTTGTTGTTCCAAAAATTTTTCTTCTTCTTTAAAATAACATGTAAACATTAATTGTGGTCCATCATCCAGGACTGCTGAACCTAACTGAAGCCAGTCATGTGGTCTTGTTTTTGATGCTATAAGACCATGCCTTTATTATGTCCCTGATAAATGCAGAATGCAAGCCATAAGATAAAACAGCTTGCTTAATTTCTTTTAGGTCATTCATTCCTATAGGTATCCATTTACCTTCTTTGGATCCTTTTGTGCCTTTAGAACTTGATGATTTGTCAGTGTAGACAACAAGGTAGGAAGCTAAAACCCTGGGTAACTCACCTCTGATAGCTACTGGTGATGATGAATCCTGTCCTTGTGACTTCTTTCCCTGTTCATGTGCTCTAATAATTTCTTCAATTATTTCAAATCTTTTTATTATTGTCTTTTATAAAGTCTGAATATCCTGGCATATATATATATATATATATATATATATATATATATATATTTCATTGAAGCACCTAGCCTCTGGTCCTCATTATGTACTTGTGATTCCATGGTCTGAAGTTTTCCTTAAAGATAATAGCTCATCCTTGGACATAACTTAGATAGTGTGCAGATTGTCATCCCGGAAAGATATTCTATCTGCTATCCTATCATAACTTTTTAACAAATTTTGATTGCCAAATTCAACAGTATGAATTCTTTCAGATAACTTCTCAGTACCCATAGATATGGATTCAATTTTGTCTGTCAAATTAATGTTACCCTTTTCAATAGTATTAATTTTTTTCAGGTAACTTTTGATTTTTGATGGCATTATTTCTGACAACTAGCTGTTCATTATTAATCTGTAAAGACTTTATCATTCCTAAAAGTGCCACATTCTTTCTTAATGATAGAATATTAATAAAAAAAACGAATCCCAATTTCCAATAAATTGAAGTATCACCATAACCATATAAGCCTCGCCGAATACAATCCATTGTATTAACAAAAAACTTACTAAAATTTCTAATATTAATGTAATTTGCCATATTGATTTATTAATTACCTGTTATGAGATCTACTAAATTGTGTTATGTGTAATAATCTTTGTTGTCCAGCAGATGTTGTAGTTACAGAATCACAGTGGTGACAGGAACGGTACTGAGACACTTTAGTTTCACACCTTGGTACTGGTTAAATACTGAGAAATATGCTTTGCTTGACAAATTAAAAGAAATTAAATAAATTCCATACACAGAGTAAGAAACCCTTACTCACAGTCAGGGAGCACAAACTGGAAGCTGCAGAAGTCACCACATGGCAAAGAACCATGCCAGGGAATCGCACCAGGGAATGCAGCAGTCACGCATGCACTTGGGAAGTTTTCTAGTTGTTGCATGCAGTCAGCTCTGTTGTGGCAGGGGTTCTACAAAAGTCACTTAGGTAAAAGCAAGCCAAGTAGGCAGGGTTGAGAGAATTTCTGGGCCTTGTGCCATCTAGGCCTTTCAGCATTCCACCGGGTAGGCATGGAGTCCGAATCTTCATGAACACCAGATGAAAAAGGATGCTTAAAAGACATCCCTCACTAGCTGAGAAGTTAGAACAATAGATGGTTATTTATTTAGGGCTAGACTCACAAATCAGAATTCTCTGCTGGAATGGAAACCAGAAATCAAATCCCGCAGCTGGAAAAGAGGCCAAATGCATGCTTTACATTGGCATAAATGTTATGAGGCCACACCCCAGGGGACAGTTAATTTAAAAGATTTTGGCTGTATGATTTCCCATAGCAGAAGGCTGATCTCCAAAGTTTACAAAGAACTCAAGAAATTAACGATCAAAATACTAAATAATCTAATAAAAACCTCGTACAGTTCTAAACAGAGAATTCACTATAGAAAAATTTCAAATGTTAGAAAATCATTTAATGAATTGCTCAAAACAACTCTGAGATAGCATCTTACACCTGTCGGAATGGCTAAGATCAAAAACACTGATGACAGCCTATGCTGCAGAGAATATAAAGTAAAGACAACATTTTGGGAATCACTATGGCAGTTTCTCAGACAATTGGAATCAATCTACCTCAAGACAGAGCAATACTACTCTTCAACCTTTACCAAAGAAAGCTCAATCATACCCCAGGACACTTGCTCAATTATGCTCATAGAAGCAATATTTATAATAGCCAGAACCTGGAAACAAACTAGATTACCCTCAACTGAAGACTAGATGAAGAAAATGTGGTACCTTTATGCAATGGAATATTATTTAGCTGTAAAAAACAGTAATAACATGAAATTTGCAGGCAAATAGATGCAACTAGAAAAATTTATCCTGAGTGAGGTAACTCAATCCCAGAAAGACAAAAACAGTATGTACTCACTCATAAGGGGATATTAGATATAAAGCAAATGATAACCTGGCTTCAATATAAAGTCCCAGAGAAGCAAGGTAATAAAGAAGACCCTTAGAGAGATACATACATGGGTTGCTCTAGGAAGAGGAAATAGATGAGATATCCTGGGCCAACTGAGGGTGGGGTTAGACCAGATGGGATGGGGGATTGGAACATGAGTGATTGGGATGGTCTAGTTGGGGGCAGGGCCAAGGAGGAAAGTAATAATTGAAGTATCTTGATAGAAGTGGCCGTTATGGGGTAAGTGAGAAATCTGGTGTCAGGGAACCTCCCAGGAACCCACAAGGAAGACCCCAGATTAGATTCCTAGCAATAATGGAGAGGGGTCCTGAACTCACATGACCATGTAATCAAATTGGTGACTACCCTATTGTCATCATAGAGCCTTCATCCAGTAACTGATGGAAGCAAATGCTTAAATCCATAGCCAACCACTCAACAGAACCCTAAGATTCCAGTCTGAGAGGGAAGAGAGATTAGCGGGAGTAGTGGGGGAACTCTGGTTGATATGTTAAGTGAAAAAAATAAACAAAATGTAGTCTGAGAACTGAATCTAAAACTGAAAAATCCAAATCTATAAAAATTAACGTAAAGTATGTGATTATAGCAATGAGGGAGACTGATAAAATAGTATTAAACTATTTTACTTTCTACATCTTATACAAAGTTTTACAAGATAATTTAAAGACAATGTGTGAAAGCTTTTTTGGTTAATCCTTGATCAATTAATAAAAAACAATAAACTAAACAAGTTAATACAATCCAGTAAACATTTGATGAGCAAAAGTAATGTGCAATTATACTCAAACTAGAAGACTATATCACACATGAATATACATTTCTTCCAAATTTTCACCATTGAACATCAAAGTGTAAAATAGCTTTCTACATTTATGTGCTACATATTTCTAGGCCCTGAACTTAATGGACTAAAATTATGTAACTAAACAAAAAAGGGCTATTGGTTTCCTGTGTTTATATCCAATCTATGGAAATGGTTAAAAAAGAAAAAGAAACTAATCTTTTTCGTGGTGAAGTGTACTCACTCTTAAGGGGAATTATGAATATAGGAGTTTTAGTCTTAACTTGGCAACAAAATATTGATATGTTCAGTACTTTGAACAGATTAAACCAATAATTTTATGGACAGAACATGATGATTTATAATGCTGTGAATCAGCTATCAAAATGTCTAAAGAGCAAATGACTTTCAGAAAGACTGCCAAGAACTTGGCTCTTTTTCATATCTAAAGATCTTCTTCATTTGTAAGAGAAAGAAACCAATGGTATATCATTAGGCTCAGTTAAAACTCACATTTAAATGCTGGAATGGAAAGTGTAGAATATTTTTCAGAGCATAATGAAATCAGAGATTAGAGTTGGAATCTATCTCTGACATCTTTCAAGTTGAAATATCCAACCTACCAGCTGTTGAGTGTAACATGCTTGTCAACATCACATCTAATGATGCACTGATGATAGTTTTTATTGAGACATCTCTCCATTAATTCTGGGTCCTCATTTTATCTTAATATCACAATCCATCTGAAAGAGACATCAAATATTGCCACTATCACTAGCACCCTATAATTGTGGGCTAGTCTTTTCTAATTTTAAATACATAATGAGTAAGACAGAAAGCCATCTATGTAGCTGTCGGCTGATAATTCAGATATAGCTGTCACGGTAAAAGAGCAACATTTATAGAGTACAAATGTCAAATGAGTGTTATTTATTTTGCAAAAGAGAAATATAAGCCGAACTGATTTGTTTGGCTGTCATATTGTACGCCATGCACAATTGCAACAAGAAGTAAAAAAAAAGACTACAGAAAATAGATTTGATGTGCTTTTTAAAAAATATAGTTATAATCATTGGATAAGAGTTTCACTGTAGATTTTGAGACTTAATACCCTGAAGGCACTTAAAGAATTGCTCAACGTCCTTAGCCATTAGGGAAATGCAAAACAAAACAATGGTATCTTATCCCTGTCAGAATGGCTAAGATCAAAAACACTAATGACATCTTATGCTGGAGAAGATGTGAAGTAAGAAGGGTAACACTCCTCCATTGCTAGTGGGAGTGCAAAATTGTACAGCCACTTTGGAAATCAGTATAAATGGTTTCTCAGAAAATTGGGAATCAATCTACCTCAAGAACCAGTAATATCACTCTTTGGCATATACCCAAAGGATGCACATTCATACCAAAAGGACATTTTCTCAACTATATTTAAAGCAGCATTATTAATAATAGCCAGAACCTGGAAAAAATTGAGATGTCCCTCAACTAAAGAATAGATAAAAATCATGTAGCATATTTACACAATGGAGTATTATTCAGCAATAAAAACAATGACATCTTAAAATTTGCAGGCAAATGCATGGAACTAAAACATAAAAAACATCCTGAGTGAAATAACCCAGAGCTAGAAAGTAAAATATGGTATGTAATGATTCACAAAGGATAACCAACCTACAGTTTACAACCTCAGAGAAGTCAGTAGGACCCTTAGAAAGACATACATGGATTCCCCCTGGGAAGGGGAAATAGACAAGATTTCCTGAGTAAATTGGGAGATGGAGTGGGAAGGGGATAAAAGGATGGGGATTGGGAAATTCGAGTCTTGCAGGGACAGAAAGGGAGAGCAAATAATGAGATATCTTGATAGAGGGAGCTATTATGGGTTTAGCAAGAAATATGGTACTAGGGAAATTCCCAGGAATACACAAGGATGTCCCAGCTAAGAATCTAAACAATAGTGGAGAGAGGCCTTAACTGTCCGTCCCCTATAAGCTGATTGATCATTACCTTAACTGGTATCATAGAACCTTCATTCAGTAACTGATGGAAGCAAATGAAAAGATTCAGAACTAAGCACTGGGCCGAGATCCTAGAGTACAGTTGTAGAGAGAGAAGAGATTACATGAGCAAAGGGGTCAAGATCATAATGGGGAAACCCACCAAAACTGCTGATCTAATTTAATTGGATCTCAATGACTCAGAACTGACAGCAGTGCAAAATGCATAGAACCAAACTAGGCCCTCTGAATGTGGCTGACAATTATGTGGTAGTTTGAGGGCGGGCCACTAGCAGTGGAACCAGTATTTATCAGTCTTGCATGAAATGGCATTTTGAAGTCTATTCCATGCCTTTTTCATCTTAGATAGATGGAGGAGGACCTTGATACTGCCTCAAGTAATGTGACAGACTTTGTTGACTCTACATGGGAGGCCTCACCACCTTTGAAGAATGGAAGGAGATAGGTTGGAGGGAAGTTGGGGTAAGGGGAAGGAAGGAAGGGAGATGAAATTGGGATTGTCTTGTAAAATAAAAAAAAGGTTGTTTTAAAAAGGTAAAATAAATTAAAGAATTAAATAAATGCCAAATAACAAAATAAAGAAGACTTAATACAGACCTAAGGTCAAATTAGTAGACGGCAGGAAACATTGTAAATCAACTTACTAATGTGTTTCTGAGTAACAGAGGCATATACAAAAACTAAAATTATTAATAAGAAATATAATATTGGTATGAAGATATTTTAGGAAGTATTATTTTAGTAAGCAATGAGTCTCTCTCTCTCTCTCTCTCTCTCTCTCTCTCTCTCTCTCTCTCTCTCTTTCTATCTGTGGATCTAGATATAACTCTCAGCTACATCTCCAGCAGCATGCCTGTCCTGCTTCCCACTATGTTTATTGCCATGAAAATACTGGACTAAGTCTCTGAAACTGTAAGCAAATCCACAATTTAATGCTTTTTCTTACAAGAGATACTGTGGCCATGGTCTCTTTAGAGAAATAATGACAAAGATATTTCATAATGTGAAGTTGCAGGTAAAATAGCTCAGTAAAGGGGAAGAGACTGCAATATAATAATTAATGGAAAGAGAAGAGAGTTTGGAATAATCAATACAATATGAAGAAAGGTTGAAGAAGGTATGCATTTTCAAATCTACCTGCAAGAAATGAAATGAAAATGTCTATGGACACTGGTAAGTATTTATCAAGTAAACTCTTATGTTCAGAATCATGTAAATAGATTTGGGATGGAAGAAGTTTTTCAGTATTGGTAAAGATTTATTCTAGTCATTGTAGAACAGAAGACAATAATCTGATCAGTGCAAGCTTAGTAGGATCATTATTTAATATTAGAGCACAAATTGAGACGATAATGATTATCTATAGAATATTGCCATCACCCAAATTTTGCTGCTTTTCTGTTTGGTGACAAAATCAGGAAGGTGAAAAATGCTCATCTAAGAATATAATATTTTTAAAAAGTATGTGACAAGAGGATATCAGAATAGAATAGAACAGTAATTACATAGGTACAGTATATAATTTTACCAGGAAAGAATATAGTTGAAAACAGTATGTTTGTTGGTAAAAGAGACAGGATTGAAAGATTTTATGAATTTAAAATCCAGTAGTCGAACAAATAATAATTATTGAGAATGAGCTTATGTATTATAGTTACTAACTGTAAAATAATAGAGGCATAGAAAGATTTAATAAGTGACCTGGGGCTACAACTACAAAGTGATGAATTTAAGATTACAAACCAGATCATCCTGAAAAACTCATTTTCTTCACCTATGCTGTACTTTATTTGAAACCAGTTTCAAGTGGTTTGTTATATATACTCATTTACTTCATAAAATTTGTTTTTATCTTGGAAAATTTCTGTAGTGTGACTGTACTGTCTTTGGATATGTTTGTTAGTTTACTCATTAATGAATGGGAGATTTAAAGAATTATTTAACAAAATTTAGATTACAATAGAGTTAAATTGATAGCCCACACATATCCTTTATGAGAGAAGGACAGAATTAATAACAATGTGAAGGACTTTGAGGATATATAAAGACTTTAAAATTCCCATGGATTAAAATCCATGAATAGAATGAATAAAGGAGTAAACTGAAAGTGTTGTTGAAAATTTGAATGACGTAAAGGTTGTCTACTTCCAAATACTGTTCATGATATTTGGTTGTATATGTTGGCTGAATGAGAAACTAGGATAAATACACAGGAATCCAAAAAAAAATAAGACATAATGTTGAAAAGACTATCAAAATTGACACAAATTACAAATGCTTATGATAAATATAGAGCCTGAAAACAAGGCCTTTGGATTTGATATAATACTTGATAATGTGACAGGAATTAAGATAAATTGAACTAGGCAAAAGACATAAATCACAAAAGAGAAAATATGTTTTAAAAAGTGAAATATAGATTAATGATATTCTAAAGGTGGTTCTGTGAACCTAGCAGATCATCAACTTCTACCTTAAAATATGAAAGATGGTGTTATATAGATGTCTGAAGAATTAATCTATAAGAGAAAGGACAGTATATTTACTGGAAAAGTGATTTTACATTGGAGCTAAAATTCCTTTTTGGTGATGACTTGCAATGACACAAAAATGCAATCTACTTTCAGAATACTTATATTGAGTCTATTTAATTTGTGTGTGTGTGTGTGTGTGTGTGTGTGTGTGTGTGTGCATGCATGTGTGCATGCTCGCATCTGTGTGTATGTGTAGGGTTGAGGCCTCCTTGCCTTTCTTCTACTCAATCTAGCATGTCTACTCTTTACGTTTAGCTTATGTATAGGCCATAATGTTAGTGAGAATTTATGGATATAGCTTCTGGGATTCCTAGGAGACACAATCTCACTGCAAACTCCCTATTTCTCTGGCTCTTACAGTCTTCCTGTCCCCGTTTCTACAATGATCCCTGAGTTTTATTTGCAGGGGTATTGTAGATATATCCCTTGTGACTGGAATCCAAAATTCCACATTTTGATTGTTTTTGGCTTTCTGTCAAAATATCCTTCAATTATAAAGATGTTTCCTTGAAGCATGGTAAGGACTACACTTATCTTTAAGTATAAGGACAAATATTTAGAATATACATAGTGATGTGTTGGGGGAAGGGTTATGTTGCGGGAGGTCCTCCCACTCCTCCAGCCTATCATCACTGAGGTACCAGCCCACTGGGGCGTGGTTTCTCTCCCTTTAAAAAAGCGGCCACTTCCCTCTCCTTGCTCTCTTCACTTCCTGCTCCACGGGCGACTAGACTCCTTTCCTGGTTGCGTAGAGGGCTGTTGCCTGGGACAGTGATCTGTAAGTTTTTCCCCTTTAAATAAATACCACCCTAATAATCATAACCCCGAATTGGTGTGGCATTGTTTGTGACTTACGCCTTCAGGGTTACTTGTTCATTGTGGCTGCTCAGTCATGAAATAACCACTCAGAAAACCATATTATTTGCATACTGTTTGGCAAATAGCTTAAGTGTATTTCTGGCTAAATTCATATCCTAAACTAACCCAACTCTATTATTCTGTATATGGACACGTGGCTGTGGGTTACCAGCTAAAGTTCCCCATGTCTGTCTCAGGCAGTGGATCCATGGCTTCTCCTTGAATACACCCTCTCTCTCCCAGAATACAGCCTAGCAATTTGCACCTAGCTCTGTTCTGCCCTTGGCATAGGCTCAAAGAAGTTTTTTGTTCATTAACCAAGAAAAGAAACAGACAGAAGGACCTCCCATATAATTTCCCATTTTCTGTTTAAACAAAAGGAAGGCTTTAACTTTAACATAGTAAATTACATATAACAAAACACTTACAGTTATATCTATTTTATCTTTTATCATAACTAAGGAAAACTATAACTATAACTAAACATTCTTCAACTCCATCAAAGACTCCAGAAGGATATAATATTACCTAATTAAACTGGAAGTATATTGTAAGCAACTTCCAAAACTCTAGAATTGACAGAGACATCTTGCTGCCTAGACAATCACTGAAAGTTCTTCTGTGTCATTGGTGTCTTTAGACTACAGGCCCATAGTATCCAACAAACTTTTCCATGAAGCAGTTAATTTCAAAGACAGTTCTGCCTATATTGACAGTTTTTCAGTCTCTTTCTTTTGTATCCTGCAGAATGTCTAATAAAGTCTATTATGAAACAGGAACCCCAAAGGACTATCCCATCTTTAGGCAAGTTCATCAGTCATTTCTCTGTGGGTCAGGCATGTCCAGTGAAGTAGTCTAGGTAAAAGCAGATTCTTGCCCAAATGGCTAAACAACTCCATAAAAAGCATCTTCAATGTCCATCTTCCTCTTGAAGTTATTTTGTGCTTCCAGGAGCAGATGTGTCTCAATGTAATGAAACGTCTCAAGTTATTAAACATTTTAAATGCCATATTCTTAAGGTCTCTGAAAGATTTGAAGAATACCTATCTAACAGAAATATATCTCTATATATCTAGAAAATCAAACTAGCATGACTATAAGCTTGACTATTATAGATGATTATTTTAACCCGTATTTCTTAATTATACATTACATTTTTATTTTTTTTAACTTTTTTTATTGAGAAAAGAGAAAATAAAAACAAATTTCCTCCTCCTCCCAGCCTCCCATTTCCCTCCCCCTCCTCCCACCCTTCTCCCCCTCCCCCCACTCCTCTCCCCCTCCCTCTCCAGCCCAAAGAGCAGTCAGATTTCCCTGCCCTGTGGTAAGTCCTAGGTTCTCCCCCTTCCGTGCATTTCTAGGAAGGTGAACATCCAAACTGGCTAGGCTCCCACAAAGCCAGCACATTACGTAGGTTCAAAACCCCGTGCCATTGTCCTTGGGTTCTCATCAGCCCTCATTGTTGGCCATGCTCAGAGAGTCCAGTTTTATCCCATGCTTTTTCGGTCACAGTCCAGCTGGCCTTGGTGAGCTCCCAATAGATCAGCTCCACTGTCTCAGTGGGTGGGTGCTCCCCTCGTGGTCCCGACTTCTTTGCTCATGTTCTCCCTCCTTCTGCTCCTCATCGGGACCTTGGGAGCTCAGTCCAGTGCTCCAGTGTGGGTCTCTCTCTCTGTCTCCATCCATCACCAGATGAAGGTTCTATGATGATATGCAAGATATTCGTCAGTATTGCTCTATGATAGGGTCATTTCAGGTTCCCCATCCTCAGCTGCCCAAGGAACTAACTGGGGACCTCGGCTTGGGTATCTGCCCAGGATAGCCAAAACAATCCTATACAATAAAGGATTGTCTGGAGGCATTACCATCCCTGACTTCAAACTCTATTACAGAGCTACAGTGATGAAAACAGTGTGGTACTGGCATAAAAACAGAGAAGTTGACCAATGGAATCGTATAGAAGACCCGAATTTTAACCCACAAACCTATGAACACCTCATTTTTGATGAAGGAGCCAAAAGTATACAATGGAAGAAAGAAAGCATTTTTAACAAATGGTGCTGGCATAACTGGATGTCAACCTGTAGAAGAATGAAAATAGACCCATATCTATCACCATGCACAGAACTCAAGTCCAAATGGATTAAAGACCTCACTATCAGTCAGAACACAGTGAACCTGATAGAAGAGAAAGTGGGAAGTACCCTACAGGAGATGGGCACAGGAGATCGCTTCCTATGTGTAACCCCAACAGCACAGACTTTAAGGGCAACATTGAATAAATGGGACCTACTAAAACTGAGAAGCTTCTGTAAAGCAAAAGACACTGTCACCAAGACAAATAGGCAACCTACATTACATTTTTAAAATGAGCTACAAAATCACAACACCTTAATCAAGAGCAGAAATATACACATAACAAGATTGTCCTTAAATTAGTATCAAAACCCAAGATCTATACAAATGCAAATCTCTGGAGCATATTCCCCTTTAAATGTAAAGAAGCATTTACAAACAATATTTGCAAATATGAGTTTAGTTCCGTCCAAACTTCTTCTTACTGTTTTTTTGGGCAAAATAATTTTTTGAGGGTATTCATGGCGACCTCTTGGGGGTTGTGGTCTATCAAACTATATTAGCCTGGAAGGATCGCACAGGTTCTCATCTTCTGCGAAAACAAAATAAAAACTTCTTTTCCAAAACAATATATCTTTAAGCTCAAATTTTAAAGTCAAGATATCTTTACATTGGTTTAGCTTGGAGCCTGTACAATGTAATGTCTCTGTGTACTTAACTCCTTCACAGTCAAAAAATTCAAAGAAAAACCACAATATATATATATATATATGTATAATCTTGTCTCTGTGTATAGTTCATCTTTACATTGCTTATTTTTCTTTACTCTTTTAATCTATGACTGTTTGTACTCTGTCTCTTTAAACACATTTTTAAAAATGATTTACTTCTTTTTCAACTCTCTATACTCTTTTTCTTCTCTCTCCCAAACCTAGGTACATTTATCCAACACTGTGACCCATTTAAAGTTCCTTTATGTCTGAATCTGTCCTTATTATGTTAGCTTTAATTTCTTACTGTCTTGAAGAGCTTTTAAAATGGTAAACAGTCACAGTCCAGCTGGCCTTGGTAAGCTCCCAATAGATCAGCCCCACTGTCTCTGTGGGTGGGTGCACCTCTCTTGGTCCTGACTTCCTTGCTCATCTTCTCCCTCCTTCTGTTCCTCATTGGGACTTTGGGAGCTCAGTCCAGTGCTCCAGTGTGGGTCTCTGTCTCTATCTCCATCCATCGCCAGTTGAAGGTTCTATGGTGATATGCAAAATATTCATCAGTATGGCTATGGGATTAGGATCATTTCAGGTTCCCTATCTTCAGCTGTTCCAGGAACTAACTGGGGACCTCGCCTTGGGCACCTGGAAGCCGCTCTATGTCCAAGTCTCTTCCCAACCCTAAGAAGGCTCCCTTAATTAAGATATATACTTCCCTGCTCCCCTATCCAACCTTCCTTTATCCCAATCATCCCGTTGCCCCAAGTTCTCCCCATCCTACCCTTCTCACTTTTCTCTCCCCATCTCCCCTTACCCCCTCCCACCCCACCCTTAAGATCCCGATTTTTTTGCCTGGCAATCTCGTCTACTTCCCATACCCAGGAGGACAGCTATATGTTTTTCTTTGGGTTCACCTTCTTATTTAGCTTCTTTAGGATATCAAATTATAGACTCACTGACCTTTATTTATGGCTAGAAACCAATTATGAGGAAGCAGGGGATAAAACCAGACTCTCTGAATATGGCGGACAATGAGGGCTGCTGAGAAGCCAAGGACAATGGCACTGGGTTTTGATCCTACTTCATGTTCTGGCTTTGTGGGAGCCTAGCCAGTTTGGATGTTCACCTTCCTAGACCAGGATGGAGGGGGGACGACTTTGGACTTTCCACAGGGCAGGGAACCCTGACTGCTCTTTAGACTTGAGAGGGAGGGGGAGAGGAGTGGGGGGAGGAGGAGAGGAGTGGGGGGACAGGGAGAGAAGTGGGGGAGGGGGGGAGGGGGAGGCTGGGAGGAGGCGGAAATTTTTTTTTCTCAATAAAAAAAAAGAACAAAATGGTAAGCAGTTTGGTTACAGCTGCTCTGGATGCTGGTTCTACGTCTCTCCACTTTTAAAATGGTAGCGGTACCATTACTGCCAGCTCTGTGGCCACCAGGTAGGCATCTCTCTTAGCACTTTAACAGTGAGAATGATCGTGCAGCACATAAACTCTTTTTATCTGAGTAATAGCTAAATATGCCATGCAGAGCACTGTGCAGCCTGGAATATCTCTGTGTATGGTGTCAGGAATCAGCCATGCTCTCCTGTCTGTGCATGCTTAGTAGAACTGATCCTTCTGCCTGCCCAGGTTGGGCGTGCTAAGCCATTGGCATGGTCTCAGCTACTTTTCATTCATCCCTGAGTGGACACACAAAGACCTGGGCCCACAAATGCCATTTAAATGTTCCATAGCTGGAATTTGTGCTGACAGCATGGCCCAGGAAGCTAAACTACCCAAAAAGTGAATCACCAAAATCTCCTTTAAGTGAGCTGCCACCAGCAGAAAAAAAAAATGTGGCTAAACTTTGTTTTACTGTGTCTAGAGTTCCTTTTAAAGCTTTTAAAACGTTTTACATGGATTTAGTCCACCAAGTTGGCACTCCACATGTAGTGGGAGGTTGCTTGTTTGTTCTCGGCCGACCGTCTAGCTTAGGCCTGAATAATCACACAGAAATTGTATTAATTAAATTACTGCTTGACCCATAAGTTCTAGATTCTTATTGGCTAACTCTAATGTTAATTTAACCCATTTCTATTAATCTGTGTATTGCCACTTGGCAGTGGCTTACCATCAAAGTTTCAGCATGCCTGACTCTAGCGGTGGCTCCATGGCATTTCTCTGACTCCAACCTCTCTCTCCCAGCCTACAATCCAGCTTTTCCCACTTGATTCTATTCCCCCCTTGCCATAGCCTCAAATCAGTTATTTATTCATTAACCAATAAAAGCAACACACAGACAGAAGGACCATCCACACCAAGGATAGTGCTGGTTTAGTAACATAGCAGTTTCCAGTTCTCTTCCAAAGTCCATGACTTCAGTAGTCTTGGGTAGTTGGCTATGTTTCCTGTACCAGTGTAGTATTAGGAGCGGCGGGGCTGTGTCCACAGCACCCCGGCTGCCTGGCTAGCTAATGACCCGAAATAACAACAAACAAACTATATTCTTTTAAACACTGCTTGGCCCATTTCTATCTAGCCTCTTCTAGGCTAATTCTCACATATTAATTTAGCCCATTTCTAATCATCTGTGTAACACCACTAAGGGCGCTTACTGGCAAGATTCTAGCCTACGTCCATCCTGGGTCTGAGCTTCATGTGTCTGCCTCAGAGAGCAGAACTATCGCCTCTGTCCGGGAGAGGGGAGAATGGTGTCTCTGTGTTCACTTCCTCTTCCTCCAAGCATTCTGTTCTGTTTACTCCTCCCACCTATGTTTTCACCTATCAGGGCCAAGCAGTTTCTTTATTGCTTAAACAATGATATCAACAGATTGATATATGACACTCCCACATCACTTCCGCTTTTTCTGTTTAAACAAAGAAAAAGGAAGGCTTTAACTTTAACGTAGCAAAATTCCATATAACTAAAAGGTTATCAAGAAAGAATTAAAGTTACAATATTTAAATCTATTTTATCTTTTGTCATAACAATGGAAAACTATAACTATAACTATCTATCTATTCTTCAACTCCATCGAAGACTCCAGAAGAATACAATATTAACTAAGCAAACAAAAAGTAAGCAATTTTCAAAACTCTAGAAATGACAGAGACATCTCACTGCCTGTACAGCCACCCAAAGTTCCTCTGTACCTTTGGGGCATCAATCTTCAGCCTTCAGGCCCATAGTATCCAGCAGACATTTCCATGAAGCAGGAAAATTCAAAGTCTGTTCAGTCACTCTCTGTTGTGTCCTGCAGAATGTCTTGATGACTCCTTCATGAATCAGGAACCCCGAAAAATCATCTCACCTTTAGGCAAGTTCAGTAGTCCTCTCTCTGCGGGTTCTCTGTGTCCAGTTTATGCAATAGTCCAGGCAAGAGCAGTTTCTTGCCCAAATGGCTATCAAATTCCATAAGGTGCCTCTTCATAGCCCATCTTCCTCTTGAAGTAGATTGGAGCTGCCAGGAGCAGAGTGTCTCATTGTCATGAAAAGTCCTAAGTTATTAAAACATTTAATAGCATATTCTGTAGTCTTTGTAAGATATGAAGAATGCCGAT
Source organism: Microtus oregoni (assembly GCF_018167655.1). Lineage (NCBI taxonomy): Eukaryota > Metazoa > Chordata > Mammalia > Rodentia > Cricetidae > Microtus > Microtus oregoni. The sequence goes on from NW_024543812.1 coordinate 3,600,116, forward strand.
CTAACTGAAATATATATCTATATATCTAGAAAATCTAACTAACATGACTAGAAACTTGACTATTATTAATGATTATCCATTAACAACCTATATGCATTACATTTTTAATGAACTACACAATCACAATACCTTAATAAAGATCAGAAATACATATACCTATAACAAAATAGACCTTAAATCTCTATCTTTAAAGCAAAATCTATACTAATGCACATTATTCATGTCTATATCATATCCCCATTTAAATGTAAAAGAACATTTATAAACAATATATGGGAACATGGGCACAGTTATTTCTCTCCAAACTGCTTCCTGCTGAATGGGGGTGTCGTTCATGAGGTCTTTCATGGTATAACCTGTGTGCTAGTTTCATCTAAGTTGGCAGTTGAGCGAAGCAATTTTCTGAAGATGTTTCCAGCAACCCTTCAGGAGGGAGTGGTCCATCATACCATATTCGGATAGAAGAAATCCACAGACTCTCACCCTCTGTGAAAACAAAATAAGAAAATCCTTTCCAAACCATCATGTCCTTAGATCCAAATTTCAATGTCAAGGCATTTTCAAAATATCTATGTTGGATTGGTTCAGCAGCATTTATAAACAAATATCTTTTAGCATCTGTTGCTCCTTTCTCAGCCTTCAAACAATTCAAAGAGAGCATAATAGCATACAGTATCAAAATTCTCTATTTTCCATCTTTGTGCGTTTTATTTTAAATTATATTTTGTTTATTTTTCTTTTATTTTTTACTCTCTGTATATCTTTGTTCTGGAATAACTCTGTAGATCAGGCTGTCCTTGAACTCTCAGAGATCCACCTGTCTCTGCCTCCCAGGAATTCGGATTAAAGGTGTATGCTACTACACCTTGAACTCACAGAAATCTGTTTGTCTCTGCCTTTGAGGCACTGGGATTAAAGGCGTGTGCTACCACACCTTGAAGTCATAGAGGTCAATCTCCCTCTGCCTCCCAAGTGTTAGGATTAAAGGTGTGTACTACCATACTCAACTACTTTATTTCTTCCTTTTTTTTTTTTGTTTTTTACTTTAAGAACTTTAACTTTTAGTCTGCATATATTTTTAACACACTTTAAACCATTTAGAAATTTTCTTTGTCTTTGAATCTCTCTTTATGGTATATCTCTCTTTTTCTGACCACACAAGCCTTTAAATTACTGAGCAATATGGGTAGGATTAAACCCGTGGCTTTGCCAGCTACATCCAGTCCATTCCTTAGCTTTCCAGCCTCATGGTGGATATACAGACTGTAGCCATGTTTATAGCCAAAACTCTATGGCATTTCAAGGTCCCTGCCAGCAAGCGAGCTTCAGCAGCCTGTGCTTGCAAACTGCATGAACCGCCTGAACCGCCTGCATGAACTACAGGAATGTTGATCTGGGTATTCCATTGCTGTAGCAGGTCACGGCCCCATAAATTTATGGCAATATTGGCTATATATGGCCTTAGTCTTCCTATTTGCCCTTCAGGCCCTATGCATTAAACCCATCTTGTGCTTTGTTTTACACGAGATAGGGTTCCAATTCCCAGGAACTGAACATCTACCTCTTGAAGAGGCCAATTCGGATGCCAAGATTCTGGGGTAATGATACTTACAACCGCATCTGTGTCTAATAAGCCTTCAATAAAAGTGCCATTTATACAGACTCTTAGCTTTGGTCTTTAATCATTAATAGAAGTCTGCCAAAATATACGTTTACTCTGTCCTACTGGGTTTTTTGACTCATCCTCCACACGTATTTCATCATTTAGACCAGTATTACTTTTTACAGCAGAAATTGGAGCTTTTAATTTTCTTGGTTAGGCATGTTCTCCACTGTGACTGGGAATGACTGGGCCACTGTTGGCTTGGGGGCCTGCGAGAGGCCCCTCAAGGAGTTTCCCGACGGTATCGGGTTGCCTTGTTTGTCTGTTGTTGACCTGCATTCGTTGGACCAATGTCGGCCTTTACCACATCTCCTACATATACCTGAAGGCCTAGGTCTCCTATTTTTGTCATTCCCGGAGGAGATTATATTCCTAGAACTTTTGTGCCTGCAATCCCTTTTCAGATGTCCTAATTTACCACAGTTAAAACACCTGGCAGTTTGATGTCTCCTCATTGCTGTGGAAATCGCTGCTCCTACCCAAGATTCATCGTTATAGCTAAACATCTCAACATTCATCGTATGCTGAATCCATTCATCCATAGGTGCTGATATAGACTTTAAAGGCCCAATTATCTTTTTGCATTTTATGTTTGCATTCTCAAAAGCTAGTGATTCAAGAAGTATTCGTCTAGCTTCTGGGTCTGTTACCCCTATGTCCAGAGCCTTAATTAATCTTTGCAAAAAGTCAATAAAGGGTTCTCTCTGTCCCTGCCTAATTCTGGTATATGATTCAACCCTTTTTTCTGGATCTTGTATCCTATTCCAAGCATTTAAAGCTGCTTGGTGACATAGAGACAGTACTTCATCGTCATAAAGAGCTTGGACCTGTGGATCAGTATATTCTCCTGCACCAAGAATTTGATCTTGGGAAACCTCGACACCTTTTGCTCTTCCTTGCTATTCCATATGTTTGGATTCTTCTCTGAAATAAATTACAAACATCAAGGAAGGTCCATTATCTAAAAATGCAGACACTAACTGATGGAAATCATGGAGGGTAGCTCTAGCATTAGAAGTCCAAGTCCTTATCATTTCCTTTACATATGCAGAGTGTAAGCCAAAATTACCAATAGCTTGCTTAATTTCTTTTAGATCATTCATTGCTATTGGCGTCCATCTAGCTTCTCTGACTCCCTTTGAGCCTTTGAAGTTGATGCTTTGTCAGAATTAAGTATAGGGTATGCCATTAAAACCTTGGGTAAGCCAGTTCTAATAGCTGGTGTTGGCATTGTATCCTGTCCTTGTGCCTTATTACTCTGTTCACCAGCTCCAATCATTTCTTCAATCATTTCAAGTCTTTTTATTATTGTCTTTATTATTGTCTCTTTTGAATCCTGAATCTCCTGACCTGCATGAGTTTCTAGTAAAGATTGTATGGTTCTTAGGAGTGCCATGATCTTCCTAAATGATAGAATATGCAAAAGAATACTGAAACCTAGTAACCAGTAAATTAAGTTATCCCCATAGTCATATAAACCTTGCATAATATAACCCATTGTATTGGTAACCAGAACAGTAAAATTCGCGTTGGAAACAAAAACTGCCATATTACCTATTATCCAGCAGGTGGCGCTGTTGCCAAGTCGCAACAAAAACAGGGTCCTGTTTCAGAGTCCGCCTAGTATTTGTTAAAAACTGGAAAATGTAAGTTGCTCAACAAAGTAAATGTAATTAAATCAATTCCAGAGTCGGAACCAGAAACCCAGAAACCAGGGGTAGAGAAGAGCAACCTGGAAGCCGCTTATGCCTCCACGTGACAGAGTCACCCTGAGTGGTTGCAGCTTTCAGCAACCACATGCTCTGGTTCACGCCACTTAAGAGCTGTGCTTGCAAGGGAGATTTAAAAATGACTCAGAAAAGAGCAAACCATATGGCAGAGACTATGCGGGCCTGTGGAATTTAAATCCATGTGGGGAGGCCAAGGCTGCTGCGGCAAGGCACAGGTGGCGGCTGAGGAAGCGAGGGTTCCTGCCAAGCTGAACTCGTGGCCGGCAGCCCTGCGGGGAAACGAGAGGTTCTAAAACCAAACGTTGGGTGCCACCTGAAGGCGGAAGTCATAAATAATGCCACACCAGTTTGGAATTATGATTAATAGGGTGGTATTTATTTAAAGGGGGAAAAAACTTACAGATCACCGTCAACCCTCTGCACAACCAGGAAGGGAGTCTAGTCACCAGCGGAGCAGGAAGTGAAGAGAGAGTGGAGAGGGAAGTGGCTGCTTTTTAAAAGGGAGAGAGACCACGCCCCAATGGTCTGGTATCTCAGCGGTGATAGGCTGGAGGAGTGGGAGGACCTCCCGCAACAGTAGCCTACTGGTACGTTTCCTTCTGGCTTCTAGCCTCTGTGTCCTGTGGAGGATACATAGGTTCCCTATGATTCTGCATACTCTCTCCTCCTCTATTGGCTAGGAATTCCTGTCTTGCCCTATTCTTTGCTGGAATAGGCTCAAAGTAGATTCTTTATTAACCAACAGCATTTACAATATATAGAGAGGAATCCCACATCATGGTATCTTCAGTATTAGGGACTAATAATCTACCTCTGAGGTGGGAGAAACAAGGGCAACAACAGTAGCTTGTAATGTTTTAGGAGTCTCTTTGCTAACCTTAATCAACAACTCAGAAAAGGATTTTTCATGCTGGTGGTATTGCTTTTGTTAGATGATCTTTGACTCTTGGAGATAATATTATCAGTCCAGATTCTAAAATTTCATTCAAAACATGTATGTTTATTCATTTGCTAACTTACATGTATTATAGGGATTTTTAATATCATACTATTAAATATGATTTTTCAGACTCTTTCACTATTATTTCACCCTAGTCCTTTTTTGTTTTTATAATTCCCCCAATTCCATAATTTGAGCTCCCATTTTCAGTTTTTTCAATTTCCCTGTTAGATCAATTGTACCCTGAAATGTTGCTCTAGTTCTTGGAATCTCTGATCAAAGAAAGTGATATTTGTCTTTCTAGGTTTCAGTCACTCAATATGATAGTTCTATTTCCATATATTTTACAGAATATTTCACGATTTTATTAATCTTTATAACTGACTAATATTTTAAAGTTTATACGTATCTCATTTTAATATCAGTTCAATACTTGAAGAACATTTATGTTGTTTACATTTCCTGCTATAATGAATTTTTAGAACATGAACAAACATGGCTGAGTATCTGTGGAGTAGTATGTTAAGTCCTTTATAGAGGCTTCAAAAAGACCCCCAAAACTAAAGGCAGCAGAGGAACTATTAAGAACAGAAGGAGTAGTCTTTCCGAGGAAAAAACACAGCAATTTATTATCCAATACCAAATGGTCAGTCTTGAAAACATACAGTCAAGTAACTTTATAAAGATTGATTGTGATTAGCTCATATGTATGTGCATATGTATGTATTAACACAATCTCTGATATTTTTCTTCAAATTAACCCCCTTTTTTCATTATATTTTCATGAATTTGATACAAAAGATAACTTTTTAAAAACTATCATTTATTAGTTTTACACTAATTTAACAAGGTTGTGTCATTTAAGAGAAGGGAATGTCAATTTCAACACTATTTCCATAACTTCAGACTGCAGATGAACATTTTGTATATTTTCTTGAATACTGATTGATGTTGGAGAGCCAAACACTGTTGGAGAAGTGAGCATCTTGGTTCTTGGCCTCCCAGCTAGTTTAGACCTAAAATAATCACACAGAAACTGTATTAATTAAATCACTGTTTGGTCCATTAGTTCTCACTTCTTATCGGTTAACTCTTATATTGATTTACCCCATTTCTGTTAATCTGAATATTACCACATGACTGTGGCTTACCAGGTAACGTTCCCAGCATCTATCTCCAGCTGCTCCATGGCTTCTTTCTCACTCCTCCTCCTTTATCCCTGCCATCAGTTTAGTTCCCCTCCCCGTGCTAAGTTCTGTACTTACCTTTTCATTAATGGTAATCACAGAGGTAAATCCCACATCAAAACACAAGGTCGATGATGCCACCTCTGGGTTAGAGGTCTTGGAAGCTATAAAACTTCAGGCTGAGAAAGTTATGAGATGTAAATTAATTATCAACACTCCTCATTGGTCTCTGGATCAGTACCTGCTCCCAGGTTCCTGCTCTGTTTGAGTTTCTGACCTGACTGTGTTGGATAATAAACTGTAATAAGGAAAAATAAGTGAAATAAACCTTAACACCCACAGATTGCTTTTCTTAATTGTGTTTCATCACAGCAACTGAAATCCTATGTTAGATAGAGGAATATAAATGAAGATTTGGAGGGAGGGATACGAAGAAAAAAAATGATATAATCATATTATAACCTCAAAAATAAAGGACACAACTAAAATAAAAATTGTGGTATGGTTACTTAAAAAAACACAACCTATCCAGGCGGTGTGCTATAAAGTTAAGGAACTGAGACTGAGATAGTAAGAATATTAATGACTTCATATCTTTTCTGATAGTGTAGAAAAATTCATAATAGTAAAAAAAGAGTGAAACAGATTACTATGAAGTGATAAAAGTCATACCGAGGTATAAAGCCTCAGCAATGGCCAGGATCACATGATAACCACCAGGGCAAAATAATGTCATTTATATCTTGATATAATCAACACTATAATTGGACATAAAGATTGGTCAATAGGAAAGCATTCATGGCTAGCAGTTTAAATTTTGATAACAACTGTGGATAGTGAGGTAATGGACCCTAGAGTAGACCTACTACTGCTATTTTCTAAAACTAGTATATTTTCTCCCTGCATTTGGGTAACAGGCACACATAAGTGTAGCTCTTTCCCCATGTTAGGAAACTTATTTTTGCATAAGATAGTGACCATTATAGAAAGCCACAAATGTTTAAAATGAAGAGAAAAATTGACTATAGAGTTTATGACCCTCAATTATACCTCTACAACATAGCCTCTATACCTAAAGTTCAAGAAACATCATGAAAGAAAAAGTGGATAATTATAAAAGTCAAATGATCAAGACATCTGCTGAAAGATAGTGTCTTCTATATATTCTGGGGAAACTACACCCATGAAATCTTAACAACATGTGTGCCTAAACAAGGCCAGAAAAATGATACGAGTTGACATGCCAATGTGGATATGGTAAATACTACAGTGCCTCACTACTAGTTGAAGAGAAGTACAGCTAGTCTTATTCAGGAATGAGATACGAATGCATTATCTAATACCATGTTCTCAGCCTTAAATGTGTGTGTGTGTGTGTGTGTGTGTGTGTGTATTTATATACACACATGTACACATTCATATGGGTGTGCATTTGTGTATATGTATGTGTAAACTGATAAGAAAGGAAGTAATAAATTAGAGAGATATTGGTAGGAATTGAAATAGGGAGGGGTAATAGTGATCTTAAGGTTCCGTGTATGGAATTCCCAAAAATATTTAATTGTAAGCAAACAAACCATAGTTTATTTGCTTTTATTTAGATATGTGTGTGTGTGTGTGTGTGTGTGTGTGTGCGAGAGAGAGAGAGAGAGAGAGAGAGAGAGAGAGAGAGAGAGAGAGAGAGAGAGAGAGAGAGAGAGTTTATGTGCACTACATTCGTGGAAGAGCAAAGGAAGCCAAAGGGACATTGGATCCTTTAGAAGTTATAGAAGTTGTGAACCAGTGGATGTAGTTGCGAGAAACACAACTGGTTCATTGTAAGAGCAGTAAGCACTCTTTAATAGTTGATTTATCTGCTCAACCCCATAAAAGCAATTACTAAACAAGATAATAAATTGACCAAACTTTAAGGCGAATATTGATAAAAATTTGTCTCAATTAAAAGTAATAGCTTTTTAACAAGGACTACTTTAAGGAGAGTAGAAAGGGAAGTTAAAGACTTAGACTATATAAAAGGGTGAGCTCCCATTAGCTCAGGTAAACTGTTTTAGTAGGTGTCCCCATCATGGTCTTGACCTCCTTGTTCATATTCTTACTCCTCCCACTCTTCAGCTGGACTTTGGGAGCTCAGTCCCGTGCTCCAATGTGGGTCTCTGCCTGTCTCCATCAGTTGCTGGATGAAGGTTCTATGGTGATATTTAACATATTCATCAGTCTGACTACAGGGCAAGTCAAGATCGGGCATCCTCTCCTCTATTGCTTAGGATCTTAGCTGGGGTCATCCTTGTGAATTCCTAGGAAATTCTCTAGAACCAGGTTTCTGCTAACCCTATAATGGCTTCCTCAATCAAGATATCTCTTTCCTTGCTCTCATCTCTGTCCTTCCTCCATCTCGACTCTCCCATTCCCTCAAGTTCTCCTCACCCCTTTCCTTCTCCCCTCGTCGAACAAGGAAGGAACAAGCTTAGAACCACACTAGTCCCTCTGAAAGAGGTTGACAGTTGGATGGCTGGGGCAGACTGAGGGGCCACTGGAAGTGGCACCAGGATTTATCCCTACTGCATGTACTGGTTTCTTTTGGGATCCCACTCTCTTCGGATGGATTCTTGCTCAGCCTAGATATAGCAGGGAGGGCCTTGGACCTTCCACAAAGCAATGTGCCTTACCCTCTCTGAGGAGTGAATGGGGGATTGTGTGGGAAGGTATGTGGAGGGAATGGAAGGAGGGGGAGAAAGTGGGAACTTGGATTGGTACATATAATGAAAAAAAGATAGTTTGTTTTCTTTAAAAAAAAGTAAATATAAAATAAAATGTATCCTTGAAATTTAAAAAAAATGATTAAAATTGTGTTAACCTTTAAAAAAAGAATATATAAAATGCATATTAGGTAAAGAACACAAAATGTATAAAGAATTCATAAAACAAGTAAGGAAAACAAATAGCTCAATAAAAGCAACAGAATTTTTTGAAGAGGCACACCATAAAACAGAATATGCAAACAATAAATGCATATAGGTATATAAATATTATTACTCATTATCAATATAAATTAAAGACACAATGAGATACTGTTATATACCCACTTGAATAGTTAAAATGAAAAGAAGTAATAATAATAATTGTTGTCAAGAACATAGAGTGATTACAATTGCCATATGTTCCCGCTGCTTATGCAACGTAGTAGAGCCTTTTTAAAAATTAGTTTGCCATTAGCCAACATCCACCCTGTCAACCAGCAATCACATTCTTTCCACATGCCCAATAGAAATGATTATATTTTTCCATGGTCTACCAAAAGATATAACCAACATATTTAACATTCATGACAGTTTAATTCAGGTAAAATAATACTAAAATAGTCCATTTGAGCATCAACAGTGAAATGTGTAAATGGTGTTAAATGAGAAAAGTGTTATAGTATAATCAAAAGTAATAAATTATTACTAAATACAGTAACATAAATGGTAATTATAAAGAGAAAGACTAATATAAAAATCAGATAAAGAAGATAAATGTAGCTTATACAAAACACTAGTATATGGCAAGAACTGGAACTAAGGTATTATAATACATGCTATTATAATGCATGGAGTTAGGACTGAACTTTCACAGAAATCACGTTTGATTCCTTGCACTCAAATGGTGAGTCAAAATCATTTGTTAGCTTTAGCTCTAGAGGATCTATTGCCTTCTTCTGATCTCTGCATTTACTATTCAAAATACTCTTTCAAAACAAAAATAAACTAAATATATAAAATAAAATAAGTAAATTTTGTTTTGTGTATACAAAAACTTTTAAGATAGTCACAAGTCAGACATATAGGAAGCAAGTTGAGAATGCCTCACTGAGAAAAGGTACCAAGTCACATGACTACACACAGACAAAAATTATGGGTTAACTTAAGTTGTCAGAGCCAGTTAATAATAAGCCTGAGCAATAGACTAACAAGTTTATAATTAATATAAGCCTCTGAGTGTTTACTTGGGACTGAATGGCTGTGTGATTAGGCAGGACAGAAACTTCTATCTATAAATGGTGCCCAAAAGTTTCCACATAAATTTCTACATTTCCATCTGAATCCTGAGAAAGCTTTAAAGAAAGAGAATTCTAGACAGACAAGTAAAGAGTCAATTGCCACTTCTTGGTAAATGTCTTCACTCTGGGAGGCTCTGTTTTCTGGCAGTAAGGAGAGGTATGGTTCCTTTATGAGAAGCTTCCTGACTCAGTGTTAGTGGCAAAAACCTCACTGCTCCTTTAAGAGGCCATGTGACAAAACACTTAAATAATGTTTATGAGCAGCAGACAGCATACTTCTAGGTGACAGCATGAACATAGAAAATCCATAGAGTTGTATCAATAAAATGTGCCCCCACCATGAAGATAGACTCTCAGGAAGCCAAGTAATGGGTGCAACCAGCTTCCAAAGACATACCTTTAACCCTAGCAATGTTGCTTAGCAGATTAAAGATTCATGTGCTCAGAAAAAGATAGACATAGAAAATAAAGACAGATTCAGATAAAAAGTCTCCAAACTGTTTACAATGTGTTTAAAAATATACATAGGCTTGGGAGAGAAAATAAAAAGGATAGAGAAAATCCTTAAAAGTTGAAATAGAGTACTCAGGCATGGTACCACATATTTTCCATCCCAGAACTTGTTAGGCAGATCTCTATGAGTTCAAGTTTGGCCTGGTCTACAGAGTGAGATTCAGGACAACCAAAGATACAGAGAGAAATTCTGCCTCAAAAAAACAAACAAAAAAAAAAAATAAAAGAAGTAGAATAAAAAAAAATAAAGATGGAAAATACACAGAGAATCTGGATACTGTATGTTATTGTGTTGCCTTTGAATTGTTTGACTTCTGAAGAAGGAGCAACAGTTGCTAAAAGATATTTGATTATAAATGCTGCTGGATTAATCCAATTTGTATGTTTTGAAAATGCCTTGACTTCAAAATTTTAGTCAAAAGATAAGTTACTTTGGAGAAGAGGTTTTGCTTTGTCTTCTGCAGGAGTGAGAGGCTATGGGTTCATTTTAAGTTAAAGAGATTCAATCAAGAAAGTCTCCCTGAAAAATCTCTGATAGGAACAAATGGCCCTAATGATCCAATGTTTTAGATTACCTCTGCTGCAGTTTATTCTGAGTTCTACATCAAAAACAGCTTCAAGACTGCTGACTGAGATAATCCAGCTACTCAGAATACTCAAATTATTACTTGACCATAATCCTAAATGTCCTTTTGCATCCCCACAATATTATCAGCACCCCAATCAACAGAAAGTGTCCTAGAAAACTATGTCCACGTTCCCCCAAAAAATGGTTCATGGATGATTGTCTTTGTTTAGTGTCTTGGTTTCAAGTTATTTTGGAAAATTGTCAGGAAAAAAATCCTAAAAAATGGAGATGAGTTTCAGGGTCTTGTTTTGAAAAGAAAAAAAAAGGTGCTGCTGTCGGAAACTGTAAATATTTGCCACTCATATTGGTTTAATAAAATGATGATTGGTCAGTAGTCAGGTAGGAAGTATATCTGGGACGTCTAGAGTAGGAGAATTCTGGGAAGACAAACACAGAGGTAGCAAAATGAGAATGTCTTACTCACAAAAGGTACCAAGCTACATAGCTAAACATAGATAAAAAATTATGGTCTAATTTATGTTGTAAGAGCATGTTGGTAATAAGCCTGGGATAAGAGGCCAAACCATTTGAAACTCTTATAATCCTCAGTGTGTTTCTTTAAGGCTGAGCAACTGTGGGATTGGGCAGGACAGAAACATTTTTACAAGACACACACACATGGTGGTATCAGTTGCTTTTGCCAAATTGTAGAGGAGATAATGGTGACTGAGAAGGTACATGAGGCAACCTTCTAGGGTGCTACAAATATTCTGTATGTTGAGCCAGTTCTTACTAAAAGGTATATAAATATATAAAAATGTATTAAGTCATATGTTGAAATATGCATTATTTACTGTTGTAGGGAGGCTGCTTGTTTGTTTCCGGCTGCCCAGAACAGAAATAATCACATAGAAACTGTATTGATTACAACACTACTTAACCTATTAGTAAAACATATCTCTAGCTCACTTTTATCCCTTAAATTAACCCATTTCTATTATTTTATATTTTAACATGATGCCTGTGGCCTACAGGCAAGATTCCAGCTGGCAGCTTGCATTGTTTTCCTCTGGCAGCTACATGGAATCTGACAACTCCCCCTTCTTTTTCCCAGCTTTCAGTTAAGTTTCTCCACCTAGCTCTACTGTTACCTATCACAAGTCAAGCAACTTCTTTATTCATTAACCAATAAAAGCATTACATATACAGAAGGATTTCCCACACCGTTTTCCTTTTTCTGTTTTTAAAAAAGGAAGGTTTTAACTCTAACAGAGGAAATTACATATTACAAAACAGGTATTAAGCAAGAATTATAGTTACAATATTTATATCTACTTTATTTTTTTTCATAACCAAGGAAAACTATAACTACAATTATCTACTCTTTCACTCCACCAAAGACTTCAGAAGGATATAATATTACCGAAGTAAACAGGAAGTACATTTTAAGCAACTTCCAAAACTCTAGAGTTGACAGAGACATCTGATGTAGGAGTGTCTTCTATCTATCTGTTGCTTTTATTGGTTAATTAATAAAGAAACTGCTTGGTCTGATAGGTCAGAACATAGGTGGGTGGAGTAGACAGAACAGAATTCTGGGAAGAAGTCAATGAGGCAGACGCCAGAGCTTTCCTCTCCCAGATGGACGCAGGTTAGAATCTTCCCAGTAAGCCACCACCTCGTGGTGCTACATACATTAATAGAAATGGGTTAATCATGATATAAGAGTTAGCCAATAAGAGGTTAGAACTAATGGGCCAGGCAGTGTTTAAATGAATACAGTTTCCATGTAATTATTCTGGGGCAAACTAGCCGTGCAGAAGCCAGGCAGGACAAAAAGCTGGCCTGCTTGCCCAATCACTACAGACATCTTGCTGCCTGGACAGTCACTCAAAATTCTGCTGTATTGTTGAAACATCCAATCTTCAGCCCATAGGCCCATAGTATCTAGCAGCCTTTTTTATGAAGCAGGAAATTTCAAAGACAGTTCTGTCTTTATTGGAAGTGTATTAGACACTTTTTTTCTGTGTCCTGCAGTATGTCTAGCAGACTCTTTCATGAAGCAAGAACCCTGAGGGAACCGGGCAGTGGTGGCGCATGCCTTTAATCCCAGCACTAGGGAGGCAGAGGCAGGCGAATATCTGTGAGTTCGAGGCCAGCCTGGTCTACAAGAGCTAGTTCCAGGACAGGAACCTAAAGCTACAGAGAAACCCTGTCTTGAAAAATCAAAAAAAAAAAAGAACCCTGAGGGATTCTCTTATCTTTATACAAGTTCAGCATTTCTCTGTGAGTCCCGCATGTCCAGTTCATGCAGCATAGCATGAAGCAGTCAAGGCAAGAGCAGTTTTCTACCCAAATGGTTAACTAACAACATAAGGAGCCTCTTCAAAGCCCAGCCATCATCCTCTTGAAGTAGAATGATGCTGTCAGGAGCAGATTTGTCTCATTGTCATGATAAGAAGTCCTAATTTATTAAAACTTCTGAAATGCCATATTCAATTTGATTTTCCCAACGTAGCTCTACTCTGCCCTATCACAGGTCAAACCAGGTTCTTTATTCATTAAACAATAAAAGAAACACATATACAGAAGTACTTCCCAGACCAATTTACTGATTGTAATTGTAATAAAATGTTACTGGAAAAATGTTGAGACTGTATAACTTATTTATAGTATTTTTAGTATTTATGGTATTTTTTTACAGTTGATATACTTTTACCATTTGAATTCTAGGAGAATACAAGTGTAGGAACCTAGAAGTCTTGTCAACCTTATTTACAAGTGAGTGAATAAATAATTTTCTGAGTCCAGATCAAAGTAGGAGGTAAAGATATTAAATAAACTTGCTTTGATATAATAGATAGCTCCAGAATTAGCATTTACAAACTTTACATTATAACAAGCCTCTGTGGAAAAAAATGCTTGGGCTCTACACCAACAACTTTAATTTTGTTAGTCTTGAAATTGGCCTGAGGATTTGAGATATTTGAGTATTTTTTTTTGATGTAGGTAGTCTTTGATTGGCACCCTTGTTAATTAAAAAAATAGTCCTTTATGAGTGAGTACATCCCATGTTCCTCTTTTTGGGTCTGGCTTACCTCACTCAGGATAGTGTTTCCTATTTCCGTCCATTTGCATGCAAAATTCAAGATGTCATTGTTTTTTACTGCTGAGTAGTACTCTAATATGTATATATCCCATACTTTCTTCATCCATTCTTCCATTGAAGGGCATCTAGGCTGTTTCCAGGTTCTGACTATTACAAATAATGCTGCTATGAACATAGCTGAGCATATACTTTACTTTTTTATTTTATTTTATTTTTGGTTTTTCGAGACAGGGTTTCTCTGTGGCTTTGGAGCCTGTCCTGGAAAGTTGAGCATATACTTGTGTTGTATGATAGGGCATCTCTTGGGTATATTCCTAAGAGTGGTATTGCTGGGTCCAGGGGTAGGTTGATCCTGAATTTCCTGAGAAACCGCCACACTGCTTCCTTCTGGATATTAACCTTCATCAGGCGATGAAAGGAGACAGAGCCATAGTCCCACATTGGAGTACCAGACTACAACCCCAAGGTCCAAATCAGGAGCAGAAGGAGAAAGAGCACGAGCAAGGAACTCAGGACCACGAGGCTTGCACACACACACTGAGACAATGGGGATGTTCTTTTAGGAACTCACCAAAGCCAGCTGGACTGGGTCTGAAAAAGCATGGGATAAAACCGGACTCACTGAACACAGTGGACAATGAGGACTGCTGAGAAGTCAAGAACAATGGCACTGGGTTTTGATCCTACTGCACGTACTGGCTCTGTGGGAGCCTAGGTTGTTTGGATGTCCACCTTACTAGACCTGGAAGGAGGTGGGAGGTCCTTGGACTCCCCACAGGGCAGGGAACCAGGTCTGCTCTTTGGGCTGATGAGAGAGGGGGAGTAGACTGGGGGAGGGGGAGGGATTTGGGAGGCGGTGGCGGGAAAGAGACAGAAATCTTTAATAAATAAATAAATAAATAAATAATAATAAAAAGTCTATCTGTCTGTGTGTGGTTACATGCATGCATAAGTTTGTGAGCATGTGTGTACACATGTCTTAATACAGGTCTATGTGTATCATGATACAAATTTTTCTTTTTAAAATTATGTTGTGGGACATCTTGAAGCAATCAGAAAAACAGTTATACTCCAACAATATATATATAAAGTTTCATGATAGAATTGAGTGCTTCTTATTCTATAATTCATCAATGTTAAATTAGAACTTGAACAAGACAAATGAGAGCTCAAAATGAGTAAAAAAGTGGCTATAGTGACTAGTACGAAGGCAAGTACAGACACCCAAGGCCACCACAGAAAATAATGATTTATAGTAAATAATTATTGTTCAAATTGGTTCACTGGATTGGAATGAATGTTAACTGAGGGAGTGATGGGGGAGAGTCTTCTGTATTGTGTTAATTTCATTGGTTAAATAAAGAGACTGCCTGGGCCCTTTAATAGGACATAAAATTAGGTAGGCGGAGAAAACAGAACAGAATGCTAGGAGAAAGAAGCTGAATCAGAGAGTCGCCACGATTCTCCCACTCTAGACAGACGCAGGTTAAGATCTTTCCTGGTAAGCCAGTTTGTGGAGCTACACAGATTATTAGAAATTGGTTAGATCAATATGTAAGAGCTAGCCAGTAAGAAACTGGAACTAATGGGCCAGGCAGTGTTTAAAAGAATACAGTTTCCGTGTAATTACTTCGGGGTAAAGCTAGCCGGGTGGTGGAACACAGCCGAGGACGCAGCCCCTCCTCTCATATTTCAACAAGGGAGTTCTTTCTAATTTCACAAATGTGTATAATGCCAAAAGAATGTTTCAATACTACTTCAAATATATTTCAACTTTTTGTCTTTATATATCTACATGTCAAATTTTATTTTGTATCATGCTTGTATACATGGGTATCCTGGCTTTTACCATGTGAAATCCTTGACAGTAAGGGCTTGGTATATTTTCCCAGTAGTATCTGTATTTTTTTCCAGAGCATAATAGCATATTCCATCATTTAATATAATTTTGTTTAATGATTAAATAACTGAGTGCATAGAAGTCAAAATATATGAATAATTGGGGCTCTGAGCTTGAGTTTCAGGAGTACAGAGTTGATATATTAAGATATATGTGAATCAAGGAAAATCAGAAAGGGATAATCTTATAAAGGGGAGAAATTTCAAAGCTTTCATTGTCTTGCATTAGACATGTTGATGTCTACAATAATTATTATAGTAATCATTGTTGTCTTCATACATGTTGACAAACTCTCTTAGAAAAATAAAGAATCAAGACAGAGGACACTTTTATGTTTGTTCTGTGACACTGAGCATAATAACTAACCCAGGACAAAATGCCTATTTCCTATTAGTAATTAATTAGATATTACACAACTGCATATTGTTGGTGTCAAGTGTTTTCTATCACCGGATTTCAAAAACAACTTTTTATCTTGTTTCTTCGTGGGAATAAGGAAGTTCAATAATCATAAATATTTCAAAGTGATTGTAATTAAAATTTCATGTGTTTAGCTCCAAAATATGTTTCAAAGACAGAGCCAATTGTTAGTTGATTTTGCTGTCAGCTTGCACCCATCATGAAAAGAGATGGTTAGTAAATGCTATATGTCCTTGGTTCTCAGCTACTTTGTGAGTAATGAAAAGTGTCTTAGTTGTACAGTGATAATATTTATGGCAGGTGAAGTTGGTGGTACATTAATGCTTAAATTCCTAGCACTTTTAAACTCAAGAGGGAAGCTTATAATAAATTTGAGTCCAGAAAGAGTGACATAGTGAGATTTTTGTCTTATCAGCAAAATATTCTAATATTCAAGACAGTCATACTTTTTCTGTGGTCCTATAACACTTTAATTTGGAATAAAATAATCTTACCTGAAAGGTGGAAGTAGAACAATTTTATCATGTTGGAAGTTTGTCTTCATTGATTTTGTCCCAAAATACATGACATAGAATAGTATCAATATAGTAAAGGCAGGGGATCAAGGGGTCCCCATGCATGTGGGATTCTGTTAAAGGTGGAACATCACATATCAGTTTGAGTCAACAGCAAGAAACAGGATCACATATTGAGCCATTAATCAGCTCATAATCTACTCAATTGCCATGTCTTTGTTCTTTCAAAACAGTTCCTAAAGAGAATAGGAAGACTACTCAGCTCCATTTGCTCAAAGAGTTTGAATAAGAAACACAGAATCAAAATTTCTGGCAGCTATCAGAAAGAGACCGTCATCATCATCCTTTCTGAGGGCATGTCTCAATATAATAAAGCAAGCAACTCTTAGAGACTTGTTTCCCAATATTACCACTTTTGGGGGCAAGTCCATGGAGGATGCTCATTTGAATCATAAAAGCAGTAGAGGTTGAATATATAGTACTAATGATATAGAGTTACATGTTGATCACATTAAAGTCCTGGTATATTTCAGGAAAGACCACCTTTCAAGATATCCTTCAAGATGAGGATGAATGTCCTTTAGTAAAATAAGTAATAGGATTATGATGAGCAGTAACAGTGGTATATGTTTTGGAATATTATTTTAACCAGGCCAAGATGTGTTACATTTGATTATCCTATGAAATATTACTTTAACTGTATAAAGTCATATTGCATTTATGTATGATTCATTTGCTAAATTATGTAAGGATGTGTTACTTTTGTTTATGCTGCATTTGTTTAATTATGAAAATATGTGCTGCAATTGTTTTACCTTGCCTGTCCAAGGCACATCTTTGGGCTAAAAAAGAGCTGAAAGACAAATAGCTAGACATAAGCGGGATAGGTGAGGCTGACAGAGAGAATAAGTAGTAGGAGGAATCATGGCTCAAGAAGAACAAGAGAAGAAGGAGATAAGAAGAGAGAACAAAGGAGATGCCTGGGACCAGTCATTCAGCTGCCAGCCAACAGACATGAGAAAGAGTGAAAGTACGAATACAGAAGGAAAGAAGAATAAAAAGTTCTGAGGCAAAAGGTAGATAAAATTAATTTAAGTCAAAACATCTAACAAGAAACAAGCCTAATTTAGGCCAGGAATTTAAATTCAATAAGTCTCTGTGCCATGATTTGGGAACTGATGGGTGGCCCAAAAAGAAAAGCCTGCTACAGGAGTGTACAACCAAATATGTGATACAAGATATTCTGCACTAAAACTCAATGCAACATCAAGATACATAGTCTCTAGTTATCTCCAATATGAGGACCTACCTTTTTAGAACTTCAATTCCTAGACCATAAAAACAAGGCAAAGAACATAAAATCAGTGTGAAAGAACTGTAGGTGCAACTAAAATCAAATATACCTCAAGGATGTACCAGGCAGAATACAATCATCTGTGACAGTTTCTGTGCCTTTGTGAAAGGACATGCTTGGATCACATAGAGGAGACAATTGGTACATGCAAAAATCATCTTTCTTTTACCATTAATTGTAAAGAAAAAAAATCTATACTCAGAAATAACTTTTAAAATGCCCCTTTAATGGATGGTCACTGGGAGGTTTACTATAAGGAGTGCACAAATTGGACTTGGTATAGTTTGTTTGTTCTTTTTGGGGGAGTAGGAAACAAGTGTTGGAGGGTGGACCTATGAGGAATAGAAAGCAGGTGTTATTGGTGTACATTGTGAGAAATTCTTAAATAATCAATAAAAATGTTGTGCCCCTTTAAGAGAATATTCCATCAAATTGTGGAACCTCTACTCAATTGCCAAGTATTTGTTCTTCCAAAATGGTTACACAGAGAGTAAGAAAACTATCAGGCTTCATTTGTTATGTGTTCAAAGTGTTCAACAAACAGAAACTTGAGATACTGGAATTGTTTGCAAATTGATAGAGAAAGTAATGCTTGGAGGGAAGTGAAAATGATAGGTCATTTTAGTTACCTTACCTTCTGAGTCTGACTTGAACTATGTTTATTGACTTTACTCTGTTGTTCAATGTGTGTATATGACCATTTTTGGACTACCCTACCTATGTGATGTAAGTCATTCTATTAGACCCACTTGTGTTATCCTTCCCCCCCGTGTGTGTGTGTGTGTGTGTGTGCGCACACACAAACACACACATGACCTTGTTTCTTATTGTATGATTTCATTTTCTAGATGGTGTATTGGTGACTTTTTTATAGGTCTGTAAAGAAATTTGAACAAAGCATCTTAAAGAAGAGTATATTTTGGTTTATAGATTGAGAATACAGTCCATCATGATGGGGAAGCACATAACAGCTCTTCATATTGCATCCACAATCAGAAAACAGAGAGAGGTGAATGGTGTTTCTCAAATGCCTTTCTCCTATTTATTCAGTGATACACCCCAGACTGTGGAAAGCTGTCTCCACAAATATCATAGATTTTATGAATTTGCTTGATCAAATCTAGACAACTCCTAATAGATTTTTCCCACAGGATTGTTTCCATGTAACAATTCTCAATCTTATTAAGGTCATAGACAATATTAACCACCACATACTCTTACTGCCAAGTGAATTATTTGAAGTATTTCTTTTCTGTCTTTGCTATCTGTTCATTACAAAGTTTCAGAATATTTTTATTAAGTTATTCCTAATAACAACGTGGTAGTTGATCCAAAATTCCAAATCACTTTTCATTAAATTATTCCTAATAGCAATTTGGTACTTTGAGTATAATTTACCCCCATTTGAAGACAATTTTAGTTCTCTACCTCACCATGAACAATATCTGTCATTCACTATCATTATCTTGTCTTCTATTTTGAGATGATATCTTGGAGTTTTATGCCAATGAGAACATACTTCCTAGTACTAACATATTAACCTTTATTTAAATATTGAGCATTAAGTGAAGACTATTACTTTTATGTTTTATCAAATACATTGAGTCTTATCAGTTTCATCATTACTCTTATTATCCGTGGCTTAATCAAGTTCACTGAAAGTCACTTCCCTTGGACCCCTATATTATAGTCAGACTCATCGCCATATTATTATTCAGATTATATGTGAAATTTTCTTATATTTCTATGCTAATATATCATGCATTTGGAATCTAATTTGGAAACTTACTAGACTTTCATCCTAACAAGATAAAGCACTTGCTGTGCTAAACAAATGACTAAATTTCAATCCCAAAAATCCATGATGAAAGGAGAGAACCAGCTCCAGAAAGATGTTCTCTGACTTCCACATGTGTGCCATGGCATGGACATACCTAGACTCTCATACAAAGACATCATATACATGTATATACACAATGAATGAATTAATGAATGAATGATTGAATAAATATATACATACATAGTAAGAATTTGTTAAGAAGCATTATTTGCATGGGAAGATAAATGAAAATTGTGCTTTGAAAGCATTGGTTTCATATGTAATTTTATTTTATGGAAATTTGAGTTTTATAATGTCACATATATTAAAAATCAAAGAAAACTACATATGTGACCCACTAAACCAAAATTAATTTGTTTTCAAATATTTTATTTTACCATGCTAATAATCTTAGTCCTAAAACTTTTCTTCATATACAATAAGTACCTTCTAGTATTTTTGTCAATTTTACCTCTGCCTTTCTCTAACCCCAGACTGATCTATCTCTTTCTACCTTCTCAATGATAACCCACTTTCAGGTCATTATCACTCATTTGAGTAATTGAAATTTCCCTTCACTGCTATGTTCTCTCGTGCTGGATGTCCTCCTTTTCTCCAGATACCAGTCATGGCAGATTTTAGTCTAAATTAAGCCTTCTAACTCGCTATATAGAGTTCTCTGAAATCTTCATCTTTCCCCATAAAATATACAATAATATATAAATTTTCTTTCCATGGTATTACAGTTACCTGATGCGACTGTTTTAATTAGGGTTTACTATTGCTATGAGTAGGCACAATGACCACAAAAATTCTTATAAAGAAAACATTTAGTTCAGTGGGCTCGTTTACAGTTTCAGAGGTTGAGTCTATTATGATGGCATGCAGGCTGACATGGTGGTGCAGCTGAGAGTGTTACATTTTTCAGGCAACAGCATATCAACTGACTGTCACACAGAAAGAATCTTGAGCAAAAGAGATCTCAAAGCTGCCCTACAGTGAGACACTTCCTACAAGGCCATACCTCCTAATAGTATTACTCCCGTTTGGGACATCTTCTTTCAAATCACGACAGTGGCTATTACAAGCAATGCTGCTATGAACATGGTTGTGCATATACTTTTGTTGTATGATAGGGCATCTCTTGGGTATATTCCCAAAAGTGGTATTGCTGGATCCAGGGGTAGGTTGATCCTGAATTTCCTGAAAAACCGCCACACTGCTTTCCAAAGTGGTCGCACAAGTATACATTCCCACCAGCAATGGATGGGTGTACCCCTTTCTCCACAACCTCTCCAGCAAAGGCTATCATTGGTGTTTTTTTTTTTTATTTTAGCCATTATGACAGGTGTAAGATGGTATCTTAAAGTTGTCTTGATTTGCATTTCCCTGATCGCTAAGGAAGTTGAGCACGACCTTAAGTGTCCTTTGGCCATTTGAACTTCTTCTGTTGAGAATTCTCTGCTCAGCTCAGTGCCCCATTTTATAATTGGGTTGATTAACCTTTTACGGTTTAGTTTCTTGAGTTCTTTATATATTTTGGAGATCAGACCTTTGTCAGTTGCGGGGTTGGTAAAGATCTTCTCCCAGTCAGTGGGTTGCCTTTTTGTCTTAGTGATAGTGTCCTTTGCTTTACAGAAGCTTCTCAGTCTCAGGAGGTCGCATTTATTCAATGATGGTCTTAATGTCTGTGCTGCTGGGGTTATACATAGGAAGTGGTCTCCTGTGCCCATGTGTTGTAGAGTACTTCCCACTTTCTCTTCTATCAGGTTCACTTTGTAATAGCCAGAACCTGGAAACAACCAAGACACCCTTCAATGGAAGAATGGATGAAGAAAGTATGGAATATATACATATTAGAGTACTACTCAGCAGTAAAAAACAATAACTTCTTGAATTTTGCATGCAAATGGACAGAAATAGAAAACACTATCCTGGGTGAGGTAAGCCAGACCCAAAAAGAGGAACATGGGATGTACTCACTCATATTTGATTTCTAGCCATAAATAAAGGACATTGAGCCTATAATTCATGATCCTAGAGAAGCTAAATAAGAAGGTGAACCCAAAGAAAAACATATAGGCATCCTCCTGAATATTAACCTTCATCAGGCAATGTAAGGAGACAGAGACAGAGACCCACATTGGAGCACCAGACAGAAATCCCAAGGTCCAAATCAGGAACAGAAGGAGAGAGAGCATGAGCAAGGAACTCAAGACTGTGAGGGGTGCACCTATACACTGAGACAATGGGGATGTTCTATCGGGAACCCACCAAGGCCAGCTAGCCCGGGTCTGAAAAAGCATGGGATAAAACCGGACTCGCTGAACATAGCGGACAATGAGGACTACTAAGACCTCAAGAACAATGGCATTGGGGTTTTTGATCCTACTGCATATACTGGCTTTGTGGGAGCCTACGCAGTTTGGATGCTCACCTTACTAGACCTGGATGGAGGTGGGTGGTCCTTGGACTTCCCACAGGGCAGGGAACCCTGATTGCTCTTTGGGCTGACGAGGGAGAGGGACTTGATTGGGGGAGGGAAATGGGAGGCGGTGGCGGGGAGGAGGCAGAAATCTTATAAATAAATAAGTAAGTAAGTAAGCAAATAAATAAATAAATAAATAAATAAATAAATAAATAAATAAATGAAATTGAAATCAGGATAGCAAAAGGCTGAAGAGTAAACAGAAAAATAACCAAATCACCACAGTGACCTATGTAGTGATATTTCATTTGTAATTTGATGAATAAATCTTACCTGAAGTTCAGAGACTAAAACAACTGCACTTGTTATCCTTACAGACCAGGCAGTGGGGGCACACAGCTTTAATACCAGTAGCCACGTTAGTTTGACATAGAAACTGTGTTGGTTGTAGTGCATGCCTTTAATCCCAACACTAGGGAGGAATATAAGACAGGAGGAGACAGTTCTCAGACATAGTCTCATTGTGAGATTCCTGGAGGAAGGATCACCATTTCAGTCTGAGGTAGAAGTAAGAGCCAATGGCTGACTGTTTTGTGCTTTTGGCCTTCAGGATGAACCTCGATTTCTGTCTCTGGGTTTTTATTAATTGAGTTACAGTCCTAGATCCAAATATTCTTGAATCCTTTTTCAGAATTTGTTTAAATGTTTTTCACACATACCATATGCAATAATCTATCATTAAAATCTTTAAATTCATTAGAATCTAGAACTAGTCTTTGATATTATCATTTTTTCTTGCTGTTATGTATGAAATATACTAATAGTTAAGATGCCACTTACTATAAAATTCTTTCTTAAGTCTTTTAGATTTCAGTTGTTGCCTTATCTTCTTATAATAACTTTTTTATTTATATAGAGCTTAAAATGAAATGGAAATGATGCTAAAAGCCAGTGGTCACTGAATGAATTGAGCAGATTTACTAAAATATTTCATAATCTAGCTGGAAAACATAGTATAATTTGTCACTGACTATACTAGACTAATTAATAATTTAAATAATATGCAGAAACCATGGAAGTAACAATAGAAAACAATTAAATTTATGTGTCAATAAAGGGGATTCTTTGTCTGAGATTGGGATTTTTATGAATGTTACATATTATATGTGTATGCAAAAACAATGCAAATATAAACCCAAGAAAATGGACATTCCTGATGTCTTAATTTTCCTTCTTTTTGCTCTGATAACAATATTCTAGCAAATTTCACTTAATTGAGAGAGGATTTATTATAGCTCATTGTTCCAGGTACAGCCCATCCTGGAGGGAAATTCAAGGCAGTAGGACCTTGAAGTTTCTGGTCAAATTATATCTATAGTCAGAGAGTATAGGCTAATGGTTATTTGTGTTTAATTAACTTTCTCCTTCATATGAAGTACAGGACTCACTCAAGTCCAGGGAATGATCCTGCCCACATTTGAGAGAGATTGTTTTACATCATTTAATGTAATCATGACACCTTGCCACATTCATGTCCAGAAGGTTACCTCCCAGGTTAGGTGAGATACTGTCAATTTGGCAATTAACTCTATACTTCACATATGGTTTAGCAGCATCATATTGAAAGGAGAACAAAGTTCTCGATATTTTATTTCTCAAAATGACACTGAGACTAATTTAGAAGTTTCTAGAAAACACGTTTCTATTGAAGCACTATGTAGCTTTGAATCTGAATTTCATCACTTAAAAATTTTATGAATTTCTACTGATTCCTTGATGTTTAAAATATTTTTGATCAAGATTTGAAGTATTGTAGGCTTTATGTGGTATTTATGCTCAGAAAAGAATCTTGGTAGAGATTGATAACATCAGAATTAAGAAAAACCATGTGAATAGGCTGTTGAAACCTTTCTGATACAGTAAAATGAGATGATCTGAAACCAAATGTTCTGGGGATTTTATGCAATTATGTATTTGATTATTCAACATACAAAATATCATGCATGTATAGAGATATCTAAGCTTTATACTTCAAACTTAGTACATAACAGAGTTATGCAAATGTAAAGAAGAATAAAGAAATCATAAAAAATATCAGGATATGACATGAAAAGAGTGAAGACAAGTGGGAACATCAGGGATGTGATTTAAAAAATAAGGTACAGGGAACAAAACGCTATGACAACAAGATTTCAAAACTATCAGCATCATTATACACCATATGCACAAGTGGCTTTTTAAGCCAAGTATTTTAAGCAGAGTTGGCATTTTAAGTATTTAGCAAGAGTGATAAATGGAGGCTGACCAATCAGAGTCAGAGAGCTACATATTCCCAGCATATCTCTACCAGGCATTCTGGGATTTTGATACAGGCCACACTTCATTTATAACACCATGTTAAAAATGACAGGGAAAATTACATTCAACTTCATGAAGAAGGAAATGTATTGAATACTTGTTAAATTTTAGATGGAGACTATTTATTTTCAATGTATAGAACATGATGCATATTAAATTGTAGATTTATAATTTTTTCATGTACTTTTGGGAAACAAAGCATCTATGACCACTGAAGGCAATTTTCTAGTCTAGCAGATAAAGGCATAAGTTCTTCAATATGTGGAACATCACAACATTCAATGATCTTAACAGGCAGCTTACCTTGCATCTGGAGCCCACAGAGCTCTGTTTCCCCTTGAAAGCTGTATGGTCAGGGGTTAAACCTTAAGGCCTACTCTCCATTTCAAGTTCTTATTCCTTCAATACATGTTTGTTGAATGATAAATATGAATCAGTGATTGCTTCAGAGTTTTGAAATGTAGCATTGAGCAAGAAAGACATGGTCCCTGTCCTTGAGAACCTAAACGCCACAAGAGAATAATGTTTTCTGCTTAAATGGGTAATCTAAGTTATATGAGAAATGTCAGCTATTCTTAGGATCTTAGTAGATCAAAAACTAGATACATGGCCCTGGAGCCTCCTGACCAGTGTTCCTATCTTTGAGGATTTCATCTTCTGCTTTCTGAGTTCCACAGCCAGTGAAATGGACTAGATTTCGGTGATTGTGATTAGCTGCTGGGTTAGACCAAGGTGACATCGTCATGCATTTTCCTTTAAGTATACAAATTCAGCTTTTTTTCTCTGGTTCTTCTCTTCCTGGGGATACTCAAATCCATATCTCACATAATTATTATATATTACAATGTGAATATTAACTGGTTAATGAGTCAGAAGGGTGAGCTGGTTCACTATTTTCTCCATATATTTACTGATTTTGTAGCTATGTGACCTTTATAACTTGAAAAAAGTGTTTGTTCTCTTTGTATTTCAGTTTCTACAGCTATGTTTGCTGCATAATCGCCATTTTTGCAATGTTAGTCTGAATCTCGACAATGTGATCCTTATAAAGCCATCATAACTGTAAATATTTACATTTTCTATGGAAACACTCTCTCTCTCCTCTCTTTCTCTTTCTCTCTCTCTCTCTCTCTCTCTCTCTCTCTTCTTTCTATCTCTTTGTTGTGGGCACACATATACTCAGGTACTCTCTCTTGTGAATTCTTATCCCCAGACTTTGGTGCCTTTTACACATAGGTTGAAAATTTGCCTAAAATTAGTTTGTCCAGGGGCTGGAGAGATGGCTCAGTGATTAAGAGCACTGGCTGTTCTTCCAGAGGTCCTGAGTTCAATCCCCAGCAATCACATGATGGCTCACAGCCATCTGTAATGAGATCTGGTGCACTCTTCTAGCATGTGGGCATACATGGAGGCAGAATGTTGTATACATATTAAATAAATAAAATCTTTAAAAAAAATAGTTTGTCCATTAACAGATAACATAGATGAATATGTGAAATTCAGTATTAGGCTAGCTAGGGTAGGAACACCCAATCACCTCACCAATGCAGCTAAATTAGAGCTTAGGAAATTCTGGGCATAAATTTTAAAATGAATAATTAAAATCCAATCATTTTCCTGTCAGACATATTAAGAAAGGCAGTACATAAATGAAAGAAATCATAATGAACCTATGTGTATACACAGAAATATTGGATGAACACTTCAGACTTAATTAGATAGTCAATTCCTGCTTTGCAACACACATTGGTAGTTCCGAGACACTGTTTTGGTCATGCCAGTCAAAATAACACTCAAATGACAAACTAATAATTGCTGTTGCTTTCCTACAAACTAATCTAAACTAATCCAATAGTTATTTGGAGACATAAATTCATATTCATTTAATAAAAATGAAAATAAATGACAGCCCATATCATGTATTAGTATTGTTATGCATATTTTTTTATTTAACACTAAGATCAATCCTTTTGAGATAGCTGTTATTAGTACTTATTTTTAGAAGATCATGAATGTGAAGCACAATCAGCTCAAATAACTTATCAAATGTAAGTCTTAGACTCAGGCAGGACAAGTGAGACTTAATGGTTCAAACTTTCATACTTTCCTAATTTGTGGTTTACTTGTTTAACTTACTACATTCCTTAAGTTTACATAATTTCTTTTTAACCTTTCAAGTGCTCAGTGTACTGCTATATATGCTCTATCTCTGAAAAAGTTTTTCAGTTGATGAATGCATGTGTGATGTTGTGGGAATTCTTCCCTACTTTATCGAAAAGTCTGCCAGATAATATCAGCTTATAGGCTGAAAATGGATGCCTCAATGTTACAAAACAACTTTAGATGTCTGTTCAGGCAACAAGTTGTCTCTGTCATTTCTAAAACTTTGGATGTTGCTTACAATGCACTTCGTGTTTACTCAGGTAATATTATATTCTTCTGGTCTTTTGATGGAGTTGAAGATTAGATAGTTATAATGATAGTTTTCCTTAGTTGTGATAAAAGATAAATTAGATATAAAACTTTAAACTCACACAGATAGGACAGATGATAAACTATTTCCCTTATTTTGCCAAATGTAAATGGACTAAATATTATAATCATAATTCTTGATTGGTAACTGTCTTGCATACATAATTTTACTATGTTAAAATTAAACCCTTTAATTTTTTTTATTTTTTTGTTTTGTTTTGTTTTGTTTTTCGAGACAGGGTTTCTCTGTAGCTTTGGAGTCTGTCCTGGCACTAGCTCTTGTAGACCAGGCTGGCCTCGAACTCACAGAGATCCACCTGCCTCTGCCTCCCGAGTGCTGGGATTAAAGGCGTGCACCACCACCACCCGGCAACCCTTTAATTTTTAATTAGACAGAAAAGAGATAATGATGTGGGATGTCATTCTATATATGTATTGCTTTAATTGATTGTTGTAAAAAGCTGTTTTGGCTAATGGCTTAGCAGAGTAAAGCCAGTGAAATCTGAACAGAGATACATAGAGTAGGTTGAGTCAAGCAGATGCCAGCCAGCCACCAAGGAAAAAAGACATTTATCAAATGATAGAATGCTACGGCCACGTGGTAATAGAGAGACTAATAGAAATGGGTTAATTTCAGATGTAAGAGCTAGCTAGGAATATGCCTGAGTCATTGGTTAAACAGTGCTGTAATTAGCATAGATTCTAATTATTAGGGTGTGGATGGTTAAGTGAGGTCTCCAACTATAGTGTAGTGTACATTAAAATAAATAATAACAGATTACATTTCTATTATTTATTGGGTGCCAGTTATGTGTCTGTTCTGCTTCTAACTTTTATGTGTAAAAATCAAAATCTCCCCATAGTACTGCATAAAAGGCAGTATTACTATGTCCATTTTATAGGTGGAAGTACTGAGGCCGAGTGAAGCTAAGAAACTTTAAGAAATTGGCAAGATAACTGTGGCTTGTTTTTGTTCTACTAGGAATTAAGAAGGTGTTTACCATTGTAGATGTGCAAATATATGTGTTCCTGTGTCCATGTGTGTGTGTTGTGTGTGTGTTGTATTTGATGAGACCCAAGACTAATATTGGATGTCTTCAGTATTAGTTTCCACTTTATTTTTTTTAGTATTTTAAATGTTGTTTATTTTATTTTATGTGTATGGATCTTTTCCTACATAGGTACCATATATGACCTTTTGAAGACAAGGTCTCTTGATAAACAAGTAGATCATCCATCCATTTGCCAAGACTAGTTAATAGCAAACTTTAGGGATCATCATTTTTACATCTTCCAAGAATAGGGATGGGCACCACCACAGACAGCTTTTTAGGTAGCATACCATTGGGACTTATTTTGGTTAGGTTAACTGAGGTGAGATCAGCTAGATGCCTACTGTAGGTGGTATCATTACCTTTTAAGGGATCACACACTATATAAAAATGAAGATAATGAACAGATTAAGCATTCATCATTGTCGGCCAATATTTATATAAGGTGACCAACTGCTTTAAGCTCGTTTTTCTGTGACTTTCCCACAGTGGTAAACTGTAAAACATCCTCTTTTTCCATGTATCTCCCATATGTCATATGACAAGGTAGAAAATTGTCAACCCCATTAGGAATAGAGCCTGTCTGAAACTCTCAGGTTAATTATAGTCTACTTTTAATAATCATCTGCAGTGGACCTTTAATCCAATTCTAGCTGATGAAATTAGAGGACCTGTCTGCCTGCTTAGAAGGCTCCTAAGACCATATTTTCATTAATAAAAAACATGGGGAGTATTAAAGTCCTCTTCCCTTGGATGATTCCTGAATACCCTGCTAATATGCTTTAGTTAGTATTAAGGAAGCAAAGCTAACACAGAAAGAAACGGGAATTTGGGTAAATTCTTGACATATCTTACTTTGAGAGGGCCAAATGTCAAGATTTGTTGTTTTTCAAATTACATATCTTTTTACGTTTTTCTTTTATTTAAAATAGATTATTTTGTCATCCAATGAATTCTGACTATAGTTTCCCATCCCCCTTTTTCTCCCAGTTCTTCCCCACCTCCCCTCCTCTCCAGATTTATTCTCATTCTGTCTATAATTAGAAAAGAACAGTCTTCTAGGAGATACCAACCAAACATGACAAAATAAAATATAAGTTGAAGCAAAATCTATCATACTGGACACAATAACACAGAAGGGGATAAAGAAACCTAAGAGCAAGAACAAGAGTCAGAGATTCACTTGTTCTCACAATCAGAAGTCCCACGAAAATACTAAGATAATAACTATAATGCATGTGTGGAGAACCTGTTGCAGATCTAAATAGCCCCTGTGCTTGATATTTCACTCTCTGTGAGTTCATATGCACTCTGATTACTTGGTTCAGGGGCCCTTGTTCTCCTGATGTGCTCCAACACCTCTGGATTTACAGTCTTTTGGTTTCTTCTTCAACTTGATTCTCTAAGCTCTGATGGAAGGAATTTGATGGAGATATCCAATTTAGACTCTCTCTTCACATAATGTCTAGCTGTGGGTCTTTGAATCTGTCCTTATCTTCTGTCAGAAGAAGCCTCTCTGATGATTACTGGATACGACACTTATCTATGAGTATAGAAGAATATCGTTAAGAATCATTTTATTGGTTTTTCTTAACTGTGTACACATTCATTTAATAAACATGTCAACAGAAGCAAAAGGATACCTAAAGTAAACATCCTTGGTAGTAACATGTCTAGATGTTCAACTTTGATGATTCAACCAAACCCCAAGAGAGTTCAGTTTTTATACAAGGTTCAAAGGAAACACAAACCTTAATTTATACCTGGATACCAGTTCACCACCCTCTCAGATTATGTGGCCAAGTGGGGAGAGCACAAGTGTTGGAAACAAGGATCCATCATAAGCAAACCAGGACAGCCTCCCACCCCATCTCTACATCTGTCTGATACCTTAGCCTGTCCCTCCCAGACATAATGAATCTTCTGATTTTGCCAATTGGTGTGTTCCTTGGCCTTAGGTCTCAAGCTGCTTGGGGTGAGACTCCAAGTAAGTGGCTAGGACTTTGAGGTGATCCCTTACCTCTTCTAGAAGTGGTAAAAGCAACATAGGAACTGCAGGATGGCCCATGATACTTTTTTTTTAAGATTTATGTATTTATTATGTATACTACATTCTGCCTCAATGTATGCCAGCATGCCAGAGGAGGGCGCCAGAACTCAGTACAGATGGTTGTGAGCCACCATGTGGTTGCTGGGAATTGAACTAAGGACCTCTGGAAGAGCAGCCAATGCTCTTAACCTCTGAGCCATCTCTCCAGCCCCCCATGATACTTTTTTAAAAAGACCATTAGTATTTGGTCTCTGAGCTATCTAGTCTCTGGTTATTTGTTATTCAAGAAGTGTTGGATATAGATCTCTTCTCGTGGAGGGGTCCTAAATCAGATATTGGTTATCTTATCCCACAAATTCTGTGCAACCATTTACCTAGTATATTATTTAGATATAGCACATTATAGGTTTTGTGGCTGGATTAGTGTCCATGTTTCTCTTTCACTATCCTTAAGAGTACCTCCCCACACCAAAGCATCTAGAATGAATGGGTGAAGGTTCCATGTCAATAGCAGTTTGAATTTGCCTTGTTCAATAAATTGTGTGGGTTTTGTCCTTGGAAGTAGTACCCCACTTTCTGTTTGTGGAGAGCAATATTTTATCTTGTCAAGAGCCTGAGTTGTTTGGGGATTTTCATGGAATTCCCCTCAGTCAAAAACTCAGTTGAAAGTAACTCAGTCCTGCAACTAAAACCCTCACCTACAAGAGATGGCCAGTTCAGACACTGAATCTTCCCCTTCCTACAAGTCCTCATTAGAATCACCTTCATAGATTATACTGTACTAGATTTCTACATGTCCCTCAAAGGGCTCCCAATAACAACAATTTTCCCATACTCTCTCCCTCTACCTTATCCCCCAAACTGATTCCCCTTTTCCCATCTATACTTGCCACCAGTCTGTCCATGAAATCTATTCTATTTCTCCTTCCCAAGAAAATCTCTTCATCCCCCTGATACCTTCTCTTTACCTAACCTCGCTGGGTCTATGGATTGTATCTTGGTTATCATTTTCTTAATGCTAATATCCATTTATTAATGAATACATGCCATATTTGTCTTTCTGGGTCTAGATTACCTCACTCAGGATGAGTTTTTCCCTGTTGCATCTATTTCCCTGAAAACTTCATGATGCTATATTTTTTAAACAGTTTAATAATACTCCATTGTGTAAATATACCACATTTTTAACCATGCTTCTGTTGAGAGATAGCTAAGATTGGTTCCAGTTTCTGACTACTTTGAGTAAAACAGCAATAGCTATGATTGAACGATTGTCCTTAAGTAGGATAGAGGGTCTGTTCTACATATGTCTATGAGTGTTATAGCTGTGTCTTCAGGCAGATTGATTCCAATTTTTTGAGGAATTGGCATATTGACTTTCATAGTGACTGTACAATTGTGCACCCCAATAGGAACAGATGAGTTTTTCTACATCCTTGCCAACATGAACTATTACTTATGTTATTTATCTTGGCCATTCTGACAGGTGTAATGTTGGAATCTCAATGTAAGTTTAAGAGTCAGGATTGTCTCAAATCTCAAGTTGCATACATTAAATATGGGTAGTTTGTATATAAATTATATTTTAATAGAGTCAATGTTAACAAAGTTGTGTATTGCTTTATTTTGCAAGCTTGCTCTCTAGAATCATAATTGTCTCTATTCTACTTCTTACAATACTAGTCCTCAGATGTAGAGCCTTGCATATGATAGACAACTTCTTGTATTATCCTGAGACCCTTAATCCAATTTTACAATTGTTGTTATAATGTAGGATATCCTTTTGTATACGTGTTGCTTTTATTGATTGATTAATAAAGCTGTTTGGGCCAATGGCATAGCATAATAAAATCAGGCAGTAAATCAGAAAAGAGATACAGAGAATGAGTAGACAGAGTCAAGGAGATGGCATGAAGCTGCCAAAGGGAAAGGATGCCAGCCCACCACCAAGGAAAGAAGACATGTAGAAAATGAGGCAATGCCATGGCCTCATGGTGATACACAGATTAATATAAATGGCTTAATTTAAGACATGAGAGCTAGCTAGGAATATGCTAGAGCCATTGGCCAAAGAGTGGTATAATTAATACAATTTCTGTGTGATTATTTGTGTTTAGGTGGCTGGGAAATGAATGTGCAGTCTCAGTCTGCAAAATGATGCCCACCGTCTGGAGAATGGATGCACATAAAACCTATAAAAACTTTAAGGAAAAAAAAACTGGACTTCTAGACACACAAAGATGGGAGACACTTTTTTAAAGATTGACTTTGTTTGCTAGAGGTAAGCAGAGAAGTAAATCCTTTAAGAGAAGGCTTCCTGAGCTCCCAAGGTCCCAATGATGAGCAGAAGGAGGGAGAACATGAGCAAGGAAGTCAGGACAACGAGGGGTGCACCCACCCACTGAGACAGTGGGGCTGATCAATTGGGAGCTCACCAAGGCCAGCTGGACTGGGACTGAAAAAGCATGGGATTAAACCGGACTCTCTGAACATGGCGAACAATGAGGGCTAATAAGAAGCCAAGGACAATGACATGGGGTTTTGATCCTATTCATGTTCTGGCTTTGTGGGAGCCTAGCCAGTTTGGATGTTCACCTTCCTAGACATGGACGGAGGGGGGAGGACCTTGGACTTTCCACAGGGCAGGGAACCCTGACTGCTCTTTGAACTGGAGAGGGAGGGGGAGAGGAGTGGGGGGAGGGGGAGAAGGGCGGGAGGAGGATGAGGGAAATCGGGGGCTGGGAGGAGGCGGAAACTTTTTTTTTTCTCAATAAATTAAAAAAAAACAAGAGAGAAGGCTTCCTGACTCAGCATTAACAGCAAAAACTGCTGTGTAGCTTCATTAAGAAAGGGCTTCTTGAGTGGTGCAGGCAGCATGAACTCTGGCTCTTTTGGGAGGTTCTAAATTTAAATGGGGTTTGTGAACAGCATGTTATTAGCTGCTTAATGGTGACATAAACCTGCTGTATTCCTGGAGCTGAGGTTGTAACCATGACTAGCAGAGGCAGTGAACATAATTCTGCTATGTTGAATGAAGTGGACCCATCAGGCAGCGTCTCAGAATTGGTCCTAGCCATGCCCACTTAACCTTTAGAAAATAAAAGATGCTCCTGATCACAAAATGATTACAGATACACAATAAAGACAGATTTAGACAAAAATAAACCTCTGACTAGGTCATAGCATGTTTTAAAAATGTACATAGACTTGAAAGAGAGAGGAAAAAGAGGATGACAAAGAAAAACATATAGTTATCCTCCTGGATATTGGAAGTAGACAAGATTGCCAGGCAAAAAAATTGGGATTTTGGGGGTGGGGTGGGATGGGGGTAAGGGGAGATAAGGAGAGAAGAGTGAGAAAGGGATGATGGGGGTACTTGGGGGAATGGGATGGATGGAATAAAGGAAGGGTGGATATGGGAGCAGGGAAGTATATATCTTAATTAAGGGAGCCATCTTAGGGTTGGCAAGAGACTTGAACCTAGAGGGGCTCCCAGGTGCCCAGGGAAATGTCCCCAGTTAGTTCCTTGGGCAGCTGAGGATAGGGAACCTGAAATGGCCCTATCCTATAGCCATACTGATGAATATCTTGTATATCACCATAGAACCTTCATCTGGCGATGGATGGAGAAAGAGTCAGACACCCACATTGGAGCACCAGAATGAGCTCCCAAGGTCCCAATGAGGAGCAGAAGGAGGGAGAACATGAGCAAGGAAGTCAGGACAATGAGGGGTGCACCCACCCACTGAGACAGTGGGACTGATCTATTGGGAGCTCTCCAAGGCCAGCTGGACTGTGACTGAAAAAGCATAGGATAAAACCAGACTCTCTGAACATGGCGGACAATGAGGGCTGCTGAGAAGCCAAGGACAATGGCACTGGGTTTTGATCCTACTGCATGTACTGGCTTTGTGGGAGCCTAGCCAGTTTGGACGCTCACCTTCCTAGACCTGGATGGAGGGGGGAAGACCTTGGATTTTCCAAAGGGCAGGGAACCCTGACTGCTCTTTTTACTGGAGAGGGAGGGGGAAAGGAGTGGGGGGAGGGGGAGAGGAGGAGGAGGACGGGGAGGGAAATGAGAGGCTGGGAGGAGGAGGAAATTTTTTTCAATAAAAAAATAAATTAAAAAAAAGTACAGTCAGTAATAGATTAAAGTAATAAAGATAATACAATATATATTATGTTTATAGAAAAAGGAATAGAGTAAAATAAAAGCCACATAAAGATAGAAATTAAACAGTGTCTGGATTATGTGTACTACTGTGTCTTTAAATTTTTTGATATTAGTGAGTTAACTACAGAGAGACATTTCACTGTATGGGCTGCTACACTAAACCAACACACATATTTTAAAGGTATCTTGACTTCAAAATTTGAGTCTAAGGACGTGTTACTATGGAAAGAGTTTGTGCTTTTGTTTCTACAGAGGATAAGGACCTGTGAATTCCTTCCAGTCTAATGTGATTTGATGTAACAAGATCGCCTAAAAGTCACTGTGAACCCAAAAATACTTCACCCAGCAAACAGCAGGATGCAATTTGAAGACAGCTATGCACAAATTCCAAAAATTCTTCTTTAAGTGTTTGTTTTCATTTAAATGAGATTTATTATAAATGTTTAAATGGCCACAGTTTATCTCTTTCTAAAAAAGGGGGTGGGTGAGAGATATGATATAGAGATGAGTACTTTGCATTGATATTGATTTTGGTCTATGATAGACATTTAAGATTGATTTTTGTTATATTATATATATGTATATGTATATGCATATCTATATCTATATATATCTGCTCTTGTTTAAGGTATTATATTTATGAAGCTCATTTAAAAATATAATGTAGAATTACGAAATACAGATTAGTAGTCATATATAATAGTCAAACTGCATTCATGTTAGGTTTTCTAGATGTGCAGAGAAATATTTCAGGTGAATAGGCATTCTTCAAACATTTCAGAGACGACAGAATATGGCATTTAAAATGTTTAAGAACTTAGGACTTTTCATGAGAATGATACAATCTGCTCCTTGCAGCAACAATTACTTCAAGAGAAAGATGGGCATCGAAGAGGCTCCTTATGGAGTTTGCTAGCCATTTGGGCAAGGAGCTGCTCTTGCCTGGACTGCTTAATGGTATGCAGTATGAACCAGACATGAAGGACCCACAAAAATGTCACTGATAAACTTTTCAAAAGATGGGGTTGACCTTCAGGGTTGGTTCCTGCTTCACAGAGGAAAGTGCAGACATTATGCAGAACACAGAATAAAGCAACTGATGAAGTTTGTCATTGCAAGGCAGAACAAATCTTAAAATTTCCTGCCTCATTAAAAAGTCATTAAAATAAAAAATTTTGCCTTGTGAAGGATTTTTACTTGTTTTGGTTTTTTTTTTTTTGTTGTTTTGTTTTATTGTTGTCTCTTGGAGGCCTGCTTTTTCTTGAAGGGAGACTGAGGAGGAATGGATGGGGAAAGAAGAGTTGGGGAGACTTGGGAGAATATCCTCTTCAAAGTGGTTTCATCTAATCCTTCCTTATAATACCATGATGAGTGAAGTCAGCTCCTAGCAAATTGGTGGAATAAGATGTACAATTTGGAATCAGTACTTATCTTTGCTACTTTTTTTTTTGCTATGATGACACACCACTAATACTACAGCAACTTATAAAATAAAAGATTTACTTTGGGTCTTGCTTACTGTTTCAGATGATGAAACATGGCCATCATAGTGAGGGGCATGACAACAGGCAGACAGGTAGCATTCTGTAACACAGAAAAAAGATACTACAAATTCTTTACTCCTATATCTTTCCTGACTCTACATCTATTTGACCAATATTGCCAAGTCCTGTTAGTTTGGGATGGAATCTGGACCCCTCCTTAAACTGCATTTGCCTGCAATTTGATTTGTTGATACCTTTAAATATTGAATTATCTTTTCTTTGCTTTAGGAGATGATTTAGGGGAATTTCCTTTTCACAAGTTCTGGTACTACCTGGGCAGTGTCTCATCCTGGAGGTATTTATTCCATTTTTAATGAGGACTGTGATTAAACTTTGAATTTCCTCCTTGAACACACGACTTGGCTCTAACATTTCATTTTTTGTTTGTCCTTTTCTCTTCAGAATGTACATTTTGTTTATTCTTTGTCCTACTTTTTTTTTGTTCATTGTTGATCTGCCTAAGGTTAATCACTAACAATGACATGACAGTCATTACTTGGTTGACTTGAAATCACCTTTTTCTGTTTAACCTCATGTGGACACTTAGGAAAAGGGCAAAAAGCTTCCACATTCTTTATCAAAAATTAAAAAAAAATGTTTATAGATCAGTTGCTAATATTGTTACCCTAAGAAACCTCTTGAGCTTTGCCATGATAGTTCATATAGTTCTTAGCATTCTCTTCTATGTTCCTACTAGGATGAATCATTAAGTTCCACTTATATCCTTAATCTGATTTTCTAGTCCAAAGTTCCAAATTCTTACACATTCCAAATAAACAGCACAGTAATGTAGAATGAGCTGCAGCCTACGTTCTAGCCTCCCAGCTCCCAGCCACCAGCTAGCTTTACACCCGAAACAACAACACACAAACTGTATTCATATAAACACTGCTTGGCCCATTTCTATTAATGTGTGTAGCACCACGAGGTAGTGGGATTAAAGGCCTGTGCCACCACCACCAGACTTAAATTAGGAAATTTTATTCATCTTCTTAAAGGAATATTATTTATCATTAAAGATATATTGAGGACTAAGAATATCAAGCTTAAATACTTCTTTTCTACAATTATAAACTCTATATAGCATTTGTGGCATTATCTCACCTTTTCATGTCTTTTTTTAATAAATGAAAAGCATTTAATCAGGGCTAGCTCAGACCATTACCATCACGGCTGGAAGCATGGCGAGTTCTACATCTGGCATCAGGAAGAGAATAGCACACTGGGCCTTGCCTAAGGATCTGAGACCTCAAAGTCTTCCCCTACTTCATCATTTGCACAGGACATTCTTTCAAGAAGTATAGCCTAACATAAAATGACTACAAGTATTTGTTATCAAAATCCTGACTCTTAATTTAAGAAATATTTCATTTCACAAATTTCTTAGCTATCAATCATTCTACTAATTAAGCACATATTTGTGGTCCCATTAAAGTGTTTCTCCAACTAGTTTTCAGAAAGCCTTCAACACGATAGTTCTTAAAGCTCCAGGTTTTGATGGATTTCCATTATATACAATTATTCTTATTCCTTAAGTACAGAGAAACACTTCTAAAATGAGAGATCAATAAGTTCCATAGAGTTTCTCTTACCAAGTAACTGTGAAATCAATAACACATACTATTTAAATAACTTAACTTTTTTCTAGTGATATATAGCTGATAAAGACACTGGTATTTGAAAAATGATTACAGCCTCAAATTTGGACTATTTAAGCTCAAATGTAGGGCAGAAAAATGTGAAGGCTACTCTTTCATTTCACATCTCTGTTTAGAGTTCAGATAAATGGAGGATGGTCCCAGTATCTCTTAATATCTCCAGCTCTGTTTTGTAGACACTGAAATTTAGGAAATATACACACACTCCTCACTCTTCCCATTGACTTTATTTTCCAGTTTCTGGGACTTTCTATTCAGTCTTGGCTGTCCTGGAATTTGCTTTATATTACAGACCAACACACTGACCTGGAATTTGCTAAATATTATAGACCAAAATAACCTCTGATTTGCAACAATCCTCCAGTTTCTATCCCAGAATGGTGAGATTACAAATGTTGAATTTTTTTTGGAAAAAAAACATTAGAATGTGTCTGGCTCAAAATGATGACATACTACACTATCTAAAATATTTGAAGACATTAAAAAGGACTTGGATGCCAAGAAGAAACCATTTAGTGATTGTGGTTTGCTCCAGTGCTATACATTCTGACCTCCGTTATGACCCCATCTCAAAACTTTGAATCTCTAGTCATGTCTCAGAAGATTTTCTTCTTGCTAGACTGTACCCTCTCAGTTTCAAAATGCTTCTAGCAGTTAAGAAGTGAAGGTTGGACTCTTCCCATAGCTTCATTCTAACCCTTGAGATATTCTAAGACTATAACAATGATTTTAGTTTAGAAAACATAACCTTTAACAGATGTTTCCATATTCCTTGGTATTTCTGCTACTTTTTATCTAAGGTAAAACTGATAACTTGTGAAAAACTGATCATATGCTAAAATACAAATTCAAAAAGGTACAATCAATAAAAATGTAACAGACATACAAGTACCTGAAAAAGGACTTGGAATATAGCCCAGTTGCAGATCACCTTTCTTAGTGTACATGAGGCCTTGTTTAAAATTATCCAGAACCATGAAAAATAATAAGTGCTATAAAGAAAGAGTATAATAACAAATACTGTGAAAATTTGTAAGACAATAAATAAATAAACAAATGTTTCTCATGTGACTAAGTATGAAACAGACAATCTGACTAGAACTGCCACAATACTGATATTTTATAATACAAATTACCCAGAAAGATAATTCTTATCCATATTATCATCACTATTTATTTTTATCATGTAAAGACTCATCAAAAACCTTAACCACAATGCCATACCCTTCCAACAATGCAATAGCTCCTAATCCTTCCTGAACCGTCTCACCAACTGAAGACAGATATTCAAATATATGAGCCTATTAGTGTTATTTTCATTCAAAATGTCACACCATGTGTGAATGGGACATATTTCTGTTTAAATATTTTTTTACAAAGCAAAATACAAAATGAATTATAGCATACATCTAGATAAAGACATCTAGTACATTCATTAACAAATAGAGCAACAGAATTAAATTTTAAGAAAAAATTGAAGCACTGTCAAACACTAAGGAGATGAATAGAACATATAGGGATATACAAAATACTCCACATGAAATGCGAAAACCTCAATTTGTATCATTCCAATAGTGATCAAATGTCAGGGCACAATCAGATTTCTATATATTTAAAATGTTCTATAGCCATAAAAGAATGTTTCAAGTTATCAAAACACAAAGAAATTTAGGAAATTTGCAAACTAAAAAACATATGCTTAAAAAGGAATCATACAGTATAGAGAATGTATTTTGATATGAATGAAAATGAAGACATTGTGTTTACCAAGACATGAAAAGCTGTACCCTTTCGGTAAAATAGCTGTAGTTGCCTAGTGGTAGTGCACGCCTTTAATCCCAGCACTTGGGAAGCAGAGGCAGGCGGATCTCTGTGAGTTCGAGACCAGCCTGGTCTACAAGAGCTAGTTCCAGGACAGGCTTCAAAACCACAGAGAAACCCTGTCTCAAAAAACAAAAAATAAATAAATAAATAAACCATGACTCAATATTTACTTTTTCATTTTAAGCACATG
This sequence comes from Microtus oregoni, assembly GCF_018167655.1. NCBI lineage: Eukaryota > Metazoa > Chordata > Mammalia > Rodentia > Cricetidae > Microtus > Microtus oregoni. The sequence continues at coordinate 3,639,620 of NW_024543812.1, forward strand.
AAACCACCGCGACAAGTACCCTTGGAGAGCCACAAGATTCCAAGATACAGAAATGATTGAGACCAAGTAAAAATTAGTATAATAAAAATCACATAGACAGTAGAGATAATAAATTCAAATTTTTCTAATTTGAAAAGATTAATATTGTTGAGGAACTTTAGATATGTTGATAAAAATTATCTACAAAAATTAGGTTATTGTATTAAAGGATATATCAGGATATACTGCCTGTAACTTTACAAAATAAAGTGGGTTATAAGAAAATTAAAAGTAAATATAGGTAAATCAAACAATCTTAAAGCAATGGACAGGTATCTAGAAATGTATAAACTCCTACACACAGGAAAAAACAATAAATTTGAATAATCCTGAAATAATCATGTGTTGAATTACTAGAAGACAAAGAGTATAGTCCTTAAAAGTTTCAGGGGTGAGTTACTACCAAACTGCATAGTGAAAGCATTTAAAAAATAACACCTATTCTTTCCAAACTGTTCCAAAAAGTGAGAAAGGGTAAAAAGATTTTATAGAATTTTGTAAGATCAATATTGTTTAAAAGTCAAATTAATAAAGAAACCACAAGAAAAATATGGACTCACATATACCATAAATACAAATGCAAATCCTAAAGAAAACACAAGGACTCAATTCATTGATCCTTCATGATAATAAATAAGAAACACGGATTTCTTGTGCGTTTACTTGGGGATTTCTCTCTACAATGTTTTGTAGTATTTATTGAACAAACATTTACTCACCATTTAAAGTTCTTTTCACCCTATTTTATAATGTGGAAGCATTTTGAATGAACACAGAAGCCTTGTGAAAATGAGTCAAGTGCTGTATCACCAATATGTACCTGCCTTAGGTACCCCAAACTGATCTCCAACTTTCTGTTCTACTCCAGGTTTCCTAGATGATTGTATCATTATGGCTGCTTCTGGAAAGCTGTCATTTATTTTTCTATTTTTTATATACAGAAATACTAATTAATTTTGCATTAGATTTTCTACCTTACAGCTTTGTTAGAATATTTAGAAGTATTAGAATTTCACTGCTACTTCTTTGGATTTTATAAATATGTATGTGTTTGCATAGAAGATCATGTTATTATGAATATATTTTTAATTATTCCTTCATTATTTTGATAACTGTTACTTTATTTTCTTATTTGATAACAGCACCTAGAACCTTAACTAAAATATTTAGTAACAGTGGTGCAATTAAATGCCTTCATCATATTTCAGTCATTATTATGTATGACGGCAATCTTGTTCTTTACATAATTGTTCTTTATTATTAACGAATTTTCTATTTGTTTATAGTTTTCTTTCATTAGAAAATTTTGTTGATTAATCTAATCATATTACAGTATCAAATAAGATGATTAAATAAGATTTTTCTGCTATTAACATTTAGGTGTATTACATGGATTTACATTCTGGCATTAGGGTCAATATAAATAACTCTTCTAATATCTTATTTGACTGAGAAAACTAGTATATACTTGAGACTTTTGCATATAAATCTGTGAGCCTTTACCTTGTAGCTTTATTTTCTTTAAGAGTTTCTATGCAGTTGTGTTATTAGAATAATGCTACCCTCAGAATGGATTGGGGAATGTTCTCTATGGTTTTAAATTGTGGAAGTATTGGAGAAAGATATTGGTTAGTTTTATTTTTCAAATGTTACATAGCCTTTACCAATTAAGAAAAACATAGATATTATCAAAATGTATTATATACATATATAAGATTATAAAATAATAAAAATTTTAAAAGAAATACAGTTTTGCTAATTTTTGTTGGTAAACAATGTATTATTAAGTTGATACTTTTACTTGTTCTAAACATGGCCAGATTTTCGACTCTTCATAATGTGTATGTGTTCTTAAGACTTTTTTATTTAGTTTATGTAATTTTTCTAGAGTTATTTATATTTTCTATTTGAATAATATAATATTTGCTTTTATTTTTACATTCCACATTAAAATATTTACCTCAATTATTGATTTGATACTTCTTTTATCTTAGACTCACTAAAGATTTATAAATTTTGTATTGGATGTCAAAGAAGTCACTCTTGGTTACCTAGACTCTGCTTTTTGTTTCATGTAGCTCTATTTATTAGTTTTTTGTTTCATTTGCTCCTCTTCTTGTATCTAATGAAACTTAGAAGACATTTCAGATGAATTCATCAGAGATTTCACTCTTAATATTCCTTTAATTTTCTCTACCACATACATTTTGATGATTTGAAATATGTGCTTTCATTATTATTTAAGGTCCTTAGTTTTGGCTGTGCATTTTGTCTCTGACCTACTGTTTAAGACTTTAACTTTAGATATACCTCTGTCATTAATTCATAGTTTCATTTACTTGATGGCATTAAGACAATGTATAATTAGCATCTTTTAAAATAGTCTCCCCTGTACTTAGCAGAAATACATATTTTTCCTGTGTGAGAGTGCTATATGACCCTTGGTAAAATTACTGTGGTAGTCATATCATTTTAACTGTGTTATTCAAATCCTCACTGTACATTTTAAATTGACTTGGGAATATATGTCATATGAGCTACTTAGTTTGTTCTATAAGCTTTTATGCTCCAGGACTTTGGGGATTACTTAAACTGTAAATGGAACTGGAAGTTATCTTTGCATCACTGTAATTTCCCATGTGACACTTTTAATGTGTCTGTATCTACCTTTACAAAAAAAAAATGTCATATGTCTCATTGTTTTCTAGTCCATTGTGGTTTATTGCTCTAAAATTATAAAAATTTACCAGAATACAAAAGAAAATCATAATTTTAAATGCTTGTGCTCATTTTAAGGAATTGAATGAATGGAAAGACAAAACAATCTAAGTTGTTTCCATTTTATTTTGTAAGTAAGGTTATTTTCACTTATTTGTTTAAAATAGTATAAATTATGAACATTAGAGTTTTGGGCAGACACAATGTTTTAACATCATCCTGTAGTAATAAGAGCGGCGGGGCTGTGTCCCTGGCACCCCAGCCGCCTGCTCGGCTAGCTTATGCTCCAAAATAACAACACACAAACTGTATTCATTTAAACATTGCTTGGCCCTTTAGCTCTAGCCCTTACTGGCTAATTCTGATATCCCGATCAACCCATCTCTAATAATCTGTGAGAACCAGTCTTACCGGGAAGATTCTAGCCTAGTCCATCCTGGGTCGGAGCTTCATGGTGTGTGTCTGCCCGGGAGCGGGGCATGGCGTCTTTCTGAGGCATCTGCTCCCGAGAGGAGAGCTGTGGAGTCTGAGCTCACTTCCTCTTCCTCCCAGCGTTCTATTCTGTTTACTCCTCCCATCTATCTTCTAACCAATAAAATGGGCCAAGGCAGTTCCTTTATTAGCCAATGACCTTCCTCCATCATCATCCTGTAGGCAAAGACTGCCCTCTTTGTTCCTGACTGGTCAGATCCTCATAATCACACAGAAATTATATTAATTACAATATCATTTGGCCTATTAGCTCAGGCTTCTTGTAAAGTAATGCTTACATCTTAAAATAATCCATTTCTATTAATCTGCATATCACCATGAGTCTGTGGCCTACTGTAAAGATTCTGGTGAATCTGTCTCCTTCATGACATCTCTTTGACTCCAGCTACCCTACATCTATATCTCTGTTCAGATTTCCCTCCTGGCTTTACTCTGCTAAGCCATTGAATGAAACAGTTTTATTCATTAACCAATAAAAGCAACACATATACAGAAGAACATACATAATCATGCAGAATATTAATAATAAAGACGTTAATAATAATGTGTACAAATTCTGTCAGAATTAGTCTATAAAAATAAAAATATCAAAAGTATAGATACCATATTATTTCCATCATAACTGAAAAATAACATTCATTAAATGCAATGTTTTTCTAAATAAGTAAATTACTTGGAAATAATTGTATTCTACCTATTAAAGGGTAGGATTACAATGTTTTTCTTTTATAACTTTTATATTTTCTATTGTTTTTGATTATTATTTTTAAATATACACATACATATACATACACAAATGCAACCTGCTTAGTTTATTTAGTGGTGATTATCTGTACACCCTTTTAGGACCAACCACTTAGAATTTGATAATTTAATGAGGAAGCTCATCCCTTGAGAAGTCTGCTTTTCTTTCTCACAGCAATCATTAATAGCCTGGAGCTGTTTGTTTAAGAGTGAGGCCCATAAGATTTCCCTATCTACACATACATGTCAATTGGGTTTGTCATTGTATAGGTCTAGTTTAGATTAGCATATTGTTGGGACTTCATGAATACTGCTTCTCTATCATGTACAGAATATTCTATTGCACAGCAGATGTCCTTGTTGTCTGGATCTTATAATCATTCTATCCTCTCATTCATTAAATTTCCTGAGCCCTGGGTGTAAGGGATGTGTTGAAGATGTATCATCTAGGATTGGGAACCTCACAATCACTTATTCTGTATAATGTTTTTGCTCCTTTACATGTTCAATTATAATCTATCAACATCAAACCTAAATTTTGTTGTTTGGGCCCACTGTGTACTAAAAATTATAAGGAAAATTTAGTTCATCTCTGATTTCTTGAACATAAGCATTAACAAAGTAGGACACAAAAACATGTTCTATCTCCATGTGAAATATACATAATTAGAATAAAACCATGTGATTAAAGCTGAATCACCCATAATATCCATGGAAAAATGTAAAGATGCACATGCATTGCTTTTATTTTTTTATTTTTTATTTTTTTGGTTTTTCGAGACAGGGTTTCTCTGTGGCTTTGGAGCCTGTCCTGGAACTAGCTCTGTAGATAGGCTGGTCTTGAACTCACAGAGATCCTCCTGCCTCTGCCTCCTGAGTGCTGGGATTAAAGGCGTGTGCCACCATCGCCCTGCCATACATTGTTTTTAAATAATAATTTGTTCATATTTGCTTAAATGAATTTTGTTTAGCTGAATTTGAATGAACAGAGTATTTAGAATTTGTTGGCTATATTTGAAAGAGCTCGAATGAGCTTAAATTTTCCAGTTTACACAGTCTAAGGTAATCTAAGAAAGAAGTTTTGATTGAGAAATTCCCTAGATCAAATTGTGCTGTGGATATATCTGTGAGGGTTTACAATAATTGTTAATTGACATAGGATGGTCCAGTTGATTATGAGGACCTGGGCAGTTAATTCTGGTCTGTATAGAAGAAAGCCACTGAAGTAAGAATGAGCGAACTTTCCAGCAAGCAGCATTCTTCCATTGTTTCTGCTATATTCCTTGGCTGCTAGCTCAAAGTTAAGAGGTGCTGATGTGTGCAATGACAAGCATTCCCACCTTCAACATCCTTCCTTGAGTATCTGCCATGACTTCTGTTATTGATGGATTGTGACGTGGAATTATCAGATGAAATAAACCCCTTCTTTCCTTATTTCTTCAATGTTTGGGTGTTTTATCATAGCAACAGGAAAGAGAGTAGAACAATTAGTAAAACATTTTCTTTTTTGTCAGTAAGGATTTTTGAAAGAAAATGAACATGCTCCAAGGCTACTGAGTAATTTTACTCATCTTATTCTCTAAACATTAACAGCATTAAAACAAATGTTTCAAATTCTTGCTTCAATAGTTTATTCAGGTTACTTTTAGGAGTAATATGCTAGGGTAGATAATGATGTCATTTTATAATTTTACAAAGGAAATTTATTAGGATCTACGTCATAACATTGGAAGTAGGAGCACATCGTATTATCAAGACAATAACCTGATAACAGGATTTCTGCTTCATGTTTGATGTTTACAGCACTGTTGAAGACCTCACTTTTTAGGAGGTAAAAGCGTCTACTAAAGACTGAAACTGTGGTTTTGTTGAATTTGCTCTTAAAATTGCTTCGTGATTATTTTTGGTCTTATTGTACAGAATTGCTAGGTGAAACAGAGGCTAACTTTCTCTTAATAGTTATATTTCCAATATTAAATGAAAGTGTAATGAACATGGAACTCATAAATATTACTATAGACATTTTATTAGAAAAATATAATTTTATCACAACTGACCAAAATGTAGGGTGATTATTCCAATATGCTAAATTCTTCTGAAGACTGAAAAAATTATCAGAGAAATTATCCAATATGACAGCAAAAGATCCATGTCTGTGGATTTAAATGGGTGTTTTTATCTTTTTCCTGAAAGAAATTTAGAATACCTTATGAGCACGAAAATTTATCAGAGCCCAGAGCTACTTATTTCTATAAAATAAGTGTCTCAAAATAGCATAGAAAATTATAGACTGATTTCTTTTAGGAAAAATACTTACAAAATCCTACTCTGTGGCAGATTGAGAGAAGGAATTCTTCATGAGTGACTGCCTAGTTTCCTTTTCTCTTATGATTAAAATACTCTGACAAAAGCAACATCAGGTGAGGCTATCAAGGAGACTTAGTGGTAAAAGGTGCTTGTTGGCAAGCCTAATCACAAGAGGACCTTGTTTGGTCCCTGGATTGTACATGCTGTTTAAAGACAACTGTTAAAACTCTTGAAAGCTGTCCTCTGAGCTCTACTCATAAGTCATTTAGTCATGGCACACATGACACATTCCCAACATCAAAACATGCTCACACACACACACACACACACACACACACACACACACACACACACACACACGTTAAATAAATACATAATTAAGAAACAAAGCAATTTAAGGAAGAAAGGAAATATTCTGGCTGAGAATTCAAGGGAAGAGTAGTTAATGGCCAAGAAGTCAATACAGCAGGAACTTGAGGCAACTGGTCATATCACATCCACAATCAGGAAAACAGAAACCAATGCATGCACGTACTGCCCAGTTTATTTTCTCTACTTTTATGCAATCAATGATACATTTCAAGGAATGGTGCCACCCATCATGGGCAGGTATTCATGTCTCAATTAACAGTTCAGACATTATTCTATAGGCATGCCCAGAGTTGAGCTCTCAGGTCATGCTAGATTCTTTGAAGATTGTGACAATTAGCATTAACCATAAGAGTGAAAGAACTACATTTAAAGACTATAGGATTGTTATAATATTAGGGAATTTATTAAATTAACCAATTAATGTTGGTTGAACCCCAATTTCTGTCTGTGGGTTTTTATTATTTGTACTATACATATGGAGTCTCACAACCTTTGTAATGCCAGTATCTGATGGAACCATGTACCTACACATAATTTTTACCGTTTCTTTGTTGGTAGAAATTTAGATTATTTTCCTATTTTTCACAGATATATTATGTTGCAATGAACATTGGACAGAATATCTATTTTAATTCAATTGTATAGATAGTCAAGTATGAGTTTGTAACTATTACTTTCTGAGAAGAGTCAATGTTTTTCCATTTTAAATAATTTATTTTTATTTTTTATATGTATGAGTGTTTTTGCCTATATGCATGTCTGTGCATCATGTGCTTGCCATGAAAATAATGTAAAGTGTTTGAGGTGATGGAGTTACAAATTATCTTGATTTAAAATTGATACAATGGTTACATACAATAAAATATCAAACTTAATGTAATAGATCAACTTAAAAATTTTAAATTATTGTCAAAAATACATGACTAATAAATTTATTCACGAAATATAAAAATGTAAAACCTGAGTCTAAATACAAATTAACAGAAATAAATCCTTCTGAACAAAGAAAAGTTACACTGAAAGGTGAAAAATAATGTCCCTTCATCACCAGGAAAATACTTAACTCTGGAGTACATACAATATTCCTAAAACTGGGAAAGATGATTGAATATCCTGTCCCATAATATCAACAACAACAAAGATAAAAACTCCTTGAAATTTGTGGTTTTTTTTAAATTAATACTTTTTAACGAAACACAGCTTTGTAACGTGTCTTACTCAAGCTTCCGAGAAGGAATGGGGAAAGAGGACTGTTTGTATAGATATATCAAAGACTCAAAAATTTAAGGAAATATGGAAATATGTAAATTTATTCAAATTACAAATCAGAGGCTTTTGTCTCTCCATTTGGATAAGGACAAGCTTATTTACCCCAGAAGACAAAGAGAACAAATACTAATTGCTCCTCTTAAGATTCTCCTTTCTTCTCTGTACTCTGGCCCACCCAGTGGAGAAACAAGCAGAGACGGTCACAATTCAGGGCATGAGTTCTAGTATCACTGGAGAGGAGAGAAGTTGCTTGCCACCCACAACAGCTCCCAGATTACTACTGCCAGGGCCTTGTTTCATAAGTCTTTGACCACTCCTGGATCCTAGAATAGGACAGTGCTTATTGATTTATTGTCCTCTCTCACCACCTCATTGGACAGTGACATCAGCCCAGCAGCAGCCCCCATCACACACTGGGCAAGGGAAAGAACAACAAATGAGCAATCATAGCAAGAGGTTACCCCATTTCTCCAGTTCTTGACAGGAAAGTCAATAGCAAGGGATAGTGTATTGTTTATTCTCTTCTGGTAGTGGAGAAGCTAAAGGCCAAGATCTCTAGCCAGGCTCACACCCTCCTTGAAAAGGACTTAAGAGGTGGTACTAAAGGAGGTACAGCCATGGGAGCTAATAGGGACTACAGCCTACCTAGGGGTGGCACAGCCTGACAATGAAGTTATTAAATTCCAGCAAGAGATTAGTAGTGGAGGCTATGATCTGGGGCTAGCCACCAACCTGCCTACTTAGGATCACTGGGTATCCCCTCTTGGACTTCCCATTCTTGCTGCTCAGCCTCAGCTTCTTCATCTGTCTGAAAGACAGCTGCAGAAAGGACATGCACCAAAGAGTAGAGATAGGTCAGAGAAGGAATGAGGGCCAGGCCTGGGCCCACTGTTCAATTAAGTCCCTGCCAGTCTTTCCTCCCAACTTGTCAGTATCCCCTGTCAAGATGAAATAGACACATCCCATGAGCTCCTGGCTCTGAAGTGGTAACAATCCACCCAATCCAATTAAGTGTCATAGGACAGGTGCTCAGCATGCCAAGATCCCAGATGGCTTCCTACTCTGGTCTGGTTTTTGGTTTCTTAGCATAGTGTCCACAGGCCTATGGTTCTTCCTACCCTGATCCATGAGTCCCCTATAAGGAGGCGCACCTGACAGAACTAGAAGGCAGGAGAGTGGTTGGTGGTAAGTTGAGACACAGGAAGGCTAGCACCCTCTGTTCCATTTGTGCTTTGGAATTCCACAGCCCCACTCCTGCCACTACCTGGGAAGCCTGTGGGGATGCCTTGCCCATCTCTAAGAACTAAGGAAAGGCATGAACTGGACTGGCAGTATGGACAGACTGGTCCCAGCTGAGAGCTGGCTACCAAGGAATGATGCTGCCACAATGTAAATAGGTTCTTGGAATGTGTTTTCATGAGCTCTAAAGGATGGACATGCACTCAGTTTGCAAACGGCTTTGATTCTGGACTACATCATACATGATTCCCAACATGAAACAAAATAAACATATTTTCCTCTCCTATCTCTGTGGCCTTGGGGTGGGAGTGAGCAGTGGAGGGCTGGGGGCACAGCCACCCATTTCTACCAGCTACCTTCCTCAAGAATAAGCTGAAGGACTGATAGAGGTAAATCCTTTCAGGAAAAGGCATGCGGAAAGGGTGACCTGGAGGATGGGCAACATTCTTGTATAAACATGGAAGGCTGTGGAGATTAAGGCTACAGGCATCCTTTCTTAGGCTGAGTGTCATGTCCTCTCTTTCTTGAAGCTGCTTGGGTCCCTGAGAGATTGCATTCCTGGGATGGGTCAGCAGTGCCAGGTAATGATGGTTAGATCAGTCTCTTCTAGGGATCTAAACTGGAGGGGGGGGCATGGTCTCTCTACTAGCCAGCTACACACCTCCAGTCTCTGTCAGTTCCCCCTTAGTCCTGTCCTGAGCATGAGGGAGCCCTTTGGTAGATGGAGCAGTAAGAGACAATGGTCTGTATTATGTCAATTATATTTTAAATAAATGCTGATTGGCCAGTAGCCAGGCAGGAAGTATAGGCAGGACAACCATACAGGAAGTAAAGGTGGGACAATAAGAACAGGAAAATTCTGGGAAGGAGGAAGCCCGTTCTTCCCCAGTCCAGTCTCAACCACCCAAGAAGCAAGATGTGACCTGCCCCACTGAAAAAGGTACTGAGCCATGTGGCTAACATAGATAAGAATAATGGGGTGTATAAGTCATAAGAGCTAATACACAGCCTGAGCTAATGGGCTAATCTGTTTATAGTTTATGGAGGCCTATGTGTGATTTTCTTTGGGGCTTACTGGCTGTGGGAACTGGACAGGACAGAAACCCCAACAAGCAGGCCTCATGTTACAAGACTCAGGCCTAGGAAAATTAGGGGAGGGAGAAGGTACTCCCACAGAGGGTTTGCTGGCCACAGGTAGAAGAGTCTTAGAAGGTTTCTTCCAGGCCTAGAATGGACACTGCTCTGAAATGCTCCAAAGTTCAGCCACCAGATTGCATAGAAGTTCAGCCAGGGCTGCAGGGGGGAAGGGCCACTCAAGCTGTAGTTGAAATTTGTGTTTTTAAATACTCAAATTGACCATATCTTAACCACCTGACAATGTTCTACTGACATTAAACTTTTACTTGTTGCTGAAATAAGTGGTAAGTCAAAATGAAACTTGGCACTATCTATCTATGTATCAAATGTAAATATCATTTGAACCAACAAATGTTCTTTGGGAACTGAGCCCATAAATATCTCTATGCAAATGAAAAGGATTGTATGCATGCTGCTATTCATCACAAACTCATTTATAGAAGCAATGCTCTCAAAGTATCTAAGTATGAATTTGTATATAATGAATAAATATATTTTTCCATATCCATGCAATCCTCTGCAATGTAAAGCAAGTTACAAAACTTACCTAAGATTACAATTTTAGTTTAAAAAATACCAAGAATACTCATTGAAGGAGCAATTTATTATAATGTATTAGCTCATTACCAATTGATCAAGTTTACTTGTGGTCTTCTCACAGCTCTACAACTTACTGTGTAATGAATACTAAGTTATAGGTGCAGTGCTACTATCTTCATCATGTGTACCATGAACACAATACACACAAGAACTCATTTCATGAGGTTTTCATCAGCATTATGTCTACCCCTTACCCTTTTGGAGGAGTGGATGGGTATTTGGCTTGGAGAGAGGCAAAAGAGAACATGAGGAGGCATGAGTGAAAGGACAGTGGTTAGAATTTAAAAATAAATTAATAAAGGAAAAACACATTAAACTCATCGTTGGTACCATAGCAACACTAACTGATTCACTTAATTTTGATTATAGACTTCTATAGAACTTCTGTTATGTGCAAATATAAATAAATAAAAATAATAACTACTGTTTAAAAATAAAAAAAATGTACAGCTGATTATTTGTACCTCAAAACCTAAGAGACACACATAAGAAACCAGATAATTAGAACATACTTTAAAGAAATTTAAAGTTTTTATCAATCTATATAAGAAACAATTGTTCTGTTTGAGACATAAGGTTGGAAAATTTATCTAAACTGGACTAGTAACTTTTGCACCATATTGATAAAGCACTGCTGTGTGTTGGGCTGTTCCCTAATTTCATAGTACCTTAAGATCTGACATGAATTTTAACTAAGGTCTTTGCAAATATATCTCGCTAAGTTTAAATAAAGTCACACTGGAGTAAGGCAGGCACATATTTCACAATAGGATTAATGGTGCACTAAAATGCAGGAAATAGTCACAGAGGCACAGTAAGGATGTCATATGAGCATGGAGGCAATGTTTGAGTGATACTCCCACAAGCTAAGGCTACTGGAAGGAAATAAAAAAATCTGTTAGATTCTATATTGAAAACATGCATCTTCCTTCTCACTGATATTCTGTTTCCAGACTAGAAAACCCCAAAGCAGAAGTAATTTTTTTTTATTTTAAATTATCCTGTTTGTGGCATTTAGTGATGTAATCCTATGTTGCAAGGAGAGGCCTGCTTGTTCATTCCAGTCGCCTGGCTAGGTTAGCCCCAAAATAACCACACAGAAATTGTATTTCTTAAAACACTGTTTGGCCCATTAGCTCTACTTTCTTATTGGCTAATTCTTACATATTAATTTAACCCATTTCTATTAATCTGTATAAAGCCAAGTGGAGGTGGCTTACCAGGGATGATTCTAACCAGCATCCGTTTCAGGCAGAGGATACATGGCTTCTCCCTGACTCTGCTTTCTTCCTCTCAGCATTCAGTTCTGTTTTCCATGCCTACCTAAGTTCTGCCCTATCAAAAGGACAAGGCAGTTTCTTTATTCATTAACCAATGAAAGCAACACAAAAACAGAAGGACCTACTATACCAGTCCTAAGAAATTATTCTAAATTTCTAAGAATTAGAAAAGTACTCATAGCATATCCTTTACATCTCAAACTTGCTTTGTTGCTTTGTATGACAGCATTTCTGTTCAGTTAAGTCAAATTATTCTTCTTCTTTAATTTTGTTTTTTGTTTTTCAAGACAGGGTTTCTCTATAGCTTTTGGAGCCTGTCCTTCCTGAACTAGCCCTTTTAGACCAGGCTGGCCTCGAACTCACAGAGATCTGCCGGAATCTGCCTCCTGAGTGCTGTAATTAAAAGCATGTGCCAACACGGCCCAGCATCAAACTCTTTTAGTACTGTTTTAGGGAAGTTTTGATTTTAATATTAAACCTTGCTTACTTACTCCTGTATGTATAATCTTGTGTTAAGTACAGTAAACTTTCCTAAAATATGGTAAAGTCTGGAGCTCCTAATAGAATAGATATATTTTATAGAAGTGTACTGTTAAAGCCTAACATTGAATAAAATCAGATGTCTTTAAAGGAATTATAGTCTTCACATATTTTTGACATACACATTTGCGACACAAACAACTGTGGGGATTTATAGTGATAGGTAACACACTAAAATTTAGTAATTTTTATCAAAAGAGAAAGGATATACACAAGAAGACTATTATTAAAAACTGGTTGGTTTAAGGGGTAAAGAAGCCATGTGAACAAACAAATCACAAGGAGATGAATAACAAACTTGCCTGACTCATAAGACTCCTTTAATACTTGTTAATAAGAAATATTTGCTATAATGTGGCTGCAGCAAAATAATAAAGGCTGCTTTAACATGTCACTAGATGAAATTTGCTTTTGTTATCTGTTTAAACTATTAAAAATTGTAACAATGTGTCTTTACATTGAAACCCAACTCATCTTTTAAGTTGGTCTAATAAATTATGTTACTGCTTCATGATGATATTTATAAATGAACTATTGTTGAGTACTCAGATTCCAAGAAAAAGGATATTTAAGACAGTGGAGAAGGGAGTATCATAGCACATTTTGATATAATGTGAGCTATTAGCTGTAGTTGTTTTGTATGTTTTCTACCAAAATACAAAGTGACAGGCAATCAATATGACAGTAGATATGAAATTGCTTTGCAATTTTGAAAATTACATATATGGGACATCATGTTTCAGCTTATGGTAGAACCAAGTTTTCTCTAATAATTAATTATTTTTTTCTATTGACTAAAAGAAGACTATGTGAATGCTAGTCAAAAATGTTGTATTTTCGGTAAATCAATTTAAACCAGAAAATTATTTTATGTGATATAACATTGCAATAATATTTTCATAAACTTTGGAAATTTTTTCAGAAACTTCTATTTTGCGTGATTAAATATGTCTGCTGATTTTAGAGCACTTTAAAAACTCACTAGTGTTTCATATGGCAGTTGTTAAGTGGAAAGTAAAGAAATATAGCTTAAATAAAAGAATACTTGCAGTTGTCAATATACCATTTTAAAAATATATATAAACATCACTCTACTACCTTATCACCATAATGTTTGCAATTTTCAAAATGTTTCACCTGCCTAACTTTCTTCATTTATTTTCCATTTAATACAGTTGTTTACATGGACATGTTGATAGAGAGTAGATATTTTGGTAAGAATCTATGATATTAGAATTGATAAATGAGAGAACAAAACTAAAAAAATAGATTTTCTTGTTGATAAACCATTTATTGACATATTTAATTTCATTCAAAATTATGTCTTGGGTGTATTGTTTCCCAATATTTCTCTACTTTGGTAAAAGAGTTTCATCAACTGGTTGCTATTGTTATTAGCACTGTATTACATTTTAATACAGCACATAAGAAAATAAGTACATCCATCTGATTATATTTCTGCTACTATGATTTTTTACCTGCAACTTCTCTGACAGTTTTAAGTACAGCAATTTTAGAGGTAGCTCTTTTTTTGTAAATAGGTGAATATTTAAATAATGTGAATGACTTTAAGCAGTCAGACCTTTAGTGGACCATAAGAATAAACAGCACAAACTTAAGGAAATTTGGGGGGAAAGAAAACCTATTTGTGCTTGTCTGCATGATTTGGTTGTTCTATGGTTTTTCAATATACCAAGGCACCTGTGTCTAGTTCTGTATGAAAATCTACAAAATACAGATGCCTGAGAAATAATTTTTTTTTCTCAAATTGAAGGGGAGTTTATGGTAGGCATCTGAGAATATTAGTTTTTATATGCTCAAAGTATATCCTATAGAACAAACACTGTACTTACTTGAACGGCAGCAATTTTTGACCAATCTTTAGATAAACACCATGCCTAAGTGAATGCTCATTTTATTCTGAGAAAGCTGCCTTTTCCTGAATGGAAAAAATAAAACATATGAATAATATGGTAATATGGTAATGTGTCTTCCCTAATCACTTTTCAAAACAAATGAGCAGGAAAATATATAAGAAATTGTTCCATTAATGTTAAAACAGCCTATATGGTAACTGTAATGTAGACTTCTTTTTGTGTCAAAGTATTAAGGGCTTTCATGCTTGTAAGTTCCTCTCTCTGGCTTTGAGCAATAGAATTCTTATACAAAACTCTGATTATTGCACCAGTCATCCACACAAATTTCTCTGCTTTATGTAACAACACGCAACCTCAAAGTACATTGGTTAAAATTGAGCACTGAATTTTCTGAAGTTATTCTTGCACATTCTCTCCAATTATTTCAAAATCTTTTAACAGATGATTCAAATCTATCATTATTTCAAACTTTCATAGCTTTTGTCATCTGGTATTTTGGAAATCCCTATAGGTACACCATTTCTATGATCCTTCAAGAGCAACTAAAAACCAGGCTATCTGTAATACAAATTCTCAGTTGTAATTTTTTCTTCATATATAAAGGAAATTTGACTCCAATGAATGAGAACTACAATAAGTGATACATTCAAAAGATACTTCCTGGGATCTTAATAGGAGACTCTTTCTTTCTTTCTTTCTTTCTTTCTTTCTTTCTTTCTTTCTTTCTTTCTTTCTTTCTTTCTTTCTTCCCAACTTCCTTCCTTTCTCTCTGTCCTTTTTTTAGTACTTTCTTTCTTTTTTTATAAATTCCTTTCACCTTATGCATCTTAATTGCCTGATGTCATGTAGTAGGATCTGCGGGCTGTGTTCCTGCCACCCCAGCTCCTGGTCGCCTGGCTAGCTTATGCCCTGAAATAACAACACACAAAATGTATTCTTTTAAACACTGCTTCGCCCATTATATCTAGCCTCTTCTCGGCTAACTCTCGCACCTGGACTAGCCCATTTCTAATAATGTGTGTAGCAAACCCCAAGGTGCGCTTACCAGGAAGATTCTAGCCTATGTCCATCCTGGGTCGGAGCTTCATCGTGTCTGCCCCAGAGAGGAGAGCTATCTAGTCAGAGCTCACTTCCTCTTCCTCTCAGCATTCTGTTCTGTTTACTCTACCCACCTATGTTCTAACCTATAAAATGGGCCAAGGCAGTTTCTTTATTAGCCAATGACCTTACTCCATCATTTCCCCTTTTTCTGTTTAAACAAAAAGGAAAGGCTTTAACTTTAACATAGCAAAATTACATATAACAAAAACAGTTATAAAGCTAGAATTATAGTTACAATATTTACATCTACTTTATCTTTTCTCATAGCAAAGGAAAACAACTATAACTATCTATTCTTCAACTCCATCAATGACTCAAGAAGGATATAATATTACTTAAGTAAACAAGAAATAAGAAACTTATAAAACTCTAGAAATCACAGAGACATCTTGGTGCCTGGACAGTCACCCAAAGTTCCTCTGTACCATTGGGGCATCTATCTTCGGCCTTCAGGCCCATAGTATCCAGAGACATTTCCATGAAGCAGGAAATTTCAAAGGCAGTTCAGTCACTATCAGCTGTGTCCTGCAGAATGTCTTGCAAACTCTTTCATGAATCAGGAACCCCAAAAGATCATCTCACCTTTAGGCAAGTTCAGTAGCCCTCCATCTCCGGATTCTCTATGTCCAGTTTATGCAACAGTCCAGGCAAGAACAGTTTCTTGCCCAAATGGCTATCAAAAACTCTATAAGGTGACTCTTCGATGTCGATCTTCTTCTTGAAGTAGATTGGTGCTGCCAGGAGCAGGCGTGTCTCATTGTCATGAAAAACCCTAAGTTATCAAAACATTTAAAATGCCATATTCTATAATCTTTGAAAAATATGAAGAATGCCTATCTAAAATATATCTTTGTATATCTAAAAAATGTTAACTAACATGACTAAAAGCTTGATTATTATTGATTATCCATTAATAGCCTATATACATTACATTTTTAAGTGAACTAGACAATAACGATACCTTAATCAAGATCAGAAATACATATAACAAAATTGACCTGAAATCCCTATAAATAAAGCAAAATCTATACTAATGCAAATTATTCATACCTATATCATATCCCCCTTTAAATGTAAAAAAAAACATTTATAAACAATATATGGGAACATGGGCGCAGTTATTTCTCTCCAAACTGCTTCCTGCTGAATTGGGGCATTGTAATTTAGGACTTTTATGATATAACCTGTGTGCCAGGGTCATCTCAGTTGGCAGTTGAGTGAAGTAATTTTTTGAGGGTGTTCACAGCAACCTTTCTGAAGGTTGTGATCCATCATACCATATTGGAATAGAAACAATCCATAGTGTCTTATCCTCTGTGAAAACAAAAGAAGAAACTCCTTTCCAAAGCATCATATACTTAGATCCAAATTCTGAAGTCAAGGTATTTTCAAAATATCTATGTTGGATTAGTTTAGCAGCATTTATAAACAAATATCTTTTAGCATCTCTTGTTCCTTCCTTAGCATTCAGACAGTTCAAAGAGAGCATAATAGCATACAGTATCAAGATTCTCATTGTATTTTCCATCTTTGTGTGGCTTTATTTTAGCCTCTATATTGTTTATTTTTACTTTTATTTTATATTCTCTATATATCTTTTTCCTGGAATAACTCTGTAGACCAGGCTGTCCTTGAACTCTCAGAGATCCATCTGTCTCTGCCTCCCAGGCATTGGGATTAAAGACATGTGCTACCACACCTTGAAGTCATAGAGGTCAATCTACCTCTGCCTCCTAAGTGTTGGGATTAAAGGTGTGTACTAATACACACAACTTCTCTGTTTATTCCCTTTTTTTATTTTAAGAACTTTAACTTTTAGCCTGCATAAATATTTAACACACTGTAAATCATTTAAAAATTTTTATTTGTCTTTGAATCTCTCTCTACTGTATATCTCTCTTTTTTGACCACATGAGTCTTTAATTTACCAAGCAATATCAGTAGGACTAAAGCCGTGGCTTTGACGGCTGGATCCAGCCCATTCCTTAGCTTTCTGCCATTCCAACCTTGTGGCTGAGGTACCGGCCAGAGCCGCGTCCAGTCCCATGACCTTCCTCCATCAATGTCATAATTCAGAGGTGGATATATAGTAGTAGGGTTTGTGAAAAGTAAATAAAGGGACTAAAGTGAATTAAAAGGAAGACAGCAATGCAAGAATGAATTTCAAAGCCCATAGAACTCAGCTGTCTTTAAGCCATGCCTGAAAATACCTGCACTGCTAATGTCCCACTTCCACATTGCCCATTTAACCTTTCTAAGAAGTCCAGAGTTAGCACCTACAATGTGCCCAAGTATCTGTTCAAGAAAATAAGGGTAGAGTTGCTGAGGAATCCCATCAGGATGGGTGAGTGTGTGCTATCCATGAGCGGACTGTCCCAGAAGAGAGCACAAAACCCCCTCCCCCAGCTCCTTCCACAGGGCTGTCTTTCTTTTGCACGACCCAGCACCCCCAGCACCCCTCCCCAACCCTGCCCTGCTGTATGCTAGGACCAGTGCTCAAGTACAGTTTTAAGCTCCTAAACTAAGGTGACCCACACAGAGCGGTGAGTGCCTGCCTACCAGGCAGGCCTCAGGGGCCCCTGTAAGGGAGCCGGGCACCTTCAGCTCCGGTGCCAGGCTTCCTGCGCGCTCCTGGATACCACCTCCCCCTTGCTCCATTCATCCTATTGGCCCTGGATCATTGGGCTACTGGCGGCCCTGTTTAGTTGCTGAGGAATCCCATCTGGACAGGAATGGTTCATGCTTCTACACTGAAGAGATATACCCAGAGAGTCAATCACAGCAAAGACTGGACCAAGACACCAGGCCTCTCCTGGCTCCATTTGAAGGAAGTGATGGGAAGGCGCCAATGCAAGAATTCCTCCAACAACCTGAAAGGCAACATGACACCACCAGAACCCAGGGATCTGTACACCCTACTCCTGAAGAAACAGAAGAAATCGACTCAAAAGTGAACTATATGAAAATAATAGAGGACCTTAAACAGGAGGTGAAAAACTGCCATAAACAATTAGAGATTACAAACAAAAAGGTAGAGGAAATGAATAAATCGCTCAAAGACACACAAGAAAACCAAGAGAAACAAGAAAAAGCAATCAAACAGGTTAGGGAAGCAGTTCAAGACATGAAGAATGAAATGGAAGCAATGAAGAAAGCACAAACCGAGGGAAGAATGGAGATGGAAAATCTGGGTAAACGAACAGGAACAACAGAGACAAGTACTAACAACAGATTACAAGAGAGAGAAGAAAGAATGTCAGATCCTGAAGATACCATAGAGAAAATAAACACACTGATCAAAGAAAACAGCAAAACCAACAAATTCTCATCACAAAACATTCAGGAAATTTGGGACACAACAAAAAGACCAAACCTAAGAATAATTGGAGTACAAGAAGGAGAAGAAGTGCAGCTCAATGGTACAGAAAATATACTTAATAAAATAATAGAAGAAAACTTTCCCAACCTGAAGAAAGATGTACCTATGAAGGTTCAAGAAGCATACAGAACACCAAATAGGCTGGATCAAAAAAAAAAAAATCCCCTCACCATATAATAATCAAAACACAAAATATACAGAATAAAGAAACAATATTAAGAGCCGCAAAGGAAAAAGGCCAAGTTACTTGTAAAGGTAAACCTATCAGACCTACACCTGACTTCTCTATGGAAACCATGAAAGCCAGAAGGTCCTGGATAGATGTACTGCAAAAACTAAGAGATCATGGATGCAAGCCCAGACTACTATAGCCAGCCAAGCTTTTGTTCACTATAAATGGAGAAAACAAAATTTTCCAGGATAAAAACAAATTTAAACAATACGTAGCCACAAATCCAGTCTTACAGAAAATTATAGAAGGAAAATCACTAACCAAGGAGTCCAACAATGCCCGCAATAACTCAGTCATCTAGAGACCTTTCACCAGCGCAACTCAAAGAAGGGAAACACACAAACCCTACTACTAAAAAAGTGACTGGAGTTAACAACCACTTGTCATTAATATCACTTAATGTCAATGGGCTCAACTCACCTATAAAAAGGCACAGGCTAAGAGATTGGATACGAAAACAGAATCCAACTTTCTTCTGTCTACAAGAAACACACCTCAACCACAAAGACAGGCACATACTCAGAGTAAAGGGCTGGGAAAAGGCTTATCAAGCAAATGGACCTAAGAAACTAGCAGGTGTGGCCATACTAATTTCTAACAAAGTTGACTTCAAACTTAAATCAATCAGAAGAGATGGAGAGGGACATTTTATACTCATAACAGGAACAATTCATCAGGATGAAGTCTCAATCCTGAATATCTACGCCCCTAATATAAAAGCACCCATGTATGTAAAGAAACATTACTAAAACTCAAGGCAGCCGTCAAACCACACACACTAATAGTAGGAGACTTCAACACTCCTCTCTCACCAATGGACAGGTCAACCAAACAGAAACCTAACAGAGAAATTAGAGAATTAATGGAGGTAATGAAACAAATGGACTTAACAGACATCTATAGATTATTCCACCCAAAGAGGAAAGAATATACCTTCTTCTCTGCAGCTCGTGGAACCTTCTCGAAAATTGACCACATACTCGGTAGCAAAGTTAACTTACACAGTTACAAAAAAAAAATATTAGTAACCACCTGCGTCTTATCAGATCACCATGGATTAAAGTTAGAATTCAACAACAATGCTACCGCCAGAAAGCCTACAAACTCATGAAAACTAAACAGTCACCTACTGAGCCATACCTGGATTAAGGAAGAAATAAAGAAAAAAATTAAAGTCTTCCTTGAATTCAATGAAAATAAAGAAACAACATACTCGAACTTATGGGACACTATGAAAGCAGTCCTAAGAGGAAAGTCCATCGCACTAAGTGCCCACTTAAAGAAAACAGAGAAAGCACATATTGAAGACTTAACAGCCCACCTGAAAGCTCTAGAAAAAAAAAAGAAGCAGACTCACCTAGGAGGAGTAGAACATTGGAAATAATCAAACTGAGGGCTGAAATCAACAAAATAGAAACACAGAAAACAATCCAAAGAATCAATGAAACAAAAAGCTGGTTCCTGGAGAAAATCAACAAGATTGATAAACCCCTATCCAAACTAATCAAAAGGCAGAGAGAGAATACGCAAATTAATAAGATCAGAAATGAAAAGGGGGACATAACCACAGACACAGAGGAAATTCAGAGAATCATCAGATCTTATTACCAAAGCCTGTATAACACAAAACTGGAAAATGCAAAAGAAATGGACACTTTTTTAGATAAATACCATTTACCAAAGTTAAACCAGGACCAGGTGAACAATCTAAATAGACCTGTTAGTCGCAAAGAATTAGAAGCGGTTGTCAAAAACCTCCCTACCAAAAAAAGCCCAGGACCAGATGGTTTCAATGCGGAATTCTACCAGAACTTCCAAGAAGACCTAATACCTATACTCCTTAATGTATTTCACAATATAGAAACAGAAGAGGCATTGCCAAATTCCTTTTATGAAGCTACAGTTACTCTGATACCAAAACCGCACAAAGACTCAACCAAGAAAGAGAATTACAGGCCAATCTCACTCAAGAACATCGACGCAAAAATCCTCAACAAAATACTGGCAAACCGAATCCAAGAACACATTAGAAAAATTATCCATTATGATCAAGTAGGCTTCATCCCAGAGATGCGGGGCTGGTTCAACATACGAAAATCTATCAATGTAATCCATCATATAAATAAACTGAAAGAAAAAAAACATATGATCATTTCATTAGATGCTGAAAAAGCATTTGACAAATTTCAACATCCATTTATGTTAAAAGTCTTGGAGAGATTAGGGATACAAGGGTCATACCTAAATATAATAAAAGCTATATACAGCAAGCCGACAGCTAACATCAAATTAAACGGAGAGAAACTCAAAGCCATCCCGCTTAACTCAGAAACACGACAAGGCTGTCCACTCTCGCCATACCTCTTCAATATAGTACTTGAAGTTCTAGCAATAGCAATAAGACAACATAATGGGATCAAGGGGATTCGAATTGGAAAGGAAGAAGTTAAACTTTCGTTATTGGCAGATGATATGATAGTGTACTTAAGCGACCCCCAAAACTCCACCAAAGAACTTTTACAGCTGATAAACAGATTTAGTAATGTGGCAGGATACAAGATCAACTCCAAAAAATCAGTCGCCCTCTTATACACAAAGGATATGGAAGCAGAGAGGGAAATCAGAGAAGCTTCACCATTCACGATAGCCACAAACAACATAAAATATCTTGGGGTAAATCTAACCAAGGAAGTGAAAGATCTATTTGACAAGAACTTTAAGGAATTGAAGAAAGAAATTGAAGAGGATACCAAAAAATGGATGGATCTCCCTTGCTCTTGGATTGGGAGGATCAACATAGTAAAAATGGCAATTCTACCTTAGGCAATTTATAGATTCAATGCAATCCCCATCAAGATACCATCAAAATTCTTCACAGATCTGGAGAAGACAATAATCAACTTTATATAAAAAAACAAAAATCCCAGGATAGCCAAAAAAATCCTATACAATAAAGGATCTTCTGGAGTCATTACCATCCCTGACTTCAAACTCTATTACAGAGCTACAGTAATGAAAACAGTGTGGTACTGGCATAAAAACAGAGAAGTCGACCAATGGAATCATATAGAAGACCCGGATTTTAACCCACAAACCTATGTACACCTCATTTTCGATAACGGAGCTAAAAGTATACAATGGAAGAAAGAAAGCATCTTCAACAAATGGTGCTGGCACAACTGGATGTCAACCTATAGAAGAATGAAAATAGACCCACATCTTTCACCGTGCACAAAACTTAAGTCCAAATGGATTAAAGACCTCAATATCAGCCCGAACACACTGAAAAGGATAGAAGAGAAAGTGGGAAATACCCTACAACAGATGGGCACAGGAGATCGCTTCCTATGTATAACCCCAGAAGCACAGACATTAAGAGCAACATTGAATAAATGGGACCTACTAAAACTGAGAAGCTTCTGTAAAGCAAAGGACACTGTCACTAAGACACAAAGGCAACCTACTGACTGGGAGAAGATCTTCACTAACCCCGCAACAGACAAAGGTCTGATCTCCAAAATATATAGAGAACTCAAGAAACTAGACTTTAAAATGCTAATTAACCCAATTAAAAAATGGGGCACTGAACTGAACAGAGAATTCTCAACAGAAGATGTTCAAATGGCCAAAAGACACTTAAGGTCATGCTCAACTTCCTTAGCAATCAGGGAAATGCAAATCAAAACAACTTTGAGATATCATCTTACACCTGTCAGAATGGCTAAAGGCAAAAACACCAATGATAACCTTTGCTGGAGAGGCTGTGGAGGAAGGGGTACCCTCATCCATTGCTGGTGGGAATGCAATCTTGTGCAACCACTATGGAAGTCAGTGTTTCGGTTTCTCAGGAAATTCGAGATCAACCTACCCCAGGACCCAGCAATACCACTCTTGGGAATATACCCAAGAGATGCCCTATCATATGACAAAAGCATTTGTTCAACAATGTTCATAGCAGTATTATTTGTAATAGCCAGAACCTGGAAACAACCTAGATGCCCTTCAATGGAAGAATGGATGAAGAAAGTATGGAATATCTACACATTAGAGTACTATGCTGCGGTAAAAAACAATGACTTCTCGAATTTTGCATGCAAATGGATGGAAATAGAAAACACTATCCTGAGTGAGGTATCCCAGACCCAAAAAGATGAACATGGGATGTACTCACTCATAATTGGTTTCTAGCCATAAATAAGGGTCACGAAGTCTACAATAGGTGAATCTAAAGAAGCTAAGTAAGAAGGTGAACCCAAGGAAAAACTTATAATTATCATCTTGGCTAAGGGAAGTAGACAAAATTGCCGGGGAGAAAATTGGGATCTTGGGGTGGGGTGGGATGGGGGTAAGGGGAGATGGGGAGAGAAAAATTAGAAGGGAAGGAGGTCGGGCCTTGGGAAAACAGGAGGATTGGGATAAAGGAAGGTTGGACAGGGGAGCACGGAACCACAATTCTTAGTTAAGGGAGCCACTTTAGGGTTGGCAAGAGACCTGACCCTAGAGGGGCTCCCAGGTGCCCAAGCCGAGGTCTCCAGTTAGTTCCTTGGGCAGTTGAGGATAGGGAACCTGAAATGACCCTATCCTAGAGCAATACTGATGAATATCTTGCATATCATCATAGAACCTTCATCTGGTGATGGATGGAGATAGAGACAGAGACCCACACTGGAGCACTGGACTGAGCTCCCGAAGTCCCAATGAGGAGCAGAAGGAGGGAGAACATTAGCAAAGAAGTCGGGACCATGAGGGATGCACCCACCCACTGAGACAGTGGAGCTGATCTATTGAGAGCTCACCAAGACCAGCTGGACTGTGACTGAAAAAGCATGGGATAAAACTGGACCCTCTGAACATGGCGAACAATGAGGGCTGATGAGACGCAAAGGAAAATGGCACGGGGGTTTGATCCTACGTAATGTGATGGCTTTGTGGGAGCCTAGCCAGTTTGGATGTTCACCCTCCTAGATATGGACGGACGGGGGAGGTCCTAGGTCTTACCATAGGGCAGAAAACCCTGACTGCTCTTTGGACTGGAGAGGGAGGGGCAAAAGAGTGGGGGGAGGGGGAGAAGGGTGAGAGGAGGTGGCGTAGGGTGGGAGGAGGGGGAGGGAAATGGGAGGCTGGGAGGAGGTGGAAACTTGTTTTTTTTTCTCCTTTTCTCAATAAATAAAAAAGAAGTAAATAAAAAAAAAAGAAAATAAGGGTAAATGCATCTGTCTGCCTTGTGTCACAATTTATGAAGTTATTGAGTTTTGATTCACCTTTCCCATTTGTGGGTGAGATGTGATTGGAAAAAGGAGTCATCGTCGGTTGATTAGAGAACTTAATTGCTTAAACCAAGAAGCATATTGCACTCTACTTATCACAGTGATTTATTGAGAAGTAGACATGTGACCTGGAATAGTCTGATATACATGGATGGCTGTATTAGGGATGCTAATTGTACAAACCCTAAAAGGGAACATGTTTCTGTTTTCAGAAAATAGGACCAAAATTAGAACTGCATCTCTGTTTAGGGCTTGTAACCAGTCCCTTGTTTCCAGAATTCTTCAAACCAAAAGGCACTTCATTCCATGCAAATGTAGTTATTGGCAGCATTTCTTTGGGAATTATAAATAATTCACAGGTTCTCTTTTTGTTAAGTACTTTGAACAAGCTTATATCACAGAAAATGGTTTAAAACATACATACTTCAGTGTGCCAAGAATATTTTACTATACAGACAAAAGAGACTGCAGATGTTCTAGGCTTGAAGAAACAAATCATATTTTTTTTAAATTGAAAACAGATTCTTCTCTCATGAAATATATTCTGACCACAGTTTCCCCTCCCTCACTTCTCCCAGCTCCCACAGCCAGCTACCCTTTCCACCAAATCTACCTCCTCTCTTCCCCAGATCTACTTCCCTCTGCTTTCTTTCAGAAAGGAGTAAGCCCTCAAGACATGACAGGGAAACAGGCTAATACCAAGATCTATGAAGACAAGGCAATAACCTTCATCAAGGCTGGACAAGACAACCCAATACGAGGAAAAGAGGGTCCAACGCAGGCAAAAGAGTCAGAGATACAATCATTCCCGATGGTTAAAAGTCTCTCAAACACCAAGCTACACAACTATAACTTATATATAGATGACCTGAAGCTGAACTCTGCAGGACCTATGCTTGTTGCTTCAGTCTCTGTGAGCTTATATGTGCCCTGCTTAGTTGATTCAGTTGGCCATGCTCTCCTGGTGTCATCCATCCCCTGAGATCTGACAGAAAGGACTGGATGGAGACATCCAATTTAGACTCTCTGTCTGTATAATGTCTGGGTGTGAGTTTCTATCTGTTTCCTGAGAAAGCCTCTCTGATGATGACATAACAAAGAACTGATGGATGTGTATAGGAGAATATCTGATTGGAAAATTACCCACCTATGAATACAGCAGAATTCATTAGGAATAATTTCATTTTTTAGACCATTCAGAAACAGCAGTTTTAAAAGGATTTCATTATATATTTTAACATATATTTTTTTCCGAAAAAAAATCTTTCCAGACATGGAAATCATCAAGACAATGGTGATATTTGTAAATGCAAAAGGAATATTCAGGTTAAATTAACGTTGTCTAGGTGTTAATTGGGTTAAACTATGAGTGCTGCTTGTGCCATTTACATTCTCTTTCTCAAAAAAGCACTGTAGGATAGTGGGTGAGAGGTGAGATGATGAACTAGAAAATATTAACTTTAATTACACCTTTTCATTTAAAGGCATTATTATCATGTATCTGTCTTCTCTAACCCATAAAGTAGAAATAAATTGAGTAGGCTTTAGTCTGGTCTGCTCCAACTAAAATAGCAGAGGTTCAGGAGAATCATAAATGTGATTCTCACAATTTTGGAAGTTGACACATTCAAGGAAAAAGTATGATAGGTTTGTTAGGTGGTGAGATCTGAATTTTTATATGAGATGGCAGAACTTTGATATATTATATATTTTTTATAAATATAAGCACAAAACAGGAAAGCACTAGATATATAATCCATTCCAAAACTGAAAAGGGGTAAAGAAGAAAACTGGAGGAGATTCCAAATAAATCTCAAACTAATGAGAAAAATCATATTAGAACTCAAGGTAGACACTTATACAACAAATAAAAAAAAGCAAAGTAACGTCTGGCTTTATTTATTGAGATTGTAATTGTCATTTATTCCCTTTCTTTCCTTCCCTCCAAGTCCTCTCATATGTCCTTTCTTGCTTTCTTTCATATTGTTAGTATCTATTTAAATTGATTGTTGTGATATATATACACATATATTTTATAGAAATTCAAAAATGCATAAATACAATCTGTTCACGTATACAGTGTTAATTTTGTGTATAGTTTTAGGGATGAATACTTGGTACAGGTTAGCAGATTGTCTTGCTCTTCCTTGGGAAGACTATTTCTCCAGCTCTCAGCATTCCTTAGCTGCCCATAATTCTTTGTGTGGTTTTGAGCTCACCACCACCATATTATCTTGTCTATTATTGTCCTTGTTCAGTTCAGGCTCAAGCAGCTAGGTTTGTGATAATTTATGGGTGTAGTATCTGACAGTAATAGGAAATACAGTGTCACAACAAATTTCCTGATCTTCTGGCGCTTACAATCTTTCCTCCCCTCTTCCAAAATGATTCCTGAGGACTGAGTCTTAGCTGAAGGAGTTATATTATATATTATAGATATAGCCTGCATCTCTTGGGTCTGGGCTCCATAGCTCTGCATTTTGATTAATTGTAGTTTTTGGTTATGACTTCTATCAGTTGCAAAGAGATGTTTTCTTGATATACGATGAGGACTACACTTATCTGTTGATTTATAAACAAACAAATATTGATAATGTTGTTAGGGGATTGACAGTTGTAGGTTCTCCTCCAAGATACATTGTTTTACTTGCCCTAGGTTGTTGACTAAGTTTCCAATACCAAGCATAATTTTCATTTTTTTTTTTTTTTTTTTTTTTTTTTTTTTTTTTTTTTTTGGTTTTTCGAGACAGGGTTTCTCTGTGGCTTTGGAGCCTGTCCTGGAACTAGCTCTGTAGACCAGGCTGGTCTTGAACTCACAGAGATCCGCCTACCTCTGCCTCTCGAGTGCTGGGATTAAAGGCGTGCGCCACCATCGCCCGGCTCTAATTTTCATTTTTTTAAGTGGGTCAAGTACAATAAGATAGTTGTTAATTACTGCTAAGTTACAGGTAGCATTACTATTAGTTCACTTATATGTTTATGATAATAATTCTGCGAAACTTTAGAGATATTTTATAATCATATTGTGATGACTATATTTTGATATCATTTTAGTTAATATTAATTAATTAAATGCTTAATATTTTTTCTTATATATAATTATTTATGATAATTTTGATGTGCAACTATTACATTGTATTTTATTGTATTTATTTAGACTAATTACTGAAAGTTGTATTATTGATACCAAGAATATAAACACTTTAAAAGATTATTCACAATGCCAACTGAGTTTTCTATCAGATGACCATAATAGAATTTCTCCAAAAACAAATTTCCCGTCATTTTTCCACTTAAAAATTACAAATTTCAGGGCTGAAGACATGACACCATAGTTAAGAGCACTTAATGCTCTTGGAGAGGACTGTTTATGGTTTGCTTTGTTTTGTTTGATTTTTCTTTCTCAGCATGCACATGACAGCTTACAATTACTTGTAACTCCAGTTTCAGGGGATAATTTCCTCTCTGGATTCTGTGGCAACTAAGCATGCTCATAGTATATTTATATGCATGCAGGTAAAACCCTCATTCACACAAAATAAAAAAAAATCTTATTTAAAATTGCAATTTTATTAACATTTTATTCATCATTTTGCATATGTTAAGAAAATACTCATATAAAAACATTTTGAAAAGATTATGTTGAGTGAAACATAAATCTTTGGAAAAGGTATCACTCCAATCATTTAATTTAAGAAATGTATTCATAGAGTAATGTGGTAATATATGCCTTGGTAGTTTTTATAGGACATAAGTCTGTCCTGTGTTTGACTCCTGATTATCTTCAGATTTCTAATTGGGTATTTTCTTTATTCTGATCACAAAATACTATGTTTTTACATTTATGTTAAGTTGCTAAATCTCAATGCCTTTCTTCTGAATGGCTTTAGAGAAACTATCATTAACAGGAATAATTTTAATTAAGCTTTGTTTTGCTACCCAATTCACTTAGACTAGACATATTAATTCCTTGTTTCATTTTTTGAATATGAAAAATGTAGATAGACATTTGTGATCTTACTTTAGCAAGGCACGGTGTTCAAATAAACTTCCTTTAATCTTAGCAAAAACTATAAAGCAATGTCATTGCTCTTAAATAGATGTATACTCTAATTGTAATTTTCATTTTATAAGACCTTAGGTACCTAAATAACACTAAACTACACCAATGAAAAAAATAAAGCCATTCTAGATATCTCTGAGATGAGCCCTTTGGTATTTTAAAATAATTCTATGCTTGTCACATCATGAAGTAAGTTTGATTATCAGTCTTCCTTTCCATTTCTCTAGTCCCTCATTCATAACGTTTTTCTTCTTTAAAATACTTCCTTTGTGTGCTATCTCATTAACTTTCTTTCAGAATGAAATGTAGAAAATGTTGAAATCAAATGCATTAATCTCAGGAGGAATGAACTAGTTACTGCTTACTACAACATAAATATAGACAATAAAAATATGGTTCTATAACGGTAGGAACTTGACACTTATACCATCAAGTATCAGTAATTGATTATTCTTTCCTTCTGAGTCTGGATATGAAGTTTTTTAACACAGTATTTCAGACGGTGAGTGACACTTAGTCAGAATTGGTAATTAAAATAAAACCTATTACTAGTACTTTTCATGGATTCTTTTTAGGAATGAGAATTATAGCTTAAATAAGTGTTTTGAAGTCCAGTCATTTATTCTGAAAATATACCACAGAGATACTTCTTAATATTACATGAATATGATACAAAAGTATTTTGAAGAATTGCTCATATTTATACTTGGCCTCAATTACGGAAGGAGAAATATTTTTTTAAGTTATATTGACATTTGTATTTTACTGTATCAATAGGATAAGACACTAATACTTTAATAAACTTCATGTAGCCTCAATTTTTTCAGGGTGGAATGAGAATAGCAATGCTGTCTCACAGAACTTTTAAGGTTAAATGAGATATTGTGGGTATGTTTGATTACTTTTATAGTTACTTTTACCTGACAAAGAAATTTAAAGAAAGAAAGATTCAATTTGACTTACGGACTGTAATGGTCTTAATTCATCATGGTATGGAAGACATGAAGGAGTTCATGGTGGCAAAAACAGGTTCACATGATGTTGGACCAGCAACCGAAGAGAAGAAAGTACCAGGGACTCATGTTAAAAGGCCTAATTCTGTTGAATTTCTGCCAGCTAAGTACCATCTTCAGATAATATTAAAGTTCCCACAAAGTGCCATAGCCAAGAAGGGAGTGTTCAAATATGAGCCTGCAGATAACATTTCAGATTCAAGCTATAAAATAAACAATCATATTTTATACAATTTAGTCATGGTAGCTATTAATTTTACATGACTTGTTTTTAGAACATTCATCAAATTAAGATTAAATTTCATAAATGTAAACTAATTAAGAAATGTAAAATATGGTATAAGAAAGGAACACTACAAACATAACTAATTTAATCACTAAATCAGTGTCTTACAAGTTTAAGGAACTTATCAGAGGCTATAGGATATTAAAAGTAATACTTCTCCTTGCTATATGTGCCATTATTTTTTTACCACTTTGACCCAGTTTGCTTTGCAACTGACTTCTTAAGTGGCAGGATATTATAGGGAAAAACTTCCTTGCTCACTCTGAAACATAAATAGAATTATCCTAAATTTAGATTTTTTTCCATGGACTTTGATCTGTCTAGATTTTCAATCTATAAGAAATAAGTGCTATCCAAAGTTTTTTATATCAGACATAAATTATAAAGAAGTAAAAAATGACCTTTGTCCCTACTGCATTGATGTTTTTTTCAGCGTTCATCATTATTTTACTTCAAATAGATTATGTTCAGAAGACACTAAGTATCTTCAATATAACCTGATTTTATGTCTTACATATCTCACAAGATGACTCTTCTGATCCATGATAAAAATTGCATGCCACTTTTTGCTATTTTGCTATTTAGTTTATATAATATTCTACAATTTAAAAAGCACTATCTTTCATTATTTCTTTTTAATCTCAGAAAAATTCTCTGTGGTACTGAGGAAAAACATTGTTACTTTTTCCATATAAAATAAACTGAGCTCAAGAAAAGTTAAATATGGTGCTTGAGGTCAAAATGCTAGTTCACTGTAGAGCTCAGAGTACAAACAGATTTTGTATGAAAGCTGAAATTGTAATGGCATCCTAATGAATAAAACACACCCACAGAACAATTGCAGTCAACATAACAAATATATATTATTTTCCAGGTCATAAAACACAAATATTTCTGAAAGCTCAATTTGGTTTTTAATCTGATCACTCTCTGCTTTTACTTGTCATTACTTAAAGTTAAATGCCCTCTTGATGTCAAAATTGTCTTTTATTAAAGTTGAATCAAGTGCATTGTCAATTTCATATTAAAAATTCTTTATATCAGAGAAGCTTCAAGGCTACAGGGAACTCTGATGTCTGTGATTTTCTATAGTAAAATACCTCCTTCTAAATAAATGATTTGCATAGTCCTGTTCAGCACAGAATAATGAATGGTTATGCTAGGCAGATAAATCTTAGCCATCACCGTGATATTTTACTTGATTTATAAAAATTCAACTAATGATCTATTGTCAAGCAATGAGTTTAAAAATTTTCAAATATATAGAAAGAGCCAGAATGTGGTTGTGTCTAGATGGAAAGGAAAGTAGGGAAGAAATGGAATGGGTTAAGAAAAGGGAAACTGTAATCAAGACATATTATATGAGAATATGTCTATATATAATAAAAGGAAAAATGTCCATGGTCTATATACTTTGGAGAAGAGAACTGATCTCACAGAAAGATTACTTTGGAAATACACTCATAGTGTTTTTAAAAGATAAGAACAAAAAAAACTATCATAAACATAAAATAAAAATATGAAATATAAATGTGGAATATTTTAGATATACTAAAATAAAAATCAATATAGAGAAAAATAAGTAAGGGAAGCTTGATACACATAGTAAAAGCCTGTTAATTAAAAGAAATGAGGAAATAATAGAAAAGTTTAAAAATAAGAAAATAACAAGATTACAACAATAATCACATTGAATATAAAACTTTAAGATTATTATTATTGTTAGTTTATGGCTTATATATACGAGAAAACAAAATAGAAAGACAGAGATATTAAGAATACATAGGGTAATTCCCTCAAAATGTCATTTATAAAATTGTTTATATCTACTTTTATAAATATGGATTATATTCAGCAATAACTATGATTATATTCAACAATATTAAAATTATTAGAAGTTCTAATATTAATTCCAGTTTATAAAGTAACTGGAAATATACAGCATTACTGTTGTAACATGAAAGCAAAGTTATACAAACTAAAAAGGAATCATTTCTTAGAGTGAAAATTAATTTTAAAATATAAAACATTGTTCTGAAATCCAGAGCATCAGAAAACTATAGAGCATCACAACTGAGATCAACTCATCTATAGAAGATCTTGTTAAAAGTCATCAACTGGTACAATCAAATGACTGTTAA
The DNA here is from genome assembly GCF_018167655.1 of Microtus oregoni. Lineage (NCBI taxonomy): Eukaryota > Metazoa > Chordata > Mammalia > Rodentia > Cricetidae > Microtus > Microtus oregoni. The sequence continues at coordinate 3,671,716 of NW_024543812.1, forward strand.
TATTGATGATTTTTCTGGTAAACCAGCACAGAAGTGTAGAAAGGAGGCCATTTGTTGGCTCCCGGCTGCTCAGCCCCAAAATAATCAAACATAAACTATATTATTTGAGTCACTTCTTGCCCCATTACATCTAGCTTCTTATTGGCTTACTCTTACATCTTAATTTAACCCATCTCCATTAATTTGTGCATCACCACAAGGCCATGGCCTACCAGCAAAGTTTTAGCATTTTTATCTCTGGAAGCATCTCCATGGCTTCCTCCTCACTTCACCCTTCTTTCTCCCAGTATTCAGTTTAGTTTTCCCTGGCTACCTAAGTTCTTCCCCATCAACATGCCAAGACAATTTTCTTTATTAATTAACCAATAATATCCACAGCATACAGAAGGGAATCCAACATCACCTCCACATTTATGTTTAAATAAAAAGGAAGGTGTTAGCTTTAACATAATAAAATTACATATATAAACAGGTATCAAGCAAGAATTAGAGTTAAAATATTTATATATACTTTATCTCTTCTCATAACTAAGGAAGACTATAATTAAAACTATAAATTCTTTAATTCCATCAAAGATTCCATAAGGATATAATATTACCTAAATAAACAGGAAATGCTTTGTAAGACACTTTCAAAATTCTATATTTGACAGAGATATCTTGCTGCCTGGACAGTTACCCAAAGTTCTGTAATGATGGAGCATCTATCTTCAGACTACTGGCCCACAGTTTCCAGCAAACTTTCCATCAAGCAGAAAAATTCAGACAGGTCTACCTATATTGGCAGTTTTCAGTCACTTTCTTCTGTATCCTGCATAATGTCTATCAGAGTCATTCATGACACAGGAACCCCAAAGGGCCTTTCTCACCTTTAGGCAAGTTCAACAGTCATTTTTCTGTGGGTCCTGCCTGTTGAGTTCATCAAGCAGTCCAGGCAAGAGCAGTCTCTTGCCCAAATGGCTAACCAACTCCAAAGGAGCATCTTCAATGTCCTTCTTCCTCTTAAAGTAACTGGTGCTGCCAGGAGCAAACGTGTCTCATTGTCATGAAAAGTCCTAAGTTTTTAAAACATTTTAAATGCTGTATTCTATAGTCTTTGAAAGGTTTGAAGAATGCCTATCGATAGCCTGCCTGCAGCAAGCAGGGTGGGCCCATTGTTTGTGAGCTACCCAAGCAGCACGGAGTTTCAATCTGGGCACCGGGAGAGACATCATTGGGGTGAGTGAGTGCGGCACTAGCCAGGAACAGGGAACTCAGACGTTCCTCATCCCTCCTACACTTCCTGGTCATCCTGCAGGGGCTACACTGCCCATTACCTCCTCTTTCTTCCCATCCCATCCAGCTTACATCCAGATCCCCCTACTCCTTGTCTCCCTCCCTCCCTCCCTCCCTCCCTCCCTCCCTTCTTTGGTGGCATAGCACCTCCCAGCTCAACCTGCTCGGGCGCTGGGACCAAACCCGAATCGGGAAGGCAAAGGGGAGGGTGGTAGTTCCTTTGTCTCCATAGCCTGCCTGCAGCAAGCAGGGTTGGCCTTTGGTGTGAGCTACCCAAGCAGCACAGAGATACGATCTGGACACCAGGAGAAACATCACTGGGGAGTGACATCACTGGGAAAGTACATCAGTGGGCAAGAAGAACTGATCCTGTAAGAGAAGATCCATAGGGGAGCATTCAGAGGAAAAGATGGGCAGACACCAATGCAAAAATTCACCCAACAATCTGAAAAACAACATGAAACCACCATAATGCAGCAACCTCACAACAGGAGGACATGAACACCTTAATCAAGAAGAAGTAGAAAAACTGACTTTATGAAAGTGAAAGAGGCCCATAAACAGCATATAAAAAATGCCCTTATAGAAATGGATGAGAAGTATAACAGAAAGTTTGAGGAATTGAGTAAATCAGTGAATAATACCCTAGGAAACCAAGGAAAAACAATCAAGCAGATAATGGATACAGTTCATGACTTGAAAACTAAATGGAGTCAAAGAAGAAAACACAGAGGGCCGGCTGGACATGTAAAATCTAGGTAAACGAATAGAGACTACAGCAACAAGCATAACCAGCAGAATGCAAGAGCTAGGAGAAATAATCTCAGATTCTGAAGATAACATAGAGAAAATAAATGCAATGATCAAAGAAAACAGCAGGTCCAACAAACTCTCATCACAAAACATTCAGCAAATATGGGACACAATAAAAAGACCAAACCTAAGAATAATTGGAGTACAAGAAGGATAAGAAGTGCAGCTCAACGGTACAGAAAATATACTTAATAAAATTATAGAAGAAAACTTTCCCAACCTAAAGAAAGATGTACCTATGAAGGTTCAAGAAGCATACAGAACACCAAATAGGCTGGATCAAAAAAAAAAAAATTCCCCTTGCCATATAATAATCAAATCACAAAGCATACAGAACAAAGAGAAAATATTAAGAGCCACAAAGGAAAAAGGCCAAGTTACTTATAAAGGTAAACCCATTAGACTTACACCTGACTTCTCTATGGAAACCATGAAAGCCAGAAGGTCCAGGATAGATGTACTGCAAAAACTAAGAGACCATGGATGCAAGCCCAGACTACTGTATCCAGCCAAGCTTTCGTTCACTATAAATGGAGAAAACAAAATTTTCCAGGATAAAAAAAAAAAATTTAAACAAAACATAGCAACAAATCCAGCCTTACAGAAAATATTAGAAGGAAAATCACTAACCAAGGAGTCCAACAATGACCACAATAACTCAGACATCTAGAGACCCTTCACCAAAAAATTCAAAGAAGGGAAACACAAAAATCCTACGACTAAAAAAGTGACCGGAATTAACAAGGACTGGGCATTAATATCACTTAATGTCAATGGGCTCAACTCACCTATAAAAAGGCACAGGCTAAGAGATTGAATATGATAACAGGATCCAACATTCTGCTGTTTACTAGAAACACACCTTAACCACAAGACAGGCACCTACTCAGAGTAAAGGGCTGGGAAAAGGTTTATCAAGCAAATGGACCTAAGAAACAAGCAGGTGTGGCCATACTAATTTCTAACAAAGATGTCTTCAAACTCAAATCAATCAGAGGAGATGGAGAGGGATATTTTATACTCATAACAGGAACAATTCATCAGGATGAGGTCTCAATCCTGAATATCTATGCCCCTAATATAAAAGCACCCACATACGTAATGAAACATTACTAAAACTCAAGGCTGCCATCAAAGCGCACACACTAATAGTAGGAGACTTCAAGACTCCTCTCTCACCAATGGACAGGTCAATCAGACAGAACCCGAACAGAGAAATAAGAGAATTAATGGAGGTAATGAAACAAATGGACTTAACAGACATCTATAAATTATTCCACCCAAAGAGGAAAGAATATACCTTCTTCTCTGCAGCCCATGGAACCTTCTCAAAAATTGACCACATACTCGGTAGCAAAGCTAACTTCCACAGTTACAAAAAGATATTCGTAATCTTCTGTGTCTTATCAGATCCCCATGGATTAAAGTTAGAATTCAACAGCAATCCTACCCCTAGAAAGCCTACAAACTAATGGAAACTGAACAGTCAACAACTGAACCATACCTGGATTAAGGAAGAAAAAAAGAAATAAATAAAAATCTTCCTTGAATTGAATGAAAATAAAGAAACAACATACTCGAACTTATAGGACACTATGAAACCAGTCCTAAGAAGAAAGTTCATTGCACTAAGTGCCCACTTAAAGAAATCAGAGAAAGCACATATTAAAGACTTAACAGCCCACCTGAAAGCTCTTGAAAAAAAAGAAGCAGACTCACCTAGGAAGAGTAGGAAATTGGAAATAATCAAACAGAGGGCTGAAATCAACAAAATAGAAACACAGAAAACAATCCAAAGAATCAATGAAACAAAAAGCTGGTTCCTGGAGAAAATCAAAAAGATTGATAAACTCCTATCCAAACTAATCAAACGGCAGAGAGAGATACACAAATTAATAAGATAAGAAATGAAAAGGGAGACATAACCACAGACACAGAGGAAATTCAGAGAATCATCAGATCTTACTACAAAAGCCTGTATAACACAAAACTGGAAAATGTGAAAGAAATGGACACTTTTTTAGATAAATACCATATACCAAAGTTAAACCAGACCAGGAGAACGACCTTAATAGATCTGTTAGTCACGAAGAATTAGAAGCTGTTATCAAAAACCTTCCTACCAAAAAAAGTCCTGGACCAGATGGTTTCAATGCGGAATTCTACCAGAACTTCCAAGAAGAGCTAATACCTATACTCCTTAATGTATTCCACAATATAGAAACAGAAGGGTCATTACCCAATTCCTTTTATGAAGCTACAGTTACTCTGATACCAAAACCACACAAAGACTCAACCAGGAAAGAGAATTACAGGCCAATCTCACTCATGAACCTCAACGCAAAAATCCTCAACAAAATACTGGCAAACCGAATCCAAGAACACATCCGAAAAATTATCCATTATGATCAAGTTGGCTTCATCCCAGGGATGCAGGGCTGGTTCAACATACGGAAATCTATCAATGTAATCCAGCATATAAATAAACTGAAAGAAAAAAAAAACATATGATCATTTCATTAGATGCTGAAAAAGCATTTGACAAAATTCAACATCCATTTATGATAAAAGTATTGGAGAGATTAGGGTCATACCTAAATATAATAAAAGCTATAGACAGCAAGCCAACAGCTAACATCAAATTAAACGGAGAGAAACTCAAAGCCAACACACTAAACTCAGGAACACGACAAGGCTGTCCACTTTTGCCATAACTCTTCAATATAGTGCTTGAAGTTCTCGCAACAGCAATAAGACAACATAATGGGAAAAAGGGGATTCAAATTGGAAAGGAAGAAGTTAAACTTTCCTTATTTGCAGATGATAAGATAGTGTACATAAGCGACCCCCAAAACTCCACCAAAGAACTTTTACAGATGATAAACACCATTAGTAATGTGGCAGGATACAAGATCAACTCCAAAAAATCAGTCACCCTCTTATACACAAAGGATATGGAAGCAGAGAGGGAAATCAGTGAAGCTTCACCATTCACGATAGCCACAAATAGCATAAAATATCTTGGGGTAAATCTAACCAAGGAAGTGAAAGATCTATTTGACAAGAACTTTAAGGCATTGAAGAAAGAAATTGAAGAGGATACCAGAAAATGGATGGACCTCCCTTGCTCTTGGATTGGGAGGATCAACATAGTAAAAATGGCAATTCTACTAAAGGCAATTTATAGATTCAATGCAATCCCCATCGAGATCCCATCAAAATACTTCACAGATCTGGAGAGGACAATAACCAACTTTATATGGAAAAACAAAAAACCCAGGATAGCCAAAACAGTCTTATATAATAAATGAACTTCTGGAGCTATTACCATCCCTGAGTTCAAAATCTACTACAGAGCTACAGTATTGAAAATAGCTTGGTATTGGTATAAAAACAGAAAAGCCAACCAATGGAATCATATAGAAGACCCAGACTTTAACCCACAAACCTATGAACGCCTCATTTTCGATAAAGGAGCTTAAAGTATACAATGGATGAAAGAAAGCATCTTCAACAAATGGTGCTGGCACAACTGGACGTCAACCTGTAGAAGAGTGAAAATAGAGCCATATCTATCACCATGCACAAAACTCAAGTCCAAATGGATTAAAGCCCTCAATATAAGCCTGAATACACTGAACCTGATAAAAGAGAAAGTGGGAAGTATCCTACAACAGATAGGCACAGGAGATCGTTTCCTATGTATAACCCCAGCAGCACAGACATTAAGGGCAACATTGAATAAATGGGACCTCCTGAAACTGAGAAGCTTCTGTAAAGCAAAGGACACTGTCACTAAAACAAAAAGGCAACCTACTGATTGGGAGAAGATCTTCACCAACCCCGCAACAGACGAAGGTCTGATCTCCAAAATATATAGAGAACTCAAGAAACTAGACTTTAAAATGCTAATTAACCCAATTAAAAAATGGGGCACTGAACTGAACAGAGAATTCTCAACAGAAGAAGTTTAAATGGCCAAAAGACACTTAAGGTCATGCTCAACTTCCTTAGCAATCAGGGAAATGCAAATCAAAACAACTTTGAGATATCATCTTACACCTGTCAGAATGGCTAAAGTCAAAAACACCAATGATAGCCTTTGCTGGAGAGGCTGTGGAGGAAGGGGTACCCTCATCCATTGCTGGTGGGAATGCAATCTTGTGCAACCACTGTGGAAATCAGTGTTTCGGTTTCTCAGGAAATTCAGGATCAATATAACCCAGGACCCAGCAATACCACTCTTGGGAATATACCCAAGAGATTCCCGATCATATGACAAAAGCATTTGTTCAACTATGTTCAGTATTATTTGTAATAGCCAGAACCTGGAAACAACCTAGATGTCCTTCAATGGAAGAATGGATGAAGAAAGTATAGAATATATACACATTAGAGTACTACGCTGACGCAAAAAACAATGCCTTCTCGAATTTTGCATGCAAATGGATGGAAATAGAAAACACTATCCTGAGTGAGGTATCCCAGACCCAAAAAGATGAACATGGGATGTACTCACTCATAATTGGTTTCTAGCCATAAATAAGGGTCACGAATTCTACAATAGGTGAATCTAAAGAAGCTAAGTAAGAAGGTGAACCCAAGGAAAAACTTATAATTATCATCTTGGCTAAGGGAAGTAGACAAAATTGCCGGGGAGAAAATTGGGATCTTGGGGGTCGGGTGGGATGGGGGTAAGGGGAGATGGGGAGAGAAAAGTTAGAAGGGAAGGAGGTCGGGCCTTGGGAAAACAGGAAGATTGGGATAAAGTAAGGTTGGACAGGGGAGACTGGAACCACAATTCTTAGTTAAGGTAACCACTTTAGGGTTGGCAAGAGACTTGACCCTAGAGTGGCTCCCAGGAGCCCATGGTGATGTCCCTTGTTAGTTCCCTTGGGCAGCTGAGGATAGGCAAACTGAAATGACCCTATCCTTTAGCAATACTGACAAATATCTTGCATATCATCATAGAACCTTCATCTGGTGATGTATTGAGGCTAGAGACAGAGACCCACACTGGAGCACTGGTCTGAGCTCCCAAGGTCCCAATGAGGAGCAGAAGGAGGGAGAAGATGAGCATGGAAGTCGGGATCACGAGGGGCGCACCCACCCACTGAGCCAAGGGGGCTGATCTAGTAAGAGCTCACCAAGGCCAGCTGGACTGTGACTGAAAAAGCATGGGATAAAACCGGACTCTCTCAACATGGCAAACAATGAGGGCTGATGAGAAGCCAAGGACAATGGCATGGGTATTTGACCCTACTTCGTGTTCTGGCTTTGTGGGAGCCTAGCCAGTTTGGTTGTTCACCTTCCTAGACATGGACAGAGGGGGGCAGTACTTGGACTTTCCACAGGGCAGGGAACCCTGACTGCTCTATGGACTGGAGAGGGAGGGGGAGAGGAGTTTGGGGGATGGGGAGAAGGGTGGGAGGAGGGGGAGGGAAATGGGAGGCTGGGAGGAGGCAGATACTTTTTTCCCCTTTTCTCAATAAAAAAGAAAAGAAAAATAAAAGAATGCCTATCCATCTGAAATACACATCTGTCCATCTAGAAAATCTAACTGACATGACTACAAGCTTGACTAATATAGATGACTTCCTATTAAATTATATTTTAATTATGCATTACATTTTTAAATGTGCTGCACAAACACAATACCTTAATCAAGAGCAGAAATACATATATATATAGACCAAGATCCATACCAATGCAAAGTATTCATCTCTATATCAAATCCCCCTTTAAATGTAAACAAACATTTATAAATAATATTTGGGAATATGGGCATAGTTCTTCTCCAAACTGCTTCCTGCTTTTTTTTGGGGGGGTGAAGTAATATTTGGAGATATTCATGGTGACCTTTCAGGGGCTCTTGGTCCATCAAACCACATTATACTGAAATGAATCCACAGGTTCTCATCCTCTGTGGAAACATAAGAAGAATCTTTTTTCCAAAGCAACATATTCTTAGACTCATATTTTAAATTCTATATATGTATATATATATATACATATATATATGTATATATATATATGTTACTTAGCTCTTTCACAGTCAAAAATTCAAAGAAAACACATAATATACATAATCCAAACTCCCTGCATATATTCCATTTTATGTGGCTTATTTTTATTACTCTATTACTTTTTCTACAAGATTAATATTTATTTTATTATCTTTACTCCTTTAATCTTGACTGTTCTTCTCTCTTCCAACCCTACATACATTTAACCAACATTGTGACTCATTTAGAGGTCTTTTCCATGTGAAATTGTCTTTATTGCATATCTGTAATTCTTTACTTTGCAGGAGTGCTTCTTAAAATGCTAAGTTAATATAGTAGTATATTATTTGTGTTTCAATAAGTAAAACTTGCCTGAAGATCTGAGGGCAAAGCAGCCATATTAGTCAATGATACATGCCAGGAAGTGGTGGCACACAGCTTTAATCGCACCACTCAGGAGACAGAGAGCAGACAGATCTCTATGAGTACAAGGATGCCCTGGGCAGCAGAAGATTGATCTGGAAACAGAACCAGGTAGTGGTGGTTTATATCTTTAATCCCAGGTTTTGAAAGTCACATACCTTCAATCTCAGCAGTAGGGTGGTGGAGACATGGGATGAGTATGACTGGGCTGAAAGAGCAATGTAAAGGGGAAGAGACAGGAACTCACATGAGTGTGGAGTCTAAGGATTCCTGGAGATAGGATCTCACCCTTTTTGTATGAATAATTGCTAGAGGTATTAGTTCTCTCTAATGGTTGGCTGTTTTCCCTTTCTGATCTTCAGCTTGAACCCCAATATCTGTCTCTGGGTTTTTAATTATTCATGCTATTTATTAGTATGGAAGATTGAATCTGTATCATAAGCAGATAAATTTTAGAACATGTATGATTCAAAGTAATTTAAGGGAATTTCCAGAAATCTAAGTCTCATAATAATAACAAAGGAAACATTTGAAGTCATAGACAGCAATGGAAAGAGCTGGTTAGTCTGATGATATTTCAATGACAATTTCTGAAACTGAAATAACGTAAGAATGGAAATATTAATGTCAGAACACTTAATGTTTAGGGGTTTTGGTGTATGAACCTTAAGTATGTGTTTGTGTGGTATACACATATATGTAGGTAAGTTCATTGAACCTATATTGGCATTATATATTTTCCTACCTTTGCCCTTCCAATATCATGGTGATAATGATAAGCATATAATCACATCCAACTTTTTACATGTGCCTTAGGGATTTGAACTCATGATCCCATACTTCTACAATAAGAACTCTTGCTCTTTGATCCATGCCCCTAAATTCCAAAATATATACCCCTGTGTCAAATTCAAAACAAATGATATATATTTAATCACCAGACTATGACAAAATAAGAAAAGAAATAAGATGTGATATTTAAAGAAATAGTAGCAAGAATTTTTCCTAATAATTTCAGATATTTACGAGTATATTCAGAGAGAAAATATAAAATCACTAAATTTAAATAAGCTATTTCAAGTCATATAATACTGAAAAAGAAAAAAGGCAAGAAAGAAGAAATGTTCATAGGGAAATTGTCTTATCAGTGAGTAAAAAGGAAGAATGAAAGGAGACTTTTGCTGTGAACAATGTCATTATTAAGACTACCCTTAAAACTGGAGGAAAAAATAAGCACATTCTTTCACATTCATCCATATTTTCCCAATTATCAAGGCATGTGTGCTTGGGAAATTGCTTTGAAATGAATCAAACTTAGGTCTTCTTTAAGAACAACAATCGCTCTTAAGTGCTGAACCTCCATTTGATTCCTGTAAGGGATAATCTTGATTAGGTAGATATAGGTTGGAAGACTCACCTTATTATTGGCTACCATATTGCCTGTTTATGTATTAAACTGCATTCAAAGGAAAAAGATGGGGAGTAAAAGAAGACATTGTTCAAGAACACTGAGGCACAGGCTGTAACTACACACAGTGGGCCACGAGGTGAGCAATCAGTCAGGCAGTTAGGCACCCCATTCTCTAGTCCCTCCGTACTGGGGTAAAACCACAGAACCCTCAGCTTTACTACCCATCCTGCAGGGAAGCCTCCTGCAGGTAGGCTGCTACAACATCCCCCACATTAATTGAACCCTGTGAGCTACAAGGCTCACTCTGCTCCCAATCTACCCATCCTCTGCAACCTCAGAGGAACTCTGAAGCACTGGCAACAACTGTACAGAGCCAACAAAGAGAGCAGGCAAAGAGAGAACCCAGTGTCTCCCTGAGACACAAACAGAAACTGCATAGAGTAGGCTAAGAGCAGTTCCCAATGACCCAGACAGCAACTGCAAGAATTGGACCAAAAGTAAAGACACTGCTGGCAACAATTGGAGAAAGAGATGTGAAGGTATCAATGCAAAAATTCATTCAACAACCTAAAATGTAACATGGTAAGGCCAAAATCCAGTGGTCCTACAACAAGAAGACCTGATCATCCTAATCCAGAAGAAGCAAAAGAAAACTATCTTAAATATATAAAATTATGAAGATGGTAGGGACCCTAAAAGAGGAACTGAAGAATTCCCTTAAAGAAATGGAGGAAAAGACCAACAAAATATTGGAATAAATCAATTAATAACTTAAAGAAACTCAAGGAGAAAACAATCAAGCAGGTGAAGGAAACAGTTCAAGACTTGAAAAGTGAAGTGGAGGCAATAACGAAAGCCCAAACTGAGGGAATTCTGGAAATGTAAAATTTGGGTAAACAAACAGGAATTACTGGTGTAAGCATAGCCAACAGAAATGTAAGAAAGAATCTCAAATATTGAAGATACTATAGAAGAAATAGATTCATCAGTCAGATGAATTATTAAATCCAACAAATTCTTAACAAAAAGCATCTAGGAAATATGGCACACCATGAAAAGACCAAACCTAAGAATAATAGGGATAGAAGAAGGAGAACTCCAACTCAAAGGCACAGATAATATATTGAACAAAATCATAGAAGAAAACTTTCTCAACCTAAAGAAGGATATCCCTATGAAAGTACAAGAAGTTTGCAGAACACCAAATAGACTGGATCAAAACAAAAAGCAAACAAAAAAATCCCCTCATCATATATAATCACAACATAAAACATTCAGACTAAATAATATTGAGAGCTGCAAAGGAAAAAGGCCAAGTAACATAGAAAGGCAGTCCTATCAAAATTACACCCGACCTCTCAATGGAAACCATAAATGCCAAAAGATACTGGACAGATGTGCTATAGATACTAAGAGACCATGGCACTGGGTTTTGATCCTACTTCACGTTCTGGCTTTGTGGGAGCCTAGCCAGTATGGATGTACACCTGGATGGAGGGGGGAGGACCTTGGACTTTCCACAGGACAGGGAACCCTGACTGCTCTTTGGACTGGAGAAGAGTGGGAAGAGGGGGAGGGAAATGGGAGGCTGGGAGGAGGCGGGAAATTCTTTTTTTTTTCTTTCAATAAAAAAAAATATCATTCCCAAAAGCCACATGATGCAGGAGGTGATGTATGCAGTGAAGATGTTTTATTGCCACTGGTTAATAAAGAAACTGCTTTCAGCCAATGGTTTAACAAAGCCAGGATGAAAGACATAAATAGAAAGAATAGGTAGATTCAATGAAAAGCCATGGAGCAGCCACCAGGGACAGATGTCTCCGCCACAGCCTGCCAAAACTTTGCCAATAGGCCACAACCTCATGATAATGCACAGATGAATAGAGATGGGTTAGTTTAGGATGTAAGAGCTAGCTAGCAATATGCTTAAGCTATTGGTCAAGCAGTATTGCAAAAATATACTTCCTAAGTGATTATTGCAGTTCTAAACAGCTGGGAACAAACAAGCAATTTCCCCCAACTGCCACCAAATATAAAATGCTTTGGAGTAAAAGTAAGTAAAAGACCTGTTCAACAAGATCTTTATGTCTTTGTAGAAATAAATTGAAGAAGAGATCAGAAAATTGAAAGATCTCCCATGCTCTTAGATAGGAAGGATCAACATAGTAAAAATACCAATCCTATCAAGAGCAATCTACATATTCAATGCAATACATCATAGTTCCGATGCACTTCTTCACATATCTTGAAAGAATACTACTCAATTTCATATGGAAAAACATAAAAACCCAGGATAGCCAAAACAATTCTGTACATAAAAAGAACTTCAGGAGGGATCACCATCCTTGGCATCAAGCTTTATTAAAGAGCTACAGTAATGAAAACAGTTTGGTATTGGCATAAAAACAGACAGTTTGACCAATGGAATTGAATCAAAAACCTGGATATTAATTCACACACTTATAAACACTGTAATTTTTGGCAATGAAGGTAAAACTTTACAATGGAAAAAAGAAAGCATCTTCAACAATGGTATTGGCATAACTGGATGTCTGTTTAGAAATGTACCCAATTTTATTTAAATTATTTGATATTCTGATGTCTAATTTCTTGAGTTATTCATATATTTTAGAGATCAATCCTCTTTCTGATGTGGTGTTGGTGAAGATCTTTAGTGATCTTTACTGGATGTAGGAGAATATAAATAGATCCATACCTACCCCATGCACAAAACTCAAGTCCTAATGTATTAAAGACCTCAATATGAGTGAGTACATCCCATGTTCCTCTTTTTGGGTCTGGCTTACCTCACTCAGGATAGTGTTTTCTATTTCCATCCATTTGTATGCAAAATTCAAGAAGTCCTTGTTTCTTACTGCTGAGTAGTACTCTAATATGTATATATTCCATACTTTCTTCAACCATTCTTCCATTGAAGGGCATCTAGGTTGTTTCCAGGTTCTGGCTATCACAAACAATGCTGCTATGAACATCATAGAGCATATACTTTTGTTGTATGATAAGGCCTCTCTTGAGTCGCGGCACCAAAATGTTGTTCTTATTTCCTGTTTGGCTGAAGGGGTAAAGACGGTTACATGAGGAAAAGACACAGAACGCGGCGGTCCCACGTGGGTGCACTTTTAATGGAGGAGGGACAACAAACAGGTGGGGAAGGGCGTGCAGACACAGTATGGAAGGGGGGAAGAGAAGGGAGGGAGAAAGGAGAAAAGAGAAGAAGAGAGAGAGAGGGGGCTCGTGGCGGCCCCCGCTTTTTAATGGGGAATGCAAAAGCTTCTGGGAAATGTGTCCCCAGGGGAACGCTGGAGTTGTAGTGTCACAAGGGAACAACACTAGCCATAAACAAAGGACATTGTGCCTATAATTAGTGATCCTAGAGAAGCTAAATAAGGAGAACCCAAAGAAAAACATATAGGCATCCTCCTGAATGCAAGCGATGAAAGGAGACAGAGGCAGAAACCCACACTCGAGCACAGGACTGAAATCTCAAGGTCCAAATCAGGAGCAGAAGGAGAGAGAGCACGAGCAATTAACTCAGGACTGCGAGGGGTGCACCCACACACTAAGACAATGGGGATGTTCTACTGGGAACTCACGAAGACCAGCTGGCCTGGGTCTGGAAAAGCCTGGGATAAAACCGAACATAGCAGACAATGAGGACTACTGAGAACTCAAGAACAATGGCAATGGGTTTTTGATCCTACTGCACGCACTGGCTTTGTGGGAGCCTAGGCAGGTTGGATGCTCAACTTACTAGACCTGGATGGAGGTGGGGGTTCCTTGGACTTCCCACAGGACAGGGAACCCTGATTGCTTTTCGGGCTGAGGGGGGGGGGCTTAATTGGGGGAGGGGGAGGGAATTGGGAGGCGGTGGCGGGGAAGAGACAGAAATCTTTAATAAATAAATAAATTAAAAAAAATAAAGACCTCAATATAAATCTAATTACACTGAACCTGATAGAAGAGAACGAGGGAAGTAGCCTTTAATTAATGGGCACAGGAGACCACTTCCTAAATATAAGACCAGTATCACAGACACTAAGAGCAACAGTAAATAAATGGGACTTCCTGAAACTGAGAAACTTCATTAACACAAAGGACACAATAAGATAAAAAGGCAGAATACTAAAGATCTTCACCAACCCCACATCAGATAGATCTCTAAAATATATAAAGAACTCAAGAAATTAGACATCAGAATATCAAATAATTTAAATAAAGTTTGGTACAGTTCTAAACAGAGAATTCTCAACAGAAAAATTCAAATGTCTGAAAGACACTCAAGGAAATGTTTAATTTCCTTAACCATAGGGGAAATGCAATTCAAAATGAATCTGAGATACCATCTAGCAACTTTAAGAATGGCTAAGATTAAATGCACCAATTATACTTTATGCTGGAGAGAAAGCTGTATAAGGGGAACACTCTTCCATTGCTGGTGGGAATACAACTTGTCCAACCTCTCTAGAAATTAGTATGATGGTTTCTCAGAAAATTGGGAATCAACCTACTTCAAACCCAGTAATACCACTCTTGGGCAGATACTCAATGGATGCTAAATCATATTACAAGGACATTTGTTCAATTATGTTCATATCAGGATTATTCATAGTAGCCAAAACCTGAACAAAACCCAGATTCCCCTTAACAGAAGAAGGGATAAAGAAAACGTGGTACATTTACACAATGGAATACTACTGAATGGAAGAAAAATAAAAGACATCTTAACATTTTCATGCAAATGGATGGAACTAGGAAAAAAACATCCTGAGTTAAGTTACTCAGACCCAGAAAGATGAACATGGTATGTATCCACTCATGGGTGAATACTATTTGTAAACAAATGATATAGTCCACAACCCCAGAGAAGCTACATAACAAGGAGAACCCTAAAAGAACCATACATAGATCCCTGTCGTACAGGAAAATAGACAATGTCTCCTAAGAAAATTAGGAGCATGGGGATTGGGGGAGAGAAGGGAAGTTAGAGGGGTAGAAGGAGAGGAGAAGGGAGGCTTGAGGAGATCTAAAGGAAACAGGATGGTTGAGATGGGGAAAGACAGAGACAGAGAAAAGGAAAAAGATATCTTGAGAGAAGGAGCCATTATAAGGCTATCAAGTAACCTAGCACTAGAGATATTCCCAGGAATCCAGAAGGATAATCTCAGCTAAGCCCCTACGCAATCGTGGAGAGGTTGCATGAACTGGCCTTGCCCTGTAGTCTGATTGATAACTATTTTAAATGTCATAATAGAGCCTGATGGCAGCAGATGTAGAGAACCACTGTGCAGCATTGGACTGAGCTCCCAAAGTACCGTCAAAGAGAGGTGAGAGTGAGAATATGAGCAAAGAGGTTAGAACCATGATAGGAATACCCACTGAAACAGCTTATGTGAGCTAATGGAAGATTACCAATATTAGCCAAACTGGGAAGGAACCATCATAGGACCAAAGTAGGCACTCTAAATGTGGGTGGAAGTTGTATAGATGTGGCAGACTGTGGGGCCACTTTCAGTGAGACCAGGATTTAGCCCTATTGCTCATTCTGGCTTTTTGTAACCCATTCTTCCTGGGGGGATGCCTTGCTCAGCCTAGGTATAGTGGGAAGAGTCTTGGTCCTGTCCCAAAGCAATGTACAAGACTTTGCTGACTCACCATGTGAACCCTTACCCTTTCAGAGGAATGGATGGGGGATGGGCTGGGGTAGAAGAGTGGGAAGGGAGAGGGTGCAAAAGGAGGGGAAGGAGTGGGAAGTGAATTTTGCATGTAAAATAAGAAGGTAGTTTTTTTAATAAAATAATTTTTTTAAAAAAGAAAATATTGTTCTTGTCTTCCTGTGAATTCATTGTCAATAGCTGTCTCAAGCTCATGTTGTGATGGTTTAACCATTACCATTGTGGATTATATCAATGAAAATATATTAATGAAAAACAAACACTTTATGCTTTTAGTTGCTTTGCTCAAAGTATTTTATCTGAGGAAAAGAAGCTCCAACAATTGTTTGTTACAATATTACAAGACCTAACATACAATACACTTTCAACCTCAGAAAAAATCAATTATTGCATATTTTTAAAATGGGACACTTTACATACTTAAAATTGGTGAAAGATTATAATATGCACTGTCTAAATCATAATAAACTGAGTTTTAGATTCTTATGTTTGAAAGTTTCCTATCAGCAATCAAATTAAAAACAGACTGATGAAAAGTGATCAAATTTAGCTCATTTAATTTTCATCTAAACACTCCAGAATCTATTCAACAGAAGGCTGGGAGGAAACTGTATGTATATGAATAAAAAATCAAATTCATACAAAACTAGCGCTTATGGGGGGAAGCTTCAACAACTGCTACATTTTCTTTGAAAGTATGCCACATTCACAATTCTCATAAGCATACTTCTCTGCAAATTGTCAGAGCTTGAGGATTTGTGCTAGTTTCTTGAGAAAAATGAAGCCAATGACTCAAAATCAGTGGTTCTAGATTAAAAGGCCTGCTGTAAACACTGAAATTAGTTGAAATACCAAATTAGGTTGAATGACTGTAGTGTGGGAACAGGATGTAAAGCTTTGTTTAAATTTTCTTGAAAAGGCATATGATATAAAATACTTTCCTAAAACTTAAAATATGAACATAAAATCTTATAGTGAGTAAATATAAATTGTCAAGAAATGATTTATTAGTAAAATAGGTTATTCATTTAGCAAATAGAGCCATGCAAGGGTTGGATGTTAAAGTTATGGAGTATGATAAAAGTAAGTTCAAATATGTATGTCACTATTAAATCCAGCCATCAAAATTAATACTGGATGTATACCTCAAAATTACATTGGAAAACACATGGAAGGCATTCTATTTAGTAAATTAAAATTGAAATATAAGAAATAAACATAAAATAAAAGAATACAAATCATCAGGATGACAAAATGAACATTAAAATAAATCTATTCTCTGAAGACGTTGTCCATTAACTATCTAGGTAAGAGGAGAGTTGTCAGAACTGACAGAAAATCACTCAGGCAAAGGTACCACTTACCTGTAATTCCAGCTCTTGGAGACCTGAAACAGGGAGTGTCTTAAGTTTGAGGACAGCCTAGGCTTCATGTCAAGCCCCTTTCTCAAACCAATGGGAAGGAGCCGCTTGCTCTAGTGCTATCAAAAGCCACTAAAATCCAGGAGATTGTGAAAAATAGCTCATATGCATGGATATCTGGCACTAACTACAAATGTTCGAAACATGGTGACTATTTCCATTATGTTTATTTTATTTGTTTCAGATAGATACATTCCACATCATTACTGAGATATTAAAACAAGTGAAAAATTGTAACTCTCTTGGTAGACATTAAGATTTTTAAATAAGAAAATTGTGTATCTAAATTTGACACTATCAGAAAATTGAAATAATGAACATCAATGAAATGATATTTTCCCTAGGAATCTCATATAAGCAAAAGGAAAGGACACCAAGCAAAGGGAAAGGTATCTCCCTAAGAGTGATTTCATATTTGTTAATCTTTACAGAATAAGCTTAAAAAACAGTCTATGATGGTCAATTTGGGACACGACAACACCTGACTGGGACTACTTAGTTGTGTATGTCCTCAGCACTCTGTGTCAATTTTAATTTTAATTTAGTATCCTGAGGACGGACTTGGTGGCACTGGATGTGGGATGGGGTGAGGGACATTTCCTGGATTTTTTTTTTGTTTTGTTTTGTTTTTTTGTTGTTTTTTGAGATAGGGTTTCTCTGTGGTTTTGGAGCCTGTCCTGGAACTAGCTCTTGTAGACCAGGCTGGTCTCGAACTCACAGAGATCCGCCTGCCTCTGCCTCCCAAATGCTGGGATTAAAGGCGTGAGCCACCACCGCCCGGCCATTACCTGGATTTTTTTTTTTGTTTCTTTTCCCAGTATTGCCACATCAACCAAATCTCTTATTTCTGCTTTCTACATTAAAGTCCCTTAAAGGAAAAATGAAAATAAAATTAAAAACTTGAATTTTCAGGGAATGCGAGTCAAGTTCCTTGAATATTTGTTTCATAACAAGGAGGATAATCACATAATATTTGAATTATCAAATATGGCTAGGCTATTTGCAATTACTTTATATAATGTATCTCATAAATACAGAAGTTGGGACCCTGTAAAAATTAATGAATAGATTACCTTTTAAACAAATACTTAAACTTTAATTGTCATATTGACAGCTGAATGTGAATAAATAAGCTATATCTCCAGCATTTCCTTACTTCTCTTACTCCCCTATGAGTTGTGTTGATTTGTATGTATATTTTGTAGTCACTTTGTGCTTACCAGTGTGGCATTTAAGAAGACTATCAAATCATGATGACATTGTATCTTGATAAATGCAACATGAACTGAAAATGTCAGGTAAAATATATTATGAAATACTCTTACTGTAAAGCACTGTAGCTCATTGGTACAGTACATAACTGGTTGTTTATAATTATGACTGGATTACAATACGATAGTCATAGTACTACTACTATATTACAAATGGCTATACAAGGAAAATACCAAAAATCGAAGCTAAAGTTGTAATCTCTGCAAAATAAAAATAAGTCAAATAATTATAAATCATAAGCCATCTGTATTCATTAGGCCACTAAAAAAATTAGGAACTACAAAAAACAGTTTTATAAGGATAAAAAGCTGGAGAGGTTGTAGAGCAAAGGGAACACTCATCCATTGCTGGTGGGAATTCAAACTTATGCAACCAATTTGGGAAATCAGTGTGGCAGTTTCTGAGAGTACTGGGAAATAACCTACCTCGGATCCAGCAATTCCACTCTTGGGAATATATCCAAAACATGCTCAATCATACTACGAGAGCATTTTTTCAACTATGTTCATAGCAGCATTATTCGTAATAGCCAGAACCTGGAAACAACTTAGGTGCCCCTCAACTGAAGAATAGATAAAGAAAGTATGGCACATCTACACATTAGAGTACTACTTAGCAGTAAAAATAATGACATCTTGAATATTGCATGCAAATGGATGGAATTAGAAAACATTATCCTGAGCGAGGTAACCCAGACCCAAATTCGAATATGGTATGTACTCACTCATAAGTCGATACTAGTAATAAACAAAGGGAAATGAGCTTATAGTTCAGGATCCTAGAGAAACTAAGTAATAAGGTGAAGCCAAAGAAAAACATATATAGACCCACCTGGAAATTGGAATCAGACAAAAATTTGGGATCAGGGGAGTAGGATGGTTGAGGAGAGCTTGAAGGAATGGAATTGTCGAGATGGAGGAAGGACAAATATGAGAGCAAGGAAAGAGATATCTTTATTGACTGAGCCATTATGGAGCTAGCAAGAAACCTGGCTCTAGAAAAATGCTCAAGAACCGGCGGAAATGACCCCAGCTAAGACCCTAAGCAATAGAGAAGAGTGTGTCTGAACTTACCTTACTCTTTAGTCAGACTGATGATTACCTTAAATATCACCATAGAACCTTCATCCAACAACAAATGGGAACATAGGCAATGACCCACATTGGAGCATTAGACTGAGCTCCCAGGATCCAGTTGAAAATTGGAAGGAGTGAGAGTATGAGCAAGGAATTTAAGACCATGAGGGGGGTCATGCTCTGAGACAGTTTGCTTGAGATAATGGGAGATGACCAACTCCAACTGGACTGAGAATAAATTATCATGGGAACAACCAAGCCCCTCTAAATGGGGTTGACAGCTGGGGCAGACTGAAGGGCCACTGATAGTGACTCTAGGCTGTGACTCTGCTTGCATATACTAGCTTCATGGGATCTTATTCTCTTTGGATGTAAACCTTGCTCAACCTAGACATAGTAGGGAGGGCCTTGGTCTTTCCACAGGTGGGGCGTATGGAACTCCCTTAGAGTTGGAGGGGTGGGGGAGGGTCTATGAAGGGGGCTTGGAGGAGGGGAGGGAGTGGGAATTCGGTGATATTTTTAAGTAATAAAAAAGAAATAAAAAAGAAAGAGCAAATAAAATCATTTTAAACCAAAAAGAAAGACTAAAATTAATTCATTCCTTATAGAAAAATAAAATAAAACAGCTCAAAGGAGAAAAAAAAAGAAGTTTATAGATTGACTTTTACAGTTGGAAGTTAGGAAGTCTGGTAGTGGTTATCATTATGTTGAGAGTCAGAGAACTTGGCAAGTATATTGTGTATGAAGCAGAAAACTTCAGAGCTAGGGGAACCAATAATGAAAAAAAAATCTGACAGAGGTTTAAGGTTTAGAAGCTCTATGGATATTTAACAGCTTAAATCCAGATTAAAAAGTAAAGTAATTAATTCAGAGACCATTTCCACAGAAGTTTTTAAATTTTTACTTGGTTAATGTGGTAAAAAGATCCATTATAAGATAATATCATCACTCTGAATTAAAATTTCTGTAGGAGAAATTCTGGAAGGCAGTATGACTGGAATACAATTAAGATTTGGAATCACCCTATGTACATGTGCCTCCTGTAATTTCTCCTCAACAACCATCAATTCCTTTTCTGCTTCAGCTGTTAATTCTGTGGGACTATTTAAGTCTTTATCACCATCTAGGGTTTGTTTAAATGAATTATTAGATCAGGTGTTATGACAATAATCAGTCATAGACTGGAAATGTCTCATAATAATCTTTGAAAGTCATTAAGAATCCACAACTTGTCTCTCCTAATCTGGGCCTTTTGTGTTCTAATTTTCTTCAAACCTCTTTGTAATTGACAGATTCTCCTCTTTGAATCTTTTTAGGAGCAATTTATAATTCCCACTTAGGCAAGACTTTCTATACTTCTTCAATCATCCTTTCTAAAGTATCTTTATTTGAATCAGATAACAAAATGCCATCCATGTAATGAGAGATTCTAGACTTAGGAAATTGCTTACATATTATTTCCAATGGCTGGCTGACAAAGTATTGGCAGAGGATGGGGCTATTGAGCATTCCCTGTAGGAAGATAATCCATTGATATCTCCTAGTAGGTTGAGCATTATTGTAAATAGGCACTCTAAAGGCAAACTTTTCTCTATCCTTTTCTTGTAAAGGTATAATGAAGAAACAATTCTTTAAATCAATGTGAGGCCATCCCTTTGCTAACAGAGAAGGCAGAGGAATTCCAGATTGTAAAGGGCCCATAGGTTGAATAACCTTTTTGATAACTCTAAGATCTGTCACCATTCTCCATTTTCCAGATTTCATTTTTAACAACAAATACATGAAAATTCCAAGGGCTGGTAGATTATTCAATAACTCGAGCATCTAGTTGCTCTAGCACCAGCTGTTCTAAAGCCTGAAACTTTTCCTCAGCTAGAGGTCACTGCTTAATACATATTGGTTTCTCAGTTAATCATTTTAAAGGTAGGACTGTTGGTACCTCTGAAGGTTTATCAATTGCTTTGTGTTCTTGTACAGCCCAAATTGCTGATGTCCATAATCTGTAATATCTTCTAATATTTTCCTCAGAAACATAAGTTTCCAGGGCTGCAGCAATGTTAATCTTGGTATTCTATTGCTGCAATATGTCATGACCCCACAAGTTCATTGCAATATTGGCCATATATGGCCTCAGTCCTCCTATTTGCCATTCTGGTCCTATGCATTCAACCTATCTCATGCTGTGTTTTACCCAAGGTAGGGTTCTAATTCCCAGGAACTGAATATCTACCTCTTGAAGAGGCCAATTCGGATGCAAGATTCTAGAGTAATGATACTTCCACACTTGTGTCTAATAAGCCTTCAATAATAATGCCATTTATATGCACTCTTAGCTTAGGTCTATGATCATTCATAGAAGTCTGCCAAAATGTATGTTTCCTTTGTCCTACTGGGGTTTTTGACTCATCCTCCACATTTATCCCATCAATTAGACAAGCATTGTTTTTTATAGCAAGCATTGGATTTTTAACTTTCCTGGCAAGACACACTCTTCACAGTAACTGGGTATGACTGGACCACATTTATCATGGAGGCCTGTAAGAGCCACGCACAGGTGTTTCCCAATGCTATCAAGTTGCCTTTTCTATCTTTCATTGACCCATAATTCATTGGTCCAAATTCAGCCTTTGCCCTGCCTCCTGCATATACCCGGGGGCTGAGTATTCCTATTTCTGCCATTCTCTGAAGAGACATTATTCCTAGGAATCCATTGTCTATGATTCTTCCTCAGATGTCCCATTCTACCACAATTAAAACATTTGGTATTTTGATGTCTTCTCTTATCATTGGAAATTGCTTTTCCTACCCAAGCTTCAGTAGCACATTCATTGTATGTAATACCCATTCTTTGATGTGTGCTGACCTGATCTTTAAAGGCCCAAAGATCCTTTTGCATTTTAAGTTGACATTCTCATAATCCAAAGATTCAATTATTATAGGTCTGGCTTCTGGGTCAGTTAACCCTTTTTGTATAGCCCTAGGTTTTTTTTTTTTTTGCAAAATGTTAGTAAAAGGTTGTCTCTAACCCTGTGTAACCCTATGATATGATTCAAATATCTTTCCTAGTTTCTAGTTTCTGGACTCTGCCCCAAGCATTTAAAGCTGCTTTGCTACATAGAGACAAGTTGTGGTCATTATAAAGAGTTTGATCCTGAGGATCAGTATAAAGTCCTTCAACTAGAATTTGATCTAGGAAAATCTCAAGTCCTTTTTCTTTTCCTTGTCACTCTAAAATTCTTGTATCCTCTTTTAAAAAGCAACTCCAAAGTAATTGCTGTCCACTTTCTAGAACTGCTGAGATTAATGGAGTCCAATCTTGAGGCTTGGCTTTGCTATTTACTGAAAGCCTACATTTTGGCCATTTCCCTAACAAAGGACAAATGTAGTTCATAAGCTACAATTGCTTGTTTAATTTCCTTTAGATCAGTCATATGTATGGGCTCCCATGAATATTCTTTGACAGCCTTAGGGTATTTGGAGCCAGATACATTTTCTGATATTATCACTGAAAAGGCAAGCAGAACTCTGAGGAAGCTATCCTGGAGATTTTTATGTACCCACGAGGTTAAATTTTGCCATTTACTTTTTGTTCCTGGTCATCCAATTCAATAATTTCCTCAGTCTTTCAAATATGTTTACCACTGCCTTTTGTAATATCTAAATCACCCGTCCTGTGCTCTGCTCTAATGCTCTCGTTGAGGATTCCAAGATATGAAGTTTGTCCAGTAGAAATGATGTCTCAGCCTTGAAAAAAGTCTTTATAACATGCATATTAACTTCCTAGCCAGACATTCTATCAGTCAATCTGTCATATCCCTTTGACAGCGTCCAATTAATACATTCAACAGTGTAAATTCTCTCAAGTAATGTTTCATTATCCACTGTCATTGATTGAGTTTTATGTGCCAAATCAGCTGTATCCTTCTTCAGAGTGCTGAATCTTCCATAAAATAAATTACTATTGGTCTATATCATTTCCAAAAGTACCTCAGTTGACCGAGTTTTCTTAGTTAATTTGTTTGTATCCTCTTTCATATTTCCAGTCTTTTTTTCAAGAAGCTTGGTGACAGTCTGTACCATTTCTAATAGTACCTCTGTTGACTGAGCTTTGTTAGTTAAAGTGTTCAGACCTTTTTCAGATTTCCAACCTCTTTCTTGAAAGGCCTTGTATCACTCTGTAAAGACTGTACCATTTCTAAAAATGCCTCATTCTTAGCCCTATTGTCAAACCATATTTTTAAGGAAAAAAAGATTGAAGAGAAGACTAATCCCCAGATTCAAAAATAGTGATGTAGTTTGGATATCATATACGTATTGTAAAACCTAGCACATGGTATAAGTAAAGAGGCTATTGAAATCTTGGACTCTTAAGTTGTCTCACATATTGTCTTTTAAATTAGCATCTTATGATTTATTTTGGATATTAATCTTACCTGTGGTTTACTTAACTGGATTAGGCGCAATAACCAGTAGATGTCACAGGCAACCTTCTAAACAAACCCTGCTGGTCCTAGCAGCACACCTGAAGTCCCCATGACTGGTCTGAATCTGATCTTAGTGTGAAATGCTGAAAGATGTCCTTTAAAAAAATAATAGTTATCAATAGAAATCACAGACTGTATGTACTGTGATGGGCTTTGATCAATCAGCAGCTGCTGGAGCACAGGCATAACAAGATAATATCAGGCACCCACGAAAGTCCTTATCCCATCTGAATTTTTGCACCATGTGTGGTAACAGGACACAGACACTGTGGCAAGTGTGTGGGGACTAGAACATGCTCTGAGGCAAGTAATGTGATAATATAAAGAACCGTGGCCAATCTACAGCAGAAAAGCCACCGCTTTATTAAAATTCTATATCTAAATGAATTACTGGCTCCACACAGGCCATGGCCAACTGAGGGAGGGCTGGTGCCAAGGTGGTTGCACTCCAAGCTATTGGCATGCAGGAAAAATGAGGGATTCTAAAGCCAAACGTTTAGGCCCCATGTTGGATACCAGATGATGGTGTGTCACAAAACAATTCCACACAATATCAGAATTGTAAATAATAAAAGGGTTATTTGTTTAAGGGAAAAACTTACAGATCACTGTGCTAGGCAACAGTCCTCTGCACAAACAGGAACAGAATCTAGCTGCAATAAGCAGGAGCCAGAAGAAAATGAGTAGCTGCATATATACCACTGCTTTTACAATATAAGAGAACATATCCAAGTGGACTGGTATCTTAATAGCTATTGGCTGAAGGAGGAGAATGTGCTCCCACAGCAGCAAAGGGAAGATATTATCTTAGATTGGATCTTTTTACAACATAAACTAAGTAAAAAAATTAAAAGCAACCATCCCAAAGTATTAGAATTAACCTTTAAAGAGAAGTACTTGGATTCCTTCCAATCTTGTACCTGATACATCAATGATTAAAGCCCATACATTTTACACTGATGCAAGTAAATCAGGAAATACAGGATATAAATCAGATTTAAGTAAGGTGGAACAAAATCCTTATAATTCTATCCAAAAAGCAGAGATATATGCTATTTTCATGATATTAAGGTATTTTAAAGAACCTCTGTATATAGTTATCGATTCCCAATATACATAAAGAGTTGTCTTGCTTATTGAAACCAATGAATTTATACAAGATGATACAGAATCGACATCATTATTTATTCAGGTTCAAGATACAATCAGGAGTGGACTGTAGCCCATATACATAATCTTTAATCCCATATAGTTCTGCTGGGTCTTCTAGCACAAGGTAATGCAGAAATTGAGTAATTATTGATTGAAAGTGTGCTGAAAGCCTCAGAATTTCAGAAGAAATGTCATGTCACAAGCAAGGGTTTAAGGAAAGAATTTTCTATTATATTTCAACATGCTAAGAAAATTATAAAGAGATGTCCTACTTACTTTTTATAACCAAATACCATTGCCTGAATGGAGCAACTCAAATGGTACTCAAAGAAATGAAATCTGGCAGATGGATATGTTTCCCTTTACAGAATTTGGAAAATTAAAATACGTGTACCACACCATTGATATTCAGGTTTTAAGTGGGTAACTGCCTTGCTCATTCAAGACTGATTCAGTAATAACTCATTTATTAGATATTATGGCCATCATGGGTATATCTGCACAAATAAAGACAGACAATGGTTCAGCATATGTCTAAGAAAATGAAACAGTTTTTTTGCTTATTATAATATAAAGCATATTACAGGTATAGCAAACAATCCTATGGGTCAAGCAGTGATAGAAAAATCACACTGAACTTTAAAGGACATATTAAACTGAAAGGACTGGAAAATACCCTCAGAAATAGATTGCATAATGATTTATTAACCTTGAATTATATTAATGCTAATGAGAAAAACACAATGACAACAGAGAGACATTTGAAAATAGAAAAAAAACTTCTGAATTAAATCAGCTAATGTATTTTTAAGGATGTGTTTACCTCAGAATGAAAACCAGGACCAGTAACATGACAGGTAAGGGTTATGCTTTTGCATTCATAGGAGAAGAAAAGATACTATCAAAATTAATAAAGATTCGATAGAGAAAAGGAGAAACCTCTTGAGATAGAGAAAGGACAATATCCACAGAGTTGACAATTATATAGATGGAAAGGAATCCTCACAAGTGTTTGGAAAAGGTTCTGTTCTTGTCTTTGTAGGAAAATACACATCTTCAGAAATTTTGCATGCTTAAAGATGAAAAGATAACTATCAATAAAGATCACCAAACAAAAAGGAATATGACATATGAGGACAAGTCATCTGCAGGGTAATATTTTACATGTACAGTCTCTGAACAAATATATAAATATCTAATACCCAGTAGAAATATAAACTCACTTTTAAAAAAGCTTGCTTTGGAGTGGGACAATGGTATCCTTCTCTAAATCCAAGTATGTTGTTAAGAGAAAAATTCAGTTTCTGTCTCTAGTCAGGAGCCATCTGATATGGAACAGAAAGATCTTAGGAAAAGTTTTACTTTTTTCCATAACTATTTTGTCTATATGAAATATTTTTCAATAAATATATGTATAAATAAATAATGTTTAAGTTTTTTTAACAATAAATTTTTATACAGTAGTCTTTGCAGTTTCCAGGAAGAAGATGGGGCCCCACAAAAGTGACTCCTCCTGGTTGATGTGATATCATGATGCTGATTGTGCTACTTTAAGACGGTTTGGGGTGCCAGCTGCTCACGATTGTTCCAACTTGATTAGCTGAAATGCTGCACCTTCTTACAGTGTTCTGGCCAGAACATAAATACAGATCTCAGAAAAACCTTATCAACTATTCAAAGACTATTTGCAATTATACCAGACAATAATCTTGAAGCTTAAATGCTGTGTGAGGTTTTCAGTCCTGCCTGGTTCCCGAAGTAGTTAGTGGCAAAGAAATCATACAGAGTTCTACATAAGTTACAAACTGATTGGCCCATTTGCTCAGGCTTCTTATTAACTCTTACAACTTATATTAGCCCATTATTCTTATCTGTGTTAGCTACAAGGCTCAGTACCTTTTTCAGCAAGGCAGTCACATCTGGCTTGTTCTATTGCAGGGTCACAACTGCAGATCAATGTAATTCCTTATTCCCATAATTCTCCTTTTCTCATTAGCCTGCCTCTACTTCCTGTATGGTTGTCCCACCTATACTTCCTGCCTGGCTACTGGCCAATCAGCATTTATTTAAAATATAATTGACATAATATAGACATTTGTCCCACACCACTTAACTATCATTTTATTATTACAGGATCCCATTGAAAGAACATCACCCCCATCACAGCTGGAAGTATGCAGATGGATGTGGAGCTGCGGGCTGCAGCCAGCCCTCACACGGCTAGCTTTACCTGAAAATAATTACACGGAAATTGTATTCTTTTAAACCCATTAGTTCCAGCCTCTTATTGGCTAACTCTCACATCTTGATTAACCCATTTCTAATGATCTGTGTAGCACCACAACGTGGTAGCTTACCAAGAAAAATCTTAACCTGCGTCTGTCTCGGAGAGGAGAATCATGGCTACTACCTGACTCAGCTTCTTTCTCCCAGCATTCTGTTCTGTCTACTCCACCTATTTAGTTTTCTGTTCTATCAAAGGCCAAGGCAGTTTCTTTATTAACCAATGAAAGTAATACATAGACAAATGACCCTCCTCCATTAGAAGTAATTCTAGAAGATGATGTTCCCTCTCCCAAAAAAGTTTGTCCTCAGGGTTAGGGACATCAATTAGGGGTTGATTATAACTGGCATAGGATTTGGGGTTGAGGTAGAAATTATGTAGGCTCAGGGACTCTGTCTTTTTTAAACGGGGAAATTGGATGGGATAATAGGAAGATTAGTTTGAATTTACACTAAAATAATAGTAATAGAGTGAATACTTTTGAGCTGTCATTCATAGGCAACTTACAATGGTGTAAATACTTGTATATTACTAAAAGTTCAAATTATATGTTATATTGAATATACTATTTCTGTTTATAATATTTGTACAACTATGAAAATTTCTTTTGTTATACTGTATACATACATGTTTCTACCTCTGTTAAAGACATTTTGTATTATGATACAATTTTAGGATATATTTATCTTATTGCTTTATACATTTCTATCTGTGATCAAGATATTTGTACATTGTTTACATTTTAAGGTCATTGTACTCAATTGCTGCATAGTTATTTAAAGATTGTTTAATATTCCAATATAAATTCCTAATCTTTATGGTATACAAGTACTAAATATTATAGGTCAATAGTCATTCATATTTGTCATACTTTTATTTAGACTAATCAGGTTCTTTAGATGTATAGAGATTGTATTCTGCATAGATAGGTAATCTTCAACCACTTCCAAGAACTGTAGAATATGGCATTTAAGTAACTTAGGGTTCTGTGGAAATGAGACACAATTGCTCCTGGCAGCACAGATCTATTCACAAGAGAATGTTGAGCACTGAAGACACTCCACTTGGAGCTTGTTTTCTTCTTGGCAAACCTGGCCTTTGGGCAAGGAATGGCACTTGCCTTAACCACTGACAAAATGTGTGGTGTCTTGTCAGGATAAGCAGAATATGAGAAAAAAGATCACAAAACCCTGCCAAGACAGGGTAAGATGGTTCTGAAAATTTTCTTGTGTATTAAACGGTCTGTCAGTAATTCTAGGACTTAACCAAAGTTGGTTGCTTCAACATTGCAAATGAGATTTTGGGTGATTGAGCATGTATCCAGCAGTCTTTCTCATCTACTACTCATTTTGGAACCTGCTTTATTGTACTTCCTGTCTACTCAAGTAATATTATCTCCTATCTCAGGCCTTTGATGGGGTCAAATATTAGATAGTAATTGTTACTTTCCTCCTATGATTTAGCTATACCATTTCTTATACAAAACTTAGACTCTTTAGAATAGAATGATCATTCAAACACTTATCGAATGTTCCTTGCTTAATATTGTTTATGTCAGTTGTAATTCTAATTGTTATACTTAATATTTGTTTTTATTATATATAGTTTTTTCTTAAGCTTAGAACTCTTTAAAAAAAAAACAAGGGGGGGCGGTGCTGTAGGAATTCCTTGAACCAGTAGCCTTTAAGATACCAGTCCATTGGGTGTGACCTCTTATGCTATTAATGTGAACATAAAGCACAAGTGTGATATCTCTCCTGGCTTCTGAATTTGGTCACTGTTTCCCATTCATGCAGAAGACTGTGATTTTTGAGTCTACCCCTAAATAAATAACCCTTTATCATATGTAATTCTGAGCTACTGTGGGATTATTTTTTTAATTTTCATTGTCACCTATTCCTAACTTTACTGTGCAATAGTACAGCAGAACTTCATATTATATGTTTTTCTTAGTGTCTACTCACAGGTGGTGGACTCCTCTACGATGAATAAATTGTTTATCAGTCTATGCTGGCTGGTAGTAAAGGATGGTACAGTTTCTTGGTACAAACAGGAGTTGAAGCTATCCTTCTCTTTAAAAATGTAGTTAAAATTCCTAGGACAGGATGAACTTTGGAAAACATTGTATTTACACCATAGAGTAACAGAATAAGGCACAACATGATCTTGAAAACTTATGATATCCAGAATATAGTCAAGCAGATAAAACATAACGAATGGGCTTTAACTTGATGTGATCTTTTACATGAAGCAGAGAGTTGTTCTTCTCTATTCCTGGCATCCTAATTAAGGGTGTCCATGTGAAATAGTATATTCCCTATATTTATATTGGGTTTGACTTGAAACTCTAAAATTTTACCCCAAAAGTCCAGATCACATCATCCAAAAGTTCTCTTTATTTAATTTGCAGAATATCTTAGAAACAAAGACATTGACTTTTGGATTGTCATATAGCAAAATAAGTATATAGTAGAATCCTCATGATAATAAGAGATTTTCTAAGAGCCAAACCTCTAGTGTGAGGCTATTTGTTTGTTCCTGGATACATAGACTTTAAATTACCACAGAGAAACTACATTAATTAAATTACTGCCTTATCCATTAGCTCTAGTTTTTTATTGACTAACTCTTACATCTTAATTTAACCCATTTCTATTAGTCTGTGTATTGCCACATGGCTGTGGTTTACCGGCAAATTTATGGCATGTCTGTTCTCAGTGGTGGCTACATGGCTTCTCCTGACTTTGCCTTCTTTCTTCAAGCATTTAGTTTGGTTTTCCCTACCTAGTAAAGTTCTGCATTGCCTGACCTATAGGACAAACTAGTTTCTTTCTTAACCAATGGTATTCAAAGCATACAGAAGGGAATTCCATATTGCCTCTCCTTTTTTGTTTAAATAAAAAAAAGAAGGTTTTAACTTTAACATAGTAAAATTACATATAACAAAACAGGTATCAAGCAAGAATTACAGTTACAATATTTATATCTACTTTATCTTTTATCATAACTAAGGAAAATTATAATTATAACTATTCTTCAACTCCATTGAAGACCCCAGAAAGATATAATATTACCTACATTAACAGGATGCATATTGTAAATAAATTTAAACTTCCAGAATTGACAAAGACATCTCAATGCCTAGACAGTCACCCAGAGTTCTTCTGTGCTGTTGGGGCACCCATCTTCAGCCTATATGCTCATAGTATCCAGCAGACTTTTCAATGAAACAGGATATTTCAAAGATAGATCCACCTCTATTGGTAGTTTGTCAGTTGATTTTTCCTGTGTCCTGCATACTATTTAGCAGAAAACTTTATGAATAAGGAACCCCAAAAAAGTCTCACCTTTATGCAAGTTCAGTAGCTATTCCTCTGTGAGTCCTGCATGTACAGTTCATACAGCATAACATCAAGCTGTCCAGACAAGAGCAGTTTCTTGCCCAAATGGCTAGCAAAATCCATATTTTAATGAAGGTAATTCCACACTCACTAAAAAAGTAATCCCACCTACTAAAAAAGTAATCACACACTCACTCAGAATTGAGTATAATAAAAGGTTATTTATTTAGGGATAGACTCACAGATCACTGTTCTCTGCTTGAATGGGGAACAGCAACTGAATCTAGCAGCCAGGAAAGAGGCTGGACTCATGCTTTGCCTAGGCATATATAGTATAAAAGTCCATGCACAATTAGGTGGGTAACTTAAAGGCTACTGGTGGTAGGAATTCCTACAGCAATAAGGAGCATCTTCCTCTTGAAGTTATTTGTGCTTCCACTGTCATGAAAAGTCCTAAGTTCTTAAAACACTTTAAATGCCACATTCTGAAGATCTCTGAAAGATTTGAAGACTACCTCTCTAAGTTAAATATATCTCTATATATCTAGAAAACCTAACTAACCTGACTACAAGCTTGGGTGTTATAGATGACTCTCTATTAACCTATGTTTCTTAATTATATACTACATTTCTAAATAGACCACACAACAATAATACCTTAATCAAGAGCAGAAATATACATCAATAGACCAAGGTCCACATCAATGAAAATTATTCATATATATATATATATATATATATATATATCATATCATATCCCACTTTAAATGTAATCAAACATTTATAAACAATATGTGGGAATTTTTGCTCAATTCTCTCTAAACTGCTACCTGCTTTCTGTTGGGCAAAGTAATTTTGAGGGGGGGTGTTTACAGTGACTTTTCGGGGGGTTTAATCCATCAAACCACATTAGTCTGGAAGCATTCTACAGATTTTCTTCCTCTGTGGATACAAAGAAGAACCTCTTTTCTAAAGGAAGATATCCTTATACTCAAATTTAGAAGATGCCTTTAAAGTATATATGTGGGTTACTTAGCTCATTAACAGTCAAAAAATTCAAAGAAAACTCAATAATATACATAATCCAGACTCTGTGTATATTCCATCTTTACAGGGCTTGTTTTACTTTATTCCTATTACTTTTTTACAAGTTTAATATTTATTTTATTATCTTTACTCCTATAATCTATGACTACCTGTACTCTTTTATACTACATTTACTGTCTATTTTCTCTTTGTCTTCTTTCTCTCAAGCCTATGTATGTTTTTAAAATACACTGTGTCTCATTTAGAGGTCTTTAAGTCTGAATCTGCCCTTATTTCATATTTGTAATCCTTTTCTGACCAGGAGGACTTTTTTAAAATGATAAGCACTTCTTAAAAGCCCAAACAGCAGTATTGCTAGGGCATATATGGCTCTGCCTGCTTGTTCTGCCCAGTCAAACATGATGGATGGCCATTCACTCCCTGTGAGACTGCTGGATGGGAACTGTTCTCATTACAACTCTGAGAACCAATTGGCCCGTACTGCCACCAAGGAACTTGCAGTACCCATAAACCCCATTTAAATGCTCAGCCTCGAAGAGCAATCAGGGTTCCCTGACCTGTGGGAAGTCTAAGGACCATCCCCCTCCATCCAGGTCTAGTAAGGTGAGCATCCAAACTGCCTAGGCTCCCCCAAAGTCAGTACGTGCAGTAGGATCAAAAACCCATTGCCATTGTTCTTGAGTTCTCAGTAGTCCTCATTGTCCGCTATGTTCAGCAAGTCCGGTTTTATCCCATTGTTCTTCGAGCTGATGAGGAAGGGGGACTTGATCTGGGGAGGGGGAGGGAAATGGGAGGCGGTGGCGGGGAGGAGGCAGAAATCCTTAATAAATAAATGAATTAAAAAAAAAGAAGGGGAAAAAAGCAAGGATGTTGGGGAAAAAATAAATAAATAAATGCTCAGCCTCTTAAAAGAGCCGGAGTTCGTGCTGGCTGTATGGTCCAGGAAGCTGCTGTTTCAAAACCATGCATCTTTTTTTCTGCTATTGCTGAATCTATAAGACCTCTTTTAAAGGAGCTGCAGCATGCTGCCTGTGAGCAAAGCCCATTTAGAAAAAATATATAAATACACTTTGGGTTTTTTTTTTTTTTTGTGTGTGTGTGTGTGTGTGTGTGTGTGTGTGTGTGTGTGTGTCTAGAACTCCTTTCCCAGCTCTTTCAGGTTTTATGTACCAATTTGTAGTGTGAGGCTGCTTGTTTGTTCCTGGCTGGCCAGACTCAAAATAACCACACAAAAACTTCATTAATTAATTTACTGCTTTGCCTATTAGCTCTAGATTTTGATTGGTTAACTCTTGCATCTTAATTTTATCCATTTCTATTAATCTGTGTATTGCCATGTTGCTGTAGCTTACTGGTATGATTAAGGCATGTTTGTTCCTGTTGGTGGCTACATGGCTTCTCCTGACTTTGCCTTCTTTCTCCCAGCATTCAGTTTAGTTTTCTCCATCTTGCTAAATTCTGCCTTATTAAAGGCAAAAACAGTTTCTTTATTAACTAATAGTATTCACAGCATACAGAGGGGAATCCCACATCACAAACCTATCTTTTTTTCTGAAATTTTAATGATAACCTTTGGTCAAATAAAGTCTTCATTCCTTCATTGTATAGCTTCAATTGTTACTTAAGATCTACAAGTCTCAAGCTTTTTCCATCTTATAGATAGTGATAACTACCACAAAGTATTTTGGGAAAAAATGGATAGTAAATTATTGTGAGGTTCCTGTGTGAGGTCCTTGGAATAAGTTATAAACAGCCATTACTACATGCAAACCACCACTCCCTGAATAGTTTTTTTTCATACTAATCTTAATTTACCCGACTTCTAATTATGGATGCCCATTCACACATAAATCACCTGCCTTGACTAAAATATCTTTTATGAGACTAGGTATCAAGCTATATGATAATCAAAACCACTCATTACCTATCTGTCCAAATTATTGAACCAGTTACCATTCATCCTTTAAATGATTAGACATATCAACATATTTCTTTCTTAAAATCAAAACCTCTATACATTAGCTTTCAGTTTTCTCAGTTAAGTGAGCAGAAGAGAGAATATGTTCACCTTAATTTTGTATTGTTGAATAAATCTTTCCTTTTTTTAGCCATTTGATTGCTGTTCTACTTTTTTTGTCTTCAGAGGAAGTTATTTGCTGCATGTCCCAAAGGATGCTTCAGTGCCTCATTCATTGTCTTTTCTAGCTTATTTCCATTTCATGATAATTGATATTCAATTAAATTATATTTGAAACTCTTCTTGTCATGAAAACAGCCAAAATATTGAAACAGATGTCAAAAAGCATTTTCTCAATTTGGCATCATTAAATGGGTTCCAATTCATAGATCATACAAAATATAATTATACAATATAACTGAATTATAATTCTAATATTCTTCTAAAACATGTACCAAGATCCATTAAAATAAGTGTTCTTTTGCTGGGTACATTTTTATGCATGAACTACTTCTCTTTGTCCTCACTTTGAAATGTTAAAGAAGGTTTCAACAAGAAATTTCTCTGCGCACATTAAGGTTATAATCAGCTACTACTCTCTCAATCCCTAGATTTGGAGCTATCACTTTTAATTTTCACATAAGAATCACATCACTACCCAACCAGCCAGAGTTAATTCTTGTCAGGATTGGAATTATATCTGTGACCAGAATATTTTCCATTGTAGTTATCTGCAGTGTGTTTCTTTCCTGAAGTCATTTCATGTGTTGTATTTTGTGGATAGCTATGCACATATGAATCACATAATGAAGAGAATTTTTTTGTTTCTTTGTTTTGTTGTTTTTCAAGACAGAGTTTTTCTGTATAACAGCTCTAGCTGTCCTCAAACTCACAGACACCTGCATGCTTCTGCTTCCTGAGTACTGGGATTAAAGGCATGCACCACCACTAATGAGTATGAAGAAAAATTTTACAAAACAGTCTAATAAATTATTAAAGCATGATGGAGTGCATTTATTTAAATTTATATCACAAATTTTCTGAGTAGCTTAAGCTTTATGATATAGCCCATTGCTTCTAAATTTCAACCATATATGGAATGTTATTGGACAATTTAGAACCAATGGTATATGTGTATTAAAAATAACAGAAAATTTCCATAAAATACCTATGAAAGGGATCTTCATCTCTATGATAATTTTATGAGACTACTAATAAATACATTTTATTGTTTGCTGAAGCATTGTGGTACAGCACATAACTATACCAATGTGACCAATGAGTCATAAGCTTTCTCGACTGTACTATACCCTCTTATATATGCCTATCCTTATTAATGACCTTCATGGTTTTATTATTTTCCATCATTCTCAGTAAACATTTACTTCAAAATGTTTTTGATAATTTTTCATATGTGTGTGTGCATGTATACATGTGTATATATGCATATATGTCTGTGTGTGCATCAAGATGCTCTTAGAGACCAGAAGTGGATGTTGAATCCCATGGAATTGGGGTTACAAGTGCTAATTAGATGCAAAAATTTGGTGCTAGAAACTGAACTCTGGTCTTAAAGGAGTGCAGTAAGCTTTCTTAAATGGAAAGCATTATCTCCAACCCCAAATGACTTTCCTCTATGTTAAGAATATATGAGCTTTTCTTGACATCTGCCTTTCTAGTTAGGTCTTCTAAATTATAAATCTCAAGCAATTGGATCAGAATTATTTGGATGAATTCCAGACATAAATATATAGCACAGCATAGAAACCAAAACTTTGGTTTATAGAAATACAAGTCTTTGTACAAATCTCAGGTTCTCAGCTTGCCCTAAGCACATTTTGACATCCTAATTCTGTCACATGAAAATTAGAGATAGTATTATTGGTTAGTAAATATTTTTTACAGAGAATATATGTTTAATAAAAATTTCTAGACCAGTATTTGTCATAAATTAAGAGATTATTAATATAAACATGCTGACTACATAGAACTGTGTGCTTTTTGCTCACTTAATTTGAGCCTCACTTTGTATCTATAAGTTCAGGCTGCCATAGACCTTTCACAACCTTCTGATGATATATTTCTTGTTTGCTATAAATTTACAATAATACATTTGACTTCACACATGAGTGGAATGGAATCAGTACTTTTAATCCTAACACCTGTTCTACTTTACTCCTCATTTTCCAGCACAAGAGCCCATGTTTCTCACCTAATCATTCCTAAGTGATAAAAGCTGTGAAAATGGTAATCATGTTTTTCACTCAGAAAAAATATTGAATACTGGCACGAAACTTGCCCCTTAAATCATAAGTAGGTGAGAAAGCAGCATGCTTACTTAAAAAGAGAGAACTTGTTTTGTGCATTCAGAACAGAAAAAAATACAGCTTTTCAACTTTACTGAATATAAAATTAAAAACTATAAAACTAAGTTATCACTATTATTTTTTTTGTTTTAATATGTCACTTAA
Organism: Microtus oregoni; assembly: GCF_018167655.1. Classification (NCBI taxonomy): domain Eukaryota; kingdom Metazoa; phylum Chordata; class Mammalia; order Rodentia; family Cricetidae; genus Microtus; species Microtus oregoni. Next base: position 3,707,841 of record NW_024543812.1, read on the forward strand.
ATACTAAGAAAAAATAAAGAAACAAAAAAATTCAACAGGCCAGGAGACCCAGCGTTGGGGTGAGTTTCTGACCCTGCGGCGCCAGCCCGGGAAGGGGAGTTCAGAGCTTCCTTGGCCCCCTATCCTTCTTGAGCTCTCGGCAGGGCCCCCACTCCCTGCATACCTCCTCTTTCTTCCTAGCCCACCCAGCTTCCATCCAGAAACCTCCCCAATTTGCCCCACCGCCCTCTTTCTGCACATAACATCACCCAGCCCAGCCAGTCTGGGCACTGGGTCCGAATCATCGGGGCACCCAAGCGGGCGGGAGTCTCTTTGTTTCTATGGCATGCCTGCACCAAGCAGGGTAGGCGCTTTGTTTGAGACCTGCCCACCAGCACGGAGGCCTGATCTCTAGGCGCCAGGAGACCCAGCGTTGGGGTGAGTTTCTGACCCTGCAGCGCCAGCCCGGGAAGGGGAGTTCAGAGCTTCCTTGGCCCCCTATCCTTCTTGAGCTCTCGGCAGGGCCCCCACTCCCTGCATACCTCCTCTTTCTTCCTAGCCCACCCAGCTTCCATCCAGAACCCTCCCCAAATTGCCCCACTGCCCTCTTTCTGCACATAACATCACCCCGCCCAGCCAGTCTGGGCACTGGGTCCGAATCATCGGGGCACCCAAGCGGGCGGGAGTCTCTTTGTTTCTATGGCCTGCCTGCACCAAGCAGGGTAGGCGCTTTGTTTGCCACCTGCCCATCAGCACGGAGGCCTGATCTCTCGGTGCCAGGAGACCCAGCCTTGGGGAGACCCAGCATTGCGGAGAGACAACGTTGGGGAGATCCAGCATTGGGTAGGCAAGGAGACCTTATCCGGTAAAGAAGATCCATAAGGGAGCATTTGGAAGAAGAGATGGGTAGATGCCAAGGCAAGAATTCGCCCAACAAGCTGAAAAGCAACATGAAGCCACCAGAAACCAGCGACCTCACAACGGGAGGACATGAACACCTTAAGCAAGAAGAAGTAGAAAAGGTTGACTTCATGAAAGTGATGGACGCCCTTAAACAGCATGTAAAAAATGCCCTTATAGAAATGGATGAGAATTATAACCGAAATTTGAAGAACTGAATAAATCAGTGAATGACACCCTAGAAAAACAAGAAAAAACAATCAAACAGATAATGGAAACGGTGCAAGACGTGAAAACTGAAATGGAGGCAAAGAAGAAAACACAAACAGAGGGCCGGCTGGACATGGAAAATTTAAGTAAACAAACAGAGTCTACAGAAACAAGCATAACCAACAGAATACAAGAGATAGAAGAAAGAATCTCAGATTCTGAAGATACCATAGAGAAAATAAACACTCTGATCAAAGAAAACAGCAAGTCCAACAAACTCTCATCACAAAATATTCAGGAAATATGGGACACAATAAAAAGACCAAACCTAAAAATAATAGGAGTAGAAGAAGGAGAAGAAGTGCAGCTCAATGGTCCAGAAAATATATTTAATAAAATTATAGAAGAAAACTTTCCCAACCTAAAGAAAGATATACCTATGAAGGTTCAAGAAGCATACAGAACACCGAATAGGCTGGATCAAAAAAGAACATCCCCTCGCCATATAATTATCAAAACACAAAGCATACAGAATAAGGAAAGAATATTAAGAGCTGCAAAGGAAAAAGGCCAAATTACTTATAAAGGTAAACCTATCAGACTTACACCTGACTTCTCCATGGAAACCATGAAAGCCAGAAGGTCCTAGATAGATGTACTTCAGAAACTAAGAGACCATGGATGCAAGCCCAGATTACTATACAAAGCCAAGCTTTCATTCACTATAAATGGAGAAAATAAAATTTTCCAGGATAAAAACAAATTTAAACAATATGCAGCCACAAATCCAGCCTTACAGAAAGTAATAGAAGGAAAATCACTAACCAAGGAGTCCAACAATGACCACAATAACTCAGACATCTAGAGACCCTTCACCAACACAAATCAAAGAAGGAAAACACAAACTCTACGACTAAAAAAATGACCGGAGTTAACATCCACTGGTCATTAATATCACTTAATGTCAATGGACTCAACTCACCTATTAAAAGGCACAGGCTAAGAGATTGGATACAAAAACAGGATCAAACATTCTGCTGTTTACAAGAAACACACCTCAACCACAAAGACAGGCACCTACTCAGAGTAAAGGGCTGGGAAAAGGCTTATCAAGCAAATGGACCTAAGAAACAAGCAGGTGTGGCCATACTAATCTCTAACAAAGTTGACTTCAAACTTAAATCAATCAGAAGAGATGGAGAGGGGCATTTTATACTCATAACAGGAACAGTTCAGCAGGATGAAGTCTCAATTCTGAACATCTATGCCCCTAATTTAAAAGCACCCACGTACATAAAAGAAACATTGCTAAAACTCAAGGCAGCCATCAAACCGCAGACACTAATAGAAGGAGACTTCAACACTCCTCTCTCACCAATGGACAGGTCAAACAGACAGAAACCTAACAGAGAAATAAGAGAATTAATGGAGGTAATGAATCAAATGGACTTAACAGACATATATAGAACATTCCACCCAAATAGGAAAGAATATACCTTCTTCTCTGCAGCTCATGGAACCTTCTTAAAAATCGACCACATAGTCGGTAACAAAGCAAACATCCACAGTTACAAAAAAATATTAGTAACCACCTGTGTCTTATCAGATCACCATGGATTAAAGTTAGAATTCAACAACAATGCTATCCCCAAAAAGCCTACAAACTCATGGAAACTGAACAGTCAACTACTGAACCATACCTGGATTAAGGAAGAAATTAAGAAAGAAATTAAAGTCTTCCTGGAATTCAATGAAAATAAAGAAACAACATACTTAAACTTATGGGACACTATGAAAGCATTCCTAAGAGGAAAGTTCATAGCACTAAGTGCCCACTTAAAGAAAACAGAGAAAGCTCACATTGGAGACTTAACAGCCCAACTGAAAGCTCTAGAAAAAAAAAGAAGCAGACTCACCTAGGAGGAGTAGAAGACTGGAAATAATCAAACTGAGGGCTGAAATCAACAAAATAGAAACACAGAAAACAATCCAAAGAATCAATGAAACAAAAAGCTGGTTTCTGGAGAAAATCAACAAGATTGACAAACCCCTATCCAAACTAATCAAACGGCAGAGAGAGAATTTGCAAATTAATAAGATCAGAAATGAAAAGGGGGACATAACCACAGACACAGAGGAAATTCAGAGAATCATCAGATCTTATTACAAAAGCCTATATGCCACAAAACTGGAAAATGTAAAGGAAATAGACACTTTTTTAGGTAAATACCATATACCAAAGTTAAACCAGGACCAGGTGAACAATCTAAATAGACCTGTTAGTCGCGAAGAATTAGAAGAGGTTATCAAAAACCTCCCTACCAAAAAAAGCCCAGGACCAGATGGTTTCAATGCGGAATTCTACCAGAACTTCCAAGAAGACCTAATACCTATACTCCTTAATGTATTTCACAATATAGAAACAGAAGAGTCATTGCCAAATTCCTTTTATGAAGCTACAGTTACTCTGATACCAAAACCGCACAAAGACTCAACCAAGAAAGAAAATTATAGACCAATCTCACTCATGAACATCGATGAAAAATCCTCAACAAAATACTGGCAAACCGAATCCAAGAACACATTAGGAAAATTATCCATTATGATCAAGTAGGCTTCATCCCAGGGATGCAGGGCTGGTTCAACATACGAAAATCTATCAATGTAATCCAGCATATAAATAAACTGAAAGAAAAAAAAAACATATGATCATTTCATTAGATGCTGAAAAAGCATTTGACAAAATTCAACATCCATTTATGTTAAAAGTCTTGGAGAGATTAGGGATACAAGGGTCATACCTAAATATAATACAAGCTACATACAGCAAGCCGACAGCTAACATCAAATTAAACGGAGAGAAACTCAAAGCCATCCCGCTTAACTCAGAAACACGACAAGGCTGTCCACTCTCGCCATACCTCTTCAATATAGTACTTGAAGTTCTAGCAATAGCAATAAGACAACATAAGGGGATCAAAGGGATTCGAATTGGAAAGGAAGAAGTTAAACTTTCGTTATTTGCAGATGATATGATAGTATACATAAGCGACCCACAAAACTCCACCAAAGAACTTTTACAGCTGATAAACAGCTTTAGTAATGTGGCAGGATACAAGATCAACTTCAAAAAATCAGTCGCCCTCTTATACACAAAGGATATGGAAGCAGAGAGGGAAATCAGAGAAGCTTCACCTTTCACAATAGCCACAAACAGCATAAAATATCTTGGGGTAACTCTAACCAAGGTAGTGAAAGATCTATTTGAGAAGAACTTTAAGGCATTGAAGAAAGAAATTGATTAGTATACCAGAAAATGGAAGGACCTTCCTTGCTCTTGGATTGGGAGGATCAACATAGTAAAAATGGCAATTCTACCAAAGGCAATTTATAGATTCAATGCAATCCCCATCAGGGTCCCATCAAAATTCTTCACAGATCTTGAGAGGACAATAATCATCTTTATATGGAAAAACAAAAAACCCAGGATAGCCAAAACAATCCTATACAATAAAGGATTGTCTGGAGGCATTACCATCCCTGACTTCAAACTCTATTACAGAGCTACAGTGATGAAAACAGTGTGGTACTGGCATAAAAACAGAGAAGTAGACCAATGGAATCTTATAGAAGACCCGAATTTTAACCCACAAACCTATGAACACCTCATTTTTGATAAAGGAGCCAAAAGTATACAATGGAAGAAAGAAAGCGTTTTTAACAAATGGTGCTGGCATAACTGGATGTTAACCTGTAGAAGAATGAAAATAGACCCATATCTATCACCATGCACAAAACTCAAGTCCAAATGGATTAAAGACCTCACTATCAGTCAGAACACAGTGAACCTGATAGAAGAGAAATTGGGAAGTACCCTACAGGAGATGGGCACAGGAGATCGCTTCCTATGTGTAACCCCAACAGCACAGACATTAAGGGCAACATTGAATAAATGGGACCTACTGAAACTGAGAAGCTTCTGTAAAGCAAAGGACACTGTCACCAAGACAAATAGGCAACCTACTGACTGGGAGAAGATCTTTACCAACCCTGCAACAGACAAAGGTCTGATCTCCAAAATATATAGAGAATTCAGGAAACTAGACTTTAAAATGCTAATTAACCGAATTAAAAAATGGGGCACTGAACTGAACAGAGAATTCTCAGCAGAGGAAGTTCAAATGGCCAAAAGACACTTAAGGTCATGCTCAACCTCCTTAGCAATCAGGGAAATGCAAATCAAAACAACTTTGAGATAACATCTTACACCTGTCAGAATGGCTAAAATAAAAAACTCCAATGATAGCCTTTGCCTGAGAGGCTGTGGAGGAAGGGGTACCCTCATCCATTGCTGGTGGGAATGCAATCTGGTGCAACCACTTTGGAAATCGGTGTTTCGGTTTCTCAGGAAATTCGGGATCAACTTACCCCTGGACCCAGCAATACCACTCCTGGGAATATACCCAAGAGATGCCTTATCACATGACAAGAGCATTTGTTCAACTATGTTCATAGCAGTATTATTTGTAATAGCCAGAACCTGGAAACAACCTAGATGCCCTTCAATGGAAGAATGGATGAAGAAAGTGTGGAATATCTACACATTAGAGTACTATGCTGCGTTAAAAAACAATGACTTCTCAAATTTTGCATGCAAATGGATGGAAATAGAAAACACTATCCTGAGTGAGGTATCCCAGAGCCAAAAAGATGAACATGGGATGTACTCACTCATAATTGGTTTCTAGCCATAAACAAGGGTCACGGAGTCTACACTTGGTGATCCCAAAGAAGCTAAGTAAGAAGGTGAACCAAAGGAAAAGCATACAGTTGTCCTCTTGGCTATGGGAAGTAGACAAAATTGCCGGGGAGAAAATTGAGATCTTGGGGGTGGGGTGGGATGGGGGTAAGGGGAGATGGGGAGAGAGGGGGGAGAGGGGTAGAATGGGGGGAGCTTGGGAAAGGGGGAGGATTGGGATGAAGGAAGGTTGGATGGGGGAGCACTGAAGCACGGTTCTTAGTTAAGGGAGCCACCTTAGGGTTGGCAAGAGACTTGAACCTAGAGTGGCTCCCAGATACCTAAGCCGAGGTCCCCAGTTAGTTCCTTGGGCAGCTGAGGATGGGGAACCTGAAATGACCCTATCCTAGAGCAATACTGACGAATATCTTGCATATCATCATAGAACCTTCATCTGGTGATGGATAGAGATAGAGACAGAGACCCACACTGGAGCACTGGGCTGAGCTCCCAAGGTCCCGATGAGGAGCAGAAGGAGGGAGAACATGAGCAAAGAAGTCGGGACCACGAGGGGTGCACCCACCCACTGAGACAGTGGAGCTGATCTATTGGGAGCTCAGCAAGGCCAGCTGGACTGTGACTGAAAAAGCATGGGATAAAACTGGACTCTCTGAGCATGGCGAACAATGAGGGCTGATGAGAACCCAAGGACAATGGCACGGGGTTTTGAACCTACTTAATGTGCTGGCTTTGTGGGAGCCTAGCCAGTTTGGATGTTCACCTTCCTAGAAATGCACGGAGGGGGGAGGACCTAGAACTTACCACAGGGCAGGGAAATCTGACTGCTCTTTGGGCTGGAGAGGGAGGGGTAGAGGAGTGGGGGGAGGGGGAGAAGGGTGGGAGGAGGGGGAGGGAAATGGGAGGCTGGGAGGAGGAGGAAATTTGTTTTTTTTCTCTTTTCTCAATAAAAAAAAAGTTAAAAAAAATCAACAAAAAAGAGTAACACATAAGGTGAACAGTCAATATTGGTGAAAGATCCATTAAATGTTATCTTTCATGGGAACACACTGAAGATACTTGAAAGGAGTAGAGAAGAGCAGCACTTTCTGTATACTAAGTTAATGTAGAAACTATAGGTACAACTAACTCTTGTGAGGGAATTATGTGGGGCAACCATAACTCTCATAGTTTTCAAGATCATTTCAGTTGAAACATGTTGTGTTAGTATGATTTAAAACAATACATATTTCTCTTTGACAAGAACTCAAGGTCCCCGGATCATTGGGCTACCAGGCAGACCTGTTTAGGTACTGAGGAGTTCCATATGGATGGTTCCATCTGGACTGGACAGTTCCTGCTTCTTCACTGAAGAGTTACAACCAGAGAGTTAGTCACATCAAAGACGGGACCAAGACACCAGGCCTCTCCTGGATCCATTTGAAGGAAGAGATGGGGAGGGGTCAAGGCAAGAACTCCTCATGTTGAAAGGCAACATGACATCACCAGAATCCAGAGATCCTGAAATAAGAAGAATTGTACAAACTACTCTAGAAGAATTAGAAGAAATCCACTCAAAAGTGAATTATATGAAAATAATATAAGACCTTAAACAGGAGGTGAAAAACTGCCATAAACAATTAGAGATCACAAACAAAAAGGTAGAGGAAATGAATAAAGCGCTCAAAGATACCCAAGAAACCAAGAGAAACAAGAAAAAGCAATCAAACAGGTAAGGGAAGTGGTTCAAGACATGAAGAATGAAATGGAAGTAATGAAGAAAACACAAACTGAGGGAAGGATGGAGATGGAAAATCTGGGTAAACGAACAGGAAATACAGAAACAAGTACTACCAACAGATTACGAGAGATAGAAGAAAGAATTTAAGACACTGAAGATACCATAGAGAAAATAAACACACTGATCAAAGAAAACAGCAAAGCCAACAAACTCTCATCACAAAACATTCAGGAAATCTGGGACACAATAAAAAGACCAAACCTAAGAATAATTGGGATAGAAGAAGGAGAAGAAGAACAGCTCAATGGTCCAAAATATATTTAATAAAATTATAGAAGAAAACTTTCCCAACCTAAAGAAGGATATTCATTTGAAGGTTCAAGAAGCATACAGAACACCGAATAGACTGGACCAAAAAAAAATCTCCTCTCCATGTAATAATCAAAACACAAAACATACAGAATAAAGAAAGAATATTAAGAGCAGCAAAGGAAAAGTCCAAGTTACTTATAAAGGTAAACCTATCAGACTTACACCTGACTTCTCTATGGAAACAATGAAAGCCAGAAGGTCCTGGATAGATGTACTGCAGAAACTAAGAGACCATGAATGCAAGCCCAGACTACTGTACCCAGCCAAGCTTTCCTTCACTATAAATGGAGAAAACAAAATTTTCCAGGATAAAAAAAAAATTAAGCAATACATAGCCACAAATCCAGCCTTACAGAAAGTAATAGAAGGAAAATCACAAACCAAGGAGTCCAAAAATAACCACAATAACTCAGACATCTAGAGACCCTTCACCAGCACAACTCAAAGAAAGGAAACACACAAACTCTACTACTAAAAAAGTGACCAGAATTAACAACCACAGGGCATTAATATCACTTAATGTCAATGGGATCAACTCAACTATAAAAAGGCACAGGCTAAGAGATTGGATATGAAAACAGGATTCAACATTCTGCTGTTTACAAGAAACACACCTCAACCACAAAGACAGGCACCTACTCAGAGTAAAGGGCTGGGAAAATGTTTATCAAGCAAATGGACCTAAGAAACAAGCAGGTGTGGCCATACTAATTTCTAACAAAGTTGACTTCAAACTCAAATCAATCAGAGGATATGGCGAGGGACATTTTATACTCATAACAGGAACAATTCATCAGGATGAAGTCTCAATCCTGAATATCTATGCCCCTAATATAAAAGCACCCACGTACGGAAAAGAAACATTACTAAAACTCAAGGCTGCCATCAAACGACACACTCAAATAGTAGGAGACTTCAACACTCCTCTCTCACCAATGGACAGGTCAATCAGACAGAAACCTAACAGAGAAATTAGAGAATTAATGGGGGTAATAAAGCAAATGGACTTAACAGACATCTATAGATTATTCCACCCAAATAGGAAAGAATATACCTTCTTCTCTGCAGCTCATGGAACCTTCTCTAAAATTGACCACATACTGGGTAACAAAGCAAACTTCCACAGTTACAAAAAGATATTCGTAATCTCCTGTGTCTTATCAGATCACCATGGATTAAAGTTAGAATTCAACAACAATCCTACCCCCAGAAAGCCTACAAACTCATGGAAACTGAACAGTCAACTACTGAACCATACCTGGATCAGGGATGAAATAAAGAAAGAAATTAAAGTCTTCCTCGAATTCAATGAAAATAAAGAAACAACCTACTCAAACTTATGGGACACTATTTGAAAGCAGTCCTGAGAGGAAAGTTCATATCACTAAGTGCTCACTTAAAGAAAACAGAAAAAGCACACATTGGGGACTTAATAGCCCACCTGAAAGCTCTAGAAAAAAAAAGAAGCAGACTCACCTAGGAGGAGTAGAAGATTGGAAATAATCAAACTGAGGGCTGAAATCAACAAAATAGAAACACAGAAAACAATCCGAAGAATCAATGAAACAAAAAGCTGGTTCCTGGAGAAAATCAACAAGATTGACAAACCCCTATACAAACTAATCAAACGGCAGAGAGAGAATTTGCAACTTAATAAGATCAGAAATGAAAAGGGGGACATAACCACAGACACAGAGGAAATTCAGAGAATCATTAGATCTTACTCCAAAGCCTGTATGCCACAAAACTAGAAAATGTAAAAGAAATGGACACTTTTTTAGGTAAATACCATATACCAAAGTTAAACCAGGGCCAGGTGAACGACCTAAATAGACCTGTTAGTAGCGAAGAATTAGAAGCTGTTATCAAAAACCTCCCTACCAAAAAAAGCCCAGGACCAGATGGTTTTAATGCGGAATTCTACCAGAACTTCCAAGAAGTCCTAATACCTTTACTCCTTAATGTATTTCACAATATAGAAACAGAAGGGTCACTGCCAAATTCCTTTTATGAGGCTACAGTCACTCTGATACCAAAACCGCACAAATGCTCAACCAAGAAAGAGAACTACAGGCCAATCTCCCTCATGAATATCGACACAAAAATACTCAACAAAATACTGGCAAACCGTATCCAAGAACACATTAGGAAAATTATCCATTTTGATCAAGTAGGCTTCATTTCAGAGATGCAGGGCTGGTTCAACATATTAAAATCTATCAATATAATCCATCATATAAATAAACTGAAAGAAAAAAAAACATATGATCATTTCATTAGATGCTGAAAAAGCATTTGACAAAATCCAACATCCCTTTATGATAAAAGTATTGTAAAGATTAGGGATACAAGGGTCATACCTAAATATAATAAAAGCAATATACAGCAAGCCAACAGCTAACATCAAATTAAACAGGGAGAAACTCAAAGCCATCTCACTAAAATCAGGAACACGACAAGGCTGTCCACTATTGCCATACCTCTTCAATACTGCACTTGAAATTCTAGCAATAGCAATAAGACAACATAATGGGATCAAGGGGATTCGAATTGGAAAGGAAGAAGTTAAACTTTCGTTATTTGCGGATGATAGGATAGTCTACATAAGCGACCCCCAAAACTGCACCAAAGAACTTTTACAGTTGATAAATAGCTTTAGTAATGTGGCAGGATACAAGATCAACTCCAAAAAATCAGTCACCCTCTTATACACAAAGGATATGGAAGCAGAGAGGGAAATCAGAGAAGCTTCACCTTTCACGATGGCCACAAACAGCATAAAATATCTTTGGGTAAATCTAAAGCAAGGAAGTAAAAGATCTATTTGACAAGAACTTTAAGGCATTGAAGAAAAAAAATTGAAGAGGATACCAGAAAATGGAAGGACCTCCCATGCTCTTGGATTGGGAAGATCAACATAGTAAAAATGACAATTCCACCAAAGGCAATTTATAGATTCAATGCAATCCAAATCAAGGTCCCATCAAAATTCTTCACAAATCTTGAGAGGACAATAATCAACTTTATATGGAAAAACAAAAAAAAAACCCAGGATAGCCAAAACAATCTTATACAAAAAAGGATCTTCTGGAGGCATTACCATCCCTGACTTCAAACTCTATTACAGAGCTACAGTAATGAAAAGAGTGTGGTACTGGCATAAAAACAGAGAAGTCGACCAATGGAATCAGATAGAAGACCCGGATTTTAACCCACAAACCTATGTACACCTCATTTTCGATAAAGGAGCTAAAAGTATACAATGGAAGAAAGAAAGCATCTTTAACAAATGGTGCTGGCACAACTGGATGTCAACCTGTAGAAGAATGAAAATAGACCCATATCTATCACCATCCACAAAACTCAAGTCCAAATGGATTAAAGACCTCAATATCAGTCCAAACACACTGAACCTGATAGAAGAGAAAGTGGGAAGTACACTACAACAGATGGGCACAGAGATTGCTTCCTAGGTATAACCCCAGCAGCACAGACATTAAGGGCAACATTGAATAAATGGGACCTACTGAAACTGAGAAGCTTCTGTAAAGCAAAGGACACTGTCACCAAGACAAATAGGCAACCTACTGACTGGGAGAAGATCTTTACCAACCCCGCAACAGACAAGGTGTGATCTCCAAAATATATAGAAAACTCAAGAAACTAGACTTTAAAATGCTAATTAACCCAATTAAAAAATGGGGCACTGAACTGAACAGAGAATTCTCAACAGTAGAAGTTCAAATCGCTAAAAGACACTTAAGGCCATGCTCAACAACATCCTTAGCAAACAAGTAAATGCAAATCAAAACAACTTTGAGATACCAACTTACACCTGTCATAATGGCTAAAGTCAAAAACACCAATGATAGCCTTTGCTGGAGAGGCTGTGGAGGAAGGGGTACCCTCATCCATTGCTTGTGGGAATGCAAACTTGTGCAACAACTTTGGAAAGCAGTGTTTCGGTTTCTCAGGAAATTCGGGATCAACCTACCCCTGGACCCAGCCATACCACTCTTGGGAATATACCCAAGAGATGCCCGATCATATGACAAAAGCATTTGTTCAACTATGTTCATAGCAGTATTATTTGTAATAGCCAGAACCTGGAAACAACCTAGATGCCCTTCAATGGAAGAATGGATGAAGAAAATGTGGAATATATACACAGTAGAGTACTACGTTGCGGCAAAAAACAATGACTTCTCGAATTTTGCATGCAAATGGATGGAAATAGAAAACACTATCCTGAGTGAGGTAAGCCAGACCCAAAAAGATGAACATGGGATGTACTCACTCATAATTGGTTTCTAGCCATAAATAAGCGTCATGGAGTCTACAATTGTTGAACCTAAAGAAGCTAAGTAAGAAGGTGAACCCAAGGAAAAACATATAGTTATCCTCTTTGCTATGGGAAGTAGACAAAATTGCCGGGGAGGAAAGTGGGATGTTGGGGGTGGAGTGGGGTGGGGGTAAGGGGAGATGGGGAGAGAAGAGTGAGAAGGGGAGGATGGGGGGAACTTGGGGAAACAGGATGATTGGGATAAAGGAAGGCTGGATTGGGGAGCACGGAAGCACAGTTCTTAATTAAAGGATCCACTTTAGGGTTAGCAAGAGACTTGAACCTAGAGTGGCTCCCAGGTGCCCAAGACGATGGCCCCAGTTAGTTCCTTGGGCAGATGAGGATAGGGAACCTGAAACGACCCTATCCTATAGCAATACTGACGAATATCTTGCATATCACCATAGAATCTTCATCTTGTGATGGATAGAGATAGAGACAGAGACCCACACTGTCGGACTGGACTGAGCTCCCTAGGTCCCAATGAGGAGCGGAAGGAGGGAGAAGATGAACAATGAAGTCAGGACCACGAGGGGCGCACCCACCCACGGAGACAGTGGGGCTGATCTATTGGGAGCTCACTAAGGCCAGCTGGACTATGACTGAAAAATCATGGGATAAAACCGGACTCTCTGAACATGGCGAACAATGAGGGCTGATGATAAGCCAGGGACAATGGCACAGGGTTTTGATCCTACTTCATGTTCTGGCTTTGTGGGAGCCTAGCCAGTTTGGATGTTCACCTTCCTAGACATGGATGGAGGGGGAGGACCTTGGACTTTCCACAGAGCAGGGAACCCTGACTGCTCTTTGGACTGGAGAGGGAGGGGGAGAGGAGTGGGGGGAGGGGGAGAAGGGTTGGAGGAGGGGGAGGGAAATGGGAGGCTGGGAGGAGGGGGAATCTTTTTTTTGCCTTTTCTCAATAAAAAAAAAGAACTCCAGTTTAGATTATATATATATATATATATATATATATGATTGACGATATGAGTATATATATATATATATATATATATATATATATATTCTAAGACTACAAAATGTTCTAATAAAATACATAGAATTTGTTGCATTTGGCAATTTTTCATTTGGAGTTGCGAATGTAGTTCACTTGGTAAAGAGTTTCCTAGCACACAAAAATTCTGGGTGCACTCTTTATCATATTTAATCTACCTGCGTGTGGGTGTTCATACCTATAATCCTAGTACTCTAAAGGCAGTGATAGATAGATTAGAAGTTCAATGTCATCCTTGGATTTATAGTGAGTTCAAAGTTAGCCTAGTCTCAAAAACTCAAATTATTACTTGTATATATTTTCACATATTTTAACAAGTTTAGATGCATGCTGACCAAGTTTTTAGAACTGAATTTTTGGCCTTATGAATAGATTGGTGTTGTGTGGAGTGGCGGGCTGTGTTCCTGTCCAGCTCCGGCACCCCTAGCTTTATACCCGAAATAACAGTACACAAATTGTATTCTTTTAAACACTTCTTGGCCCATTTGCTGTAGCCTCTTACTTGCTAACTCTCACATCTTGATTAACCCATTTCTATTAATGAGTGTATCACCATGATGTGGTGGCTTACCAGAAAGGATCTTAACATGCGTCCATCTTGGAGAGGAGAGCTATGGTATGTGTCTCACTGCCTTCTTCCTCCCAGCATTCTGTTCTGTCTACTCTGCCTATCTAAGCTGCTGTCCTATCAAAAGGGCGAAGGCAGTTTCTTTATTAACCAATAAAAGTAACACATAGACAGATGACCCACCTCCATCAGATTGGTTTTGCACCCCTTTTTCTATAACAACAAGGTGCCATCTATAAAGCAGAAATGTAGCTTGCAACAGACACTAGAGACTTCTATTTTCTTGTCATGTTAATTTCTTATTGTTTTGATCACTTTTCTCTTGCTGTGAAAAAATAACATGTAATAGACTTAAAGGTCAAAAACTTCATTTGGCATCATTGTTTTTGAAATTTTTATGCACAGTCAATTGGATCTAATTTCTTACTAGTTATAGTAAGGAAAACTTATTGTTGGAGATTTTCTGTTGGAAAATATGCTTACCATTTTGTCCTGGGGAAGCAAAGAAAGAAAGCAGTGAGGGATATGGGTCATATTCTTTTCTAAAATGTCAACTCCCAATGATGCTAACTGCTGCACAACAAGCCTTTAACATATGAGCCTTTGGTAACACTTAAGATCTAAACATTATGTTTAAGTTCTGGTTTCCTTTCTACTTTTACCCAAACCAAATGTCTTTAATTTCTCAAAGGTTCCATGCCTCTTTTATAGATCATCATACATATTTTCAATCATCTTGGAGTATTTATCCTCCATAGTTTCATTTTTATGTCTAATCACTAACTGTTGTTCTGGTGTTTATATTGTCTCTTAGGCTCATTAAGTCAAACTGGTACAGTGGCATTCGAATCACATTAATTACCATTCTAATGCACTTTAATTAGCACAGGAAAAGGAATTAAAAAATGCTTTGTTTTTGTTTATCTCCACAATTAGGCCAAGAACTCTTGCTGTGGCAGCCTTAGTTCAGTTTAGCACAAGTATACCTTGAAATATATATATATATATATATATATATATATATATATATATATATATATATATATATATATATATTATAACAAGTGGTAAAGCAGGTGTAGTAGGAGAGTGCTCTTTTGTTTTCCTGCCACTCAGAACCTGAATAATCACACTGAAACTTTATTAATTACAACACTGCTTGGCTGATAGCTTAAGCATATTTCTAGTTACTCTTACATCTTAAATTAACCCATTTCTATTGTTATTTTATATTTCACCATAAGGCTTATGGTTTGTCACCTCTTGCTTCTTGGTCAGCTACATGACATCTGCCTCCTTTGGCAGTTACATGGCATCTTTCTGATTTTGCCTACTCTATATATCTCTGTTCAAATTTCCCACCCAGCTTTTCTCTGCTAAGCTATTTTCTAAAACAACCTTATTCATTAGCCAATAAAGTCAACACATATACATCCCACATTAGGCAAGGGAGAAAATAATAAAAAGATATGCTTTAAGGTCTCTACTGGATCTCAGAGCTACAGTTTGGCTAATACAATGTAGAAGTCTCTGTTTAAAAAATGATATTGCTGAGTAGAAAATTTAAGAACAACCAAAGTCCATAGTTTCAATCACTTATAGCTCTGAGTCTGTGATTTTATGAAATTACAGGGAATGTAATGTCTAGAATACTATAAGAACAAAGTACTAGATTTTGTTCAACACACAAAGAGGTTTCAAAGTAATTTGCCATAGATTTAGAACTTTTCAGGCAGTTTATCAGATCACTACCTTACTGTATAAAATACTTTTTTAGTAAGTAAAATGTAAGATTTTTTTTATCAATAGTGCATATTTTAATACCTAGAAACTAATTATAATTCTGTCCCAAAAATACTAGATTTCTGTTTTACTTCAACTGCTATTAATCTCTGATTGTTCATTGGATTTTATGTAGTGAATCAAATGAAGAAATCTATAAAAGACCATTGGCTTTCCTTGTGCCTATTAGGACCTCTAGATTTGGGATGTGTTACTGAAAATAAAAGGAGTATTTGACAAAAAGAGACAAAATTGCAAAGCTAATTAATTAATTTGCCACTTGCCTTAGAGGTTAATGAGCATCCCAAAAAGGGATCACTAAGGCAAAATTGGACAATTTAGAAACTTAATAAATATACTCTATAATCTTATTAGTAAAAATTGTTAAATGATACAATTCTTCATTTTATCACATTTTTACTTTAGGTATGAATAATAGCTACCCTATTTGACAAGTGGCAGACTTGGAGATAGCATGCACATTTGTAAAACTGAGAAGAGATACAACTTAATTCCAAGAAATAAAGGAATAGAAATAGAGTTGGTTGCCATATTTTCTGCCTTTTAACTAAATATGTTCGTTCCTACTAAATTTCAGTTAATGTAATTTTTAAAATCATATACAAGGTTGATAGTATTCTTTATGAGTCAGTATAACAGAGTAGAAAGATTGCAAGTTGTGGAAGAAGACACAGCTAAGTCTGAGCTATTCAACTTTCTAGTTAATTAAGCATGGAAAGTCTCAGTTTTATACCCTAAAAAGTAAGCATGGAAATATAAATTGTTATAAATTATGTTTTTTTTTCATTTGTGATTATAACAATCTTCCATTCTAAATTCTCTTCTATAATATGACTTTCATAGTCCTACTATCAATAACTTGGGTTGTGTTATTTTACTCTAACATGGTTAATAAAATCCAGTGACAGATAACAGTGTTCAAGTTGAAAATCAGAAAATCAAAGTGGCTAGCCATTGGTTTTTAACCTTTACCTCAGATACCAAAATTAACAATCCTACTTCTATGAATCCTCAGACTGAGCCTGAATCTGAGAGCTGTCTCTTTCTGTCTTATATTCTTCTCTAGCTCTGGGGTTAAAGGCATGCACAACCACCACCCAGTCTCTATGGCTAACTAGTGTGGCTGCTGGGATTAAAGGTATGTGCCTGGCCTATATGGCTGCCTAGTGTGGCTGCATTGCATTCTGACCTTCATGCAAGCTTAATTTATTAAAACGCAAATAAAATATTACTACATTTCTCCTACTTTATTTAAAGTAAATACAAAGAAGTCTATAACTAGCAAAATATATTCAACAAGTACAATAACTATATACAATATATATAGGCAATGAATGCATCAAAACTGTCTAGTCAATTTGCATTTGACAAATTCAGAGTAAATACTCCATATCTATCCTATGTTGATGAATACAAAGGTTGTACCTAATTCACTTTATATTCTAATTTGTATTATCATGATGTCTTTTAATGTCTCTCAACGTTTTACAATTTACACCTCTTTAGTGAGTTTTTTCTGAGTCTTGTAACAAGGAAAACAATACCTGTAACTACCTTACATTTAACTCTCTCAGAGACCTAAGAAGGGAGTATTATTAACTGAGTAAGCAGGAAGTTCAGCAAGTGAATTCCAAAAAAATACGACAAATGACAAAAACAGCTGGCTTCCTAGATGGTCTCCCGAAGTTTCTCTGCAATGTTGAGGCATCTATATTTGGCACAATGGCAACAAATTTCCATCAGACTTTTCTGTGAAGCAAGATATTCTGAAGGACTGTCCCTACTTGTCTTGACAATGGTTGGCAATCACTCCCTTTTGTGTACTGATTGTCCAATTAATATGACATACTGTCAGCAGTTGAGGCAAGGGCATTTTCTTTGTCAGTGGCTTGATTTTTTCCATAAAGAAGTAAAGTCCAAATGAAGGTTCTTGGATGCCCATCATCTTCTCTGATTGGTAGATTGGTGTTTCCAAGAACAGACATGTCTTACTGACATAAATAATAACCTATGATATTAAAACATCTTAAATGTCATATTCTGTAGATACCTGAAGTATTTAAAGATGACCTGTCTATTTAAAATGTAATCTCTATTTGACCTTGAAAACAAGCATAATATGACTACAAATTTAATTATAGTAGCTGACTAATTACTAACCTATTTTCTTAATATTCTAAACAGTTGGTAATAATAATTTAAAGAACTAGAAATCTGCATTACATTGTAAAGTGAGTTGTATATCTTGAACAAGAGAAGAAATTTATAGTATGTTCCAACAAAATCAACACTAAATTTGTATCAATATACAAAATTTGTATACAAAACATAAAATTCCAATTCAATATGAAATATTTAAACTAGCATTTGCTTTTTTAAAGTAGATTTGATAACCTACCTTTTGATCATATTTATATTGTCCCTTTTTTCCTTTCAGAGTAGATTCAATAATCTGTGCCTTTATTCTATCATATCTATATCCCCCTTTTCCCTTTCAAACCAAGAACTCTAAATATATTCTCCTTTGTTTAACTTCCCTCTTGACAGTAATCAATAACGACTTGCAACCAATCTCCCTAAATAATAACAAATATTGATAAACCTTTGAATGACCAAAATCTAACAACTCCAACTTTTGGGAATGTTGATGTCTTATTCTTAAATTTACCTCCTGCTATGTGGGGTTAATAGTATCTTTAGGGGATCCTGAAAAGAAAAAAAATTGGGTTAATTGTCAAGACCTGGGAGAGGTAGCTCTATCAATTGTTGTCCAATCTCTGCATAATGGGAAATTGCATGGCTTCTATCAAGTCCTGGCTAGAGTAGTCTCTGAGATTGGATCAGCTCAACTAGCCACCTGGAAATTGTTCCGAACAGTTTGTAGTCCAAAGTTGATTTTTGGTGATGTTTTCCAGGTTAGTGGTGTTATCATAGTCTTAAAGGAATTATTGTGGGACCCCATCCTCCTTTTGGAGACTTTGAAGGTCACTGTTAGGTGTATTCAGGGTTCACTGCAGAAAAGTGATAGAGACTCAAACATGAAATCATGTACAGTAAGGTAGATAAAACCTTTATCTAGATTTAGTTAGTACTCTATATGACCATTAATATGAAAAAAAGTTATATATGTATATATTAATATTATAAATTTTTTACCTTAAGAAAATCCATCAAAGTGTAAATTCAAAACCAGAGGATTATGAGATTAATGATAATAAAATAGTCTTTAAATATTTGTTTATATTTGGTTCCATATCATGTGGCTCTTCTGAAATGAGAGATTTTGCATTTTACTTTAATAAATTTGCTTAGGTTTAAAGAAACAGAGAGTCATACTCCTACAAAAAAAAAGCTAACTTTAATCTTTAGTTTTACTTAGACAAGCATTACTAAGAGACTATTTGCTTTATATATCTATAGAGAATATCAGAAAGAGACATTTGGGAAGGTGTATAAAATTTTATTTTGTTGGAAATACAATATACCAATAGATCAATTTAAACTTTTCTGGGGCCATTGTTTTCTGGATGATTTGCCTTTTTTTCCCCAGATGTCTCATTTGTTTAGTGGTCTTAAGATTCCTTTCTTTCTTTCTTTCTTTCTTTCTTTCTTTCTTTCTTTCTTTCTTTCTTTCTTTCTTTCTTTCTTTCTTTCTTTCTTCCTTTCTTTTTTTTTATTTTTCGAGACAGGGTTTCTCTGTAGCTTTGGAGCCTGTCCTGGAACTAGCTCTTGTAGACCTCAAACTCACAGAGATCCAGTCACCTCTGCCCCCCAAGTGCTGGGATTAAAGGCATGCACAACCACTGCTGGGCAGTCTTCAGATTTCTTTTTTTTTCACCAGAGATTTATTTTTTATTTATTTTTTCCATTCAAAAATTTACACTTCCTCCCCTCCACCTTCCCGCTCCCCCACTCATCCTCCTCCCTCCCCCTCCCTCATTAAGAGAGGGCAGGGAACTCAGCCCTGTGGCAAGTCCAAGCCAACCCCCCCCCCCACATCCCAGCCTAGGAAGTTTTGCATCCAAATAGACTAGGGTCTCAAAAAGCCAGTACATACAGTAGAAACAAGTCCCAGTGCCTTTATCAATGGCTTCTCAGTCAGCCCCCATTGTCAGCCACATTCAGAGAGTCCAGTTTGATCACATGCTCATTCAGTCCCTGTCCAGCTGGTTTTGGTGAGCTCCCATTAGAACAGGCACACTGTCTCCATGCGTGGAACAACCCCTCGCAGTCCAGACTTCCATGCTCATCTTCTCCCTCCTTCTGCTCTTCAACTAGATCTTGGGGGCTCAGTTCGCTGCTCTGATGAGGGTCTCTGTCTCTATCTCCATCTGTCGATGGACAAAGATTCTCTCCAAAAAAATATTCCAATATCTTCATCAGGTTGCAAGTCTTTCCATAATTTGTCATTATAATCTTTAGGTAATGGTACTATAATTGCAGTTGATTCTATTCCTGATAATTGAGAAAGTAACAGTTTTTCATTTATAATTAACCTAGAGAACCTTTCCATCTAAGTTTTTAATTTTTGACTCAGTTTAGGTGGTAAAAGTATCAATTATTTGATAATATCTTCCCTCTGCATTAAAATTCCTGTAGGGGAATGCTTAGTGTGTAATACAACCAGAATGCAGGTAAGATTCACATTCATATGATCCATATGTGCCTTCTGTAATTTCTCTTCCACCAAAGTAAATTCTCTCTAAGCTTCAGCTGATAATTTTATAGGATTATTTAAGTCCTTGTGGTTGTCTAATGTTTTCTTTTAATTAGTACATCAGGTTTTATTTCAATAGTGCACTGAAGATGGACGATGCCTCCTGGTAAATGTTGAAAGTCATTTTAGTCCTGTAACTAATCTCTGATAATTTGGACTTTGTGGGCTCTATTTTGTATAAACCTATAATATTGCCTAAATAATTAATACAGTCTCCTTTTTTTATTTTTTCAAGAGCAATTTGAAATTAACAACAAGGCAAATTTTTCTTCTCCAAATATTATGCTTTCTAAAGTACCTGCATTTGAATCAGATATTAAAATGTTGTCCATGTAATGGTAAACTATAGATCCAGGAAATTGCTTTTGTATAATTTCTAGTGGTTGTCATACAAAATATTGGCACTCGGTGATACTATTTAATATTCACTTCGGTGAAAACTTCCATTGATATCTCTTAGCAAGCTGAGAATTATTATAAGCAGACACTGTGAAGGCAAATTTTTCTCTGTCTTATTCTTATAAAGAAGAAACAACCTTTTAAATCAAAAATTGCAAGAAGCATGTTTTAGGCAATAGAGAATGCAAAGGATTTCCAAACTGTAGAGATCTCATTGGCTGAATCACCTTAATAACAGCTCTTATATCTCTTACCATTCTCCATTTTCCAGGTATTTAAAACAACAAATACAGGAGAATTCCAGTGACTGATTGATTCTTCAATATGCTAAGCATAATATTGCTTCTGTACCAGCTGTTCTAAAGGCTGGGTTTACTCTGTTGTTTATGGCCATTGCACAACTCATACAGTTTAGGTTATTATATCAACCACTTAAAGGTAGGGTTGTTAGTGACTTTGGATCATCAACAACTATTGTTCCTTGTGCTTGTACAACTTGAATGGTTGGTTACTGCTCTTTATAATATCTTATAATATTTTTTCTAGAAACATATGTTAATTTATATTTCATTTCTAAGATGGGAGAATGTCAATCAGAGTATCCAATTGATGAAACAAATAATGCCCCCATAAATTAATTGCTATGTTAGCCACATATTGTTTTTAGTATTTCTCTCAGCCCTTCAGGCCCTATAAATTTGGACTGTTTCTCCCTCTGCTTTACCTGAGATAAAGTTATGAACCTTAAAAACTGAACATTACATCCTGAAAGGCCAATATGGATTGTGGAGAAATTATTACTACTTCTGTACCTCTGTCTACCAGACCTTCAATGGTAATATCAGTTAATTGTATTTTTAATTATTGTCATTGTTCATTTATAGAAGTTTGCTATAATACTTACTTTATGATTTTTCCTGATTTTTTATTCACTCTTTTATAGATATTATATTGTCTAGAGCAGTATTGTTTCTTACAATAGGTGTTAGGTTCTTTAATTGCTCTGGGAAGGTGTTTCCTCTATGTTGACAAGAAATGCCTGAACTGAATTTGTCATAGGGGCCTGTGAGCAGCCCCTCAAGTAGGTTCTCAATGACATAGAATTACTTTGAAAATCCTTTGTTGTCTTGCATTCATTAGTCCAATGCCTGCCTTTGCCACACTTTCTGCATAATCATGAAGGGAAAAGTGTTCTGAATGGATTATACTTAGAACAAACATTGTTTCTGGTTACACCCTGTTTACAATCTCCCTTAAGGTGAACTTGTTTCACAAAATTATAATAATTGGCATTCTGATTTTTCCTCAAACCTCTAGAAATCACCACTCCTGACCAAGTATCATTATGGTCATGAGATTTAATATTAATAGTATTTCAAATTTATTCCTGAAAAGGTGCTGACCTTGCCTTTAATGACCTCATTATCATTTGTCATTAAGAATTAGAATTTTCAAAAGCCAAAGATTCAATTATTATTTGTTTAGTTTCTGAATTTGGTATCATTCTATTTACTGCTGATGTCAGTCTTTGTCAGTAATCACTGTAAGCTTATTTTGGCCCCTGTATGACTTTAGTAAATGATTCACTATTCTTTCCTATTTCTTCAGTTCCGTCCCAAACATTCAGAACTGCTTCCCAGCACAAAGCCAGGATATGGCCATAATATATGGATTCGCTTTCTATAGTAGCCTAATATACTTCTCTAAGAAGTTGATCTTGGGTGATTTCCATTGTTTTAGCTTTACTTCATTTTCAATAGTCTTATCCCCTTCTCTGTACAAGGTATTCCATTATAATTGTGGATGAATCTCTAAAACAGTTTTAACCAAGTCTATCTAGGATTTATAGTTAAATCTATTACCAATTGACCCTGAGTTTAATATTTGCTTCACAATACATGAATGCATGCCATATGATACTACTGCTTCCTTATATCTTCTTAAATCTAATATTGACATAGGAGTCTAGTCATCTCTTACAGAGCCTCTAACATTTGGCAGTTCTTGTAATGTTACTGGACATATTAAGTTTGGTTGTTTGAAAACCTTAGACTTGCTGGGTGGTGGCGGCAAATGCCTTTAATCCCAGCACTTGAGAGTCAGAGGAAAGTGGATCTCTGAGTTCCAGAACAGCCAAGGTTTCAAAGAGCAATCATATTTCTGAAAAATTAAAGAAATCAAAAAGTAAAGAAACTCTTAGACTGTTTCTTTATAAATTTCAAACACAATGCTGAAATTGGTACTCCATTAAGTTCTCCTGTCTGGATTTGAATATCACTGTAATTTGTTTTATTAAGTTTTTCTAAGACCTGTATCTCTGCTGTTAAAAGATAAACAAAGAATTATCAAAATGAAAATAAGGATTTTCAATCCCAGTTAAGCTATCCCTTTATTTAAATCCTTAATTTCTCAATCATGTATTACATAATCATACAGAGACCTAACTTCCTCTAGCATAAATGTGTCTCCCATTTCTTAACATGGAAAAAACTTTCCCTTTTAACTAATTCCTCCCTTAAAATATTCCCAATTTTCTCACCAAATCTGCCACTGATGATGAAGAAGTGAGGCTTATTGCTGCTGCATAGAACATTAAAAGCCTGACTGGATTTGAAGGCAGCTGTCAGACCCCATAGGCCCCAACATAGAAACTATCTTTCCCTATCTTGACCAGTATGGAGGTGCAAGAAATAATGAGACACAGTTCACACAGCCACATCGGAAGGGCATCTCAGGTTTCATTCATCCCTGAAGATCTACTCACATTTATTATACAAAACACCTTTTAACCCACATGTAAACCAAGGTGGATCCTCATTTCTGGGGGATGCGGGGCTAGGGAAACACCTGCAACTTAGTCACAGCTTTGGAAAGCACCTCTCCCCAGGCGATCTACCTTTTAACAAAGGAAAATTAGCAATACCTACTGCCCTTTGTAAGTTGTCCAACTTTCTTGTTTGGCAGGATTGTAGCTGCCTAGTGGTCAGTGAGCCTGCCTATAAATTATTTTATATGAAATATGGGCCCACAATCCACTCTCTCTTATTAAATTTTAATAACCCCTATGCTTCTGCAACAGGACAGATAGATTGTGCCTGGCTTGGGCAAAGTCTTCTTTCTTTTACACAAATTTTCCCGTCTTTGGAAACAGGCATCTGTCATATGCAAGCTCCTGTCTTAGGCATCTGTGGAGAAGAAGCTTTAAACCCATCATTGACTTCTGACCTCTGTAAAGAAAAGAGATTAGTGGAGACAAATATACTTTCAGGCCCTGTGTCTCAATAGCCACACCTTTTGTCAGTATAAATCAGAATGCTTTACGGATAATTATGCTCCAAAGGCTATAGTCTCCTATTTTAAAGGAGATTAGAATCGCCCAAGTTGAAATTGTTTCTTCTGTTGTCTCAGAGCATGACTTAGATCTCACATTTTCAGCATATGCATCAACTCTCAACATCCACTGTGGCACAACCTCTTTTCAGTAATTGCCAATAGCAACAAGTCACAGTGATAATCTTTCCACATCATTGGTCAATATCGAATCTCCAATAATCTTTTTCCATATCATAATTTTATATTTTGTTGGTCAGTACCAACTCTCCAATTGTCTTTTTCTTCATCATAATTTCATATTTTTTCGGTCAGTACAAAGTATTTAGCACCATTGGTCAATACCAGATCTTTTCTCTCATCATCTTATATGCAGTTGTAAACATCAGGTCATTACCGTTAAGAGTATAATACCATTTGCTATTATCAAATACCGTTTTCAGTCTCTGAGCAGCTGTTAAACCTTTAGTCTGCCTCCTTGTTAAGTGAAGAGGGGTTTTAGTCATTCTTTATTTTGAGTCTTTCTTTCCCTGAAGGGAAAGCTTAGGTCTTAGTTCTTATGTTTAATATTTTATTTAAAATGAATTCTGTGTCGTAGAAACTGAGAACACTCAAATGTTCAGTCTGTATCTTATTTCTAAAGCAACCAGTTTTCAAACCACAGTCAGCTGCAGATATCATAGTCAGCTCCATCTCAGCAGGATCTCTTTTTCCGAAATCTCTTGAGGCAGAATGGTACCAGGTGCTCCTCTCTGTGGGGGCTGGGAAAGCAGGATTACTGGTTCCTCCTGGAGCTGTTCCTATTCTGTTTCTCCTGCTAGGTGGTTGTCAGATAAGCTGTCCTCAGGTCTGTTGTCCTTCTGCTCAATGCACTGAATCAGTCACTCTGGAAGCCATCTAGTTTGATTTTCATCCTGGGAGAAAACACACACATTCTCTCAAACCCATATTAATGTGGGATCAGGCCCTTTCCATATTCCAGTGCAAGGGTCTCTCCACCTTTCTTTAGCAAATGTAGATTTTTGTACCTATGCCACAATCTGTCTGCTGCTGATCACTCACAGACATCTGTATTTTGGAAGTTTAGCTTAAACAATGCATGACTTAAGGTATTGTGTGGCGTCTGATGATACAACTCCCTGTCTTTATTTTTTGGAGTTGTGTTTTCAAGGAGCTATGTGCATGCTTCACAATTCCTTGCCCTTGGGGATTATAAGGAATGCCAGTCTTATGAATGGTATTCCATTGAGTACAAAATCTTTGAAAAGCTTTGTTAACATACCCGGACCCATTGTCCGTCTTTATTATTTTTAAGGTTCCCATGCATGAAAAGCACTTCGAGCAATGAATTATTACATGTTTGGCATCTTCCCCAGTTAGTGCTGTGGCCATCATGAATCCTGAATACGTATCAATTGTCACTTGCACATATCTCAATTTTCCAAACTCAGTAACATGAGTTACATCCATCTGCCATATATGATTAGGAAGCACTCCTTGGGGATTTACTCCCAAATGAGCCACAGGCAGATATTGTGGGCATTTTTCACATTGCTTAACAATTTGATGAGCAGCTTCTCTGGTCAACTTAAATTGTTTTCTTAAACTTAAGCTGTTTTGATGGTGCAAAGCATGTGACTGTTGTGCCAGTTCACTTTGAAATAGAGCAATTATTTTTGTAAGTTCATCAGCTAGAGAACTATTTTCAGCTAGCAGACCAGGAATACTTGAATGTGCTCTGATAAATCCCACAAAACATGGTAACTTTATACATTGTATGTCTTCCTGAATCTACTGAAACAATATCTTAACGTGTTAATTGCTAGTTCCTATATATGGCACTGTTTCGAGGACTTGCAATGCATTATAAATATACCGGTTATCAGTATATAGATTAAAATCCTTATTAGCAAAATTCTTAAATACTAGAGCTACTGCTCGCAGCTCAACTATTTCAGCTGAAGCTGGTTCTGTTTGAACAATATGTCCTTTGCCATTGACTACATAAGCAGCCTTTCCATCAGATGAGCCATCAGTGAAAATTAACAAAGCATCCTTTATGGGATTCTGCTACAGTTTTAGGAAAAATGAATGAATGTTGTTGAGTAAACTGCAGTAACTGGTCATCTGGTAAAAGATTATTAAACTGACCTTGAGACTGAGCAAATACAATTGCCCAAGAATCACTATTTTGAAATAACCGTTCAATTTGTAACTTAGTGTAAGGAACATTGATTACAGCTGGTTCTTTGCCAAAATATTTCCTAGATTCTATTCTGCTCTTCTATGCTAAGCATGCTACTACTTCAAAATAAGGATTTAATACTTTAACTGATGATACAGTCAAATGCAGCCACAAAAGTGGCCCGTTCTGCCATAAGACTGCTGTAGGAGCGAGTCTTGTAGGTAAAATACATGCCTGCCATGTTTGGCTGTAATCGATGTAGCACACCTGCTGTTCCTGTATAGCCTGCTCTATCTGTGAAAGTGTCTGTCTGACAGCTTCTGAAAGCTGCCTGCTAGAATTTGGATCACTGTTTCCTTTAAGGATTTCACTTAGAGGCTCGAGGTCTCCTGTAGGAAACCTTAAATAAGGTCTTAGCCATTGTATATTTCCTAATAACCTTTGAAATTCCCTAATCCTGCTCTAGGATGTCTATTGTCCGGTACAACAGGATCAACTTTCCCTTATTATCCTTGCCTAGACCTTGATTAGGTAATAATCCTTGTTGAAAAATCTGATTAGTAACAGCTGTGCTGGGAGAATATAAATATACTCCCATTCTGGACATGCTATCTCGGCCCCATAAGTTCACAGGTAAATAAGGAATACTATATGGCTTAAAAGTTCCTTCATGGCTTTCCTCATCTTTCCAATGCAATTCATTACTACTCTGCTCAAGATTTCTAGTCTGACCAATTCCTTGTAACTGTGTAATAGTCTGCACACAGAAGGCCACTGGCTGGTGATTATAACTGAAATCTGTGCTAGTATCTAGAAGATCAGAAAATCTTTTTCTATTTATAAACAAAGTGAGTTCTGGTCTTTGAGGGACTATTGTCTGTACCCAAAATGCATCAAATGAACCAAGTATGTCTTCTCTCTTTTCTTTCTTACTCTGATTATTGGTTTGCACAGTTGAAAGTAAGATTAATTGTGCAAGCCTCTGACCTGTTTTCACTATAGAAACTCTATTTGGTGAATGAATCATCATCTTGATCTCTCCCACAAAGTCAGCATCTATGACTCCAGGAGACACTAAGATCCCTTGCATAGTTGAGCTACTTCTCCCTAGCAGTAATCCTACAGTGCCTTTTGGTTAATGCCCATAGATCTCTGTGGGGAGAGCTTGCATTCCCATCTCAGGCATTAAAACTGTGTATATAGCTGAACTGAGCTTGAGCCCTGCACTACCTGCTGTGGCTCTGAAAAGGTCCTGTATAGACCTCTTTGTGGGGGTGCAGATTGCTGTATTGCCCCATAAGTTTGTTGTGGAGCCTGAGGATGGCCCCTAAATCCATTTCACAAAAGGGGATTTCCTAGATCATCTTTTTTTGATCTGCACTCACTAGTCCAATGTTTTCTCTCCTGCATCTCCTACACAATCCTGGTTCTTTTCTACTCCTAGGGCTTGCTCTCCTATCAGGATATTGTCTGATCTGATGTCCCATAAGACTACATCCAAAACATCTCCCAGGCATTCCTGTAGCTTGTGTTCTCCCTGGGGCTAGGTCTCCCTGCTGGGATAAGACATCATTAATTGTCTTTTTCTATAAGGCAGCAGCTAATGCTATTCCTTGTGTATATGATT
This sequence comes from Microtus oregoni, assembly GCF_018167655.1. Taxonomy (NCBI): domain Eukaryota; kingdom Metazoa; phylum Chordata; class Mammalia; order Rodentia; family Cricetidae; genus Microtus; species Microtus oregoni. Next base: position 3,735,764 of record NW_024543812.1, read on the forward strand.
GGCCAATATCTGAGCAGATTTGGATATAATCTGCAACATTACCCTATTTCTTAAAAGGTCTTATAGCTGCCTTACATATAGCATTGGCGTTCTCAAATGCTTACTATGTAATTATTATCTGTCCTGCTTCTGAGTCTCCAATCAACCTATTAGATGTCTGTGTTAGTCTGGAAACAAAATCCAGAAAAAACTCATCTGGTTCCTGTCTATACTAGACAACTCCTCATTCTGTTCTTTTGACGATGGAAGCTTATTCCAGGCCTTTTTGGCCGCGGCACTGATCTGGACATATGCTACCATTTCATAATCTAACTGCTGATTTGCTCCCATATAGGGTCCTTCGCCTGCCAGCATCTCGTACGAAATAGGAATCTGCTGAGTCCTCTTTCTCTCAGCTGTGGCTGACATTGTTCTGTAAATTTGGTCTTCCACAATAGATAATCTCCTCCAGACAGGAAAGCCTTGGCTATCTGTTTCCAATCTGCTGGTGGCTATATTCTCCACCAGTGTCTGAGTAAAAGATGCAGTGGCACCATATTGATTGCAAGCGGTTTTTAATTCTTTGAGTAACTTAAAAAATATAGGAGTATGCACTCTAAGAAGATTTCCTTGCAATCTCTCTGCTCCATTACTGGGAAAAATTGAAATCCTTGCATCTCTTCTCCTCTGCTAGTGGCTTTTCTGATACAAGCTTGTAGAGGCGATTAGCTGCTATCGTTATGCCTCTGCTTCACCTTCGGTGTACTCTGAATTTAGAGTGAATCTAAGCCTGGTATTGCTGTAGGAGGACTATCGTTCTTCTGACAAGAATCCTGTATATGCATAATTCCTATATGCGTGATAGAGAGGTTACCATCCTTCTCAAGCCTTTTATTTCTTTCTGAACCCTAACCTCATGTCTCTGCCTCTCAGCACTGCTGTTTGCTAGTTAGAGAGATGAAGACTCCCTTTCAAAGCCTGAATCATTAGTCTCTGACCTGTTATAACTGCTCTGTTCTGAAACAGTATCTAGCAACTCCTCAGGTGGGGTGGAAGGAACTATCTCCTGCTGGTCAGGATTTGAGTCCAACCTTTCCTGTATTAGCATCCAGAAATAAGGCGTATCTTCAGGGATACAATAATTACAATAATGTCATTGGATTCTCATTCCTACTCCTTTCCATATGGCTATGTTTAAGGTCCTACACTGGGAAAACCGAGGGCATATCTCCTCTATGAATTCTAAAAATTCCTATATCTGATACTGCTGTACTCTCTCTCCTCTGTCTTTTAAAACATCTTCAATCAACTACATAGCCATTTGATTGCTTTCTCCTTGACCCACATTTCTATATTTACAAATTTTACTCCCAATATTACTGTCCCGTTTTGTTATCTAAGTGCATATTACTCACACATCCATTGTTTTTTTTTTTCTCATGGGTTCCTCACATTTGGTCACTTCTTCCTTGTTTTTTGGGGTTCACAGATCAGACTCACGTTCTCCTCCGTCCTTTCTCCTTTTGGGGTTCAGTGGTCAGCATTCATGGTCTCTCTCATCTTGCCCTTTCTCCGGCTTTTCTCGGGATTCAGTGGTCAGCACCATGTTGTGTTTTGTACTTCTTGTTCTTTCTCTGGCTTTTCTCAAGGTTCAGTGGTCGGCACCATGTTTTTTTTTTTTTTTTTTTTTTTTTGTACATCTTATTTTTCTTCAGCTTTTCTCGGCGTTCAGTGGTCAGCACCACATTGCTGGCGCCATTATGTCAGAGCCTGTAGGCCCCAACATAGAAACTATTTTTCCCTATCTTGACCAGTACGGAGGTGCAAAAAATAATGAGACACAGTTCACACAGCCATATCGGAAGGGCATCTCAGGCTTCATTCATCCCCGAAGATCTACCCGCATTTATTATACAAAACACCTTTTAATCCCCAGGTAAACCAAGGTGGATCCTCATTAATATTCTCTTTCCAGGGGATGCGGGGCTAGGGAAACACCTGCAACTTAGTCACCAGCTTTGAGGAACAACTTTCCCCAGGAGATTTGCCTTTTAACAAAGGAGAAGGAGTAATACATCCTGGCCTTTGTTATTTGGCTAACTTTCTTGTTTGACAGGATTGCAGCTGCCTAGTGGGCAGTGAGCCTGCCTATAAATCATTTTATATGAAATATGGGCCCACAGGCCGGTACCAAGTTTGGCAGAAACCTGAGAAAGAGGTTCAGAGAGAGCCTGCCAGAAAAGAAGAAGAAGAAAAAAAAAAGCTTAGCCAGTAAGGAAGTGACTCTGCCCTTGTGTAGTTCCAGTCTATGCTGGTGGCTATAAAGTCACAGGCAAATGTCTTTTTTCTTGTATTCTTATTCCAAAAGTTGCATGCTGCATGAATAATAAAAACCAAGAGACAGATATTGGGGTTCAAGGTTATAACCAATAAATTAAAGCAGCTAGCCACTGGCTCTTACCTCTTCTTCAGACACCAAAATAGATGATTCTGCCTCCACAAACCCTCAGACTGAGACTGAGACCTATTAAAGACGTCCAGCATAACTTCTCAGTCTCTATGGCTAACTAGTGTGGCTGCTGTGATTAAAGATTTGTGCCATCACTTCCTAGACTGTATGGCTAACAAGTGTGGCTGCTTTGCATTCTGATATTCAGGCAAGCTTTATTTATTAAAACACAAACAATATAAATCTGTAAAAGTGTCAGCTAGGTTTGCTTGAAACATTGTATTAGAGGTAATTATCCTCATATATGAAGATCAACTGCTCACTTACATTTTTGCAATCAGTTGGGTGGTCCCAGCTGGATTCACAGTCCATAATAGTACCTACTACCATCTATGTGAGAATGCCTGTTGGAAAGACTGCTTCAGTTAGACCTTCAAATGGCTGAAGACCAGTTGGTATTTATTCGGTTGTGATCACTTGAGAAACATTAGGAAATAAACAGCAGAGTCATTTTAAAGTTCTCAATTACGCAAACCATAAATGTGGTAGACAGATGATTATTTTACAGCATATATTCAGATTTATCTGTTATAAAATTATATTTTATAATGCCTAAAATGTGCAATGCACATTGAGCACAAAGTGCAGCACTTAACAGCAATACTTCCCAAAGATTTAGATAAAAATAATGTAATTCCTGATTTACATTAAAATAGTGATATTGACATTGGATTCAATTCTCATAAAATTGTGAATTGTGGAGGTGCTTTTATAGATGTATTTAGTAAAGGTATAATTAAAATAATCCTCTTCATATCTCCATAAAATATTGCTCTTGGAATAAACAGATTTCACCTAGTTAAGTGGCTTTTTAACACATTACAGCCTCAATATTACTAACCATAAGTAATTCACTACAAAATGTTATATATTCTATTGCAATCAAACATCTACAGAAAACTGGGGGCTAGGCACATGTATATTTAAAAAGACAATCAATTTTCCCATGTCCTTATTTGAACACATATTCCCATCTCTATTCTTACCTCTGCAAATGAAGCACCAAGAACAACCGAGACTAAACAAGGTCTCACTGAATAGTCATGTGTGAAGCAGGTATAGAATCCTTATCAGTTTATTTTTATTTTTTATAAAATGCTGATGACTTTGCCTTCAAACTATGCACTGACCATCTCAGTATTTTCAGAAATAATGGTTATAGTTATATATGCAGAGCTCATTTTTGCATAGTATAAAATTATGTGAGCTCAAGACCTCGATGGTCACCATATATTAGTCAATGTCCTATTTGTAAGAAAAAAAAAAAGCAGAGCACAGGGTTGAAGTCATCATCTGTAATTTCACGCAAATGAGAGGAGTGTTGTGCATATTGATTACTCCTTCTACAAAATTGAATTTGATGGAAAATTTGAAATGGCCATAACTACCATAAGAATTAGAATTACAGCCCAAATTGCTATCTGAACAAGAATCAAGTATTCTATCACTTGCAGAAATCATTTAATGAGTGTCCACTCTTACAGAAATGTATTATATTTGCTCATTGTGTTTTTGTTCAGGTCATAGTTAGGCAAGTGTATTAATGATACTTTATGGCTGTCATTTCTAGGATACAGTTTCACAGCAGACTTCCTAGCACACTGGATAATATAGTACTGAGATTTTACTGAGAATATTGGTTACAAGTTGTTCTAGATAATGGTCAGGAAAAAAGCTAAATAAAGGAAATTATATTCAAGGTTCTTGTTTCAAAAAAGAAAGAAAGAAAGAAAGAAAGAAAGAAAGAAAGAAAGAAAGAAAGAAAGAAAGAAAGAAAGAAAGAAAGAAAGAAAGAAAGAAAGAAAGAAAGAAAGAAAGAAAGGCCAGACGGTGGTGGTGGGGTGGCACAGGCCTTTAATCCCAGCACTCAGGAGGCAGAAGCAAGCATCTGTGGGATTTCAAGGTCAAACTGGTCTACAGAGCAAGTTCCATGACATACTCCATAGCTAAGAAACCCTGACTCAAAAAATCAAAAGAAAGGAAGGAAGGAAGGAAGACAAAAAGAAAAAAAAACAAGAAAAAGAAAAAGAAAAAGGGGGTATAAATATGATAAGTTAAAAAGGTAGATTTATTGAATCTACTTTTTTAAAAGCAACTATTAGTTTTAAATGTTTCACATTGGTTTTACTTTTGTATATTGTATACAATTTTTATATATTGATACAAATTTGAGGATAATTTTGTTAAAGCATATCATCCATACATTTTTAATCTTGTTCAAAGTATTGTACATATACAGCTCATTTAACAATGTAATGAAAATTTCTAGTACTTGAAAATCATTATTATCAACTGTTTAGGATAATAATAAAGAAATATAGGTTAGTAGTTAATTACCTAGTATAATCAAGTTTGTAGTAACATTAGGTATGTTTTCAAGGTCAAACAAAGATATTATTTAGATAGATATGTTATCTTCAAACACTTCAGAGATTTTCAGAATATGGCAATTAAGATGTTTCAATAACCCAGGTTCTTCATTTTTATGACAGTGATTTATGTCTGCTCCTGGCAGAACCAATCTATTTCAGATAAAGTAATGGGCATGGAAGAAATTCTACATGGTGTTTACTTTCTTTTTGGCAAAAGTAAGTCACTGGGAAAGAAAATTTCTCTGCTTCAACTGCTGACAATATGCTCTCCTAACACAAAATATCCTGCTTTACAGAAAAGTCTGTCAACTATGCTAGGCCTGTAGGCCAAAGATGGATGCTTGAATGCTGCAAAGGAACTTTGGATGACTGTCCAGGCAGCCAAATGTTTCTGTTATTACTCACAGCTTTTGGAAGTTATTTGCATGGATTTTCTATTTACTCAGTTAATATTATTTCCTTCTTGGGTCTCTGAAGGAGTTGAAGATTAGATATCTATAGTTACAGTTGCCATACACAGAAAGCAAGTTAAATTATGTATTAGACTTTGGACTCACCAAGATATTATAGATATGAGTTTTTTCTTTGATTTTTGTCAAATACAAATGGACTAGACATTGCTGATATGTTCATTGACTGTATGCATTTTATATAGTCATTGTACTTATTGTATATAGTTTTCATATATATATATATATATATTACTTGATTGTTTCACATATTATGCATTGTGGCATATTAAGCATGCTTAACATGTGAATTGCTATTACTTATTTTTTAAAGATCTCTTGGAATTACTTTTCTTCACCTCTATTTTTGAGGATAGTTCATGATTTTTCAAGATTCATAAAATGTATTAAAAATAGCATGCACTGAGAGACTTAGAACACCATGAAATAATCCATTCTTATTTTGCTTTTCATGATTTCTATATATAAAGACAAAACTACAGGAGTACTGTTTTAGAATTTAGACACGACTTTATCTCTCCATAGTCTCGATGTGTAGTTTTCAGCATAGAAGCATATACTGAGCCATTTAGCTTTTCATCATTCTCTGCCTTCTGCAGTTCCTTACAAATAGAGGATCTGATGGTCTGTCTAACACTTTCACACCCTCTTATTGCTGAGACAATCCTAAAGACAGCTAGAATACAACAGGAGTGACAAAAACCCTACAATGTTGAGTCTAGGTCTAAACTTGAATTTCAATTAGGTGTCTGCATACACAGCCACTATTTATTGTCTATGCATATTCTATAATGGTTTATATTTTCCTTCAAAATTTTTTTCTTCATTTTTTCCTGTTCTCAGTGGTATCATGACTTGATAGAGGAAGGTCATTGGCTAATAAAGAAACTGCCTTGGCCCATCTGATAGGGCAGAATTTATATAGGTGGAGTAAACAGAACAGAATGCTGGGAGGAAGAGGAAGTGAGCTCAGAAATTATGCAGCTCCTCTCAGAGCCAGACACAATGAAGCTCCGACCCAGGATGGACATAGGCTAGAATCTTCCCGGTAAGCGCACCTTTGGGTGCTACACACATTATTAGAAATGGGCTAGTCCAGGTGTGAGAGTTAGCTGAGAAGAGGCTAGATATAATGGGGCAAGTAGTGTTTAAATGAATACAATTTGTGTGTTGCTATTTCGGGGTATAAGCTAGCCAGGAGTCAGGCTGTGGGAAGAGGCCCGCAGCTCCCACAACAATGACTACCCATAATAAATTTATTTGATATGAGTTATCTCTTACCTAGTTTTGTCTGTCAGTTTTCTAGATGGATTACCAATGACATAGTCAGTAACTAGGATCTTTCTTGAAAATATCCAAGTCCACAATAATATTTCTTGGGAAAGAATGGGAAACAAAATGCTTGCTCAAACAAAAACAAAAACAAAAACCCCTCATATTCAGTTCAGCCTTTGCATCTGATACAATGGCCTTCCTTGTTTAATTCAAGTTCTGTTCTTTGGTTAATTTTTCAATACCTTTAAACTTCCTCCCTTCTTTTCTTCTCCTCACTAGCAAGACATATCACTGGAGCTTATCCCCTACTACATAAAGCTGACCAAGGGATAACACCATGACAGCACTTTCTTAGTTCCATTTTATGTCATGTTCAACCTTTTCAGTTGAACTAAGGTTCAAAAAAGAAAGTATGTCATGAATCCCTATTTGTATTCACAACCAAAGAGCTGAATTTAGTTTGAATGGTATTAATTTTGGTCACAGCAAAATTTTTTTCGGAATGTAGCATTCATATGTTATTGTTCAATTCTCTGAACAGGTCTGCCTCCCTTTCCTCCTGAGTGTTGGATATAATGCACTTTTATTCTGAGATACAATGATTTGAAATAAACACTATATTTAAAATGGCTGCTTTGTAATTAGGTAGTCACATACATGTACTTGAAAACAAGATCATAATACTCCACTCAGAAACATATAATTTAAGCAAGTAAGAGGTTATGTATTCTAAGCAACCCTTTGTTTTGTGAACAACTATTTTTAGTATGCAAATATACAGATGTGCACACTTGTTGCTTTTAAATGAAAAAGTTGTGTTAGAGCTAACAAAAGCAATGAAACTTGCTTAGTTATAATTTAAAGAAAAATTTCAATACATCTTTTGAAGGTTGTATTTATGTATAGCTTCCATTTTGCTAAAGAATTACATTTATCATCAACATGAATGTTATGATACATTAAAAGATATAAGGTACTTCATATAATATGACAGCAAATGTCTAAGTATTTTTTCATGTTAAAAATGAAATACCTATAACTGTAAAGGGTAATTATGCTACAATTCACAGACCCAGAGAGACTAAGCAACAAGTAGGGTCCGTGGGGGGCGGACAACTAGATCTCCCTGAGAAGTAGAACTAGAAGAGATTTCTCGAGTGGACTGAGGGCAGGTGGAGATGGAACATGTCTGATCAGGTTTGTGGGATATTGAAAGTGACTACCAGAAAGGGGATTGCGTGATCAGGCAAAAAGATGGCACAAAAGAATTTCCCAGGAATCTACAAGGATAACCTCAGCTAAGACTCTAAGCAACAGCAGACACATAGCATGTACTGTCCATCCTGTTTGAACAGATTGTTGCCTAGTCCAGTTGTCATCAGAGAGGCTTCATCTACCAGTTGATGAACACAGATGCAGACTCACAGCCAAACATTAGGAAGAATTCTGGGAATTCTGTAGAAGAGGTGCAGAAAGAATTTTGGGAGCCAGGGGAATCAAGAAAACTCAGAATAAGTTAACCTGGGCACGTAAGAGCTCACAAAGACTGAATCAACAACTAGAGAACCTAAACAGAACTTGCCTAGGCATTCTGCATATATGTAATAGTTGTGTATCCTTTTGTGGGACACCTAACAGTAGGTGCAAGGGCTGTCATTCTGACTATTTTACTGTATTTTGGGACTCTTTTCCTCATATTGGGTTTATTTTCCAGCCTTAATACACATGTAGATTTTAGTCTTACTACCAATTGATATGCCATATTTTCTTGATTTCTATGGGATGTCTGCCCATTGAAATGGAGGAGGAGAAGATGGGGAGAAGCCCCAAGAGAAGATAGGAGGGACTTGGAGGAGAAGAGGGAGGGGAAAATGTAGCTGGGATGGAAAATACATAAATACATACATACATAAGTTCATTAAAAAACTGGAATGTCCATTGATTAGGCCACACAACTCAGGTAATTCAAAATAAAAGTTTTACTACTAATTATAAATTCACCATAAAAATCTGGTGTTTTATCTGAACTAGAAATGATGTAAAAACCCAATGTTAATTTCTGTGTTATATCTGCATTAATTTTGTGCTAGTATATCAAATGGCTTGCACTGGGTAAAAATATTCCTTCATTAACATATCAATAATTTTACAAAGAAATGTATGTGACAGAAAATATGACAAATGAGAAATCTTTAGTAGCATAAAACAAATCATACCATTAATGAAGGTTTTACATAAAATTTTGAAGTTTGATGGCATAAGTTATATATATCCACAATACATATATTTGAATAGATATTTATGTGTTTATTATATACATCAAAACAATAAATGTTTACACATATATTTTGAGAGACATATTTTGATAATTGGTAAGTCCTGTATAAGGATTTTAAGTATTTTACTTCATAAAAATTTCATAAAATTCTATATACCCAAATATCATTCTTTCCTTATTAATAAAGAAAATTTCCAAAAGCCTATGCTTCAACAAAGGTTTTATTAAACATATTTTCTCTTCAAATAATGGATACTTCATAAATACTTTTCTCATTGTACTAAATTTGTGACTGTCAGTAGATAATATCAGCCATGTTGGATTATTTTCATATTTCTGCTATTTAGTATGATATCTATTAAGAGTTAGGTGAGATGACGAATTGGGAGAGAAATAATACGTAGATAAGGAATGATATAGGATAATGTGGCCTGATTGTAAGAAATAAAATTGAATGAAGGGGCTGGAAAGATGATTCACTGGCTTAGAGAGCTTAGTATACTTCCACAGGACCTGAGTTCTGTTCCAAATACCTACATTTCGTACCTCACAATGGCCTGTAACTCCAATTATAGGTGATCTGACTTATTGTAGATATACTAGCTATGAACAAATGCAAATTCACATAAACTCATGTCATACACACACATACGCATAGATCAGTAAAACTCAATAAATCCTTGTTAAAAGTGAATGAAAAAGTATGTAGGAGTTAATTTGGAAAAATAACTGTTATAATTGAGAGAGTCTCTTCCAAGACTTAGTACAATAAGAATACTCAGTACTAAAGTACTCTTAACCACTGAGTCAAATTCCAAGATGTACAATGACCTAAGGGTCCTGTTATATCAGTTTTAAGGTATATGTACTTCTAATCACCTGTATAAGTAAGATTTCAAAGTTTTATCACTCCAAAATTTCATCACTTTTCTGACAATATTCTCAGTATCAGTCTCCTACAGGCAATTGTTATAATGATTGTTAGTCAATCAAGTTAATTTTTCTCCTTTGAATTCTGCACAAAAGGAATCAGGTGATAATATGCCCTTCAGAGGAAGGAGTCTCTGGGCTTAAGATAACTATAACATTTTGGGGAGTCATCTATGTGTGTGTACATGTAAATATTTCACATTAATCATTAAAGGAAATACTGATTTTATTAGTTTTCTATCGTAAAAAGACTACCACCAACATCTATAAATGAATATTTTTATGACCTTCTTTCCAATTCATTTAGGTAAATATTTTAGGATGATCTCTGAAGATTGTTTCTAAGACTTGTGACAGTTTTATAGTCACCTTTACTCTAAGCCAATGATGACTTCTACTACTTTGCTAATGAATGTAACTGGTGTTCAATAGTCATTTTACTACTGGAATTATTAAATTACAGCCTTATTTTTTTTTTCTTGGGCATTTATTCTCCTTAAGAATTTTTTCTCCAGCAGCTTGGGCCTGCTCCTCCAGAGTTCACTGGCTTGGGCCTGAATAGTTTCAGGGGATCCCATTTATGAATTGTTTTTCTCAGTGTCTGTAATACTGGGGCTATATTTAGGAAGTGGTTTCCTGTGTCAATTCACTCAAGTGTACTTCTCTCTTTCTCTTCATTAAGGTTTAGTGAGGTTGGTTTTATGCTGAGGTGTTTGATCCATTTGTATATGACAATAGATATGAATCTATTTGCATTCTTGTACATGTTGATATTCAATTATGCCAGAACCATTTGTGGAATATGCTTTCTTTTTTTCTATTTTATATTTTTTTGCTTTTTTGTCAAAAATCAGGTGTTTGTAGTTGTGTGGATTGATATGCAGGTCTTCAATTTGATTCCACTGATCTCCTGAATGTGTTTATGCCAATACCAGGCTGTTTTCAGAACTGTAGCTCTGTAATAGAGTTTGAAGTCAGGGATTGTGATGCCTCCAGAAGTTCCTTTATTGTATAGGATTGTTTTGGTTATCCTGGATTTTTGCTTTTCTATAAGAATTTGAGTACTATTCTTTCAAGGTCTGTGAAGAATTTTGATGGGATATTGATGGGCATTGCATTGAATATGTATATTCCATATACATATTGTCATTTTTACTATGTTTATTTTACCTATACAAGAGTGTGGGAAATCTTTCAATTTTCTGAAATCTTCAATTTCGTTCTTCAAAGACTGAAAGTACTAATCATACAGGTCTTTCACTTATTTTGTTAGAATTACTACAAGATATTTAAAGTTTTTGAGGCTATTATGTAGAATAATCTTTCTCTGATTTCTTTCTAAGCCCATTTATCATCTGTATAAAGGAGGGCTACTAATTTTTTGAGTTAATCTTGTATCCTGCTACATTAATGAAGGTATTTATGAGTTGTAGAAGCTCCTTGGTAGAATTTTTGGGGTCACTTATGGGTCACTTATATCAACTTTATAGCATCAGCAAATAGTGAGAGTTAGACTTCTTCTTTTTTTTGATTTGTATGTCATTGGTCTTTTTTTTTTTTTTGCTGTCTTATTGCTCTAATTAGAACCTCAATAGACATGGAGAATGGCCAAAATGGGAAAAAATAAAGTACAAGGCCTCTTTACTAAATTAAGAGTGTAAGGAACATGGGATAGTGTAGAAGTGTAGTGTGTAGGTTGAGAGAGAGGACTGGGCTGTTTTACATTTGTATTTTCAAAGATTGTACCATTGAAATACTTAACCAAGACCATACCTCCTAATATTCCCCATTAGCTCCTTTAACTGGGGAGCAAATATTCAAATTCCAGAGACTATGGGGGATGTTTGTCATTCAAATCACCACAGTAGATAATGATGTGTTACATAAACATAACTTGAGAAAAGAATTCTAAGAATTTTGACCATATAAATCCACAACCCTATCTTTTCTCTTTATCTTTCATTATTCCCTTGGACTGTCTCACATGTATCATTTTTGTTCACCAACATAAAATCTAAAAACCTTAAACAAGTGTAAATATCAGACATTTGCTTTTCTGAATCTGACTTAATTCACTTTATATGGTGATATAAACTTTCCAGAAAAATAATAATATAACTTATTTTTTATGTCTAAACATAACTTTACACTCTCTTGAATTTTACTTATTTTTTTTCCTTATATGTGCTTCAGCATAGAAATGCAGAATGTCAGAAGACAACTTCTGGCAGATGCTTTGCTCTTGACACTTTGGAAAATACTGAGTTTTACCTATGGTCTTCAGGCCCATGTGATAGTGTCTTTTGGCACTGAACGTTCTGGCTACTCTACACTTCTTTTTGTTCAGTCCTCTGTTGGTGGAAACCCAGGTATTTTCTCCCTTATAATCATAAACTCTTGACTGGAAGCCATGACGGCCTTTGATACATTTATTTATTTATTTTTACGCATAGCAGTATTTACACACTCTCTATTGCTGATTACCAATATCATTTTCCCTGGTATGCCAGACTCAGGAACTGTAATATATACTGAAGATCTTTTTACTGGTCTCAATACATTTCTATATTCACCTAGTAGATACTTCTTTTCAACAGAAGTGCTACTATAGATAACACAGAAGACTGCCACCATAGGATTACACATCCTTCCACAGATCCCCTATCTATAGGTGGTTCTCTCTAGTGGTATAGGTTAGTATACTTTGCATGACCCTTATCACTGCTACTACATACAAGAGGAATACTACCACATAACACATGAGAACAGACTCTCCACCTTCAGGCAGTATCATTTTTGCAACTTGTCATCTGTAGTAAACTCTTGTCATTCTGTCTTGTCATTTTTACTTGTTAATTCATTTCTGATTTTGGTATATTTGCAGACTATTGAGATCCCAGTGATGAAACAAAGTACAGTTCCACAAAACTTCATTCTAGGAAACTAATGGATGTACTGGGCTCTCTTATAGAGAAAGGATGAAGATAGCAAGAATGACTCCAATGCAGCTGTACTACAAAATTATCACAAACAAAGAAGACAACTTCTCCATAGCTGGTAGATAGAATTTCCAATAACAAAAGGCAAATTTACAATATTTTCTTTCTTTCCTTTTTTATTGATTCTGTTTTTTGGATCCGGTTGCTCCAAGTAACCCTGGCTTTCCAGGATGTAAATCTGTAAACCGGGCTAGCCTTGAATTCAGTGATCTGTCTGTCTCTGCCTCCCAAGTGCTGTGCCATCATGCCCAATGAGAATGTCAATATTTTTTTTTAAAATGCACTGATGTGTGATTTCCCTCCATATGCTTGGATACCATTGATAAATAAAGGAACTGCTTTGGGCCTATAGCAGAGATATAGGGGAAGAGAGCTACACAGGGGAAACTAAACTGAATGCTGGGAGAAAGAGGCAGAGTCAGGGAGAAGCCAGGGACCCACTGCTGGAGACAGATGTGATGAAAATTTGCTGGTAGTCCATGACCTCGTGGTGATGCACAGATTAATGGAGATGGGTTAAATTAATTTGTAAGAGTTAGCCAATAAAAAGCTAGAGCTAATGGACCAAACAAGAATTTAAATAATACAGTTTCTGTGTGATTATTTCAGTTCTGTGCTACTGGGATGAGCAAGCAGCCTCCTTACAACGAGGCACCAAGTAAAGTCAATTGCATAATGACATCAAGAATTAAGAAAAATCACATTTAAAGATAATTAAAAAATTAAAAGAAAAACTCTTTCCTAAACTATAATTGAAACAAAAGAATATTTAAGGATCTAATCCATAACGTGTTTATTAAATAATTCCTTATATCAAACACATTCATGAATAATATCAACATGATAAAGAGATAATATAGATGTTCACATTATTAAATTAAGCAGAATTAAGGTATATTCATTTAATATTCAGCTTAGAAATTTTCCATAAAAGGAATTCAGATTACATAAAAACAATCCAGAAGTAAGGCTTAGACAAATGTTGCCCAGCAATTGTAACTGTGCAGTTACCAGCTTGTTTCTAACAGTGGCCTGGCTACTCAAGCCACAGTCTGGTGTGAATTCTGCTCCTGCAAGTATTGGCCCTTTTGCATTCACTAAAGGTAGCTTTAACTAAATCTCTATTGTTCTAACTATGACTAAGTCTCAAGTTTCGAAGGTTGGGGTGAAAATTTGTGAGCTCAGAGAATCTGAGTAACAAGTAGTTAAAGCCCTCTTATTGCTGGCATCTATGGAAGAACTGTTTTTCTTATTAGTCAAACCAGAAAAGGCTGTGCCATTTCAAACCCCACACTACTACTTTCGGTGTCTTCCTGTCTCTCCTGGATGCCATCTGAGGCTCTATGATTATTTTCTGTCAACTAGTTTCTAATTTAGCCTCCTGACCCAAGGTTAATTTCATTTATTCACCCAAATGCAAATGCAGGCTTCATGGTGTGATTGAATATGCCTGAATAGATACATATAACTTACATTATTTGGATGTTGTTCTTCATAATTAATGACTTCAAAAAACATCTGGAATAAAAATTCAGTAAAATTGAAAGAATGAGCAATACACAAATAAAACTAGTGTTGGTACAAAACATGGCTAAGCTTAAAGGGAATACAAGATAGTTTATGCTGAGGCCAAATCTCAGTGACAGTGACCTAGAAACACAGATTACCTCTATTGCAGTGTCCTCAGAATTCTATATCTAAGACAACTTCAAGGCTTCTGGCTGAGATGATTCACCTTAACAGCTTACTCCAGACAAGACTTACCCATTATCCTAATTTGTCTGAGGGTTTCTTAAAGATTCCGGTGCCCTCAGACAACAGGAAATAATCTAGAGAAGAAAGTGCCCACATCCCCAGAAAATGGGTTATATATGTTCGTTATCATTTAAGAGAGGCTAGATTACAAACTGTCAGATTTAGGAGAAAATCTAAAGAAAAGGGTTAAGTTCCAAGATTTCTTTCTAAAAAAAAAGGAGAGTATGATATAGGAATAATAGTTTTAAAAAGGTAGATTATTGAATCTACTTTAATCCAAAAAAATCTATTAATCTCAAAATATTTATATTGGTATAGATTTTGTTATACTGACACAAATTTAAAGTTATTTTTAATATCCTATATGTATATATCTTCTATTGTCTGTGTTGTGTATGTGTGTGTGTGTGTGTGTGTGTGACTTCAGAAAAGTCACAGTCACATTTCAACCTTATTGTCTTCATTTGCTAAACAAAATTATCTCCCAGGAGATTTCAAATTTAAAAATATTTGAGTAAAATTTGCATGACCATATTGGGGGGATACTTGTATTTTCACTTTTTCTTTAAGGTCCCTTAATGTAAACACTTACTTCTCAGATTATGCTGTTGGAGATGCTGTTTAAGTAGAGTATCCTAAAAAAAAGAATTATTTTACCATTTTTCTCAGAACTGAGAGAAATTTCAGAACATGCCAATTGCCTATGTCTGAAATTCCAAGGATCTGCAAATGAACAGGTGTCAATGTAACTGGTGATAATTGATGGCTAATTATGCAAGCAATAACACTGCATGGTATGGACTTGCTTGCCAATACATACAAGTCTTAGGTGTGAGTTTATTAACAGGCAAACATACAATCAGGAAATTGTATTGTACAGAGAAATTGCTTTTGAAAACACAAAGTAATTTTAAGTAACACATACTATTTTGAAAATATATTAGTATATTACACAAAATTGTTTAATTAAACCAAAGCAATCAGATTCAGACAGAACAGTTTATAATATCCCACTGAGTGAAGATTTTTTTTTTTTACCTTTCATGTAGCATTTCATCATTCTGACCACTTCCCATATGACGGTTGAATCCCAAAAGCCAGTTGGTTGGAAAAAATATCAAATGCCTTCATTCCCCTTTAGAAGTAGGCATTAGTGAACTAAATAAATGCTATGTGAAAATTTTTAAGGTAACACCAAGAAAATGCTTTCATATACACTATCAATTATCTTTTACTTTTGTTTTTTTTTTTTTTTTCAAACAAGATTTCTCTACATAGCACTAGATGCCCTAGAACTCTCTGTGTAAAACAGGCTGGCCTTCAACTCACAGGGATCTATCATCCTTTGCCTGCTGAGTGTTGTTATTTAAGTTATTTGCCACCACACAAGACTAAACTATCATTTATATTTGAATACTATGTGATAAACTATTGTCATGTTCCACCTCAACAAACTAAAATATCAATTATGTTTTACCACTATGTGGCAAATTATTTTCTAGATTCTGAAGATCAACTTTGTACCCAAAAATTGACAGTTGATAGTCACTATTAGGAAAATAATGCTCTTAGCTGAAAAGAAATTTGTAGGAAAATAATGATTATTGTAAGGGTTTCTGCCCCACCTGGTCCCCACAGTCATAAAGTCCCAAAGAATTCACACAGAGATTTACATTAGTTATAAACTGATTGGCCCATTAGCTCAGGCTTCTTATTAACTCTTATAAATATATTAGCCCATTATTCTTGTCTAAGCTAGCCACATGGTTCAGTACCTTATTCAGTGAGGCAGTCACATCTTACTTCTTCTGTGGCTGGGTCACAATTGCAGACTAAGACATTCTTCTTCCCAGAATTCTCCTGTTCTCATTAACCTGCCTCTACTTCCTGTCTAATTGTAATGTTTATACTTCCTGCCAGGTTACTGGCCAATCAGCATTTATTTAAAATATAATTGACATAATACAAACCATTGTCCCATACCACTTCCCCCTCTTTATAAAAAGAACAAAAACTCTGAATCTAATATCTTTCTTTTATTATTGAAAAAAATTCTGCCTGCTCCCTGCCTCCCATTTCCCACCCATCCCTCCACTTCTCTCCCCCTCCACCCACTCCTTTTCCCCTCCCTCTCCAGTCCAAAGAGCAGTCAGGGTTCCCTGCCCTGTGGGAAGTCCAAGGTCCTCCCCCTCCATTCAGGTCTAGGAAGGTGAACATCCAAACTGGCTAGGCTTCCACAAAGCCAGCACATGCAGTAGGATCAAAATTCAGTGCCATTGTCCTTGGCTTCTCATCAACCCTCATTTTCCGCCATGTTCAGAGAGTCTGGTTTTATCCTATGCTTTTTCAGTCCCAGTCCAGCTGGCCTTGGTGAGCTCCATATAGATCAGCCCCACTGTCTCAGTGGGTGGGTGCACCCCTCGCGATCCTGACTTCCTTGCTCATGTTCTACCTCCTTCTGTTCCTCATTTGGACCTTGCGAACTTAGTCCGTTGCTACAATGTGGGTCTCTGTCTCTATCTCCATCCATCGCCAGATGAAGGTTCTATGGTGAAATGCAAGATATTCATCAGTATGGCTATAGGATAGGACCATTTCAGGTTCCCTCTTCTCAGCTGCCCAAGGAACTAACTGGGGACATCTCCCTGGATACCTGAGAACACCTCTCGAGTCAAGTCTCTTGCCAACCCTAAGATGGCTCCCTTAATTAGGATAAATACTTCCCTGCTCCCATATCCACCCTTCTTTTATCCCAACCATCCCATTCCCCCAAGCTTCCCCTGTTCTCCCCTTCTCACATTTTTGTCCCAATTTCCCCTTTCCCCATCCCACCCCACCCACAAGTTCCCAATTTTTGCCTGGCAATCTTGTCTATTTCCAATATCCAGGGGGAAAACTAAATGTTTTTCTTTGGGTTCACCTTCTTATTTAGCTTCTCTACGATCACAAATTATAGGCTCAATGTCCTTTATTTATGGCTAGAAACCAATTATGAGTGAGTACATCCCATGTTCATCTTTTTGAGTCTGGGTTACCTCACTCAGGATAGTGTTTTCTATTTCTATCCATTTGCATGCAAAATTCAGGATGACATTTTTTTTTA
The DNA here is from genome assembly GCF_018167655.1 of Microtus oregoni. Lineage (NCBI taxonomy): Eukaryota > Metazoa > Chordata > Mammalia > Rodentia > Cricetidae > Microtus > Microtus oregoni. The sequence continues at coordinate 3,753,434 of NW_024543812.1, forward strand.
TTGCTGAGTAGTACTCTAATATGTATATATTCCACACTTTCTTCATCCATTCTTCCATTAAAGGGCATCAAGGAGGTTTCATCTCAGAGATGAAAGGCTGATTCAACATATGAAACTCTATCAATGTAATCCATCATATAAATAAACTGGAAGAAAAAAACATATGATTATTTCATTAGATGCTGAAAAAGCATTTGACAAAATTCAACATCCCTTTATGATAAAGGTCTTGGAGAGATTAGGGATACAAGGGTCATACCTAAATATAATAAAAGCTATTTACAGCAAGCCAGCAGCTAACATCAAATTAAACGGAGAGAAAATCAAAGTCATCCCACTTAAATCAGGAACACGACAAGGCTGTCCACTCTCTCCATACCTCTTCAATATAGTGCTTTAAATTCTAGGAATTGCAATAAGAAAACATAAGGGGATCAACAGGATTCAAATTGGAAAGGAAGAAGTTAAACTTTTGTTATTTGCAGATTATATGCTAGTGTACATTAGCGACCCCAAAATCTCCACCAAATAACTCCTAGAGCTGATAAACACCATTAATAATGTGGCAGGATACAAGATCAACTCCAAAAAATCAGTCGCCCTCCTATACACAAAGGATAAGTAAGCAGAGAGGGAAATCAGAGAAGCATCACCTTTCACAATAGCCACAAATAGCATAAAATATCTTGGAGTAACTCTAATCTAGGAAGTGAAAGATCTATTTGACAAGAACTTTAAGTCTTTGAAGAAAGAAATTGAAGAGGATACCAGAAAATGGAAGGATCTCCCTTGCTCTTGGATTGGGAGGATCAACATAGTAAAAATGGCAATTTTACCAAAGGCAATTTAGAGATTCAATGCAATCCCCATCAATATCACAATAAAATTCTTCACAGATCTTGAGAGGACAATAATCAACTTTATATGAAAAAAAAAACAGGATAGCGAAAGCAATCTTATACAATAAAGGAACTTCTGGAGGCATTACCATCCCTGACTTCAAACTCTATTACAGAGCTACAATATTGAAAACAGCTTGGTATTGGCATAAAAACTGAGAAGTCGACCAATGGAATCATATAGACCCGGATTTTAACCCTCATTCATATGAACACCTGATTTTCGATAAAGAGCTAAAAGTATACAATGGAAGAAAGAAAGCATCTTCAACAAATGGTGCTGGCATAACTGGATGTCAAGCTGTAGAAGAATGAAATTAGATCCATATCTATCACCATGCACAAAACTCAAGCCCAAATGGATCAAAGACCTCAATATCAATCTGAACACACTGAACCTGATAGAAGAGAAAGTGGGAAGTACTCTACAACATATGCACACAGGAGACTGCTTCCTACGTATAACCCCAGCAGCACAGACATTAAGGACTTCATTGAATAAATGGGACCTCCTGAGACTGAGAAGCTTCTTTAAAGCAAAGGACACTGTCACTAAGACAAAAAGGCAACCTACTGTCTGGGAGAAAATCTTCACCAACCCCACAACAGACAACGGTCTGATCTCCAAAATATATAAAGAACTCAAGAAATTAGACTTTAAAATGCTAAGTAACCCAATTAAAAAATGGAACACTGAACTGAACAGAGAGTTCTCAACAGAAGAAGTTCAAATGGCCAAAAGAACATGCTCACCCTCCTTAGTGATCAGGGAAATGCAAATCAAAACAACTTTGAGATATCATTTACACCTGTCAGAGTGGCTAAAACAAAAAACACCAATGATAGCCTTTGCTGGAGAGGTTGTGGAGGAAGGGGTACCCTTATCCATTGCTGGTGGGAATGCAATCTTGTGCAACCACTTTGGAAATCAGTGTTTCGGTTTCTCAGGAAATTTGTGATCAACCTACCCCTGGACCCAGCAATACCACTCTTGGGAATATACCCAAGAGATGCCCTATCATATGACAAAAGCATTTGTTCAACTATGTTCATAGCAGTATTATTTGTAATAGCCTGAATCTAATATATTTTGTTTAGCTTTTCTCCTGACCATTAGCCATAACAGCCTGTAACCAACATTCTAAACATAGAAAAGTATCCATAGTCCATTTTTTGGGGAATGTGGGCATAGTTTTCCAGGCTACTTCCTGCTGGTTAGGGCCACTGATAATCTTATGGGGAACTAAAGAAAATTTAGAATTATGATCAAGTCCTGACTGGAGTAGTCTATGAGGCTTGGTCATCTCAGAAACATCTTGAATCTGTTCTGGATGTAGAACTCAAATATCTGGACATCTGTTTCTACAGAGATTTCTTAGGTGGTCTTCCTTGATCAAAACTGATTTTTCTTAACTCAGAATAAATCCATAGCTTCTCATTTTCTATGGAAACAAATTAAAAACTCTTGTACAAAGTAACATGTCTTTTGACTTCAATTTTGAAGTCAAAATACCTATCTTGGATTAATTCAACATCATTTATAAACAAATATCTTTTGGCAGCTGTTGCTCTGTCCTCAGTAGTCAAACAATCCAAAGAGAACATAATAACATACAGTATCCAGATTCTCTGTGTGTTTTCAACGAGGCTAACATAGACAAGAATTATGGGCTAATATAAATTATAATAGTTACTAGGCCTATGAGTTTATAATAAATGTAGACCTCTGTGTGATTTCTCTGGTACTTAATGACTGTGGGAACCAGACAGGACAGAAATCCTGAGAACAAGTGATTTTATTAGAGATACTCTTTTTCATTTTGGTGCTTAGTGCATTGTATACACAGATTTAAGAAACAAAATATATTCCCCCTTTAAATACTTTTGTGAAGAACTAGTAACACAGTTTAACAACAATTATTGAAATCCAGTTCTGTTTCTGAGTTACAATTCAGACATCTCCTGATTTTACTACTTAAAATGATGTCCTCCTAGTCTGTCATAGGCACATCTAACCAGGGCACTGCTATTGCATTGTCACCCCTTTCCTGGCTACCTACTCACATTCTGCCTGTTTCCTAACACAGCAGATAGGGTGATGGGATAATTAAAATCATGCAACTCCTCTGCCAAAGATGTCCTAATGTCTTCAATCTCATTCAAATGAATTCACAATCTTCTTGTTAACAATAGGCCATAGAGAAGATCTCATAAGACTTTTAAAATCCTTTCTATTTCTCCCTTTGTCTTTCTTTTGTCATTTCTTTAACTTCTTTGTTGGCCTTTGAAATTTATATTTACACAAATACTTGAGCCGCTTTATTTTGTCTCTACTCTTCTTTCAAGTTACTTTACCCACATAGGTACCTAACTAAAATCTTGCCAAAAATTTCACCTTAAAAGGCACACTGGTCAAATATATTTATCATCTAGTTATCAGCAATTATAATTTAAGCATTCTGCTAATGTATAAAAACATGTTATGAAGACATTCGTCACAATGTAATGAATGTTATAAAAAGATATATGACCAAAACTTTTAGTAGGTATAGAAATTGGTCTTTGTGATATTGTTAGGTCAGTAGCATAGAATAGAAATTGTAATATATACCATTAATTCATCTTCATCAGGATACTCTGATCCCAGGAGGTAGTAGTAAAATAGAAAACTGCATTAGCATGATACAAGGAAATGAACAGGTCAGTTGAAGGCCACAGGCTACATTCATAGTTAAACATTCTCTTGCTAGAAGAAAACAAGTCATGCTCACACCCTAGACCAAATATTCTGTGGGTAAACAACTTCCTGAGTAGAATCTATTGCTATCTCCTTAGGGGAACTGGAACCTAATATGGATTCTTAGATTTTTGTTTGAGATAGAAACAGATCAACTTCTCTATTTCTGAAATACAAGGTCTGAATATTAGCCACACATGTTAACAATATCCTTGACAGAGCAGAACTAAATCTAAATCTAATCTACATCTAAATCTAAATCTAATCTAGGTTGAAATCTAGGTGGGACCTTTGTTTGAGGTAGAAACACAATACTTTTGAAGGAATAGAGGTAAGTTCTAACTCTCTGACCTTTGGTCAAGGTGGAAATAGGTATCCACATTTAAAACATGTAAATATGCAAATATGTAAAAGCCCCAGATTTACCATTCTTGAGTACTTATCCAAAGGAATCTAAATTACCATCCTGTAAACGAATTTTCTCACTCATATTTATTGTGGTACTATTCAAGTCAGAGACTCAACCTCTATGTTTATCCACTGATTAGTGGGATGTGGTATGTAGACAGAGTAGAGCATTACCCAGTTACAAGGAAAGATGTAATAATGTTATGTGTTGGAAAAATAGATCAATATCAAGGAGAGTGAGAAAAAAATATATTTTCTAGTATATTTGGTATGTACATTATATGTAAATTTTGTGTACACATGTATATGTGTTTGAGAGAGAGAACAAGTGTGTGTGTGTGTGTGTGTGTGTGTGTGTGTGTGTGTGTGTATATGTGTGTGGTAGGGGAAGAGAGAGAGAAAGTGGGATAGAAATAGAGGGAAGACTTTTGAAGTGGAAAGGATTAACACAGAGTGGTCAGTACTACAGAAGAAAGTAGTGAGGAGTGAATACAATCTGGTACCCTAGTAATAAAGTTAGATAAAAATATCATTGTTCATCCCATTGCTACTTACAAGTAATATACACTGCTAAAAAAACTGTAAAAATAATGTTTGTTATGTTTTTGAGTATTAATATGCTGTAAAGAATGATTGGTTACTTAATTATCTGTTTTATTTTTTGGTTTGTTTTGTACTTTGCTTTACTTTTTATAGCACTATTTCTTTTATTTTTTTTCCTTGCTCATCACTAAAGCTAGTATTACTTTTTAGTAGAGAATCCATTGAAGAACTATGTTTCTCAGTTTGCCTAGAATCAGAATTGTACAATTTCTGTCTTTCATTTCATGGGGGAGGGTTGAAAATGGTTCCAATTCCAATATTGAATGATAAAGCCTTCAGAGTATATTTGTATGTTAGTCACCCATCCTCCAATTGGTACTATATTCTGTCTCATTTCACTAAGAAATCGCTTAATTCTCTTCAAAATAACATAGTGCCATTTTATAAATTTGTATATTTTAGTTTTTATCATTTTCTAGATGACTAACTTCTTGAGCACAGAGCCAAGATTTATTGATTTTATTCTCTAAGGTGTCAATATTGTCGTATTTATTTATTATAGCATAATGAATTAAGATACATTTTATTTGGGTAAAAACTATTGTCTTTATTTTGTATGAGATGCACATGCTTTTAAATACTTATAACTGTGTTTGCTTGAAATAACACATCTTAAGGTGGATATTATGGTAAGATATCTAGCTATGAAATATTAGTAGATGATAATTAAAGTGTTCTAGAAATATTAGTATTAGTTAAGCTAAAGGATTTCACAAAACTCCAAATCATGTATTTGTGGAAAGAAAAGGCAGGGAAAGGGGATCTTAATTAGAGGGAGTGAGTATATTCAAAATACATTTATATATTTATATAAATTTATATATCTTGTACACATATATGTATGTGAAACTGTTAAAAAACAAAATTAATTTTAAAAGGAATAAAGTCTGATGGGATTCCCCTCAGTATGTTTTGAATATCATTGGCTAGTAGAGAAACTGTCTTTGGCCTGCACAGAGCAGAACTTAAGTAGGTGGGGAAAACTAAACTGAATACTGAGAGGAAAAAAAGGCAGAGTCAGGAAAAGCCATGGAGCCACCAGAGGAGACAGAAGTGAGCTGTCAGCTGAAACCTTGCCAGTAGGCCATGTGCCTTGTAGTAAAATATATGTAAAAAAAAAAAAGAAAACACAATTTATAAACTTAATAAAACTTGTCTGAGCTATACTCTGAATAAAAAGAAATAGGTTAATAGGGTTAATACTAGATGTAAGAGATAGTTAGCAATACACTTCAGGGATTAACCTAGCAGTGATTTAAATAATATTGTTTCTGTGAGATTATTTCAGGAGTCTGGACAGCCAGGAAATGAACAAGTGGCCCCCTACAACAACAGAAGTCTTTAATAGATTACCATTTTATTTATTCTATGGGAAAAGAAGAGTAAATGGAAAAGTCAATAAAAGTGGTTAAAAAAAGATAGTAAGTGGCAATCATTTCTTTTTTATTAATTTTTATTGAGTTCTACATTTTTCTCTGCTCCCCTCTTTTTCTTAAAAAGTAATTTATTCAATTATAAAAAGCAAGTATTAATTCCACTTTTGCTACCATCTAACAATGCCTTAAGCTAGTCATTTCAAGTAGAATATTAGATTTCATCATTTGTTCAGTAAAGATAGCATAACAATTGCTTTAGTATTTCATTTTCAAGGATTACATGAGATAATCTATTTGAACTGTTATTTAATTATACTACAGCACAAAATTATTACTGGTCATAACCATTGTCATTCCCGAACACCCACTATACTGATCTTGTTCCAATATTTACAGCTTTTAGCTTTGCCTTGTCAGTGAAATCATTTATTAAAATGAAATCTTTTGTCAAATGTAACTTATAAATATGGAACTATGACTGAAGTAAGAACAAGCCTCAATATCTATTGTCAGCCTCCTCCTTCAGCTTATTTAAATAAAGCTGGGAGTCTTCAGAATATAGAATAGGTTATCGTGAACCTATGTAAAAAACACGATGCCACCCTGTATTCCAGTTTTTAGACAACAATGTATGAATATATAGAAATTGCTTCTCTACTTCTCAAAACATTAGAGATAGATGAGATGGTCCTATAAACATCAAAAGGTCAAACTCCATAGAAAATATAGAGGACATATGGTGAACAATTTCTACCAAATTTTCAACACTGAAAATATTCTCTCATTTTTTAGAAGTGTAACTAAAACGTTAATAATACTTAATTGCCTTAGAATTAATAAGGTACTGGTAGTGAAATACTGGGGGTTAAAACAGAGTGATGTTAAACTAATATGATAGGATGTTTATTAAATAGCTGCATTTATGGAACATGGCAAATCCATTTGATCTATAAAATTTAGTATTTGTTCTATTAATTAGAATGGATTTCCTGAGTTAGGGTTCTCAACGGTACATATGTGTTCAAATACAATGCCTGCTGTATAGGTGAGGGATAGAATAAAGAAAAATATGGGAAAAGAGATTAGGACGGGAAGATCTGTAGAATCTACTAGCGATGAGATGGCAGGAGATTGCTGTAGATATTTTTCTGTAGAAGTGAGGAATAGATGGGGATTTGACTTAGAGAAATTAAAAGAGATATGAAGATCTGCAGTTAGCCTATCAGCTTCTTTTGCAAGTGTGGTTGTGGGTTCCCAGAGAGTGCATACTGGAGCTGGGAGCTGGGACATAGCAGAGTGAGGAAAGAGGGGTTAGGAGAGTAAGATAATATAAAAATACTTGATCACTTTTGTTTATTTCTGATATTTAAAAGAAAATCACTATCATCAGGTGTATATATTCATCATTAATTGGGAGTTTTTGCCTTTTGGGGTAGGCTATATATTTTAGAAGAGAAAATTGTCTGCTAGCTCTGTGCAATAAGACTTACAGCAATATGTTTATATTTCTTTTAGAATCTCTCCACATCTTATTTTATTTTTTTTCTGAATTTGTCAGCCCTACTTTACATATTTTGAGATTATATTTGCAACAAATATAAAATTGTAGGTATCCGCATTTTGTCAGGATAGGATTTATTTTTATCTTTTCTAGCTAAAATGAACTTGGAGGATCATTGTCATTTTTATCTTTTCTAGCTAAAATGAACTTGGAGGATCATTGTCATTTGCATTTGAAAATAAGTTAAAAGAAACCTACAACATAAAAATCACCATCTTAAGTGGAAAGATGGGCTGCTGTGTTTTTTACACTATAGTAATGTGACATTCTCATCTGACATAACCACTTCTGCTTCTTGTGTACATACTGCTCATTTTGTTTCATTATTTTGTTCTGTAGGATTGCTACTTCTGAGCTTTAAAAACAGGCACTTTTTGACAATTTGCTATTTCATTGTGAGGTGAGAACTCAAAAAAAATTTACTTTTTACCCATATAAGAATTTTTTCTAATGATGAAACCAATGTATATACATTGAAAAATAGAAGAATAGAACAAGCAAAATATTATCTTAGAGTTTGGGGTAAATTCTACTTATTGCTGAATAGATATTGTGATTTTTCTATATTCTTTACCTACATCACCATCCACTGTTACAACTCTCAATGAGGTTTAGTCTAATTTGGATGAAATAATTTGCATGATTTAAAGAGGTATAAACCAAACAATAAAAAAAACTATTAAATTGTTCAAACCTACATTAATATCTCCTAGACTTTGGATATTCCTCAAATTTCCAGTACTCTTACTGCCCGCTATTTACATTTGATATCAATATTATTTTCATCTCCAGTACAAAAGCAAAATGTGGACACATACAGAAAGTTCATTAGAGACATAAAGGAAGTCTATTGTTCAAATATTCTCATGTTTTGCATTGTTTCTTGTTTGTTTTAGAAACAATCTTTCTATAAAAGCCCAAGTGGCCTAAAATTAGGGCATTTCTACCTTAACCAACCATGACCTGAGAGTATAGGTGGATATCAACATACTTAGTTTTGTTTAAATATGTTCAAGCTGGTTTGGTAAATTGTGTGGAACTTTTCCCAAAGAGTGATTGGCTGTTGCCATCTAGTTACTGCCAGTTCCCATTTATGTTTTTAGGACAAATTTAGGATCTGAATATATTACTCTTTCCATTACACTTTCCTGCTTTCCTAAGTACTAGCTCAGCAGATTGATGAAGTGCATTGCTTTCCATCAATTCCCTTTGACTTGCATCTATATTTTCCTCTGCTCTAAGCCTCCTGTCCTTATTTGTATTTTTGTTTCTGTGAAAGACCCTATAACAAAAAAGGACCCAATGTGCCAAATATTGACTTGGCTTATATGTCTCTATCACAGTTTATCACGGTGGGAAGTCAAGGTAGGAACTCAAGCAAGAGCAGAGGCAGAAACTGATGTGGAAAGTCCTTCTGTATATGTGTTGCATTTATTGTTTAATGAATAAAGTTTCTTTGGCTTATGGCAAGGCAGAATAGAATGGAAAAACTAAGCTGAATACTGGGAGAAAGAAGGCAGAGTCAGAAAGACACCATGTAGCTATAGAAGGAGAAAGACTCCTGTCAGAATCTTGCTGGTAGTCCATGACCTTGTTGTGATGAACAGATTAATAGAGATGGGTTGATTTAAGATGTAAGAGTTAGCTAGAAATATGCATAAGCTAATAAGCCAACCAGTGTTGTAACTAATATAGTTCTATATGATTATTTTGGGTCTATGCAGCTGGAAAATGAACAAGTAGTCTTGGCCTACAAATTGGTATGCCAACAAGGGCTCACTACATCCACATAAAATGTAAGAGAAGTTAGAAATGAATTCTAGACACAAAAGAACAGAGTTAAGTGCACCTTTTTAGTAGTCACATTGCTTTTCAGATGGGCTCTGTTTGCTGGCAGAGAGCATTGGCACCACGGCTCTGAGGCTTCTTTAGGAAAGGGCTAATTGGTTTGTGTTAGTTGCACAAACAGCTCTGGCTCTGTCACGAGACTATGTACTTAAATGGAGTCTGTGATCAGTGTCTTCCAAATTGCTTAATAGTGACATATACCCACTGCAACCCTGATGTGGGAGTGTCATATATCAATCTGTTGATTTCATTGGTTAAGCAATAAAGAAACTGCTTGGCCCTCATAGGTTAAAATATAGGTGAGAGGAGTAAACAGAAAAGAATGTTGGGAGGAAGAGGGAGTGAGCTCAGACTCGACAGCTCTGCTCTCTGGTGCGGAGATGCAATGCTCCCCTCTCCCAGACACGCGATGAGGCTCTGACCCAGGATGGACATAGGCTAGAATCTCCCTGGTAAGCCACCTCATGGGCGACAGCAGATTATTAGAAATGGGCTAGTCCAGGTGCGAGAGTTAGCCTAGAAGAGGCTAGATATAATGGGCCAAGCAGTGTTTAAAAGAATACAGTGTTTGTGTAATTATTCCAGGGTATAAGCTAGCCAGGCGGCCGGGGTGCTGGGGACGCAGCCCCGCCGCTCCTGTTACAACAGAGTGGCGCCTGACGTGATGGACTAAATCCACTTAAAAACCTGAGAAGGCTTAAAAATAAGGGAGAGAGAGTTTAACACAGATTTTTTGCTATTTGTTGGTGACATGCTGTAGAGAGATTTCCTGATTCGGCAACAGCAGCAGAAAAAAATGCTGTGTCAATTTAAAGCACAGCCTCTTGGGGCTGTGCCACCAGCGTGAACTCTGGCTTTAAAGCATTCCAGTGGCTTTTATGGGACTGGATGTTTGTGTTCCCTCTTGGGATCGGAAGGAGAGTGCTCTGAGACATGATGATGACTCAGCGCTCCCACCTGCACCTGGGCAGATGGCCAAATCAGGCTTAGGCAGGAGGGAGAGCATGGCGGATTCCTGCCACCATACAGAGATGAGTTTTCAGACTGTGCAGTGATCCGTGTGTCAGATTTGGACATAACTTGGATGAAAAGAATTTCTGTGCTGCACGCTCAGTCTCAGAATTAAAGTGCTGAGTGCCGCTCCTACCTGGCGGCCCCAGAGCTAGCACAAATTGATACATCCTCCATTTTGAAATTTTCCTGATTCAGCAGCAGGAAAAAAACCTGTGTTGTTTTTAAATGCCAGCTTTCTGGGCTGTCCTGCCAGGGCAAACTCTGACTCTTTTACGCAGGTCGTTCGTGCGGTTTACAAGCACAGGCTGCTGAAGCTCGCTTGCTGGCAGGGTCCTTGAAATGCCATAGAGTTGTGGCAGTAAACATGGCTATAGCCAGTACCTCAGCCATGAGGCTGGAAAGCTAAGGAATGGGCTGGATCTAGCTGTCAAAGCCACGGCTTCAATCCCACCCATATTGCTCAGTAATTTAAAGGCTCATGTGGTCAGAAAAAGAGAGATATACAGTAAAGAGAGATTCAAAGACAAAGAAAATTTCTAAATGGTTTACAGTGTGTTAAAAATATATGCAAGCTAAAAGTTAAAAGTTCTTAAAAGTAAAAAAAAATAACAAAAGAGAGTTGTTGTGTGTGGTAGTACACACCTTTAATCCCAACACTTGGGAGGCAGAGGGAGATTGACCTCTGTGACTTCAAGGTGTGGTAGCACACGCCTTTAATCTCAGTGCCTAGAAGGCAGGGACAAACAAATCTCTGTGAGTTCAAGGTGGAGTAGCATACACCTTTAATCCCAATGCCTAGGAGCAAAGACAGAGGGATCTCTGAGAGTTCAAGGACAGCCTGGTCTACAGAGTTATTCCAGGTCAAAAATACAGAGAACCTCTCTCAAAAAGCATAAAATAAAAATAAACAAAATAGAGGTTAATATAAAACGCACAAAGATGGACAATACACAGAGAATCTTGATACTGTATGCTATTATCCTCTGTTTGAATTGTTTGAATGCTGAGGAAGGAGCAACAGCTGCTAAAAGATATTTGTTTATAAATACTGCTGAACTAATCCAACATAGATATTTTGAAAATGCCTTGACTTTGAAATTTGGATCTAAGGACATGATGCTTTGGAAAGGAGTTTCTTAATTTGTTTTCACAGCGGATGAGCCGCTGTTCATTTCTTCTATTCCGAAATGGAATGATGGACCACGTCCTCCTGAAGGTTTGCTGTGAACATCTTTAGAAAATTGCATTGCTCAACTGCCAACTGAGATGAAACTAGCACACAGGTTATACCATGAAAGACCTAATTAATGACGCCCCCATTCAGCAGGAAGCAGTTTGGAGAGAAAAAAACTGCGCCCGTGTTCCCAAATATGGTTTATAAACATTCTTTTACATTTAAAGGGGGATATGATAGAGATATGAATAATTTACATTGATGGATTTTGTTTTAGTGATTTAAATTTAAGGTCAATTTTGTTATATGTATATGTGTTTCTTATCTTGAGTAAGGTACTGTGATTGTGTAGTTCATTTAAATATGTAATGTATAATTAGAAATATAGATTGTTAATAGATTATCATAATAGTCAAGTTTGTAGTCATGTTAGTTAAGATTTTCTAGATGTATATAGATATATTTTAGATAGGCATTCTTCATATCTTTCAAAACATATAGAATATGGCATTTTAAATGTTTTAATAACTTAGGATTTTTCATGATAATGAGACACTCTGCTCCTGTCAGCACCAATCTACTTCAAGAGGAAGATGGGCATCATAAAGGATCCTTATGGAGTTTGATGGCCGTTTGGGCGAGAAACTGCTCTTGCCTGGACTATTGCATAAACTGGAAACAGAGAACCCGCAGAGAGAGGACTACTGAACTTGCCTAAAGGTGAGATGATCTTTCAGGGTTCCTGATTCATAAAGGAGTCTGCAAGACATTCTGCAGGACACAACAGATAGTGACTGAACTGACTTTCAATTTTCCTGCTTCATGGAAATGTCTGCTGGGTACTATGGGCCTGTAGGCTGAAGATGGATGCCCCAATGGTACAGAGAAACTTTGGATGACTGTCCAGGCAGTGAGATGTCTCTGTCATTTCTAGAGTTTGAAAGTTGCTTTTTTCTTGTTTACTTAGGTAATATTGTATCTTTCTGGAGTCTTTGATGGAGTTAAGGATAGTTAGTTATAGTTATAGTTTTCCTTATTTATGATAAAGATTATTGTAATATTTACTTGATAACCGTTTTGTTATATGTAATTTTGCTATGTTAAAGGTAAAGCCTTCCTTTTTTTGTTTAAACAGAAAAAGGGGAAGTGATGTGGGAGTGTCATATATCAACCTGTTGATTTCATTGGTTAAGCAATAAAGAAACTGCTTGGCCCTCATAGGTTAAAACATAGGTGGGTGGAGTAAACAGAAAAGAATGCTGGGAGGAAGAGGAAGTGAGCTCAGTCTTGACAGCTCTGCTCTCTGGAGCAGAGACACAATGCTCCCCTCTCCCAGACACGCAATGAGGCTCTGACCCAGGATGGACGAAGGCTAGAATCTCCCTGGTAAGCCACCTCGTGGGCTACAGCAGATTATTAGAAATGGGCTAGTCCAGGTGCGAGAGTTAGCCTAGAAGAGGCTAGATATAATGGGCCAAGCAGTGTTTAAAAGAATACAGTGTCTGTGTAATTAATCCGGGGTATAAGCTAGCCAGGCAGCCGGGGTGATGGGGACACAGCCCCGCCACTCATATTACAACAGAACCCTGGAGCCAGTTCAGTATGCATATCTCTTCAGAGGTAGTGAACATGCCTCTACCATGTTAGACTGGGCAGAGCCTACATGTAGGGTCACAGAGTTGGCCTTTAGATATGCCTGCTTAGCATTTAAGAACAAAAACGTTCTCCTGGTCAGAAAATAATTATATATATATATATATATATATATATATATATATATATATGCACACAATAAACACAAATTCAGATGAAAAAAACTCTAAGTCAGTCACAGTGTTGGATAAATGTATGTAAGATTGAGAGAGAAAAAACAGTATAGACAGTTATAATATAAAAGAGTAAAGACAGTCATAGATTAAGGGAGTAAAGATAATAAAAAATATTAAACTTGGAGAAAAAATAATAGAGTAAGAAGAATATGCCACATAAAAATGCAATATACACAAAGAATTTGAATTGCATATATTATTGTGTTTTCTTTGAAATTTTTGGCTGTGAATAAGCTCTGTACAGAGAGATATTTGATTCTGGGGGATGCTAAGTTAAATTATCATATATATTTTAAAGATATCTTGACTTAAAAATTTGATTCTAGGGATATGTTGCTTTGGAAAAATAAGGATCTGATTTTGATTCTGCAGAGGAAGAGAACCTATGGATTCCTTCCAGACTAATGTGGTTTGATGGAACTAGAACCCCTAAAACATCTATGTGAGTGCCCAAATTATTCTCTCCAACAAAATTGCAGGAAGCAGTTTGGAGAGAACTACACCCAAATTCACAAATAGTTGTGTTTTTGTTTTTGTTTTTTTTTTTTTATAAATGTTGGTTTACACTTAAAGGGGAATACACTATAGAGATGAATACTTTGCATTGTATGGATCTTGGTTTACTGATACAAATTTTTGCTCTTGTTTAAGGTACTGTTTGTGTAGCTCATTTAAAACTGTAATATTTAATTAAGAAATACGGGTTAAAGGATTGTCATCTATAATATTCAAGCTTGTAGTCATGTTATTTAGGTTTTCTAGGTGTACAGAAATATATTCAAGTAGATAATTATTCTTTAAACCTTTCAAAGATGAACAGAATATGACAGTTAAAATGTTTAATAAATTAGGACTTTTTACAAGAATGAGATGTTTCTGCTCCTGGCAGCAGCAAACTACTTCAAGAAGATGATGGGCACCGAAGAGGTTCCTAACAAAGTCGGTTAGCCATTTGGGTTTGAAATTGCTCTTGCCTGCACTACTTGGTGGTATTTTGTATAAACTGAACATGCAGGATCCAGAGAAAAATGACTGCTAAATTGCCAAAAGGTGAGACAGTGCTTGAGGATTCCTGCTTCATGAAAGAGAACTGCCAGACATTTTGCAGGACACAGAAAAAAGCAAGGCATAATATATCATTAAGTTTTCTGCTTCTTGGAAAAGTCTGCCAGATACTATGGACTTGTAGGCTGAAGATGGATGCTTCAATGATACAGAAGAGCTTTGAGTGACTGTCCAGGCAATGAGATATCTCTTTCAAATCTAGAGTTTCAGAAGTTGTTTACAATGCATTTTCTGTTCTATTTTGTCCTTCTGGAGTCTTTGATGGCATTTAAGGATAATTATAATTATAGTTTCCCTTAGTTATGATAAGAGATAAAGTAGATATAAATGTTGTTATTGTAATTCTTCTTTGATAACTGTTTTGCTGTATGTAATTTTACTATGTCAAATTTAAAATCTTCCTCTTTATTTAACCAGAAAAGGGGAAATTGTGAGGGATGTCCTTCTGTACATGTTTTTCTTTTATTAGTTAATGATTAAAGCTGTTATAGTCCGACAGAATAGAGCTAGGCAGGAAACCTAAACTGAATGCTGGGAAAAAGCAGGCAGAGTCAGAGACACCATGTAGCTGTCAAAGGAGAAAGACTCCTGCCAGAAACTTGCTGGTAGTCCACAACCTTGTGTTGATGCAAAGATTTATAGAGATGGGTTGATTTAAAAGGTAAGAATTAGCTAGACCTATGCATAAGCTAATAGGCCATGCAGTGCAATAATTAATATAGTCTTGTGTGATTATTTCTGGTCTATGCATCTGGGAAGGAAATAAGCTGTCTCTGCCTACAAAAAACCACGAAGGAATGACACTTACTGGCATCTTCCCATAGCTTGCAAAACTACTTTCTTATACAGTTTAGTCCTCCTTGACCACAATGAACTAGCCAGCTTACATTAATCATTATATGGTTTACATTTCAATCTGATGGAGTTGATTTCTGAATTGAGGTTCCATCTGTCCAAATGACCTGAGTTTATGTACAATTACCCAAAACAAATAAGCACAAATTACCTCGCATTTTCCATCTATTTGTTTTATCTTACTCTTATCTAATCTTCAAAATTAAAATGGATGTGTTTCTCATTACATCACAGCATCACAAATATCACTTAGTCTGTGTCTTATATTAAATATTTCTCTGTCAGCTGGGTAGTGGTGACATAGATGTAGGTGTATCTCTGTGAGTTCAAGGTTAGCCTGGAATGATTTCAAGGACAAGTTTCAAAGTTACACAAAAACAAAATAAAACAAAAACAAAACAAAACAAAATCTCTACATTCAAATTCTGTAGTTCACTGTAGTTTTTTTTTCTTTAGATTTCTCTATTACAAGCTATTGAAGGGATCTGTGGGCTGCATTCCCATTTCTATTCATGTGTGTAGCACCCCAAGGTGTGCTAACCAGGAAGATTCTAGCCTACGTCCATCCTGGGTCAGAGCTTCATTGCGTCTGTCTCAGAGAGCAGAGCTATGGTGTCTGAGCTCACTTCCTCTTCCTCCCAGAATTCTGTTCTGCCTACTCTACCCACCTAAGGGATGGCCTATCAAATGGACCAAGGCAGTTTCTTTATTAACCAATGACCTTCCTCCATCATTTCCCCTTTTTCTGTTTAAACAAAAAAAGGAAGGATTTAACTTTAACATAGCAAAATTACATATAACAAAGCAGTTACCAAGTAAGAATTAGTTACAATATTTATATCTACTTTATCTTTTATCATAACAATAGAAAACTATAACTTATCTATCTATTCTTCAATTCCATCAAAGACTCTAGAAGGACATAATATTACCTAAGTAAATGAGAAGTAAGTAACTTACAAAACTCTAGAAGTGACAGAGACATCTTGCTGCCTGGGCAGTCATCCAAAGTTCCTCTGTACTGTTGGGGCATCCATCTTTGGCATTCAGGCCCATAGTATCCAGAGACATTTCCATGAAGCAGGAAATTTCAAAGTCAGTTCAGTCACTATCTGCTGTGTCCTGTAGAATGTCTCGCAGACTCTTTCATGAATCAGGAACCCCAAAAGCTCATCTCACCTTTAAGCAAGTTCAGCAGTCCTCTCTCTGCAGGTTCTTTGTGTCCATTTTATGCAACAGTCCAGGCAAGAGCAGTTTCTTGCCCAAATGGCTACCAAACTCCATAAGGAGCCTCTTTGATGCCCATCTTCCTCTTGAAGTAGATTGGTGCTGCCAGGAGCAGAGTGTTCTCATTGTCATGAAAAGTCCTAAGTTATTAAAACATTAAATGTCATATTCTGTAGTCTTTAAAATATATGAAGAATGTCTATCTAAAATATGCCTATGTACATCTAGAAAACATAACATGACTCCAAACTTGGCTATTACAAATGATTATCTATTAACAACCTATATACATTACATTTTTAAATGAACCACACAATCACAATACCATAATCAAGGTCAGAAATATATATACACATAACAAAATAGACCTTAAATTTATATCAATAAAGCAAAATCCATATCAATGCAAATTATTCATATCTATATCATCTCCCCCTTTAACTGTTAAATAACATTTAAAAGCAATATTTTGGAAAATGGGTACAGTTTTTTCTCTCCAAACTGCTTCCTGTTGAGTAGGGGTGCTGTTAATTAAGTCTTTCATGTTATAACCTGTCTGCTAGGTTCATCTCAGTTGGCAGTTGAATAAAGTAATTTTCTGAAGGTGTTCACAACAACCTTTCAGGAGGACGTGGTCTATCATACCCTAATGGGATAGAAGTAATACACAGGGTCTCATCCTCTGTGACAGCAAAAGAAGAAACTCCTTTCCAAAGCACCATGTTCTTAGATCCAAATTTTGAAGTCAAGGTATTTTCAAAATATCTCTGTTGGACTAGTTCAGCAGCATTTATAAACAAATATCTTTTAGCAGCTGTTTCTCTTTCCTCAGCATTTAAACAATTCAAAGAGAGCATAATAGCATACAGTATCAAGATTCTCTGTGTATTTTCCATCTTTGTGTGGCTTTATTTTAATTCTATTTTCTTTATTTTTAATTTTATTTTTTGAGATAGGTTCTCTGTATATCGTTGTCCTGGAATAACTCTGTTGACCAGGCTGTCCTTGAACTCTCAGAGATCCCTCTGTCTCTGCTCCCAGGCATTGGGATTAAAGGTGTATCCTCCCACCCCTTGAAGTCACAGAGGTCAATATACCTCTGTTCCCAAGTGTTGGGATTAAAGGTGTGTACCACCACACCCTAACTACTCTCTTTCTTTTTCTTTTTTACTTTTATGAACTTGGACCTTTAGCCTGCATATATTTTTAACACACTGTAAACTATTTAGAAATTTTCTTTGTTTTTGAATCTCTCTTTACTGTATCTCTCTCTCTCTTTTTCTGAGCCTTTAAATTTCTGAGCAATATGGGTAGGATTAAAGCCGTGGCTTTGCCAGCTAGATTCAGCCCATTCCTTATCTTTCCAGCCTCATGGCGGCGATACTGCTGGAGCCACTTTTATTGCCACAACTCTGTGGCATTTAAACGTCTCTGTCAGAAAACAAGCTGCAGCATTCTGCTCACAGACCATACTCATTCAGACTGCCTGCCTGAAATAGTCAGAGTTTTCTCTGGCAGGATGGCCCAGAAAGCCGGCATTTGAAAACAGCACAGCTTTTTTACTGCTATGGCTGAAAACCGAAAAGCATGTGTTCAGCTTTTCATGAACATCATTTAAGTGTTTTGTGGCAGGACCTCTTAAAAGAGCTGCAAGGTTTTGCAGCTAAAGCTGAGTCAAGAAAACTCTCTTAGATGAGAGTGCTTGCTTGCCTCTATCAAGCAGAGCAGACCAGAGAGAGTGCTGCTACCAAGAAACCATGCACAACACTGTCATTTTGTTCTAGAATTACTTTCCAAGCTGTCTCAGGCTTTATGTGGAAGCAGTTGTCCATGTTGAGCACCATTCTGTTGAAGCGAGCTGCGAGCTGTGTTCCTGCCACCCGGCTCCCAGCTCCTGGCTAGCTTGTGCCCTGAAATAACAACACAGACACTGTATTCATATAAACACTGCTTGGACCATTTCTATTAATGTGTGTAGCACCACGAGGTGCGCTTACCAGGAAGATTCTAGCCTATGTCCATCCTGGGTCTTAGCTTCATCACCTCTGTCTCAGAGAGCAGAGCTATGGTGTCTGAGCTCACTTCCTCTTCCTCCCAGCATTCTGTTCTGCCTACTCCACCCACGTAAAGGATGGCCTATCAAATGGGCCAAGGCAGTTTCTTTATTAACCAATGACCTTCCTCCATCATTTCCCCCTTTTCAGTGGGGCTGCGTCCCGCCACCCGGCTAGCTTTACCCAAAATAATTACATAGAAACTGTATTCTTTTGAAAACTGCCTGGCCCATTAGTTCCAGCCTTTTATTGGCTAACTCTTATATCTCGATTAACCCATTTTTAATAATCTGTGTAGCCCCACGAGGTGTGGCTTACCAGGAAAGATTCTTAACCTGCATCTGTGTTGGGTGGGAGAATCATGGCTACTGCCTGACTTGGCTTCTTTCTCCCGGTATTCTGTTCTGTTTACTCCACCTACCTAATTTTCTGTCCTATTAAAGGGCTGAGGCAGTTTCTTTATTTAACCAATGAAATCAGCACAAAAAAGAAGATTCCCACATCAACCAGCACTGCAATTAAAACAGGGAAATGAGGTAGTTTGATGAAACTTAAGGAAGTGTATATGAGGACTTCTTATGAAAATCCTATATTTTTAATTTCAATAAAATATAATTCTGAAAAGATTTTAAAAAGAAGTGATGTGGGATTACCCTCTCTGTGCTGTGATTATCATTAACAAATAAAAAAAAACTGTCTTGGCCTATAGCCTTGGAGGAGGAAGGCAGAGTTAGAGAGATACCGTGGAGCCACTGCTGGAGACAGACAAGCTAAAAATTTGCTGGTAGGCCATGACCTCATGACGATATACAGAATAATGGAAATGGGTTAAACTAAAATCTAAGAGTTAGCCAATAAGAAACTAGAGGTAATGGTTGAAGCATTGATTTAATTAATATGTTTTTTGTGTGATTATTTCAGGGCTGAGTTGCTGGGAACCAACAAGTAGCTCTCTTTCTCCAACAGAAAAGTACTATACAGGAGTGGACAATGCAGTTCTGAGAAGATGTGTTATTAAATTAAAATCTCAGTGCCAGATACAAGTTATCTCCTATGAGTTATTGGTAATGGAAGTCACAGTGGCTCTCAAAACAAGATGGGCTATTGTCATTATACCTGAATATTTACAATAAATTCCTTTGCTGAAGACAATACACAGTTTGACACCAGGACATACAAAATAAATATTAGAAAAGCTAGGCAACTTTCTCCATGATGGAGATCTTTCTTAGTTCCAGACACGCTACTCATATTGTTCTACATCAGTGGCTTTACATAGCACTGGAATACATGACACAATACTGACATGCAAGAAAAGATGTGTTGTTGTGATATTTTTTATTTTTATTTTAGTAAATAAAGCTTGCTTGAAATCCAAAGAATAAAAAGTCCAACTGGTAGGACTTACAGAACAGGCAGTGGTGATATACAGCATTAATCCCATTAGCCATACTAGTTTGGTATAGAAACTGGGTGGTAGTGGTACATGCCTTTTATCCCAACCCTAGAGAGTAAGCAGTTCTCAGACACAGTCTCATTCTGAGGATTTCTGTAGGGAGGATCGCCATTTCAGAGTGAGGAAGAGGTAAGTGTCAGTGGTTGGCTGTTTTGGTTATCTGACCTTCAAGTTGAATCCCAATATCTGTCTCTGGGTTTTTGTTAATCATGGTACAATGTGCCCAATGGTGGAATAGGGTCAAGACATTATCAGGGCAATCAAATACGTTTTTATTGGATTGTGTCCTGTTACACTAGATGGATTTTTATGTACAATAGACTAAACTTGATAAAAAAAAAATCCCCTGAGAGACTATAGGACCTAGAGAAGGAACTTACTTATTTTATTATACTAAACTGTAACATGATCAAACTACTCCCAAAATATCATTGTTTATACCCATAGATTTCTACTGCTCTGTCTCCAGCAAAATATTTAGAAGAAGCCAACCATTGATAAAACATCCACATCAAAACCCCTTTCTCCACAGCTTAAGAAATTGGGGAAAAGGAAAGCAGAAAGGAAATAAGAGTAAGGATGAGGAAGAATGCTGTGTAATATCGCATGGATATGACATACATGTTGCACATAGACGCTCACACGAGCTATGACTACACATATGCAAGATCAAACCTTAAAATCCCAATGTAGCTGAGGGCCTGACTCCTGAATTACCCATCAATAGCTGAAGGAATAATTGTAAGTTGACTTTTGCCATGGAAGAGTAACTATTGTTTTAATGTTATGGTCCCTTGGCTGTTTCCTGTGCACCACTAGATGATAATATTCTCATGCATACATAGGTGACACTAATTTGACTCAGTTGATTATAAGCAAAAATAGTCTTAAAACTAAAGTTGGTGTAGAAATGTGTTAAGAGGTTTCCATGAGGTGCTGGAGAGAAAAGGTACGAGGTTGATATGGTCAAGATATTATCTCTCTCTCTCTCTCTCTCTCTCTCTCTCTCTCTCTCTCTCTCTCTTTCTCTCTCTCTCTCTCTCTCTCTCTCTCTCTCTCTCTCTCTCTCTCTCTCTCTCTCTCTCTCTGTGTGTGTGTGTGTGTGTGTGTTTGTGTGTATATGAAAATTTCAAGTAATAAATAGAATTTTGTCATGACTATTTTAGCACATAGGACTAAGCTAAGCATGAAACATATTCTGTGGAGTGAGGCTCATAGCCAACCAGAAAGTAGTTGTTTAGCTTCATAACAGTTATGCCACAATTGCACCACTGGGTACATCTTGCCAGGTAGGTAGGCATTGCACTAATCAAGTCCAACTCTGAATAAGACTACAAATGTCTCTTCTCTCACATCATCCTACATAGTACTTTATCACACTAATACTAGGTAGTAAGGACAATTTTTTTCTGGTCAGTTAAAGTTAATTAATATGTATCCTGCATTGACAATGAGTGGTGTCCTTAGGAATGGACCTGAAAAATATGAATACAGTAAAAAAAATTACAATGTAAATAGGTAAGGACTCCAGAGTTTCTCCCTCAGAGGAGACATAGGATATTTGGGGAGAGAGAGAGAGAGAGAGAGAGAGAGAGAGAGAGAGAGAGAGAGAGAGAGAGAGAGAGAGAGAGAGAGGAAAGTCATTCTCCTTAAGGGATATGGCTATCATGCTTTCAATGCCTCAATAGATGAACCACATCCATGTATATAATAGCAAACATAATTGAACTTGAAAAATTATCAATAACAAAAATAAATGAAGAATATGAAATAGGGATGGAAAAGGAGTTAGAAACACTAAGGAGAGATGGAGGGAGATGATACATGCTTGTGATAAAAATACTTTGCATGAATATAGAAAATTGTCAAGGAATACATCAAAATTATTAGAAAGTGTGAACTAAGCAAGGAAGTCACAAGATTTTCATAAATAAATGAGTACAAAATGTCTTTGAAAACACTATGTACTCAACTATTTGCAAAATTCTACTATATTGTATTATTTCATATTATATAACACTATAGCATAAATGGTGGTAGGTTTTGATATAGGTTTTTATTTTTTTTATTTTTTTTAATTTATTTATTTATTAAGGATTTCTGCCTCGTCCCCACAACCGCTTCCCATTTCCCTCCCCCTCCCCCGATCAAGTCCCCCTCCCTCATCTGCTCGAAGAGCAATCAGGGTTCCCTGACCTGTGGGAAGCCCAAGGGCTGCCCACCTCTATCCAGGTCTCGTAAGGTGTGCATTCAAACTGCCTAGGCTCCCACAAAGCCAGTACGTGCAGTAGGGTCAAAAACCCACTGAAATTGTTCTTGAATTCTCAGTATTCCTCATTGTCTGCTATGTTCAGCTACCAAGTATTGAAAACAGCTTGGTATTGATATAGGTTTTTAAACCTACCACTTCTAAAAGACTCAGGGATCATAAGAAAGAGGGTAGAATGATAGTTGCTAGAGGAGGAAGAATCCATTTTTTCAAGGATGCGGTCCTTGAATAACAACCCATGTCCCAATTCTATATCCATGGTCCTGTACCTATGCACACACAAGTTAAGTGAACTTGAAAATTTACTATGTGATTTGGGAGGAAAAAATATGGGGAACACAAGGAGGAATTTTAAGGGGCATGAATGGGTAGTGGATTTGATCAGGCATATTATGCAGGTATTAAATTCAAAAACAAATTCAAAATTATGAAACAAAATTAAATCATGTAAATAGTTGAATGATATTATTCAGCATATCATGGTTTTAATTCAGTAGTTTTATGAAATTCTAATAAAGGTAAGTGAGAAAACTCTTATGGTTAAATAAAGTTTTAAAATTCTTTTGTCAAAATTTCATATAAACATATATGTGGTTGTATGTATTAATATTTGTTTCTGTTTTAGAATTTTATTAGGGTTTGCTATGTGTGTGTTTGCATTAATAGGGTTTAGTGTACATTGCACCACAGATTTATTTAAGGAAATCTGCTTATATTCTGAGTGTCTCCTGAAGCTCGTGCTTTGCAAGGAATTTTGATAAATGATAATATAGTTTAACACCATTATTCTACTGAGACTTTGTGCATACTTATTGAAGCAATGAAGGAACAGGAGGAGCTCTAGAGTTTTATTTTCATCAACAAAGAATATTCTGTACTTTGACAAATGTATTTTGAAATAGTAGCTTAGAACATAATTCTTGTATTCATTCTTAATCTTATTTGATACCTACACTTGCTAGCCCGTACCTCTGTGACAACTAAGCTACTACAATAGTCTGTGCCTTGGGTTCCTTGTAAATTGAGGATATTAAGAGTAACTCACTTGAATCATTGTTGAGAAAGTTAAATAAAAGCAGTGTAAATCTCTGAATATTTTATATCTTATATTCATTAAAATTTATGAATGTAAATATTGTGATCATTACTAACCCATTTATTAAATATAAATTCTGTGATGCATCATTGATGGAAAGATGCCAACAAAATGATTCATTCTTATGAAATGTGAGTCGTTCTGATATTCTTTCCCTCTGTCCTTCCCTCCCACCTGTGTTTCCTCCTTTCCTTTATTAATCTGAAATTTATCTTAGTATATATTAGGAAATAGACAAAGACAGTAAGGACAAGAGAAAAGAAGTTTTACAGGACTCGTAGACAATGGTTATGTAGATAAAACTTTTGAAAGAATACTTTCTTTGTAAGAAAATAGGATAAAATTAGTTATTTCTGTTCATGAGGGTAGGAAAGAGGAGCTGTGAAGAGACCCAGTAGCATAGAAAAAGTGGTGATGAGCAGGGTGCTTTGAAACCACATGCTCTTAACCTTAGACCTATATTGTCTGTATTTATTTGAGTGAACTTGAAGTAGGACATTAATGAGAGGTGGCTCTTTTATTTTTCAATATACACACTTTTTATTACACAATGGATAATAAAATATATCAAAATTAGTTCCACAAAATAAAGCATAATGTACGTAACATATCTAGTACTACAGTTAGTACAGAGAAATTGTTCAACCTATGCTTAATCATACGACAAGGATATTTGTTCAAATATGTTCATAGCAGCATGATCAGTAATAGACAGAACCTGAAAACAACCCAAATGCCTCTCCATCAAAGAATGGATAAAGAAAATGTGGTACATTTACACACTGAAGTACTACTCAGAGGTTAAAAACAATGGCATCTTGAAATGTGCATGCAAATGGATAGAACTAGAAAACACCATCCTTAGTGAGGTAACCCACAAAGATGAGCATGATGAGTACTCACTCATAAGTGCATACTAGCTCTAAAGCAAAGGATAACAGTCCTATATTCCATGACCCCAGAGAAGCTAAGAAAAAGGAGAACCCTGGCACTAGAGAAATTCCAAGGAATCCACAAGGATATTGCCAACTAAGACTACAGGCAATAGAGGTGAGGGTGCCTGAACTGGTCTTGCCCTGTAGTCACATTAATGACTATTTTAAATGTCACCAAAGAACCTTCATCCAACAACTGAAGGAAACAGAGGCAGAGACCCACAGAGGAGCACTAGACTGAGCTCCCAAAGACCAGTCAAAGAGTGAGAGAAGTGAGAATATGAGCAAAGAGGTCAAGACCATGATGTGGATAACTACTGAAAGTGCTTACCTGAGCTAATGGGAGCTAACCAACTCTGTCCAAACAGAGAAGTAACCAGCGTAGGATCAAACTAGGTCCTTGGAATGTGGAAGACAGTTGTATGGTTGCGGCAGACTGTGGGGCCACTGGTAGTGGGACCGGAACTTATCCCTACTGTTTTTACTGGCTTTTTGGAACCCATTCTCTTTGGAGGGATACCTTGTTCATCCTATATATAGTAGGGGAAGCCTTGGTCCATCCTCAAAGCAATGTACCTTACCCTCTCGGAGGAGCGGACAGGGAAAGTGGGTTTGGGGGAAGATGAAGGGAACTGGAGGAGAAGAGGGATTGAGAACTGGAATTGGTAAGTGAAATGAAAACAGGTTTTGTGGTTTTGTTTTAATAAAAAAAATAGCAATATAAAAATCACAAACTTTTATAAGCATTTGAGCATGCCTAAATGGGTTAATTTATTCTAAATGGAAATATTTAGAGAATATTCTACATTAGCATTTGCCATGAGTATTCTGTGCAATGAGTAGTTTATATTATGATTGATTTGTTCAACAGTAGATAGATAGATAGATAGATAGATAGATAGATAGATAGATAGATAGATAGATAATAGACAGACAGAGAATAGATAGATGATGGATAATATGAATTTATGATATTTTCCTTGATCTTTTTCAATTAAAAACTAAGTTCTACGTTAGTATTTTTTTTAAGAATGAGAGTTGTACCTATTGAGAACAACATTTTTATGAATCATGTTTTACTTCAGTTGTTCCTCTAAACCAAGTTAAAAATTAATTATTAAAAATAGCTATACCAAGACTCATTTCTAGAGGCGATGATATAAATGGTCGATGGGAACTCTTTTTAATTAGAATTTTAACAAAGCACCAGGAGATACAAATATGTAGCCAGAAATGATATCCAGACTGTTCTAAGGCTCAGTGGATTTATTCAAAATCTGTATACCCTTTTAATACAATCTATTTTTCACAGAAATATGTAGTTTTCTTTCTTATGCCTTTATATGTATAGCAATCCTGCACCCGTGATGATCAGTGCTTCACCGTGCCTAACAAATACTACTTTGATGATGCCTACTTGGACTTTCTAAGCAATGCTCTAACAGACTAGCACATGGGTAAAGTGTATTACATGGGTACTGAGAGGTTAACATTAAAATTGCTGGACAATTAATTAATGAAATATATCTTGCTGCAGTAGTTTGGAATTTCAGAGTTCCTCCATGAAAATTCTTACCACAATGGTCAGCAGAAGCACTGTGTGTATTGATGCAAATTCACTGGGGAGTCTTTTTAAAAGCTGTGTTCAGGGAGGTACATATTTATGTGCATGTATTTATAATGAGGCATGAGTGCATGTATACATGTAAAGGTCTGAATTCTATATTAAATACTTTCTTCAATCACTTCTCTATCTGAGTTTTTGAGACAGGGTCTCTCCTTGAGCTTGGAACATGATGATTTGACTACAGATTATGGCCAGCAAGCACTGGGAATCCTATTGTCTGTCTCCTCAAGGCGAGGATTGTTAAATTGTTTATGTGAATGCTGAAGATACATAGAGCCTTGTGCTTGAGCTGCAAGCATTTTATTGACTGAATCATGTCCTTGACTCCATATCAAATATTCTTGAAACAATTTTCATGGAAAAATTTTTAAATCATCATGAGTATGTGTTCATTGAAAATTTGAATGATATTTAATAACATCAGTTGTGTTTTTCAATCAGTGCTCATTAAATCTTTCATTAATGCCCATATACCAGTGTTTTAGAATTTCTTGGCTGTATGCCTCTTTGAAACGAAACCAATTTTAAGAGTGTGATGACAAAATGCAAAAAGACAATGAGCAAAAAAAAAAAAAGAGAGAGAGAGAGAGAAATGAAAACTACTGTTTTCAATAAAACTTTATTTTCCCAAGCAAATCACTGGCTGGATTTCATCCCTACATCATAATCTTCTACCATTTAATATAGAGGCTAGTTAACAATGACATTGATTGGAATTATTAGTTTAGCATTTTGTACCAGTGATATATAAATCATTGTTACTTGTGAAAATAGAAATTGACACTGTGTAAAGATTGGAATAAATTTTACATTTAGAAATTGCAAATCCCATTGTTCAAGGTAATCAAATAAGGAAAGTCACATGAGTATAAAAAACCAATAATGTACATTAAAACAATATAGGAAAACAAATGAAACACAAACAAAAAAATTACGGGGAGAGAAATCTTTGCATATATAAAGACTTTTTATTTTATTATTCTAAAATTTAGTGACTGATGAGACAAGCCAGGACCCAACAAGTAAGCAGATTTCATCTATTTTACTTTCTCAAACTGAAAATTTTATCATTTAGTTCCAGTTCCTACAAAATACAGCTTCCTTCTTTTATTTATTTAGGATTGATGTGTAGTGTGAGTGTGTGTGTGTGTGTGTGTGTGTGTGTGTGCATGAGCGTGTGATGATGATGATTTTATATGAATGCAGGCACTTGTTTGCCACTGTGCACATATGAAAGTCAGATGACACATTTCAAGATTTGTTCATAAAAATTAGGCAATGGCTTATTGTTTGTAAATATATGGTCATCAAAACTTCAAAATCAAACATATAATAAATGCAAAATGTTTCTGAGAGCACATGGAAGTGGTGAATTGTGCAACTTCTGGGGGCTATAATGACAATGAAACACCATGAATCAAATTCCATACTAATGAAGGCTATGGACTATAGTGTTTTCTTGTTACATATAGAGCTTTCTCTTCTTATGAGAACGTAATTGTTTAAAATTTTAAAGTCTTATAACAGTTTCTTATTGCTATTCCTCTGTAAGTAAATACAGATTTAATTTTTTCAATTATATTTTATTATAACACTTTATTTAAAAAATATTGCTCTTTGGGTTGGAAGTGAAAATACTTAGTGAAATTTGTGGTTTCTACAGAATTTCCATCTGTTACTGGAGCTACTTTCTAATATGGATTGATCTAAAGTGATATTTCCTACACTGTTGTTTACAGAAATGAAAATATTCAACAACTCTGAAAAATCTTAAATACGCTTCATGTGGTATAGTTTCAAATATTCTGCTATATATTCATTGATCATATGGAAATAAAATAACATTGATTTACAATTTTTCCTTTCACAAATAGAAAAATTGTATGTTCTTTAAAGATTTGTTTTAAAAGGAATTTCTTGAAAATGCTAGATTTGTATGTCTACTTCATATACCTGTTTACTAGGGTTCACATTAAAAAAAATCTTTTGAGATTAACTGCAATGCACTTAAGGAATCTTGTGAGACTCCTTGTAGTAGAATAAAGTTCATAGTTAATTTTAATTAATTCTCTTGACTTCATGATCTTGTTTAACTATAATTAAACTACTCTGCATACTAGGGTTTCTGATTCGCATTGCTGGATTTAGTAACCTGAATTGGTGTGTCATTATGGGTAAAGTTGAAAAGGTGAAGAGTTTTCTACAGTCCTGCAGTATCTTATTAATTCAAAAAGTATGTCTAAAGGAGACTTGTGGAACATTATTAAGTTTCAAAGGTTGTTTGAAAAAGTGATCAGTGATTAAATTGCTTATTTTCACCTTAATATTATAAAATTACTTGTAGTAATACCTTAAAGGAAAATATATTTATTTTGTCTCACTATTTCATTGCAGCAAAGCATTCTGGCCAGTGATAGCGGAGTTTAAAACAAGGATTTTTCATATTTTATGATTCAAATAATGTCTATGATCCTTAATGTCTTCCCCTACTGGTCTATGTTAAAATTAGGCCCTATGTACCAAAGGTTCCATAAACACTCCAAACTCTACATCAATCTGGGAAACAAATATTCAAGCACATGGGTCTGTGGGAGATACTTCAAATTTAACACATAACAGTGATTTAAAATATATGAAAATTAATTTTGATTCAGGATGACTAGTTATCACATAACATTAAAATGCAAATTTAAAGAATAGTGCAAGATTGATACATAGTAAACTTGAAATTCAGCTTTCAGGCCTAAATACAAAGAAGTGGGAAAAATTGCTCATAAACATCTCAAACACTTTATTATGCATGAAGAATACAAAAAGATCATGAACTGAACTTCAGGGAAACATGAGGAAGGGATTAATAGAAAACACATAGATATTCAATGAGTTTTTACTATGAAACAGTGATAATAAAATTGAATTAAAGGGAAGAATGAACACTTAATGTGTTCTTGATATTTGAAAGATGACTAAATGATAAACTGGAAGACAGTATAGAAGCAAACTAAAAGAAAATTATGGTATCAAGAGTTAGGGAAGGGGGGCTGGAGAGATGGCTCAGTGGTTAAGAGCATTGCCTGTTCTTCCAAAAGTCCTGAGTTCAATTCCCGGCAACCACATGTTGGCTCACAACCATCTATAAAGAAGTCTGGTGCCCTCTTTTGGCTTGCAGACATGCACACAGACAGAATATTGTATACATAATAAATAAATACATATAAAAAAGTGTTAGGGAAGAAATGATTCTAGAAAAATCAAGGAAGACCACAGAGGATATGAATATAGTTCTGAAGAAGGGACTTTCTTCACTGCTTTTTCTCAAGGTACTGTATTTGAACACAAACTAACTTACCATCAGTATACAATTGGCACTTCTACAATGAGGAATCTGATGACACAGAGCATAGATATATAATCTGTTTCCCACTGTCATTATTTCTAGTGTATGAGACAGAGAACTTGCAGAGCTTGCTGTTGAGTATTTTCATTCTTTACATACATATGTAATAACTTATCTCAATCTAAAAAAATATATAACATCTTCACCATTTGAGTCACTAATATTTGAAACAAAGAATAAAGGCTTAAAGGACCTGAATTTAATAAGAAATGAAAATGTCAAAAAAATTAACCAATAAAATAGGGAAGAGGTCAGCTAGAGAACCCATGACACAAAGTTTGGTGTTAGTTAGGTTTTTCTGAAGTAAATATTTATATTTTTAAAATTTATTTTTCTAATTTATATGTATGTATCTGTGCATGGGCTTGTGTATGCTAGTGAAGAAGCCAATGGAGACATATAGAAAACCGTTGATCCTTGGACGTAGAGCTACAAATAGTTCTGAGCCACCTCACTTGCATGCTGGGCACAAAACTTGGATGCTAAGACAGAATACCGAGTGCTTTTAACCATTGAGACATATATGCTTTTCCTAAATATTTCGTTTCTGAGATCTTATTGTATGTCAAGCAATGTATTAAACACTGATTACATTACAAAGAAACTATATGTCAAATCTTACCTACTTTCATACAATTATGTGGACAGGCAACTGCCAAGAAACAACCAACATTGATTATTGGTCAGATATTGAAAAGTGTACACTAACTAATTATTAAATTTGTTGAGTCAAGGGTTAGTAAATCATAGGTGCATGTTTTACAAAAGCTCTATAGAATCACACCTTTATATGGGCACATTTAAGAATACAATTGGCAGATAGAGCAGTGTACTTAAATGGCACATGTGGAGAATGTATTTTCGCATGATTCTAGAACTGCAACAATGCTTGTATGAGTAAACACTGTTTCTGAGTGAAGTCAAGTATCACTATGGACTTTATGTTGAAAGCAGACTGAATATAAGAATGGAAACAGCTTGTAACTTACTACAGGCTATAGAGGTTTGGACAAGTATGAGAGTTGTGAAGGAACACAGAAGGAATAAGAGGTAGTTTATTCTGTACCCATCTTGAATGACTACATCCTGATAATACACAGATCTGGATTACCCCATATTCCTTGTTCCAATGTGAAAGTAATTTCATGAAGTTTCAAATTTAAACAAGAAAGACGGCAATAAATTAAGACAAAAATACATTGTTTGATACATTAGAATGGCAGTTACAGAAAGATGAGAGAAACTTTTCTATAGGTTGGAAGTGCTATATGAAAATATTCTCAGTTTTGGAGTTGGTGGAAGCTAGTGGGTCTGTTAAGTTAATACACTCCAAACATTTTTATCTATTAGTCACAGGATATTGATTCTGACCGAGAGGTGGCCAAAGATCTAGATATATTTTAGAGATAGAGACAACACTATTTGCTGATGGGTTGAATACATGAGTAAGAGAAAGACAAGGGTGAAAGATAATGCAATTTTTTTTTTGATTTGTTGAGCAGCAGGTAAAATGGGTATAAAAAATTGACTACTGATGTGATTTCAGGAAGTAGTTTCTAAGGAAGCTAGAAGTAAATAGAATAACTAATTCAACAAAGGAAGCTGAAAGATAGTAGTCATGGAGAAAATTACACTATCAGGAGAGTGGTTTCTGAATATCAATTGCATAAATTTTTCCAAAGAAAAAATTCTCAAGTAAGCTGACTAAAGAGAACTAAAGATTGATCAGTGCAATTTTCTGTAAAAAACAAAAATAACAAACCTTTAAAATCTTGAGGAGTCTATGACAATAAGGATGTTATTCATTGTATGCCCTTCAATTTTGAAAAGGGCATCCATTCTG
The DNA here is from genome assembly GCF_018167655.1 of Microtus oregoni. Taxonomy (NCBI): domain Eukaryota; kingdom Metazoa; phylum Chordata; class Mammalia; order Rodentia; family Cricetidae; genus Microtus; species Microtus oregoni. The sequence continues at coordinate 3,784,707 of NW_024543812.1, forward strand.
AAATGGTTTATGCTTATACAAGTGATATCACACATAAGTGAATAGTTCTTGATTTAAGGTCATTAGGAACTCCAAAGAGAAAAGGAACTGACACATCAGAGGCATAGCTGAAAGCTTAGAACTCCCTTCAGAGAAGATTCCACAATGGATAACAATTACATAGATCTTGACAAATTGTCGTGAAAGCTAGGGAAACTTTCAAGAGTGCAGCACCCAGACTCTGAATGAAGAAAGAAGGAATGATAAAAAGCAAAAACTTTTGGGTAGTAGAACTCAGAGCTGTCATAAAGAATTAGCATTATGAAAATGCCCAGTTTCAAAGCAAGGGAAATAGATTTGTTCTAAGGAGTCTGCTCCCTGACTTTGAACAAATTATAGAAAAGGTGTGCAATTTGCCATAGTAAAGAACCTTAAAATTGAATTAGATACCAATAACAACTGAATGTTTCAATTTCTGTAAATAATGTTACCAGTGTTGAAAAGAGTCATTTTTTCTTAACAAACAGACTTTTCTGAAAATTAATGACTAGAGTTAACATACATATATCCTGTGGATAGGGAATTAGAAACTCTGAGTATTTCAAAATCTATAACATGCAAAATGGTATATCATTGGTAACCAAATATGAGATATATTTGCATAGGAGCAATGAGTTTTGAGGTTGAGTTTCTGATGTAAATCTAACCAGATCAATAATAAGAGGTTGTATGGTTGATACTACATGATAAGTCCAGTGAGCAGAACTGCACAAGCCTTTATTTGGCCCCTCTAACTTGTAAGTCATCTGACAAAACAAATGATGCTTTATTAAATCATGTTTCCTGAGTAAAAGGTAGGTTTATGAGTCTTTTTTGTTACAAGAGAAAAATAAAAGCAACACATAGACAGAAGTACCTTCCACACCATTATTTCCATTCTAGGTAGCCAGGATGAACAAGCAGCCCTCCTCCAACAAATTGGTATGCCAACATGAGTAAATGCATCCACAGAGAAACCCAAGAAAGTTAAAAAATTAATTCTAGAAACAAAAGAATAGATTTAAGCATGACTTTGTAGTAATATTTTTGGTGGGCTCTGTTGCTAGAAGCAAGCAGATGCATGGTTCCTTTAAGACAGATTTTCTTGATTCAGCTGTAGCAGAAAAAAAGCAGAATGGTTTTAAAACGCAGCTTCCTGAGCCATGTTGCCAATGCAAACTCTAGCTATAGAATATTTGAACAGCATATTAGCCCCAGGTGTTTGTGTGCCCACTCAGGGTCAGGAGGAAACTAACTGAGACCATGCCCACAACTCAGTGCTCCCTGCCTGGGCAGGTGTCAGAATCAGGTCTACTGGGCGTGCACAGGCAGGAGAGCATGGAATATTCCTGCTGACATACACAGGGATATTTTGAGGCTGTGCAGTATTCTGCATGGCAGATTTAGCTATTACTCAGATAGAAAGTGATTATATGCGACCCTCTCATTCTCAGAGTAAAAGTGCTGAGCACAGCTCCTATCTGGAAGTCCCAGAGATGGCTGTAATGTTACCTCTACCATTTTAAAAGTAGACAAAGGCAGAGACAGCATTCAGAGCAGCTGCAACCAAGCTGCTTAACATTTTAAAAGCTCTTCAAGACAGTAAAGAATTACAGATAATGTAATAAGGACAGATTCAGACAAAGAACTCTAAATGGTTCACAGTGTTGGATAAATGTATGTAGGCTTGGGAGAGAGAAAAAAAAGAATATAGAGAGTTGGAAAAGAAGTTAATTGTTTTTGTTAAATAATAAAATTTTTAAAGAGACAGAGTACAGATAGTCATAGATTAAAGGAGTAAAGATAATAAAATAAATATTAAAAAGTAATAAAGTAAAATCAAGCCATGTAAAGATCAAGAATACAGAGAGAGTCTGGATTATGCATATTATTATTTTTTCTTTGAATTTTTTTTATTGTGAATGAGATAAGTACAGAGAGATATTTCATTGTATGGGCTGCTAAGCTAAACCAGAATGTATATTATAAAGGTATCTTGATTTCAGAATTTGGGTCCAAGGATATGTTTCTTAGGAAAAGATGTTCTTCTTTAGTTTCCACAGAGGATATGAACCTATGGATTTATTTAAATCTAATGTGGTTTGATGAACTAAAACCCCTAAAAGGTTACTTTGAAATCCCCTCAAAAATTTTTCTTCACCCAATAAACAGCAGGGAGCAGTTTGGAGACAATTATGCCCATATTTACAAATCTGTTTATAAATATTTCTTTACATTTAAAGGGGGATATGGTATAGAGATTTGCACTGGTATGGATCTTGTTATTTTGATACAAATTTAAGGTCAATTTTTTGTGTGTATTTCTGTTCTAGACTAAGGTATTGTGGTTTTTTTTTTTTTTTTTTTTTTTTTGGATTTTTTGAGACAGGGTTTCTCCGTAGCTTTTGGTTCCTGTCCTGGAACTAGCTCTTGTAGCCCAGGCTGGCCTCAAACTCACAGAGATCTGCCTACCTCTACCTCCCAAGTGCTGGGATTAAAGGCATGCACCACCACCGCCCGGCTAGGTATTGTGTTTTTATAGCTCATTTATAATTAAGAAATACAGGTAAATAGAGAGTCATCTATAATATTAAAGTTTGTAGTCATGTTAGTTAGATTTTCAAGATGTACAGAGATATATTTCAGATGGACAGGCATTCTTCAAAATTATCAAAGACTACAAAATAAGTAATTGAAATGTTTAAGAGCTTAGGACTTTACGTGACAGTGAGATACATGTGCTCCTGGCAGCACCAATTACTTCAAGAGGAAGATAGGCATTTAAGATACTCTTTATGAAGTTGGTTTGCCATTTGGGAAAGAAACTGCTTTTGCCTAGACTGCTTGATGAACTGGATATGCAGGGTCCACTGAGAAATGACTGCTGATCTTGCCTAAAGATGTGATGATATTTCATGTGTCCTGATTCATAAAAGAGTCTGCCAGACATTCTACAGGACATAGAAGAAAATGTGATAGACAAGTTGCCAATATAGATGAACTGTCTTTGAAATTTCCTGCTTTGTGGAAATGTCTGCTGGATACTATGGGTCTGTAGGCCGAAGATGGATGTTCCAATGTTACAGAAGAACTTTGGGTGACTGTCTAGGCAGTGAGATATCTCTGTCAATATAGAGTTTTGGAAGTTTCTTACAATGTACTTTCTGTTTACTTAGCTAATATTATATCCTTCTGGAGTCTTTCATGGAGTTGAAGAATTTATTGTTATACTTTTCCTTAGTTATCATAAAAGATAAAATAGATATAAATATTGTAATAATAATTTTTCCTTGATGCCTGTTTTGTTATGTGTCATTTTGCTATGTTAAAATTAAAACCTTTCTTTTCATTTAAACAGAAAAGGGAAGGCATTGTGGAATTTCCCCCTGTATTTTGTGATTACTATTGATGAATAAAGGAACTGCTTTGGGCCTATAGAAGAGCCACAGAGGAACAGAGCAAGGCAGAGAAAACTAAGCTGAATTCTGGGAGAGAGAAGGCAAAGTCAGACAGAAGCCATTTAGCCACTAGAGATGGACACTGGAATTTTACCACGCTGGAACTTTACCCAGTAAGCCACTGCCATGTGGCGATATACAGATTAATGGAGATGGGTTAAATTAATATGTAACAGTTAGCCAATAAAAAGTTAGAGCTAATGGGCCAAGCAGTGATTAAATTAATATGGTTTCTTTGTAATTATTTTGAGTCTAAGTGGCTGGGAACCAATGAGCTACTCTCTCCTTCTAAAGCAAGAGAGTTTTTCAAACACTTTTTTGAAAACTGGGACTCATCCTTTGAATGAGAATGTGGCCTGAAATAACAAAACCTCTAGTTTTGTAGTTAAGAAATGTGGCAGGTAGGTAAACTGTCAACTGCAGCAATGGGTAGATTTAAGTGTAATTTTCTTATTCTCACCTGTTAAAAATGAGTAGATTATAGAAAATGTGAAGCTCAAAGTATCATCTACTTTATTTTATGTATCTCTCTAAAACTCCACATTCCCTCACTTTGTAATCACTCTTGAGTTAGACTTGATGCATTGAACATGTGGCCAAAGCAGAACACATGAGTGCAGTTTGTGAGCAGACTGCTGCAGCTTGCTTAATGGTGACACAGACTGGCGGTGTGCCTGAGAATGGGTCTGTGTGCATGACACTCAGAGACACAAGCAGCTCCACCATGCTGGACTGGGTGGGGCAAACAGAAAGTACTGTATATACTCTAGTAATTGTGTAGATTAAGTTTTAAGAAGTGCTTAGCATTTTAAAAAGCACTCCTGAACAGTAAAGTAGTACAAATATGCAAAAAAGACACATCCATATGAGTCATAGTGTTGGATAAATATACATAGGGTTGGAAGAGAAAAGAAAATAGTATAGAGACTCATAAAATAAAGTTAATGCTTAAAAAAAACAAGAGTACAGATAGTCTTAGATTAAAAGAAGTAAAGAAAAATAAGCCACGTGAAAATGGAAAATTCACAGAGAGTCTGGATTATGTATATTGTTGTACTATCTTTGAACTTTTTGACTGTGAATGAGGTAAGTACAGAGAGACATTTCATTGTGTGGGTTTCTAAGGTAAACCAGCATATATATTATAAAGGTATCAGGATTTCCAAATTTGGTATGTTGCTTTGGAAAAGAGGTTCTTTACTTGTTTTCACAGAAGATGAGAACCTGTGGATTGCTTCCAGGCCAATATGGTTTGATGGAATAAGAGCCCCTGAAAAGTTGCGGTGAATACCTATGCACAATAAAAAGCAAGAAGCAGTTTAGAGAAACTATGTCCATATTCCCAAATAATGTTTTTACATGTTTCTTTACATTTAAAGGGAGATCTGCTATACTGATTTACATTGGTATGGATCTTGGTTTATTGATACAAATTTAAGGTCAATTTTGTTATATGTGTATGTATTTCTGATCTTGATTAAGGTTTTGTGTTTCTGTAGCTCATATAAAAATGTAATGTATAATTAAGAAATAAAGGTTAAAATAGATAATCATCTATAATAGTCAAGCTTGTAAGGATGTTAGATTTTCTAGACATATATTTCAGTTATATAGGTATTTTTCAAATATTTCAGAGACCTTCACAATATGACATTTAAAATGTTTTTAAGAACTTGGTACTTTTCATGACAGTGAGATACAACTGCTAGTGGCAGCACCAATTACTTAAAGTGAAAAATGGCATTGAAGAGGCTCTTTATGGAGTTGGTTAGCCATTTGGGAAAGAAACTGCTCTTGCCTGGACTGCTTGATGAACTGTACATGCAGAACCCACAGAGAAATGACTGCTGAACTTGCCTATAGATAAGACAATCCTTCTGGGTTCCTGCTTAATAAAAGAATCTGCGAGACTTTCTCCAGGACACAGAAAAAAAATGACTGACAAACTGAGAATATAAGTGGAACTGTCTTTAAAATTTCCTGCTTTGTGGAAATGTTTGCTGGATACTATCAGCCTGCAGGCTGAAGATGGATGCCATAATGGTACAAAAAAAGTTTTGGTGACTGTCCAGGCAGCTAGATGTTTCTGTCAATTCTATAGTTTTGGAAGTTGCTTAAAATGCACTGGTGCGGGAGAATTGTCTGTATTCTTTCAATCATGTTTTAAATAAATGCTGATTGGCCAGGCAGGAAGTATAGGTGGAAAAACTAGACAGGAAGTAGAAATGTTGCAATGAGAACAGGAGAATTCTGGGAAGGAGGAAGTTTATTCCTCCCACTCCTGCCCAGATCACCAAAGCAGCAGGATGTGATCTGCCCCACTGAAAAAGGTACTGAGCAACGTGGCTAAAATAGATCAGAATAATGGGATAATATAAGGTACAAGAGTTAATAATAAGCCTGAGCTAATGGGCCAATCAGATTTATATTGTATAGAGATCTCTGTGTGATTCTCATTGGGGCTAAACAGCTGTGGGAACAGAAATCCCTAACAAACAAGCAGGTCCCGCTCATGTTACAATGCACTTCCTGTGTACTTAGGTAATAACTTATCCTTCTAGCGTCTTTGAAGGAGTTGAAAAGTAGATAGTAATATAGTTTTCCATAGTCATGATAAAAGATAAAATAGATATAAATATTGTAACTGTAATTCTTGTTCAATACCTGTTTTGTTAAATGTAATTTTACTACATTAAAGTTAAAGCCTTCCTTTTTATTTAAATAGAAAAGGGGAGGATATGTGAGATTCCCCTCTTATATGCTGTGATTACCATTAATGAATAAAAAAAAACTGATTTGGACCTATAGCAAGGCAGAACTAAGGTAGGCATAGAAAACTAGGATGAATGCTGGGAGAAAGAAGGGCAGAGTCAGAGAGGGGCCATGGGGCTGCTGCTGTATTCAGACATTCTGAATCTTTGCTGGTAAGCCACTGTCTTGTGATGATACACTGATTAATGAAGATGGATTACATTAATATGTAAGAGTTAGCAAATAAGAAACTAGAAATAGTGGGCCAAGCAGTGATTTAAATAATACAGTTTCTTCGTGATTATTTTGTATCTAAGCTAGTTGGTAGGCCAGGAACCAACAAGCAGCCCCCCTCTCTCCAACATACCTCATTTTGTCTGAGAACTTCATAGAGGTAAGAACTATTCACTGACTGTTCTGATTCTCTGATCACTCATCTTTCACCTCCTATTATCTGGCTCTGGGTTTTTCTTAAGAAGATCAATTAGAATTTGTCCTACAGAAGATACTTTCAATTTCTATGAGTGGTTTTCTTAAAACCCCTTCCTTAATATGAGTGAGTGATTATTCATTTCCCTTCCCCAAAACTATAGATCTCCAGGAAATTGACTTGTGATTCTAAGCATCATTTCCTTGTCACTTTAGAATATTGCTTATATGCACTATGAGCTGCAGAATTTGTTTAGTTCCTTTTAATATATTCTACAGGAGATGTGAATTCCTCCAATAGGGAAATTACAACGTAGTAGACACTAGGTGATTTAATACATAGAAACATATTATTACACAGTTTCAGAGACTAAATTTCTATGATTAGTGTGTTGAAAGCTTGGTTCTTTCTGAGGGTTATGTGCTAGAGTGGTTTTATGCTTCTTTCTCCATTTATGACATTTAATCTTGCTTTTATTATAAATGGATCACCCCATTTCTTCCTTCTTAGCCTGGCAAAATTTTCTCTGTTTATAATTACATGCAAATTTATGGCTTTAAACTGACATTCTTAGGGCTCATTCTAGTTAATTGTACTTGCAAAGATAGATTTCAAATAAAACCACATTTTCAAGGACTAATGAGGAATTCCTATACATATTTTTAAAAAGATACATCTCAACATATTTGAAAATGACAGGACCCTTGGATATCTAGGCTTCTTTAAACAGTGATTTTATTATAAAATATTTATTTAATTATGCAAAGACATGATATATTATTTGACTATGAAAATGTGTGCTGCATTTCTTTAAGTTGGAGAATATTTGTTTAACTGTACAAGGATGTGTTGCTATTTTATCTTGCCTGCCTAAGGTACCTTATTGGACTAATAAAAAGCTAAATGGCTAGTAGTAGGATAGAAGGTACAGGTGAGACTTCTGAGTGGAATGAGTAAGTAGGAGATGGACTTTAGACTCAAAAAAAGAAAGAAAAAAAGACACCAAGGCAATTCAAGGGGCCAGCCAAGCAGACAAGGAGGAAGCAGGAAAGTAAGAAATAGAGAATGAAAGAAAGGTAAATGCCACAATGAAAAATATAGAGGAATCAAAACAGGTTAGAATAAGTTAAAAGAGCTAGTGGGAAAAACCTAAGTTATGCCTAAGTACTCCTAATTAATTAGTCTCTGTGCCTTTATTTGGGAGCTAATTGGTTGTTCAGAGAAAATACAAATGTCAAATGGCACCCAACATGTGGTCCAAATTTTCACATTGGGTCTGAGAAAGCTGAAAAAATAAACAACAAATATGGCACACAGAGTTTCTGCTGTGCAAGGAGCTTGCAGGTAAAGTAGAAACAGCAAGCTCAGTAAAAATACCTGCTAGAGTACAGGTACCAACTTTCTATAGTTGGAACAACAAAATGTAGTTCTTGGTTAAATGGAGCTCCAATTAAATCTGCAGCACTCATATAAACCCTGCATGCTTTTGGTTAGATTCTCATGGACCAGAGGTGTGGAAAAGACCAACTGCCCGAGCCACAGAGGACTCAGTTGCCATTAAGCAGTTGAAGGTTTGACTCTGGCAGTCAGATAACACTAACAGTGCACAGTAAAACATGTTCAGACCCCCCATCAAAAAAGTAAACAGGCTATAGTATGCACAAGTGCTTAAAAAAGAAAAGAAATTGCCACACTGATACCAAAAGGGACTGTACCTGCTTGCATTCCCACCAGCAATGTAGAAGTGTTCCCTTTACCCCACAACATCTCTAACTTAAGTTATCATCAGGAATTTTGATCTTGGCCATTTTTGCAGGTCTAAGATGGTCTCCCAGAGTTCTTTTGATTTGCATTTCACTGATGATTAAGAATGTTGAACTTGTCCTTAAGTGTCTTTCAGCCATTTTAGATTCCTCTGTTGAGACTTCTTTGTTTAGGTCTATACTCCATTTTCTTATTCAATTATTTGTTCTTTTGATGACCAATTTCTTTAGTTCTTTGTATGTTTTGGAGATCAGACCTCTGTCTGATGTGGGGTCAGTGAAGATCTTTGCCCATTCTGTATGCTGTCATTTTGTCTTGTTGACCACGTCCTTTGCTTTACAGAAGCTTTTCGGTTCAGGAGGTCCAATTTATTAATTGTTTCTCTCAGTGTCTGTGCTGCTTGAATTATATTTAGGAAGTGGTCTCCTGTGCCAATGCATTCAAGTTTACTTCTCATTTTCTCTTCTAGAAGGTTCAGCGTGACTGGTTTTATGTTGAGGTTTTTGATTCATTTGGACTTGAGTTTTGCGCATGGTGATAGATATGGGTCTATTTTCGTTCTTCTACATGTTGATATCCAATTATGCCAGAACCATTTGTTAAATATTTTTTCCATTTGATATTTTTTGCTGCTTTGTGAAAAATAATGTGTTCTAAGGTGTGTGGATTTATATCTTGTAAACAACCTCAAGACCCAGTAATACCACTTTTGGGTATATATCCAAAGAATGCTCTATTGTGCCACAAGGACATGTACTCAACTATGTTCATAGCTGCATTGTTTGTCATAGCCAGAACCTAGACAGAACTTAAATGTCCCTCAATTGAAGAATGGATATGGAAAATGTGGTACATTTACACAATGGAGTATTACACAGCAGAAAAAAATAATGACATCTTGAATTTTGCAGGAAAATGGAAAGAGCTAGAAAACATCATTTTGAATGAGGTAATCCAGACACAGAAAGACAGTCATCATAAATGGTTTTTAAACAAAAAGCAAAGAAAACCAGTCTACAAATCACAATCCCAGAGAACTAAAACAACAATGAGGACACTAAGAGAGACATACATAGATCTAATCTACATGGGAAGTAGAAAAAGACAAGATCTCCTGAGTAATTGGGAGCATAGGGACCTTGTAGGAGGGTTGAAGGGGAGGGAAGAGACAGGGAGGAGAGCAGAGAAAAAATGTAGAGCTCAATAAAATAAATAAATAAATAAATAAATAAATAAATATGGGTATAGACAGTCATAGGAAAAATAGTTTAAAAATTAAACAAGCTCTTTAAAAATGATTAAAGTAAAAGAAAAAGAAAAGGCTATATAAAAATGTAAAATATATAGGCAGTCTGGATCCTATACAGTGCTTTGTTGACTTTAAATTTTTAAATGTAGATGAGGGAATGACAGCTGCTGAGAGACATGGGATTGCAAAATGAGTTGTTGAATTAAACCAGCCTAAATACTTTAAGATGTCTTAACTTTAAAAATGTAGTTTAGAAAACATATTGTGTTGGGGGGGTTGCTATGCTTTTTTTCTACAGGATATGAGAGGCTGTGAATTATTTCAAAATAAATTTCAGATTTTTGGGGGGATACCTTCTGAAAATCTTGGCTACAGACCTAAAGGTATAATGTTAGAAAAACTAAAAGAGATGACAATGTGCTGATCCCTTTGCATGGAAATAGTTCTGAGACTGGATGAGTCATGAGAAATCATTTTGGTTATAGAGTCCTTGTAACTTATTATTACATGCCATACTTTCATATATGGCATGGATACAGGTTTTGTTATATCATCCAAACAAACTTATAGAGTTGACAGATGACTTTTTATCTACTCAAATATAAAACAAAAAAATCTACTTTGGCTGGCTTGTGTACAACACTTTCCCATTACACAAAGAATGGACAGCAAATGGACAGCTAGTTTTCTTAGTGCTTGTCCAACATATCAATTTTCACTGCATCTCGTGTGGATGTTGTCACCCCAGACAACAGGAAGCAATCTAGTGAACATTATTCACAAATTCTAAAGAGGTGAAATGGGTGGTTTTTTGTTATTCCAGTGAGTTATGGATATTTGTCATCATCTAGTGAGGATATAGAAATACAGGATAAAAGGATTTCATTTCAAATATTTTACATTGGTGTGGATTTTTTCATATTGATACAAATTTATGGTTATTTTTGTTATACCATATATATGTTTCTACTCTTGTTTACGCGATTGCACTTATGCTGCTCATTTAAAAATGTAATATAAAGTACTAATCCTTGAAAGTATTTATTGCAAACTGTTTAGGATAATTATGAAATTCATACTATTACTTAGTCATTTATAATAATCAAACTTGTAGTCATGTTAGACATGTTTTAAAGGTTAAACAGATACATTACAGAGATATAGGTAATCTTCAAATGCTTCAGAGACATCCAGAATGTGGCATTTAAGATGTTTAGTAAACTAAGGCTTTTCATGATAGTGAGACATGTCTGCTCCTTGTACCATTAATCTGTTTCATAGAATAATGATGGGCATTGAAAAACCTCTATATGGAGTTCACTTTCATTGTGGAAAAGCTAGTCTTTTGTACAAAAAAATGCCCTTCTTTCAGCTGTTTATGGTATACTGAATAAACAGGACAAGCTAGAACAAAGGAATAAAGATTGTCAAACTTTGCCAAGACAAGGTAGGACAAACCTTCAAAATCACTACTTTGCATAAAGGTCTGTAAAATATTCTAGACTTGTAGGTTGAATATACTTGCAACAGCATTGCAGAGGAACCTTGGGTGATTTTCCAGGCAGCCAGCTGTTTTTGTAATTTCTATAGCTTTGGAAGTTGTTTACTAAGGTAGTACTATATCCCTCTTGTTTCTCTGATGGGGATAAAGACTTTATAACTATAGTTACAACTTTTCCATAGTTATAATAGAAATAAGATTAGGAAAAAAAAACTTTGGACTCACCAAGAGCCAATAGATAATAGAGTATTTTCTCTGAATTTACCAAATACAGATGAAATGGTCATTGGGAATATAATTCTTGCCTAACAGTTGTTCTTATTATACATAGTTTCACACTGTTAAAGCTAAACCTTTTTTAGATTAAAAATGGGAAAATGTTTTAAAATATTTCTTTTACTCAGAAAAGTTGTGTTGCCTTTGTTTATTAAAGACATGTCATATTTATTTTTCTTGGGGAATATTTAAAATAACAAAACAACTTTACATATAAAGATGTGTTGTATTTGTTTATTTATGTAAAGATGTGTTGCTTTTTTACTTTACCTGTGTAAGGTACCTGATTGCTCTATTAAACACATGAATGGCCAATAGCAAGGCAGGATATAGAGGTAGAACTTCAAACAGAAAAAGTAAGTAGGAGAAGGAATTTAGGCTCAAAAAGAAGAAATAAAATGAGATGCCAAGCAGATGTCAAGGACCAGCATGCCAGAAATGGAAGAAGCAGAAATGTAGGACATACAGAAAGAAAGAGAGGTAAAAAGCCTTGAGGCAATATGTAGATTAATAGAAACAGTTAAAATTAAATTAAAAGACCTAGGGGAACCAGTCTAAGGTAAGGTGAACATTCATATTTAATAATAAATCTTTGTGGTTTTATTTGGCAGTAGTTGGTGGCCCAAAGAAAATATCAACAACATTTGCTTAAAGAGACTTTTCCCTTAGTGCTATTAGGAAAGCACTACTTTATTACCTCCTAGAAATAAATGCATATGTATAGGCAGAATCTTACAGCTATATTGCATAATATATATATACATATATATATAATATGTATTTACATATATATATATTTCATATTATGAAGTATAGAATGGTATCACTTACAGTAAGCATTCCTATTTCAATTTTTTCATAAGAATTACTTTGGCCATTATAAGTTCTGTTTTCCCACATGATCAGTAAAATTATGTCATCAAAATTAATAATGAGAAGAATGAAAATTAAAACACTTGCAAAGTTTAGATTATGTAGCTTAATGTGGTTTTTCTTTTCATTTATTCAAGTTTTAACTATATGCTCCCTTATAAGTCTTCATAATTTCTGACTTCAACTGTTTCACTATCCCTTAAGTGAATACAGTATAGTTAGACAATATTATTTTTCTTAACAGAGTTCATGAGAATTATTCCAAATGTAGATTTATCATTTTGTTAGGGGAGTGATTTTACAATTTCTCATAAAATGGCTATTAGGAAAGCTCTTTGGTGATGATGTGCAAATACGAACAGTCAGGTCTGCTCTGAAATAAGGTAGATTAGTATTCGTTTCAGGGAGAATGAAAAAGGGAAGAGACAGATCAGGAGGAAATGTCACAGTGTTTAATGGGGATTAACTATATATATTGTATCCTCTCAAAGGGAAATGTTAAACTTAGATGTACAGGGGGGTTATAGAAGAAAATTAGAATGCAAAAATTGTCAACAATATTTGAGAAGGAGAATGGAAGACATGAATTATTTGGAAGACCATAATTATCTTCTTCAACTCTTAGAGTTTTCATCAATTCAATATTAATGTTGTATAAAGTATTGGGATTCTCATGATTTTTTTTTCTCATTGAATTAAGTTACCTAATATACTTGAGTTAGAAACCCAAAAACTGACAAAGATTGATGATTTTGAGTTAACTGCAAAGTAGCAGGGCAATAGATCCCTAGTAACATATTTTGTGAGGAAAAAAAAAAGTACAGTGGTTTGGAGTGAGAATATATTTGATGTGTGTATTAGTCAAACTTTTCTAAAGGAAAATAATCCCATACATATGAGATCGGAATTTTCTAACAGGATGTGGTCTGGTCCAAATTGGCTGTATTACACCAGAGAGGCCAAGAATCTGGTAGTTTTTACAACCCACAAATTTGGATGTCTCAGAAGTCCTAATCTGCGGGAGGCCTGAAGTATTCCTAGAGAGCTCCTGGTTTTCTGGCTTCACTTTTAGCATGGAGAAACTGGTTCTAATATTAGGGAAGGAATGTTATCACAAAAACTTGCCAGGAAGAATGAGGACAAGCTTGCAAAAGGAAGAGTTTCTGCATAATATCATAGTGACCCCCAGATAACCTGATGAAGGATGTCTTTCACAGGAGGTTCTATGAACTTACCTTTTGTTCAATTTCAGGTGTAGTCATGTTGATAACTCTTAAACTATCCCATCACATCATTTTTGAGGAATAGCAAGGAATATGCTATGATTACACTGATACTGGCCACAAACATGACAGTAATGGAACAGATGAAGAAAATGGTATATTTTCTCTGGAAGGCAAAATGTACATTTTTTATAGAAGGGGAAATGTACATAAATGTAAAGAATATGTATAGAAAAATATAAGGTATCACATTAAAATATTTTCTTGAGTGACTTTAGTTTTTTTACTTTATCCATCCGCAGCACACTAACTTCATTTATGGCAATCATTATAAACTGCTTGTCAGACAAGTCATTGATGTCTGGTTATGTAGTTTTATTTTGATGGTGTAATGTTCCTTGATGTCTTATATTGCTTTTCTTTTGAAAATAATGCTATTTCATTAAGGCTTCAACTGATTTATTTAGGAAGAAAGAGAGAAACATTAAAGTCATTATTAGTAAAGATTTTACAATTCCAGTTAGTTTGCTACCTACCTCTAATGAGAAAAGTGTCAGGCACATATGCCTTATTGTTACTTTGGAAGTCCTGGCCACAGTCTGAGGAATTTTTGTACTTTGTCTACCTCTTGTAGTAATATACTGAAATTTTTTATTGGCAAGAAGGTATGTGTTCATGTATCTAGTATGTTTTTCTTAATGAAACATGTGGTGCATGAATATGTGTATGTGTGTGTTTGTGTCTGTTGTGTTGTGCTTGTGTATAATTCATGTGGAATTCAGACACTGAGTGTTGTTTTTGTTGGGGGGGGTATATTGAATGCTATCTTTCATTGGAATAATGTTCTTTACCCATTTAGTGAGCAAATAGTGGCATACCATTTGTAGCAAGCCTCCAGACCTTAGCCCAACTGATATTTGAAAGAAATACTATTCAGATGCTAAAACTCAGCACATACAGTATCACCTGCAAAAACAAAAACCTAATCTAATCTATCAAATTTCATAGCTGTGGGAAAGTCTCTAAATGTACTCACCTTTCTCTCTGGATTCTTTTGGCTCTGCTTCTAGATAACTATCCTTGTGACCTGAGGTATGAAATGCCAGGATGTAGCATTGTGCTTGAGAACTCTAAGGATAGTGGTTACATAGATACTCCAAACACCTGGTGTAGTGACTGAGTGGCTAAAGAAAAACTTTCTATTGGTTTAAATGTGTGTCTGAGTAGTCTTCTCTAGTGGATAACCTACAACAGTATAATTTATTAAATACTGTAGTTGGGGCTGATAATACAGTATGTATCATGTCTTTTGCACTGAAATTAATCATACAGTACTTTATCATATTGAGCCTGACACATATACAGACTAACCACATTGACTTGCTTACTTTCATTAGAGATCCAAATTCTTTTTAGCTACACAAGGATATTTGTTTTAATTAAAAGTGAACTTTATCATTTCCTTAATTTTATTCCAATTTACTTTGGAAATAAGATTGCTTAAATGAAATTGCTTATAAGATAATATAGGCATTTGAGTTCATCTCCTGTGGGAAATTTTTATGGAATTATTACTGAATGCTCTTGGTTAGAATTGTCATGAAGCAATAGGAGACCTTATGCAGACACATCTTCATGATATGAAGAACTTTAAGTATCAGCTATTTCACCATACCATTTTTGTAATATGAAAGTGATCACACTGATATTATACTTATTACCATAATCCTGGTCCTCAACTTCATATTTATGTGTTTCTTTGGGGAGGGGGGGAAATACATGTGGAAAACAGAAGGTAACTTGTAGGATTCCATTCTCTCCTTTTAACACGTGAATTTATAGAGTTGAACTCAGATTGTCAGTTTTTGTGGCATTTTCAAGCAGTCATGAGTGTATGCATGTGTGTGTAAGTGTGGTATGATGAATGTCATATATTTATTTGAGATTATTCTCTGATATTTATTTGCAATAAATTTATTTTTCTGGCCATAGACTCTAATTCCTTCATTGTATAAACATTGAATTTTGTCTTTCTTGGTTTATGACCTTTAGTGTCTCTTTACAACCTAGAAACCTCTGTTAATGTTTGACCTTGACAGAATTTACCTTATACACAAATGAATTGTAGAATATTTATACACTGTGTGAAAATATATTGCTAAAATTTGCTAATTTTCTTTCCAAGAAAATGAATTGCAGAGAACACAATTTTAAAGAGAAAAATATAAACTAGAAACTAACAGACAAGTTATGCACATATAAAGTGAAAATAAGTGCATTTTACAAGAACTAAATGAAAAGCACAGATAAATAACAGCAGTATTACTAGCATCTACTTAAAATTTCTAATATACTATGTACATTGTTTATATTATGAAAGCTAACTTTTACAATAGTCCTATGATTTAAGTAGTTTTATTGCATTTAAAGATTTATTTTATTTATATCTATTTACTTTTGTCTGTGTGTGACTGGTGTAATAAAACGTTGAATAACCAAGAGCTACTTTTACTTTTTATAATTGTGTACTTTACAATTCATTTTCTTGGAGAGAAAATTGGCCAATTTTAGCAATATCTTTCATCAGATTGTGGTGTCTTTGAAACCAAGGTAATAGCGAGGTTTAGGCAATGAATGGTTACAAAAGAGGAGTTGACTACTGTAACATGAAGAGTTAATAAAAGACAATTGTTCAACAGCATTCTCTAAGATGGAAGATAATACAACAGTGATTTTTACATGTGAAATACCATTAGTAGTGACTGAAAATGATTTCGTTTTTAAGTCAGTTAAAAGTGAGATAAAGGCAATGCACGATGGAACAAGTCTTTCATTGCAGCAAGCAGAGGCAGTTGGATCTCAATGAGTTTGAGGCTATCTTGATTTAAATAGCAAGTCAGGACAGCCAGAGATACATAATAGCCTGAACTCTCTCAAAAACAAACAAACAGACAAACAAACAAACAAACAAAAAAGACACAAAGAAATAGTATTGAATTATTGGAGAGTGCCGAGATCACAGCAGAGACATTTGCATTCTTCAGCTATACACTGCAAGGAAAATTTTTTAAAATGTTTAAACATTCTGGCTTATGTTTAACAAAAGTTCAAGAATGCAAAATGATGACTGGACTTTACATCTGACTTTGCTATTAAGATTTTGCCATTGTTTATATACTTGATGCTCTGCTCTTCATTTTCTGGAATCCTAAACTTCTGTGAGTACTTCATCATGTCCCAATATTGCTTCTCTAGACTTCAGGAAATGGCCATATTTGATTGCATATTTCACTTTGATAAAACTGTTGGATAGATAAAAAGATAATGTTAATTGATACCAAACATTTGATTGAATATATTTAGGCTCTATAAATATCTTAACTGTCATACATAGGAGAAGATTCAAATATACTAACACGTCAACAATTTTCCTGACATACTGTCTGCATAAGGATTGAAATCTCCTTTTTTAAAATTTTTCATTCAAAAATGCTTAACAATATGTATCACATTAGATATTGTGCTACATGTTGGACCAAAATGATAATAAAACATCCTTCCCCACAAGATTTAGAATCTTTTGAAAGAGATAAAAAATTTCAGTAAAAATATGTAGAAAAACAACAAACCAAGGTCTATGGTGCCAAATTTTCTTATATAAAGTATTAACTGCAATGTTTTGTATATTTACTTCTCTGCCAAAGCTCAAAATAGTCCACATTTTGTAAGATCATTAAGTTCTATGGAGACTATCCTCCTGAGTTGAGTGAAGAGGACTGTGAGAGAGTAACAAGATCTCTTTTGCATTTCATCAGAATATTCCATTGAAGAATTAGGTTTGAAAGAGGAAACTAATTCATCTTGAATATAATAATTTCACCTTTTGCGGAATTTAAAGATGTGTACATGTAAAGAATCAAGGGTAAGGGAGCAGGCAGTAGGGTAGAACAGAGTAATAATGGAAAAAAGAAAAGCCCCAAACATGGACTTCATAAATACAAAATAGACCACTCTTACCTATTTGAATGGAACATCCCCTTTGAATATAAATTATTCAAGTAATCATGTTTAAGCCAAGAGTAATTAATAATGGCTCAACTGAAAAGTGTTTGCCTCTGAGTCCTTCAAATGCTATAATACTATATTCCCTAAGATACATTCCATATACAATGGATGCTTAAAAGAAGGGTGATTAAAATTACAACTTCATCAGTCATACCCACTAATAAGAATATTTAGCATTGGAATTTAATTAACTAAATGAATTTCTGAAATTCATTGAGAAATTTTGGTTTATTGAAAACTCACATGTAGATTATTCCCAATGAGCCTCTTTTTTAGAGAAAATAGTCAATTTCCATTTTTTAATTAAATCAGTTGTGTAGTCAATTAATTGTAATTTTATCTCTGTGCAACTACTATTCTTACAAAAAGTAATAATATTTAATTTAAATTTTATTGAATAATGATTTAATCTTAAGTGTGACTTTCCAGTTTTCAGAGAAACACAAATCATACGCATCAACATTAATTATGCATAATTGTATAATTTTTCACTTATGAAACTCCTTCAAATGTAGCAAGTGGTTTGGGAAATGTGAAACAAGGCAAAACTAGGTAACAATTATGCTTGCAGGGCAAATATGAAGGCTGGTACTCTTACATTCTTTGCTTTGGATGCAGAAGTACTTCACTATGAGCCCAAAGCCTACATATTTATTGTTTTTTTACTGTGCATAGATTCATGTATCTCTAAAAGATTTTTTAGCTCTACTACCCAGTATTAATGACTATAGATTTTTTGAAAATAATATTTATGAAGGTAAGACCAAGTAAGAAACTAAACCACTTACATAGGCTCTCATTCAGTAAGACTATATTTTTTAAACAGAAGATAGTTTGAGCAGCAAAGTTGGTAGATTAGAAATAAGCAACAAGTCTCTTGCTTCTTGGTATTATATAACATAAAAAACAAGAAAACAGTAAGGCATGTGAATGAGAGAAAGCATTGAAGTTGAGTAGTGGGCAGAAAGATACCTGGAGTCAGAGATACTTGACATTGGAAGAGAGGGTGGGAAAGGATATTAAGCCTTGATCCCACTATGGATCCAATGAATATGGTAGAAGAGGAAAGAACTATAAGGGAAAATTTGAAGAGATGGTATGGAGAAAATTCTTGCATAATTAGATTCAGAACAGAAGTATTCTAGACTTAGATGACCTGGGAGCTACATAGTGTGTGACTGCATTTGTCAATGGAAAAGTATGGTGTTTTAAAACATATCATTTTGATAATGTCATCACCAATGTTTATTGCTCTAGGAAGCAGGTTCCCAGATTTTGTTTTTCCTTGAAACACCACAACTGACATTGTGTCACAATCAGTATCTACCCTGTCTTACAGTTACTATTACTGTGATGAAACACCTTGACCAAAAGCCCCTTGGGCTAGAAAAGGGTTTACTCTGCTCAGAGTTCCATGTAACAGTTCATCATCAAAACCAATGAGGGTAGGAACAGAGAAACAGGGCAGGATCTTGGATGCAGGAGATGATGGAGTGTTGCTGTTTACTGACCTCTTACCTTGGTTTCTTCAGCCTGCTTTTGTTATCATCCAGGACCATCAGCTAAGGGATGGCACCACCCACAATGGGCTGGGCCCTATCCCATTAAACAAAAATTAAGAAAATTCCTCTCAGGATTTCTTACAGCCCTGTCTTAAAGAAGCATTTTCCAAAATGACGTTTCCTTTTTTTAGATGACACTAGCTTGTATTGAGGTGACATAAACTAGCCAGTACAGCTGAGTCCTAGTCAACTTGACACATAAATACATCATTTTCAATTAAAATATATTCTTTCTCATTTATCGCCAAGATGACATATTGATCTAAATATCACAATATAAAACATAAATAGCTATAAAAGTCACATAGTCTTTACAAAATGAAGCACATTAAAAGTTCAATCTCTTTAAAATATCCTATTTCTTTATAAGTCCAAAATTTCTTATTAAAGTTCAAATATCTCAACTGTGGGGTTCTTTAAAATCAAAATTAAGTTAAATAATTTCCTACTTCAAGGGCAAAGTACCAGGGCACAGTCATAATCAGATCAAGACAAAAATAGAACTTCAACAGTGTGAAGAATGCAATGTGCTACCACGGAATTCCATTGGAGCATGGATATTGGAAAGTGTAGGCAGTTGGATTTATGTCAAAGATAAGCAGTGAAATGAGTTTCCGTTGCTTTTTAGAGTGAATGCCTGGATGACTTGCGATAAATGGTTAGGAGGTTAAACAAGCTAAAATTTTAAGGCAGACATTGAATATTCTACTAGCTGGGCTCATTCCTCCATGTATAATTTGTTGTCATACTCTCCATGAAAGCTTGGTGTGGATAAAACTCAAACATATGACGAGAAATTAATGTAAGTATGATATAGAGTAAATTGTAGACAAAACAATTTTGGTTCTGTATTAGTTTGAATTAAGCATCAGGAAAATTGATAGCCTTTTTTTGCCATATCTGGCACAAAACACTCTCTTTTTCACTTTCTCAATTAAGGTTCCACTTTCTACTTTTCTCATGTATTTTCTTATTTAACATTTTGAATACTCTAACTTTTTTGTTAATGAGTTCACTCTTTCTCTCTTTATTAGTTATTTGTGTCACATTGTAAATTTGGTTTATGCTATTTCTGCTTTAAATATCTCAAGAAATTACAAATGATCCTCTTAATAGAATTAAAATTAATCAGAATTCACATGGAAACACAAAATATTCTTTTTTTTAATTTATTTATTTATTAAGGATTTCTGCCTCGTCCACACAACCGCTTCCCATTTCCCTCCCCCTCCCCCGATCAAGTCCCCCTCCCTCATCTGCTCGAAGAGCAATCAGGGTTCCCTGACCTGTGGGAAGCCCAAGGACTGCCCACCTCTATCCAGGTCTCGTAAGGTGAGCATTCAAACTGCCTAGGCTCCCACAAAGCCAGTACGTGCAGTAGGATCAAAAACCAACTGCAATTGTACTTGAATTGTCAGTATTCCTCATTGTCCGCTATGTTCAGCTAGTCTGGATTTATCCCATGCTTTTTCAGACCTAGGCCAGCTGGCCTTGGTGAGATCCCAATAGAACATCCCCATTGTCTTATTGTGTGGGTGCACCCCTCGTGGTCCTGAGTTCCTTGCTCGTGCTCCGTCTCCTTCTGCTCCTGATTTGGACCTTGAGATTTCTGTCCGGTGCTCCCATGTGGGTCTCTGTCTCTGTCTCCTTTCATCGCCTGATGAAGGTTAATATTCATGAGGATGCCTATGTTTTTGTCTTTGGATTCACCTTCTTATTTAGGTTCTCCAGGAACATGAATTATAAGCTCAATGTCCTTTATTTATGGCTAGAAACCAAATATGAGTGAGTACATCCCATGTTCCTCTTTTTGGGTCTGGCTTACCTCACTCAGGATAGTGTTTTCTATTTCCATCCATTTGTATGCAAAATTCAAGAAGTCCTTGTTTTTACTGCTGAGTAATACTCTAATATGTATATATTCCATACATTCTTCATCCATTCTTCCTTTGAAGAGCATCTAGGTTGTTTCCAGGTTCTGGCTATTACAAACAATGCTGCCATGAACATAGTTGAGCATATATTTTTGTTGTATGATAGGGCCTCTCTTGGGTATATTCCCAAGAGTGGTATTGCTGGATCCAGGGGTAGGTTGATCCCAAATTTCCTGAGAAACCGAAACACTGCTTTCCAGAGTGGTTGCACAAGTTTGCATTCCCACCAGCAATGGGTGAGTGTGCCCCTTTCTCCACAACCTCTCCAGCAAAGGCTATCATTGGTGTTTTTTATTTTAGCCATTCTGACAGGTGTAAGGTGGTATCTTAAAGTTGTCTTGATTTGCATTTCCCTGATCGCTAAGGAAGTTGAGCATGACCTTAAGTGTCTTTTGGTCATTTGAAGTTCTTCTGTTGAGAATTCTCTGTTCAGATCAGTGCCCCATTTTATAATTGGTTTGATTAGCCTTTTACGGTCTAGTTTCTTGAGTTCTTTATATATTTTGGAAATCAAACCTTTGTCAGTTGCAGGGTTGGTGAAGATCTTCTCCCAGTCAGTGGGATGTCTTTTTGTCTTAGTGACAGTGTCCTTTGCTTTACAGAAGCTTCTCAGCCTCAGGAAATCCCATTTATTCAATGATGCCCTTAGTGTCTGTGCTGCTGAGGTTATACGTAGGAAGTGGTCTCCTGTGCCCATGTGCTGTAGAGTACTTCCCACTTTCTCTTCTATCAGGTTCAGTGTGTTCGAACTGATATTGAGGTCTTTAATCCATTTGGATTTGAGTTTTGTGCGTGGTGATAGATATGGATCTATTTTCATTCTTCTACAGATTGACATCCAGTTTTGCCAGCACCATTTGTTGAAGATGCTCTCTTTTTTCCATTGTATACTTTTAGCTCCTTTATCGAAGATCAGGTGTTCATAGGTTTGTGGGTTAATGTCAGGGTCTTCTATTCGATTCCATTGGTCGACTTCTCTGTTTTTATGCCAATACCAAGCTGTTTTCAATACTGTAGCTCTGTAATAGAGTTTGAAGTCAGGGATGGTAATGCCTCCAGACAATCCTTTATTGTATAAGATTGTTTTGGCTATCCTGGGTTTTTTTGTTTTTCCATATAAAGTTGCTTATTGTCTTCTCCAGATCTGTGAAGAATTTTGATGGGATTTTGATGGGGATTGCATTGAATCTATAGATTGCTTTTGGTAGAATTGCCATTTTTACTATGTTGATCCTCCCAATCCAAGAGCAAGGGAGGTCTTTCCATTTTCTGGTGTCTTCTTCAATTTCTTTCTTCAAAGACTTATAGTTCTTGTCAAGTAGATCTTTCACTTCCTTGGTCAGGGTTACCCCAAGATATTTTATGCTATTTTTGGCTATCGTGAAAGGTGATGCTTCTCTGATTTCCCTCTCTGCTTCCTTATCCTTAGTGTATAGGAAGGCAACTGATTTTTTGGAGTTGATCTTGTATCCTGCCACATTACTAAAGCTGTTTATCAGCTGTAGGAGTTCTTTGGTAGAATTTTTGGGGTCGCTTATGTAAACTATCATATCATCTGCAAATAACGAAAGCTTAACTTCTTCCTTTCCAATACGAATCCCCTTGATCTCCTTATGTTTTCTTATTGCTATTGCTAGAATTTCAAGCACTATATTAAAGAGGTATGGAGAGAGTGGACATCCTTGTCGTGTTCCTGATTTTAGTGGGATGGCTTTGAGTTTTTCTCCGTTTAATTTAATGTTAGCTGTTGGCTTGCTGTAAATAGCTTTTATTATATTTAGGTAGGACCCTTGTATCCCTATTCTCTCCAAGACCTTTATCATTAAGGGGTGTTGAATTTTGTCGAATGCTTTTTCAGCTTCTAGTGAAATGGTCATATGGTTTTTTTCTTTCAGTTTATTTATATGGTGGATTACATTGATAGATTTGCGTATGTTGAACCAGCCCTGCATCTCTGGGATGAAGCCTACTTGATCATAATGGATAATTTTTCTTATGTGTTCTTGGATTCGGTTTGCCAATATTTTATTGAAAATTTTTGCGTCTATGTTCATGAGTGAAATCGGTCTGTAATTCTTTTTTTTTATTGCGAAAAGAAGAAAAAAAACATAAACAAAAAACAAGTTTCCACCTCCTCCCAGCCTCCCATTTCCCTTCCCCTCCTCCCACCCTTCTCCCCCTCCTCCCACCCTTCTCCCCCTCCTCCCACCCTTCTCCCCCTCCCCTCACTCCTCTCCCCCTCCCTCTCCAGTCCACAGAGCAGTCCGGGTTCCCTGCCCTGTGTTAAGTCCTAGGTCCTCTCCGTCCATATCTAGGAAGGTGAACATCCAAACTGGCTAGGCTCCCACAAAGCCAGGACATTAAGTAGGATCAAAACCCCCTGCCATTGTCCTTGGTGTCTCATCAGCCCTCATTGTTCGCCATGTTCAGAGAGTCCGGTTTTATCCCATGCTTTTTCGGTCACAGTCCAGCTGGCCTTGGTGAGCTCCCCGTAGATCAGCTCCTCTGTCTCAGTGGGTGGAAGCACGCCTCGTGGTCCCGAATTCTTTGCTCATGTTCTCCCTCCGTGAACCGAAGGAAAAACATATAGTTGTCCTCTTCGCTAAGGGAAGTAGACCAAATTTCCGGGGAGACAATGGGATCTTGGGGGGGGGTGGGATGGGGGTAAGGGGAGATGGGGAGAGAAAAGGTAGAAGGGAAGGAGGGGGGACCTGGGAAACGGGAGAATTGGGATAAAGGAAAGGTGGATAGGGGAGCACGGAACCACAATTCTTAGTTAAGGGAGCCACTTTAGGGTGGGCAAGCGACTTGACCCTAGAGGGGCACCCTAGTGCCCAAGATGAGGTTCCCAGTTAGTTCCTTGGGCAGCTGAGGATTGGGAACCTGAAATGACCCTAGCCTAGAGCAATACTGATGAATATCTTGCATATCATCATAGAATCTTCATCTGGTGATGGATAGAGTTCGAGACAGTGACCCACACAGGAGCACTGGACTGAGCTCCCAAGGTCCCAAGGAGGAGCAGAAGGACGGTCTGTAATTCTCTTTCTTGGCCGGGTCTTTTTGTGGTTTTGGTATCAGGGTAACTGTAGCTTCATAAAAGGAATTTGGCAATGACTCTTCTGTTTCTATATTGTGAAATACATTAAGGAGTATAGGTATTAGTTCTTCTTGGAAGTTCTGGTAGAATTCTGCATTGAAACCATCTGGTCCTGGGCTTTTTTTCGAAGGGAGATTTTTGATAACCATTTCTAATTCTTCGCGAGAAACCGGTCTATTTAGATCATTCACCTGGTCTTGGTTTAGCTTTGGTATATGGTACTTATTTTAAAAAAAATGTCCATTTCTTTTGTATTTTCCAGTTTTGTGGCATACAGGCTTTTGTAGTAAGATCTAATGATTCTCTGAATTTCCTCTGTGTCTGTGGTTATGTCCCCCTTTTCATTTCTGATCTTATTTATTTGCGTGTTCTCTCTCTGTCGTTTAATTAGTTTGGATAGGGGTTTGTCGATCTTGTTGATTTTCTCCAAGAACCAGCTTTTTGTTTCATTGATTCTTTGGACTGTTTTCTTTGTTTCTATTTTGTTGATTTCAGCCCTCAGTTTTATTATTTCCAGTCTTCTACTTCTCCTGGGCGCTTCTGCTTCTTTTTTTTCTAGAGCTTTCAGGTGTGTTGTTAAGTCCCCAATGTATGCATTCTCCGTTTTCTTTAAGTGGGCACTTAGTGCTATGAACTTTCCTTTTAACACTGCTTTCATTGTGTCCCATAGGTTTGAGTATGTTGTCCCTTTATTTTCATTAAATTCAAGGAAGACTTTAATTTCTTTCTTGATTTCTTCCTTGACCCAGGTGTGGTTCAGTAGTTGACTGTTCAGTTTCCATGAGTTTCTCGGTTTTTGGGGGGCAGCGTGGTTGTTGCCTTCTAACTTTAATCCATGATGATCTGATAAGACACAGGTGGACACTGATTTTTTTTGTATCTGTGGAGGTTTCCTTGGTTTCCGATTATGTGGTCAATTTTTGAGAAGGTTCCATGAGCTGCAGAGAAGAAGGTATATTCTTTCCTATTTGGGTGGAATGTTCTATAGATGTCTGTTAAGTCCATTTGCTTCATTACCTCCAATAATTCTCTTAATTCTCTATTAGGTTTCTGTCTGATTGACCTGTCCCTTGGAGAGAGAGGTGTGTTGAAGTCTCCTACTACTAGTGTGTGTGGTTTGATGTCTGCCTTGAGTTCTAGTAATATTTCTTTTACATAAGTAGGTGCTTTTATATTGGGGGCGTATATATTCAGGATTGAGACGTCCTCCTGATGAATTGTTCCTGTTATGAGTATAAAGTGACCGTCTTGGTCTCTTCTGATTGATTTTAGTTTGAAGTCAGTTTTGTTAGAAATTAGTATGGCCACACCTGCTTTTTTCTTAGGACCATTTGCTTGAAACACCTTTTCCCAACCCTTTACTCTGAGTAGGTGCCTGTCTTTGTGGTTGAGATGTGTTTCTTGCAAACAGCAGAATTTTGGATCCTGTTTTCATATCCAATCTTTTAGCCTGTGCCTTTTTATAGGTGAATTGAGCCCATTAATATTAAGTGATATTAATGACCAGTGGTTGTTTACTCCGGTTATTCTTATTGCTTTTGGTAGTAGAGATTGTGTGTCTCCCTTCTTTGAGATGTGCTCGTGAAGGGTCATTAGATGCCTGGGTTATTGTAGGCAGTGTTGGCAGTGTTGGATTCCTTGGGCTGCAGTTTTCCTTCTATTACTTTCTGTAGGGCTGGATTTGTGGCTACTTATTGTTTAAATTTGTTCTTATCCTGGAATGTCTTGTTTTCTCCATTGATAATGAACGATAGCTTGGCTGGGTATAGTAGTCTGGGCTTGCATCCATGGTCTCTTAGCTTCTGCAGAACCTCTATCCAGGACCTTCTGGCTTTCATAGTTTCCATCGAGAAGTCAGGTGTAAGTCTGATCTGTTTACCTTTATAAGTTACTTGCCCTTTTTCTTTTGCAGCTCTTAATATTCTTTCTTTAACCTGTATATTTTGTGTTTTGATTATTATATGGCGAGGAGATGTTTTTCTTTGATCCAGTCTGTTTGGTGTTCTGTATGCTTCTTGAATATTTAAATGAATATCTTTCTTTAAGTTGGGAAAGTTTTCTTCCATAATTTTGTGGAAAATATTTTCTGGGCCTTTGAGCTGTGACTCTTCTCCTTCTTCTATTCCTATTATTCTTAGGTTTGGTTTTTTTATTGTGTCCCATAGTTCCTGAATGTTTTGTGTTGAGAATTTGTTGGCTTTGCTGTTTTCTTTGATCTGTTCGTTTATTTTCTCTATGGTGTCCTCAGCATCTGAGATTCTTTCTTCTAGCTCTTGTATTCTATTGATTATGCTTGTTTCTGTAGACTCTGCTCGTTGGCCTAGATTTTCCATATCCAGCTGGTCCTCAGTTTGTATTTTCTTCTTTGCCTTCATTTCAGTTTTCAATTCTTGAACTGTTTCCATTACCTGTTTGATGGTTTTTTCTTGGTTTCCCAGGGTATCATGTACGTATTTACTCATTTCTTCAAACTTTTTGTTATACTTCTCATCCATTTCTATAAGGGCATTCTTTACATGTTGTTTAAGGGACTCTATTATCTTCATAAAGTCGATTTTTTCCACTTCTTCTGTGTTAGGTTGTTCAAATACTTCTGTTGTAAGATCATTGGGTTCTGGTGTTTTCATGTTGTTTTTCGGATTATTGGGTGAATTCTTGCCTTGGCGCCTGCCCATCTCCTCTTATTGATCCTATCCAATGGGTCCTTTAAAAACCGGATCAGGTTTCCCTGCTGGCCAAGGGCTCTGCTTACAAAATGCCCTCACTCTCTTTCGTGGTTGCTGCTGCAGGCCAAGAACCCTCTCACCCCTCTGAAGGATCTTCAGGACAGGACCGGGCTCGGGCTCCCCTTGTGCCAGTGACCTGGCCAACCAAAGGCCTACCTCTTTGATTCAATTGTAGTAGGGCGATCTGCTCTCCTTATTGCACGCCTGTCTCCGCCTCTTGGGTCTGCCGCTGCGCCGGTACCCGAACGCCTCTTCCTGTATGCGGTGTTGCTCCGCCGCGTCTGGGCGCCGCCGCTCTGCCGCGTCTGGGCACCGCCTCTCTGCCACGTCTGGGCGCCGCCGCTCCGCCGCGTCTGGGCGCCGCCGCTCCGCCTCTGTGCCACAAAATATTCTGAATAGCCTAAAATACTGAAGCAGAAAGGGAAATGATGAAGGTAACAAAACACAATTGCAAATTGTATACAAGAAGAACAGTAATTAAAACAGCATGACACTGATATAAAACAGACACAGAAAAATAGAATATAATAGGATCCACAAATAAATTACAGCTACAGCAAGTCTCATGCTCCTCAACAAATGTGAAATATTTATACTGAGAGACCTTTGTCTCTCATAGTGAAAAATGAAGTTGTCTGAAACAGATTAAAGAGAATTATGTAAGAGAAGACCTCAAATATGCAATTTCAAGAGGAAAACAAAAGAAAATTATTTCAAGATACTTAAAAAGCAATGGCTTTCTTGTTTGGAATCCAATATTGCATGAAATGATAATTACTGACAATTAGGATACTCTTGAAAAACAAGAAAAAAAAACAAAGAACAAATAAAGACTTCAGAATGTAGGAAATCTTGGGTAACTATGCAATGTGAAAGTAACATGCACAGTAAATACATGAATCAGAAATTAAAAACAATAAAAGAATAAACTATTCATTCAATAACAATGAACAAATGAGTTGAATAACAAATTCTCTAAAGAAGTATAGGCCCAGAGAGATTGTTCAGGACTAAAAGGGATATGTTTATTCATGGGTATAATCTCAACATTGTGAGGCAGAATGACATGAATTTTTGGCTAATCTGGGTCCAAAGCAAATTCCAAAACCAGTCTTGGCTGTGACTTAAAGAAATAGAATGTATGGATGGAAAGCAATAATTGTAATATTGTAGCATCTAATTTGAATGTGAAATTTCCCTTTATTTTTCATGCAGTGAAGGAGTAGTTACTAACCCATAGCTTTATTGTAGATATTTAAGCAGAGACAGGCATATACAAAGGGAAATTTGTTAAGGTACATGCAGAAGAAGGTAACCATAAGGTCAAATAAACAGTCTTTGATCACATAGTTCTTACAAAACTTTAGAAGGAACCAATCCTGATAATATGTCAATTTTTAACTTCAAAACAAGCATATAATATACTTACATGTTGTAATCCACAAAATTTTTGTACTTCATCACAATAATCCCTAGAAACTGATACAATAGTGACTTCTATTGTGTTTGGGGAAATATGTAACAATAGTATAACTTTTTAAGGTAGTCAAAATATTTTGAAATTTACCTTGAACTTTGTTTGGCTAAGACAAAATGCTATGTGGTGTAGGAGTTTCTTCTGTTTGTGTGTTGCTTTAACTGGATAATCAATAAAGAAACTGCTTTGGCCTAGATGATAGGACAGAACTTGGGTAGGCAGAGTGAACTTTGGGTAAATGTACAGGCTGCAAGATGTCTCTGTCATGTCTAGAGTTTTGGAAGTTGCTTACTTTTCATTTACTTAGGTAATATAATATCCTTCTGGAGTCTGATGGAGTTGAAGAATATATAGATAGTTAAAGTTATAGTTTTTCTCTGTTATGATAAAAGATAAAATAGATATGAAATTGTAACTGTAATTCTTGCTTGATAACTGTTTTGTTATATGTAATTTTACTATGTTAAAGTTAAAGCCTTCCTTTTTATTTAAACAGAAAAGGGGAGGATACGTGGGAGTCCACTCTGTATGCTTTGATTACCAATAATGAATAAAAACAACTGACTTGGACCTATAGCAAGGCAGAACTTAGGTAGGCACGGAAAGCTAGGCTGAATGCTGGGAGAAAGAAGGACAGAGTCAGAGAGGGGCCATGGGGCTGCTGCCAGAGTCAGACATACTGAATCTTTGCTGGTAAGCCACTGTCTTGTGATGATACACTGATTAATGGAGATGGATTAAATTAATAAGTAAGAGTTAGCAAATAAGAAACTAGAAATAGTGGAAAGAGTTCCTTCTGTTTGTGTGTTTCTTTCATTGGATAATGAAGAAAGAAATTGCCTTGGCCTAACTGATAGGACAGAACATAGTTAGGCAGAATAGACAGAACTGAATGCTGGAAAGAAGGGCAGAGTGGCAGATGCTATGGATCTCCTGCCAGAGATGGATGCTGGTTAGAATCTTGCCAGTAAGCCACAGTCAAATGATGATACACTGATCAATAGAAATTGAATAAATTAAGATGTAAGAATTAGCCGGGCGGTGGTGGCGCACGCCTTTAATCATAGCACTCAAAAGGCAGAGGCAGGCGGGTCTCTGTGAGTTCGAGACCAGCCCGGTCTACAAGAGCTAGTTCCAGGACAGGCTCCAAAACCACAGAGAAACCCTGTCTCGAAAAACCAAAAAAAGAAAAAAAAAAAGAACAAAAATGATGGAAGAATTAGGCAAAAAGAAGTTAAAGCTAATGGCCCAGGCAGTGTTTAAATGAATACAATTTCTGTGTGATTGTTTTGGGTGCAAGATAACCAGGCAGCCAGGACAATAAGCAGCCTGCTCTTCTTGTTACAGCTATGTGACAAAATGTCTTGGACCTTGATTGTAATATAGACACACATAGATATATGCGTGTATGTATACATATAATACACAGTAAGGTGTTCTGCCTATACAAAGATGAAATGTAAGCATCAATCCAACCACAAATAATTTGATCTACAATGGTATCCTTGCCTCAAAGATAAGCTAGAACAATGGTGGTACAATGTTTATGCCAGTAGCCTACCAAAACCTTCCTTCTTACTCTACAATATGAAACCCATACCAAACCCTGCTTGGGTAACCAAGTACGTGAGACTAGATGGCCCAGGGATCAAGGATAAAGCCAAATAATACTGTTTGTTGTACTTTAAAAACAATTATTACAAATAAAATGATTCCTAATGACATTCTTCTATACTCACAGAGGAAGGCCTAGCCATCATCAGAGATGCTTTGTCTTGGAGCAGAACAGAACAAATAAAAATACTTACATCCAGGTACAATGCAGCAAGTGAGAGACTAATGTTTCCATCAAATCCCATCAGAGCTAAAAGAACCCTATTGCAGAGAGCAGAAAGAAAGTATCAGAGGGATTGAGGGCACTTAAAAATTAAGGCCCTTCTTTTTTATTAATTTTATTGAGCTATAAATTTTCTCTGCTCTTTTCCCTGCCTCTGTCCTTCCCTTCAACCCTCTCCCATGGTCCCCATGCTCCCAATTTACTCAGGAGATCTTGTTTTTACTATTTCCCATGTAGGTTAGATCCATGTATGTCTCTCTTAGGGTCTCCATTGTTGTCTAGTTTCTCTGGGATTGTGATTTGTTTATTAGTTTTCTTTGCTTTATGCTAAAAAAAACCCACTTATGAGTGAGTACATATGATAATTGTCTTTCTGGGTCTGGGTAACTGAAGAAGGATGCTTAAAAGAAATCCCAAACTAGCTCATTATTGAGAATTAGATGTTTATTTATTTAGGGGTAGACTCACAAATCAAAATTCTCTGCTTGAACAGAGATCAGAAACCGAAATCCACAACTGGAACAGAGAGGCCAGGAAAGAGGCAGGACCCAGGCTCTACATAAACATATATAGTATAAGAGTCCACACCCCAGTGGGCGGGAAACCAAAGGCCATAAGACTTACTATAGCACCTCCCTCTTTTGTTTCAATAAAAGAGTTCTAAGCCTAATACAAAATTATATACAATAAGAACAAATACATTCAATAGTTATCCTGTGCTAATTAGTTTAAGTCTTGTACAATAAATAACTTGGCCAACACATGAGAGGAAAGTAACTACTATAATGGATTTGCTGCGGTCCCCAGAAGCTCGCTTCAGGGTCAAGACCCAGACAGCAGGTTCCCAAACCAAGGTGGCTGGTCCCCAGCCATGTGGTGGCTGGCTGGTCCCCTGCGGCAACAAACAGATAGGCAGCAGGTGGGAGACACAAAGATAGAAACACTGTATAGAATGAAATTGGACATTTATTTGGTGTTATGGAGGCAAAGGAAAAGGGGGAAAGGGGGAGGGAGGAAGGGAGAGAGAGAAAGAGAAAGAGAAAAGAGAGAGGGGGGAGAGAAAGAGAGGGAGATAGGCTGCCTCTCCAAGAGATGGGACAGGAACAGAGAGAGAGTGGGGCTGAGACTGCAAGCAGAAATGGAGTGGGTGTGGCTTGTCTCTTAAAGAGACAGAACATTACATTCCCATCACTTTTTTTATAATGAAAAGCAGGCGATTAGCACCACAGGTTGAAGGAATTGGGGCAGCGGATTCTCAAGACTGCTTCCTGCTTATTTGTGGGCATTGTCTTTGAGGGGGGACCTGAGAAGGCTGGGCGCTGGCCACATCCTGGCATAAATGGTCTCTTTGCTTCTGTCTTGTGTTTGTGGCATGGAAATATCTGGTATCTCTTACCCCTGGTTAAGGTATGGGCAAAACAGAGGAAAAAGTTAAATTAAGGAAAAAGAATTAGGACCAGGTGATGGAGGAAGGTCATTGGCTAATAAAGGAACTGCCTTGGCCCATTTTATTGGTTAGAGGATAAGTGGGAGGAGTAAACAGAATAAAATGCTGGGAGGAAGAGGAAGTGAGGTCAGAGACGCCACAGCTCTCCTCTCTGGAGCAGACGCCTGAGAGAGACGCCATGCCCCGCTCCCGGGATGAAGCTCTGACCCAGGATGGACTAGGCTAGAATCTCCCCAGGAAGCGCACCTTGGGGTGCTACACACAGATGATTAGAAATGGGCTAAATTAATATGTGAGAATTAGCCTAGAAGAGAATGGGCCAAGCAGTGATTAAATGAATACAGTTTCCGTGTAATTATTTCGGGGCATAAGCTAGGGGTGTTGGGGATGCAGCCCCGCCGCTCTTATTACTACAACCAGGGAATTGTGGGGAATGTATCTGACCTGCTTAAGGTGGATCCTTCATTCAGCTCCCTGGAACTCGCAAAAATATTTTTGGGTTTGTGAAAACAGAAGTTTTAGACATATACATTGCATTAACAGTGGTATATTTATGTTAGAATGACTCTGACAGATATTTTTGTACAATGAAAAGTATTTTTAAGACTATGAAAGACACCATGAGAGAGAAATTTGATCTGGAATTTTTGGGTGTGGTTGTCCTTTTAAACTGACAAAACCTCTCAGCTATCAAATGCATCAGCAATCTCTGAGAAGGATAAAATTTTACTTGAGTTACTGATTAAAAAACGACAGAGAACTTACTTGGTTGGCACCCAGAGCTACTCTTCAGGGTTCTCCATGGTCACTGAAGGTCAAATTTGCCTTTTGCTATTTAGCACAGGGCCTGCCAGGCTCCAGAAGAGACTGTGGGCTGAGAAATCTATAGGAAGACAAGCCTACCATGACCTGAGTTCCAGTGATTCTGTCCACGTCTGTCTTCTTTGAAGGAAGTAGAGTGCTGCTAGGAGCCAACCTGTTTCTTTTTATTATGAAATTTTTTTTAATAATCAAATATTTAATATCTCATTCCCCAGATCTCTGAACAGTTGAGGGCTGTTTATAAGGTATAACTATAGTATGTAATCTGCCTGGAGAGCTTGGTTTGAACTTGACTGCACTGGCTCTCAACTTAACAGGTAAGATCTACACCCATAAAAAGACAGAAAGAAGAAGAAACTGCTTGCAATAGAAGGTTAACTGCAGAAATGACAATAGTAGAGAACATCTTAATATATTTTAAATGAGGGTTGGGTTAAATATAAGGTATTTTTGTAAGAGATTTAAAAGTACATACCAATTTAAAACATGAGATTTATTGTTTCTGTTGCCTGAAATAAGATGTAATGAACAATTATCACATTTAATAATAAAAATGGGGCCGGGCGGTGGTGGCGCACGCCTTTAATCCTAGCACTTGGGAGGCAGAGACAGGCGGATCTCTGTGAGTTCGAGGCCAGCCTGGTCTACAAGAGCTAGTTCCAGGACAGGCTCCAAAGCCACAGAGAAACCCTGTCTCGAAAAAAACCAAAAAAAAAAAATAATAATAATAAAAATGGGTGCATTTAAGTTACATGTATGAACACACACATTTAGAATGAACATGAATTGGGGAAAGTGTATGGTCTTGGTGGGCCCTACCAAAGGCATGGCGCTGCAGAAAACATACATGCAACAGAGTCAACAAGAGGAATTTAATTAAAACTGGGGGACAAGGCAGGGTATATTTCAGTAAAGATGGGGGAACCTGGTCACCTGACCTGGCTCTCAGTCAAGATTGCAACAAAGTCACCTGACTCCAATTTAAATGGCAGTGGTCACATGTTGTATGAAAAAGTTAAAATGTTTAAGATATAGGGATTTTAATCTTAATAAAAGAGACCTAGAGGTGTGATGTGCCCTGTGGCTGAGCCACCCTGCCATAAGCCACAGCGGAGAGCAAAAGGCTGGAATCAAAAAAAAACTGCACCATGCCATGGCTGGAATTGAAAAAAGTCGGGGGAAAGACATGCATGATTGCAACCCACAGCTGAAATTTTGAAAACCCACAAAACACCACTAGGCACACTGTGAGATGACTCTCGACTGTAGGCGGAGTGTGAATCAGTGCATGATCTTCTCAAGACTCATGGAGTAGCGTCCCCCCAGGCCATGAATGGAAAGGTAAGGCCCAGCTGTATCCAGTCACGACTAGAAGCCAGGGAGGCCAGAGTCCTCTCCCAGCAGCCTTTTACAGTGAGGGAAAAAAAAAGAAAAGAGAAAAAATGGAAAAAAAGAGAAAGAATCTTATGGACCCTGGGTCCCGAGTTGAATGCACCATACAGAGTTTGCAGTGCTAGAGTGGGCTGACTGACCCTGGTTCAGTCCAAATACAATTTTAGTTAAGGGAAGCAACCATAGCAGAACAGGGGAGGCTCACCAATCAAAGCCAGGAAGCAGGTGGTAGGAGTAGGAAAAAAAAAAAAAAAACAACCCGTTTCAGGATCCCAATCTCTGGAAAGGAACTGGAGTAGGAGAGCCTATCCGAGTCATGGCAAAAAAACGTAATGGATTTGCTGCAGGTCCCCAGCAGCTTGCTGTGGGGTCAAGACCATACTACAGATCCCCAAACAATGGTGGCTTGTCCCCAGCCATGTGGTGGCTAGCTGGTCCCCGGCAAGTAGTGTGGACAGGTGTCAGGTGGGAGGCACAGACATGGCAAGTCTCCAGTCCTGCTGGGGACACGAAAGCATCCACTCCCAGAGACCATGCGGCAGGGAAGGTGGCTGGTGCCCAGCAGCAACAAATGGATAGGCAGCAGGTGGGAGGCACAGACATAGACACATCAGACAGAATAAAATTGGACATTTATTTGGTGTTATGGAAGGGAAGAAAAGGGGAGATGGGGGTGAGAGAGAGAGAGAATTAAAGAAAGAAAGAAAGAAAGAAAGAAAGAGAGAGAGAGAGAGAGAGAGAGAGAGAGAGAGAGAGAGAGAGAGAGAAGAGAGAAAGGGGGAAAGGGAGAAGTGGGGAGAGAGGCAGACACTGCCTCTCTGAGAGAAAAATGGGAAGAGGGGGGCAGAGGCTGCAAACAGGAAGGGAGTGGGCATGGCTTGTCTCTTAAAGAGACAGAACATTACAACTACAATTATATAGTATTCAACTCCTTTGAAGATCTGAGAAGGGAAATAATATTACTTGAGTAAGCAATAATGCAATCAAGTAATTTCCAAAAATGTGCAACAAATGACAGAGATAACTGGCTACCTTAGCAATCTTTCAAATTCTCATTTGCAATGTTGAAGCAACAAACTTTGGCTAAGGATGAGAATACCATTTTAAGAGGCAGGAAAGTTTTCAAAACCATCTTATCCTGTCTTTGCAAGATTTGACAGTCTTGCTTATCCATTTCTAGATATCATGAATCTTTTCAGTGGTTGAGCCATGGGCATTTCCTTGCCCAAAGGCCAGTTTTGACAAGAAGAAAACAAGCTCTAAGTGGAGTGTCTTTGGTGCTCAACATTGTCTCAGGAATAGATCGGTGCTGTCAGGAGCAATTGTGTCACACTTCAACAGAACCCTGAGTTATTTAAATGCCATATTCTAAAGCTCTTTGAAGTTGTTGAAGATTACCTATCTATGCAGAATATAATCTCTATGTATATAAAGAACCAGACTAGTCTAACTATAAGTATGGCAAAGATAGATGACTACTGATCTATAATACCTTTATCACTGAAAGACTATGACTTCATATTAGAATATTGTACAATAAACAATTGTGCAACAAATGAGGACAATGACCTCAAAATGTAAACAATGAATAAATATCTTGATCTGCAGTAGAAATGTACATCGCAATATGATAAATATATATTGATATATAAAAATGTTTCAAGCAGAGGTAGAAGCATGCATGCATATAACATTTAATGTAATTTAATTTTGTGTCAATATACAAGAATCTATAACAATGAAATTGCCTATAAATAATAACTCACAAGTATTTACTCTATTACTCACTATAGTTATTAGTGTGAGTAAGCTCATACTAATCTATTACCCATCCAATCCCCCCCTTTTTTCAAGGAGATGACTGAGCCTACAAAATTTCCCCACCAACTTCCATCCATATACCAGTTATAATCAACCCCTAAATGATGTCCTTAATCCCGAGTAAAAACTTTGTTGCAAGAGGAGACGTAATCTTCTAGAATTACTACCAGTTGTCATGGGGCTGATGTTCTTTCTATGTGATCCTGTGAACATAAAATGATGGTTACGTTTCAAGATTACTGTCTGGTAAAATTTAAAATAGTCTCTGAATAATTTGTTAGGGTTTTTCTCAGGCCAGAACATTGTAAAAAGGTATACCATTTCAGCTAACCAAGGTGGAACCATCTTGAGCAGCTGGTACCCAAAACAGTTCTTATAGTAGTGATATCAGCATCTGTTGCGGGAGGTCCTCCCAGTCCTCCAGCCTATAGCCGCTGAGATACCAGCCCATTGGGGCGTGGTATCTCTCCCTTTAAAAAAGCGGCCACTTCCCTCTCCTCTCTCTTCACTTCCTGCTCCACCAGCATCTAGACTCCCTTCCTGGTTGCACAGAAGGCTGTTGTCTGGGACGGCGATCTGTAAGTTTTTTCCCCTTTAAATAAATACCACCCTATTAATCATAATTCCAAACTGGTGTGGCATTGTTTGTGACTTACACCTTCAGTTGGCACCCAAAGTTTGGTGTTAGGACCTCTCCTTCCCCCGCTTGGACTTCCCAGCCATCGGAGGTGCACCACGACCAGCTCCAGAGCCACGGCCGGCAGCCAAGCGGTGGCGGCCTTGTGGCCTGTGTCTTGTGCATGGAGCCAGCAGCTTAATATAAATCATCACGCACTGGCTTTTCTTGCTGCAGTTCTTTATATTTTCCCTTTAGACACCTCAGATTGACTTCAAATCCCCACACACCCTATCGTCTGCCTCCCCAAATGGATTTAAACTCCACAGGCCTGGCTAGTCTCCACCCACGTGGTTTGCTCTTTTCTGAGTCGTTTTTAAATCTCCCTTGCAAGCACAGCTCTTAAGTGGTGCGAACCAGAGCACGCTGTTGCGGGAGGTCCTCCCACTCCTCCAGCCTATCACCGCTGAGGTACCAGCCCACTGGGGCGTGGTTTCTCTCCCTTTAAAAAAGCGGCCACTTCCCTCTCCTCTCTGCGGCTAGACTCCTT
This sequence comes from Microtus oregoni, assembly GCF_018167655.1. Classification (NCBI taxonomy): domain Eukaryota; kingdom Metazoa; phylum Chordata; class Mammalia; order Rodentia; family Cricetidae; genus Microtus; species Microtus oregoni. The sequence goes on from NW_024543812.1 coordinate 3,821,599, forward strand.
TCCTGGTTGCGTAGAGGGCTGTTGCCTGGGACAGTGATTTTGTTCTGTTTACTCCTCCCACCTATCCTCTAACCAATAAAATGGGCCAGGACAGTTCCTTTATTAGCCAATGACCTTCCTCCATCAGCATGCGGTTGCCTGTTGCTGAAAGCTGCAACCCCTCAGGGTGACTTTGTCACGTGGAGGCATAAGCAGCTTCCAGGTTGCTCTTCTCTACCCCTGGATTCTGGGTTTCTGGTTCCATCTCTGGAATTGATTTAATTATATTTACTTTGTTGAGAAACTCGCATTTTCCAGTTTTTAACATCTACTAAGGCACTGAAACAGGACCCCGTTTTCATCTCGACTCGGCAACAGCACCATTTGCTGGATAATAGGTAATATGGGAGTTTTCGTTTCTAACGCAAATTTTACTGCTTTGTTTTCACTAATATAACGGATTAGAAATTTATATTTACTAATACAATGGATTACGTCATACAAGGTTTATATTATTATGGGGATACCTTAATTTGCTTGTTACTAGGTTTCAGTTTTCTTTTCCATATTCTATCATTAAGGAAGAATATGGCACTCCTAAGAACGATAGAATCTTTATGAACTAATAAGGAACAACTAATTGACACGATTAAAATTATTGAAAATCAGAGGTTATCTGAACAAGTGGATACTATGACAGACAAAAGTGACTCCATATTCAAGGGTATTAGAAAGTTACTGGAAAGGGGTCAGGCTGTTGAATTTGACCTTCAGACTTTATCACAAAGTTTTGATAAGTTAATAGACAGAATGTACCCCCAAGATTGGAATCTACATGATATACAAGAAATGTTTAAGGAGGAAATGTTATCTTTGAAGGAAAAAATTAAAGCTTTGGAATCACAGGTGCAGAATGGTGACCAAAAAATTGATACCTCAGTGAAATCACTGGAAATATACACAGGTCGGGAGATTCAGGATTTAAGAGAGACAATGATAAAAAGATTTGAAAAGATTGGAGAAATTATTGGAGCTGGTGAACAGAGTAAGGAGGCACAAGGACAGGATACAATGCCTCTACCAGCTATTAGAACTGGCTTACCCAGGGTTCTAGTGACATACTCTATACTTAATTCTGACAAAGCGTCAGCTTCTAAAGGCTCAAAGGGAGTCAGAGAAGCTAGATGGATGCCAATAGCAATGAATGATCTGAAGGAAATTAAGCAAGCTGTTGTTAATTTTGGCATGCACAATGCATATGTAAAGGAAATGATAAGGACTTAGGCTTCTAATGCTAGAGCTACCCCCCATGATTTCCATCAGTTATTGTTTGCAGTTTTAGATAATGGACCTTCCTTGATGTTTGGAATTTATTTCAGAGAAGAATCCAAACATATGGAATAGCAAGGAAGAGCAAAAGATATTGAGGTTTCCCAAGATCAAATTCTTGGTTCAGGAGAATATGCTGATCTACAGGTCCAAGCTCTTTATGACGATAAAGTACTGTCTCTATGTCACCAAGCAGCTTTAAATGCTTGGAATAGGGTACAAGATCCAGCAAATAGGGTTGAATCATATAACAGGATTTGTCAGGGACAGAGAGAACTCTTTATTGACTTTTTGCAAAGATTAATTAAGGCTCTGGACATAGGGGTAACAGACCCAGAAGCTAGACGAATACTTCTTGAATCTCTAGCTTTTAAGAATGCAGACAAAGAATGCAAAAAGATAATTGGGTCTTGAAGTCTAGATCAGCACCTATGGATGAATGGATTCCGCATACGATGAATGTTGAGACGTTTAGCTATAATGATGAAGCGATTTCCACAGCAATGAGGAGACATCAAATGCCAGGTGTTTTAATTGTGGTAAATTAGGACATATGCAAAGGGATTTCAGGCAAAGAATTTCTAGGAATAATATCTCTTCTGGGAATGACAAAAATAGGTGACCTAGGCCTTCAGGTATATGTAGGAGATGTGGTAAAGGCTGGCATTGTTCCAACAAATGCAGGTCAACAACAGACAGATGGGGCAATCCGATATCGTAGGGAAACTCCTTGGGGGGCCTCTCGCAGGCCCCCAAGCCAACAGTGGCCCAGTCATTCCCATTCACAGTGGAAAATGTGCCTCACCAAGAAAATTAAAAGCTCCAATTTCTGCTGTAAAAAGTAATACTGATCTAAATGATGAATTACGTGTGGAGGATGAGTAAAAAACCCAGTAGGACAGAGTAAACATATATTTTGGCAGACTTCTATTAATGATCAAAGACCAAATCTAAGAGTCTGTATAAATGGCACTTTTATTGAAGGCTTATTAGACACAGGTGCGGATGTAAGTATCATTACCCCAGAATCTTGGCATCCGAATTGGCCTCTTCAAGAGGTAGATGTTCACTTCCTGGGAATTGGAACCCTATCTAATGTAAAACAAAGCACAAGATGGGTTGAATGCATAGGGCCCAAAGGGCAAATAGGAAGACTAAGGCCATATATAACCAATATTGCCATAAATTTATGGGGCTGTGACCTGCTACAGCAATAGAATACCCAGATTAACATTCCTGTAGTTCCAGGAACTCATAATTCTGGGAAGGATATGATGAGGTATAATGGAAAAAGGTCACAAGCCATTCAGGCTGTACAAGAACATACAGCAAATACCAAACCTTTAGAGGTACCAACAGCCCTACCTTTAAAATGGCTAACTGAGAGGCCAATATGGATCAAACAGTGGCCTCTAGCTGAAGATAAATTATAGGCATTGGAACAGCTGATGCAAGAGCAACTAGATGCTCACCATATTGAAAAGTCAACCACTCCTTGGAATTCTCCTGTGTTTGTTGTAAAAAAAAATCTGGTAAATGGAGAATGGTGACAGATCTAAGAGCTGTCAACAAGGTAATTCAACCTATGGGCCCACTACAATCTGGAATTCCTTTGCCTTCTCTGTTACCAAAAGGATGGCCTCTTATAGTTATTGATTTGAAAGATTGTTTTTTCACTATACTGTTACAAGAAAAGGATAGAGAAAAATTTGCCTTCACGGTGCCTACTTATAATAATTCTCAGCCTAATAGGTGATATCAATGGACTGTCCTCCCACAGGGTATACTCAATAGTCCTACATTGTGCCAATATTTTGTAAGTAAGCAGCTGGAAATAATTCATAAACAATTCCCCAAGTCCATAATTTATCTTTACATGGATGACATCTTGTTATCTGATTCAAATAAAGATACATTAGAAAGGACGTTTGAAGAAGTAAAGAAAGTCTTGCCTAGGTGGGGATTACAAATTGCCCCTGAAAAGATTCAAAGAGGAAATTCTATTAATTACCTAGGTTACAGAATAGGATTAGAGAAAATTAAAACGCAAAAGGCACAAATTAGGAGAGACCGGTTAAAGACTCTTAATGACTTCCAAAGATTGTTAGGAGACATTTCCAGTCTATAACCAGCTGTTGGGATAACACCTGATCTAATAGTTCATTTAAACAAAACCTTAGATGGTGATAAAGATTTGAATAGTCCAAGAAAACTGACAGCTGAAGCAGAAAAGGAACTGACAATGATTGAGGAAAAATTACAGGAGGCATATGTGGATAGGGTGAACCCAAATCTTAGCTGCATCCTAGTCATATTGCCTTCCAGAATTTCTCGTACAGGGATTCTAATGCAGAGGGAAGATATTATTTTAGAGTGGATATTTATACCTAATAAACCAAGTAAAAAATTAAAAACTTATGTGGAAAAATTCTGTGAATTAATTATAAAAGGTAAGCTGAGACTTATTCAACTAGCAGGTATAGACTCAGCAGAAATTATAGTGCCTTTTACTACTGAATAAATAAAAAAGTAATTGGAAGACAATGAACCACAGCAAAGAGCTTGTGCTAATTTTTTGGGAGAAATTAATTGCAACTATCCCAAAAGTGATAGACTTTACCTCATAAAAAAGAACTTCTTGGATTTTTCCTTGAATTGTACGTGATGCTCTAATAACTGGAGCCTGTACGTTCTATACTGATGCAAATAAATCAGGGAAATCAGGTTACAAGTAAGATGAATTGAATAAGGTGGAACAAAGCCCTTATAATTCTGTCCAGAAGGCAGAATTATATGCCATTCTTACGGTGCTAAGGGATTTTAAAGAACCTCTTAATATAGTTACAGATTCACAATATGCAGAAAGAGTTATCTTGCATATTGAAACCGCTGAATTTATACCAAATGACACGGATTTGACTTCATTGTTTATCCAGGTACAAGACATAATCAGGAACAGGCTTTGTCCGATGTACATAACACACATCCGGTCCCATACAGGTCTGCCTGGTCCCCTAGCCCAAGGCAACGCTGAGGTTGATCAATTATTGATTGGAAGTGTGTTGCAGGCCTCAGAATTTCATTAGAAGCATCATGTCAATAGTAAAGGCCTAAAGAAAGAATTCTCCATTACTTGGCAACAAGCTAAGGACATTATAAAGAGATGTCCTACTTGTTCTTTCTAAAATCAAACATCGTTGCCTTCAGGGAGTAACCCAAAGGGTACTAAGAGAAATGAAATCTGGCAGATGGATGTGTTCTACTTTATGGAATTTGGTAAATTAAAATATATACACCACACTATAGACACATATTCAGGTTTTCAATGGACTACTGCCCTGAGCTCAGAAAAGGCTGATTCAGTAATCACACATTTATTGGAAGTTATGGCTATCATGGGTATACCTGCACAAATAAAGACAGATAATGGTCCAGCATATGCATCTAAGAAAATGAAATGCTTTTTTGATTATTATAATATAAAACACATTACAGGTATACCAAATAATCCTACAGGTCAGACAGTTATAGAAAGATCAAATCGTACTATAAATGATATGCTGAACAAACAGAAAGGGACCGAAAATACCCCCAGAAATAGATTACATAATGCTTTATTAACCTTGAATTTTCTTAACGCTAATGAGAAAGGAACGACAGCAGCAGAAAGACATTGGCTAATGGAAAAGTCTGCTGAACTAAATCAACCGATTTATTTCAAAGATGTGCTGACCTCTAAATGGAAGCCAGGAGATGTGCTACGTTGGGGAAGGGGTTTTGCTCTTGTTTCCACAGAAGAAGAAAAATTGTGGATACCATCAAAATTAATAAAGTTTCAATTTGAAGAGGAGAAACCTCTTGGAAAGGAGAAATGACAACTCATCCACAATGATGATATTCATACAGGTGGTAAGAAGAACATATAGAATGGGGGCAGGATTCTGCTCTTATCTCCACAGGAAAACACTCATCTTTGAAAAATTCAAGGGACCCTGGATGTTTGGATACTGACAGATGGAAAAATACCTGCCCAATAGGAAATATCAAGAAAACTGAATGACTTGTGTAAGTAAAATATATTAAACCATATTTCTAAATTTATAATGCTGGTTTTGAAGTTGGACTCTGGCTCAGTCCCTCTCCAATTCCAAGCCTGTTAGTAAGAGAAAAACCCAGGGTTTCTGGAGTTTCTGTCTCATGTCAAGAGCCATGATATGGGACAGAAAGAAATATGAGTTTAGAAAACATCTTTGCTTTTCTTCATATCTATCATACTTTTCATTGAATATATCTATCATGCCTTTCTTTGAATACATGTATGTTTATATATGTCTATATGATTAATGTTCAAGTTTTTCACAATGAACAATGAGTTTTCCTGAAGTGACATTTGAAGTTTCCAGGAAGAAGATAGGGCCCCATAACAACAACTCCACCTGGTTGATATGACGTCATGATACTGATAGCGCTACTACAAGACCTGCTTTGGGTAACAGCTGCACAAGAGAGTTCCAACTTGGTTAGCTGAAATGGTGCACATCTTATAGAACATTTTGGCCAGACCTGCACAAAATACTCAGAGACTATTTGCAATTTTAAAAGTCATTGATCTTGAAATTTAACCATCATTTTACTTTCACAGGATCCCCCAGAAAGAACGTCGCCCCCATGACAGCTGGAAGTAATTCTAGAGGACGACATCCCCTCTCCCAGTAAAGTTTGCCCTTGGGTTTAGGGACATCATTTAGGGGTTGATTATAATTAGTATATGATTGAGGGTTGGGGGAGGAATTTTATAATCTCTGGGATCATTTTGAAAAAAAATGAGGGATGATGGGATAATAGATTTTTAATTGTGAGTTATTGTTTTTAGACAAATATATTGGTATAGATTCTTGTATATTGATACAAAGTTAAATTATATTGATTATTGTATGCATGCATGTTTATACCTCTGTTTAAAACATTTTTTATGTATTGACATGTATTGATATATGTATATATATATATTGTATATATTTACCATATTGCAGTGTACATTTCTACCTCTGATTAAGATACTTATATAATGTTTGTTTATTGATATATATTTACCTACTGAAATGTATATTTGTACATTGTTAAGATTTGGAGGTCATTGTCCTCATTTGTTTTACAGTAGTTTATTGTCTTAGTCTTTAAGTTAGATAGATATTGAGAATTACATAGACTAATAGTCATCTAAGTTTGTCATTTATAATTAGACTAATCAGGTTCTTTAGATATATAGAGATTATACTCAGTATAAATAGATAATCTTCAACTTCTTCAAAGAGCTGTAGAAAATGGCCTTTAATCTAACTCAGAGTTTTGTGGTAGTGAGACACAATTGCTCCTGGCAACACCACTCTATTCCCGAGAGAATGTTGAGCACCAAAGACACTCCACCTGGAGCCTTTCTTTTTGGCAGAACTGGCCTTTGGGCAAAGAAATGCCCATACCTCAACCACTGACAAAGATACAGAGTATGCATCAATGGATAAAACAGGACTGTTATACTACCAAGACAGGGTAACATAGTTTTGAAAAGTTGCTTGCCTTTGAAAATGGTGTGTCAGTTATGTTAGGCCTTAGCCAAAATTGGTCGCTTCAACGCTGCTAATGTGACTTTGGGTGATTGCCCAGGTAGCTAGTTATCTCTGTGATTTGTTGCATGTTTTTGAAGTTGTTTTACTGAACTTCCTAATTACCCAGGTAACATTATTTCCCCTCTCAGATTTTCGATGGGGTTGAAGACTATATAAATGTAGTTACTATTCTCTCATGACTTGGCCAAGTTATTTATCATACAAGACCTAAGCTAGTTAGAATAGGATATTTGTACTTATTGTATATAATTTCATAGTAGGTTTAGAACTCTCTTATTTAAACAAAAGGGGGAGGTGTTGCGGGAGGTCCTCCCACTCCTCCAGCCTATAGCTGCTGAGATACCAGCCCATTGGGGCATGGTCTCTCTCCCTTTAAAAAAGCGGCCACTTCCCTCTCTTCTCTTTTCACTTCCTGCTCCGCTGGCGACTAGACTCCCTTTCTGGTTGCGCAGAAGGCTGTTGTCTGGGACGGTGATCTGTAAGTTTTTTCCCCTTTAAATAAATACCACCCTATTAATCATAATTCCAAACTGGTGTGGCATTGTTTGTGACTTACGCCTTCAAGCATCATGACATCATATCAACCAGGTGGAGTTGTCGTTGTGGGGCACCATCTTCTTCCTGGAAACTTCAGAGATTACTGCAGAAAAATTCATTGTTCATCGTGGAAAGTTAAACATTATTTACATAGACATATACAGACATATATGTTCAATGAAAGGCATGATAGAGCCAAAAATAGATATGAAGAAAAGTAATTTTTTTTCTAAATTATTTTTTTCTTTCTGTCCCACCCATATAATATGGCTCTTGACATGAGACATAAATTCTGAATTTTTATTTTAACAACATGTTTAGATTTAGAGAAGGACAGAGCCATTGTCCAACTCCAAAACTAGCTCTATCTATATATTCATAATTACACACACACACATATATCACACACACACACACACACACACACACATATATATATATATATATGTTTACATGTTTTTGTATCAGTTATGTGATCTCATAAATTGGATGTCTTTTTCTCAAAGATCCTTAATGGATAGTTAATTTTCCTTCTTTCAGCATCCAAATATCCAGGGTCCCTTGAATTTTTGAAGACAAGTATTTTCAAAGACACATAGTTTGCAAAGTATTGCCAAGACAATAACAGAACCCTTCCCCAAACCTCATGAGGTTTTTCTTACCATCTGTACGGTTGTCACCATTCTGGATGAGCTGTCATTTCTCTTTTTCAAGATTTCTCATTTTCAAAATAAATCGTTATTAATTTTGATGCTATTCATATTTTTCTTCTCCTGTGGAAACAAGAGCAAAACCCCTTTTCCAACATAGCACATCTCCTGGCTTCCATTGTGAGGTCAACACATTCTTAAAATAAACCAGTGGATTTAATTCATAAGAGTTTTCTATTACCCAGTGTCTCTTTTTTGTTGTTGTTCCTTTCTCATTAGCATTAAGAAAAATCAAGGTTAATAAAGCATTATGTAATCTATTTCTGAGGGCATTTCTACCCCTTTTTGTTTGTTTAACATAGCGGACCTGGCAGACTTGTTTGGATTGGTTGTGTGTTATGTATATAGGACAAAGCCTATTCCTGATTATGTCTTGTAACTGGATAAATAATGAAGTCAATTCTGTTTCATCTGGTACAAATTCATTGCTTTCAATATGCAAGATAACTCTTTCTGCATATTGTGAATCAATAACTATATTAAGAGGTTTTTAGCCGGGCTATTGTGGCGCACACCTTTAATCCCAGCACTCGGGAGGCAGAGGTAGGCGGATCTCTGTGAGTTCGAGACCAGCCTGGTCTATAGAGCTAGTTCCAGGACAGGCTCCAAAGCCACAGAGAAACCCTATCTCGAAAAACCAAAAAAAAAAAAAAAAAAAAAAAAAAAGAGGTTTTTAAAATCACTTAGCACCATGAGAATAGCATATGATTCTGTCTTCTGGACAGAATTATAAGGGCTCTGTTCCACCTTACTTAATTCTTCTAATTTGTATCCTGCCTTCCCTGATTTGTTTACATCAGTATAAAATGTACAGGCTCCAGTTATTGGAGCGTTGTGTACAAATCAGGGAAGGTTCCAAAATGTTCTCTTTATAAGGTTAAGTCTATCACTTTTGGGATAATTGCAATTAATTTCTCCCAAAAAAATTTTGCCATGGTTCATTGTATTCCCATAACTTTTTCTATTTCATCAGTAGTGAATGGCACTGTAATCTCTGTTGGGTCTATACCTGCTAATTGACAAAGTCTCAATTTACCTTTTATAATATATTCAGAATCTTTTACACATATGTTTTAATTTTTTACTTGATTTATGTGATTTAAAGATCCATTCTAAGATTATATCATCCCTCTGCATTAAAATTCCTATAGGAAAAATTCTGGAAGGCAATATGTTTAATGTATCTTTTCTAGAGTTCTTTTTCTCCATTTGTTTGTTTTGTTCTATTTTGATTTATTAGCTTTTGTTTGTTCTTATGATATTTTGTTTTATTATTATCTCATGGAAGCCTGTTTGTTTTCTAATGAGAGATACAAGAAGGTTAATCCTTGGGAAAGGTTTTGTGTAGAAAGTAGTTGAAAGGAGAAAAAGAAAGTGAAATCACAATCAAAATATATTATGTAAGAATAAAATATTATTTTCAAAAAAGCATAGAATGATTTCCATATCAAAATAGAGACCCTGTCATCACAGCAGAAAAATTTAATAAATTTACTTCCCTTCAGATATTTCTTTTATTTGATTCTTTCTTTGTCTTGTTCTCATATATTAATTCTCATGTTTGAAACATTTTGGGATTTTTTTACTATTATTTGAGATGATATTATGTTATTTAAATCTCATATTCCTTTTTATTATGCCATTTCAGAAAGAATAATTTTTATATCAAATTTTAAGACAATATTTTTGGATCATGGTAAATCTAAAATATGAATAAAGGAAAATAATAGAAAATGACTTTACAATTACTTTAATACATATAAAACACATATAATGGTATAACATGTTATATAATATCTGTATATATATACACACACATATATAACACAATATATATTATATTATATTATATATACCAGATTACCTCAATATTATATATAAAATTCATATCATAGCATTGCATATAATTCATAATATTATATATATGCACACACATATAAACACATGTCATATCATTACAAAAACAGGGTCATTGTCTGAGGTTAGAATCTGAGTTTCATCTCTACCCTTGTACTGTCTGAGCTTCTTTGGGAAATTTACTTTATCTTTCTAAACCTTACTTAGTTAAATGGCAGATATGGATAAAAGTAAAATTTACCCTGGAGGTTGGGAGAGACAATTGAAGTATGAAACTGAAGACTTTATTAAGGTAATGAATTGATTTTGTTTCTCTCTAAGTTAATCATTGTAAATGAAATATCAATTAAAAACCCACTGTTTTATGTGAAATAAAACGTAGCAATCACTCAACCCCTGATTCATACCAACACTGGATTCTTACTTGCCTTGCATTATGAGTCTGAAAATGACCTGCAACTAGGAAATCCAATAGAGTTAAAAAGCTATGCACAGACATGAAATAATCATGGAGCATTCCCTAAGATCTCTTTCTGTGCGTTTCAAATTGAACCCAAATCAATTTCAGGATACAATAAAATTCAAGTTTATGTCCCAGAGTTTAAAGCAATTCTGATTTACTACAATTCTATAATATTCACTTTCATGCTCTTGTTTTATTTCTCAGCTTTCTTTAAACATCCCCAATATTTTGTTAAAATGTTTGGAGGAAAGTCTGACATATTATTTTGCACTGTATACTGCATTTGAAAACAAGAGGACTATTCTCAAAAGTAGTATGTCTATTGATATCACTAGTCAATAAATATATCAGGGTTAAAAATCCATATGACAAAATATATCTTAAGTTTTGTTAATGATCTCAGTAGGGATACAGACATGTTCTTACCAAAGTTTTATCTCCCTGTTATATTTCTGAGGAAATTAAACAGATTACATATATATGTAACTATATCTGTATCTCATTAACATATCTGTCTCTGAAAATATGTATTTGAAGCTTAGATTACTTCTGTCATTTCGAAATGTATTGCTAAATATATACTTCATTGCCATCTGCTCATCTGGCATCTCCTCTAAACTCTAAAATTTCTCAGAAAATCATAAGAAAATCTGTGAAAAATTTTCAAAATACGTGTGTTTAATTATAGCATTTACACCATGGATGGCACCATCAATCCCAACACAGAGCAGAGTCCTGCAAAGATATGCTTGATAAACCATAATTACTATCAAGTTGATATTGTACAAATGTTTTTGTACCACTGAATATCAAAATTGTCTTCTTGAAGTGAAAAATAAGCATCATATGAAACACTACAATTTGGGCAAATATTATCAAAGGTGATAAAAAATAAGTGACAAGACTTCAAAAATGTTAAATAATTATAGTTTCTTACTTATTAACTTGATTTAAACAGTGTAAGGAAAACCACATTCAAGATAATTTGGATGAAGTCAGAATCTTCTGTGAGAACTATGTCTCTAGTAAGGAATGGTTAAATGACTACTAATGCCTATGTGTATTTGTGCATGATGTTATGTATATTTGTAAATTCAGCCAATATTTTCTAAGATTATATCTATTAATGTATCCAACAAATAACCACACCCAGATTTACATCTTCCAGACACAAGAGGAATGATGCATTTATAAGCTCATGGAGAGACTATAGCAGTATACACATTGCCTGCACAAGTTTAAGACAGATGGGGTTGCAGCATAGATAGGGGGAGATGAACTGGAGTTACCATCCCTAACCAAAAAGCTATGTCTGATTGATACCGGATTACCAATGAACAATTAGATTTCTCTAATAGCTTCTCATTGGATATAGAAACCATATGAAAGGGAGGCTCTGTGCCTAGCAGTAGATGATCAACATCAAGTGAAGGGACGTGGTCGTTCGGTATTTAGAATTAACCAGACCAGTTTAATATAATAGATTCAGCTTTTAATAAACAGAAGAAAGAGAACTTACAAACCCAGAGTTCCTGCGATCCAGGAGCGCAGGGAACAAGAGAGGAGGAGGCAAGCACACCAGGACGTTTTATCTGTTTTTCTGTGGCCCCAGGGGGACACACCCTGAACAGAATGTGATTGGCTGAAGTTCCCCATCAATCAAGAAACTCAAGGGCATATGTTAAATTTTTATCTCATATAGCTTTGTTTAGGTATTTTTCTTACATGACTTTTGCTTGTATGCTATGCTTTCCACTTTATTTTTATGGTTTCTTCTTCATATGTGTTTCTTTTGGTTATTCCTTTTATTTTCTTATTCATATTTGTTTTTTTTGTTTTGTTTTGTTTTCTTTATGAAGAGAGGGAAATAAAAATGTCATAAAGTTGATTGAGCACACACAGGAAAAGATCTAGAAGGAGTCAGGGAAGGGGAAGCAATTATCAGAAGTATCATATGAAAAAATGTTAATTAAGAAAAATGAAAATAACAGAGAATATTGAAATCATAAAACAAAAATAGCATCTTGGCAATAGCACATTTTAAAACTACTGAGTGGAGTAATAACTTGTAGAAGAATGTTTTATCCAGCCAAATTACCTTTTAAGAATTGAAAAACAATTTTCTTTCAAGATAAACAAAATCTGAGACAACTATTACTAGCAGACTTTACATTAGAACTACTAATGAATTATAAGCTCAATGGCCTTTATTTATGGCTAGAAACCAAATATGAGTGAGTACATCCCATGTTCCTCTTTTTGGGTCTGGCTTACCTCACTCAGGATAGTGTTTTCTATTTCCATTCATTTGTATGCAAAATTCAAGAAGTCCTTGTTTTTTACTGCTGAGTAATACTCTAATATGTATATATTCCATATTTTCTTCATCCATTCTTCCGTTGAAGGGCATCTAGGTTGTTTCCACTAGAGAAGCTAAATAAGAAGGTGAATCCAAAGACAAACACATAGGCATCCTCATGAATATTAACCTTCATCAGGCGATGAAAGGAGACAGAGACAGAGACCCACATGGGAGCACCGGACAGAAATCTCAAGGTCCAAATCAGGAGCAGAAGGAGACGGAGCACGAGCAAGTAACTCAGGATTAAGAGGGGTGCACCCACACACTGAGACAATGGGGATGTTCTATCGGGAACTCACCAAGGCCAGCTGGCCTAGGCCAGAAAAAGCATGGGATAAATCCAGACTAGCTGAACATAGCGGACAGTGAGGAATACTGAGAACTTAAGAACAATCGCAGTGGGTTTTTGATCCTACTGCACGTACTGGCTTTGTGGGAGCCTAGGCAGTTTGGATGCTCACCTTACTAGACCTGGATAGAGGTGGGCGGTCCTTGGGCTTCCCACAGGTCAGGGAACCCTGATTGCTCTTCGAGCAGTTGAGGGAGGGGGACTTGATCGGGGGAGGGGGAGGGAAATGGGAAGCGGTTGCGGGGAGGAGGCAGAAATCCTTAATAAATAAATAAATTTAAAATTACAATAAAAAAAAGAACTACTAATGAATGTACTTCTGGAGAACAAACACTAACCAGCAAGTAATTTGAATCTACTGTACAGAAAAGACTGCCAGTAAAGGTAATTGATAAAGAAACTATAAGGGATAGGAGAATTTCATATTCTTTCTTCTCTTAACCAAAATAAAAAATAAGTAAATTAAACAAAAATATAAAATTCTACTTTCTTGAATGTAAGAAACATCAATGTAAGAACTACAACCATAACAATTCAACACAAGAAAATTGTAGGGGAAATCTCTATGAGAGTAAGGAAATTGCACCAATCCAGAGGAGCAAATGACTCAAACCTGAAACTGCCCTCTAAATAAGAAGGTTCAGAGAATAAACTCATAAAGCTATAATTACACCTTTCCTTGGCTTTCTTAAAAGAAACAGTATTGTATAAAGAAATATGACCTTACAACTCTGTAAAGTATTATATTGTTTCTTAAGATATGTTAATTATGCAAGAATTAATAAGAAAAAATTTATTTTACAAATAGAACTCTATGTTTGAACATACAATGATTTTATACATTGAAAACTGTGCAATTCTGTAAAAGTGCATAATTCAGTTCAACAGCATGCTGCAGTAAAATATCAATACACATATGCAATTATGAATTCATAAACGAGAAATGAACAGATCATAGATAAAATAAAAATTCATTTAAAAATTCATGACAGGCAAATATTTACCAGTATGTTAATAGTGACAAGACTGAAAATGCTTGAAAAATGATCAAGTTAATGAAAGGGAAGAAACTTGAAATCTAAAAATTATGAAACATTGCTAGAGGAAGTAAGAGTCACTAAGGATTGTGAGGATATTCCAAGCTCATAAATAAATAATAATAGTTTATATTTTCATAATCTCCTTTATTAGCATATTTAGTAAATTCCTTGTTAAATTAAAGCAGTTTGATTTATAATGATATGTTTGAAGATATTGACAAATTCAACCATATATAGCCACACATATATATACACACATAAATACACACACACACACACACACACACACACACACACACACACACACATATATATATATATATATATAACTCTTATATTAATCCATAGATATATGTTATAGGGTCTTTAGATTGTCACTAGTTTTTAAAACTAGACAGTGAGAATACAAAAAATGTGAAAATAATGAAATACATTTGACTAATGTAAAAAGAGTGAGAAAATCACATAACTGATCAGATACTTGCCTTCCTCTAGGCAAAGGCGGTACATGCCTTTAATCCCAGCACTTTGGAGGACAGTCTGGTTTATAAGAGCTAATTGAGTTCCAGGTCAGGCTAGAAAACTACCAAAAAACCCTGTCTCAAAGATAAAAGGAGACACTTGTGTTTATAATATATAATACAAATACAGAACAGCATTCACTAGTGAGGCTCAGGAGGCAAAGACAAGCAGATCACAGAATTCCATGTCAGCCTGGTCTACATAGTTAATTGCAAAACAGCCAGAGCCACACTGAGAAATCTTGTTTTATTAAAAGCAGAATACTATTCTGATTTTGGAATGAAAAAAAATGAGCTAACTCTTTTTCTAGCAACACCGTCTTCTTCTTCTGTGCCAATAGACAGCCACAGACTCATGAGTATATGAATGGCACAGGTAAGAAGCAATGAGCTATTCTAAAAAAACAGAGTACCTGAAGTTAGAGATCAGGTGGGGAGAAGTGAGTGGGTAGAATAGGAGGATCAAATTATCAAGATACTGTCAGGTCAGCCCAGTATATATATACACGTGTTTGTTTGTGTGTGTGTGTGTGTGTGTGTGTAGATGCAGTGATATTTCATTTCTTTTTGTTCTCTAACAAATAAAGTTTCATGGCTGGGCAGAGAGGGATATAAGGTGGAAGGAGTTAGAAGCTCTACCTTTTTTTTTTGGTGAGGTATTAACAAGGTAACAGTTGACTAAGGTTTGTTGCTTTGTCTCTCCAATCTTTAAACATTTACCCTGATATCTGACTCTGGCTTTTTATTATTAAGACCAGTTAGAACTCAAGCATCATGGAAAACATAAGAATTTCCTTTAATTATTAAAAGTAGAACTACCATAAATTCTTGTATCCTGTTCATGAGTGTATATCTAGAAAGAATAAAATCAATATTAGAAAAAGATACTTGCATGCCTATGTTCATATGGAATTATTAATAAGAGCAGAGGTATTGATTTAATGTAGAAGTCCACTATCAAGTAAATAAATAAGGATAATAAGCTATTTGAATGCACAAATGTTATTCATGAACACAAAAATGAAAATGTGTAATTTGAAGAAAAAGTATGGTACTGAAAAATATTATATTAAGTAAAGTTATATACACACAAAAAAAGTATGTACTGTAAACAGTGTCTCATACCTAGAAGATTAAAAATCAATGGCCTGATGTAATACTAGTGATTGCTTATGAATGAGATGGAGAATGAGCTGAGGTGTAGTTTAAGGGTAGTTGAATATGACCAATATAAGGAACCATTATGGTGAATCCTATTAATAATTACAATTATTTTTTTTAAATTAAATACATGCATTAGCAAGGAAAGCTGAAAAGATATACCACAAAATGGAGACAGATATTGTAAACAAAATAGGAACCGAAATGCCTTGACGTTGATGAGGTGAATATTGATAATCTAATTCTAGGGTACTTGAGACATTTAAACCTGTGTATGAATGAGCAAAAAGAAATGGACTCATTAGGGTACATATATACATACATATGGAACAATAATTGAAGAAGAGGTCATCAATTTGTGATGGAATGTAAGGGACAGGGGAGCAGTTCTAGGGGAAGAGGAAGAAGTGGAAATGCTATAAATAAAGCACTTATGTATGATATTTTCAAAAATAGGATACTGTTAACAGCCAACAAATGTGGATCATGTAAAGTTTTCAGAAAACCTAAAAGCCTTTCAGCATCATAATGAATGAATTATGTATATTTCAAACACAGAATAATGAGCAGTGATGAATATAACTGAACACTTAGCTGCAGTGACGTAAATCTAATAGTGTATTAAGGAAGTCAAACATAAAAAGCAATGCAAAGTATGATTCTATTTCTATAGACTATGAAAATGGAAAGGAAAATTATAGTGTTTAAGATTATAAATGGTCAAAATACAAAGGAAAGTAAGAAATTAATATAACAGTCAGGGGTGAAGTAACCTTGCTAGATGAGGTTGGTGTATGTGCCTGGGCAGCATTTTAGAGCTGTTTATTCATTCTTCCTGGCAGGAACATAGAATTCAATGCCATTAACTTGTACAGGTTTTCTTCTATTTCCCTTTCAATTTTTTTTCACAATAAAAAAAATGCTTAATGCATTTCAAGTTTTGTGAAATGGCTCAACTGATGAAGATGTTTTCAATCCAATCCTGGTGATTTGAGTTTAATATCAGGAACCCATGGAAAAGTGAAAGAGAATTTATTCCACAATTTTGTCTTTTTATGCACAAGCAGCCTATGGAATATGTGCCTCCACAAACATCACACATGTACACATGTATACACATTCATGATATTAACAATAATAGTAATAGCAATAATAATAATATTGCAAGGTATAAATGATATTTACAAAATTTTCAATGTGAAGGAGTAAGGCAAATACAAATATTACATAATACACATGCATATTATAATTTAGTTACAAGAAGGAAGATAGTTTATCCAAGACAGCAATGAGGAAAATAAGGGCTGAAAAATATTAAATATGTCAATAAATTCAATAATATTTTCACTTGATGTAGATGTCAGGGTACAGAAGATCAAATCTTAAATCTTGCATTTTTCATACTACAAAATAGTTATCTGAAATTTTATGTTCCCAAATTAAATGTATTACCCTATGCTTTGTAGTAGCTTTAACGAGCAAAAATGTGGGAGTGTATGTGTGTGTATAAACACCTATGTATGTGCACAAGCATGTAATGGCCATGATAGAAACTTTACTCACATTTTAACATTTTTACCATTTGTTTGGAACTTCCTATATTCATTAATAACAAATTTTTATAGTGGTAAAGTTAGTTTAAAAGTACAAGAGAATCTCATGTATAATGTATGCCTGTGACATATTAGATGTTAGTGTGTGATAACTATAATAATTAGACTGTGATAACAAATTATCAAATCTCTGTTTGCAACTCTAAGCTTGAGAAATAAGCCTAACCAATTACCTTGGATGCACTGAGATAATATAGCTCCCTTACATCCTGTGTTCTAGCTATAGACATCGGCCATTCTTTTGAACTTGGCCTTAAGAGCCATTTTGCTGGATAAAGTATATTTTTTTAATTTATTTACTTTTTAAAAAAATAAAGTCTTTTTTTGATTTTACATACCAGTCCTAGTTCTCATTCTCTCTTTTCCTCCTGTTCCCTCAAACTTCCCTTCACTCCACACCCATTCACTCCTTGTAAATGATAAGGCTTCCGATGGGGAGTCAACAAAATCTATTATATTGTTTGAGAATGGAGAAATGATGTAGGAGTTCCTTCTGTATGCTGTAAATACCATTGGTTAATAAAAAACCTGACTTGGCCTATAGCAAGGTAGAAAGAAGTGTGGAGTCAGAGAGTAGCCATGTCGCCCCACCACAGACTGATGCTGGAACTTTAGCCAATAAGGGACAGCCACACAGTGATACACAGATTAATGGAGTTGGGCTTAATTAATATGTAAGAAGCTAGAGTTTATGGGACAAGCAGTGATTTAAATAATATAGTTTCTGTGTGATTATTTTGGTTCTGGGTGACCGGCTCAAACACTCAACAAGCGGCCCTCCACTCAACAGAGCAAGACCTTCCCCACTATATCTAGGCTGAGCAAGGTACCCCTCCAAAGAGAATGGGTTCCAAAAAGTCAGGACAAGATTAGGAATAAATCCTGGTCTCACTGCCAATGGCTCCACAGTCTGCCCCAACCATACAACTCTTACCCATTTCAGAGGACCTAGTTTGGTTCTATGCTGGTTCTTTCCCTATCAGGCTGGAGTTGATGAGCCCCCATTAGCTCAGGTAAGCTGTTTCAGTGGGTATCTCCATCATAGTCGTGATCACTTTGCTTATATTCTCACTCATTCTACTCTTTAAGTGAAATTTGGGAGGTCAGCACAGTCTTCCCCTGTGAATTTCTCCCACTGCTTCTATAAGTAGCAGGATGAAGATTCTATGGTGACATTTAAGATAGTCATCAGTCTGACTATAGGGCAAGGCTACTTCAGGCACCCTTTCACCATTGCTTAGGATCTTAGCTGGGGTCATCCTTGTGGATTCCTGGGAATTACTCTAGTGCAAGGTTTCTTGCTAGCCACATAATGGCTCCATCGATAAAGATATCTGCTGCCCTTGCTTTCTTTCTCTGTATTTCTTCCATCATGACTATCCTGCTCAAGTTCTCCCAGATCCCCTACTGCCCTGTCTTCTTCCCCTACTCCCATGCTCCCAATTTTCTCAGGAGATCTTGTCTATTTCCCCTTCCCAGAGGTAAGTACATATGTTTCTCTTAGGATTCTCCTTGTTTAACTTCTCTGGGGTCATCAATTATAGGCTCTTTATCCTTTGCTTTACAGTTACTATGCACTTTTGCATGAGTACATACCATACTCATCTTTCTGGGTTACCTCACTCAGGGTGTGTTTTTTTTTCTAGTTCCATTCATTTGCATGGAAATTTCAAGATGTCATTGTATTTAACCTCTGAGTAGTACTCCATTGTGTAAACTTACATGCAAATCTCAAGATTTCATTTTTTTTTAACTTCTGAGTAGTACTCCATTGTTATATGTACCATATTTCCCTTATCCAATCTTCAGTATAGGTGCATCTATGTTGTTTCCAGGTTCTGGCTATTACAAATAATACTGCTATGAACATTGTTAAACTAATAATGTTTTTGTATTATGACTAACAATCTTTTGGTATATTCCCGAGAGTGGTATTGCTGGGTCTTGAGGTCAATTGATTCCCAATTTTCGGGTAAATCACCATACTTATTTCCAAAGTCATTGTGCAAGTTTGCATTCCCACCAGTACTGAAGGAGTGCTTCCCTTGCACTGTATCCTCTCCAACATAAACTATTACTGCTGTCTTTTTTATCTTAGTCATTCAGACTGGTGTAAGATGGTATCTCAGAGTCATTTTGATTTGCATTTGCTTGATGGCTAAGGATGTTGAACATTTGCTTTCTTTCCACCATTTGAGATTCTTCTGTGAGAATTCTGTACCTTATGTTTTATTTGGATTATTGGTTATTTTGATGTCTAATTTCTTGAGATCTTTATATATTTTGGAAATCAGTCCTCTGTTAGATGTGGGGTTGGTGAAGATCTTTTCCCATTTAGTAGGTTGCCTTTTTGTCTTATTGACTGTGTCTTTTGCTTTACAGAATTTTCTCAGTTTCATGATATCCTATTTATTTATTGTTGCTCTCAGTGTCTTGCTACTTGTATTATATTTAGGAAATAGTCTCCTGTGCCCATGCATTGAAGACTGCCTTCCACTTTCTTTTCTGTCAGGTCCAGTGTGATCAGATTTATATAGAGGTCTTTAATCAATTTGGACTTGAGTTTTTTGCATGGGGATCTTTTTGGATCTACTTACATTCTTCTACATGTTGACCTCCAGTTTTGCCATCACCATTTGTTGAAGATGCTTTCTTCTTTCCATTGTATAATTTTAGCTTCTTTGTCAAAAATCTGATGTTCATAGGTGTGTGGATTAATATCTGGGTTTTCAACTCAATTCCATTGGTCAATCTGTCACTTTTCATGCCAATACCAAGCTGTTTTCATTACTGTAGCTCTATAATAGAGCTTGATGTCAGAGATGGTGATGCCTCCAGAAGCAAATTTATTGTACAGGATTGTTTTGACTATCCTGGGTTATTTGTTTTTCCATATGATGTTGAGCATTGTTTTTTTGAGGTCTCTGAAGAATTGTGTTGGGATTTTGAAGGGGATTTCGTTGAATCTGTAGAATCCATTTGTTGAATTGCCATTTTTATTATGTTGATCCTACCTATCCAAGAGCATGGGAGATCTTTCTATTTTCCTTTTTTTTCTTATTTATTTATTTATTTATTTATTTATTTATTTATTTATTTATTTATTTAGACAGAGTTCTTCTGTACCTTTGGAGCCTATACTGGAACTAGCTCTTGTAGACCAAGCTGGACTTTAACTTACAAAGATCCACCTAGCTTCTGCCTGTGGATTGCTATGATTAAAGGCATGTGCCACTACCACCCTTTTGATCTTTGCATTTTCTGGTATTTTCTTCAGTTTTATTCTTCAAAGACTTAAAGTTCTAGTCAAATAGATTTTTCACTTCTTTGGTTAGTGTTACCCCAAGATATTTTGTTGCTTGTGGCTACTGTAAATAGTGATGTTTCTCTGATTTCTTTCTCAGATTCTTTATCATTTGTATAAAAGAGGGCTAATTATTTTGAGTTTATCTTTTATCCTGTCATATTACTGATTTATCAGCTCTAGGAGTTTCCTGGTAGAGTTCTGAGGTCAATTATGTAAACTGTCTTATCATCTGCAAAAGTGAAAGTTTGATATCTTTCTTTACAATTTGTATTCCCTTGATCTCTTTTTGATGTCTTATTGCTATAGCTAGAACATCAAGAACTATGTTGGAGAGAGTGGACAGCCTTGTGTTGTTACTGATTTTTATTGGAATTGCTTTGAGTTTCTCTCCACTTAATTTGGTGTAGGCTGTCAACTTGTTGTGTATTGCTTTTATTATATTTAGCTATGTTTCATGTATCCCTGAATTCTTCAAGACCTTATCATAAAGGGGTGTTGGATTTTGTCAAAGGCTTTTTCAACATCTAATGAGATGATCATATGCCTTTTCTGTTTCAGTTTATTTATTTAGTGGATTAATTACACTGACAGATTTTTGTATGTTGAACTATTCCTGCATATCTGGGATAAAGCTGACTTGATCATGGTGGATCACTTTTTTGATATGTTCTTGTGTAGGGTTAAGCCAGTCCCTTGGGGTGGGCTTGCCTCAGGCGAATGTTTACTGATAAATCGGGCACGAGGGAGCCTGCGCTCCCTTTTTCCTGCTTCCTGTGCTATGGCGGGAACCTCGGTTCTGTAAGTTTATTCCTTCATTAAAGCTGTATATATTTCTTTACAATCTGCCTGCATTTATTTACGCTGCTACATTCTTGGATTCAGTTTGCCCGTGATTTATTAAGTATTTATGCATAAATATTCATAAAGTAGATTATTCTGTAATTCTCTTTCTTGGTTGAGTATTTGTGTGGTTTCAGTCCCAGGGTAACTGTAGCCTCTTGAAAAGAGTTTGGCAATGTTCCTTCTGTTTCTATTATGTGTAACAGTTTGAGGAGTATAGGTGTTAGCTCTTCTTTGATGATCTGATAGGATTCTGCACTGAAATAAACAAGCCCTGGGATTTTTTTAGTTGGGAGACTTTTGATGACTGCTTCTATTTTCTTGCATGTTATGGGTTTATTTAAATTGTTCACCTGCTTTTGATTTGATTTTGGTATGTGGTACCTATCCAGAAAATTACCCATTTCTTTTACATTTTCCAATTTTGTGGAGTAAAAGTTTTTGTGGTATGACCTAAGGAGTCTCTGGATTTTCTCAGTGTCTCTGGTTATGTTCCCCTTTTCATTTCTGATTTTGCTAATTGGATGTTCTCTCTCTGCCTTTTGATTAGTTTGGGCATGGGTTTGTCTATCTTGTTGAGTTTCTTTCATTGACATTGTTTTCTTTGTTTCTATTTTATTGATTTCACCTTTTAATTTGATTATTTCCCGTTGTCTACTCCTCCTGGGTGAGTCTGCTTCTTTTTGTTCTAGAGCTTTCAGGTGTGCTGATAAGTCACTAGTGTGAGATTTCTCCACTCTCTTTATGTAAGCAATTACTGCTATGTGCTTTTCTTTTAGCATGGCTTTCATAGTGTCCCACAGATTTGGGTACATTGTGTCTTCATTTTCACGTAATTCTAAGAAGTATTTGATTCTTTATTTCATCTTTGACCCGGGGGTGATTCAATTGAATGCTATTCAATTTCTGTGAGTTTGTTGGCTTTCTGCAATTAGTGTTTGCTCTTGAATTCTAACAATAATCCATGGTGATTCGATAATATACAGGGGGTAATTCCAATTTTTGTGTTTGTTGAGTTTTTCTTTGTTGCCAAGTATGTGGTTGATTTTAGAAAAGAGTCTAGGAAGTGCTGAGACAAAGATATATATATATATATATATATATATATATATATATATAGATAGATAGATAGATAGATAGATAGATAGATAGATAGATAGATATAGATATAGATATAGATATAGATATAGATATAGATATAGATATAGATATAGATATAGATATAGATATAGATATAGATATAGATATAGATATAGATATAGATATAGATATAGATATAGATATAGATATAGATATAGATATAGATATAGATATAGATATAGATATAGATATATTGTTTTGGGGTGAATTTTCTATCAATGTCTGTTAAGTCCATTGGAGTCATGACATCTATTCTCTTATTTCTCTGTTAAGTTTCTGTCTGGTTTACCTGTATTTATGAGGAGGGGCCGGCCAGCTGTTTGATCTGGCTGCCCAGCTAGCTTACACCTGAAATAACCACAGAAAAACTGTATTCATTAAAATTTTGCTTGGCCCATTAGCTCTAGGTTTTTTTATTGGTTAATTCTTAAATTTTAATTTAACTCATTTCTATTAATCTGTGTATCGCCATGTGACTGTGGCTTACCAGGAAGATTTTAAGCAGCATCAATCTCTCACTCTCCCCTTCTTCCCAGCATTCAGTTCTGTGTTCTCCACCTACCTAAGTTCTGTCCTATCAGGCCCAATGCAGTTTCTTTATTCATTAACCAATGAAAGCAACACATAAAGTGAAGAGCCTCCTAAATCATTTCCCCTTTTCTCTTTAAACAAAAAGGAAGGCATCTTAACATAGTAAAATTGCATATAACAAAACAGGTATCAAATAAGAATTACAGTTATAGTACTTATACTTACTTTATCTTTTATCATAACTAAGAAAAACTATAACTATCTGTTCTACAACTCAATCAAAGACTCCAGAAAGATATAATATTAACTAAGCAAACAGAAAGTACATTGTAAGCAACTTCCAAAACTCTAGAATTGACAGAGACATCTTGCTGTCTGGACAGTTACCCAAAGTTCTTCTATACCATCTCCAGCCTTCAGGCCCATAGTATCCATCAGACTTTTCCATGAAGCAGGAAGTTTCAAAGACAGTTTCACATATATTGGCAGTTTTCAGTTACTTTCCTTTGTGTCCTGCAGAATGTCTTGCAAACTTTTTCATGAAGAAGGAACCCCAATGGACCATCTCACCTTTAGGCAAGTTCAACAGTCATCTCTCTGTGGGTACAGCATGTCCAGTGAAGCAGTCCAGGCAAGAGCAATTTCTTGACCAAATGGCTAGAAAACTTCATAAGGAGTTTATTTGATGCCCATCTTCCTCAGGAAGTAGCTTGGTGATGCCAGGAGCAGACTTGTCTCATTGTCATGAAAAGCTCTAAGTTATTAAAACATTTTAAATGCCATATTCTGTTGTCTTTGAAAGATATAAAAATGCAAATGTATCTGAAATATATCTATGCACATATGGAAAATCTAAAATGACTACAAACTTGACTATTATAGATGATTATCTATTAACCTGTATTTCTTAATCATACATTACATTTTTAAGTGACCTACATAATCACAATACCTTAATCAAGGGCAGAAATATATATATATATATATATATATATATATATATATATATACTGACATTAAATTTATATCAATAAACCAAGATCCATACCAAAGTAAATTATTCATATCTATATCATATCTCCCTTTAAATGTAAAATAATATTTTAAAACAATATTTGGGAATTTGGGCATAGTTTTTTTTTCTCTGAACAGCTTCATGCTGTATTGGGGCACTGTTAATCAAGTTTTTCATGGTGTATCCTGTGTGCCAGGTTCATCTCAGTCAACAATTGAGTGAAGTAAATATTTGATGGTGTTCATGGCGACATTTCAGGAGGCCTTGGTCCATGAAACCATATTCGCCTGGAGGCAATCCACAGGTTTTCATCTTCTGTGAAAACAAAAGAAGAAACCATTTTCCAAAGCAACATATCCTTAAACCCAAATTTGGAAGTCATGATACCTTTAGAACATATATGCTGGTTTAGATTAGCAACCCATACAATAAAATGTTTCTCTGTACTTAGCTTCTTCACAGTCAAAAAATTCAAAGAAAACACAGTAATACACATAATCCAGACTGTCTGTGTATTTTCCATCTTTATGTGGCTTATTCTTCTTTACACCTTTTAATCTATGATTATCTGTAATTTGCTCTTTAAAGAATTTACCCCTTTTTAAGCATTGACTTTATTTTATGACTCTCTATATTTTTGTTCTCTCTTCCAAGCTTATGTACATTTATCTAAAACTGTAACACATTTAGAGTTCTTTTAAGTCTGAATCTGTCCTTATTGTGAATTTGTAATTCTTTACTGTTCAGGAACATTTATTAAAATGCTAAGCGTGTCCTAAAAACTTTAAGTTGCACCATTAGTATGGGTAATATGGTAACCTGTTTGCCTGTCCAGCCTAAAACTTAAGCTGCACTGTTTTTATGGTAAGTACAGTAGTTCCTGCTAGCTCTGAAGAGTCCAGCATGGCGAGGCTGCTTGAGTCTCTAAGCAGTGTACACTGCCAAAGTTTCAGGCACACAGGTGAGTCCACATTGCCATCAAGCAAACATTACCCTTTACCCATGTTAAAGCACCAATTGTAGGAGGAGGGGACAGCCACTTGTTTGTCCTGGCTGCCCAGCTAGGTTAAACTTGAAATAACCACACAGAAATCGTATTCATTAAAACACTGCTTGGCACTTTAGCCTTTGTCTCTTATTGGTTAATTTTTACATCTTAATTTAAACCATTTCTATTAATCTGCGTATTGCCACATGACTGTGGCTTACTGGCAAGATTCTAACCAGTGTCTGTCTCAGGCAGAAAATCCATGGCGTCTCTCACTCTGCCCTTCTTCCCAGCATTCAGTTCTGTCTTCTCCACCTACCTAAGTTCTGCCCTATCAGGCCCAATGCAGTTTGTTTTGTTGTTGTTCATTAACCAATGAAAGCAACACATGAAGAGAAGAACCTCCTACACCACCTGTACAGAAGGAAGAGTAGGTTGTTGAAGTCTGCTACTATTAATGTGTGAGGTGTGATGTGTGATTTAAGCTTTAGTAATGTTTCTTTTACATAAGAGTGTTCACTATTATTTGAGGCATAGGTGTTCATGATTGTGACTTCATCTTGATGATTTTTTTCTTATGATGAGCAGGAAGTGTCCATCATCTCTTCTGATTAATTTTAGTGTAAAGTCTATTTTGTTAGATATTGGTATTGTTAAATCCTCTTGTTTATTAGGTACATTTGATTGGAAAAATCTTTTCTAAACCCTTAACTCTGAGATAATGTTTATCTTTGAGGTTGAGTTGTGATTTTTTTGTATACAGCAGAAGAATAGACCCTGCTTTTATAAATATTCTCTTAGCCTGTGTCTTTTCATAGGTGAATTGAGTTCATTGATATTAACAGATATTAATTACCAGTGAATGTTAATTCCTGTTATTTTTTGGTGGTATTCTTTGAGAATTGGTGAGAGGTTATCTGTTGCCTGTGGTTTTTGTGGATGCAGTTGGATTCCTTGGTTTGAATTTTTCTTCTAACACTTTCTGTAGGGCTGAATTTGTGGAAGGTGTTGTTTAAATCTGTGTTTGCTATAAAATGTCTTTTTTTCCCATTGACACTGATTGAAAGCTTTGCTGGGTATAGTAGTTTGAGCTTTTATCTGTGGTCTCTTAGTGTCTGCAGTACATCTTTCCAGAACCATTTGACTTTCATAGTTTCTACTGAAAAGTCAGCAGTAATTTTGATAGGTCTGCCTTTATATATTTCTTGACTTTTTCCTTTGCAGCTCTTAATATTCTTTCTTTATTCTATATGGTTTGCATTTTGATTATTATACAATGAGGGGACATTTCTTTTGGTCCAGTCTATTTGGTGTTCTGAAAACTTCTTTTACTATCATTGGGATATCCTTCTTTAGATTGGGAAATTTTTTCTTCTATGACTTGTTGAGTATATTTTCTGTACCTTTTATATGGAGTTCTTCTACTTCTTCAATCCCTATTATTATTAGGTTAGATATTTTCATGGTGTCCCATATTTCCTGACTGTTTTGTGTTAAGAATTTGGTGAATTTAAAGTTTTCTTTAACAAATGAATCTATTTCCTTTATGGCTTATTCAATACCTGAGATTCTTTCTTGTCTATCTTGTACTCTGTTGGTTATACTTGCACCTGTAATTATCATTCATTTACCCAGATTTTCCATTTCTAGAATTTCTTCAGCTTTCATTTTCTTTATTGCCTCTATTTCAGTTTTTAAGTTTTTAACTGTCGGGACTGTTTACTTCGTGTTTGATTGTTTTTTTTTTCCCCTTGGTTTTCTCTAAGAGATTTATTGATTTCTTCCATTTTTTGTTTGTCTTTTCTTTCCATTCTTTAAGAGAATTTTTCATTTCCTTTCTTTGGGTCTCTACCATCCTCTTAAATATACACTTAAAATTGTTTTCTTCTGCTTATTCTGGGTTAGAATGATCAAGCTTTCCTGTTGTTCCACTGTGTTCTGGTGTTACAATGTTGCTTTTTAGGTTGTTGAATAAATTTTTGCATTGGTGCTTACCTATCTCTTTCTCCAGTTGGTGCCAGAAGGTTCTTTGCCTCTTCGTTCAATCCTTGCAATGGCTGTCTTTGTCTTAGGTGCTCTCTTTGTTTGCTCTGTACTGTCACTGTCTGTGTCTCAGGGAGCCATTGAAGTCTCAGCCCACTCTCTCTCTTTGTCTACTCTTGGTCTGCTTTGTGCAGTTGTAGCTTGTGCTTCAGAGTTTCTTTGAGGTTTCAGGGAATGGGTAGGTTTGAGGGCAGATTGGCACTTGTAGCTTGCAGGGTTCAATAGATGGGTGGGTGTGATTGAGCAGACTACATGCAGGAATCATGTAGACGATTGGTCTACTCTGTAAAAGAGTTTTTTAATATAATATTATTTAATTTTTAGGAATCTCACATGTGAATAAAATATATTTGAAATATATTCACATCACACACCTCCCCAGACTCCTTTTTGCTATTCCCCCATCACTTCATCTTTCTCACAATTTTGTATTCTCTTTTTAGTAACCTACCAAGTTCAAGTTGCACTGTTTATATATACATGGATGTAAGGTCATCCACTGGAGAGTGGTCAACCTACCAGGTGTCATACTTCTTGTTGTGTATTTTACTCTTTACCCTTTGAGAGAACACCACTCATGTCCCAAATAATTGCATGGAGACTTATTCTTTTTTATTTAATGCCCAGCCTTAGCTTGGCTAATTTATAGCCAGATTTTCTTAACTTAAAATATCCTGTGTGTTCTTTGCCTCTGGTAAAATTGTTTCAATTTCTATATGTCTTTTTTTTCCTTCTCATTCTGTATCTGACTGTGTGGCCAGCCCCCAACATCATCTTCTTCTTCTGATTTTTCTCACTCCTCCTTCTCTCCTTCTATTTATTGTCTCCATGCAAGGTTCATCTATTTTTTTCTCTTGCCTAGCTTAGCTCTTCATTAGTCCAATCAAGTGTTTTAGCCAGGCAAAGTAGCACAGTTTTACAGAGTTAAACAAAAGAAGCATAAAAAGTGCAATACATATTTGCATCATTAAACAATAATTTCACAGAATGAACGAATATAACACATCTTTAACTAATATTCCACAACACGTATTGATAAAGAAAACTGACTCTCTCTTCCCTGGGTGATGTGGGAAGGTCATTTGTCAATTTGTTGTTTCATTGGTTAATCAATAAAGAAACTGCCTTGGCCCTGATAGGTCAGAAAATTAGGTAAGTAGAGTAGACAGAATAGAATGCTGGGAAGAAGGGAAGTGAGCCAGATGCCATGCCTCTCCTCTCTGGGTCAGACACAATGAAGCTCCTCCCCAAGATGGACGTACAGTAGAATCTTCCTGGTAAGTCATCACCTCCTGGTGCTACACAGATTATTAGATATGGGTTAAAGCAAGATTTGAGAGTTAGCCAGTAAGAGACTAGAGCTAATGAGCCAGGCAGTGTTTAAATGAATACAGTTTGTGTGTTATTTTTTGGGGGCATAAGATAGCCAGGCGGCCAGGAGCTGGGCAACAGGAATGCAGCCCGCTGCTCCTTCTACACCTGGGAGCCATCAACTGCCAATAGCTCCTTAGTTTGGGAAGTAACCTCCAGA
Source organism: Microtus oregoni (assembly GCF_018167655.1). Taxonomy (NCBI): domain Eukaryota; kingdom Metazoa; phylum Chordata; class Mammalia; order Rodentia; family Cricetidae; genus Microtus; species Microtus oregoni. Next base: position 3,850,542 of record NW_024543812.1, read on the forward strand.
GTTCCTCCAACATCCATGCTATATTGTTCATATTCACCAATAGCCCCACATTCCTTGACTAGAACACTTCAGTGTTAGTCTTATCCTTTCCCTCTATTTCTATTCCACAGTCTTTTAATTTGTTAACACTTTTAAAGTTTTTTTTTTTTAACAATTGTAACCTTCTGAAAGGACTAAGGTGTCTCTCCTGTGAGCTTCTGTAAAATGAAAAGTAAGTTAAATGCTTCTTTTCCCAGGAGGGAAGATCCTGAGCACATTGCTAATAAATCCAAAATAAAATCAGCATAAGTTCCATACCCAACATCTGGGGTACACTCATGATCTTTTGATCTCTAAAAGGCTTTGGTAATTCCTTTTTTTTTTTTTTGACTCTGCAATCCACAGCATACACACTTTGTGTCTGAAGCTCAGACTGGCTCCACTCCATACCTGCTGCTTCCCTTTGAGATCACATCTGAACTCTGGAACCTTCAATACACTAGACACTCCATGGCAACTAAGGCTATACAATTACTAATGGCCCCTCCTGGGCTATTCAGGGAATCCAACTTTGACACACAATACCCTGCCTCACTTATTCTCTATGACCCCTTTAATCCTACAGCTTCCACATACCAAAACCAGAACCACATTAGGGATTTTCACACATTACCAAATTAAACTGTCAGCTGAAAACACAGCCTTTGTTCCATGTGGACCACAGCTTTAATGTCCTAAACCACAGGAAATTTTTCATAGAAGATTTTGTTGTAATGATGCTAGGAATTTATCACAGCTGATAATTCAGTCACAGACAACCAGGATCAAATGTCCCATTAAAGCAATGATTTTACTAACATAGTATTCATCTCTTGGTAATCACAACTGGCTCTTCAACTCTAACCAGCCAGAAACAACATTAATTAAAATTAATTTGGTTAATTTAAAATATCACTTGAACAGCCCAAATAGAGATTTTGTTTTTCTCTGAAATTCTCATTACAGCCCTCAATTATATGTACCTCTCTTAAAATTTTTATCTCCCAATACTCCTAAAAGATTATTAAGTGGTCCCTTTCTAGTACAAATACCAAAATCATTCCATAATCCTTCCCAAAACAACATGGCCAGGCATGTCGCAGAAAAACCCATTCCTTGTACCAATTCATGTCCCAATTTTCTTTTTTTTGCTGTTACAAAATACTAAACAAGACCAACTGGGGGGGGGGGAGTTGTTTCATCTTACAACTTCCAGATCACAACCCATTGCTGAGAAAAGTCAGGTCAAGTGTTCAAGGCAAGAACTTGGATGTAGGAACTCAAGGAGAGACCATAGAGGAAGATGGTTTACTTTCCCGTTTTCATTGCTTGTTCATTCTGCTTTCTTATACTACACAGTACCATCTGACTAGTGAAGTAGTACCTTTCTCAGTGGGTTGGAGTCAGTATTTTTAATGGTGCACTCACTAGTGTCTCTTCCAGACACAAAGTTTCAAAGCTATAGTCATCGAGTCTGATTATCCTGTTTAAATAAAAGAGATAATAAAATAATGAAATGCCATAAACCTAGGAAAGGGGGAGAATGGGAATTAGTAAGGATGAAATGGAGGTAGAGAAGGTAGAAGGAGAGAGTAGTCAGACTACATTGTAAATATGTATGAAACTATCAACATTGATATTACTTTATGCAAACATACCTTCAAGAAGTATGTACTTCCTTTTCTTTCATGTGAGAAGAGAAAAAAAAAATGGCTGTCTGTGAGTCATTTTGAATGGGAATATACCCCATAGGATCATATATATGAAGGTTTAGTTTACAGTTAGTAGAACTGTTTGGGAATGATTGAGAGATGTGCTGTTTTTGGAGGAGGTACATCACTGGGGGTGGTGTTTAATGTTTAAAAAAAAACTCATACAATTCTAGTTAGCTCTCTTTATCTCTCTCTCTCTCCCTGTCTCCCTCTCTCTGTCTCTCTCTAGTCAAGTGAGTATGGATCAATGTAACCTCTACACTTCTATTCTAGAACTATGTCTACATGCCTGATTCCTTGATCCATGCCATGACGGTCAGAGACTCACTCTCTGAAATTATAAGCAAGGTCTTAGTTAAATGACTTTTTATATGTTGTCTTAGCCATGGTTCTTCACAACAGCATAAAAGTACCTAAGACAGTCAGCAACCTCAAAGTGACTGGTCAATATTTTTAAATCATGCTAACACCAAATTTCAGGATTCCACTTTTGATAACTAAAAATATATAGAGAATTGTACTTATAAGGCAGTTGTATACTTATGAAAACATCTGATATTCTTCAAGAATATGAAAAATAAAGCTTTGAAGACAATCCAGAGCCTCGAATTTCAAACAGACAAAAATTATGAAAAATGTGAAGGTTAATATCCATATGGCATCATACAAAAGATACCGCACTATGAAACCATGGAAACATGAACTGTTTACAGTAACAGAGAACATAAAATAAAGCCACATGGTATCCTAATTAGAGTTACTATTGCTGTTATGAAATGATCATGAAATAATGATCAAAGGCAACTTAGGGACACAACGGTTTATTTGAATTACTCTACCAAATCAGTGTTTATCAGTAAGGAAGTCAATATAGAAATTCAAACAGATTTGCTCTTGAATTGGGAGGATCAACATAGTAAAAATGGCAATTCTACCAAAGGCAATTTATAGATTCAATGTGTTCCCCATCAAGGTCCCATCAAAATTCTTCATAGATCTTGAGAGGACAATAATCAACTTTATATGGAAAAAAAATAACAGGATAGCCAAAACAACTTTATACAATAAAGGAACTTCTGGAGGCATTACCATTCCTGACTTCAAACTCTATTACAGGGCTACAGTAATGAAAACAACATGGTATTGGCAAAAAACAGAGAAGTCGACCAATGGAATCATATAGAAGACCCGGATTTTAACCCACAAACCTATGAACACCTCATTTTCTATAAAGGAGCTAAAAGTATACAATGGAAGAAAGAAAGCATTTTCAACAAATGGTGCTGGCACGACTGGATGTCAACCTGTAGAAGAATGAAAATAGACCCGTATCTATCACCATGCACAAAACTCAAGTCTAAATGGATCAAAGACCTCAATATCAATCTGAACACACTGAACCTGATAGAAGAGAAAGTGGGAAGTACCACTTTGGGCACAGGAGATCACTTCCTACGTATAACCCCAGCAGCACAGACATTAAGGGTAACATTGAATAAATGGGACCTCCTGAAACTGAGAAGCTTCTGTAAAGCAAAGGACACTGTCACTAAGACAAGAAGGCAACCTACTGTCTGGGAGAAGATCTTCACCAACCCCGCAACAGACAAAGGTCTGATCTCCAAAATATATAAAGAACTCAAGAAACTAGACTTTAAAATGCTAATTAACCCAATTAAAAAATGGGACACTGAACTGAACAGAGAATTCTCAACAGAGGAAGTTCAAATGGCCAAAAGACACTTAAGCTCATGCTCAACTTCCTTAGTGATCAGGGAAATGCAAATCAAAACAACTTTGAGATATCATCTTACACCTGTCAGAATGGCTATAATAAAAAACACCAATGATAGCCATTGTTGGAGAGGCTGTGGAGGAAGGGGTACCCTCATCCATTGCTGGTGGGAATGCAAACTTGTCCAAACACTTTGGAAATCAGTGTGGCAGTTTCTCAGGAAATTCGGGATCAACCTACCACAGGACCCAGCAATACCACCCTGGGGAATATACCCAAGAGATGCCCTCTCATATTACTAAAGCATGTGTACAACTATGTTCATAGCAGCATTATTTGTAATAGCCAGAACCTGGAAACAACCTAGATGTCCTTCAATGGAAGAATGCATGAAGAAAGTGTGGAATATATACATATTAGAGTACTACTAAACAGTAAAAAACAATGACAATTTGAATTTTGCATGCAAATGGATGGAAATAGAAAACACTATCCTGAGTGAGGTGACCCAGACCCAAAAAGATGAACATGGGATGTACTCACTCATGATTGGTTTCTAGTCATAAATAAAGAATATTGAGTCTATAATTTATGATCCTAAAGAAGCTAAATAAGAAGGTGAACACAAAGAAAAACATATAGTTAATCTCCTGGATATGGGAAGTAGACAAGGTTGCCGGGCAAAATATTGAGATCTTGGGGGTGGGGTAGGATGGAGGTAAGGGGAGATGTGTAGAGAAAAGTGAGACGGGAGGATGGGGGGAACTTGGGGAAATGGAATGGTTGGGATAAAAGAAGGATGGATATGGGAGCAGGAAGCATATATCTTAATTAAGTGAGCCATCTTAGGGTTGGCAAGAGACTTGAACCTAGAGGGGCTCCCAGGTGCCCAGGGCGATGTACTCAGTTAGTTCCTTGGGCAGCTGAGTAGAGGGAACCTGAAATGGCCCTATCCTATAGCCATACTGATGAATATCTTGCATATCACCATAGAACCTTCATCTGGCGATGGATGGAGGTAGAGACAGAGACCCACATTGGAGCACTGGAATGAGCTCCCAAGGTCCCAATGAGGAGCAGAAGGAGGGAAAACACGAGCAATGAAGTCAGGACCATGAGGGGTGCACCCACCCACTGAGACAGTGGGGTTGATCTATAGGGACCTCACCAAGGCCAACTGGACTGTGACTGACAAAGCATGGAATAAAACCGGACTCTCTGAACATGGTGGACAATGAGGGCTGATGAGAAACCAAGGACAATGGAACTGGGTTTTGATCCTACTTCATTTTCTGGCTTTGTGGGAGCTTAGCCAGTTTGGATGTTCACCTTCCTAGACCTAGATGGAGCATGGAGGACCTTGGACTTCCCACAGGGCAGGGAACCCTGACTGCTCTTTGGTCTGGAGAGAGAGGGAGAGAGGAGTGGGGGGAGGGGGAGAGGTGTGGGAGGAGGGGGAGGGAAATGGGAGGCTGGGAGGAGGCAGATTTTTTTTTCAATATAAAAAAGGAAAAAGAAATTCAAACAGAGCAGGGACCTGGAGGCAGGAGATGATGCAGATGTGGAAGCCATGGAGGGGTGTTGTTTGCTGGATTACTCATTGTGGCTTGATCAGTCAGCTTTCTTATAGAACCCAAGACCACCGGCCTATTATCACTAATTAAGTAAATGCCCTATAGACTTGCCTAACACCTTATATTATGGGGTCATTTTTCTATTTATGTTTCCTCCTCTCAGATGACTATATACATAGCTTGTATCAAGTTGACATAAAACTAGCAAGCAGAGATAATCCCTTTTCTGCTTGATACACAAATACATCTGTTAAGCCAAATTGTTCCCTTTCTTGTTCAGTTTTAAGATTACACATTAATAAAGGCATCATGATATAAAACAGTTCATAAACCTAGAAAGTCCCATGGACTTACAAACATAAACACTTTAAAAATTGTCTCTAAGAAATCCAATATCTTTTAATTACCAAATTTTCTGTACAACTCCAAAATCTTTTTTAAAGTTCAACGTCTCTCAACAGTGTGCTCTCACAAATCAAAAATAAATTACTTTCTTATTTCAAGATGGAAGAATCATGCCACAGTCACAATGTGAACAAAGCAAAACAAAACTCAAACACTGTAAATAACTCAGCTTCTAATATCTAGTATTTACTAACCATCTTCTGGGCTTCAACAACAGGCTTGTGTCACTTCTTCTGCTCCACACTTTTAGTATTTACAACTTGTCTTCTAAGCTTTGAAAAGCTCCACTTCGCTCCACTGCTGCTGCTGACCTTGGGGGTTACCCCATGGTACTAGAATCTCCAAAATGCTGGGATTGTCTACTTCATCAGGCTGCACTTTCACCAATAGATTTTCCTATGTTCTCAACTTTTCTGTGTGACCCTTTCATACTGCACATTCAACTGCCAGAGAGGCTGCACCTTCATCAATGAACTCTCCTGGCCTCTCATTGCTGTCTCAGCTGCTCTCAATGACACCTTTATGCCTTCAAAATCAGTATCACTTAGATGACACTCACACTACCAAGTTTGGTTGCCAGAATAAGGTACAAACATGGCCACCTCTGGAACATAGCCTCTGTATGCTGACTCTCAGGAAATACTTCTAGAAGATTTCATATCAACAATACTGGTTTCTTCTTAATCACTGCTAGTTTTCCAACTTCATCTAGCGAGCATCAACTGTTTCAGTAAAGCAAAGCCTTCACTTCAGTGATGCTGTTCTCTTGTTATTCATGAGTGATTCTTCAGTCCCAGTTGACCAGAACCACAGAATGTTAATTAAAATAGAAAATAGTCAATAGCAACAATAGTTGTTAACTAACTTACCATTTAAGTTTGTTAAACTTGCCCTGAAGTCCCAAAGGGAAGTTTAACTTTCAAACTTTCTGTTTTTTCTCAGAAAGATGACCAACATGTAAGTAATGTTACTGCCTCACAAATTACAGTAATCACTTTTGTTGCATGTATGTAACAATTTCTGGGAGATAGTATAAGTATGCAAACACAGCTGCCCCTCCCCTCCAACTGGACAAACAATAACACTAGAACCCACTGGAGAGAAATAGGTCAGTGACATTTACTACCACTTATGTGTGGTATGGGAGGCATGGAGTTTGCCATATCAGGGCAATTGAACAAAACATAAATTTCTATTTTTCTTTCTCAAAATCAAATGTGACAACTCTTTATTTACATGATGGTATTCACCTTATAGGTAACTTTGATTTCTGGACTATGTGAAAGTAGAGAGGCAATGCCAAATCAAATTTGCTTTCATGTCTCTAAAGATAGTCTTCAATTTTCATGGGTGGTTAGTAAATCAATTAGTAGTTACTTGAACTGGCACAACTTTTTGGCTTATTTATATAAACATTATCAGTAAGAAACACTAGAAAGTATTGCTTGGGTTTTCTCTTCCATGGATTGTATATAAAGCTACTGGAAAAACATTCTAAAATATGTAAATTTTTACAATTTCCCCCTCAAAACCTTATTTGGCCCAGCTGGTCTTCTGTTCAAGGTAATTCCAATTTTCCTTCTGTGCCACTCTTCTTAACATTTTAGATTTACAGGTTTAACTCTATGGAGTGTTCAAATGAAACTTGGTGTGTTCTTATATGTTAAAACACATTATAATATGTGTGGTGCCGTGTATTCTTCATTAAAAAAAGCACTGTTGAGTTTTGATTCCCTGATCAAATTACCTTTGATATTGTTTGAGCGTGGAAGAAGTTATGAAGTCTCTGTCACTGACACAAGCAAGGATGACATTAAACAAACTGAAAGACAATATTTCTGACATGCGTCATGTGGAGGGCTCAAGTCAAACTTCTGCAGCCAAATATGAGAGATAGAGATAAAGAGAGAGAGAGAGAATTGATGACAATGACACTTTTGGTGATTCCAGGTCCAGGAGTATAGCACTCTACAGGTTTCAGAAATGGGCCTGGGCTTGTCTTATATCAAGGATCAATGCTTGGAGTTCAGTGGGGACAAACATGACACTCATCAACTCTAAATAGCAAAAGCTGCTGGCACAGCTATTCTTTCCTAAGATTTACATCTTGGGTTCCTTTCTGCCTCTCATAGGGAAAAAAAAGAGAGAAATCCCACTGTAATTCCTGCAGGAGAATGGGGAAGTAGCAGCCATGTGGCACTTTGTTTAGAGTACTCTGTTCTACATTAGAATTGCCCTCAAGGATAACTGTCCAAATCTGAGTGAGTGGATGCATAGAAAACTCTATTTTCCCAGCTAAGGGGAAATGCTCAACTGTAACCTACAAGTTCTGACTAACTCTCTGTAAGGGAACACAGTGCTGATGATTCTCTGAATTGTGTGAACCTTTGTTTTATCTTGATCTTTGATCTTAATCTAAGCAATAAAAAGCATATTTTCTCTATTGTTGCTCCATAAAGAACTCCACTCAGAATTGTGAGAATGCCAAAACCATAAAAACATAGCAAGAATATGTTGTAAGAAATAGAAAATTTTTGTACTACCTCGGTCAAGAATAGCAGAGGTACAAGCCCAGTACCATACATATGGTTAAAGTATCACCAGCTCCTTTTTTAGCATTTCATTACTGATTTAGTTAGGTTTAGAATTGTTGTCATGAACACCAGACCAAAAACAATTTGGGAGAAAAGGGGTTTATTTGGTTTACACTATAACTCTTTATAGCCTCAAAAAGAAATTAAAATCTGAAAAATATATTTTGTGGTTCTTTGAAAGAGAATGGCCTCCATAGACTCATAGATTTGAATGTTTGATCAACTAGGAGTGTCCTTATTTGGGTAGGGGTACCTTGTTGAAGGAAGTATGTTACTACGGGTAGGCTTTGAGGTTTCACATGCTCAAACCAGGCCCACACAGTGTCACTCTCTCATCCTGCTGCCTTCAAATCCAGATATAGTATTTTGAGCTACCTCTCTAGCACAGTATCTTCATTCCACCATTCTCCTTGCCATGAGGATAATAGACTAAACCTCTAAAATCAATTAAATGTTTTACTTTATATGAATTGTCAGTAGTCCTGGTTTTTTTTTTTACAGCTATAGAAGGCTGACTAAGGCATATATTAAACAGGAATTTTATGCTAGAAGGCATAACTATGTTCAAGAAACGTTTTTATGTGAATGGAAAGATGGCTCAGCTGTTAAGAGGAATGGCTCCACTTCCATAAGACACAGGTTTAATTCTCACCACCCAGATCACAGCTCATAACTGTCTGTAATTGATGTCCTTGTAGCTCTGACACCAAATTGTGGGCTCTGTTGTTACCAGGCTCACACACAATGCACAGATAAGTATGTATGCAAAATTCCCATATACTATAAATAAATAAATGCTTTTTAAAAACAAAATAAAATTATAAGAAAGAGGTAGATGATGGACTCTACAGTGTCCCAATCCTTATGATACTAAAATTAGCAAATGACATTTCCCTGAGATTAAATGCAGCCTTAAAACTGTCAACTTTCTTATGGAGTAAGTGGTGAAACATTGGCTACAAAGATTTGATTTGTTGTTCTAATCTCCTATTTACAAAATTAAGACTATATTGTCTGGTTTTTTTTTTTTGGCTAGTTTTGTTTCTGATCCAGGGTCTCAATATGTGCAAATTTGCCTTCAACTCACTATGTAGGCTAGGCTGACCTCAAAATTGGAATTTTCATGTTTGTCTTGTCAATTTCTGGGATTATAGGTGTATGCCACCAACCTGACCATAATCAAAACTTTAAAGGCCAGTTTCCCTTTTGGAGAGTACAAGGTATTTACTTTAAATTAGAACTGCTACCAGGACCATGATACATAGGGTGAACATTTCTAAACATTGCAAGCACATCTAAAATAAATAGAACAAATCATAATTATATTCCTTGGCCACAGAAGTTCAGTATGGACTGAAAACAAGGCAGCAGTATACATTCAGACAGAAAATCAAGACTAATTGCTAGCTACTGGCAGTTATTAAATGACAAATCAGCTTTATTCAAAACTAAGAAAAAAGATGGCTATAAAAACAAGAGCATAGAAGCTGGTTGACTGTATTTTTACATGCTACAAAATAAAAGAGATGAAAGTGCCTAGGCAACATAGACTCTTGTAGTGAGAGCTGCGGGCCTGTTCCTGTCACCCAGCTCCCAGCCGCCTGGCTAGCTTATGCCCAGAAATAACAACACACAAATTGTATTCATTTAAGCACTGCCTGGCCCATTTGCTCTAGCTTCTTACTGGCTAATTCTTACATCTTGATTTCCAATTTCTATTTATGTGTGTGTAGCACCTCTAGGTGCGCTTACAGGGAAGATTCTAGCCTACGTCCATCCAGGGCTGGAGCTTCATCGCATCTGCCCCAGAGAGGAGAGGAAACGGCGTCTGTCTGAGGCGTCTTACCTCACTTCCTCTTCCTCCCAGCATTCTGTTCTGTTTACTCCACCCACCTAAGGGCTGGCCTATCAAATGGGCCAAGGCAGTTTCTTTATTAGTCAATGACCTTCCTCCATCAGACTCTGATTAATATCAGGAGTTCTGATAATTTTCCCTGATGAATAATAGTGGATTCCATCATTTCTACCTCTATCTACACTTGCTTTCATGTTAACTTTGAATTACCCAGCGTTTGCCACAAGAGACACTTAATACTGGCATTAACACTTTAGCTTCTGTCTTTGTTTCTCTGTTTTTCTCTCTGCAGGTGTTTTTGTGAGGAGGGAGGGATATAAGACTACACATCTCAAACTTTTCAATGTCACAATCCTGCTTCTAATTCCTCAAGTCCTATTATTGCGAGCACGAGCATCTCTGCATCTCTTTCTTATTATAATGACAGAGATTTGAAGTTGTTGTTGCATATGTACCAGGACAGAATGTTTGTTCCTTATTCTTCCTGTATTCTTGGGGTAAAAAGTATACGGAAAAAACAATTGTTATGTCCTCTACTCCAGTTCCAATATTCAGCCCTGCTTTTGGATTTGATCTGATCATTCAGTAAACAAACTATTACCATTCTCATCTGAGCTAAGATCACATATGTCTGAGAATAGTTCATGAAAGAGACAGTATTGGAGCAAACACATGCATATACTGTTGATAGCCAAGTGGGGAATTGATTTTTATGTATGCATGTAGTAGCTAAGTATGCACACATGTGCATGTATATACATGTATAAATTTTGGGAAAGTTACAATAATTTTTAGATTGCTTCTAAATTATAAGGATCCATGAGACCATAAGGCTATATTACTTCTATGCTCACCAGAAAAATGGCTTATTTAGAAACAGTAAACATTTTTTTCCTTTTCTTTCTGAACTGTGCTTCCTGATACATACAGTTGAAAAATATTTGATAGGGGAAACTTTTCATTCACACTTCAACACATCACATAAGGTAATGAGTGTGTGTGTGTGTGTGTGTGTGTGTGTGTGTGTGTGTGTGTGTGTGAGAGAGAGAGAGAGAGAGAGAGAGAGAGAGAGAGAGAGAGAGGTCAGTGTGATAAATAGAACACAGAATTTTTGTTTCTTTTGGTGAGTTTTGGTTTTGTTTTTAAACTTAAATTGGGTGGTTGCGTTTCTGTATCTCTTGAAGCCCTTCCCTGCATTGTTATCCTGACGCATGCCAACTTCTGTACTACAAGGTAGACTTTTTAAATTGAGAGACTAAGGAAAATGCAAAGTTTACTTTAAGTTGATAGTCACATTCTTCATTTACTTAGAAAACAGTACCTTTCAGTGACATACACTGAATACTATTAAATTCACTGTTTAATTATTTTCTCTTTAAATCTGTTTCTCTTTTGATATGAAGGTTTCATAGCAGAATATAGCCCAATTTGAGCATTGTGTAATAGTGAAGTTTTTCATGTGCTGGTTAAATAGAAGGTTTTCTTTTTTATATCTTAGCAAATTATTTAAATTTCATTACCAAATAGCTTTTGCTAACTAAATATGCTATCTATTTGTTCCTTTTAATTTTTGAGAAAATTGGTTAGGTTTGGTTTCCTAGGAAATGATTTTTTGTCATGGAGAAATGAATTTGGATTGATTAGTTGCTTTACTTATAGGTTCTGTCATTTTGTCACAGGAAAGAAAAGTTTGCTGTGAAATACAAGTGGTGGCATGAAAACAATATAACCAATTGTGTGATAGACATCATTATTCCAAGGCAGCCAGAACGCTAAATTAGATGGCAACAATGGTTCTAGAACTGCCTTGTCGATTTACTGAATGTATACAATAATGCTAGTTGTAACGGTCGGCCCTATCCCTTTAAGAGACAAGCCCCAGCAAATATCTTCCCTGTCCACTGCTTAGACAGGAAGATCTTCCTTTCTGCCTATATCCTTTCCATCTCTCTCCCAAAAAGGTAGCTGCTGCTGTGATTCATCTCCTGTCCCCCCTCCTCTCTCTCTGCCTCTCTGCTCTTCTCCCTTCTCCTCTTCCCCCCCTTTTGCCTCCAAAACCCACTAAATAAATATCCAACCTCACTCTGCATGGGGTGGCTATCTATGACTTTGTCTCTCACCTGTCATGTGGTTCCCTGCCGGAGACCAGCTGCCTTCAGAGATCAGTAGTGTGGTCTCATGCATGTCTATGCATCTCAGTCCCTCACCCAACATGAGGCTCCCTGCCTTCAACTTGCTCCCTGGCTGTAACTGGTTGCCTTCGTGGCTCATCGTGGTCTCAGGACTCACTGCCCATTGCCTGCTGCCACTAGGGGACTGGTGGCAGGGTCTCATGTCCTGCTGCCTACTTCCACCACTTGGGGACCTGCAACCTTTCTGCCACTGTGCCCCTTGGGGAACCTGCAGTATTTTATTTAAACCATTCAATTGGTGCTTGTGACTTGGTCATGCTTTCCATGGTCCCATCTGCCAGTGGGCAAGCCAGCTGAGGACACATGGAACTGTGGACTGGGAAACCAGGTTTCTTTGCAACAACCCAGAACACCAACCCTTATGCACACCAAGACCTTTGGTGGTGAGTTTTCACCTTCCAGCCCCCAACCAGTTTTCACGGCTATAGCTGAGCCATTTACTAACATTCATCTCTGGTTGCTTTCCATAGGTAAAAACATGACTGGACAATCTGGGATCAGTCCTACCACACTAGCACGTGACATGATGTGCAGTGCATTCAAGTTGGGACCCAGGATCCCTCAGATTTTTCTTTCTCCTTTTTCCTCTTCTTTTTCTTTTTTTTTCCCTTTGGATCACTTGTCAGTGATACCCATCATGAGAGACTGCTCAGAGTGGCCTTCAGCCTCTCTGGCTTCTGAGTTGCCAAGTCCAGAGCCACTCAGGACTTAACACCCACCTGTGGAGAGAACATGCTCTTCTACAAGCCGTATGGTGTTTGTCATCATTTCACACCCTGCCTATAGAGAGAGTACATTCTTCTGTAGGCTCTGTGGTGGTTTTTGTGGGTTTTCACATTTTCAGCTATGGTATAACTGCTCAAACTATTCTCTGCCAATGTCCTGCTGGCTCTGCTTTTCCTCAAACTGTCCCTGCCACTGCTGCAGACAAGACTGATTGGATCCACAAAGGAGCTGTTTTCAATTTCAGCCTTTTGCTCCCTGCCACAGCTAGTGGCATGCTAGCTCAGCAACAGGGAGAATCATGCCTCTAGGTTGCTCTTCCATACAACATATGACCACTGCCATTTTGAGTGAGGTCAGGTGACCTTACCATCATTTTAACTGAGTTCAGGTAACTTTACCGCTAAAGGAGTAAGTCACAAAACAATCCCACACCAGTTTGGAATTATGATTAGTAAAAGGGTTATTTATTTAAAGGAAAACTTACAGATCACTTTCCTAGTCAACAGCCATCTGCATGACCAGGAAGAGTATGGCTTCCAAAAGCGGAGTCTGAAGCAAGCAAGAGAGCACACAGCTACCGTTGCTTTTTCAAACCAAAAAGACCATGCTCAAGTGAGCTGGTATCTTAAAGGCTATTGGCTGAAGGAGCAGAAGAAGCTCCCACAGCACCCCACCAACTTAACTGAGAGCCAGGTCAGGTGACCAAGTTCTGCCACCTTTACTGAGGTATTTCCTGTCTGGTTCCCTGTTACACAGGTGATATTACCACCATTTTGACTGAGGTCAAGTGATCTTACCACCATCTTAACTGAGGTCAGGTGACTTCAGCACCATGTTAACTGAGAGCCAGGTCAAGTGGCCAAGTCCTACCATCTTTATTGAGGTATACCCTGCCTGGTCCCCTGGTTTACCTATTTTTTTTATTTTAAATTCTTCTTGCTTACTCTGTTACATGTGTGTTTTGTGCAGTGACACGTCTTTGGTAGGGTCCACCAAGAGCACCCACTTTGCCCAATTCCTGTTCACTGAGCATGTGTGTGCACTCATGTGACTTAAATGCACCTATGCTTACCGTTAAATGTTATAATTGTCTATTCATTGTATCTCATTCCATATTACAAAGCAATACTTTATATTTAATCCAACCTTCATTTAAAATATATTAAGCTGTTCTCTACTATTGTCAGTTTTGCTGTTACCCTTCTATTGTCAGCAGGTTTTTTTTTATCCTTTCTGTCTTTTTATGAGTGTATATCTTACCTGTTAAGTTGAGAACCAGTACAGTCAAGCTTGGACTCATCTCTCCAAGCAGGTTCTATAGTGTATTTATAACTCATCTATACCTGGTAAACAGCCCTCAACAACTCAGAGATCTGGGAAATATGGCATTTAAATATTTAATTATTAAAAAAAACCTTTTCATAACAAAAAGAGACAGGGTGGCTCCTAGCAGCATCACTCTAATTCCTCCAAAGAAGACAGAAGACAAATGGGCACAGGACATCTATCCACAGCTCACTTCAACTGCCAAGTGCTGACCACAGGGCAAAAGTGCCTTTCATCTAAATTGAAGATCACTGGACAGTGGACAGAATAGCTGGAATCGGTAGTCCAGCTGCTCAGGTCAAGGGAGTCTTGTCTTTCTATAGATTCTTAGCCCACAGGATGTTCTGGAGCCTGGCAGGCCCTCAACTAAACAGCAAAATAAAAATATGATCCTCAGCGACCATGGAAGACCCTGAGGAGTAGCTCTAGTTACCAGCGTAGTAAGTTCTCTGTCGTTTTTTAAATCAAACAATGGCTACTGCATGTACTAGCTTTGTGGGAACCTAGTCTGTTTGGATGCTCACCTTCCTAGATCTGGATGGAGGGGGACACCTTGGACTTCCCACAGAACAGGGAACCCTGACTGCTCTTTGGACTGTAGAGGGAGGGGAAAGGGGATGGGGAGAGGAGAATGGGGGAGCGAAAAAAGAAAAAAAATTAAAACATAAAATAAAATAAAATAAAAAATTAAAAAAAGAATGCACATTCAATGTGGTTATTTTGAAAAAAAAGAAAAATTATATGACTAATAAAAATATTTTCACATATTGCCATAAAAAATACTCAAGTAAAATTTGATTCTTCTCAAAGATATCTTATGCAGTTTGACACCTGAGAAGTTTTGTTGTTTAAAAGGACAGTCTTACCAAACAAATTTCAACAAGTACAAGTTATCAAATCTCTCTCACTCTGTCTTCCATAGACTTAAAAAATACTTTGCATTGTGCAAAAACATCTGTCACAGTCATTCTGACATAAATATGCTATTGTTTATACAATATATATGTGTAAAACTTATGTTTTCACAAACTCAAAGAATTCTTGTGAGTTCCAGGGAGCCTAATTCAAGGATCCACCTTAAACAGGTCAAATGTACCCCTCTCAAATCCCTGGTCCTAATTTTTTTCCCCCTAAACTTACCTTTGTCCACTGTTCTGCCAATACCTTAAACAGGTGTAAGAGACACCAGACATTTCCATACCACAAACACCAGACAGGAGCAAAAGATACCAGCTACACCACACTGTGTGGAGGAGATTGCTGATTAACCACAGTTTGGCAATCCTCAACCTATTCCTTCTGAACACTTTGCACAGAGGGATGGCAGAAAGGTACAAAGCTTTAACTAGATACATGAGGGAGTCTAGGGTATGTTTCGGATCCATGTAGACACGGAGACTTACCAGTTTTAGTCACATGAGACAAGTTGTTACTCTTTCAACCAAAGTCTTTGGATTGAGCATCATATTTTATGGCCCCTATTTGCAGAAAAAGTCCATGCCCAGGAGATTCTGGGCATTAAGTTGGTCTACATCTTTGAGTACTTACTGTGTCAGAGCTAATGCATCTCCTTACACTGAAACTCCAACCAGCATAACCACCATCTCATGAATGAGTTCATTATCAAGCATTTTAGGTAATGACTGCACTATCCTCTGGTAGCTAGTGGATGAGAAAGTCTTACCTTAGGCCATCAACGAGTTCAGGATATGAGGGGTAGCTTTCAATGTGTAATTGGAAGAGCCTTTTAGCTTTTCTCTATGCCTAATATGTCCTAATATATTTTAAAAGAGTATCACTAATTGCTCAGAAAGCCCTTTATATTGTTACATATCAGATTGTCTATAACAAATGCAACTTTTAGACATTGATAAATCTTTTCTTCAATGGCATTTTCATGTGAGAACAGTTCAGTCTTTTTTATTATATGTGACTGTTTTAACATGTTTTATTAGAATTGTATCAGCTTGTAACATGCATAATTTATAATCTTTATGAGTAATTGGTATTTTATTTCAAATAATAATATACTTTGAGCCTTTGTATATTTAGATTCCTGTTTTTGTGACAAACCAAAAAGCTAAAAAGGAAGGTGTACCCCCCCCCCCAAAAAAAACGTGCAGTTATCCTCCTGGGTATTGGAAGTATCCAAGATTTCCAGGCAAAAATTGAGAGCGTGGGGGTGGGGCTGGGAAAGGGGTAAGGGGAGATGGGGTGAGAGAGGTGAGAAGGGGAGGATGGGGAGAGCTTGGGGGAACGAGACAGTTGGGATGGAGGAGGAGTGGCTATGGGAGCAGGGAAGTATATATCTTAAGGAAGCCATTTGAGGGTTGGCAAGAGACTGGACTCTAGAGGGGTTCCCATGTGTCCAAGGAGATGTCCCCAGCTTGATCCTTGAGCAGCTGAGGAGAAGGCACCTGAACTGGCCTTATACTATAGCCGCTCTGATGCATATCTTGCATATCATCATAGAACCTTCATCTGGCGATGGATGGAGATAGAGACAGAAAACCACATTGGAGTACTGGACTGAGCTCCCAAGGTCCAAATGAGGAGCAGAAGGAGAGAGAACATGAACAAGAAAGTCAGGGCCGCGATGGGTGCACCCATCCACTGTGATGGTGGGGCAGATCTAATGGGAACTCACCAAGGCCAGCTGGACTGGGATGGATGGAGCACGTGATCAAACCGGACTCTCTGAATGTGGCTGACAATGAGCGCTGACTGAGAAGTCAAGGACAAAGGCACTGGGTTTTGATTCTACTCCATGTACTGGCTTTGTGGGAACCTAGTCTGTTTGGATCCTCAACTTCCTAGACTTGGCTAGAGGGGGGAGGACCTTGGACTTCCCACAGGGCAGGGAACCCTGACTGCTCTTTGGACTGGAGAGGGAGGAGGAGGGGGAGAGGGGATGGGGGAAATGAGAGGAGGGGAGAAGGTGAAAATTTGTAATAATAATAAAAAGAAAAAATAAAAATAAATAAACTATCCTAAACCGAAAAATAATGTTCATCAGAAATATGCTTTGTCATAATGTGTGTCACCTCTACTATATTTGCTTACTGTAAAGGTGTAAGATTAGTGTTCAGGACATTTTTTCACTATTTAAATTTTCAATTAAGTTCTCAAATATAAGTACATGTCAAACTAAAAAAATTCCATTGAGATGTTTAAAGGAAACTGTATTGTCAATCAGCTAGTTTCTAACTCTTGTTTCGTCAAGGTCCCATCTGTTTTTTCCATAGCCAGAATCAAGAATACTAATTACCTCATGTGACAACAATGTTTAACCTCATACATGTCTAAGGTAGATCCTTCAGATGAAAGATTTACTTGGAGTGTAGTCAACTCCAGAGAGAAAACAGGTTGACTTAGAATTTTGACTTAAATATGTTCAAAATTTTCTTTTCTTTTTTTCTTTTGTCAAATAGCCTAGCATTTGTGATTTTTAAAAATATTAGAAAATAATTATTGTCATCTATTTCCACAGATTGAGATCTTCAAGTTCCATTAATGAACATAACTTTAAAAAATAACAGTAAGTACTTAACTCACACATATTCCAATTTCAAACTCAATGAGCTTTTGCTTATCCTTCTTTGACTGAGAGAGAAAAAGACATAAAAAGACAGATAGAGAAAGACGGCAGAGAGAAGAAAACAATGTCTTAAAATATGAGCACTTCTATTGTCCTTGTTGCTTCAGGGGTGTGCTCCTTTTTGACTCTGTTTTGAAATTCTTCTTCAAAACAACCTCACATGGAAAGCCACAGAAGTATAAAAGCAGAACATTTCCTTCATAATCACAAGTCTTATCAAACACTGACAATGAACTATATATGAAATTGAGGTCCCAACCAATGTAATATTTAACTCAATGTCTGTTTTTTCTATTAAGTCTAATGGTCAGATATAGAAAAAACAGTCAGATCTGAATCCACAGTGTACTTTACTTTTATTGAGTTGGATTTTGTTTGCTCAAACAGTCCTGTAGAAATAAATATATCTAAACTGACTCCAAAAAGCAGAGACATATAAGAACTACAACACCATAGTGGTTTCATCCTCCCTGAAAAAGAACTATAAAGTCTATGCAGTTATAAAAATATTGCTTCGTAGAGTCAATTAAAAGATACAATTTTCTTTGACAAAAGATTGTATACTCTTTCCCATAACAATAATTATGACTATTGATTTAATAGTTCAAGTGTTGTTTTATCAAAATTTTGCCTTTTCACACCCAGTTATTCTGCTATTAAAACAATATAAAGTCTCATTCCTATGAAAAGACACCAGGAAATGGAGAAGTTTATAAATGAGTCTTGTACCTACCAAGTTGTGTGTGGTCAGGTAGGTAGGTAGATAGATAGATAGATAGATAGATAGATAGATAGATAGATAGATAGATAGATAGAAGCATGAAAATGATAATTTCTGGACCACTATGCACAGAACAAAGCTCAGTACAGAGTCCAAGACTCTCTAGAGGAGAAAATCTTGATAAAACACAAGAAAACAACTGTCATGCAACCCATTCAGTGAGTGACAAGTCTGCTCCGAAGTCATTCAGGGAATGACTGCACAAATGTACCTGTCCAGACTTGAGCAAGTACTGCCCTTACAGAGCATACTTTTAAATAAATATATCTGATTATGTCATATGCATAGCACTTATTTTAGAAACATGAAATATACAAGAAGAAAAGGTCATGGATTTTTCCTCTGCAGTTATGGAAAGTCACTAAGAGCATGCAGTGTGTGGTCTAGGAGTGCTTGAATGAAGGTCCTTAGACAGCAAGAGGATGTGAAAGGTCATAGTATAAAGTTGTGAAGGTGAATCTTATTTTGAAGCAGAGAACCAAAGATGTTAGATTACCAGAGACATGATCTGCATGCCAAATCAAGCTAAACATAGTGGAGAGGAAGTTATATTTCAAGTATGTGAGAGGTATATGAGAGGATGGTATGTTTCTCAAAACAAAGTTGGAGGGGCATAGGCATCTAATGTTGTTGGCAAGAGCCTCAGCGTACTGGAGGTTTGCCTTGCTAGGTCACAGTTTTGATTTGATTCAAAATTTTTAATGATGCTCCCATTCCTACTTGTGGAATAGTAACATATTCTGCATCATTATATGTTGAAATTGTGCAATTTGCTTTTTATTTTGCAGGATTTACAATTAAGAGATTTTCTTGAGTCCCAGAAGTACCAGATTGTACTGTAGATTTTTAAAATAGCATTGGGACAGTAAAATACTATGGTGACTTTTGAAGTTGGGTTAAATGTATTTTGGACTAGAATATTGCCACAAAACTGTTGGAGGCAGGGAGTTAAATGTGATGGCTTGAATGAGAAATGTTCTCCACAGGCTTTGATATGTGAACATCCGGTTTCCAGCTCATACTGTATGAGGAAATTTAGGATATGACATTGTCACTGGTGTAGGCTTTGAGAGTTTAAATCCTCCAGTCACTTTCATTTTGCACTCTATTTTACGTTTTTGTTTCAACATATGAAATTTCAGTTCCCTGTTCCTGCAACTGCTTCTGTGATTTGTAGCCATAACCGAGTCTTAACTCTCTGAAACCATATCCCCAAATAAACACTTTTATAAACTGCTTTGGTCATGCTGTTTTATCACAGTAATACAGAATAACTAATATACACTTTACTACATTCAAATCATTATTATTTTCTGAACTGAATCCACACCCTCCAAAAGGTATGACATTACTTAACACAGCATCTACTTAGAACAGAGGCAACGATAAAAAATAGGAAGAACCCAAAAGGATCCTGGGAATAGAACATATCTATAGGATCTAAGTAAACAACTGTCACACAACCTATTCACTGAAAAGCCAGACTGCTCTTTTTCCATTCAGAGAATAATTGCAAAAATGCACCTGCCCAGATTTGAAGAATTGTCTTTACAGGGCACTCTTCCAGACAAATAGCTAAATAATAATAATAAAAAAGTGTGTAGAAGGAGCAGTGGGCTGTGTTCCTGTCACCCGGCTTCCGACAGCCTGTCTAGCTTATCCTCCGAAATAACAACACACAAACTGTATTCATTTAAACACTGCCTGGCCCATTATATATAGCCTCTTGTTGGCTAACTCTCATATCTTGCTTAACCCATCTTTAGTAATCTGTGTAGCACCATAAGATGGTGTCATACCCGGAAAGATTCAGCATGTCTGACCTGGCGGCTTGCTCCATCACGTCTGACCTCACCTCCTTCTTCCCAGCATTTTCTTCTGTCTACTACACCTACCTATGTTTTGACCTATCAGGCCAAGCAGTTTTCTTTATTAATCAACCAATGAAACAATAGATAGATAAAGACCCTTCTACATCAAAAGTGGAAATCAGAAAACTCGAAGACAGCTGAAACCAAAGTCCTCTTCCAAACAAAGCAACATTGTCAATGGAAAGTTCCTTCAAAAATTTGCTAGCTTTTCTTGAAGTTTGTTCCTAAAGGTTTAGTTTTATTTTTTTGGGCACAGCAGCAACGAAATAATTAATAAAATAAAAGATTTTTATTTTGTTCTTGACATGGATAATTTGTACAAAGTTACCTGTTGTGGGAGGTCCTCCCACTCCTCCAGCCTATCACCCCTGAGGTACCAGCCCATTGGGGCGTGGTTTCTCTCCCTTTAAAAAGGCAGCCACTTCCCTCTCCTCGCTCTCTTCATTTCCTGCTCCACCAGTGACTAGACTCCTTTCCTGGTTGCGTAGAGGGCTGTTGCCTGGGACAGTGATCTGTAAGTTTTTCCCCTTTAAATAAATACCACCCTAATAATCATAACCCCAAATTGGTGTGGCATTGTTTGTGACTTACGCCTTCAGTTACCAATTCTCTGAAAAAATGTCAAATAAATCTTTAGGGGAAAATAGGATTTCAGCTTCTAATAAAATTATCTCAAAGGTTTTCTGCAATGTGCTTTGGAATGGGTATGCTGGAAAAATAATGTTCTCAGCAGTATGAAGAGGCAAGTGCAATTTTTCTATTAAACATTCACCCCTAATTGTATGTGTTACATTAAGGGACAGATTTAAAGTTTGAATGAAAAAAAAAATCTGTCAATAAAGTTAGTGCAGATTTTTGTTTGGTTTTTAGAACCTATTATTGAATATATCTTTACATACCCCTATAACTATCAAAATGTTTTTATTTAAGAAATGAACAAAATTAGTATTTCATGCTTATTTCAAAGTCTTCCATTATTTTTGATGAACAAATTTTTATTTCTTGAGATTATGAGGTTATACACAGATTGAGAAAGACTTGACATAAAATAATCCAGTTTAATACTGGGGAACTGGGCAAATAGAGACTATCTTATGATAAGATAAATAGCAAATAAATTTAAGGAGAAAGAAAAAATATTTTGGTATGAATATTGTTCAAATTTGTCGTAGCTAGGATTTCTATTATGATAAAACACTATGACCAAAAGTGACTTTGGAATGATAGATCTTATTTTATTGTGCAGTTTCTTTTCATAGTCCATCTTCAAAGGAATTCAGAGCATTAAATCAAGCAGAACAGTAACCTGAAGGCAGGAACTTAAGTAGAAGCCATGGGGGACCACATGCATATAACAAAAGTTAATGAAGAAACAGGTCAGGAATTTGAAAGCTAGCAAAGATTATAAAGGAAAGGCTTTGGGAGAGGAAAAGGAAGAGACAGATGATGCAATTACACTATAATATCAAAGAGAGATTACAATCAGAAAGTCATACCACTTGCTGAAAATCCCCAGTCAAGTCACCCACATTCAAACACTACTAATAAATAGAAACACTATTTCCTCATTAGTTCGCAAACATAAGAATCAGTCTTTCTTGTAAGAATCTTGGTGTACAGCTTTCACTTGACTTCTTCCTGCTTCCTCCAAAATCAAGACACTTGCATGATTATTCAAAATCCTGAAAACATTTATGAACAAATCAACAAAATCAATACATTCTACCTTTGTCTTGAAAGTATTTTTATGAAATAAAATTTTTAAATTCTCAACATTAGCTTTCTCAATCATTCAAAATAAATTGATATTATTGATAAAATTGCATCAAAACAATATGCACTGAAAGAAAATAATGGCATAGGATAATGGTCAGGGACAGCATTTTCTTTTCTTGTAACACTATCCAAGGATCTGTATGGACATGAATATATTTTTTTAACTAAGGAAAAAATTATCTCAGAGAACCTGTAAGAATTATAACTCATGTAAGAAGATGTAAGGCAAAGTATATATGTGATATATGGTTGCTACTAATGTTAATGTCATGATTTTCATTCCAAAACTGTATTTATTAGCATACTGAAAAGCTTAAATTATCTGCCATTTATGAGGAAGAAATGAGTTTTGTTTTTCTGTGAATTATATGTCTTTTATTTGGTTGCAATAGTTGTTGCTGTTTTGTGTAATATATTCTGAAATATTTGCCACTGTTGTTATATATATATATGTTTATTTATTATATATTTGGATATATATATATACATATATATATATATATATTATTGTCCATGGTTAATGTTTAGAGGCAGAATACAGAAATTTAGAGCTGTGTAGTATGAAACATTTTAAAATAGAAATTAAAGTTTGCAAAGTTAAATGATGTGATTTTTCTCATATTTCTCATTTATTACTATTTATTTTTATGTTTTCTTTGTCTTCACAGTTTGAAAAGAAGCAAAATATTTCTATCATAAATTAAATTAATTTTGTCTACAGAAACATTTTAAAATATCTAAAATAATTGTTGCCTTAATATTTATGATGAGTCATTAATAGATTGAATACTTCAGGCATTCTCCTATTATCGTATCAGACAGGTGGTTACAAGTGTCCTGTGACATTCTAATAATTATCAAAGGTACTTAGTGCTGATAATCAAGCAAAATGACAAAGAAAGTAATTATGGTACTGACTCAACTGTCAAGAATCAGACCATTAGATAAATATTACCATAAAATTACTTCTCCCCTACCCATTTGAGAGGTAAAAATGAAGATATATATTTATATCTAGCTATATACATATATATATATTTTATTTTTAACTTTTTTTGAGAAAAGGAGAAAAAAAAACAAGTTTCCTCCTCCTCCCAGCCTCCCATTTCCCTCCCCCTCCTCCCACCCTTCTCCCCATCCTCCCACACTTCTCCCCCTCCCCCCATTCTCTCCCTCTCCCTCTCAAGTCCAAAGAGCAGTCAGGGTTCCCTGCCCTGTGGTAAGTCCAAGGTCCTCCCCCCTCCGTCCATTTCTAGGAAGGTGAACATCCAAACTGGCTAGGCTCCCACAAAGCCAGCACATTACATAGGTTCAAAACCCCGTGCAATTGTCCTTGGCTTCTCATCAGCCCTCATTGCTCGCCATGTTCAGAGAGTCCGGTTTTATCCCATGCTTTTCAGTCACAGTCCAGCTGGCCTTGGTGAGCCCCCAATAGATCAGCTCCACTGTCTCAGTGGGTGGGTGCACCCCTCATGGTCCTGACTTCATTGCTCGTGTTTTCCCTCCTTCTGCTCCTCATTGGGACCGTGGGAGCTCAGTCCAGTAAACCAGTGTGGGTCTCTGTCTCTGTCTCCATCCATCACCAGATGAAGGTTCTGTGATGATATGCAAGATATTCGTCAGTATTGCTCTAGGATAGGGTCATTTCAGGTTCCCTATTCTCGGCTGCCCAAGGAACTAACTGGGGACCTCGGCTTGGGCATCTGGGAGCCACTCTAGGTTCAAGTCTCTTGCCAACCCTAAGGAGGCTTCCTTAACTAAGAATTGTGCTTCCATGCTCCCCTATCCAACCTTCTTTATAACAATCCTCCTTTTTCCCCAAGTTCCCCCCATTCTCGCCTTCTCCCTTTTCTCTCCCCATCTCCCCTTACCCCCATCCCACCCCACCCCCAAGATCTCAATTTTCTGCCCGGCAATTTTGTCTATTTCCCATAGCCAAGAGGACAACTATATGTTTTTCCTTTGGTTCACCTTCTTACTTAGCTTCTTTGGGATCACCAATTGTAGACTCCGTGACCCTTGTTTATGGCTAGAAACCAATTATGAGTGAGTATATCCCATGTTCATCTTTTTGGGTCTGGGTTACCTCACTCAGGATAGTGTTTTCTATTTCCATCCATTTGTATGCAAAATTTGAGAAGTCATTGTTTTTTTCTGCAGCATAGTACTCTAGTGTGTAGATATTCCACACTTTCTTCATCCATTCTTCCAATGAAGGGCATCTAGGTTGTTTACAGGTTCTGGCTATTACAAATAATACTGCTATGAACATAGTTGAACAAATGCTTTTGTCATATGATAAGGCATCTCTTGGGTAAATTCCCAAGAGTGGAATTGCTGGGTCAAGGGGTAGGTTGATCCTGAATTTCCTGAGAAACAGAAACACCAATTACCAAAGTGGTTGCACAAAATTGCATTGCCACCAGCAATGGATGAGGGTACCCCTTCCTCCACAGCCTCTCCAGCAAAGGCTATCATTGGAGTTTTTTATTTTAGCCATTCTGACAGATGTAAGATGATATCTCAAAGTTGTTTTGATTTGCATTTCCCTGATTGCTAAGGAAGTTGAGCATGACCTTAAGTGTCTTTTGGCCATTTGACCTTCCTCTGCTGAGAATTCTCTGTTCAGTTCAGTGCCCCATTTTTTAATTGTGTTAATTAGCATTTTAAAGTCTAGTTTCCAGAGTTCGCTATATATTTTGGAGATCAGACCTTTGTCTGTTGCGGTGTTGGTGAAGATCTTCTCCCAGTCAGTAGGATGCCTTTTTGTCTTGGTGACAGTGTCCTTTGCTTTAGAGAAGCTTCTCAGTTTTAGTAGGTCCCATTTATTCAATGTTGCGCTTAATGTCTGTGATGTTGGGGTTACACATAGGAAGCAATCTCCTGTGCCCATCTGCTGTAGGGTACTTCCCACTTTCTCTTCTATCAGGTTCAATGTGTTCAGACTGATATTGAGGTCTTTAATCCATTTGGACTTGAGTTTTGTGCATGGTGATAGATATGGGTCTATTTTCATTCTTCTACAGGTTGACATCCAGTTGTGCCAGCACCATTTGTTGAAGATGCTTTCTTTCTTCCATTGGATACTTTTGGCTCCTTTATCAAAAATGAGGTGTTCATAGGTTTGTGGTTTAAAATTCGGGTCTTCTATACGATTCCATTGGTCAACTTCTCTGTTTTTATGCCAGTACCACACTGTTTTCATCACTATAGCTCTGTAATAGAGTTTGAAGTCAGGAATGGTAATGCCTCCAGAGAAACCTTTATTGTATAGGATTGTTTTGGCTATCCTGGGTTTTTTGTTTTTCCATGTAAAGTTGATTATTGTCCTCTCAAGATCTGTGAAGAATTTTGATGGGACCCTGATGGGGATTGCATTGAATCTATAAATTGCCTTTGGTAAAATTGCCATTTTTACTATGTTGATCCTCCCAATCCAAGAACAAGGGAGGTCCATCCATTTTTTGGTATCCTCTTCAATTTCTTTCTTCAATGCCTTATAGTTCTTGTCAAATAGATCTTTCACTTCCTTGGTTAGAGTTACCCCAAGATATTTTATGCTGTTTGTGGCTATCGTGAAAGGTGAAGCTTCTCTGATTTCCCTCTCTGCTTCCATATCCTTTGTGTATAAGAGGGCGACTGATTTTTTGGAGTTGATCTTGTATCCTGCCACATTACTAAAGCTGTTTATCAGCTGTAAAAGTTCTTTGGTGGAGTTTTGGGGGTCGCTTATGTACACTATCATATCATCTGCAAATAACGAAAGTTTCACTTCTTCCTTTCCAATTTGAATGCCCTTGATCCCATTATGTTGTCTTATTACTATTGCTAGAACTTCAAGCCCTATATTGAAGAGGTATGGCGAGAGTGAACAGCCTTGTCGTGTTCCTGAGTTTAGTGGGATGGCTTTAAGTTTCTCTCCATTTAATTTGACGTTAGCTGTCGGCTAGCTATATATAGCTTTTATTATATTTAGGTATGACCCTTGTATCCCTAATCTCTCCAAGACTTTTATCATAAAGGGATGTTGAATTTTGTCAAATGCTTTTTCAGCATCTAATGAAATGATCATATGTTTTTTTTTTCTTTCAGTTTATTTATATGTTGGATTACATTGATAGATTTTCGTATGTTGAACCAGCCCTGCATCCCTGAGATGAAGCCTACTTGATCATAATGGATAATTTTCCTAATGTGTTCTTCGATTCGGTTTGCGAGTATTTTGTTGAGGATTTTTGCATCGATGTTCATGAGTGAGATTGGTCTATAATTTTCTTTCTTGGTTGAGTCTTTGCGCAGTTTTGGTATCAGAGTAACTGTAGCTTCATAAAAGGAATTTGGCAATGCCTCTTCTGTTTCTATATTGTGAAATACATTAAGGAGTATAGGTATTAGGTCTTCTTGAAACCATCTGGTCCTGGGCTTTTTTTGGTAGGGAGGTTTTTGACAACAGCTTCTAATTCTTCGCGATTAACAGGTCTATTTAGAATGTTCACCTGGTCCTGGTTTAACTTTGGTATATAGTATTTATCTAAAAAAGTGTCCATTTCTTATACATTTTCCAGTTTTGTGGCATACAGGCTTTTGTAGTAAGATCTAATGATTCTCTGATTTTCCTCTGTGTCTGTGGTTATGTCCCCCTTTTCATTTCTGATCTTATTAATTTGCAAATTCTCTCTCTGCCGTTTGATTAGTTTGGATAGGGGTTTGTCAATCTTGTTGATTTTCTCCAGGAACAAGCTTTTTGTTTCATTGATTCTATGGATTGTTTTCTGTGTTTCTATTTTGTTGATTTCAGCCCTCAATTTGATTATTTCCAGTCTTCTACTCCTCCTAGGTGAGTCTGCTTCTTTTTTTTCTAGAGCTTTCAGGTGGGCTGTTAAGTCTCCAATGTGAGCTTTCTCTGTTTTCCTTAAGTGGGCACTTAGTGCTATGAACTTTCCTATTAGGACTGCTTTCATAGTGTCCCAGAAGTTTAAGTATGTTGTTTCTTTATTTTCATTGAATTCCAGGAAGACTTTAATTTCTTTCTTAATTTCTTCCTTAATCCAGGTATGGTTCAGTAGTTGACTGTTCAGTTTCCATGAATTGGTAGGCTTTCTGAGGGTAGCATTGTTGAATTCTAACTTTAATCTGTGGTGATCTGATAAGACACAGGTGGTTACTAATATTTTTTTGTAACTGTGGATGTTTGCTTTGTTACCGACTATGTGGTCGATTTTTGAGAAGGTTCCATGAGCTGCAGAGAAGAAGGTATATTCTTTCCTATTTGGGTGGAATGTTCTATAGATGTCTGTTAAGTCCATTTGATTCATTATCTCCATTAATTCTCTTATTTCTCTGTTAGGTTTCTGTCTGATTGACCTGTCCATTGGTGAGAGAGGAGTGTTGAATTCTCCTACTATTAGTGTGTGCGGTTTGATGGCTGTCTTGAGTTTTAGCAATGTTTCTTTTATGTACGTGGGTGCTTTTATATTAGGGGCATAGATGTTCAGGATTGAGATTACATCCTGATGAACTGTTCCTGTTATGAGTATAAAATGCCCCTCTCCATCTCTTCTGATTGATTTAAGTTTGAAGTCTACTTTGTTAGCGATTCGTATGGCCACACCTGCTTGTTTCCTAGGTCCATTTGCTTGATAAGCCTTTTCCCAGCCCTTTACTCTGAGTAGGTGCCTGTCTTTGTGGTTGAGGTGTTTTTCTTGTAAACATCAGAATGTTGGATCCTGTTTACGTATTCTATCTCTTAGCCTGTGCCTTTTTATAGGTGAGTTGAGTCCATTGACATTAAGTGATATTAATGACCAGTGGTTGTTAACTCCGGTCGTTTTTTTAGTCATAGAGTTTGTGTGTTTCCCTTCTTTGATTTGTGTTGGTGAAGGGTCTCTAGATGTCTGAGTTATTGTGGTCATTGTTGGACTCCTTGGTTAGTGATTTTCCTTCTATTACTTTCTGTAAGGCTGGATTTGTGGCTGCGTATTGTTTAAATTTGTTATTATCCTGGAAAATTTTATTTTCTCCATTTATAGTGAACGAAAGCTTGGCTGGGTGTAGTAATCTGTGCTTGCATCCATGGTCTCTCATTTTCTGCAGTGCATCTAACCAGGACCTTCTGGCTTTCATGGTTTCCATGGAGAAGTCAGGTGTAAGTCTGATAGGTTTACCTTTATAAGTAATTTGGCCTTTTTCCTTTGCAGCTCTTAATATTCTTTCCTTATTCTGTATGCTTTGTGTTTTGATAATTATATAGCGATGGGATGTTTTTTTTTTTTTGATCCAGCCTATTTGGTGTTCTGTATGCTTCTTGAACCTTCATAGGTATATCTTTCTTTAGGTTGGAAAGTTTTCTTCTATAATTTTATTAAATATATTTTCTGGATCATTGAGCTGCACTTCTTCTCCTTCTTCTACTCCTATTATTCTTAGGTTTTGGTCTTTTTATTGTGTCCCATATTTTCTGAATATTTTGTGATGAGAGTTTTTTGGACTTGCTGTTTTCTTTGATCAGTGTGTTTATTTTCTCTATGGTATCTTCAGAATCTGCGATTCTTTCTTCTAACTCTTGTATTCTGTTGGTTATGCTTGTTTCTGTAGGCTCTGTTTGTTTACTTTAATTTTCCATGTCTAGCTGTCCCTCTGTTTGTGTTTTCTTCTTTGCCTCCATTTCAGTTTTCAAGTCTTGCACTGTTTCCATTATCTGTTTGATTGTCTTGGTTTTCTAGGGTATCATTCACTGATTTATTCAATTCTTCAAACTTTCTGTTATATTTCTCATCCATTTCTATAAGGACGTTTTATACATGCTGTTTAAGGGTGTCAATCACTTTCATGAAGTCAGTCTTTTCTACTTCTTCTTGATTAAGGTGTTCATGTCCTCCCGTTGTGAGGTCGCTGGTTTCTGGTGGCTTCATGTTGCTTTTCAGCTTGTTGGTTGAATTCTTGCCTTGGCGTCTGCCCATCTCTTCTTCCAAATGCTCCCTTATGGATCTTCTTTACCGGATCAGGTCTCCTTGCCTACCCAACGCTGGCCCACCCCAACGTTGTCTCTCCTGGTGCCTAGAGATTAGGTCTCCGTGCTGGTTGTGCAGCTCACAAACAAAGCGCCTACCCTGCTTGGTGCAGGCAGGCCATAGAAACAAAGGGACTCCCGCCCGCTTGGGTGCCCCGAGGATTCGGACCCAATGCCCAGACAGGCTGGTCTGGGTGATGTTATGTGCTGAAAGAGGGCGGTGGGTCCGAAGTGGGGAGGGTTCTGGATGGAAGCTGGGTGGGCTAGGAAGAAAGAGGCGGTATGCAGGGAGTGGAAGCCCTGCCGAGAGCTCAAGAAGGATAGGGGCCAAGGAACCTCTGAGCTCCCCTTCCCAGGCTGGCGCCATGGGTCCAGAAACTCACCCCAACGCTGGGTCTCCTGGCGCCGAGAGCGCTTTATATATTTTTGAATATATATTGCATGTATAGCAATGCATACATACTATCTACCTGTAGAGAATTTATTGGAAGTTTGCTGACAATATAATAATAATGATAATAAATTACAATTATTTCCAATTACCTCTCATTCTTCCTGGATGAGACTACAGTTTCTGCAGAACATTGTATGATCTGACTTTTACTTATGTGTTTTTAATAAGAGCATAAAAATGCGGTTTGCTCCCTGATAGAGTTAGAATAAGACAAACCCATGATTGAAGAGAGAATAATAAATGAAATAGAATTTTATGTGATAAAACTTTGAGATAGAAAAAAGATTAAAACTGATGAGTAAAAGATCATTTATGTAATGCACAAGAATTTACAAAGGAGAGGGAAAGAAACAAATTCTAAAATGAAAATATACTGAAATTTAAATAAATAGTTACTTGACTTTTCTGGAGAGGAAAGTAATTGCTGAAGTCTGTTTCTAATAATAGGTGACAAATTGATATTAACCCTAGAGTCCTACTTACTATTTATATTCTTAAGGTAATCCCATTATTTTTTATTGTTATTACTGGATATGCCATTTTTCACTTTTTACGGGTCTACCTTTCAAATATTTGAAATTATACATACAGCACATACTATTTGAAACTGTATATATTGTATAATTTTACAATTTTAGCCATTGTAATAATTACTGAACTTTCAGGATTGTGGAGTGAGGAAATTCATTTCTACTCAATTGAATCATAATTACATTAAATTTTCCCATAAAGATTTTCTATCTCACATTGTTCAGTCAACAAATAATAATGCCATTCCCCCTTCCTTCAATATTACTAAGCAATTGTCCTCTCAAAGACAATGCAAATCTTCATACCATATCAATCAAAAACCAAAAAGGAAAATACAAGTTCTCGTAAACTTTTTTTCTTATTTCTTTTTCTTTTTTTTTCCTTTTGAAAGTCAGGATCTCAAGGAACCAGTAGACAGCACTGTGTGCACTTAGGGTGGTAGAGCTGGAGACTTGACGTTTATCTTTCCATCCTACTTTACAAGTCCTTCACTATGTTCTTCAACTGCAAGAAAATTTTTAAATATTATTACCACCATATTCCTTTCTCAATATTGAGAGAAATTGAGATGAAGCAGAAGTAAATCAGAAAAAAAAATGTAGACTATGGCTCATTTGTTAACATCATAACATTAAATGGAACAAAACTTCTCAAAATCTTCTCCCCTCTAGATGCTATAGTTCCTATGGGCTGTATAGTAAATCTCATGTGTGTTTTTCAGACAGAATGATATTGGAGGTTTGAAGTTTGCGTACTAGTTTGCATTCTTTTTTAATTAATTAATTAATTAATTTTGTATTTAATTTCTTTTTATTTTTTAAAAAGAAACAAACTCTTTTTTCATTTTACATACCAATCCATGTTCCTACTCCCTCCCATCCTCTATTTTCCACCATCTTCTCCCACACCCATCCACTCCTCAGAGAGGGTAAGGCACATACATTGCTTTGGAAAAGGTCCAAGGCCTTCCCTACTATATCTAGGCTGAGTCATAAATCTTTCTGATTTACTTCTGCTTCATCTCAATTTCTCTCAATATTGAGAAAGGAGTATGGTGGTAATTATATTTACAAATTTTCTTGCAGATGAAGAACATAATGAAGGACTAGTAAGGTAGGATTGAAAGATAAATGCCATGTCTCCAGTTCTACCACCCAAAGAGAATAGGTTCCTCGAAAGCCAGTACAGGCAGTAGGAATAAATTCTGGTGCCACTGCCAGTGGCCCCGCAGTCTGCCACTGCCATACAACTGTCATCCACATTCAGAGGGATTAGTTGGGACCTATTCTAGTTCCTTCCCTGTCTGGCTGGAGTTGGTGTACCCATCATGATCTTGACCTCTTTGCTCATATTCTCACTCCTCCCACTCTTCAACTGGACTTTGGGAGCTCAGATCAGTGCCCCTCTTTGGGTCTCTGCCTATGTTTTCATCTGTTGCTTGATGGAGGTTCTATGTTTAAGATATTTATCAGTCTGACTACAGGGCAAAGTCACTTTGGGCACCCACTCCTCTACTGCTTAGGGTCTTAGCTGGGGTCATACTTGTGGATGCCTGGGAATTTCTTTAGTGCTAGGTTTCTTGCTATCCCCATATTGTCTCCCTCAATCAAAATGTCTCTTTCCTTTCTCTCACCTCTTTCCTTCCTCCATCTTGACTATATCATTATTTTTTAATTTCATTTTATATTCCAACCACATTTCTCCATCCCACCCCTCCTCCAACCCCCCTTGCCTTCCACAGCCCACTTCCCATCCACTCCTTCCGACAGTTAAGGGCTCCCCTGGGGAGTCAACAAAGTCTG